>NC_135648.1:13935045-15185045 GCF_053574225.1 Canis aureus
TTTTCCTCTATGCAAATCTATCCTATATAACTGTAAATGTTTCCTTATTAGAACTTTTCCTCAGCTATATTCTCTCTGTTCCAAAGCTTCCTATTTTGTTTTTTTTGTTTTTTTTTTTTTTTAATTTTTATTTATTTCTGATAGTCACAGAGAGAGAGAGAGAGAGAGGCAGAGACATAGGCAGAGGGAGAAGCAGGCTCCATGCACCGGGAGCCTGACGTGGGATTCGATCCTGGGTCTCCAGGATCGCGCCCTGGGCCAAAGGCAGGCGCCAAACCGCTGCGCCACCCAGGGATCCCCAGCTTCCTATTTTGGAACATAATTATGCCACTAAGCAATGTGGGATTTTGGTTTTATTAAAAGGGATCTAAGTACTTATTTTATATGTCAACAAAATCATTTCGGTATGCAAAGAGTTCAATAAACAGCAAAAGCCACTTTCAAAATCTGTCCCCTGAGAAGGTGAGTGAATATTCTTGTATTGGGTAATTAAATGGGAAGTACTTGATTTTGGGAAGATGATTATTCCTCATTACTTTTTCAGAATGAAAGCATGTATGATGACCACAAACAATTTAATATACTTGGCTCCTGTGGATGATTCCATATTGTTTTTGTCTCCTTGATGAATAAGGTAACTTGAGAAACTGCTAGTATTTTTCCTGTTGAAGCCAAGCCTATTACCCGTGCCCATATGTCTGTAGTAAGAGCAATTGGGAATATAGAAACCTTGCATCTGGAAGGAGTTAGCTTTACTTCCTCTATAATGGCTTCCAATCATTCTTTCTAAAAAACCCAGTCTTACAGAAAAAGACTAGACTTTCATGCAAAACTCTGTTAAATTAACAGTTCATCATTTTATAGTACACGATAATAGAACTCTATGTTCAGTCATGTGCTCTTGTTCACACTCCTGAAATCTCATTACAAAGTCAGTCTAGACATATGGCTGAGTCTATAGCTACTTACTTCTTAAAAGAGGACTGGAGTTAGTCTCTCCTTCCCTCATTTATCAAATATGCATGCAAAATGTGATCTTATGTGACATTTTCATTTCACTTGTTTTTCCTTTCCTTTTTTCTCTTTTTAATTCTTTTTCTTTATTTCCTTCCTTCTTTTTTTCTTCTCTTATAAAAATTACATTTGGTTTATTTCAAACTTGCCTAACTTCTTTCTTGGACATTACTTCTCATACCCAAGAGCTATAAAAATATGATGCCAGGTGAGAAGCATTATGTTCTATGTCCTGAAATCAGATTGTTAGTAACATGCCCAACATGCAGGCTTTTGTTAAATTGTTAAATTTGCTGTTTATGTATTGCTGTAGTTAAAGTTATATGCAGCTTTGGTTTGGAGGGCAATTGCATGTTCCTTCTTGTTTGGATTGGTATATATTGGTTCTTGAGTATTCTGTGGCTTTCCAATAGTAAATAATACTGGTGTTTCCATGAATGTAGGATGCTCTTGTGGTTTGAGAAAGAGTTGTTAATTTAGCTGTATACCAAATTGGATCCCGAACTATGGGGGCACTCATACACAGGATGGTTACAGTTGGGTCAAGTTATTTCCAAAATAGACATCAATTATGTTATATGTTTAGCCCATTTCTTTCTTTGTTTATTGTACTGCTGTCTTTCAGTGGGGTGCCACATACCCCCGTGTGTCTATTCTAAGGAAACTTTTATAAAGCAGCCATTAGTATTGCTTTAACGGTCTTGGGGTGGCCTCTTGTGAGAGGGCAGAGTACACCAATAGATTTCCTCTCAGGCTGGCTCTGCTACAGACATTTTCATTATTGTTTCTATTTCTAGTAAGGCAGGTAGTGTGTATATTATTTTTTTAAGGATCTCTAGAAGAGTAACGCAGAGAGCTTATTTCCATCAAATATTTTCCAAATGCTTCTTAATGATGGTCTTAGTAGGCCTGGCAAATTTTGTTAAGTAAGTAGTTGTTATTTTAGGTTGAGAAATCCCAGTTGGAGAGCAGTCATATTTCTCCACAGGTTTTAATGTCTCTTATAAGAATTATTGTTACTGTAACACCCACGAGCGATGTTGTTTGTGGTACACAGTCAGCACTGAAATTGTGGTAGAACTCATTTCCACTGAGCGTGACGTAAAACTGGCAGTTGGTATTGCAAAATTAGGTGAGGGACCATTGTACAGTTGGTTGCACTTCTGACTTTTTAGACACACCTTGGCTAAGGTGCTTATTTGTATTCATAGATTGCTTGTTTTTGTTTATATTAATTAGCAGCCATTGAGGAAATCCATGGTTCAATAAGATGGTCAGAGGGAAAGCCAATGTGGCAATTTTCACTCCATCTCTTTATCCCAAGTATCTTCGCAGGGCCTTGTGTTTTCCAGCCCTGATTTTCCAAAGTCCTAAATAGTTGACTCTTTAGCCTCTAGCCAAGAGTCAGTAAGAATATGCACCTCAGGAAAATGCCCCTCAGGGCAACCTCTATAGCTAGGAATACTGCATGCAGATCAACTTATTTGACACTTTGTTCTACTCCACCTATGGAAATTGGAGTGTTTGAATAGAGGCTGTGCATTGTCTGGCTCCCTTTCACTACATGCTCACTGGATCAGTAAAGAAAAAACGTTGCTTGTCTTGGTTTGTTGCTTGCCTTGGTTTGAGAAGGCTGATCATCTTCCTTGTAGTCCCTACTGAGCAAGAGACAGGTGCATTTCTGGAGGTTTTGGCAAGTTAACCTCAATGGCAGAGGATTGTTATTTCCTCATTTCTTCCAGTAGAGCCAGAATTAGTTCAATCATGTAGGTGTAATTTCCATTTTAATAAAAAGGCCTCTGTTGCTGATCCAATTTTACCGGGAGATTTTTCCATTACTCAGGGCATAATAAGAATCTCAGTCCATAGAGTAATTGGCTCTGTCCCTATAAAGGAGACATTTATCTTAACTGAAGCTTCTTTAGTAGGAATTGCCTCTTTAGTAGTTAATACCTTTGGGTTGAGTCTGGGAGCCACTTATACCAAAAGCCTGTGGGGAGGCATGTACCTGTACATTTGGTCCAGAGTTTCCTGGAAACAAATTTATGGGAGGCTCAAATTTAAAATTCTAAGTTCTGTTTTTAAGGCTCCAGTGGGAAGCCAAAATGATACCCTCCTTTAGTTTACCTACTGTCATTGCTGAGTTCCCCATGAAAAGTAGAGGATGTGAGGTGACTCAGTAACAAAAGCCAACAAATTTTGGAGGTGAAGAATTTGTTGGTACCAGGATCTAAACATTTCTGGTACATACTGGGTCCTCTTTACCAATGTATGAGATTGGAGCACTAAGAACTTATCTTTAAAGCTACAAGTAGGGAACAGTAGCTCTTCTATGTTTCAGATGTTGCTCCCCAGTTTAATACACTGGGAGTGCCTCATATCTTACATGAGGCAATTGCTCATCATTGCCTTTCAGTGAGGTGTTTACTCACATTTATTAGGGCCTATGAGACAGTGTCTTGGTCAGATCCTGTGAGGAGGATATCATTTATATAATGCCAAAGCTGAGTTTCCAATGGGAGTGAGAAGCAAACATCTAGTTCTATGGGTAAAGCCTATATGGTGCTCAGGAATAGGTATACTATTGACCATAAAAGATGAAGATAAATTGTAGTTGACTCTCCTGTCATACATTTACTGAATAGAGCATATTAGCCAAGTCTACAACAGCAACCATTTACCCATGTCATTCTGAATGCCATCCTTTAAAGTATAGATATCTGGTAGAGGTAGGTGCTCACAAAAAGACAGATTTATTCAACTTTCTATAGTCAATAGTTAGTCTCCACTTGTTAGCAGTGCCTTTTCAGCACAGGTCATAACAGGGAACTGAAATAAGATTGCTAGGAATCAGGACCCCTTCTTTAACTTAGCTCTAATAGGTCATAACCCTGAATTCAGTGTCTTGCCCTGCCTTACCTAACTCAGTACATTATCATAATTACCACCCACAGCAGTAGGGGAAGGTTAACTGTTTCTCTCCTAGTCTTGCCCACCAACTAATAGTCCAAAAGCCTTTGATGTGTTCCATTAGGTTACCTGCTGAATAAGGGTGTCTAAATAATGGGAAAAGGGGTAGTCTCTGGGAAGGGGGTATGAGTAAGGTAACAGTCAGACAGATGCATCTTTTAATAAAACTGGGCCGATTTTATTATTCAAATTCATTAACTTTAATTAATCCTCCTCTCAAACCAATAATCTCTTGTGGCTGGTGGAGGGAGATAGGAATCCCTTTGAAGTGTGAGTGCTTCCAGGGAATGGGAAGATTTGAGTATCATTTTCCAACAGAGCCAGCCAGCCAATGTTTGCATGTTTGTTCATTCATTCATTCATTCATTCATTCATTCATTCATAGAGCCCAAACTACTGTAAATGTGGTAAAAGAGCAACTATTTACTGAAAGGGGCCAACTTTCAAGACATATAGATCCCTATGTGGGGGCAGGTCTCTGTCACTAATTGGGATCAGGGGCAAGTGGGGAAGGTGAGACTGTTTCCAAAGAAGACACTGGTCACAGATTGTAATTTAATTCTAGTAAGTATTGTAATTGTTCCACCAATTTATCAGATATCATCCAGTTTAGAACCATTTGTCCCTTTCAGGCCAAAACAACCTCTCTTGAACCATCTTAGATTCATACTTAAACAGGGGCCTGCCTTTGGGTGGTTTATTTGACCTAGGAAGGAGTGGCTTCCCCAGTGATAGTAATTTAGATTAAGTCCAGGTGCAGATCATAGAAGTAACAAGCAACCTTGACTCAGAATTTGTTTCCCATGAATTTCTACTGAATCTAGGGCAGCTATGTCTTCTTAAATTATTTTAGCATTAGCCATTATCTCCAGTAAAGGGGATTTATATTTTTGGAATTCAGCCATGTCAGACTTCACAAGATATCGAGCCGAATGCTATCCATTGTGTGATAACCCAGTTCAAAATCCCTAGCTGGAGATCTTTGGCCTCAGCTAATATTTTCTACTGATAGTTGGCCTGTCCATGTAGACATAATGTATGATGGGCTGCCCTCCCTGCCATAGAAATTCATACCAAGGTTTTTGTGGACAGGAATTCAAAGCTTCCTCTAGAGGTCATTCCTACCTTCCACACTAATTGTGGGATCCTTTGGTAGGGGCGCCATTTTCTCATCCTTATTATAATGGCAGCCAATTGTTTAAATTCAGTCTCCAAGTAAGTGGAATTCCCTCCCTGCCAGACACACCACATCTGCAGGCAGCCCTTTTCGTTTAGTTCCTGGATGGATCCTTAAAGAGAGTCTGGGCCTCAGGGTGAGAGAAAAGATGTGTTATCTCCTCCAAAGAACAACCAACTTGACCCTCACCATTTTTCTTTTTCTGTCTTCATTACTTTGCTGGTGATCACCAGCAAAGCAAATTATCCTCACTATTATCATGGTAGGACTGTCCTACCTTATCCACTAGAAGACACCAGTCCTCTTCCCCAGGATTCTCCTTTCTGTCCTTCCCCCAGAGTTTAACTCTTCTCTCCAAGTGCCACCCTGATGAAAAGCAGCTGTAAGCAAGGTCCAACATACGTATCTGTGACTTGGAGTACCTGTTTAGTAAAATATATACCACCTTCCAAGTCATGAGAGGGGTATACCAGCCTTGGCCTGACATCTCTGGCTTATTGGCTCATTTACTACCATAGGGGTCCCTAAGGAGGAGGATGATCTCTTGCCAAATCATCAGCTACAGGGACTTCACTCACTAGGGCCTCTCCTGGGTGACGGGGAGTTCCTCCATCTGTTCCCCTTGGTACAGTGGCCTGCTTTCCTCTCCTTTTTCTATTTACTCTCATAGATCTTACAATGTCCAGAATCAGTCCAGTGGAGACCTAGGCATGCACATTGACTTCTTTCCTCTGGCAGTTTGGCATCTCTGACACCTAAAATCAATTCTAATGGAGTGACTTCACTCAAATATAAATGCTCCTTGGCCAATCTAATGAGGCACACAAGACAGCAAGAAATATAGAATGTAAATATCACACAGATCAATGACACAGGAATGAGTCCAGGTGTTCCAAACCATTTAAAGCCATCCAGGATCATTTTGCCAACTCATTTTTTTATTGACTGGGTAGATCCCATTATCTATTTCTTGATCAATTCCAAAAATCCTTCCCTTTTCCTCATCACCACTTTTAAGTGATTTGAGGGATTTTGAGTCTGATCAAGGAAAAATATATGGATGATGTAGAGTTGGAAGACATCTAAGGAGGTTATAAAGCATAGATTTCCAAAACTGTAGGAAGACTTCAAAGGGACTAATTGAGGGAGGCTACACATATCTAAGCAAGATAAACACAAACACATCACACCCATGCACAACACAGCCAAATCTGAAAACAAATGACAAAAACATTTCTAGGAGTGGCCAGAGAAGGAAGGGTAACATATATTATTGCCCTCATGAAGCAAAGATAAGGTCATTACTTGACTTCCTGTATTAGTTTCTTAGGACTACTATAACAAGTTAACACAAATGTAGTTGCTTAAGACAAGAGGAATCCTTTTTTTGTCTCACTGTTCAAGAGCCCAAAGGTCCAAAATCAAGGTATCAGCAGGACCACACCCCTCCAAATGCTCTATAGGAGAATCATTCCTTATCTTTTTCAGCTCCTGGTGGCTTCTGGCATTCCTTGACTTATGTAAGCATAACTCTGATGTCTGCATCTGTCTTCTCATGACACTCCCCCTGTGACTGTGTCTTCACATGATAGTCATACTTGTGTGGATAAGAGGCTCATATAATTCCCATATGACCTTATATTAAATAATTACATCTGCAACAACCTTGTTCCAAATAAAGTCATATTCTGAGGCATTAGAGGTTAAGACTTTAATATATTTTTCTTGGGGAACATAATTCATAACAAACAGTAACGAGATATCATTGTGTACCTAATTAGACTGAAAACTGGAAAATGTCAAAAGTTTACATGTGTGTCTGGGTTTCTTATAAACTTTATGGCTGACTTTTTTATTGTAATTTGGTACACAACAACTATTGTGGAGAACAAATTACCAGTATATCCAATCTCAATTAAGTGTGTGTATGTGCATATATATGTGTGTCTGTGTGTGTGTATGGGTATGTATACTCTCATCTATACATCAAGATATAGAAATTCTCTTCCTGAGTATCTCTATTCAAAAGACTCAAGTTCAGAGCAAATATGAAGATTTTATATTGTTTATAGCAGAAAGGAATCAAAAGTAGTCTAAAAAGCTCCATCCCACAATCAGGTAAGTAATGTGATACGAATGCTCAACATAGAACATTACAGATAACTTAGAAAGAAGAGAATGGATGTACACATTGAAATATAAATATATCTTTCAAAAATAGCATTTAGGGAAAAAAGTAAAATGAAGAACAAAATGATTCTTAATGCAAATACTGTTTATATACATTAAACTCTGATAAAACATAAAAACAGGTTTCACTTGAACACAGATAAACAATGGCATATGAATTAAACTAGTAATAATGTTATGGAGATAAAAGAGAGGAGATTACCAAAGATTGATCTGATAAAATAGGAGGAAGGCATTACATGACAGTGTGCCAAACGGAATACACAGAGCATACTGAGGAGCAGTATGCTCAATTTGGCTCCTAGGATGTGGGGAGCAGAATTACGGAATGAACCTGAATGACCCATATACCTATATAATTTTTCCCCCTCTGTGTAGGCAGGATCTGTGAATATGATGAGAGATTACTCTTTTGATTATGCTATGCTATCTAGCAAAAAGAAAGTCTGCAGATGCAGTTAAGGTCCTTAATCAGTTGTCTTTGAGTTAATCAAGAGACAGACTGGATTAGCTGCACTTAATCAGACAAATCTTGGAGGTCAGAGAGATCTCCACACTATCCTCACACAGGTAAGGTCTCATATCCTGAATGACTCTGAAGAGGGTATCACATGGCAAGAACCGGGGGTCAGCCTCTAGAATGTAAATATGGTTCTCAGTTTATAGCTTCCAGGAAAACAAAAACTTTGGTCTTAGAGCCAGAAGCAGTTGGATTACATCAACATCCCTGTGAGCCTGAGAGAGGATTCAGGGTTCTAGGAATGAATGAATACAGCCCAGCCAACAACACTGATTGCTACCTTGTGAGACATGAGCAGGCGACCCAGGAGGGTATGCCAGAGTCCAAACCTATGTAAACTGAGATAGTAAATGTAGTAAATTTTAAGCCTAAACTTGTGGTAATTTGTTACATATCATGTTAGCTAATCATCTATTGGTTAGTTCATGCAGATTGGTACCAGTAGCTGCATTAGAAGTACTGGATACCGGGATCCCTGGGTGGCGCAGCGGTTTGGCACCTGCCTTTGGCCCAGGGCGCGATCCTGAAGACCCGGGATCGAATCCCACATCAGGCTCCCAGTGCATGGAGCCTGCTTCTCCCTCTGCCTATGTCTCTGCCTCTCTCTCTCTCTCTTTCTCTCTCTCTCACTATCATAAAAAAAAAAAAGTACTGGATTAAAAAAAAAAACTGGGGGGGGGGGGGCGGGACATGGTCCCTGCCCTCAAAAAGCTTATCACGAAATAAGAAATCACAATAGATCTTTGTACATGTGGTATAAATGCCTGACTTTAAGCTTTGATTGCTGAGGCATCCATTTGAAAAGATACTCATCTTAAATAAACATACTGCCAGCTGTATGACACTGATACTAGCAAAACCACCAAATAAAGAACCAGGTCGTTGCCATCCATGAAGCTATCTCTTTCTGAAAGCCCTAGGTAACTTGAATAACTGACCCCTGAGTGTCCCTGCCTCTCTCTTCCCATGCTCTAATTCCCATTCTTATGCTTAAATTAGTCAGTAAAGAGTGAACCCACAAAACCCTAGACACCCTAACCTCAACTCCAATAAAGGCAGAGCTCCAGGTCCATAGTCTGATTCTGCCTTTTTCTCTGTCTGGGTCTTTCTCCCTGTAGCCTTTCTCTATGGCCTTCAGGACTCGTGAGTAATAAATTTTGTTACTTAAAGTTCCTTGATGTTTTTAGCTGAAGTGCTTCCTGCGATCTTAATAAGACCACAGGGGCTGGTCCAGCAACACTGGTTCCAATGGAGGAAATATCTATGGAGGCTCCCTACTAGAAACATGGATGATTGAGTGCCCCAGGTATTCCTAAGATTGCTATCAATAGGCTAGGACAGATGCAATAGTATGTTAACATGAGGCAAAAGAGTAATAAGAAAAACAGGCAACAGTGCCCTTTGAAGCCTGTGTTTATAGTGAGTTCTCACTTCCCTGACACTATTTTTAGAGATCTCACTCTCTTTTGCACTCTCTAGTTATATTAGTCTATTTTCATCTCGATGAACTGAATTGTGTTAAAGTTTCAGCAGATGAATTTCAGTTTTTAATCTTTTGGAAAGCAAAGAAAATCTTTACCTAAATTCTGTCCTGTGGTAGGGAGCATAGGTTGAGTTTAAAGGACTGAGATAACCTCATTAGGAGCACAAAGCTAAACAGTCCTGAAGATTATTGAACAAATTTCCTAGCGGTTTTATTTACTGACAGAGGCTGAATCACAGCTTTATGACAGCTTCTGGAAGGTCTCTTATATAACCTCTCCCTGCTACCCTTTTTTAAAAAAGTCCAGGGACAGTTTATACTGAAGCATATTAAGAGGCCAGACTAATTTAAATTATATGTATTTATTCAATAAAAAATAGATTTATTTTGGAAATGCCAGAATAGAATACAATCATTCAATCTGTAATTAGTATTTGAGCAATAATATGTATTAATTGCATTTTCATTTTATCAATCATATTTAATTACTAATTTAATATTTGTCACTTTTAATACATAATGTAAGGTAGTCTCTATTAAAAGGAAATTGAATTATTTTTGTGGAAACTTTATTTGACAATGGCAAAGCTTTGTTTGAGAATCCATTTGATTTTCTTTCTGTGTTCTCAGGAAGAATTTTATTCCCTAGGTCAGGTTGTATGACTAAATTTTGGCCAGTGGAATATGGGTAAGAATGATATACATGACTTCCAGACATGACCATAAATTCTTTAGGGAGAACTTTTACTTTATTTATTCAAGACTTCTGCAGTGACCAACAAAGTCATTTTGAAGCTGGTAAACTCAATATGGAAGAAGTCTGAGTATTTAAACGACTGTATGTAACAGAGCTCTCACCGACCACATTAGACGGTAACATGAGAAGCAATAAAATGCTATTGCATTAGGCCACTGCTATTTTGGGCTTATTTTATTACAGCATAGTTTACCTTACTCTAATACAATAATCAATATAGTTTTATTTGGCTTCTAAATTAGCGTTTTCAAATTTGACAAGGGATTATATTATGTTTGGTCAACAGAATTTTTTAAAATTTATTTTGAATGCCTTTAGATGCTGAATATACTACTTAATTACTATTTCGTTGTTATTACATCCCTTCTTCACTAATTTTTTTCATGTGACAGGCCCTAGAATCCATTTGGTTTTGCAGGCCACTGCTATATAATGAGTCTTATTTAATATTATCTAATGATGAGCAAGCAAATGCTCTAGCTTTTGTGTACCTTTCTGGATATATGAGTTATGTGCTTCTCAAAGATACACATAACAGTAACAGTTGGATAAATTTTAAAGCCTGGCCTTTTCAAAAAATACTGCACATGGAAAAGCAAAAATGTAATAATATAACCTGAAATATGGAACTATTCCATCTGGGTAGAAAGCTAGGTTTAAAAAATCAGTATTAAATATGCAATGCACCTGCAAAAATTCATGTGACTATTAACAAAAATGATAAATAGATAACTGCTGACCATCTTGCAATATTTATAAGTATGGGATTAAGGCCTCTCAAAATCAAAACTATGTGTCCTGAGCATATAAACTAAAGTTTATGGGATTTAATTAAAGTGGGCTATGGTTCCAGGCAGGAATATGCTACTAGATTAAAGTTCCTCCTGATGCTATGCAAATATTGTACTTGCTCAAGCAGTGCCAAAAGTCCATCACAAAACCGTTTTGAGGTACTCATAATTTTATTTTCATAGAGAAATTTATAAATCATGAATAGATAGGAGGCAGGACACCATATGAAACTAGTCTTAATGGATAAATTCTAGATATCTTTTCTTAATCCTAAACCAGTGTCTGATTCTTTTTCATCAGTTCCCCAGAATTGTTTTGAAGATTATATATTTCCCATTATTTTATTGACTGGCCCTTTTAAAGACTTTAAGGGCAACTATTGCAGTAAAATGGACAAGTTAGATAACCTCGACACTAAATAAGTGAAAGATCTTATAAACTAATTGTCACAGATCAATGATATTGATACTTTTTCTTAAATGGGCTTGGAGAAACTCTTATACTGCTGATAATTACCTGATGGGATGACCTTACTAAATAAAATATAAGCAAATATTGCTAAGTTTCATAAGATTCTAATTCTCTAACATAAGACTAAAGATTATAATTCTCTGACATGAACCACCTCCTTAGTTATGCCTCAAGTGTACACTATTATAGCACACACTATTTGTCAGCACTTCTACTCTTGCTCTTTCAAGGTATATGAAGATGTCTCTTTCATATACAACACAAACAATTCCTCTGTAGTGCTTATAACTTTCCTATACTAATTTTTTTTGGTGATTTACTCCTCATTTCTGGAGGTCTGTTTGGGTCTATACTCTAGAAACAAACAAACAAAATTGTACTGATTGTATAGTTGTATTTCAATAAACATGCAGACATGAACTCCATAGATGTGAAATTCTGTATCTATTTAGCTTAACATTATTTCAGCATGCTTTCAAACTCTGCTATAGGCCTAAAAGTAATTTGTTTTTAGTCATTTATGTATATATTGTACACACATTTATTAAGCAAGCCAAGATCCTAATCAGGAGAAAGGACCAGAGGGTGAGTGTAACCCTTAAGGCTGCTTTTCTACTATGTCAAAATGTGTAATGATGCATAGGTCTTGTAATTCTTTAGATACGATAGGAAAAAAAATTAAGAACAATGATATAGATAAGGAGTAATGTGTAAGTTTCATGAGAAACAGAATATGTATATAGCTTTAAAATCTTTCTCCATCAATAATTGATTAGAGCTGACATTAATTACAAATGCTTCCAGTAACTCCTACCACATCAAATGTCTAATACTACAAAATAGAACAACTGCTGTGATGGGTTTTGCATTTGGAAGAAAGGAATAGAGCTATTTCCCATTTTTGAACCCCTCTCTTTTTCTTTTTACCTGATTACAAGTATAAGTCTTCTGAGTTAGGGGTAAAACTTGGAGAAAAACTCTTCAGTCTTGTGGGCTATAAAGTTTGGACCCGCCATACCTGGAAGTGAGAAATTCCATATAGCAAGAGAACCAGAGAAACAGTGTCAAATTATATGACTATACTCTGCTCAAATTTCTGACTAATTTCTAAATATATATGTTCAAGGCAGCCTCAAGAAGCCTACCTAAGTTTAAAAAGGCTAAAGAATGTTTATGTTTTCCACCTCAGGTGAGACACAATGTCATATGTTTTCCACCTCAGGTGAGACACAAATTAGATTTTTAGTCATGCCAAAGTAACTGAATACAAAACAAACAAAAATATATTTTTCTGAGGAACATAACAGAATCTAGAGTCTCTAAAATGTATCATCAATCATCAGGATACAATACATACATTAAGACATAAAAAGAAACACAGAAGTGTGACCCAAAGAAAACAAGAGAATGCCCCCAAGATAAAATCATGGAAATTAGCAGACAAGGATTTTAAAGCAGCTACTATAACTTCTCAAGGATATAAAATTAGTCATGATGAATGAACAAACAGGAAATCTCATCAGGAAAATGGAAACTGTTTTGTCTGTCTGAAAATCTTTTTAATTCACTTTCATTTCTGTATAGTTTTTCCCCCAGTGGTTAGAGAGTTCCAAATTGACTGATGTAGTGGGCTGAAGAGTGTCCCCCACAAAAGCAAAAGATCCTAATCCCCAGAATGAATGTTACCTTATTTGGTAAAGTTTTTGTGGATGTAATATGATAAGGATTTTCAGATGATGAGATGATTCTGGAATATCTGGAAGGTTCCTAAATGCCATCAAAAGTGTCCTGAGGGTTAATGAGAGAATAGACACACAAAAAGGAGAAGGTGATATGAAGATACAGGTAGAGATTAGGGTGATGTGTCAACAAGACAAGAAGTACTAGCACACACCAGAAACCGGAAGAGGCAATAAATGAATTCTCCCTGGAGTCTCTGGAGAAGTATGATCCTCTAACACTTTGATTCCAGAGTTGTTTTCAGAACTGTGAGAGAATGAATTTCTGTTGTTTTAAACTACCAAGTCGGGGGTAATTTATTATGATTACCCTAGTAACATGCAGAGTTTTGTTCTAAATGTGTTGTGCTACTGTAACAAATATCTAAAACTGAGGAAGTTACATTGGATTTGGATACTAAGTAGAAGCTGAAAGGATTTTGAAGCCCATGATAGAATAAGTCTAAGATTGCCTTAAGCAAACCATAAATAGACATGCGTATGTTACAAGCATTTCTGTTGAGGGTTCAGTAGGAAGAGAGAAGCATGGTAGAGAAAACATATTATTGTAGAAAATACTTATATCCGAATAAACATAATGTTGGTAGAAATATCAGTGTTAAAAGTGTTTCTGGGGATGGCTGTGTCCTACACTTGTATGGAAAACAGAATCTGTGAGTGATGGATATTCAGCTGAGGAGAATTCTAAACAAAATATTGAATATGTGATCTGATATCTCTTTGCTGATTACAGTAAAATGCTAGAGGAAAGATAAACCAAAGAAGGAACTGGTAGGTGAAAAGGAACTAGCATTTGATAATTTTGGGAGGTTCTTGGTCTATCTCTGTGATAGAGGATGCTAAGATTTAGCAAGAAACTATTGGAAAGTGTGCTCTGGAAGGAATGTGCCTGGACTATCTTTTGCTGAAAAGATTAGGTCTGTGACTCATGGGTTTGCTTAACATTATCAGAAGTCAGGACAGAAATGTTATCTACAAAACATTGGTGGAGCATATGCTTGTCCAATTGTATGGATCCCTGTTACATCCATGGAAGGATCAAGAAGTGTTTGAGAATTTTATATCAAAAGCAGCACTACTGGGACACCTGGGTGGCTCAGCAGTTCAGCGTCTGTCTTTGGCACAGGGCGTGATCCTGGAGTCCCAGGATCTAGTCCCACATCGGGCTCCCTGCATGGAGCCTGCTCCCTCTGCCTGTGTCTCTGCCTCTCTCTCTCTCTCTCTCTCTCTCTCTCTCTCTCTCTCTCTGTGTCTTTCATGAATAAATAAATAAAATCTTTAAAAAAACAACAACAACAAAAGAAGCACTATCATCTTAGTCTGAAATGGACAGAGACAGAGAATGAAATAAAAGAGGTTCACCACACTCCCAAATTCTACAGGCAAGTAACAGACTGATACAATTTCTCATCAGCAAACATGTGCAGCCCTTCAAGAATAAGAGATGAGTCCAAGGGGGGCAGCCTTGGGCTCAAAGAGCAGATATTTGGGCAAAAAAGCACTGATCTATGCCTTTACAGACCAAATCTATGGGCAAAGAGACAATATTGATGGTCACAAGGGCTGGAAACTAATGCCACAGATAATATATTGTTAGTTCTAGAAACTAATGAAATTTGTGCTGCTGGATTTGAAACTTCTTCAGACTGGTGATTCCTTGCTTCTTTTTGTTTCTATCTTTTGAAATGAGAATGTCCATAACTATTACCTATGCCTGTCCTCCCACTGTATTAATAGTTTTACAGGTCCATAGATGGACAATAATTTTGCCTCAGATGGATTATATCCAGAGTCTACTCATATCTGATTTAAATAATTTAGATAATGAGATTTGGGACTTTGATGATATTTACATCCAAAATGGATGTAAATCCATTTGAACGTTTGGACAACATAGTTTTGGGTTGATGCTGCAATGGGTAGAATTCACTAGTAAATCCATCTTGCTTGAGATTTCATTTGGGGAAGTTTTTTGACTGCTAACTCAGTTTTTACCTGTTGCACATCTATTCAGATTTTGTATTTCTTCTTGAATCATTTTTGGTAGTCTGTATCTTTCTGGGAATGTTTCCATTTCACCTAGCTTATCTAATTTGTTGACATAAAATTGCTCATAGTATTCCATTCCTTAGTGTAAGGTTGGTAGTAATGTCCCCTCTATCATTTCTGCCTTTTAAAATCTGCATCTTCTTTTTTTTTCTCATAAATATAGATAAAGTTTCTCAAATTTGTCAACTTTGTTTCATTGATTTAATCTATTGTTTTCTATAACCTAGTTTGTTCATTTCTGGTATAATCTTTTTGTGATTGCATTGGGTTTAACCTCCTTTCTTATTTCTTATTAAGATGTAGGATTAAGTTATTGATATAACTTTTTATAATTTGCAAATTAGGTGTTTGTATCTATAAATTTCTCTTTTAGTACGGTTTGTACTGCATGTTTTGTTCTATTGTGGTTTGTTTTCATTTTCTAAAAGTATTTCCTAAGCTCTCTTTTAATTTCTTCTTTGATCCAAAGGATATTTAGGAGTATGTTGTTTAATTTCTATGTATTTATGTGGTTTTCCTCAAATTTCTTGCTGTTACCAATTTCTAATTTCATATATTTATATTTATATTAATTTATATGATATTATGTTTATATCATAATATATTTGGGTGAATCCAAACTTCGTAATTTTATTTAGACTTGTTTTGTGGCCTAACATATGTCCTATATGCACTTGTGAGGAATATGTATTTTGCTATTGTTGCATAGGTTGTCCTACAGATGCTTGCTTGGTATATTTGTTTTATAATGGTGTTCAAGTCTTCTATATTCTTGTTGATATTCTGTTTAGTAGTTATATCCGTTATTGAAAATGAGACATTGGAGTCTCCAAATATTACTGTTGAATTGTCTATTTCTCTCTTCAGGTTAGGTACAGGAAAGTCTATAATTTTTTTTTTATATTTTAATTGATCATTTGTCATTATAAAACATCCTTCTCTGTCTCTAGTTGTAATCTTAAAGTCTATTTCTTCTGATATTGATATGGCCACTCCAGCTCTATTTGGGTTAAGATTTGGATAGTATATCCTTCCATCCTTTACTTTCAGTCTAATGTCTGAAAATAAAGCATATATACTGTGAACAATATATAGTTTGAGTATTTTATTTTATTTATTCATGAGAGACACACAGAGATAGGCAAACACATAGGCAGAGGGAGCCTGATGAGGGACTTGATCCCAGGATCCTAGAATCATGACCTGAGTTGAGGGCCGACGCTCAACCACTGAACCATCCAGGTGCCCCAGTTTGAGCATTTTTTAAACTCATTCAAACAATCCTGCCTTTTAGCATTTAATGAGAACATTGTTCTCAAACTTTCTTCTAGTTATCTAGATATGGTTTTCTTCTTTGAACATCTTTATAATAGCTAATTAAAGTTTGTGTCTACTTGGTACAAAATTTGGTCATCTTTGGAGCCAGTTTCAACAGATAATTTCATTTTGTTTTGTTTCTTTCTATTGATTGGCCATATTTCTGACTTTACATGTCTTGTTTTTTGTTGTTGTTGAAAACTGGATTGAAATTCTAAAATGTCACAACACTGCTAGTCAGAATCACACTCTTTCAGTGTTTGTTGTTTTCCTGCTTGTGAGTTGTAGTTGTTTCCTTATTCACTGATTTTTGTGAACTGATTTTATAGAATCTGTATTCTTTTTCATGTGGCTACTTAAGTTTCTGGTAGGTTAATTTAGTGGCTAGCTAATTATGGTATAGTTTTCTTTAAATGACCAAAATCAATCTCTGAAGCCTTGCCAAGGAGTTTGGAGTCAACTTTGTCTTAGACTTCTCTTCCTGCTTTAGCAGAGCCTCAGTGTTAGCCAGATGTGACAGCATAGGGTATTCTCAGATCTTTCTTGATTATGCATACAACTCTATGCATGTGAGTGGCCTTCTAGATTCCCAGAAAAATGTCAGACTTCTTCAAATCCTCTATAGACATTGACTTCATCAGCTTTTAAGCTCTTGGTTAGTCTATTGTTTATCCCAACTTTTATCCATTATCTCAGACAGCTACAATGCTAAAATATGTACCTATAAATGTCTTTTAAAATTTTCCCTAGGTAGAAACTTTTAGCACAGAGTGCAGGTCAAATAAAGATAAGCCATTTGAGTGGGATATTCCAGGGAACCATCAAACAGGTCAAATAGTGACATTTATTGGTCATGACAGTTTGAAAGAACTCCAGCTTCTTTCTGCTCCTTTCAATCTGATCCTAGGAACGTGGACTATTATTTTTCAGGGTTACTGCCGAGCTGAGGAACAGGAAATGTGATTAAGGCACATCACACTCATTGTTCTTACTGAGATTCAACCATTTTCTTGAACACTCCAGGTTGCTATAAGCCTTGATCAATTTCTGAAAAACTTGATTCTTCCAATTTTTGCCCATCACTTTTATAGAGGGTTGAAATTTTGTAAGTCTTTACTCTGATATCAGCAAATTACACTCTTAAATGTTAGTTTTATTACAATGTTTGCCTTTCTTCTTTAAGTATTCCTTTTACACATGGGTTCACTATTTTTAAAATGTCTTCTATACTTAGTTTCTTCTCTTTTTCTCTTCATTTCTGTTTTTTTATTTATTTTTATTCTCTCATTTCTTCATCTTTCACTTGTGTCTCTTCATTATTCAGAAACAATGTGTGATATCCTTTATCTTTAACTTCTTCCCTAAGTTCTAGAAGTCTTTATTTCATATATTTCGGCTATTTGTCTTGCATTTCTATTCTGAATATGTGAATTTCAATTTAAGGGTTTTGTTTGTTCATTTTTTACAATACAAAAATATTTACATCAGGGTATTATGTATAAATTTCTCAAAATTTTGTCTGTAATATGTCAGCATGGCCTTGTATGGTTTAAGTTTATATTAAATTGTGTTAGAATTTCTGTTTACTAAGTGCTTTTGCTTTTTATTTATCTTATTGTTTGTTGACATTTTATTTTCCTCAACCAGCATTACCAGGAGATCAAAAATTGTGCTATGGGTGGGTGCAAAGGATTTGAGGTAGCTTTCATAGTGTCTGTGTTTAAGCCACCACCTATTCTGTATATGTCATCTCCTATTATCCCCTGTTTGGCTCACTGTGTTCCAGCTTGTACTTAGCATGTTTCTGGAATATGCCAAATATGATTCTGTCTTAATGGCTTTTTCTCTAGATATATGCACTGCTTGCTCCCACATTTCTTTCATTTCCATATGTCTGTGACTACATATCATTACACAGGAAGGACTTTTGTTAGCTAACAGAAAACTTTTACTATTTTCATTATGTATACCACCTATAACCCATGACAGAAAATGATGGAATCATACATATTTTTTGACTCCCTAAATATAAGCTTCATGATGGCAATGACCTCATTTTGTACCTTGTTATATCATCAATACCTAGAAGTCAGGCACATAGTGGGGACTCAAAAATACTTATTGATTAAATGATGAATGTGTCCTTTATGCTTCATACACTTATTTTAATCAAATTTTGGCTTAAAATCCAGATCTAGTCTTTCATACACTATGTTTATTCTTAAAATTTTATCAAAAATTATAGTAAACTAGTAAGCACATATAAGATTGATATGACAGCCATTTAAACCAAATACTATGAAGTTTAAAAATATACACAGTATTAGAAGAGCCAATGATGTGACAAATCTCTCTTATCTTTTGTTTCTTATTGGCCTTATTATTAGAATAAAATCCTAACTGCAAATGTAAGTTTGCATATAAAAATTAAAGGAAAATTCTATTCTCAAATATCCTCCTAATTAAATATTTATATCCATTTGGTCACACTGAACTGACCTTTGTTATAGATTTCTGACTGCTCACATTAACTGATCTGCTCTGTTTTACACTTATAAAATTATCTCAAAGAGTCATGAAAATAGCTAATTCTTAGTAAATGTTTCCATTTTGAAATTGGTTTGAAATGCTCTGCTCAACAACCCTGTGAATAGGTGTTTTGGGGTAGGTAGTAGGAAACAAAGCACAAGGTAGTGAATTTACCTCTTCAGCTAGAAAGACCAATTAGCTATAAGATCATTCAGGCAATCTGCAGTCCAGCAGTTGTGCTCCAACCACCAACCTATAATGCTTTGTCTCGTAAGACCGTGGCACAGTATGATCATATTCAGCATATCATGAAATCAATATTATCAATTACTACATCAAATAAATATGGTCTATTTTTATTATACATTCATGTATGCTAAAGTTAAACCACTTCCAAAACAAATATTAGCTGTGTTTAGCTAGTATATTTAAGCTAGCCAGTCATCTATAATCAATACTTAAGTTTAAGGATCAAAATAAAGAAAGGTCTTAGAATACTTGACCAATAATAATACTCCCATTCTACATACTTATAAACATTTATAATAAAGGAAAACAAGTTAAATATAAAGTTTAAAAAATAAAAAATATATAAAGTTTATAGGACAATAATGGTATATAATTCCAGATAAAAATGTCTACTGGGAGGGGTACCTGGGTGGCTCAATAGGTTAAGCATCTGCCTTCTGTTCAGGTCATAATCCCAGGGGTCCTGAAGTCATGATCCCGGGATCCCCATCTTGGGTTCCCTTCTCAGTGGGGAGTCTGCTTCTTCCTCTCCCCTCTTCTCATGCTCTCTTTAGCTATGTCTCTCTCTCTCTCAAATGAATAGAGTCCTTTAAGGAATGTCTACTAGGAATATATAACATCTCTGAAAAATATCACTAATAAAGCATCAAAAAATAGAGGTGTGATAGTCATACAGTGAAAGTGATGCTAAATAGTATGATTCAAATTATGTTTATTTTATATGCTAATTATTGGTAAATATCACGACATTTTTTTTAAATTTTTATTTATTTATTTATGATAGTCACAGAGAGAGAGAGAGAGGCAGAGACACAGGCAGAGGGAGAAGCAGGCTCCATGCACCGGGAGCCCGATGTGGGATTCGATCCCGGGTCTCCCGGATCGCGCCCTGGGCCAAAGGCCGGCGCTAAACTGCTGCGCCACCCAGGGATCCCTATCACGACATATTTAAAACAAGATTTTGTTACTTGGGCACTTTCATGAGGATGGGATCATAAAAATATTAACATTCTACAGATATAAAGTCAAATTCTTAGAAATTGAGAACAGAAAAATTCCACAGAACTTACTATCCTAATCATGTCTTCTGCTTATCATTATAATACAATTAAGACTGTTTGTAAATTTAGTATATATAACTTAGCATAAATAATGCAAACATGATCAGTGGAATTCATAAGCATGAAGATAACGCTGAACTCTACTGAAATAGGGTATTACATTTACAATTTCTAAGTAGGCTTAAATTGCATTGCATTTCGGAGGGGGGCGGTAAAGACATGCCCATCAAAGCACCAGAAAGAATATCTGTGCAGCAGTGATCCAATAAACCTCCTTGCCCATACATCCTATGTTCATCCTCTATTCAATCTATATCATCCACAACTCCTCTTGAGTGATTTTTCAAAGATGCTAGTCCTTTGATGGTTCCCTCTGGCTTTCTCAATAATATCCAGATTGCTTAGCTCATGTGTTGGGTATGACATTTATTATCATAATTATCTGTGAGTCTTAGCTTTGCACAAATTGACTCTATTTTTATATGTGAATATGTTATCTTACTCTGAACTCTTTCTTTGTGCCTAATTCAGCCTATTGTGCATTTTGTCCATCCAATGGTCTTTCTGATCAACTAACAACTGAGAAAATTAATCAGATCCAATTAAAGTTTTATTTTAGACTTATCTTCCCCTACTTTCTATTTGCCTTTTAGAAAGTCTGGCGGCTAGAACATTTATGCCTATGAGATTATCTTATCCAGTCTGTGGGGAAAATATAACTTTTTTTTTTTTTTTTTTTTTTTAGGTTAGCTCACTATTGGCCTCTGCTGTTTAATTAATCTCACATCATTTTGTGTCATATGTATAGGGGGAGGAGTGGCTTACTCAGTATCTAAACCTCTCAGTACAGGTGATATTAGTTCCTGGCTTAAAATAGGAAAAGGTTGGCAGGTAGTGTTAGCATAGATGAATGTCCAAAAGCATTCTTATTGTACAATTCCAGTCTCCGAGAGATTATTCAGTCAATCTTCAGCCTTACTTGCTATGTATCCCTTAGACTTTGCTCCTTACCACTTTGGTTCCCTGGGTGGTAACATAGGCTCTTTCCCATTACGTTATATGCTGCACTCTGGAATCAAAAACCAATGAATTATATATCCCTCTCATTCTATTTTTAGGCACACAAAACATGGGAACCTTCTGAGAATGGCCTGAGAGATGAAGACATTGTTAATATTATCAGCTTGCTTCTTACTTGTCTTGTTTCTACCTCTCATCTCCTCACAGATTAAAGGCTTTTTATTTATTTTTTACTGAAGTATAATTGACACACAATTTCCTATTAGTTTCAGGAGTACAACACATCATAGTGACCCAATATTTTTATACATTACAAAATGATCCCCATGATAAGTCTAGTTACCACCTGCCACCATACAAAGGTGTAATATTGACTATATTCCCTATGCTGTACATTACACTCCAGAACTTATTTATAACTGGAATTCTGTACCTCTTAATCCCATTCACCTCTTTAGATGCCCTCTCCCCTCTAGTAACCCATAGTTTGTTTCCTGTGTCTATGAGTCTGTTTCTGTTTTGCTTGTTTGAATGTTTTATTTTTTAGATTCTACATATAAGTAAAACCGCACATAGTTGCCTTTCTCTGACTTATTTACTTAGCATAGCACCCTCTGGCTCTACCTATGTTGTAGCAAATGACAAGATTTCATTCTTTTGTATGGCTGAATAATATATATATAATATATATTTTATATATGTCATATAACCTCATATAATAATAAATTATATATTACACAGAAGGAATTGCTATATTGCATAGTACTTATTTTTAACTTTTGAAAGAACATCTATACTGTTTTCCATAGTGACTATACCAATTTATATTCCTGCCAACGGTATACAAGGGTCCTCTTTCCTCCTCATCTTTGCCAACACTTATTATAATTCGTCTTTTTGATAATAGCCAATCTGACAAGTGGGAGGTGATATTTCATTATGGTTTTGATTCGTAATTCCATGATGATGATGATAATGATGATGATGTTGATGATGATGATGATGATGAGGAGGAGGAGGAGGAGGAGGAGTATCTTTTCATGTGCCTGTTGGCCATCTATATATCTTCTTTGGAAAGACAGGCCTATTCAAGCCCTCTGCCCATTTTTAATCAGGTTTTTTTTTTTTTAGACTTTATTTATTCATGAGAGACAGAGAGAAATTGAGGCAGAGACACAGGTAGAGGGAAAATCAGGCTCCCTGCAAGGAGCTCAATGCGGGACTCGATCTCGGACCGTGAGATCACGCCCTGAGCCGGAAGCAGACGCTCAACTGCTTAACCACTCAGGTGTCCCTAATCAAGTATTTTTTTATATTAAGTTGTATACAGTCTCTATAATATTTTGAATACTGATCCTTATGAGATGAATGATCCTCCAGTAACCTCTCCCATTCAGTAGATTGCCTTTTTGTTTTGTATGGTTTTCTTTGCTGGACAAAGCTTTTTTCTTTTTCTTTTTCATTTTTTTTTCTAAGATTTTATTTATTTATTTGAGAGAGAAAGAGTGAGAAAGAGAGAGAGAGCATGAGAGAGCACAAGCTGGGGGGAGGAGCAGAGGGAGACAGAGAAGCAGACTGCCCGCTGAGCAGGGAGTCTGACTCAGGACTCCATCCCAAGACCCTGGGATCACCACCTAAGCTGAAGGCAGACACTTAACCTACTGAGCCATCCAGGAGCCTGGACAAAGGCTTTTTAGTTTGACATAATCTCATTTGTTTATTTTAGGTTTCGCCGCCCTTGCCTGAGGAGTCCAGCTCCTCCAAAAAAATTTCTAAGACCAATGTCAAGGAGAGCACTACTTATGTTTTCTTATAGGAATTTTATGGTTTCAGGTCCTACATTCATGTCTTTAATCTATTTTGAATTTATTTTTGTATATGGTACAAAAAGAGTGGCCCAGTTTCATTCTTTTACATGTAGCTGTCCAGTTTTCCCAACACTACTTATTGAAGAGACTGTCTTTTCCTTATTGCATATTCTTGCCTCCTTTGTCATAGATTGATGACCATATATATCTGAGTTTATTTCTAGGTTCTTTATTCTATTCCATTGCTCTATATGTTTGTTTTCATGTCAGCACCATATTGTTTTGATTACTATAGCTTTACAGTATAGTTTGAAATCAGGAAACCTAATATTTTCAACTTTGTTCTTTCTCAAGATTGCTTTTTGGGTCTTTGATGGTTCTATACAAATTTTAGGTAACTTTGTCCTATTTCTGCAAAATTTATTCCATTGGTATTTTGATGAGTATTGCATTGAATCTACAGACTGCTTTGGGTAGTATGGGCATTTTAGCAACATTAATTTTTCCAATCCATGGACATGAAATATCTCTCCATTTATTTGTGTCATTGAAGATCCATGAGGCAATACAGAGAAACTGTCCATACCACATCTTTTGCATCTCACCAAAGAAATTCAAATCTGCCTAATTTTATTTTCTGCATGTTCCCTATTAATTCCTACCTGCTATAAATAGACACCTCTGGTCTCATATTCTCATGGTCATTAGGGTTTTTTTAAGACTTTATTTATTTATTTTGAGAAAGAGAGAGACTGCACAAGTAGGGGGAGGGGCAGAGGGAGAGAGAGAATCTTAAGTAGGCTTTACAGAGTGTGGAGACCCATGTGGGGTTCCATCTTAGGACCCCGAGATCTTGACCTGAGCCAAAATTGATAGTCAAACACTTAACCAACTGAGCCACTCAGGCACCCCAATAGTGTTTAATATTAAAAAGAGCAGAACATTGTAAGCTAATGTCTAAAGTTAATAATATGTCATAAAATTAATATTTAACATTAATCTAAACATTTTAGGGTTCTTAAGATCTCTACCAATATTACTTTCTCATCAGCGAGCTAATATACTTAAAACAATTCAACTGTCTCATGTCAGTTCCATTATTCCCTGCCTCACCCTCCCACTTCGCCCTTTAGCAATGCCAAATAACTATAATTCCCAAAAAGCATAAGGCATCCTCTTCACCCTTCTTCACTTAGGTATATTATTCCCTGTGCCTGGAGTACTTTTGCTTTTCTTTCATGTTAGGTTAATTTACTATTTTTTAGATTCTGTCTAGAAAAGTCACTCACTTAGAAAGAGTTCCATAACCTCCTTCCATCTCTCCATCACTCAGTTACTTGCACTGTACTGCAGCAGTCCGTTTACTTTCTATCTCTCCCATTAGGGCCATTATGTGGCTCTGTTGTGTTGTTGTTTTTCTCTTTTAGCCCCAAGACTAGCAATGTCACGAATAGTGGCTATTCATTTCAGCCAAGTCACAAAGTCAAGAAGATATGTGATGAATAGCAGTGGACATACCAACTGAGTGACAAATAGATCTTTGTTTTTATAAGCCATTTAAATTTTGGAATGGTTTGTTGCTACAATTTATCTTAGTCTCAGATGTCTGATACAGTGATACATATTTTGAATTGGTTTACTCACTTAGAAAACAACTTCATGATTTATCATTATTTAAACAAAATGGTATGCCATATTCATATATACTAACATTACATAATGATTTGCCACTTCACTTCAGAAATTATGTAAATCAAATTCCACATTTAATACTTACAAGGTTCTTGAGGGCTGCTATAGACTCAGGAGAGAGAAAGAAAGGCAGAGAAAGAGGAAGATATTGAGAGAGAGAGAGAGTTTAGGAACACTAAGACAACTTTTAGGAATAAAATTCTAATTAAAAAGAGAATTATGTACTGTGATAGTCAAGAGGAGCCTAGGAAACAGGATGCCTGAAAATATGCTTTTCTTGATGGGATCATGAAACAGAGAAAGTACATTAGATAAAACCTATACAAATCTGAATGAGCAAATTTGAATAAAGTATAGACTTCAGTTAATAATAATGCATCAAAAAAATAATAATAATGCATCAATAGTGGTTCATTAATTGTGACAAATGTACTATCCTAGTATAAGATGTTAATAATAGGGGGCGCCTGGGTGGCTCAGTGGATGAGCATCTGCCTTTGACTCAGGTCATGATCCTGGGGTCCTGGGATGAATTCCCACACCAGGGTCCTTGCAAGGCCTCCTACTTCTCCCTTTGCTTCTCCCTCTGCCTATGCCTCTGCCCCTCCCTGTGTGTCTCTCATGAATAAATAAAATATTTTTAAAAAAATAAGGAAAAATTAATGTGAGGTGTATGGACACCCTTTATCTTCACAATTTTTTTTCTGTAAAGTTCTAAAATTGAAAAAATATTTTTTAAAAAAATTGAGGCTCTAGGTAAAGATAAAGAATTATAGGAGAATGTTTAAGTATTTTATATAATAAACATTTTGATTAATTACATAATAATGTAATAGAATTAAGTATGTGTTTGGAAGACATTTGCTGACATCTAAGTTTTTACATTTAAAAAAAATATTTATTTGAGAAAGAGAGAGAACATGTGCACATGCTGGGGGAGGCACAGAGGGAGAGGGAGAAGGAGAGAGAATCTTCAAGCAGACTCCCCACTGAGCCTGACCTGGAGCTCAATCCCAGGATCCTGAGATCATGACCTGAGCCAAAATCAAGAACAGGCAGTTTAACAAATGGAATCACCTAGGTGCTCCAGTTTTTACATTTTTAAAATCCATGGTTGTAGAAGCTCTTTTCAGGCAATATGTAAAATATGAACTCATTAAAAAATATTTTCAAAGTTAAAACAACTTGCAAAAGTATCCTATAGGAAAAAAAATAAGATAATATTTAATGTTACATGGGTCTTTGTATAATTAATTTATAATTTTATCTACTGGGAAAATATTTTAGCAGTTTTTTAAAACAATTCTAATTAGTGTAATTTTCAATATTTTTACATAAGGGCACAAATCACTTCATTTTTGAAACTTTACATCTGCACTGATAATTTTTAAGCCCACAATATCTCCAAAGACTAATTAAATTAAAAGTCAAATAACATTTCCTTTAATATATTCAAAAGTATATATAAATATTTCAGGTAGAGGGAACTATTTTATAATAATCTGGTGAATTTTTAAATGGATTATTCTTTTAATTATAATTTTACACTCCATAATGATAATTGATTGAGTTATCTCCTGAGTCTAGATTGTAAAACGTATTACTATAGGTCATATCTTTATTAGTTAGTTTTTCTTTTTTCCTCTTTTAATTGTAATCTTTTAGATGAACTAAAATATTTTCCTTCAAAATACGTTTTAGATGAGCCTAAATTTGACTCATAAAGTAATTTATACATGGACAAAACAATACTTTTCAGAAGTTCTGTATTCTAAATACTTAAACCTCACCTAAAATGTTTTCTGAAGGAAAATATTTTAATTCATCTAAAAGATTACAATTAAAAGAATATAGTAGTTTTCTTAGTAAAAGTGTTATCATCACTTAAAAGAAAATAAGACCCTTATTAAACTTTCTGAAGTAAAATATATTTTTACTTTTGATGATAATATTTTGACTGAACCAGTACAAAATTGAATTTATGAGCTTTATATGGAATAAAGTGATACTCTCCTAAATAACAAATATCATAGGTCCAATCTTAACCCCAGAATTATATTACCATATGTAATTGAGTAAGTTACACTTTCAGATCATCTCTTTCCATCATGAAATTAAGGTATCAGCATATGTAACTTATAAATTGTCTATTAACGCTACAGAGTTTAACATGCCTTTTGTTTTTGTATTAGCAGCTGTTTGTTTAAATATTAATTTTATTAATTTTATTTTCCAGTATAAATCATCCTTACATTTCTAAATTTATTTTACTTGCCTCTGTAGCTTATACAAATAAGTTGTTGAGTTCTATTTTCTAGAAGTTTGTGCTTTTGTATATGAATGAAATTTGGAAAAATAAGTTTGTGCTTTTGTTTATGAATGAAATTTGGAAGACTAAGTTTCAAAACATATACTGTCTCACTAGACCTCAAGAGGATAATCTCATCAAAATGAACAGCTTGTTATGGCAGTGCTTCTGAGGAAATCTAATTTTATTTTTGATCCTGGATAACCCCAGATTAGCTCTGAGAACAGGGTTTGGATACCTTAATTGGACTAGCCAGTTTATTAGTATTTGTGTTCTGGTTTATTGCATTTTTTGTTGTATGCCAACCAAATTCACTCAACAGTTAGCCCTCTGGGATAAACGTATTCTGATTTTTTAAGGTGTCTATCATTCTGTTCTATTGGCCAGAACTTGGCACATGGCAACACCAATACCAGACAGCAATGGGAAATAACACCTCTTAGATGCAATTGGCCTACCCTAAATTAAGAGATCCATTTGTTTAAAAGAGAAGAGGAGAATGGTTACCTTGTAAAGAGTTAACATTATCTGACATGCTTATTTAAGTCTATATTTGAAATTATGCTCTTCAAGAGAGATTATAAAGACAAATCACAGGATGACTCATACTCTTTTTACTTTAATACCTCCTAAAATTTAAGACTAGAGGTTACCTTTTATTAGCCGGAATTTATGAGCATCTTAAGTAATTAATCTAATACAATCCCTCTCTATCCTTCACTCTGTCCTAACCTCTCCTATCCTTCACTCTGTCCTTTGACATTCTAGTTAAAACTTGAATTTCTGAAATTTTTGAAGACAAAGTAGCTAGAATTTGCAAAGAAGAGTACTGGAGAGGAGAGAGCTGCACAAAGGGAGGGAGAGAGAGAGAGCATGTGCAACCTTTGGGGATCCTAAGCTGAACTCCCTCAAGTATCAGGAATCTTTAGTTGAACTCCCTCATATATTTAACTTAATGCTGATCATCCCCCCCCCCCCCCAACATCAGAGATGATCCCCCCCAATACAGAATCTTTTGACAGGAAAGGAGCAGGAAAAGACCAAGGAACCCCTGGAGGATATTTCTTGTTCCCAAGTGATAGAATAAAGAAATCTTAAAAAAGGAAAGAAAGAAGAAAGAAAAAGAAAGAAAGAAAGAAAGAAAGAAAGAAAGAAAGAAAGAAAGAAGGAAGGAAGGAAGGAAGGAAGGAAGGAAGGAAGGAAGGAAGGAAGGAAGGAAGAAAGAAAGAAAGAAAGAAAGAAAGAAAGAAAGAAAGAAAGAAAAAGGAAAGAAAAGAAAGAAAGAAATCTCATAATACATCAGAAATTGCACACTTGAAAAGATATTTTCTTAGTAGCATGGCCAAATCAAAACTGGAATAAAGGTTGATTTAATTGTGCTTAGTAAATTTAAAAGCTTGAGAGAAGGGAACTGGAACTATACTTATCAGGTTACCATACTATATGTGAAGTTGCGTAAGTAACTTGACTATAGACTGTAATTATGTTAAATATGTATAATATAAACTCTAAACAATATGCCCCAAGACAAGTAACAACAAAAATATATTCATAATTAAAAGTAACTCAATAAAAGTGATAAAAATGAATCATAATATATAATTTTAAAAGGGAGAATAAAAAAACAAACATTGGAATCACATCAGAAACAACAGAAAAGTATCAAGATGACAGATCAACTCAATATTATTAATACTCATTTTAAAAGGCAAAGGTAGTTGGGATGCCTGAGTGGCTCAGCAGTTGAGCTTCTGCCGTTGACTCAGGTCATGATCCTGGAGTTCCCGGATCAAGTCCCACATCAGGCTCCCTGCATGGAGTCTGCTTCTTCCTCTGCCTAAGTCTCTGACTCTCTGTTTCTCATGAATAAATAAATAAAGTCTTTAAAGAAAAGTTAAAAACAATAAAAGGCAAAGGTAGTCAAATCGAGGAGGGAGAAGCAATACCTAAATATAGACTGCCGACTAGAAACTTATATTAAGTATAAATAAATAGATTAAAAATAAAATGGTGGAAACTATATATGTATGTATATATATATTTTTTTAGAGTAACACTTATCAAAACAAGTTAAAGTTACTATATTAGTATCAGACTATATAGATTTCACAGCAGAAATATTGCCAAGGATAAAACATCATTTCATAATGATAATAGGGTCAATTCAAGAGCACATAGCAATCTTACTTTTTATGTGCCTATTAACAGAATTTCATAATGTGTTAAACAAAAAACAGAACTGAAAAAATATAAACACATTTATAAGTCCAAAATTATGCAATGTGGTACAATATTGCTAGAAGGTAAATGTGATACGTAATGAAACAAAGAGTTATAACTAATAAGTCTACAATGAAATAAAATATTAAAAAGTAATCCTAAATAAATTAAAAAAGAAAAAAAGGGACACATTAAAAATACAGCAAGATATTAGATTTAAATCTAACTATATCAGTAATCATATTAAATATAAATAGTGTAAATGACCCCAATTTTTTCTTAAAGATTGTGTTTATCAATTCACGAGATACACAGAGAGATGCAGAAACATAGGCAGAGGGAGAAGTAGAATCTTCGCAGATAGCCCAATGCAGGACTTGATCCCAGGATCCCGGGATTATGCCCCGAGCAGAAGGCAGATGCTCAACCCTTGAGCTACCCAGGAGCCCCTAAATGACCCAAATTTAAAGAAAGTAGTTGTCAAACTGCATAAAAAGCAAGAACTAAATATATGCTACCTATAAGAAAGTTACTTTATATGTAGGGGCAGACCTGATTAAAGGTAAAAAGGATGGGAAAATTTGCAATGGGTAGCATTGATCAAACAAAGAGGGGCGGGTATCTGTATTTAATGCCAAATGAAGATTTAAGAGGAAAAATATTGCCAAGAACAAAAAATTATGTTTCCTAATGGTAAAGGGGGAATTCACCAAGAGGACATAGCAATCCTAAAAGTGAATGTACCTAATAAGAAACAGAACTTAGAAATACATGAAGAAAAAAATTGTCAGGATTTAAAGGAGAAATAAACAAATACACCTATAGTTGAAGAGTTTTAATAACTCTCTTCCAATAATTGATAAATCAAGTAGGCAGAAAATCAGTAAAAATATATAAAAGTTCATCAATGATATTAGCCAATGTGAACTGATTGACATTTATTGAATAATCTGCTCAACGACAACATAATAAATATTATTTTCAAGTTGCACATGAACATTTACCTAATAGACTTTCTGTGGACCATAAAACAAATCTTAATAAATGTAAAAAGAATCAATACATACAAAGTATATTTTTTGACCATAATGAAATTAAATTAGAAATCAATAATAAAAAGATGCTTGGATATTCTCATAATACATGTGTTGAGGTTTTTTTAGTTAATTTTTTTCTAATTTCATTCTGAAAACACAGGAAGTATTCTGTATAGAGACAGATTTTTTTTTTTTTTAATCAATTACCTACAGTGGAAACCTATAGTTCATCAGCTTCCCTTCCTCATAATAACTTAAAGCGACTCAATGAAATCCAGGTCAAATGTCCTACATGACTAGTCAGACACTCTATAGGTAAGAGATGGGTGGAAAAAAATCTTTTCCATTTATATGCAGGAGAGAAGCAGCTGACTTTCCCTGCACAAAGGAAAGGGGAAAAAATGTTTTTTCTCTATTGATACAGGATGGAAATATGTCTTTCAAAGGGCCAAATAAATTCTTAGTATTTGTAGTTTTTATGACTTAGAGATGCCTTTAAGTTCCTGGAAGATCCTATCTAGGAAGACAACACTCTGATATTAGGAGCTAACTTTGATGTCTATCAAGAATGTAACCATTTATCTTTTGAATAGCTAAGGTGAGTTTTATTATTCTTTTGGATCAGAGCATTTAACTAGATAAATGGCTACAAATCTAATTCCCACAGTATGTAAAGGGTCTCAAAAGGCTAGAACTTCTTTATAGGACATTGAAAAATCCAGAGGTTTTATTTTCCCTATGTAATGGAAATTAAATAACAACCTTTTAAGATATTTCATCAGTCAAAAATAAATTGAGAGAAAAAATTAAAATTTCTTAATTGATGACAAATATCTCCCACAACAAATCAGTACTTGTTTGAAACTGGTACATAAGGAAATATAAAGAAATATAAAGAAAAATTTATAGCACCAACCACCTGTTACAAAAGAGTAAAGGTTCCAAACTATGAGCACGGCTCTATATTCAAAAGCTAGACCAATAAAAACAAATCAAATCCAGCAAAAGTGGATGAAAGGGAATAATAAATATTAGAACAGATATCAACAAAATATAAAACAGATTCAAAAAAAGATTTAAAAATCGGGAAGCCTGGGTGGCTCAGCAGTTTAGCGCCTGCCTTCGGCCCAGGGCATGATCCTGGAGTCTTGGGACCGAGTCCCACGTCGGGCTCCCTGAATGGAGCCTGCTTCTCCCTCTGCCTGTGTCTCTGCCTCTCTATGTTTCTCGTGAATAATAATAATTTAAAAATCCCTAAAAAAATTAAAAATCAATGAAACCAAAACTGTTTGTTTGGAATCAATAACACAGATAAAACTAACCAGACTGAACAGGAAGAAAAAGAAAAATGCACAAACTGACAATATCGGCTATAGAAGAGATGATATTAAATTCTACAGAAATTAAAAGATAAAAAGGGGGAAAGAGTGAACAAATTTATGGCAATAAATTTAAATGCGATGGATGTAATGGGCAAATCCCTTTTAAGACACATACTACCAAAATTCACGCAGGAAGGCAGAATGTAATGTAAATAGCCCCATAACTACTGCAGAAATTGAAAAGAAAAACCTCGGCCCCAGATGGCTTACCTACTGAATTCTACTGAATGTTCATTTTTTATTTATTTATTTATTTATTTATTTATTTATTTATTTATTTATTTATTTATTTAATTTTTTTCTACTGAACATTTAAAGGAAATATAATGCCAAGTATGTAAAAGTGCTTCCAGAATGTTGGAGAGGAGAGAATCATACCCAACATATTCTGTTACATCAGCATTATCCTGATACCAAACAAGATAAAGAGATTTCAAGAAAACTATAGAGTTACATAATATCCTGTATGAATATAGATGCAAAAAATTCTTAACAAAATTTTAACTACTTGAATTCAACAATATATAAAAAAGAGTAATAAAGCATGGTCAAGCAGAGTTTATTCCAGGAAATTAAAACCTATATCCCTTACAAAGACTTGCATATGAATGTTCATAGAAGCTTTATTTTTAATATCCCAACACTGAAAATAGTCCAAATGTCCATCACAAACAGATACATACAATGTCATATATGCATATGTAGAACACTAGTTGCAATTAAAACTAAGGGATTACTGATAACCACAGAACAGAGAAAAATCTCAAACTTATTATGTTGATTGAAGGAATTGGGACAACAGCAACAACAAAAAAACGAGTGCATACTGTATAATTCTACTTACATAAAATCTAGAAATTATAATCTAATGTATAATTAGAAAGTAGATCAATGGTTGCCTGAGAAGAAGTTAGACAAGAAGGATAAAATGTGAGGGATAAAAGAGGTCCTGAGAAAACTTTTGAGGTGATGGATTTGTTCATTATCTTAATGATGGTGATGGTTTCAAGAGTGTATACATATTTCAAATATACAAAATTTACACTTTTGGTAGTTGCAGTATATTATATTATTCAATATGACTGTTTACAAAAATACCATCTTTGGTTGGAAATGTATTTGGACTGTCTATAATGGTCAACTAAAAATGACGGAAGCTGGTGTGTAGATGAATCAGAATACGAGCAAGGAATATGTATGGATGTACTTGGATGAATGAAATGTGGAAAAAAATCATTGCGAATGTGAAAGTGTAACATATTATAATAATAATATAGATAAGAGGAGAAGCAATACCAAGAGAGATGAAGCCCAGAGCAAAACTGAAATTTGCTTTGAATAAGAGGGTGTTAATCACTACCTGAAAATGTTAGAATTCTAGGAGAATTGTGTTAAAAAAAAAAAAAAAAGGAAAAGAAAAGGAAAGTCTTTGGCAGATGATCAGTAGTGATAAAACAAAAATTAAGGTCTGACATAGACTTTTTTTCTTATACCTACTTTTCCTAAGGCCCTGTTAGACTAGATTGTTTATTAGATTGCACACAAACACACAAACAAAAAATATGTTAACAGTACAAATAAAGTCTTATTTATATTTTGCTTTCTATATTCAGTCCATCATGCCTTAAGATGATGATAAAAATAATTTTTTCAGGGCACCTGGATGGCTCATTCAGTTAAGCGTCTGCCTTCAGCTCAAGTCATGATCCCAGAGGAATCAAGCCCCACTTCAGACTCCCTGCTCAGCGGGGGAGCCTGCTTCTCCCTCTCCCTCGCCTAACTCCTGCTCTCTCTCTCTCTCTTTCTCTCTTGCTCAGGTAAATAAATAAAATCTTTAAAAAAATAATAATTTTTGAAATTAATTATTTAGGCTCAAATATTGCTATTATTTATATGAATGATCACCAGAAAAAATTGACTATATGATAGCATATAACTATCTGCTAGAAGAACATAACCTGGAAATTATCCATAACATTTTTTTCTTGCTTTATCATCTGTCTAAAAAAATTATATAAAAGGAATGTTTGGGCTATTGTTTGGCACTCATCAACAGTTTGAAAAGACAAATTTGGGGATCCCTGGGTGGCTCAGTGGTTTAGCGCCTGCCTTCAGCCCAGGGCACGATCCTGGTGTACCAGGATCGAATCTCACATCGGGTTCCTTGCATGAAGCCTGCTTCTCCCTCTGTGTCTGCTTCTCTTTCTATCTGTGTCTTTCATGGATAAACAAATAAAATCTTTAAAAAAAAGAAAAGACAAATTTAATTTTAAAAAGTAATTTCCTATTTTCTAAGATGAAACTTAGGTCATATGTAGCCAAATTTTTAAAAATTCATTTCCTAAAATACAATTTAATTCAATACACTAGGATTCCTTATAGGTGTGGGGAGAGGGGCAGGATTGCTGTGCCCTTCTAGAAATACCAAATTAGGTACCGTGTAAAAACATACTTAAGTTACTTCTATAAAGAGAGATCTTTAAAAGTTGCAAATATCTGAAGATCAGAAAAAATGTCTTGCAAAAGTTTATGGATTAATAACTACAAGAGTTTTCCAAAGATGATCCAGATGTTGGGAATATATTTTAATACAATATTTAAAAAAATAATCTCATAGTAATCAAAACCTTTGTAAGAATAGAGACACAAGGAAACACATTTACATAATAAAAAAATCTATTTTCCATTACATTTCATGTCAGTTGGAAATATTCAACAACAGTAACAAAAGAAAAAGATGTCATCTTATCTTTTATGATAGTTAAGTATCTTTTTATGTTTACCATATCATATTATTCTAGCACAAATAAATACTCTCTTTTCTAAAATATCAAAGAAATTATCCACTTACCTTTTCAAGCATCTCTTATTGAGAATATGTTGGCTGTTTTGCTTTGTTCTGGATCTAGGGATACAAAAAAGAAAATGAAATATAATCAATCCCTGCCTGGAGGAATATAATGCGGCTGAGCATTCATACCAGTTACTTGACTCATATACACGTTCTTATGTTGTTTTATATTATTTGACATACATATGCACTTGTATTATTGTTAGTTTTACACACACACACACACATGTTTCTGTGCTTATATAATTTAGAGATGTTTATTTATTTATTTATTTATTTATTTATTTATTCATTTATAAGTGTATTTCAAGGTGCCTAAAGATAAAGACTGTTCATTACAGTTTATTCTTCTTTTCCACTCCTTTTCTGGTAGAAATATAGAAATATTATAAATATTTGCTAAGTGAGGCAATTTGTAAGTCCACATGATGAAAGTGTCTTTCTACAATATGGTAATCTAATATATGAAAGCTTGCATGCTTTAATTATTATGATCAGAGGTGTGGTGTGATTTTCCCTTTGACTTAGGGTGCTGACAGGAGTACCCTGGGTAAAAGGTAAAGCTGAGATGTTGACGATACCTATATTGAGGACATTGGTGGTAGAAAAGGGGTGAGAATTGTATTATCCCCAACAGCTGTTTAATGGGCATTAGAGATGCTTGGCTGACCTGAAGCAAAAGCAGTCCTCTCCCTACCAAAATTAAAAAAAAAAAAATTGATAGATGGTAATCTACCACCTACCGTTGGCTAAGTTTAGATTTTTTTTTTCTCCAGAAAGGTTAGCTCATGAGTTGATGGTTTATTTTAACTTAGTGTTTTTCAAGCCAAACTACTGTTTGGTTCAAGCCAACTCTCCTGTGTTTTTACATCTATTATAGATATTTTAGTGTCTAATAGTAGGAATTAAACATTACCTATAGAAATTTATATTAACTAAAAAGTTCCCACTTAGAAGACTATCCAAATTTTTACATATTGGCATTTATCTGTTTTCTGGCACACATGCTGATAAATCTTTTGGCAGCCTTTCAAATATTTATTTACTATGTTCTGAGTATAGTGCTAGGCATTGGGAATAAGTATAACATTACACAAGCAGATACGGTCCTCTAGTCTTGAAGCTTACAATGTAATAAGGAAGAAATATTATAGAAATGATTGAATGAATGAGTAAATAAATAATACAATGTAGACTTTTTAAAAATATTTTATTTATTTATTCATGAGAGACAGAGAGGCAGAGACATAGGCAGAGGGAGAAGCAGGCTCCCTGTAGGGAGCCTGAGGTGGGACTTGACCCCTAGACTCCGGGATCTTGACCTGAGTCAAAGCCAGGTGCTTAACCACTAAGCCACCCAGGCACCCTGAGGTAGACTCTTAAGAACTCTATTGCTAGCTTATTTATAAGAAAACATGTTTAAGAGGTTAAGCAACTTAGGATCATGAAATCAAATGTGGGAGAGCTGAAGTATGATTTACACTGAAGTTAGAATCATGACAAACATAATATTACACTTGAAATAGCAGAGGAGCCACACAAATATAGTGATTGTCCTGTATCTCTGAGGGGTAATGCTTAATAAGACTGCTATATCTCTTCCTTTTCACCACTTCAGTACTAATTGCCTTTCACTATGAACATCAGAGAAAGGAGTAAAATTAACCCACATAGTACATAGGGGGTAAAATAATAGATGCTACAGAATGAAGCTTCAGGACAGTACATGTTTAATTTTTTTTCTAATCAAACAATTTTTTTTCTGATCAATCCACCCCTCTACTTATTAAAACCTGAATTCAGTACACTAAAATTCATCTGAGTGCAAAGCTTAATTAGGACCAACCCATCAGAAATGGCAGATGATAGTACTGGTCAAGAGAGAGAATGACTGTGCTGATTTAGGTAACAAAGCTGCTGTTGTAGTGGCATCTTGTGAACAGAGTGGCAGTGGTGACAATTAGCGGGGAGAAACCTATCTCACAGTCAGGGCAGTGAAAATGAACACCAGCAGGAAGACATAACCTGAAGTGAATTAAAAGGAGGGAAAAAGAGAGCTAGTAAACTGTGGCTTCTGAATAGTTCCTAGGAAGAATAACCAAACCGTTTTACCTAAAAATAGCATTGATCTTTGTTGTTTGGCTTAATGGGACTCCCCTGAAAATGATAGTTTAAAGGATGATAAAGTATCCCATTGCTGCAATTAAGTAGATGACTATGAGGGTAATTCTTTGAAACTGGGTATTTGATGGTTTTATCTTTCAATCACATCAGTAGCATCGTCACAGATCCTGTGATACTTTTAAGCTGTTGAGAATCTGTAGAAGATGACACACAGGCAGGATTTTTCTCTCTGGCTTTCTTCATCCAAGCACCGCGGTGTCTGCATTGATATTTCACTCTGCCACTGGTTTTCATTTGTGTCAGTTTAAAGAATGCATTTCATGTTTTCTCTCAATAGGAATCCCATTTTGTATGTCTTTTATTTATTTTCTTCACTGCAATTTATGTACTGCATACTGTCTCATGCATGCCTAACAGTTTTGGTGACAAAGATGGACAGATACAAAAATAGAAGGAACAACAAGACTTTGCTGAGGTATTTTCAATTACTAATCACTTCTTGACACAAAACTATGAAGAATGTAAGGCAGGAATCATTACCTGTTTTATAAATGAAGAGGCAAACGCTGAAAGAAGAGTTATATCCTCCACAAAGGGATACTGTTAAACTTTGCTACATTTTAACACAAAAATGTTAATGGAATCCATAAAAGTTGCAGCCTAAATTTTATTTTATTTTTTTAATATAGATTTATTTTTTTATTGGTATTCAATTTGCCAACATATAGAATAACACCCAGTGCTCATCCCAAAGGAGCCTCGGTGTCCATCGAAAGATGAATGGATAAAGAAGATGTGGTCTATGTATACAGTGGAATATTCCTCAGCCGTTAGAAATGACAAATAACCACCATTTGCTTCGACGTGGATGGAACTGGAGGGTATTATGCTGAGTGCAGCCTAAATTTTATCAGAGCCCACTCATGGAATTTTATTGCCCTTCTCTCCAATTATGACCTGCTTTTGTTTCTCAGATGTGCTCATGGCAAATGCAAACTTCCCTTTACATTACCTTCTATTAGTAAGTATATTGATTCAATGTGGGCAACTATGTCAAGTGAATCCTTAGTCATGGACATAACTCTTACTTTGGAGAGGATAGAATTACTGACCCCTAAAGAAATGTGTGTGTGTGTGTGTAAGTATACATTACAAATATAGAAATATATACTTTAATGCCAATATGCACATACATTTATGAAATACTTGTTAGATTTTTTTTTCCCAAAATGTACCTGCTGAGAGAACTGTAAGACTTTATTTCATAGTGCAGGACAGTTTTATGCTGCAACAATATGACAGCTCTGATTCTCTCTCCCTCCCCTGTGTGTGTACGTGTATTCCTGGTATTTAGGCATAATTAAAGTTTAATTGTGAGAAATTTCCCCAATAATTTCTGATTTATCAAAGTTCATCCAAAATAGAATTCCTACACATTAACAATGTCGGTACTCTTGGATATGGCCTGATTGGAGAAGTCATTTCTAATAACCAAAGGAAATATACTTCCTTGGAGAATTTGAAAGGGCCATGGTAAAATTTGGAGACAAATATAATAAATGACATTTTCGTTATACTATTTATATTTTCTTTTCTGTAAATGTCCTTTTTAGAAGTAGTATATGTATTCCAGATACACCATAAAATCCCTAACATTCATTGCTGAATTAAATCAAAGCCAAATGACCATATGGTTAAACTATTCACCATGGAATACTGCTTTTTAAAATTCTTTTTACTTTAGCTACAGCAGTCCCCAGCCAATCCTGATGCATTAAGAATGTCTGACATATTAGCATATTTTATAATTGAGCTGAGAAATGATGTTACTATTAATTTATTTTTGAAATATTAACTTGCTTTTAAAGTAAGTATAATGAATAAATGTCAGAAATATTTATGACAACATATTGTTATATCAGGTATGCCCTTGAAATTCCAAGCTACATTAACATGAAGATTACTGTGTCTTTGAAGAAAGTTCTCATTGTATCCAGGCAAACTGTGGTTTGAATCATGCCATGGAGCAGTCCAGTATGAGTAAATAATGAATGACATGGACTCAAAATAATTAACTATTGCTATATTAGTAATGATTCAGAAGAATTGGTAAGTATTGAAGTTTATACTGATACTGACTTTCTATGAAACTGTAGTACACTTCTATTTTATAGACTGATGCTTAGCACTTAGTTAAGCACTGTAACTTTTGTGGTTACATACTTTCACACAAATCTTGTTTTTCTCTAAAATTTCAAATTATTCCTGGTGAGAAAGTGGCTACATCCAACATTCCTCATAGCATTTATGTTTTTAAATATTTTTTAAATTATCTTTTACATCACTTAAATAAATTTTGAAATGGCTGAGATAATAGTTGATTATCTGACCATAACCACAAAAATATTAGTACCTTGGATATATTTATGCCAATAAATAATTGGTCAATTAATATGTTTTTATAATAATTATAGGCAAGCAGGTGGACTTAATATAAACTTGTCATGCTTGATATATTGGATTACACATACGGAAGTTACAGAAGGATGGTATTTGAGATATTAAGTCTTATATCATTAATGAGATTTGCTTGAATCATAATATTTGAGTACCAGGAGCAGCACTTTCCAAAGTATAGAGAACTCATTATATATTTTTACACATATGCATTCATTTATAAATCTTTGTTAAAGTAAGTGAGAGAAATACAAAATAAAAACAACATGTAAGAAAACACTAAAGTTTATTAGGTTTTCACATTGCATTGTGAATACATAAGCAAGAATTGAGATAATGATATGAGGGGAAATATAGCATCTCTTGTAGTCTCTTACTTTACTCAATTCTAAGAGCTGTACAAGGACTAGAGTTTCCATAAAGCATAATTTAGGAAATAATGACCAAGAGGATCTCTAGTGCTTCTCGGTCATTTGGAAAAATCCATACTTTTATTTCCTCTGCTCCTTCAATTACATATTTAATGCTTGCCACAAAAAAAAAGGGTGGGGAGAACTTATTAGTTTAAATTGACATGGTCACTAGATAGATGATATATGGAAAGGTGGATAGAAAGTCTTTGGAATGTTAAATGTCAATCAGAGGACTTTACCTTGTTTTAGCCATAGTATTTTTTTTTTTAAAGATTTTATTTATTTATTTATTTATTTATTTATTTATTTATTCACTAGAGACCCAGAGAGAGGCAGGGAGACAGACAGAGGGAAAAGTGGGCTCCTCACAGGGAACCTGATACGGGACTCAATCCCCAGTCTGGGATCACATGCTGAGCCAAGCACAGATACTCAACCACTGAGCCACTCAGGTGTCCCTAGCCATAGTACTTTTATACATTCTATTTTTTCCATTTATCAGTGATCATTCTAATGATATCAAATGATTTTTTAAAATAGCAATTCATGATAATTTACAATTGAATGCAAAGTGTATTCACTTATTTAACTTTGATTCTAACATCATTAAAACACCATGTAAAGATCAGAACATTTTTCCCTTCTTTAGAGGCTTCTGATACTTTTAGAAAGTATCAAAGGACACATCTGTATTTAGAAGGGTGTCTGGTGTACCAAAAGGTGTCTTAATTTGAGTTATTGGAAAAGCCATCCCTACAACAAGAATTCTGGTGAAAACATTTTATTTGAGAGAGCAAGATACAATGGTAGGGATATCTGAAAGAAGGGAAGCAATTATCAAAGGATGCCTTATTCAACCAATATCCATAGTGGCTGACTAGAATTTAAACTCATAGGGAAACTTCAGGATATGGTATAAATTATACTGTGTCAGAATTATCCCACTGGATGGATGAAGAAGCTAACTTGTATACATCAATCCTTTTTGATCAACAGTTGAGGATCCCAAGGCTATTCATTTCCAGGCATTTAATGTCTGCCATGAGCTGATAGTGGTCTTCAATAGTTGACAAAAGCCCTGAGGCACAGAGAAAAAGACACTGGCAACTGGAAATATGCTGAATCCCACTGAAATTTGTGAGGTGTTTGAGTCTGGCACTATCAGCTTCTGATATAGTAGAATTTTTTCATCACTCAGATCCATTTGTGCTCCATAGTAAATTCCCTCCATATTAATTACCCAGCCAGGAGAGTAATCAGAATTAATTAATTCAAAGTATGTTCTATAACAATACTCCTACTATCAATCTTGGCTTCTCAGTGATGCCCATGCTCCTATAAGATAGATATTATTATATGTTTTATGGAGAAGAATGTCTCTAGTGCTTCTTGGGAAACATAGCTATCTGTCCTCTGGTTTTATGTAATATACTCATATTGGCATGTTTACTTCACTGAACCTTTGATTTCTTAATACTCTACCAAGTTAATATTGTAATTTTTGCTTTGTTAATTATGTCATTTATTTTTTCATGTGTCAAATAGCAATTCTAGTTGTGAATCAGTACTAGCTCCAGATGTGTTTGTCAGTCTGTAAATCCTGAGACACATGAGAGGTACACCTCAAGAAGGAATTCTCTAACCTTTACCTTTATTAAAGCCTTACATGAGTAATTCCTAAAGGGTTGTGTATTTTCAAGTACCCAATGCTGTGTAATTGATGCAAAGGAATACCATTAAAGTAAAAAGGTGAGTTCCAGAAGGAATGAAATTGTAATGCATATATCCAACAAAAGACTCATATTCAGAATATATAAACCAAAACAGAGGAAAAAAGCAGACACCTAAATAAAAAATAGGTAAAGGACTTGAATGAAATTTCACATTGTTGATTTTACAATGGCTAATAATCATGAAAAGGTGATTAATTTCATTAAATATTAGGGAAATTAAAAATAAAACCAAAATACATTGCTGTTTCCTACTTAACCATGATTGCTTAAAGTTTCAGATAAGACCAAAAGCATATCGGGGCACCTGGGTGACTCAGTTGGTTAAGCGTCTGCCTTTGGCTCAAGTCATGATCCCAGGGTCCTGCTGGCGGGAATAACATTGGTTAAAAAAAAAAAAAAAAAAATATATATATATATATATATATATATATATATATATATATAACACGTATATATGTTAGCCTTTGAAAGTCTCCAGGAATGTTAATACCAGTTCTTTAAGCTTTCTGTACTCATAAAAGCAAAGTGGCTTTTCACAGGGTTGGAAAATAACTCAGGCTCAGAGATGCAGTTTCTGACAACTGAATGTTGTATCTAATTCTAAATAACTTTTTGTAAACATGTCCCGCTGCTACTTATAAACTGAGTTGCATGGAAAAAAAATGTTTTTCTTCATAAAAGTATTACATAAGATGTATTTTTCTCTAAAACATCTATCCTGGAGTGCCTGACCATTTCAGTTAGTGGAACATCTGACTCTTGATCTCAGGGTTGTAAATTTGAACCCCATGTTAGGTGTAGAGATTACTTAAAAATAAAATCATTAGGGCCCTGGGTGGCTCAGTTGGTTAAGTGTCCAACTCTTGATTTCAGCTCAGGTGATGATCTCAGGGTTGAGATCAGTATGGGGCTCCCTGCTGGGTGTGGAGCCTACTTGAGATTTTCTCTCTTCCTCTGTCCCTCCCCACCTCTAAAAAAAGAAAAATTAAAAAATTAAATCTTTAAAAAAATAACGTAAAGTCTATTCTCAAAAATTATTTCTTGTTGAATTTAAGTGGTAGGTAGGTAGGTAGATAGATGTATCTATCTTATGGTTTTTGTAAAGAATATGTAAGGGATCCCTGGGTGGCACAATTGGTTAAGCATCCAACTCTTGGTTTTGGATAAAGTCATGATCTCAGGGTCATGAGAGTGAGCTCTCAGGGTCATAAGATTGAGCTCCACAACAGGCTCCATTCTCAGCAGGGAGTTTGCTTCAGACTCCTTCTCCCGCTCCCTCTGCCCCTAACCCCAAACTTTCTCTGTAAAATAAATCAATAAAACTTAAAAAAAAAGAATATGTACATATATAAACTTAAAAAACAATACTATTTTCAACAATCATCATTTTTATAAGGAGATATATTTACCTATAAAATTATATAATTATTACATATAACTACAAAGTAGAGATGGAATAAAATTTCTGGTATTTCTTTTATGGAGCCTTACAACACACACACAAAATCATACATATTTATGGATATTTTGCTCTAATCCTTATTTTCTTTGTGCTGAGATAAAATTAGAATAAAATTTCATTCTCATTGAAAAAAATCAGATACATTTAAAAAGAAACATTTATTATATCTGAACTTTTAATTATATCAAGATTTCTTAGAACTAACAGAAAAGAATGAAGAAACTAAAACTTTCCTAACCCTTGGCATGTGTTAAAAGTGTTCCAATACATTATGGCATTTAAACACACAATTTCCAAATCCTAGGCACTTTCTTTTGTTTCAAATTTCAGTTCTTTAAGATACGATATCTGGGAACATTTTGAAGATAAACACACAGGCAATTGAATGATTGTGACTCCTTTTTACACAGTGGAACTATCTTTCAAAGATTTTATTCTAAAATGCCTTCTTTATTGATGTCCTTAAGCATTTCAGTTCTTGTAAGGTTTAGATTCTTATTTTTAAAAAATGAAGAAATGCTGTTACTTGACCTTGAGCTTATTCTACTGTTGCAATAGACAAATATCATTTTTTTTTTGAAGCTTTAATACTTTTTAAGGCAAAATGACCTTGGGACAAATCTTATGAATGTTCACAATTTTTTTTGAATGTTCCCATTTCTACTATCATGCTCATCTACCAGGTAATGTTGGCTTCTAAGGAATTCACACAAAAAATCATAAATGTGATATGTTGCTCTGCTATCTTCTACTATATAGGATTTGTATTGCAATTTAATAAAGAAAAATAATTTCTTAGATTCCATTTCTATATATTACTCATTGATATGTGTTTCAGTCCTCTCCAAAGATGTAAGCATGTTTCCTGAATATACAATTATTAGCTTTCTAAAATGTAAAGTTTTCAGAGAGGAGAGAATAACAGGTTGCAGAAAAATTTTTAAAATATATACATACCAGTTACTATTTTTAAAACTGAGATTTCTTTAGTAAAGAAAAATCTTGGCTGTATGAAAGGAGCATACCCTTTCTGTATGTTCAAGAGTTAAAATAAAATTAGAGAATTTGTTGTTAATTTTTTTTCTTTTTTTAAGATTTTATTTATTTATTCATGAGAGACAGAGAGAGAGAGAGGCAGAGACACAGGCAGAGGGAGAAGCAGGCTCCATGCAGGAAGCCCGACATGGGACTCGATCTGGGGTCTCCAGGATCATGCCCTGGGCTGAAGGCAGAACTAAACTGCTGAGCCACCCACGCAGCCCTTGTTAAATTTTTCTTGATATAATGAGTCAAATTTTCCTTTTTTGTTGAATTTCTTTGGGTAATTATTACATATATACAGATGTGATATATTACACATATGCATATAAACATTACATGTATATAATTTATGTATACATAGAACAAATGGCTATTATCATCTTGTGAAGATAATGATTCACTAATCAGAGGTCTTTGTCCACATCAATGTCCTTCCTGACTTCTAACATTCTTTGATATTTGATTCTGAGTCGGATCTGACTAGATAGCATTCCTAAGACTTTTGAAAACAGAAGGGAGGGAAAATCCTTCTAGCTGTGGGCCACTCCAGCAGTGTCAATGACAGTGGCCCCAGTATCATTTTTCATAACGCCACAGCAATGTTACTAACAATGGCAATGGCTCAAACAGCAATTTTAATTTCATGAGTCTAGCCTACGGGGAAGTAGCAGCTTCTTATATTCTAGATGACATCATGTTCCCACTTTTGCCCCTTTGTTACTATTTTTCAAATTAAATTTTCCTCTTTTTTCTTGACACTGACTGCACAGGCAGGTTGAGAAAAATTTTAATGGTTGCTTTAAAAGAATAAAGTTTTCTTCTTTCTTGCTTTCCTTCCTCCTTTATTTCTAAATTGGCGGAATATCATATAGGAAACATACTAGCTTTCAAAGAAACAAAATGAACCATACGTGGTCTACTCTAGAGTAGAGTGTAGCACCCCACTCAAGTTGTAAGAACAAACATTGTCAAATATCCCCAGGGAAGCAAAACCATCCCTGGTTGAGAATGACTAATTTAGAAAATTGCTGGAGATTTCAACAAGATTTAATGAATTCTAAAATTATAGATTATATACCAGGAGATACTGGTTTAAAAAATGTAAATACATATATTATTTTTCTAACATATTACCCTCAAGTAAAGTATTACTAGTACAAATTAAATTTAATGTATTAACAAAGAAGTTTTGTCTTTGAATAATACATTGTTGCTTCTGGAAAAATGTTCATTCTATTGTATGCATGTCAATTCATTCTGAATGCATTAAGATATTATCCTTTCAGAATAGAAATGAAATGCCTGGGCTCTCCAATTTGATATCCAAATTACTTTTAAGTGTTTGTCTATAATTGGACCTTATAAACCTCAAGCAACTATTTTAATAACTGATTGATAAACTCACATTGAGTTAAAATGTACTTTAAATTCTAGTGATTCTCTGGCTTTACCTAATTTGGTCAACCAAAATGAGACAGCAGGCAATTTAACAAGGCTTCCAATAAGATAATACAATGGCTTGCTCTGCTTTCTCAAATCTTCTTTACTGTCTCCAACATTTCTGCAGGAATAAACTCCTCCTCCTAAAAGCATGCACATGTCAATGAATTAATCAATAGGCAAAAACATTCAAAATAATCATTCGTGTACATAATAGATTAATTTGAATAAATGGATATAAATTAAGAAATGGCAAAAGTTCTACACCTTAAAATCCAACAATTCCTACCAGAGAAAATCCTAGGAGTAATATGTATTCTGATAAAGAAGTTAAGCAAAGCAGGGGCACTTGGGTGGCTCAGCCAGTTAAGCTTCTCACTCTTGATTTTGGCTCAGGTATGATCTCAAGGTCAAGGGATGAGCTCTGCACTCAGTGGGGAGTCTGTTTTTCTTCCTATCCCTCCCCCTACTCATGCTTTCTCTCTTTCTCCAAAATAAATAAATAAATCTTAAAAAAAAAAAAAAAGAAAGTTAACTGAGCATATAGAAAGCTGTATTTTCAAACTTAAGTGGTGAACCTTAATAAGGAGGATGAATGAAAGAATGAACGAAAAACCACTGCTTGAGCTAGAGTTTAGCTTTACACCTTGTATCAAAGCAATTGCTATCTGTTCCTATCCTTGCTTCTTGATTGTCTTTGTTCTGCTAATCCCATCAGCCAGAAGGATCAGAAAATAAAGAAAAAGGTTCAGCTAAAGATGCAAAACAATATATAAAAATTCACTTAGTTATAAGCTGCCTTCCTAGTAACCAAAGGCTGACTCCTTAAGAAATGTTATTTGTTAAATGTTAATCATTGTTATTAGTAGCATCGCCCTATTTATGTCCAGGAACTTTTTTTTTTTTTTTAATGTAAAGTCTATACAGTGTCATGTTAGTGTAGCCATTCCAGGCTTATTATAGTGGCTATTTGCATGATATATTTTTTCCCATCCTGGTAACATAAAATTTGCTTGATTGAATTTTGGCTAAGGAGTTAGAGAAACAATTTAAAAGAGAGGAAAAAATAATGTCCTTAGAGATCTAGAACGGACTGAATTGCAGAAGATTCTGAGATTACAGGTAAATGGATTACTTTGGAGAACAAACAGGTAATAAAAAAGGAAGGATTTTTATTCAGTAGGGAAATGGTCTCTCAGTCATGCTTAAACACAAATTCCTACTTTACTTACGTGCCAAAAATATACATCATGACGTGACCAAAGAAGGGGGCATCCTGGTACAGAGTATTAAATGAAGGCAGAACAGGAAAAAATATGGGAATAATCATTTTTCATATAGTGTAAGAAACAGAAGTCATTGCCTTGCATGCTAATAGCTGACTTACTTCTTTGACAGCTGTAGTGGCATAAAGTACACTCATTAAGAGGAGGGTTTGTGTCCTACGCTTCTTATTTCCAACAGCTAGTATGGTCAATGTTTACTACATATGGGGATGTGACTAAAATTGAAATTATAAAAAAAGAAAGGGAGAAGAAGGAAAGTATAAGAGAGAAAATACATTATATATAAAATTATATACATCTATAAACATTTCTGAGGGAAATAATTACAAGCTTTCTTATACATTTTATACAGGTGACCTATGAATATGACTCATTATGTGGCAAAAAATTATTTTACCTTTCTGGGCTTAAGTTTCCTTATCAGTAAAATGAAGAGGCTGTACTGGACAATCTTTAAATTTTCTTCAGTTCTATGGCATTCTGTCTTCATAATTCATTTTCAACATCCCACTTCAATGATTCTGAAATTCAATTATGTTTAGTGAAGTTGTTTCTCCACAAAAGGTAAATTTCTGTGTATTCATGCCCAATCTTAAAAGTTGTGTGAATGGGGCAGCCTGGGTGGCTCAGCGGTTTAGCACTGCCTTCAGCCCAGGGTGTGATCCTGGAGACCCAGGATCAAGTCCCATGTCGGGCTCCCTACATATAGCCTGCTTCTCCCTCTGCCTGTGTCTCTGCCTCTCTTCCTCTGTGTCTCTCATGAATAAATAAATAAAATCTTTTTAAAAAAAGTTGTGTGAATGAATGAGCACTTTGAATAAGTTCTGGAAACTTAATGTGCAGTGTTGTGATTATAGTCAACAATAGTATATTATATACTTCAAAGTTGCTAAAACACTAGATCTCAAATGTTCCTGACACAAAATAAAATGATAATTATATGATGTGATGGAGGTATTAGCTAATGCTGTGGTGGTGATGATATTGCAATATGTAAATGTATCTGATCAACACTTAGTGCACCTTACATTTATACGTAGTATATGTCAATTACATTTATACGTAGTATATGTCAATTATATTTCAATAAAAAATAATTCCATTAACAATAGCACCAAAAAATAAGTACTTAGGAATAAATTTAACCAAGGAGGCAGAAGACTTGTATACTGAACACTATACAATGGTGCCTAAAGGAATTAAAGAAGACACTAATAAATGGAAAGGCATTTTGTGTTCGTGAACTGGAAGACATAATAATGTCAAAATATAGGTACCACCCACAGTGATCTACAGATTTAATGCAATCTCTACCAGAATCCCAAAGACATTTTTTTTTCAGAAATAGATTCACTCAAATTCATATAGAATCTCAAGGGACTCTGAATAGCCAAAACAATTTAAAAAAAAAGATATCTCACATTCATGATTTCAAAACTTATTGCAAAGTTACAGTAATCAAAACATAGTGGTACTTACATAAACACAGACATCTAAAAAAATACAATAACATAGAGAACCCCAAAATAAGCCGTTACATATATAGTCAAATGCTTTTTGACAAGGGTGCCAAGACCATTCAGTGGGGAAAGAATGATCTTTTATACTTTTTTAAAGATTTATTTATTTATTCATGAGAGACACAGAGAGAGAGAGAGGCAGAGACACAGGCAGAGAGAGAACCAGGCTCCTGGCAGGGAGCCCAGTGCGGGTTTCTGGGATCTGGGATCACGACCTGAGCTGAAGGCTGATGCTCAACCACTGAGCCACCCAGGCATCCCAAGAATGGTCTTTTAAACAAGTGGTGTTGGGGAAACTGGAAATCCACATGCAAAACAATGAAGCTGGACCCGTATCTTGTATCACATAAAAAATCAACTCAAAATGGATCAAAAACCCAATATATGAGCTAAAACATACAAGAAAACATAGGGGAGATCCTTCATGAATTTGGATTTCAATGGTTTCTTCAATATGACACCAAAAGTATAGCCAACAAAAGAAAACATAGGAAATTAGACTATATCAAAAACAAAATAAAACAAAAACTCCATGCATCAAAGGACAATCAACAGAGTAACAAGGCAACCTATGGAATGGGAGAAAATATTTGCAAATCATATATCTGAGAAGAGGTTGATATCCAGGATATATAAAAAACTCCTGTAACTCTACAACAAAATAAACGACTTGCTTAAAAACAGGCAAAGGACTTTAATTGACATTACTACAAAGAAAATACACAAATGGTCAACAACCACATGAAAAGGTACTCAAAATCACTAATCATGAGTGAAATGCAAATCAAAACCACAAGATAACACCTCACACCCATTAGTGGAGCAAGTATAAAACAAACAAAAACCAAAAAAAAAACAAAAAAAACACCACCACCAACAACAACAAAAAAACCCAAAAGCATAACTCTCAAAATCCCAGAAAATATCTAGTGTTATGAGGATGTGGAGAAATGGAGAAATTGGAATCCTTGTGTACTGTTGGTGGGAATGTATGATGGTCTAGCCACTATGAAAAACAGTATAATCCTTCCTCAAAAACTTAGATATAGAATTACCATATGGGGGATCCCTGGGTGGCGCAGTGGTTTGGCGCCTGCCTTTGGCCCGGGGCGCGATCCTGGAGACCTGGGATCGAATCCCACATCAGGCTCCCGGTGCATGGAGCTTGCTTCTCCCTCTGCCTGTGTCTCTGCCTCTCTCTCTCTCTCTGTGACTATCATAAATAAATAAAATTAAAAAAAAAAAAAAAAAGAATTACCATATGGTCTAGCAATTCCACTTCTAAATATATACCCAAAAGAATTAACAGCAGGATCTCAAAAATATATTTGTACATCCATGTACATGCTAGCACTACACACAACAGCGAAAAGGTGAAAGAGACCCAAGTGTCCATTGACGGCTGAATGGATAAACAAAATGTGGTATATACACACCATAGAGTAGTATTCAGCCTTAAAAAGGAAGGATATTCTGACACATGCTACAACATAGATGAACTTGAATTTATGATAAATGAAATAAAGCCAGGAACCAAAAGATAAATATCACTAAATGATTTGACTAGTATGTTATGAACCCACTCTATGAATTCACCCTTCAAATAGGAAAAGTGATTGAACAGATCAGCATGAGAGAAAAAAAGCAGAATGGTGGTTGCCAGGGACTAGCTAGAGGGGAGAATGGGAATTGCCCAATAGATACTGAGTTTCAGTTTTGCATAATAAAACGTGTTACTGGGATCCTTGGGTGGCTCAGGGGTTAAGCGCCTGCCTTCAGCCCAGGACGTGATCCTGGAGTCCCAGGATTGAGTCCCACGTCCGGCTCCCTGCATGGAGCCTGCCTCTCTCTCTGCCTGTGTCTCTGCCATTCTCTCTGTGTGTTTCTCATGAATAAATAAAATCTTTAAAATAAATAGATAGATAGATAAATAAATAAATAGATAAATAGATAAATAATAAAATGTGTTACTGAGATTGGTTGCACAATAATGTGAATGAATTTACTGTTATTGAACTGTATACTAGAAAAATGGTTCAGAAGTTAAATGTTAAGTTCTGTGTATTTTACCGCAATTAAAAATATTTTTTAAAGGCTTCATTTAAAAAAGAAAGTTGTGTGAACATATTTCTACCTTTTCTTATCAGCTTCACATATTTTTTTTTAATTTTTTTAAAGATTTTATTTATTTATTCATGATAGTCACAGAGAGAGAGAGAGAGAGAGAGAGGCAGAGACACAGGCAGAGAGAGAAGCGGGCTCCATGCAGGGAGCCCGATGTGGGATTCGATCCCGGGTCTCCAGGATCGCGCCCTGGGCCAAAGGCAGGCGCCAAACCGCTGCGCCACCCAGGGATCCCAAGCTTCACATATTTTTAACCAACTCCAAATATAATTTAAAATGAATGAGATACTTTCTATTTAGACCTTTGTGCAAATGACAATCTGTTCACAGTTCTTCTGTCCCTTTTCTAATTTATGCCCAACAGTGCGTGCTAGCTTAAGTTGCGGGTAAATTATGATTTGTTTGGTTTTCTCCTTGGAAGGGCGAATTCATATAGTGGAGAGAGGCACAAACACTGGTAGTATATGCTTGTTCATTTATTTTGCTGAGCATGGTGAAAACACAGGCAGCTCTTCTACCAGTGCAGAGCTGAGTCTGGACAATCTGCTTCTGTGGGGGTTCAAAGAGCATCAGAGGCAACGCATTCTCTTATGTCTTGGATTGACAGTTGAAATACGTGAGAGAGATTCCCTGGAGAAGCTGTGATTCCAGCTGAAAACTCCTCAAAAGACTTCACTGAGTAGAGGAGAGAATTTAGATCCTTCTCATTACTTTCACTTGACTTGCGTTATTGATAAGGTTTTTCTGATCAGCTTCTTGGGTAAGGACTAGGCTGCTATGTCCTTCCTCCTCACCTATACTTCCTGGATTAGTTTTGGTCTTAAAAACACCACCCCTGGCATCTGGTTTGATTTTCTCTTCCTTAAGATGCAAATTGCTCACTACTTGGCTGGCAATTCCTGCTCATCTACTTCCAGGGCTCTAAAGTAGATGGCTTTGGGGAAGGTTGAAGGGTTGCTGTTGGGACTTACCCCTCAGTGAACTTGCCACCTAACTCTGTAAGATTAAGGGCTCCAGGAGTCAATGAAAAAGACCCAATGAAATAATTGTTACATTAAATCGCTAATAATACTTATTGTTTCCACTTATAAGTTAATAGATTTGTTTTTTTTTCTTGGCTGACTATAAAAAAAATGTTCCCTCTGTGGTTTTCAAAGGAAAGAGCTGCTAACGAGTAGTCCCTGCAGGGGACATGTTTTCTAGTAGGGTCTTCACTCTTCTCATCTACCTCCCAGGGCCACCTTAGCATCTTTAAATGAGTAATTAGCACTCTCCCTGCTGACTTGGAACAATGAAAATCTCATCTAAAGAAGGTCAGAATTTCAGAACAGATCATATTAGTTTCCAATCTTTTTTTGGAAAACCTTTATTCTTTAATTTACACTAGCCTATGAAGAAATTAATCACTCTCATTTCCAGTGTGCATACATCAGTACACAATAAGACTAAAAGAAGATTAAATTCACAATTAATTTTCTGTGAATGGTGGCATTTGTTGCAAAATTTGCACATTCTCAAATTTTCAAGCCTTAACTAAAATACTTGTGTAAATAATATTTAAATAAAACATAACTGATTTTATTATGCAAAATCTGTATCTGATTTTCATTAAAAAGTATTTTGTATAGGTTTAAAAACATTACATAATGTTGTATATATTACATATATCCAGAAAAATATAAGATTATCTTATAATATGAAACCAAAGATGATACAAAACAATTTATTTACTTTAAATGTATTAACATTTTAGCATACTTTCATCAAAAGTACCATGGGGGGGGCAAGGGGTGTGTGAGGGGGGTATCCGGGAGCACCCCAGTGGTTGTGTCTGCCTTTGGCTCAAGTCATGATCCCAGAGTCCTGGGATCGAGTCCCTCATCAGGCTCCCTCCAAGGAGCCGGTTTCTCCTTCTGTCTATGTCTCTGCCTCTCTCTGTGTGTCTCTCATGAATAAATAAATAAAATATTTTTTAAAAAAGTACTGAGCAACTAATTTACTCCTTCATGTAATTTTTTTCCAAGTATTGATCATGTATAGAAATGTACACTGAAAGAAAAATAAAGTTGATCTTTTGATGGTCAGCCAGGATTCTGTATAGTATTTTTCACTATCATAGAACATATTTGTATTTCTTTTCATTTTTCTCACATTAAATTATTACTATTTACTGACCCATTTCTTGTATATAATATGCATTTAATGTTTTTATCAAGTATGTACCAAAGTATATGTTAGGATTTTAGATTGCTGTGACATGTAATGATATAGGTTTTTTTTTTTAAGTCTTTTCTTGAACAGGATAAATGCTAATTTTATTTCAGTAAGATCTTAAAGCATGTAGTCTTATAACAATCAAAGGAGGCACATATTATTTCCTCATCTTACAGATATGGAGACCAATACACTGATGGGTGAAGTAACTTAACTAAATTATAAGATAATAGAACTTAGGTCCAGAAACTGCTCTTCTTCTCTATGTTGTCTTGCTTCTACAAGCAAGAGCTAGGAAATTTAAGAATATAGACAACAGTCTTTTAGATAAAATAAAAAGCAAACTAGAAGTTCTGAACATGGAAAAATCCTTAGTTAAGTTAACGTGGTAAGTAATGTGAAAAGGAACTACAAGTTGGATCCAGGTTCAGAATACAGACATTGTAACATTAAGATTTGATTTCAGCTTTACAGCAGCAGTGGTTGGGGGGCGGTGGGGAGAAAGCATTTTATGCTCTGTGCCAGTAAGAAAGGAAATGTGATATTAAAAAAAAAGCTACAAACAGGGTTCATGTTTGGTAAAATACTGTTCAAGTATCCAGATGTGACAGGATGGTGGCTTTGACCTTGGAAATTACAGTGGAAAGGGAGGAAGTAAATGGATGTAAGGTCTTGATGAGGTGGAATTTAGGGACTTGATAAATTGGATATAGGGATGGAGGGAGGGGCAGTAAAAAGTCATTCTGCTTTATTAGAATTTGTTAACTTAGTTAACAACAGTGAAGGGATGCAGGAGGAGAAACAAGTTGCAATAATTATGAAATAGTCTATTAAATAGTTTAGATTTATGTTGAATTAGGTATCTAGCTTATATGTACTGAAGAGTTTAAGTATGTATTTTGTGTATGACTGTCTCTCTCTGTACACACACTGCAGGTAAGGTATTGCTGTTTTACGTGCAGTATCACTATGGTAAAAGTTTAGAGCAGACATAAAGAATTCATTCTCTGGTTAATTCAGATCTGAGTTCTAATCTCAGGTAAATTGCTTTGGAAAGTTATTCGAGTTCTTAGCTGTATGATGTTATGTTACTAAGGATGATATAATGTTAAAGTGAGAATTGAAATAGAGCTCTATTTAAAGTACAGGATATAGTATGATTTATACAGTGAATGGTAGTGATATTTTATGATTATTATTTTATAGAAAAAATAAAATTAGGGCTTAGAAAATTACTAGATTCATGTAAAAGTTAGTTGCAAAGCAAATACTTGAATCTGTATCTATCTGAAATCAGTGTGTGAATTCTGTCTTGACAAATGCTAGTTTATCAAATATTATACAAGTCTTTGGCATTAATACAATTGTTAAAATATGCACTATATAGTAAAAAATGAATGAGTGAGGGCCCAGGACAGAAACCTGAAGAAAATTAAAATTTGGGAGATGAGAGGAAGAAAATAAAATACAAAGCATATTAATGTGTATTCAGCTATATATAAGGAAGTCTAGACTCTTTATAGATTCTGAAACACAGAGAGTTTCATGAGGAAGAGTCATCAGTGTCAAAGGTGACTGGGATGACAAGAAAGATAAGTTTTGAAAAATGTCCACTGGGCTTAAGAAAGAGCCTTGATAATTTTGGGGAAAATACTATAAGATATCAAAAATGGGTACAAAAAGCTTTCTGAATAATAATGCAGTACTTAAAAGCAATGGTGTCTATTATTTCAGAGACCAGGGTTTTTGTCAAGTAGACAATCTTTAATTATAATGGAGAAAGAGCACTTGAGAAATGATTGTGCCCATGTCCAAGAGCAAGTGCAACAACTTTATTCACAAAAGCATTAAAATGCTAATGTCTCATCCTTATTATAAAGCTTCTAATGAAAAACTGAAAATGAAATAACAAGACTTCATTCCAATTATAATGACTGAAGCTAGAATGAGACATAGTGATATCACATTTCCAATTCAAGTTTCTACAAATTAATATTACACTTTTGCAGCCTTCCACAGGAGTTGAGTAGCTTAACTTAATAGACTTCATTGTAATGTGTTGTACATATTCAGAACTTCAGCTAACCACTTCACTACATTTAAACATTATTGTCAAAATATAACACTTTTAGAAAGTCCATTATTAAATTAATTTTCTAGGATTTACATATGGTCAGAGATTGACATTCCTGGAGATAGAGATTATTATTTATTTACCAAATTTTTGTAGCCTTGTTTATCTTAATATGTTTCTCTTCGTTTCCACCTCAACGTTTATTTGCTCCTTACCCAAGGCTGTCACCTGTAGCAGAATATATCGATTCTTTCTCACTAGACGTTTAAATTCTAGATGAAATACTGTCACTGTTTTATAGTTTTCTAGCTATGTTTCAGATATTTCTGTGGACCAGAATCTGGGACTCTTCCTGTGAAGATAATTTAGTATAAAGTTTTTCATGAGATACTGGGTGGACTTACTTTGGAACAACTATGATTAGACCAATAAAGACTGGTATGATGCAGATGTTAAAAATGAAGTCGGATTACCTTTCAAACAGCTTTAGATTTGCAGAAATACTGAAAAGATAGTACAGAGAATCCCCTTCTGCCCCACACCCAGTTACTCCCATTACTATCTTACATTAACACGGTACAGTTGTTATTCTTAAACAATGTTGACACACCATATTTTTTTTAGGTTTTATTTATTTATTCATGAGAGACATACACAGAGAGAGAGGCAGAGACCCAGGCAGAGGGAGAAGCATTCCGGAACTGCAGGACCACGCCCTGGGCTGAATGCAGGCGCTAAACCACTGAGCCACCCAGGGATCCCCGACACACTATTATTAATAAAAGTTCATATTTTGTTCAGATGTATTTGGTTTTTACCTGTTGTTCATTATCTGCTTCAGGATGCCTTCTGGGAAACTGCTACATTACACTGATCATCATGTTTCCTTAAGATCTTCTTGACTGGGGGAGGTTCTTAGACTTTTTTTTTTAAAGAATCTTGGCAACTTTAAGGGCTAGCAGTCAGGTATTTTACAGAATGGTCTAATTGGCATGTGTCTAACAGTGTTCTGATTATCTTCAAGTTTTGGGTTTGGAGATAAAGTGCCATTTTCATCATATATTACAGGTATATGCCAACAACATGACATCCCTGTTGATGTTGACCTTGAGCTAATGTTACCATATTTTTCCATTGTAAATTTACTCTTCTCTACCCCTTTTCCATGTTGTACTCTCAGGAAGGAAATTACTATGAGGAGCCAAAACTTAAGTAGCAAGAAGTTCTGTTTGACTTCCTTGAGTGTTGAATATCTCTACAGCACTTATTTAGAATTCTTCCATGGAAGAAATCAGTTTTTTTCTTTTCCATTCATTCGATTTTTTTCAAATTTTATGTATTCATTTGAGAGAGAGAGAGAGACAGAACACAAGTAGGGGGAGGTGCATGGACAAGCAGCCTCCCCACTAAGCTGGGAGCCCAACACAAGGCTCTGTCCCAGAACCCTGAGATCATGGCCTGAGTCCAAGGCAGATACTTAACCATCTAAGCTACCCAGGCGCTTCTCCATGTATTTATTTATTGAATCACTTATCTATATCAATATAGACTCATATTATCTAATATTTTGGGTTATAATCTAATACTACTCAATTATTTCATGATTCAAATTCTTCTAGCTTTGGCGACTAGGAGCTCTTTCTGAGTTGGTCCCTTGATCCAATTGGCATACATCACTGTGACTATTTTTCAATATTTCCTCATATTCTGGATCATGCTGTGTATTTTCTATACTAGTCCTATAATCAGCCATTTCTACAAAAAGCATTGGCTCCTTTTATTAGAGAATACTATTGGAAACTAAGATCTGAGTGCCAAGTGTTTTCATTCCTCTGGGATTTTGTTGCTTCTAGGTCCTTTCAGTTGACAGATGAAGTAAATATAAATATGTATACTAACCTATTTACATACACATTTCTGTACATACTTCTAGATGATACCACATGTATCTTAATCATCTAAAACATGATTTTGTACCTATATCCACTTGGTTAACCAAATGATAATCTGTTATCACATGGATCATTCTATCCTTCTACCCTTGTCTATAGACGCCAATTCAAACAGTGAGAAGCCTGTTTGCAACCATCCATCATCCATTTACTTAATTTTTAAATTCGATTTTATACAGGCTGTTACCATAATTGATAGCCAGTAGTACTCTCATGGAAAATAATTTTATCCACTAGAATACAGTGCTTCTGTATAGTTTCTTTTACTAACTTATATACTTCACTAATTTCCAAAGTTAATTAAATCAACAATTCTTTCTCTCATCCCCTTGCTGAGGCTGTTCTGTATGTACATTTGTAATACAGTTAAATTCTTTCTTCACATTCTGCATTCCATCTTGAGATCCCTTGACCTCCTAAGTGAGTTTTTATACATTAAAAGTCACTATTCATTGAGTAAAGTTCTGTGGGCTTCAACAAATGCTTTGTGTCAAATGCGGTATCATGAGAATAGTATCCCCACACTAAACTGTTCCTGTGCTTCATTTATTTAAATTTCTCCCCTTCCCCTGAGTCTCTGTCAAACTCTAATTTTTCTATATCTCTTCTTCTGTCTTTTGCAAAACATCATATAATTGGAATTATACAATAAGTATAACTCAGACTTACTTCTTTCATTTAGCTATATGTATTTGTTTTACCTATGTATTTTTGCAACTTCATGGTTTATTTTCTTTTACTGAAGAATAATCCTATTCTACGGATGTGCACAGTTTATACATTCCTCTACCAAGGAGCATTTTGTTATTTTTCCAGTTTGGTGTAATTATAAATAAAGCTACTTTAAACACTGATATGCATGTTTATGTGAGGACATTTGTTTTCAAAGCATTGGATAAAGCTGATATTTTTCCTCCAAGTTATTTTAAAATAATGGGAGCTTCAAGAGAAACCAACTAAAAAGAATATGTGCTTGAAAACAGCCCTTGGAATAGGTTTTTAAGCCAAGACTCATATACTGGTTATGAGTGCTCTCAATGTATCTAAGGTAAGGGTGTTTGAGATCCAAGGAACAAATACAAACAAAACAAAACAAAACAAAACAAAAAAACAAAAAACAAAAACAAAACAGGAAAAAGCCAGGGAAAAAACAATCTGTTAATTCTTTCAACAATTTTGTATGAAGCCAGTGGATCTGATACTTCTTTTGCTCCCTTCTTAAGCAAAACAAAGCAAAACAAACACAAAAGCAAAGAGGAAAAGTAAAAGTCAAGATATTTTGAACGGTAACCAAAATTTGTGAATTACTGTCTAAAACGTTCATGATCTTAATGGAAGGAAGACAGATACTCAGAAAAAGGACCTCTTACGATGTGAAATATACTACATTATTTCTAGAGAAAAATCTATCCTTTCATGAAAATTTGTCCTTAGCAAAGTTTCAATTTTCCAAATAAGGCCTTTAGAAATGCTTGCCTTCAAAGCATATCCAGATACTTACCAATAAAATGAGGTGCCCTCTAGGAAAAGACCTACACAAAGACAAAGAAAATAAACCATAGCTGACTATGCTTAAAAAGAAATTTCTTTCATGTGTAAGTTTATAACAATTACATCCGTGGGGAAAAAGAGATTTTATGTCTGTAGTGTAAGCTCTGACAGTTGGCTTTTCTTTTTGTAATGCAAGTGCCTGGTTTAAGCTTTGATAGTGGAAACATTGGCTTCAAAGACTTTTCCATTTCAAAGAGTCCTCCATTTCACCAAAGGCTATCTAAAATAAACATTTTGTCAACCACACTACTAGATAAAGATTCAAGCCACTTTCTCAACCCCACCCCCTCCCACCCCACCCACCACCCCCGGCTCCTTTACTTTAGAGATCTTGGTTGATTTCTATAACTGACCATTTGGTCTACTGGATTTTCCTCTTTCCATGTTTCAAATTCCTGCTCTTGTGTTTTAAATTCACCAAAGGTAAGCCTGTGAAACCCTAGGCCCCTACCTTTGACCCCAGTAAAAGGAGAAACCCAGGCCTGTCTGTATATGTGATCGCTCTCTCTCCCTCTTTCTCCCTCCCCTCCTCCCAATCTCTTTCTACCTGTGGCCTCACATGTGTGTCCCCTGGTATGCTTTTTACTTACTCTCCAGGGCTTGTAAGTAATAAACACTATTTTTTTCTTCAAAATTTCCTAATGGTTCTGGCTGAAGGACATCTTCTAATCATAAAAGGAACCACAAACGTGGGTTTAGTTTTAACACTGATTTAAAAGGGGAAATGCCTGAGAGTAGCTCACTGGGGCTCATGTGAGTGTGCCCAGGCATTTCTAGTCCACAGCATTACTACTGATAGGCTAAGACCAGCACAAAACAATGTTCAATTAGATCTCTAAATAGTGTCAAAAGAATTTTGTATTTAGAAAAAGAGAATCTGTTGAAAGTACTCACAGAACCATAAGTTTAGACTTGTACACTACAAAATAAAACTTTGGTTGCTACATTAAATAAGATAATGCATGCTTAAACACAAATTTTTGATCTTTCTCAAATCTGCAAAACATATTTCCAATATATTTATTGGGAAAAAAAATCCACATATAAGTGCACCCATGAGTTCAAACCTGTGTTATTCTAGTGTCAACCTTACAGGACATTCTTGGAAAGGCAAAACTATGAAGATAACGAAAAGATCAATGGTTGCCAGGGGTGTGGGGGGGAGCAGGGAAGGGGGTGGGGGGAGGTGAATAGGCAGGAGCACAGAGGATGCTTACGACAGTGAAAATACTCTATATGATCTCATAATGATGGATACATGTCATTATACTTTTGTCCAAACCCATGGAATGTACAACATCATGAGTGAACTGAATGTAATCTATGGGTTTGTGGTGATTAGATATGTGGTGATAAGATATGTCCATGTAATTTCATGCTTGGTAAAAATACCCTATTTGGGTGACCATTGTTCAACTGGGGGATGCTATGTAGATGTATGAAAAATCTCCATATCTTCTTCTCAATTTTGTTGTAAACATAAAACTGCTTTTAAAAATACAGTCTTTAAAATAAAACAAGAGTTACATGGTTTTGTTCTTTTTCTTCCAAATTGGTTTGAATATTCTTGGTTAATTTGTATGTATTTCGTTATAACTTTTTGAATCAACATATAATTTCAACAGAAATGCACTCTGGATTATTAATAACACATAGAATCTATCAATTAGTTTGGGGAAAGTTCAATTCTTTCCAAGGTAAATACTTCCAGTCCATGAAAATATATTTTCTGCATCAACAATAATGTGATGAGCAAACAAATAAAATTATTTTTCCTTTCTAATTATTTTATTTTAAAATTTATTTATTTGTTTGTTTGTTTATTTATTTATTTATTTATTTGGAGGAAGAGGGAGAAGGAGAGAGAAAATCTTAAGAAGGCTCCACACCCAGCAGAGTCTGACATGGGGTTTGATCTCACAACCCTGAGATCATGACCTGAGCCAAAATCAAGAATCACTTTTTTTTTTTTTTTAAGATTTTATTTATCCATTCGTGAGAAACACAGAGAAGAGAGAGAGAGAGAGAGGCAGAGACATAGGCAGAGGGAGAAGCAGGCTCCATGCAGGGAGCCCGACGTGGGACTGGATCTCATGTCTCCAGGATCAGGCCCTGGGCCGTAGTCAGTGCTAAACCGCTGAGCCACCCGGGCTGCCCAAGAGTCATACACTTAACTGAGCCACCCAGGCACACCCCTATTTCTTATTTTGGGATTTATTGTTCTAATGTTTTAAAATAGATTGAAATATAATTCACATATCATATAAACTACTTAAAGTATACAACTCGCTGATGTTTAGTTACAGATCTGTGAAACTATTACTTCAATCTAATTTTGAATATTACATTATGTATTAGCAATCACTCCCCATTCCTTCCAACTTCCTACTCAGTCCTGCATAATCTTATATACTTTCTCTATATAATTGCCCATTCTACACATTTCCTATCAATGGAATGACAGAAATGTGTTCTTTTTTATTGCTTCTTCCATTTGAGTTAGTACTTTCAAGGTTCATCTATATTTCTGTGTATCTCTATTTTTTATAATTCCTAAATAATATCGCATTGAATGATGTACAACATCTTACTTTTCCATTCATCAGTTGCTGGAAATGTGAATTGTTTCCATTTTGGGGCTCTTACAAATAATGCTGCTATAGACTTTATGTGGGCACATTTTTAATTTTCCTAGATTATATAAGAAGGAAGAGAACTCCTGTGTCTTACAGAACCTCTGTGTTTAAGAATTTTGCCATTCTTATTTCCAGAATTACTGTTATCATTTTATATTCCTACAAGGAGTATATGTGGATTCTAATGTCTCAACCTCCTCAAAACAATTGTTACTGTCTTTTTGATTACAGCCATCCTAGTGGGTGCTGAGCAGTATTTGAATGAGAGTTTCGGTTTGTATTTCCTTAATGACTAATGATGCTGTACATCTAATTTCAGCCAATTTTGTATCTTTTTGGAGAAACAGCTCCTCAGATCCTTTGCCTGATTTTTAAAAACTTAGTTTGTCTTTTGAATATTGAGTTTTATAAATTCTTGATGCAAATCCCTTAACATTATATAATTTGCAAGTATTCTTTTCCATTCATTGGGTTAGCATTTCACTTTCTTGAATGTATTATTGTACAAAACTTAGTTTTGTTAGTTTGTTTCTTTGTTTGGTCATATCTAAGGAATTATTACCTAATCCAAGATCAGGAAAATCTTTTCCTCTATTCTCATCTAACCCATTTATAGTATTTTAATTTTACATTTTAGCTTCATAAGTTATTTTTTTAAATTTTTGCATATGGTGTATAGTAGGGTCACAAATTCATTCTTTTGTTTAAAGTAGATTTCCACTTATCCCAGAACCATTTGTTAAAAACACTATTTTCCCACTGACTTGTGTTGACATCCTTGTCAAATAGTAATTGGCAATAAACAGGAGTTTATTTTTGACTCTGTATATATCAACGAATATAATGGTCAGGCAATGAAATTTAAGATTTCAGATCTCTTGGTAGGACAAGTTCTAAGTTGCTTAAATGTAAATGAATATGGATGTTAACCAATCCTTAGAGTAGTAAGAACAGAGTTTCCATCCAATTTGAATAAGAAAATGTCACAAAATTTCATATCATTGTTAGAGATGACTAGAATTCTACTCGTGAAATCAGTTATATCTCTTGTGAGACCTGAGAATAGAAATAATCATCAGAATTGAGATGAGTTCACTGGTAAAATATAGGAGCCCAAAAGTCTGTGGATATTTAAAACATATTTGAATCAGTGTGGTTCTTCCATTCGTTCTTTATGATATTCCCCATACTGGTGCATCACACCAGTCTGCATTTTTAGTTATGGCTGGAGCCATGATTCTCCTATTATGTTCAACGGTCAGGACCAGCATTAGGACCAAAGGTGAAACAGAAATGCGAATTATCACGCCCCAGGCCACACCTACTAAATCAGAGTGTCTGGTGGGTTGGATCCTTCAATTTATTTATCAACAAGTTTTCCAGATGACTTTGATGGAGGATACATTTTGGTAATCCCTAAGAAATGATTTGAGAAAAGGATATTCTAAATTTGCCATATCTGATTTAACACACATTTCACTTTCTTTTCTTACTTCCTCTCCTAGGTTCTGTGTTTATAATGTTATTTTAAAATTTTGGTTAGCACCTTTTGTAAAGTAACATCCTGCATGCCTTTATTTATGGTTAGTGTATTACTATCTATGGGCCTTTCATGGAGAGGGTAATTACAGGTTGTATTTAGAATATAGTTGAACAGTTAAAGTAATTTTTTGACCTTTAAAAAGTTTTACCTGTTATTTTGTAGTTTTTGTTTATGGTAAGATTTAGTATTTATTACTAAATAAAGGCATTACAAACAAGGACTTAATGGGCATAAATACACATGCACATATATATATACACACACAAACATATACACACATAACAGAACATTATATATGCATATGTATATTGACACAAATATATTTATATATTTATATATATTTATATGTATACATATGCATGTATAGGTATTAAGTAATTTATATGCACATATATTATTTTAATACTAACAGTTAACTCAGGAAATAAAATTATTAATATCCCCATTATATAAATGAGGACACTGAACAAAAGAGAAGTTAAAGAACTTGTCCAAAATTTGGATCCGTTAAGGGGCAGAGGGATTTAAAAAGGCAGTCTGGCTCCAATTCATGATGCATGCTGGCCAATATACACTGAATAAGCAGCACATGTTTGCTTTCCCCATTAGGCATGATGTAAAATATTGGCAAAGAACATATCTATTGCAAATGAATTTGCATTCATAAATCATTCTGCAACTATGTGGGAATGATTTCCTACACACTGGCTCCTTCTATGCTAGTGAAGTTGCCCAGTAGAAAGAAAGCAATTCTGGATATGTGGTGAATATACTTTTAGTAAAATATGGCCATGCTTATATTTCTTACATAATAGGATCAAAGTCAGATTAACAGTAAGAGTATACCCCACAACCAAGATACACTGTGATATCTTCAGCAACACAACAAAAGAAGTCCAAACTCAAGATGATGAAATTTGTTTTTCTTGCATGCTGCTCTACAAGAAATGATGGTTACCTACCTCTGGTGCGGAGAGCATTGCTTCAGCTGCTGGACACTTCTCCCTAGTCAGAGACAGAGAAATTTGAACAAATAAAATCCTCCATCTGACTTAAATCTGAGATGGCAAAACGATCAGACACAAGGAGGAACAAAGCACACACAGACATCTTTGTCACTGCAGAGACAGATTGTGTCAACAAAATGGAGACAGATTTACCAACCAGCACACATAATAAGTACTAACTAAAGTTTGCTACAGATAAAACTGCATAATAACAGGTAGTTTCTTTTAAAAAGTCAAAAGATTTCTATTATAACTATCTAATTGTGATTGGAGGAGAATTATGGGGAGGTAGAATTGGAGAAGCAAGTTACAGGAATCATTCAACACTATGTGACAAAAGAACAAATAAACTAGATATTATTACAATTGTGTTCCTCTGATTCAGTAATGCTTGGAATACTTATCTGAACCATGTAATAGAAGCACTTCAATGTGTGTTCATTCCTGGTTTTAGGAAATGATGCAAGGAGTTCTCTATATCTTCTGCAAGTACAACATGCCATTCTCTTGTCCACTATTAGGTGGAAATTACTATGAATGTGGAAAGTACCACAAAACTTCCCAACATATTTTATGAGTCCAGTATTACACAAATGACATGAAATACATAAAAAAGATAAAGGTATTATAAGAAAGGAAAGCCAAAGACCAATATTCCTCATGAAAATCAATATAAAAATCTTCAACAAAATATTAGTAAGCTGAACACAATAATTAAAAAAATAATTATACACCATGAATACATGGGATTCACTCTAGTTATGTAAAAATGTTTCAAAACATAAGAATCTAACAATGTATTCTTCCACAGAAAAGATAAAGAAGAAAATCACAGTATGATATTAAATGAAACAAAAGTATTTGGCAAAATACAACACCCATTCATGATAAAAAGTTTCTGCAGTTTACAAATAAAGAGGAACTTTTTCAACTTGATGAAGAACATCTACAAAACAAAGACACAAACAAAAAAACTAGAGCTAACTTTATACTTAATGATGAGCATGGACGCTTTCCATCTAATATTGGAAAAAGTAAGGAAGTTCTCTTACACTATATCTATTCAATATTGTACTGGAATTCTTAAATAGTGCGATGAAACACGATAAGAAAAGAAAATGAGTGCAAAGAAAGAAATATAACTGTCTTTATCCATGGATGACACTATCATCTATGTAGGAAAGCTCCAAGATTCAAATAAAAAATTCCTGGGAAGCAAATGAATATAGCAAGAACATAGGATACAAAACAAAACTTCTGGAGATAAATATATGAAAATTGATATTGATGAGTTTTTATACACAACACAAGAAAACACAGTGCATGATATCAAAAGTGATAAATTGGACTTTAATAAATTAAAAACTTCTGCTGTATAAGAGAACCTATTAATAAAATGAAAACACAAACCACAGATTAGAAGAAAATATTTGTAAAAAATATATATCCTATATGTCTTGTTTACAAAATATACAAATAACTATTAAAACTGAAATATCCTAACCAATTAAAAAATGGCAAAATGATCTGAACAAGTACCTTACCAAAGAAGTTATGTGGATGATAATAATCATATGAAAAGATAAGAAACATAATTTGATGTTAAGGAATTGCAAATTAAAACAGTAATATACTACTACATAGATGATAGATGGATGATAGATAGATGATAGATAGATAGATAGATAGATAGATAGATAGATAGATAGATAGAGATATAAAGATCCAAAAAAAGTCAAGACCAATTGCTGGCTGTACAGTGGAGCAATTAATCCTCTGCTGGTGGGATTGTAAAATGATAAAACCACTCTGAAGACAATTTGACATTTCCTAACAAAACTAAATGTAATCTCGCTGTGCGATTCAGCAACAGTGCTCTTAATTATTCACCAAATAATTTGAAACTTATCTCCACAAAAAACTTATGTCCACATAAAATCCTGCATGGGAATATTTATAGATATTTTATTCATACATAATAGCCAAAGATTGAAAGCAACAAGATGTTCCTCAATAGAGAACTGGATAAATGAGCCACCGTACATCATACAATGGAATATTATTCAGTGATAAAAAAAAATGAGCTATAAAGTCACAAAGTCATATGGAGGAAACTTGAATGCACATCTCTAAGTAAAAGAAACCAGTCTTAAAAGGCTATATACCACACAATTTGACTTATACAACATTTTGGAAAAGGCCAAACTATAGAGACATTACAAAGATCAGTGCTTGTCAGAGGTATGTGGGTTGGGGAAGAAAGATTCAAGTAAGTGAAGCACAGGGAATATTTTAGGGCTATGAAACCATTACAATGATACTGTAATGATGGATATATGGCACTATGTATGGGCCAAAATCCATAGAACTTTACTGAACAAAGAGTGACCTTTAGTATATAAAAAATAGGAGGTCATGTGATCCCTAGCAGAAATATAAAATGTATAAAAGAAACAATTAGAAATGTATGAAACAACCTTACTTAAAGGAATGGAACAAAAGTTGCTACATAAGTAAGTCTGGAAATAAATGGATTAAGACTAAAGGTAAAACCAAACCAAACCAGGATTCCTGGGTGGCTCAGTGGTTGAGCCTCTGCCTTTGGCTCAAGGCGTGATCCCAGAGTCCTGGGTTGGAGTCCCACATCGGGCTCCCCTTGGGGACCCTGCTTTTCCCCCTGCCTGTGTCTCTGCCTCTCTCTGTGTGTCTCTAATGAATAAACAGATAAAATTAAAAAAAAAAAAACAACCTAACAAAAAACTCTATACCTAAGTATTGTATTTCATTTACAGTTATTTCCTGTGGAGTTACATGTTAACAATTCTGATACTGCTACACACATATACTGGAAATGTTAAATGAATTAACAGTGTTAACAGGAGTCAGGTTCCTCACTGATGGAAGTGTCTACAGATAAGCAAGGTTAGGTAGCTAAAATGATCCAAGTGATAACGGATTACACCTGGACATACAAGCACAAACTCTTGTTTACTTTATTATAAACTCAGATGGTTACAGATAGAAATATGTATAGATGCATGTATATATGCTGGTTAATATATACACACACACAGAGCTGAGAAAATCTAAACAAATACACCTCAATGGCAAGGATCACACCAGGCGCTGAACTTTCGGTTTCTAATATTATTCTCAATTAAAAGAAAGAAAAGTTCCTTGAATAAATATCTTGTTCTAGGATTGGACAGCACTTGTACAAGATGAAGCTGGAACATCTACAAATTAAAAAAATGCTAACACACTCATATACACACACAAATTGAGGTATGTTAAAGGGACAGAGGAGCTAACTGAAGGAACTCCCAATGACCAAAGCTGAAAATATATAAAATAAATAGACTGATATTAAATTATAACTCATAGTCTGAAATAAATACCATAAGCTCATAGTTATTTAAATAAATGAATGAATAAATATAGATAGAAGAGATAAATCTCTTCTGAAAAATAACTCCAAGTGATTTATGTTGATACTTTTCCCCCAAGGATGAGAAAAACAACTCCAACCCCTTAAGTGTGGACTTCACATAGTGACTTCATTTCAGATAGACAGATAGACATATGGATTTATAGATTCAGATCCCTGTGTGTATATATGCATATACACATATGGGGGGGGGGAAGGAAAGTAACTTTGCATTCAAGAAACACTATTTCAGCCAAGTAATCAAGGTTAACATCAGCTGTGAAAGGTAATGTTTATATCATGTGCCATTAATCGGATGTGATACAATGCCATTTTATCTGTGTTCTTCCTCCCACAAACATGTAACTAGTCTAATGAGAAGGAAAAATTCAGATAAATCCAAATTAATTCAAAATACCAGTGTTCCTTAAATCTATCATGGTCATCAAAAACAAGGAAATTCTAACAAATTGTCAAAGCCAAGAGAAGTACCAGAAGATAGGACTATAAAATGCAATATGGTATTTTAGATGGTCAGAACAAAAGGAGTCTGAATAAAATATGAACCTTGCTTAAAAACAGCACATCGGTATTTGTTACTTAATGTGCCAAATATACTATATTACTGTAAGATACTGAAAATAGAGGAAACTGTATGTGGGATATATGGGGATGTCTATGCACTATCTTGACAATTTTACAGTAAATCTAATCTAAAATCAAATGTGTTTTTTGTAGTGCAATTTTCAAACATGCATTATACTGACAGTTCTTTAATTTTGAACATGAACTTCCTTGACATTTTAGCTTTGAGATATTCTACAGTTATTACATGCTTCTTAAAACCTTTCATTCTCCCAAAGCAATTTATTTACAATGAAAATTTATTATACTAGTTTCATCTTTTAATGGGAGCTATTTTAAGCAAGATCGTTTTGATGATGTTGGTAAACTTTCACTACTAAGCAGTTTAAATGTATTTTATACATAATGAAAATGTAAATCAATGAGTATTTTAGAACTAGCTGCCTGTTGACTAATTCTAGGTGACTAAATCATTTAAAAATTAATTAAATCCATTTAATTTAAAATTTTTAATTCAGAATTAATTAAATTTAAATCATTAAAAGTTAATATAATGTCACAAATTACAGGACTGTTGAATCAGCATTTCAAATATTCTTCAATTCAATATCTATTATGAAGTTCCTTTAATAATTACACTATAGTATATTTCAAAGTGCAATAAATAGAGTATTTTATGACCTGGACTAAAAGAGGATTTCCTCTGAAACTTCCTAAAAATATTTCTGAGTTTAAAATACGTATGTAAGTCTCCACTTTTTAAAAAAGTTTATGCTTATTGAGTTTTTTGTTTACTATTTTGCTTTTTCAATATATGCTGTTAGAGCACTCAGGAAAGCAATTTACATGGAAAATAAACAACTGGCTCACTGCAAGGTATAGTGTTCAAGCAAAATGGCAAGTACTCTTTGAATCACAATTCTAGGTTGTGGTTTATTTAATTATAAATTGTACAGCATAATAATGACTAATTTATTCTTTTTTATGGTTACTTTTGTGTGCTACCATACATACACACAAATTTGCATAATGCAAGCCATTGGAAATTTGACGTTTATGACACATGAGGCTTTTTTTGAGGGGTTATTTTCCAGCTACTGTTAATAAGGTGCATTTGAAAACAATCAGAACTATCCAATAATGTAGTGCTTTCCAAATATTACTCAGTTAAACACTGTAGAGTTTCTAAAATAATTTCCTATAAAATAATTTCATAGTTGACACATGGGTTAAGTGTATTTTGAAACTTATAAATATGAAAATTTTCTAGTTATAGTTTTACTAATTGCATTACTATCAGCATGATTTTTATTCCATAAAACTGTATTCTGTTGCTTACATCATCAATTTCTATAAATGTGTCATAAAAAATCACATAAAGTACCTTTTGTTGGTCAAGATGAAAAAAAAGTAAGAATTTAAGAATTAAATATATTATAATTTCCATTTGTTTCTATCAACAGTCTGTGCACAAACATTAATAGCTAGTCTGGTACATGATAATTGTTAAAGATGCAGGAAAAAGAGGACATGAAGGGAAGTCTGTAACCTTTACATTTGAAAAGAGAAAAAAAGAGTCAAAATAATGGCTCAGTCATCTCAACAAGTGATGAAATGGACATAGCTAGATTGGACTCACCAAGCAGGGCTCCCAGAGAGGGGTTCTGCTCTCTTAATGTTCTGCATAGTTATAGAGGAATAGTAGTAAAGAAATACCTGGTTGTTTATAAGAAAAAGAAAAGATGGAAGTAATCACAGAATAAAATTTCTTCCCTCCAATAAAAAAGAAATGCCTTCACGGATCTGACACTGGCATTAATCTGTTTTTCAGTTGAGCTAAATCAGACTGGCTGAGCTGACTTCTAAAGCTACTTGGAAGGAAAAGGGTATGAATCTCCTAGACTTGTGGTTTTTCATAAGAATGATATATCCCAAATGAAAATGGTATTTATTATTGATCTTTTACTGATACAACTTTATCAAGTAAAGAAATTTCTATTCTTCTTTGAACATTTTTTTCAATGAATTGCATATGAATGTAATAAGTCTTACTGGTATTGCAAGTTTGGAAATCTGTGCTGTCTACATTTTCTCGTTATTTTTTCTGATATCTCATTTGATAATCATCACATAAAATATATAAACTAAAAGGATTTTATATGAAGAACTTTGCTTTTATTTATTCTTTCAGCATTCGTTTTGTGCTGAAAGTGAGAATTCTGAAAGTTAACAATTAACTTTCTTTTCTCAAATCTGGACTGTTTTGCTTTTTATGACTTTAATTTTTTTTACAGCAGTTTCAGATATACAATAAAATCAAGAGAAATGTATAGAAATTTCGTAGATATGCCCCATATTTGCACATGCATATCCTCTTCCATTATCAATATCACATAACAGATCGCATTCTGCAATACTGTAATCATCCAAAATCCATTGTTTACCTTACTTTATGGGTTTGGACAAGCAATAATGATATATACCCAACATTATAATATCATCCAGAGTATTTTCACTGGATATCAGGATATGTGGTTATATTTATAATTCAGTACTTAATGCTTTTGTTGCTAACATAAATAGTATTGTGGTTTAATTTCATGTTCCACCTATTTATTGTTGGTATCTAGTAAATCAATTGAGTGTTGTACATTAACTTTGTATCTTTCAAACTTGCTATATTGTTTATTTTTATAGGAATTTTTATCTTGATTCTTTTGTATTGTCTACATAGATAATCATATCATCTGAAAACACAGACTTCATGTTTTCCTTTTCACTCATATCATTTATTTCCTTTTCTTCTCTTATTGAATTAGCAAGGACTTGCATTATGATGGTGAAAAAGGAGTGATGAAAGGGGAAAACCTTTCCTTGTACCTGATATTAACAGGAAAGCTTTGAGTTTCCAACCACTGAGTATGATTTTGCTATAGATATTCTGTAGATAGTCTATGAAATTAAAAGTTCCCTTCCAGTTTTAGTTTACTGGGAATTTTAAACATGAATGGTAGTTGATCTTGTCAAATGCTTTTTTTTTTTTTTTTTTTTGCATCTATTAACATGATTACGTTTTTTTTTTAAAGCCTGTTGATGTGGTGGATTACATTAATTGATTTTCAAATGCTGAATCAGTCTTGTATACCTGGGCAAATCCTACTATGTGGTATATAATTCTTTTTATACTCTTTTAGATTTGATTTGCTAACATTTAGATGAGGATTTTCGACTCTGTGTACATGAAAGGTGTTTTGTTTTCTTATAACATCTTTATTTTGATATTAGGGTAATGTTGACCTTATCAAATGAGTCAGGAAATATTACCTCTATTTCTATTATCTGAAAGAGATTGTAGATTATTGGGATTTTTTTTTCCTTAAATATTTGAAAGAATTCACCAGTGAGCCTATTAATCCAGTGATTACTATTCTGGAAGTTTATTAATTATTGATTCAATTTCTTTAATATATACAGGCTTATTCAGATCCTCTATTTTCTCTAAAGTGGTTTAGAGTAGACTGTGTCTTCAGGGAATTGGTTCATTTCACCTAGTTATAAAATCTGTGGGCAGAGTTGTTCAACTATGATAGTGTATCTATTTCTCCTTGCAGTTCTATCAGTTGTTGTCTCACATTGGCTGGTTGACATGTGTGTTTAGACACATATTTGTTAGACCCTGTTAGGTCTTCTTGGATAATTGCCCCTTTATCATCATGTAATTCCCTTCTTTACTCCTGATAGCTAACCTTATTTTGAAGTCTGTTCAGTCAGATATTAATATAGCTACTTCTGCTTTCCTCTGAATAGCATTAAAATGAAGTATTTTTCTATGTCCATTTACTTTTTAAAATCTATCTGTGTCTTTATATTTATAGATAACATATAGTTAGGTGTTGGCTTTTGATCTACTATGAAAATCCCTATCTTTTAATTGGTACATTTAGACCACTGACATTCAAAGTGATCATTGATGAAGTTAGATTAATGGCTTCCATGTTCATTAGTTTTTTACGCTGCTTTTCTTCATTCCTATTTTTATGTTTCACTCTTTTTCTGCCTTTTGCATTTTACATCAAGCATTTCATCTGATTCCATTTTCTCTCCTTTCTTAGCATATCAGTTATGCTTTTTTTCCTTACTTTTTGCAGTGGTTGTCCTAGAGTTTGCAATATACATTTACAAATAAGCCAAGTCCAATTTCAAATAGCACTATATCACTTCCCTGGCAATGTGAGTACCTTATAATAACAAAATATTCCTAATTCTTCTTTCTCCTCCATCATATTATTGCTGTTATTCATTTCCTACATATATAAGCATACATCCATATATATGTACGTATATGCATACTCATACAAAACCAAATACACTGTTGCCATTATTATTTTGGGTGGAAAATCTGTTGTCAAATGAATTAAAAATAGAGAAATAGAAGTTTTTATTTAGTCTTCACTTATTGCTCCTTTAATGCTTTCATTTCCTTTATGTAAATCATATGCTATTTTTCATCTCTCTAAAGAAGCTAAGCAGCAAATTCAATTTTTGTTTGTCTGATAGCCTTTATTTCTCCTATACTTTTCAAGGATATATGTACAGATATTTGAGAAAAATCTATGCAACTTATTTAAATACCTATTACTAACCAACAAGAAAAATGGTGGAAAATCTAACAGAGAAATGGTAAAGTATTAAACAGGAATGTCATAAATATGATATCCAAATGATTGACAAACCAATGAGAAAGTAGTCAATGCTATGAGTCATCAGGGAAATAGAAAAGTTAAAATGCAATGCAGTATCCATCCACACCTATTATAAGGTCTAAAATTAAAACAAAAGAACAACTTATAGAAAAACTATGGAAAACAGAAACACTCACAAAATGATAGGAATATAAATAAACATCGTCATACATAACCAAACTGAATATATGATTTTTCTACTACCTAGCAGTTGTACTTCTAGATATATACTCAAAAGAATTGTTCAAAGATGTTCATCAAAAAATATATAGAGTAGGGCTGCCTGGGTGGCTCAGTTGGTTGAACTTCTGATTTTTGATTTTGGCTCAAGTCATGATCCCAAGATGGTGGTAGCGCCCATTGTCAGGCTCCTTGCTGGACGTGAAGCCTTTTTAGGACTCTCTTTTTCTCTCTCCCTCTGCCCCTTTTCTCTCCCTCTCTGTTACTCCCTCTATAAAAAGCAACAACAATATCAAAACAATATATATTAGAATTATATAAAGACATTATTCATAATAGCCTAATCTGGAAAACTCTTAGAAGTTAATATGCAGTAGATGAAAATGTGTAATATACTCACTGACTAAAAATCTATATAGTAATAAAAATAATCCGAAATTCAGACAACTAGAAACAGTTTTGATAAATTTTACAAACATACTGATGGAAGGAAGCCAAGCATAAAATAATACATTTTGTTTGATATCATGCATATAAAGTTAAAAAAACAGGTAAAACTATTCTAAGGCAAAAATTACAACAGTATCTTTATTAGTCAGGTTTCTCCAGAATGAGTGTGTCAAGTTATAGAATGTGTGTGTTTATATTACTATGTCTGTAACAACAGACATATATGTATATAAGATATGTAACATAGATGTGTGTGTGTATATGTGAGACATATATATGTATATATAAAGAAATTTATATATACATATAAAGAGATTTAAAAATATAAATGTAATAGATTTAAAATATAATATTTTGCATATATTACATAGACAAAATACATATGTAATCAATCTGTGGTTTCAGGACATGCTCATTATTTCAAAAGTCTATAGACAATTCTTATTTTTATAGTTCATTTTTTGTTATTTTGTTTCCAAAATGCCCAAAATTATTCCTTTCTCTTCATGAGTGTGACTCTCAGGAATCATTTACCATTTCCATATTTTTTTTTTTTTTGCTTTTGAAGCAACCATAAGGACTTTAAATAAGCTTAAATGTTACTGTTTTAGTTAAGACTTTCAAATTGAAATGTCATCAGCACTGTTAGTTTCTAAACTAAATTATCAGAAACACTGGGAAATGAATACTTATTGTGAACATTAAATAAACCAATCCTCATATTTATATATTTGATACCACATTGAGCTGCATGTTATTCTCTGTTTTAATCTTTTTTTCTATTATTTTGGATTTTTATAACCCATTTTATTTTTTCATAACCCATTTTAAAGTTCTTTCACCAAAATGAGTTATTTTGTAATATTCTTACAAGATACTCTTACAGCCAATAGAAATGGGTAATATTGAGCTTCATTTCCTTTTTGAAGAAATTAAGAACTGGAGGTCAGGTGACAAAACCAGTATTATGAACTATATATTTTTACTCCCAATTTGAACCTCATTGTGTAATGACACAAACATCCATGTATGATTCATTCCATTGAAATGAACTCCTAGTTCATTAATATTTTGAAAAGTGGTTAGAAATCTTGTTTGTAACCATTTCTTGATTCTGTTATGACAATAAACTAAATTTAGAGGAGTTAACTGGTAGTTCTCTGCCCAATCTCTAAAAGATACCTGAGAAGTAACCTCATACCACAGAGTAATATTGAAAGGAAAATTGAATATCAAGGTTAGGAAGAAGATTCTTCCACTATAAATTATTAAAATCAAAAGATTTACTATCCTAAAATTGCAATCTTTCATATTAGCAATCTATTTCAAACTAATGCTTTCTTCAAGAATTAATGAAAAATAATTTTGATGGGTACATAATTTTTAGTTTTATAAAATGTACCACTTATTTACTGTTAAGTACAATCAAGATATTATTCCCTCATTCAATAAATTTGTATTAAGCATCTTTTATTTCTGATTTGATGGTCTGGTTCACCAAAGTGCTTACAATCTAGGGTTTAAAGTCATATATGCATATGACTAAATTAACTTTCTTTCTTTCTTTCTTCCTCTCTTATCTTAGACAAGTTTTAACATGGAAGAAAGACTATCCTGGAAGGCAGAAAATTACAAACTACTTGCAATCAAAGTGATAGAGAAGATATTTAATTTTACATTCTAAATAAATAAAAAAATAGGTTAAAAGATATAGGAAAGTACTACATGCATATAAAATGTCAAATTCAAAGAATTCTCCTTATTTCAAGTGGTATATAAACTACTGTCTCCTAAAGAGATTCACATTCTCTACCATCTATTCTTTGCAAAATTGATTACCAAAAAGAAGTTAAAATTATATATCAACTACACGAAACACAGCTTATTTTTGCCCACATGTTCAGAGTACATCAGGACATGCTTCTACTTGGTTAAATGGGCTAGAAAATAAAGGGTACTATGCAAATATGCGAAAAGATGCAGTGGTGACTGATATCAGTGCATGTAAAATGAGTCTATAATAAAGAATATAAAGTATTAACCAGGGTTTGCCAGCAATAGGGTAGCTACCTCTCTTCTGCAGTGAATGTGAAGCAGATGTAAAAATAAATGAAATCCTGACCCCCCCAAAAAAATATAAAGTAAAAAAGTATAGTTGAGTCTGTAATTATACTTTTGTCAGTCTTCAGAATGCTGAAGTTTGAATCAAAATATAGATAAGGCAAAGCACAGCAGATGGTCCTTAACAATATATTGACTATTATCATAAACATTCTACATCTTACGCTATTTTGAATTATTTGCTATATGTGATCCATAAAGAAAAAAACCTGATTTTTCACTCATATAACCGTAAAAGATTTTTTTTTTCCCAAAAGGTCTTATTTATTTATTTGAGAGAAAAAGAGCAAGTGAGGGGAAGGGAAGAGGCAGAAGCAAACTCCCTGCTGAGCAGAGAGCCCGACACGGGGCTGGATCCCAAGACCCTGAGATCATGATGTGAGCCAAAGATAGACGCTTAACCAACTGAGCCACACGGGTGCCCTCATATCCAATGTTAATACAAAAACAAAACAAAACAAAACAAAACAAAAAACAAAATATATTTTGTTTACACTGCAGTTGAAAAAAAGAAAGAAAAATATTAAAAATGTAGCTAAGCTCAAGGTTTGCAAACTGTATTACTTTCAAAGCCATGGCTAATTATCCCTTTGAAAATACTTTTAGATAACCAAGTTGATGATGAGAAACATCTCACAATTACTTAATATCATGCTATTTGACATGGAAAAGAAAACGGTTCACATTTAAGATCTTTTACCCAACTGTCACAATGTTCCTCAACTTTTAAATTCTTAGTCTTTTTGTAAAAGCTTTTGGAACTCATTTTCTTAATTACTCAAATTAGTACATGGATTCTTAAAGGCTTATATTTGGAGTGTCACTTACAAGCATTTTCAATCTAAATAAATATTTTCCACTAACATCAAGAACTAAAAAAAAAATACTTTTTCTCAGTAAATACACTACACTTCTATAGTATTATTAAGTTCAACAATCACTTTCTGACTTATGATTGCAGAATAAAATCTCTATAACACCCAATTGGAAAAGCAGACTACTTTACTGAAAATCAAGTCTCCATGTAGCACTGTTATTAAAGATTAGTGAGGGGCAGCCCAGGTGGCTCAGCGGTTTAGTGCCACCTTCAGCCCAGGGCCTAATCCTGGAGACTGGGGATGGAGTCCCATGTTGGGCTCCCTGTATGCATCCTGCTTCTCCCTCTGCCTGTGTCACTCTGCCTCTCTCTCTATGTCTCTCATGAATAAATAAATAAAATCTTAAAAAAAAAAAAAGATTAGTGAGGAGTGGCTAAGGAGGCATAGTTGGTTAAGCACCATACTCTTGATTTGGGCTCAGGTCATGATCTCAGGGCCTTGAGATCAAGCCCCTCATCAGGCTCAGTGCTCAGTGGGAAATCTGCATGAGATTCCTTCTCTCCCTCTCCCTGTGCCCCTCCTTCCACTCTCTCTCTATCTCTCTCTCTAATAAATAAATCTTAAAAAAAATCAGTGAAAAACAATACAAAACACTTTTAAATGTATGCAATATAGTGGTAAAATACACAATTCATAAAGAGAAAGTGTTTGTCAATCAAAAGTGATTTTATCAGATACTTTCAGTTGATCTCTGTCCTTGGGATTTCATGTTATCTTACAGCCCCTTCTCACTACTAATACTGGTCTGAAAATTGACTGTGCCAAGAAATCCTAGAAGCAGCTATTTATACTCTCAAAGAATTTTTTGAAAAGAAGACAAGATTTATGCCTACTAAATGAACTAGACCTTTCAAACTAGACCTTTCAATCTTCTATTCCATTATAAGATTTTTCTACTTTTAATATAATATTTTAGTCTTTTGCCCTACTTTCAAGTGGAAATAAAAAGGATAAATTTAACTAAATAAAGGATAAATTTAACAGTCTTAAACTCTAAACAGAAGTATCCAGAGAGACAATTTAAAACATGAAAATATCTCCTTGGACTGTAATTGTCTAAGGTTAATTTGGAGGCAATTATTAATGGTTTCTTAAACTCTAGGACAACATTGTAGATTACAATTCTCCATACACAAAACATCTTCAAACTAACTGTACATAATTTAAGGAATGATTACAAAAGGTAAGAAATTCATTAGCTGGACTTTTTTTTATAAGTAAGTCTTGAAAATTTATAATTTTAGACCATCAGGCATATTATGAACATAGAAGCAAATGTGTTAAAATAACTTTTACACTCTCTTCCAAAAGTGGGAGTTTTGTCTTTTCTTTACACAGGATTAATCAATATTACATATTTTCTTTTTGAACATAACACACTAACCATTGATTAAGACGTGTAAGCAACCTTTCACATGATCTCAAGTAGAAATAAAATTATTCTTTTGGCTTCCAATATTAAGAAAGGAAAAATCACAAAATCGAACTGATTACTAAAAGGTTATTTGCAGATAATATGTGTTGGCTCCAAGGAGCAGTGATACAGAATTTCACTGTTGGATTTATTGTCACTGACTGGTTCTTTGCCACTGCAAGGTCATGGTCCTTCTTTGCCTACTGGATCACTCTTCTATTATCTCTTCCTGATATTTCTTCAAGCTCAAGTTCTTGTTTGTACAAGTAATTGAGTTACTCAAGCTTTTGTCGTTTATTATGAAGCACATGATATTTTCAGCATGTATCCTCAAAGAATTTTCACACTATCTTATCTATTTTTTGGTCCATAATGAGATTCACCACCTTTTATTAGTGCTATTTTTTTTTAATCAGTAAAACTTTCGGGGATCCCTGGGTGGCGCAGCGGTTTGGCGCCTGCCTTTGGCCCAGGGCGCGATCCTGGAGACCCGGGATCGAATCCCACATCGGGCTCCCGGTGCATGGAGCCTGCTTCTCCCTCTGCCTGTGTCTCTGCCTCTCTCTCTCTCTCTCTCTCTCTGTGACTATCATAAATAAATAAAAAAATCAAAAAAAATTTAAAAAAAAGAAAAACTTTCCAACATGCAATTGGAGCTCATATTCTTCAGAAATATTTCTTGTACTTTGTTATTGCCCCAGAAGAAGCAGAAGACCTGATTCTAACACCAACTGGTTGAATTATACTGAATACTGAGCAGCCTTGGAAAGTGTATGAGGACATAACTCCAGGCATTAGTGTAAGGACAGCCACATGTTAATAACTTATGTAAAGTGTGTCTTACCTGAATTATTGATTAGGATGCAGTTCCTGGAAAAAAGTAAACATGTTTTATGTTCTAAACTTAGAAATAAACTTAGAGATATATTTAATTGTCACTAGGCTACTATGTTATTAGTAAGTTTTTAAGTTGCTTTGATGAGGATATGACTATTTCTCATTAGATAAAATCACCTGCTGGTGCTTGAGATATAAAGGTAACATCTACTGTATTCATCTTCGTTGACTAGAACTCCAAAGGCAGTAAAATAATGGTGTAACACTAGACTCAGAGAACGTTAAGTCATGTCTAAAATAGTCAGCATGAAAGTACAGTCTGCCTCACTAGCATCAAAAACCCCACAATATCACTAAGTTTCCTTAGAGTACACTAAGCTGGCTATGGGCCATTTCACATATGTCATAAGGTCACTCTAACCCCATTACTCTCTTTGCGATAAAGAACACTCATGAACAATGTATTATTTTGATGCACAGACTAGGAACAGATCAGTCAAAGGCATTAGATAGACTATCAAAACATGATAGTGTTTCTGCTTTTCCTCTGTTAGTAAAGTCACTGCTTGGTGATAAAGTTAGTTAAGCAGCCACATTAATTAAACGAATGGCTCCTTGACCACTTGACTGAAGAGATTATTTGAAAAGCATGTGTATGGAAATATATATGTCATAAGTAGTAAATGGTTTGTAATTTTCTGGGTTGCCTCTTTCAACAGCATCTTTGAATTTCATCTTTTCTCTATCTCGAATCAAAGCCAAAAATTCAAAGTTTTCAGAAAAATACAATAATTAATTGCCAGTTGGCTAAAATAAAACATAATGCTGAATCTTATCTGGCAGCAGTGATCAAGCAACTGAAAACCTCCCGCTGCTGCTTCCTTCTTTCTCTCCATGGGCTAATCTTAATAGACCTACTGCAGTGAACTTAGAGTTAGACCCCTGACTAAAATTTTCCTTTGCCTTCCAATTTAAAGTAATCAACAACCTCTAGGTTTTCTTCTTGTTATCTACTATTAAGAGCTAAAAGAACCCTTAACAGGCTTCAGGCAGGGAAAAAAAGAGCAGTTTTCTCTTATTTATCTTGGAACGATGAGCCTTGCTGCAGGAACGAGAGAAAGATACATCTGGAAGGAAGGAGAATTGCTGAAGATAAACTCCAGTACTACGAACTGCACAAGATCAATATTGCCCATTTCAGAATGTAAATCATTCTATAATCTTCACATCATGAAGAAAACATAATAATAATACATACTTTGGAAAAGTTGCATGATGCATATTAAGTAACTTGAAATCTTTAAAGGAATGAGAATTATAATCACAAGTATTTTATGTAGTTTTTAACATTTTGATGACTTTTTCATGATTGTATTTTACTTTCACATCTACATTTTCAGAATTATACTTTCCCTATATGCACTATCAAATAAGAAGTAGATATTATTCTAGACATTACATAGTCAGATTTTTACATTTTTGAGGTTGAACCAAAGGAAATTACCATTTTTGAGGGCAGAAATGGTTCATTTGCCCCTGAGCAATTTTTTTGTTCAACTTATTTGGATTTGAATATTGAATCACTATCATATACTCACAATGCGGTTATTCTTTTATTTTAACTTTGCTGCTAATTCTAGAAATAAAATAACACATTTTTTCACATTTTCTGTAAGCTCTAAAATGTATGTAATCACACAGTTTCGATGTCATTGTGAAAAAGTAGAATTTATGTTATGTCGTCTACTCTTTTCCTTTTCAAGTTATTTAGCAGTGCTCATCTATTCAAATGGTCAACTTCTAAAATCGCCAGATTTTTTTCTAAAGATTTTATTTATTTATTCATGAGAGACACAGAGAGAGACAGGCAGAGACACAGGCAGGGGGAGAAGCAGGCTCCATGCAGGGAGCCTGACGTCAGACTTGATCCCGGTCTCCAGGATCACACCCTGGGCTGAAGATGGCACTAAACCGCTGAGCTACCAGGGCTGCCCTTAAATCACCAGATTTTATCTCAACATATGAACCATAGAGTCTCAGCCAAAATCTACCTTTGGATATGAAACCTGGTTGCTGAAAATTTGCTGTGATCTATAATCCAAAATGGACAGTGGTATTAGGTTTTGATTTGTTGGTTTGCTGGATTTAAACACACACACACACACACACACACACGCACACACACACCAGTTTTTCTTTTTTTTCATTTTTTTTTTATTGGTGTTCAATTTACTAACATACAGAATAACCCCCAGTGCCCGTCACCCATTCACTCCCACCCCCCGCCCTCCTCCCCTTCCAACACCCCTAGTTCGTTTCCCAGAGTTAGCAGTCTTTACGTTCTGTCTCCCTTTCTGATATTTCCCACACATTTCTTCCCCCTTCCCTTATATTCCCTTTCACTATTATTTATATTCCCCAAATGAATGAGAACATATAATGTTTGTCCTTCTCCGACTGGCTTACTTCACTCAGCATAATACCCTCCAGTTCCATCCACGTTGAAGCAAATGGTGGGTATTTGTCATTTCTAATAGCTGAGTAATATCCCATTGTATACATAAACCACATCTTCTTTATCCATTCATCTTTCGATGGACACCGAGGCTCCTTCCACAGTTTGGCTATCGTGGCCATTGCTGCTATAATCATCGGGGTGCAGGTGTCCCGGCGTTTCATTGCATTTGTATCTTTGGGGTAAATCCCCAACAGTGCAATTGCTGGGTCGTAGGGCAGGTATATTTTTAACTGATTGAGGAACCTCCACACAGTTTTCCAGAGTGGCTGCACCAGTTCACATTCCCACCAACAGTGTATGAGGGTTCCCTTTTCTCCGCATCCTCTCCAACATTTGTTGTTTCCTGCCTTGTTAATTTTCCCCATTCTCACTGGTGTGAGGTGGTATCTCATTGTGGTTTTGATTTGTATTTCCCTGATGGCAAGTGATGCAGAGCATTTTCTCATGTGCATGTTGGCCATGTCTATGTCTTCCTCTGTGAGATTTCTGTTCATGTCTTTTGCCCATTTCATGATTGGATTGTTTGTTTCTTTGGTGTTGAGTTTAATAAGTTCTTTATAGATCTTGGAAACTAGCCCTTTATCTGATATGTCATTTGCAAATATCTTCTCCCATTCTGTAGGTTGTCTTTTAGTTTTGTTGACTGTATCCTTTGCTGTGCAAAAGCTTCTTATCTTGATTAAGTCCCAATAATTCATTTTTGCTTTTGTTTCTTTTGCCTTCGTGGATGTATCTTGCAAGAAGTTACTATGGCCGAGTTCAAAAAGGGTGTTGCCTGTGTTCTTCTTTAGGATTTTGATGGAATCTTGTCTCACATTTAGATCTTTCATCCATTTTGAGTTTATCTTTGTGTATGGTGCAAGAGAGTGGTCTAGTTTCATTCTTCTGCATGTGGATGTCCAATTTTCCCAGCACCATTTATTGAAGAGACTGTCTTTCTTCCAATGGATAGTCTTTCCTCCTTTATCGAATATTAGTTGCCCATAAAGTTCAGGGTCCACTTCTGGATTCTCTATTCTGTTCCACTGATCTATGTGTCTGTTTTTGTGCCAGTACCACACTGTCTTGATGACCACAGCTTTGTAGTACAACCTGAAATCTGGCATTGTGATGCCCCCAGATATGGTTTTCTTTTTTAAAATTCCCCTGGCTATTCGGGGTCTTTTCTGATTCCACACAAATCTTAAAATAATTTGTTCTAACTCTCTGAAGAAAGTCCATGGTATTTTGATAGGGATTGCATTAAACGTGTATATTGCCCTGGGTAACATTGACATTTTCACAATATTAATTCTGCCAATCCATGAGCATGGAATATTTTTCCATCTCTTTGTGTCTTCCTCAATTTCTTTCAGAAGTGTTCTATAGTTTTGAGGGTATAGATCCTTTACATCTTTGGTTAGGTTTATTCCTAGGTATCTTATGCTTTTGGTGCAATTGTAAATGGGATTGACTCCTTAATTTCTCTTTCTTCAGTCTCATTGTTAGTGTATAGAAATGCCACTGACTTCTGGGCATTGATTTTGTATCCTGCCACGCTACCGAATTGCTGTATGAGTTCTAGCAATCTTGGCACACCAGTTTTTCTAACCAGATTCTAGCTGAACTAATTTCTAAAACAAACAAAGATAAATACTCACAAGTTATACCCAAGCCTAACTATGTAAAAAAGACAGGATAACTTTCTTTATCAGGAAAAGAACAGTAGTAGGTATAAAACTGCCTTATACAAGGCAGCTTTTAAATGTATTTTGCAAATATAAATTTTATGTATCATATTATGTTCCTAAAAATGAGCTTGACTGAAAGGATATTTAAACCCCTGTTTTCATAGGCCATATTATCAGGAATTAGATCAGGAAGGGCAAGAAAAATATTCTTATTCTACATTATATTCTTATTCTCCATATGATCCATTACACATTACACAAACTTGAGCTTACTACAAAAGGCAGAATAACATAGTGATAAAGGCATCACCGGTGTTTGCCTGATGGGAAAGATATGGCCCAGCCAAAAAAAAAAAAAAAAAAAATTCATATGACAGCCCGGTGAATGAGGAGTGCACATATTTCTAGGGATTTTATTTGGAACACTCAAGAAAGTTAAGGGTTATTCAAAATGAGACTTGGCAAGGAATAGGGCATTTTTGTCTCTGAACCCTTATACATAGCTGGTTAATTCATCCATCACTGATGGCACAGAACAAAAACAAAAACAAAAAATCAGCTGAAGGCAAATATTTCTATCTCATTATACTTTACTTGCCTTCTTGTTTTCTATTCATATCCTCCTGTCTCTTTGAACCCTATTTTAAACTCCTATTTCTCAGGATCACCCAAATCCACCCTCACCTCCTCATTTAGGAGACTTATGTTATGTGAAATGCTTATTAGCTAGAAATTCAATATACAAGCACAAAGAATTATAATCATTTTGGGATGAGATGAGAGACTAGATATGATAAACTGCTGAATACAACTATATATATATATCATAAATCCTCACAATAAACCTGTGAGACAGTATTTTAATAAATAAGGAAGCTACAGCTCAGAAAAGTTATTTTCATGATGTACATCAAATCTGTCACCATATTCTCTATGTTTCCGTTTTAGCATTTATTTAGAACCAGAACACTTCTCCATCATCACCACCCTTGTCAAATCCACCACTGTTGCTCAGCGGGAATACTTCAGTGTTCTGCTGCTTTTGCCCCTGTCTTACATGGTGTCTTAGAATCATAGCGGGATAATATACAATATTTTCAGATATGTCACAACTCACTTATTATAGTTTTCAAGGCTCTATATGATTCTTATTTCCACTCTGTTTTCCACCACTCCATCCTTAGATAATTCTGATCCACTTGTCTTTTTCTATTTTCTCAAACAAGCCTCCTCAAAGCTTGATGCGTACAAGTACTTTTCCCTCTACATGGGAAGTATTTTCCTCAGATATCCATACAACATAATACTTCATTTCTTTTTTTTTTTTTTTCATAATACTTCATTTCTTACAGGACTCTGAGCAAAGGTGACCAGGCCAATCAGGCCCTGACTAAGTCTCCTATACAAAACAGAAATCCCACTCCCATTCTCTGGCTTTCTGTATCTCTTTTACTATTTTTTTTTCCTCAGTAGGATTTATTATTAGTTGTATATTATATATACTTATTTATTTACTGTATGTCCTTCTGACTAGAATGTAAACATCATGAGGGGTAAGACTATTTCATTCACTGCTATGTCTAATTAATGCATGCATATATTTGGCAAATGATAACTAGCTGTTGAAATAATCCATGATCCATTCCTTACCAGGTGTTTAGTCTAAGGTAGTCATGGTAATATCTCCTAGAAAAGTCTGTTAAAGGAATGGTTTTTTGAAAGCAATATAGCCAATGCCACACAAAAGGAGGTTGCTGGGGGAGTCTGAAATTTTTCCTGTTCCTTGGATAGCAAGACTTCAGAAAGACTATCCCCTTCTGCCTTTGCTTTTTCTTTGTAGAAAGTGATGTCTGGAACTGCAGTGGCCATCATGTTCTAGGCTTTTACATGCCATAAACACCATGAATATCAGAGAGGAGAGGAAGAAGGACCTAAAAAAACCTTGATGTCATTTTTGAGCCCCCAAATCAATCATCTTGTAGAATACCCTATCTTGGGGCTTTCTGAAACCAAAGATAGCACATTTCCTTACTGCTTAAACTTGAGTTAGAGCTCTCTCATTTGTGACCAAAGCATAAAAGTTGGAATTCAGCCCCTGAATCAGAGGTTGCCATACCATATGACTCATCTTGGCCAATGAGACTTTATAATTGTGACCAGGAATTTACAAAGCAGTGGGAAATGGGGGTTTTCATGCTTGCTACTTTTGGAATCCTCTGACAGTACGTAAACAAATCCAAACTAACCTACTCAATGATGAGAGACACTGGATGATGTGAAATGTAAAGTTACTACCACTGAATCAGCTGACAGCCAACAGTCAAACATGTAAGTAGAGCCACTGACTATTAGATGATTGCCAATGCATGAATGAATGAAGCCCAGCAGATACGCTGCTTAACTGAACTAAAACCAAATGGCCCCCCAAATTATGAGCTAAGCAAGTAGGTATTACTTACACCACTAAATATTGGGTAGGTTATAGCACACCAAGTCTAAAAGAAACAGCATTTTGACTGATATATAGTGACAAAGTAGAATTTGTTTGCTTATACAACTATCCTTTGCACCTTTGCAATATTAAGAGTATTCAGCACTTTCATGTCCTAAACTTAGGGGTCTAGACAAAGGTGAAGTTAAAAATGGGTTACATGGGGGTAATAAAAAAGATTGAAGGAAGCATCTTCTTGTTGGTGATATGTAGACTAGGTTTTAATGCCACAGTGAGGTAATCTTGTCATAAATGCCACAAATAACAATATGATGAAAATTCAGAAATAACATAAGAATTTAGTTCTATTCCCAATTTATATTTCTAAGGCACCTTTTTTTCTTTAGAGACAATCGTTATGTCACATCAATCCCAATAGGTTCTGGTCCACTGCTTTCCATTTGCACTGGTACATAAAGAGTAGTTCTTACAGATGACATAGTATCCTCTAAAGGGGCTGCATATCTGCTAAGCATTTTGCCACTTGGTAACATGCTGACGTGTAACATAATTATAAAAATAAATCTTGGATATTTGGAATAATGGCTAGAGTTATTCAGTATGCTGGTCTTGTTTCTTCAGAGTTGGCTAATGTGCACAGACAAAGGTAAGCCATAGCCTGATTTGCTCTAGGCAGCCTGGTATTCCTATTTGACTAAACATTTTTTTACTTCATTTTCTAATATTTTTGTTCAGATTAAATCTCAGTTTTTAAGGTTTTGCCTTAAACAAACAACCCCCCCAAAACAACTCTTTTTTTTTTTTTTTTAATTTTTCGACCTCAGGATGTTATATAGAATATATGGCTTGAGTCAGAACCTATCAATGGCCAAGATCCTTAGATGTTCATTCAGGGGAAATCTGGATATTTTAAATTAAACATCACAAATTCTGGACTTTCTAGTAATAATTATGTCACAGCAATACTTCTTTAGGATCAGTGAAAAATATGTGAGTAAAGGAACAAATTTATATACATGCTTGGAGTGGACAGAATTATTATCAATATAGCAAAATTGGGATCATTGACTCAGTTTTATTTCTTGATATTTTTATAGTTTCTTCTGTAATTTTCAGTAAATTATTTTCATTCCTTCAGTGAGTCAATAATCTCATCCATAAAATGGGAAAAATAACAGGTTCAAGTAGATTCCTCAACCCAGTGCTGTGGGTGAGGGTTAGGGAGTGAATATGCTCCAACAAAGAGAAGAAACTCCTACTTCGAGCCACTACTCTTGCACTTTTGGCAGAGACAGAAGAATAAAGAAATCAGTCATTCAAGCAGTATATTCCCTCTGTGAAATAATTCTAACTTGAAAAGTAAATTGTGCGGGGGGGAGTTATTTTGGTGCTGAGAATAAGAGATGAACAGAGACTTATACACACACCCACAGATAGCCATAAAAATAGCCCACAAGCATCTCTACAAACTTGTTCTTAATTTCAATGACTAAAAACAATGTGCAATTTGTGAAATAATAAATGGAACAACGGGACCACATGAAAAAAGAATTAGACAGCCTATTAAAAATATAACAATATGATGACACAAAAAATAGCCATAATTAGAAAGAAGTCATATTAATATTGCATTAAAATATAAACAGGAAAAAATCTTGAAATAAAGGAAGCTGAAATTTATAAAACAAAAGACCCTCTATTTCTAGGTTCTGTTATAAAGGAGTGAAGGGAGGAAGTTAACTACAAAATTAAAATGTTGTAGTGAACTTATTGGACTGTATTAAACAAAGAATCCTGCAATATCCTGGACAGTGAACCAAGGCATCAAATAAAATAATACAAACACACATCAAACAATGCAAAGCAAAGCAAAGCAAAACAAAACCTGTGTCTACTACCAAATTTCCATTCTAATATCTTATGTGCCAGAAGATAGCAGGGGACAGCTACAAAAATTTTATAATAAATATAATTTTAGAGTTCACCAATCATTCTTTGTGTCTTAGAATAAACTAAAGCATTTGCAAATATCCAATACTAAGACTTAGGTGTATGTGCCAATAGTCATACCTACCCACCAGCATTCTTCTCTATACATAGTTCTTTGATTCATTGCTTTATGTTATGTATTATTTTCTCTCTCTCTCTCCCACTCCACTTCTAGTTCATTTGTTTTGCTTAAAATAAAACTAGTATTTTCTTCTTCTTCTTCTTCTTTTTTTTTTTTTAGACTTTTTACTTATCTATTTGACAGGGAGAGAGAGAGAGAGAGAGAGAGAGAACGAGCACAAGTAGGGAAAGTCGCAAGAGGGAGAGGAAGAAGCCAGATCTCCACCGAGCAGGGAACCCAATTCAAGGCTTGATCCCAGGACTCTGGGATGATGACTTGAGCCAAAGGCAGATGCTTAACCGATTGAGCCACCTAGGTGCCCCTAGAGTTATAAATAGTATTTTCTAAGTTCATTTTTCTCCTAATAAGTTGCTAAATACAGCCATTAAAAATTAATACTGTTTTTTAAGTTCACAAACTGTCTTTCATACTATCACAAGTGACAGTTTTTACTAAATGTTTTTATAACTATGTAATATAAACTTAATTTCTGTAACTTCCTCACCACTTCAAGACTTAACATCTAAACCAGTTCTCTGCTTATTTTATGCTTGTGTTATGACCTATACTCAACTTCTTGGCTCAACTAGTGTGTTACTCAGAGAAGCCTCAGGGTTACAACACGACTTCTGTGGGTCTTAGGACTTCTGTGGTTCCTTCTTCCATAAGAAAAAAGAGAGAGGGAGAGAGAGAGAGAGTACAGTACAGACTTGATTATTTTTTCTTCTGATTTTAAAGAAATTAGAACATTTTTTCTCAGTCCTCAAACTACAATGGGCCTTAGGTACTGTGTTTGCCATGCTTAATGTATGAATCAGTTTTGAATGAACTGCATTATGAGACAATAGCAAAAGAAATACCAAATTATTAGGAATTTAAAACAAAACTGTACTTCTTGCTGATATACACATCTACGTGCAGTGGGCTAGGTCTGTGATATGTAATGTTCTCACTATGAGACTTGGGGAGCTGCCACTATATAAAATACTTCTTGTCAGTGTGGCAGAGAAAGAGCAAGAAGATCAAAAGTGCACGTTGACCTCAAACTTTGGATAGGAAGCAGGTTGAGGACTCCACTATGGAAGTTATTTCTTTATGTTGAAACTCACCATCTTTGTTGCTCTGCCCACTTCTACAATGATCTTTCATTAGTGGCACTGGAAATCAATAACTTGGTATAACTCAGAGGTAATCTCAATGAATTTCATCATCATTCCCTTGGATTAGATTTGAGACTGAGTTTTCTACATCAAAAGTAGTTTAAAAAAAAAAAAAAAAAAAGGTAGTTTAGAGGGCAGCCCTGGTGGCTTGGTGGTTTAGCTGCCTGCAGCCCAGGGCGTGATCCTGGAGACCCTGGATCGAGTCCCACTCTGGCTCCCTGAATGGTGCCTGCTTCTCCTTCTGCCTGTGTCTCTGCCTCTCTCTCTGTGTGTCTCTATGAATAAATAAATAAAATATTTTGTAAAGAATCTTAAAAAAGTAGTTTAGATTATTTTTTAAAATATTTATTTATTTATTTGAGAGAAAGAAAGTGAGAGCACAAGCAATGGGAAGAGCAGACAGAGAGGGCCAAGGAAACTCCAGCCTTTTTTTTTTTTTTTTCAGAACTGGGATTTTATTAAACTGGAGATTCTTTTAACAATTAGGTCAGACGGGGTCATCAGGGAGAGGTTTTGAGGCTGGGTTTGGAGGGAGCGGGCTTTGGCTCTGGCCACTGTGAACCAGGATGTCCTTGTATTCATCGCCCTCATCCCTGCTGTCACTGTCACTACTGCTGCTGCTGCTTCAGGGGCCAGGCCTGTCATCCTCAACCTCAGGCTCAGGGGCTCCATGTGCACCGAAAAGGCGGGTGAGGATGGGGTTGGGCCGCAGCGTGGTACTGCCCAGGGGTGTGTGGCCACCCTACATGCGGGCAGCGGGGTCGGCACCGGCCCTCAGGAGAAGCTCCAGCACATCGGCTGCTTGGGCCTCCACTGCCAAGGCAGGGGGCTCCGGCCACACGTGGGCTCCGTTTGTTGAGGTCCGCTCCAGCCTCCCGGAGCAGCCGCACCATCTCTGCATCCTTGTGGATGACGCCACGTGAAGTGGAGTCTGAGGTGGGACTCGACCCAAGACCCTGATCATGACCTGAGCGGAAATCAAGAGTTGACTAGTTGGTTGCCACTTGGTTCATTTGAGGCTGGAGATAACCAGGAATTCGAATTCCAAACATCATAACATCATTGCCAACCATTTTTGTAACTAAGAAATATTCCTTAATTTCCAACAACTCAAACTTTGTATCTTTTTTTTAAGCAGTGGTAATTTTTTATGCATAGCATTTTTTTCCTTCCTTAATTTTCTTTTCTCTCCTATTTACATACATTAACTTTTCTTATTTTTGTAGGTATCCACATGTATTTTTCTGCTTCTCTAAGGTTTTTTTTCCATCTTATTCTAACTTCACAATAATCTGTAATGAAACAAATGTTATGCTGTATTGTGATTTGTTATTTTCTTGTTTATCTCTTACTAAACTGTGAGGGGTTATAATTTATTAATTTATATTCTTTGCTTCTATTACAACATTAGAATACACTAAGTTTTGAATTAAATTTGAACAAGACATCCAGAGATCATCTTTTATTTAAGAGGCTAATTTTGTATCTGTGTATCCTGTGGCAAGTCACATTAAATTGGGGTGATATACTTTTCAGTTTACAATGAAAATAAATGAATACCTTGCCTCTAGTCCTTGCTAGTTCTAAGACTTATAAAATTCATACTCTCTTACCTTTCCAAACTCATCTTATGCTCCTGACTCCTACTTCAACCTGTGTGCTATCATGTAATGCAGTTTAATGCTCTGAGAACATTCCATGGTTTTAATAAGTAGTTGTGCCTTTAATACAACTTGTTATTCTGCCTGGGTTAGCTTTCCTCTCCTGTCTTTTTTTTTTTTAAGATTTTATTTATTTATTCATGAGAGACAGAGAGAGAGAGAGGCAGAGACATAGGCAGAGGGAGAAGTAGGCTCTTCACAGGGAGCCCGATGTAGGACTTGATCCCAAGACCCGGATCACAACCTGAGCCAAAGACAGACGCTCAATCACTGAGCCACCCAGGTGTCCCCTTCTCTTGCCTTCCTGATAAAGTCAATCACCATTTCAAATACTAGTTCAGTACGAGGACTTTTCAGCAGAGTTCTCCGTGTTCTTATATAACTTTATTCATGCCTCTACTACAGAATTTAATATACTAAATTGCTGTTAATTTATATGAAAAATAATTCTGAATACCTGGGAATATTCCTCTTTCTAAAGTACTCTGTTCTAATATCTGATATGAGCACATCAAACCCAAAGAAGAGAGTATCAGGGTCACCAATTGATGAAAGGGTATAGACATCAATGAGCTTAGAGGAAAGAATATCAGCTTTTTGAATTTGGGACCAATAACACCTTCCAAGCCACATCTAATAACTACCTATCAGAGGTAATCCTTATCCTTCCTCCTAAAGCTATAAGTTAATTTTGCCTCTACTTGAACTTTATAAAAATGGAATCATATAGAGTTAGTTTTGCACAATGTCTAAAACAAATTATCTTCATTGTTGTTTTATTTTTCATAATTATTTATTATTGTTCTATAGTATTCTACAACCTTAATATAGTACAATGTATCTATAATTGATAGGTTCTCAGGTCTTTCTCAGATTGGGGAAATTAGAAATACTAGTTCTAAATAAGCCTTGTGGTAAACATACACATTGTATCACATGAAAGTGCTAGTCATGGTACACAGTCACAGAGTTGCCATGCATACAACAGCAATACTGAAGACCTAGGTAGCTAATATGGCTTATTTAAAAAAAAAAATGACAAGAATACATTTTTTCTCAGTGGTCGATTATACATAGTCATAGATATTTATTTTTATCTTCTTTTTTTCAACTAAGTTTTTTTGGTTTTTTGTTTTGTTTTATTTTTTAAAGTGGGCTCCACACCCAGAATGGAGCCCAGTATTGGACTTGAATTTATGACCTTAATATCAAGGCTTGAGCCAAGATCAGAGAGTTGGACACTTAACTGAGCCACCCAGGTGCCCCCTTTTAACTAAGTTTTAAATTTAAATTCCAATATAGTTAACATATAGTTTCTGGTGTGCAATATAGTGATTTACCAATTCTATACATTACTCAGTGCTCATCATGATAGGTATTCTTAATCTTTTTCACCTATTTCACCCATCCTCTATCTTACCTTCCCTCTGGTAACCTTCAGTTTGTTCTCTATAGTTAAGAGTCAGCTTTTTGCTTTTCTTGTTTTCTTTGTTCATATTTTCTTAAATTCCACATGAGTGAAATCATACGGCATTTATCTTTCACTGACTGGCTTACTTCATTTAGTATTATACTTTCTAGATCCATCTATATTATTGCAAATGGCAAGATATAATTCATTTTTATAACTGGATAATATTCCAGTGTGTGTGTGTGTGTGTGTGTGTGTGTGTGTGTGTGTGTATAATCTATTATTTATCCTTTCATCTATCCATGGGCAATTGGGCTGCTTCTATAATCTGGCTATTGTAAATAATGCTTCAAAAAGCATATGAGTTCATATTATCTTTCCACTTAGTGTTTTCATATTCTTTGGGTAAATACCCAGTGGTGGAATCACTGGATCATATGGTAATTCTATTTTTAACTTTCATGAGGAACCTCCATGCTGTTTTCCACAGAGGCTGCACCAGTTCACATTCCTGCCAACAGTGCATGAGGGTTCCTTTTTCTCCACATCCTCACTAACACTTATTTCTTGTGTTTTTGATTTTAGCCATTCTGACAGGTGTGAAGCAACATCTCATTGTGGTTTTGATTTGCATTTCCCTGATGATGAATGATGTTGGCATTTTTTCATGTGTCTGTTGGACATTCATATGTCTTTTTTTGAAGAAATGTCTGTTAATGTCTTCCATCCATTTTTAATTAGATTGTTTGTTTTTTGGGTGTTGAGTTGTATAAGTTCTTTATGTATTTGGATACTAATCCTTTATCAGATATGTCATTTGTGGGACGCCTGGGTGGCTCAGCGGTTGAGTGTCTGACTCCAGCTCAGGGTGTGATCCCAGGACCTGGGATGGAGTTCCACATCTGGCTCCTTGCAGGAAGCCTGCTTCTGCCTCCACCTGTGTCTCTGCCTCTCTCTCTCTCTCACTCTCTCTCTCTCTGTGTCTCTCATGAATAAATAAAATCTTTTTAAAAAATATGTCATTTGCAAATATCTATGTTGTCTTTTAGTTTTGATAATTATTTACTTCACTGTCCAGAAGCTTTTTATTTTGATGTAGTCCTAGTAATTTAATTTAGATTTAGTTTCCCTTGCCTCAAGACATATATCCAGAAGGATGTTGCAATGGCTGATGTCAAAGAAGTTGCTTCCTGTGTTCTCCTCTGGGATTTTTATGGTTTCAGGTCTCACATTTAGATCTTTAATCCATTTTCAGTTTATTTTTGTGTATGGTGTAAGAAAGTGGTCCAATTTTATTATTTTGCATGTAGCTGTCTAGTTTTCCCAACACTATTTGTTGAAGAGACTGTCTTCTTTCCCATTTGAGTGGGATACTTTTATGATAAACATGATATTAATTGCTTTGCTGTGTTGTATGAGAGAAGCAGGTGTTCTCTCCACTGCATCTTGTTAAGATTTCTTTTAATAGTAATTAGTAGTGTTCAGTTTCCAAAACCAAATGCTGAAATTCTATTCATGACCACCCAGGTTAAAAAAGCCAATCTAAAGCTCAAAATTTGGAATAAAAAGGTACCAAATGGGATGATTAACAAGTAGATATTTAAAAAATATATAGATAGGAAGGATGCTGGGATACTGTAAAATAGTTGATGTTAAGTTAAACAAATACCACTATTTAGTTTGAGTAAGAAAATATTAAAGAAAACCTTACCTTATCAGATTAATTTGATAGTTACATGCAGGATAAATTATAAGGAAGAGCTAAAGGCAGTTAGAAAACTTCTAAACCATTTAAAACATGTTTCTAAGGTTTTATTTATTTATTCATGAAAGACACAGAGAGAGGCAGAGACATAGGCAGAGAGAGAAGCAGGCTCCCTGCAGGGAACCTGATGTGGGACTCGATCCCAGGACCCTGGGATCACCACTCAAGCAAATGGCAGATGTTCAACCACTGAGCCACCCAGGTGCCCCTAAACCATTTAAAATTAGTGGTTACTCAGAGCAGAAGAGAATGGAAATAGTGTGTCTGTATGACTTTGTGTATTGTGAGTAAATAAAGCTAACAGATGCAACAATGTGAAGGAAGAATTCACAAGTCATTACAACAGAGTATAGGTTGCAATGGAGAAGAACACAACAAAAATTATATTTGATACTGGATAATGGCAAAGCACATAAATCAGACGTTCAGGAGGTGTTCCATTTCACAGGGAGAGTGAACTGGTTTTAGATGCACTGAATTTCATCTGTTCTTGACATCTCGAAATGAAATTAACAACCAAAAGAGAATTGTGGCCCTTCATATGCAGACTGAGATAGCAACAGGAATAAGTAATGAGAATAATGGAGACTCTCAAGACACCCTATTTAATTTTAAATAAAATTTAAAATGATTGAAAAATAATTTCACAGATGTTCAAAGTGTGTTCTTCCCTTGAGACTGATTTGTAGACTCACTGGCTTAATCACATTACATGTTGAGCTAGTTAATATATAAACAGCATTCCAGCAAGAATTCAAAGCTTTCTTGCTTAAACTCCTAGCAAATAATTGCCAGAATGCAATTAGAGCTTATACTATTGAACTTTGAAGACTGAAGCCAGAAATGAGTAAATGTGTTTAGTTTAAATTTACCCATAGGATGTCAGTACTAGGCAGATGATTTAATTCTTTCTAAACTAGCTTAATATTACTTTCACTTTTCTATATCCTATATTTATGTCTAAGGCTAATTTTACAGAAATATGTGTATAAAATGAAACATTTATTTTTATAACTTTCTGTTAATCTTTACTCTTCTAAACTTACTAGTTCACATAATTATCTTTGTATAGGCTCTAATAATATACTTACAATTCAAATATATTTCCATATGAGTTATTAGTACTGTTTTTGTATACAAAATAGATATTTCATTTTAGCATCCTAACCAAAATAATGACTACAGTGACAGATTACTTTTCTTAGGCATGGATTTTAAATTATTAAATTCTTCAGTAATAATATCTTAAAATTTTACATCTGAACTTTAAAAAAAAAAAAAGATTTGTTTATTTTAGAGACAGAGCACACATAAGTGGGATGGGTAGTGGGGAAGGGAGAATCTCAAGTGGACACCGTGCTGAGCACAGAGCCTGATGCGGAGCTTCATCTCATAGTCCTGAGATCAGGACCTGAGCCAAAAACAAGAGTCAGATACTGAACCGACTGTATCACCCAAGCACCCCAAATTTTTATATGTTAATTTTGTAAATAGCCAAAAAGAGGAATATGAATTTGACTAAAAACAAGTAAAACATTAACTACATCTCAAAACATTCCATTCATATGCAACTGCAGTAGGCTTTAAAGATTTCCAAAAGATATTAATCCAATTTTTATATTTATATTAACAAAATGTATATCACAGAAATATAAATAAAAATATTACTATACACAAAAGATCTAAATTAATGTTCTATTTCAAAATTTTCTGATGAATATATATTTATTTATTTATTTATTTATTTATAAAAATATTTTATTTATTTATTCATGAGAGACACAGAGAAAGAGAGAGAGGCAGAAACATAGGTAGAGGGAGAAGCAGTCTCCTTGCAGGGAGCCCCATGTGGGACTCAATTCCGGGACTCCAGGACCACGCCCTGGGCCGAAGGCAGGCGCTAAACCGCTGAGCCATCCAGGGAGCCCCTCTGATGAACACTTAAAGGAACAGAATGGAATTCTAATTATTAAAGTACACACTAAAAAAGATAGTACAAAATGAACTTAATATAAACATATAGGAAATATGTTTAAATTAAATAAATTTTTTTTGAAAAAGGATATGTATAAATATTAAAATGAAGGGGTTATGAGACAATATTTCAGAAAACAGTATCATTCTACTCTAAATTAGCATTACAAAATTGCTAATTAAATACTTCATCTTATTTTATTTATTACTGTTACATTTACATAATTATGAAATGTAAAATCATCTGGGCTTTCTTTTTTGTTTCAATAATCAACAAATATTTATTGAATATCATGAACTTAGTCAATGACAGGTGATCTTGGATACAAAAATGATAAACACTCGATGTTTATAATTTAGTCCATAGAAAGATGTAAGAGAAAATTAAGAATGAAATATACTTTTCTGTTTTTTCTATATTGTACCTAACTTAATGTCTTTTAAGAAAGAGGTTTAGGTTAGATAAAAAGATGTAAAAAAAGTGAAAGTATAACTATTCCTGCATTGCACTAAAAGGTTGAATTAGTTTTCTAAGCCATATAACAAAAAAACACAAATTTAGTGGCTTAACACAATATACATTTGTCATCTCATTTTCCTTGGGTCACAAATCTAGGAACAGCTTAACTGGTACCTCTGCTCAGTTTCACAAGACTGACATCAAGATATTATCTGGACTGGATTATCATCTAGAGTTTGGGGTACTTTTCTTCATGCTTTAGCAGAAATCAGTTCTTTTTGGTGACAAGACTGAGGTCTTCAGCTCCCACAGTTGCCCCTCCCGAGGTAGTTCACCACAGTGATATTTGCTTCTTTAAGGCTGGCAGGAGAGCATTTTTCCAGCTTTGACTATTCTTTCAGATAATTCCTGGACCTCATCTTCCCAAAATATCCCTTTTGAATATCTAAAAATCAACTCAGTGGGACTTTATTTACAGTAGTTTCCCCTCATCTGTGGTCTTGCTTTCCAAAGTATCAGGTATCTATCTGGAAGCAGATGATCCCCTTCTGATTAATCATGAGAAAGTCATTGTATCCTAATGCAACATCATAATGCCTGCATCATTCACCTCATTTCATCTCACCATGTATTTTATCATCTCACATCACCATGAGAAGAAAGGTGAGTACAGTACAATAAGATATTTTGAGAGAGACCACCTTCACATAACTTTTATAACTGTTCTTTTTTATTAGAGCAAGATTGTTATATTGTTATAACTGTTCTATTTTATTAGTTATTATTAGTTGCTTACTGTGCCAATTAATAAATTAAACTTTATCACTGGCATACATGTGCAGGAAAATACATAGTATATACAGGGCTGGGTATTACCTGCAGTCTCAAGCTTTCACTAGGAATCTTGGAACATATCTCCTGCAGATAAGGGCGGGGGGGACTCAGCTACATCTGCAAAATGCTTTGACTTTTGCTATGTCTTGTCATTTAGAAGAAAATCACATCTTCTGTTCACACTCGGGGGAAGGGATTACACAAAACTGTGGATAATTGAGGACAGAAAATCAGCAATTGGGACACTTGGGTAGCTCAGTGGTTGAGCGTCTGCCTTTGGCTCAGGTTGTGATCCTGGGGTCTTGGGACCAAGTCCCACAACGGGCTCGCTACAGGGAGCCTGCTTCTCCCTCTACCCAAATCTCTGCCTTTCTCTGCGTGTGTCTCATGAATAAATAAAATCTTAAAAAAGAAAGAAAATCAACAATTTATTTTAGAATTCTCCGAACCATTATAGCAATAGGAGTAAGCGCGAACTTTAGATGTTCCAATCAGAGAACTGAAATAAACATGTTTAAACCATGAGTTTTATATTAAATTTCATCCTGAATGATTTATAATTTCAATAATGGTGATTGTACAATGTGGATTAAGAAGAAAACCGTAAGCTATAAATATCTCAGAAACTCAAGCTATATTATGATTTTCAATTTTTAAATTGCATTATTTGAATATTATGATTTTAAAGTCCTGTTTATCACATAAGCAAAACCTAACTTACATGTTTTTGCATTTTCTAATGGGCATTATTTATAGACTCATTCACTTATTCAACAAACATCCTATCTGAAGAATGCCTAAAAATGTATCAAATTCTTAAAAGCAAATATTCCAATATAAGGAGACTAAAGTCCCGCCCCTAAGGGATTCATAATCTAGTACCTATATACTACATAAACACACAATCATATTTCAGTGGAGTAAGCACTAGTGGGTTATTCAAGTCTGGTATAAAGGGGATGGTATGGAAAAGTAAGGTCTCCTCACTTTATCTTGAAGAAACACTCTTTGGATATTGAAAATATATAAAAATTAATACATATAAAGAAACATATAAAAAAAAGAAAAGAAACATATATGCACATATATTCTGTAGAAGAAAGGTGAATTTACTTAATATATTATTGTAAAGTTAGGGAATAGTCCCTAAGAACACCCTCACTTCTGACAATAATTGCAAGTCTGGGAGATGTCAAGACCCCCTCCAGTTTTGATAATTCATTTGAAGGACTCACTGACTTACTTAACGCTTCCATACCTACAGTTATAACTTCATACCTTGAAAAGATACAGATTAAAATCACACAGGACAGAGTTCAGAAAAGTTGCACATACAGAGCTTCCAGTTGTTCTCTCCCAGTAGAGTGATAGTAGTAAATTTTTTGGCAACAATAGGTGAAATTTGCAGAATATTGCCAACCAGGGAAGCTTACATGATCAGGTTTTATTTCAAATACTGATTACGACTACCACGTGGAGGATGACAGCAAAAATCTAAGTCTAGAAGTATGAATAAAAGCCAGGGAGAACATAAGAGTCTGAACTAACAACATAGTGGGGTTAGAGAAACACTGATAAACTTCAGATACGTATATTTAGTAAAGTCAATTAAAAAGAATCATAGGAGTAAAGGATGAGGAAGTAGGAGGAGGAGTCACAAATGAAGACAAGATTATGGGGCTGGCATGTTGCAGGGGTTGCAGATGATAGCACATGATGTTGATCAGCTGCAAACTATTTCTAACTCTTCTTTTCCACTTCTCATTCTAGAGTCTGAAAAGTCAAATGCTAATTTTTACACTCCATGATTCACTATATTTAGTTCTCCATCTTATGAATATGTCAGACTTGAGGCCAACATAATAAGATAAAAAAACAGTATTTTAATAGATCTGTGACCTTTATTGAATAATAATTGTTTTAAATTTATGAGTTACACAGTGATGTATATATTAATAGTTCAATGAACTTACATGGAGTAGAAATAAAATACTGACCTAGTTCATTGACCTTCATAGTTTTGAGGTTATGTGATCTAAACAGCTACAATTGCTTATAAATAGTAAGAATATTACAAAGTTTTAAATGGAATGTTATGGTGGAAAAGGGAAGCTTCAACATCTTAAGAGAGAAGTATTATGAGAAAACACTCTTTGGATATTGGAAAGATATATATATATATTTTTTTCCTAAGTGTCTTTGAATTAAAAATAACTTACATTTTTTTAGGGCTTACTATTTATAAGGCCATGGCATTTCTATGGAGTCACGTTACTTTAAGTCTTTTAATCCTTTCAATAAGAAATTAAACTGATACTATAATTATCTCCATTTTAAAGTTGAAGAAATTAATCATAGCCAACAAAAGTTAATCTTACAATTAGTTCGGGGGCAGTTCTGGTACAAGAATCTAAGTCTCTCAGACTCTAAGCCTACAGTCTTAACTTCTAGTTTGCTGCCTTCCAAACCAGCATGCATTTATTCAATAGGTAGGTTTACTAGATTTAGCAAATAAAAATACAGAACATCCAATGAAATTTGAACTTCAGATAAATAGTGAATAATGAATAATTTATAGTATAAGTATCTCCCATGCTAATACTTAGGATACACTTAATAGCCTTCCTCCCAAAATTGTTTATCTAAAATACAATTCAACTGGAATTTTCTATTTTTTCTGCTAACCCTACAAAATAGACTATAATTTTATAGTGAAGGCCTAGAGATCTGATCATGAATACCTGCACCTGAAAGAGAGTTCAGAGAAACCAAAGTCTGTGGGAGATCACAGATCATTTCTCAGCAAGCAGAGTTTCAAATGACTCGGCCGTTTATTGTGTCTCATAAATAAGAGAAAACTACACAAAATAATTATTTGAAGGGGGCATGTTTTGTATTCTACTAGACAATGTGCTGTGGTACAATGCATGGTGAGAGCAGTAGTGGTTCTATAGTCTTTAGTGGATTATATGTGTTTAGTCTTGGGGATCTTCTGGTTGCCTGTCTTGAGTAATTCTATTTTGTTTAGTGCTTACTTTTTACTTCGGTGTTCTAGTCTTTTACTTTAAAGTTGCAGTATTATGTATTAATGAGTCGAGGGTCAAGTTAAATTAAAAAGCTATTTAATTAATTCCTCAACACCATATTTTCACCATTCAGCAAATAAATGAAAAATATCAATTTTCTCCCTTATATCTTAGGTTATTACGTATGTCTAAGAATTGTGGAGGAAGGATACTGGTTAATATGCTAAATTGCTTTCTCCCTTGCTTTGTCTCTCTTGAGACTTTTTAATCTACTTTAATATATCTACACACCAACTTGCTACTCTACCAATTAACCATTCATTACCTAATTATCTCCTCCAGCTGAGAATTCCACTTCTTTAGAATAATTTTCCCCTTGTTATCATTCTTGTAACAGTATTATTTGTACTCTTTACTAAGTGATTTGTAGTAATTTGAATTGCATTCAAATAATTCAGCTAATTTACAGCAGGCATTTTTCAGTTTTCTTAGATTTTTGTTATTGCAATTGGTATGAAACAAATATACTCCCAATAAAAAGTTTGTTTGTTTTTTTTTTTTTAAAGTCTACATCAAATAGCCATACTGGTGTCCACACTAGCTCTCCCATTATAAAGGATAACTATTTTCAAGCAATGGAAACAAGCAGCACAAGGCTCTGGTACCCTTACAAAAGGAAACTCAAGAATCTGAGTTATTCCCAGCTATGTATCTGTGGATAATTTCCCACTCAACCACAGCTCAGAACTGGGACTCTATTTAATAGAGGATGAAATAAAACAAAACAAAACAAAACAAAAAAACAAAACAAACAAAAAAAAAAACCTGAGGAGAGAGTAATTAGTTTGAGGTAGGTTGAAGTGGGTGGAATCTGTGGGGTGAATCATAAGAGAGAGCAGCACTTTGCAAAATGGGAGTTTCATAGGTCAGGTTAAAACCCCTGCCTGTGTACAAGGGCTAAAAAATACACAAAATGAGACCCTCAAGTCTTAACAAATAACAGCCTCTGCAGGGGTGAATAGCAATGAAGCAGTGCTGGTTGGTCATGGGGAAGTTGTAAAAAAACGCAGTGTCTGGGGATATCCTGCCCCACCATTAGAGGGAGAGCTCTCATTAACATATAGCTGAGATGCCAGAAAGGCCTCAGAGTAAGAATCACACCTTAACAAAGCTGAAACCCAAGTGCTGAAGAAAATTCTTAGAGGTTATGAAATTTAAGTATTGCTCAGTTGCAGTAGGAAACACCTCCGGCTTCCCTTGGTCCACATCAACAAGGTACGAAAACAAGTCTAAATAAATTCAAAGGATCCATCAATGACTAAACTGCCAGCTTAAACAAAGAAAAAAAGTAGAAAAAGGTAACCGAATTCTGCATTTCTACAAGATAGTATCCACAATATCCAGTATTTAATAAAAAACAAGAACAAAAAACAAAACAACTATTATCAATAAGAGCCAAGATGATTCAGTGGGGAAAGTTCTCTTCAACAAATAATTGTGGGCAGCCCGGGTGGCTCAGTGGTTTAGCACCGCCTTCAGCCCAGGGCCTGATCCTGGAGTCCTGGGATCCAGTCCCATGTCAGGCATGGGTCATTACTTTCCATCAAAAGAAACCATGCACCTTTCAGCAGTTATTCTGTTTTCCTCCATTAGTCCACTTTTATTCTCTGCAGATTTTCCTATTCTACACATTTAATACAAATAAAAGCATACAATACACGTCTTTCATGATTGGCTTTTTTCATTCAGCATAGTCTTTTTAAGGTTCATCCATGTTGTAGTATCAATACTTCATTTGTTATACGCGTGCTTACAAAAAGGAGATATTCTTTTCTTTTTTTTTTTTAAGAATTTTATTTATTTATTCATGAAAGAGAGAGAGAAAGGCAGAGACACACACAGAGGAAGAAGCAGGTTCCATGCAGGGACCCCGACGTGGGACTCGATCCTGGGTCTCCAGGATCAGACCCTGAGCTGCAGGCAGCGCTAAACCACTGAGGCACCCAGGGATCCCCAAAAGGAGATATTCTTTATTTTGCCAAATGAAGTTATTAAATATACCCCAAACCCCTATTACATACATCTTAATTTTATAGACATTTTCACACACACACACACACACACACACAATTAGAGCATAATCTGTAATAAGGGGTTCCTAAAATTTCCTTAAACTTAGCTCCATGAAAAACAGCATTTTGTACTGTGGGCCGCTAAAAACTTCCGGTGACATTGGGAAAACTTGTGGCCATTCACACTCTGTGGGGTTCCCCTTTCTTCACCTGTAAACCACAAGCTGCACTAGATGACTCATCCCTTTTCCCATTCAGCCATCCAGGCACCCCTGTAAATCTGTAAATCATATTTCTTTTTTTTTTTTCACAGGCAGGTGAAACAATTTTATTTCACAGTTGTCTTTAAAACCACAAAGACACTATGTTCTTCATATAAAAACATTAGTACAGATAACTATACTTTCTAGAAAATGATTATATAGACCCTCTCAAAGAAAAATGCACACATTATATGGTTCAGACAAGTTACTTGGGAAAAACACATCTGGACCGATTCCTAAAACATACCAGAAGACCACGCTGCATCTTTTGGTTCAAAGTATAGATTACTGTCATCAGTAAGGGCTCCTGCATTCTTACATATTTGATAATACACATGTAGACTGGTTTGTGACTTAATGCTCCATTGGTTCATCAGCCTTTTCTGCAGGTTCATCAGCAGGTTGAGCAGGCTGTGCCTTTCTCTGTGGTCTTTCTTCAAGACCTTCCAGGAACGGAGATACATCATCATCATCATCATAAATCGTAAACTCCAAGTCTTTACCAACAATTCCAATGGAAACATTCTTTGTAGTTAGGTCCTGTTCTGCCGGAAGTGTCTCTCGTAAGGCACGCAGACCATGTTTAACCAGTTCATTCAAATTGCACTCCATAAACCCAGACATATGTCTCTCCAAGTAAGTACGAGCTGATTGAGAACGGGCTCCAATGGACATGGCTCTACAGTCAAAATAGTTGGCAGATGGACAGGTTTGGAAAATGTGAGGGCCCATATCATCATAACCAGCAATAAGCAGTCCAACACCATATGGTCTCCGGCCATACCGTTGTGTTGGTATCTGGGTCTTGCTTCTAATTAGAGATACAGACGAGACACAGGAAGAGGTCTTTCAAATACAAATCTGGAATCCAAACACTCCTGGCGCATAAAATTACACAACAGTCTAGCATCAGCAGTAAGTCCCGCAATTGAGATACCAATATGGTTATCAACATGGAGAATTTTCTTCTGCTGAGCTGCAAGCTCTGACTGTGCTGTCTTCAACGCACCCAACACTGCATGGGTTTTTGATTTCAGACCAAGTGTGGCTGAACCTTGTTTGACAGCTTCCATTGCGTATGCAATTTGATGAATCCTGCCCTGAGGGCTCCAAACAGTGACGTCATCGTCATACTGGTTGGGAAACATGGTTCCGGCGCGGGTCTGGCTGCGGCCTCCAGCAGAGGTGGCGGCTTCCTATAAATCATATTTCTGATAAGAAGCTTGTGTCCAGAATGTATAAAGAATTCTTACCACTTAATAAAAAGACAGATCACTCCTTTAAAAAATAAACAAAGGCTCCAAATAGGTATTTCTCAAAATATCTCAAAAAGGCCAGCAAGAACAACAACAACAAAAAAGATGCTCAACATCATTAGCCAGCAAATGCAAACCCAAACCACAGTGAGACACAATTTCACATCCCCTAGGATGGCCATGATTTAAAAATAAATAAATAAATAAATAAATAAATAAAAATAAATAAATAAATAAATAAATAAATAAATAAATAAATAAAAATTAAAAAAAGATGGATAACGAGTGAAGATATGGAGAAATTGAAACCCTCATACATTGCGGGTAGAAATGTACAATAATGCAGTATCTTTGGCAAAAAGTTTGGCCATTTCTCAAAAATTAAACATGGAATTATCTTGACCTCGCAATACCACTCCTAGCAATGTACCTAAGAGAAATAAAGTGGAGGTTCGGAGACACTTACACAGGAAGGCTCATAAATACAACAATTACGAGTAACCTTCACAAAGCAGAAACAACCAAATGTCCATGAATGGAGAAGTAAAGAAAATATCGAGAAGAAAGTATCGAGTACCTGTGGAGAGCACACCTGCTCTCAAAAAGGATGGAGGACGAGGCCTCGCGCTTGCGCATCAGGTGCCCCTGAACGGGCGCGAGATCTCGCGGGATCTCAGGCACGTGTCGAGTTACCCACAAGGCTGTGCTCTCGGGACCGGAAGCACCGCTGGGACCTGGAGTTTTGAGACCTGGCGCCAGGCCCTGCCCTGACCGGGTGAGGTGGGCGAGGAGTGATGGCCGGGATGGTGTGAAGACACGGTCAGAAGTCCGAGGAAAAGAGGCCCGCTCTTTCACGGAGTTCGTGGGGGCACCGAGGGTGCGTTCTGCCGTTAGTTCTGCCCCGAAACTGCCCGCAGCCCGGCCCCTCCCTCGCCGTGCAGTGCGGCAGCATCTTAGGGGTCATCTTAGGGGTTTGCCGACGTCTGGTCTCTTCCTCCTGCGGGCCTCGCCTTGTCTCCGCGCCGCTTGGCCCACTCGGGATTCTGCGGAAAAGCCGGCACAGCAGGCTGGTCTCCAAGGTAAATTCCCCCGACCTTAGCGCGGGACCGCCGTGCAGGTGCCTGGTTTCCAGTTGATCCTTGCCCACCCCCGACCTGGCTGGCGAACCCTTCCAAATGCCACCCCTTTTGTGAAGCCCGGCCCTAAAACACTACGACGTACCCCTCTCTGAGCCCACCCGCCCATCCGCCTTTATATACAGCGTTTTTCCTTTTGAACTTTCTTTTGCGACCTCAGCCTAGTCCACCACTGTTTGGAATTTAAAGCAACTAGGAAATGTGAATTTACTGATGAAAGACTATAAAATTATAGATTGGTTAAAAGCCATCATGCTGAGCATAGTGCCAGGCACGTAATGGGTGTATTAAAAAACAAATTTTTTTTTTTTTAGATTTAAAACAATTAAATTTAAAAATTAAAAAAAAAAAACAGTTTAAGAATACATAAATGGAAAAAGGGAGGAGTCATCTAGTGCAGCTTGTGGTTTACAGGTGAAGAAAGGGGAACCCCACAGGGTGTGAATGGCCGCAAGTTTTCCAAATGTCACCGGAAGTTTTTAGTGGCCCACGGTATGAAATGCTGTTTCTCATGGAGCTAAGTTTAAAAAATTTTTAGGAACCCCTTGTTGTGGATTATGCTCTAATTTTTTTTTTTATGTGTGTGAAAATGTCTTTATAAAATTAAGATGTATATAATAGGGGCTTGGGGTGTATTTAAGAACTTCATTTGGCAAAATAAAGAATATCTCCTTTGGTAAGGAACCCCTATAACAAATGAAGTATGGATATTACAACATGGATGGACCTTAAGAATACTAGGCTGAATGAAAACTAGACATAAAAGACGTGTATTGTATGGTTATGTTTGTATTAAACGTATAGAATAGGAAAATCTGCAGAGAATAAAAGTGGATCAATGGAGGAAAACAGAATAACTGCTGAAAGGTGCATGGTTTCTTTTGATGAGAAGTGTTGGAAATATTCTTAAATTGATCATGGTGGTGGCATAACTCTGTTAAGTGTACTAAAAACTAAAAACAGTTGTCCTGCTCACTTTTAATAAATGGTTTAATTATATTGTATATTAAATTTAACTCAGTAAAGCTGTTACCCTCCCATCAATGATATTACAAAGAAGCAAAAGAATCCATGTAATCCCTAGACAGGGAAAAACAGTTAATAAACAACAATCTGAAATGGTACAGAGATTAGACTACACATTTAAAGCATCCATTTTAAGTAACTTAATTAAACGAAAAAAATGTCTAAATTAATTATAAGTGCTAATCTCATCAGATAGAAACAATAATATTCAATAGAAAATAAATTCTGGAATTACCTAAAATTATAGAAGAAAGAGCCAGTAGATTGAGCACAATTATCAATTATCAATTTGAAGAACACAAGGGTAATGAAGAAAAATGAACAGTTTTAGAGACCTGAGTAGGAAAATACCACATAACACATCAGGATAGAGAAAACATTTTGGGAAAAAAAGTTAAAACTTTAAAATTCTATGAAAATTACATTTGGGTTACAGCAGCTGAGCAAGCCACAAGAGGCATAAATATAATCACCAGGCACATTGAGGAAAGTTAGTCAAACTGTAGAAAATCAATTAAAATCTTAAAACCAACCATAAGGAAAACAAAATTTCGTACAGGCAAACAATGGTAAGAATTATTACTGACTTTTCATCAATAACAGTAGAGCCAGAAATAACTAATGATATGTTTAACACACTGATGAATTTATAATATGTAGAGGTAAAAGATAAGACAACAATAACAAAAAGATATGAGATATTAAATAGAGTACTGTTTAAGTTGATTATATTTGCAAAGACGAAAGTGGGAATTTGAAAATAAGGCTATGACACGAGGGAGAGAATATAAATTATTTGTGTGAAGATGACTAAGAATCTTAGAGATTTAATTCTTGGACAGAGTTCTAGTATTAATCGAGGCATTGGGTAGGAAGTACAGACTACATCAGTGAACAAGATAGGCTTTGTCCTTGTTCTAAGTAGAGACAAAAGCAGAAGGCCATACATAGTGAAGAATCTTGTAAGGAAAACAATTATACTGATGTTTAATTAAATAGAGTTGACATAAGTAATATGGAATATTACAGTGTAGAATTTGATAGCGATTATGTGGAGAGTTATTTTTATAGTGATACAAAGCAAGAGGATGTTCTATAACATTTAGCAAATTTTTCCATAATGATGTTTATATTTTGTTTTATTCCCAATTTATAGTGAGCTTCTTTGAGCTTCTTTATTCACCTTTGGATCTGTTTGCTATACCTAGCCCTGTGTCTGACACAGCACAGAGTACACCTTCAAAGATCATGTTGTTTTTTGGGAGTCCTGGGTGACTCAGCGGTTGAGCATCTGTCTTTGGCTCAGGGTGTGATCCCAGAGTTCCAGGATTGAGTCCACAGCAGCCTCCCCGCGAGGTGCCTGCTCCTCCCTCTCTTATATCTCTGCCTTCTCTCTGTCTCTCATGAAGAAATAAATAAAATCTAAAAAAAAAAAAAAAAAAAGTTTTTAATAAGAGAGGTAAATTCCATAATACAATAACTCATAGACAGGCTGTGGCTTTATGTCAGCTCTTAAATGATAGGGAAGTTAATATTATCTGGATGGAGAATAACGTCCAGGTATATTTTCAAGATACCCAGTTTTGAGGTGAAACCTAGAAACATCATACTTTCTATAGTCCTGGTTCTTAAATGTCCTTTCATGTTAATAACTTTAAGTATTAGGAGAAATTTGATCTCCTAGCATTCAGGAAACTTTATGGTGTTTCTTTGTGAAGAATAGATATTCTTATTCTTATTTAGCTCAATTTTAATTATTAAGTAACAGTGAATGATATTTAATTTTTCAAAACATGAGAACTAGATGCCTGATTATTGTTTTATGTGTTTTCATTTGGCTACCTTAGTGATATATTTATAATATATAATACTATTTTTTAAAAGATTTTATTTATTTATTCATGAGAGACAGAGAGAGAGAGAGAGGCAGAGGCATAGGCAGAGGGAGAAGCAGGCTCCATGCACCGGGAGCCCGATGTGGGATTCGATCCCGGTCTCCAGGATTGCCCCTGGGCCAAAGGCAGATGCTCAACCGCTGAGCCACCCAGGCGTCCCTAAAAGTCCAACTTTTTATGTAATTATATTCTATTTTATTTTATAATGTAGTATAGAGAATAATATAAGGTATATATTACCATACTACTTTTAATTATGCATTCCTTGAATTACCATTGTTTTATAAGATTCTTTTTTCCCCATTGGTCTTTTGAAATTAGATGTTTGAAAGAAAAACAATTTTCATCTCAAAGTTCTCTGTTTCAGATGATTGGCTATTTCTATAGCATAAAGTGATATCAATAAATTTTTCTGATTCCAATAACTAATTTTAACACATTTATTTTATTATGTTAACATAGTTAATTTTGGTTTTTTTGGAACTGTCAGAAAGAAAGGAATTTGTTCAAAATTTTTTAAATGTTTAAATTGAATCTATTAACACAACTAGCAAACATATGGCAAAGCAAAATGTTTACATTTCAGCAAAATTCTTTCCTCTTTTCAAATCTTAGCAATGAAATACAGTTTTTAGTTACGTAATACAAAAGTGATTGCCATACATTTGACTGAAAAGTAAATGAATGGCTGGGGGCATTGATATTATATAAAACCAAATCTTCACTACTGGATTATTTAAATTTATAACAATCAAGTTAGTAGTTTTAATTACTAATCCATAGGCAATAAATCTGTCATATCCACTAATTTATATAACAGTATTTGTAGAGTCTTTACGATTATACTAGATAATAAAAACTCAAAAGTAAAACAATCCTTGCTCTAAAAATATTTTTACAATTTTGTCTGAAGAATATTCTTTTAAAGAAAGAAAAAATAAAATATGATAACTGCAGCAGTAGGGTTGTGTGGTGTAAGCTCAAAATAGGTATGGTTTCCAAATTCATATATTTATAACCATCAGTGTTGCATAGCTTGTAATCTGAGGATGGTTGAGAGATACAGAGATGGCATCAGTATTTTGATTTGGGGCTGTCAAAAGAGTTTAGAAATATCTCTTGATACATAATCATAAAGAATATACATCTCCAGGGATACATCAATCTGAGTGTATATCAATATGAATCATGAAAGAAAAATAATATATTCTATCTATGATGTAATTTCTAGCTAAATTGTTTTCTTTTTTGTAAATCTCAAAATTATGAAAAGAAAGCCACATCTTGGTTAGGGTTTATTAGAGAAAACTCATTAGATGTTAACCTTCCTGAAGGTAGAAGCCATGCCTAAACATTCTCTGTCAGGTATCAATAAACTTTTTCCTAAAGGACTTGGGAGTTAATATTTTTGACTTTGTGGGCCATATGTTGTCTATTGCAGCAGCTATTCACTCCTGCTATTGACCAAAAGCAACTGTAGACAAATGAACAAATTGGTGTGTCTGGATTTGGCCCAGTGGCAAGCCAGATTTGATCCACTGACTAACTTTTCCACCTCTATTTGTGTATTCCCACAGCTAGCACTGTGATTGTATTTGCATTATCACTAAAACATTAGTTTTTCAACTAATAATGAAAAATTAAAAGAAACTTAAAGAAAATAGACACTATAAATCATTGGATTTGCTTCCTGGTGTATTTTCTGGTAAAATTATGTTCTTTAAATAAAAATTAGTAGAGGGATAAAAACAGTAAATTGTTTTAGAACAGCCTATCCCAAAAAGTGTCCTATGATCATTGATTCTGCAGAATGCTTAATTAGACATTTTGTCAAAAAGTGGTCCATGTTAAATTCAGTTTAATGAATGTCTCATACTAAACAAAGGTTAAGGTTAGAGGTTAGAGCTTTTGTCAAAATATTCACTGTAATATGGAAGAAATTATGTACTGTGGCATCTAAGAGAGGCCTGGATTACTATAAATGATTGCTCATACTTATTTTAATGCTACTTACAATTTCCAAAATCTTCTATATAGAAAAAACAGCAAGGATGATATGATATATATGGATAGTTTGGGGCTGCCTTATGTCAGTTACTTTACAAAGCTCATTGACTGATTTATGTACAATCATAAATAATCACTTGAAAAATGGAAAGGAAACACAGTTGTCTACAAAAGTGTGGTTACTTCTAAAATTATATGTGCATATACCAAATGTTTGATCAAGGAACAAAATACCTATTACATTACTTCTTTTGTCAACAATGAGAATATTTTAACTGGTATTTGCTTGGGTAGTAGACTATTATGCCATCTTTTTATTGGAAAATAAAATATATAAATTCTTAATAGTTCATTAAAACATAGCTTCTTTATAATATTTTTAAAAAGTGTTTAGAAGAAGAACATTGGAATATATTTTAGAAAATACATTAAAATTTCTAGTAGTTAAGGAAAACATGAATCCTCTTTTTAAGCTTGGCATGCATTGTGTTTAAGAGATAAGCTTTGGGGCAGGCCCGGTGGCTCAGCGATTTAGTGCCGCCTTCAGCCCAGGGCGTGATCCTGGAGACCCAGGATTGAGTCCCACGTCAGGCTCCCTGCATGGAGCCTGCTTCTCCCTCTGCCTGTGTCTCTGCCTCTCTCTCTCTCTCTGTCTCTCATGAATAAATAAATATTAAAAAGAACAAAAAGCGATAAGCTTTGTGGTTCACTGCTCTACTGTAATTAAAACAGATGGTAATTCAATGTGCAAAGGGGAGATGGCCTTTTATTTAGACAGCTAAAATATATAAAGAAATAAGATAAAAGTTAATGGAGGAAAATAGAAAACTAAAGAATTAAAGTCTGAGGAAATGTACCTATTGGAAGATGAAATTTTTCACATTCTGTGTGCCCCCAGAGAAATCTGTAGATTCCTCTACTCCAGTATTTCAGTTCAATCTTGTAATTATCTGTATACTCTAGTCTTCACAACTGCACTGAAGAATCCTCCAGGGCAGAAGCCATATTTCTTAGTCTGTATATCCATGGTTTTTAGTATAGTTGCTGACCCATAGCTGGTTCTCAATAAATCTTGGTTGAATGGATATATTGCCTGCTTACAGAAGGGATGACAGACCGAATGTGTGCTTTCTCTCCTCGGTGGTATTAAAGGCTTTTGGTTTCCCTCCCAGATAACGCCATTAGCATCCTGCCACTGTGCCTATTCTTCAGCTGCAAAGCTTGTGGGCTAATGGTTTACAACTTCACCTTTCTTTAGAGACCTACCCTTAGCTTAAAGGTGGCTCAGAAGATGGTATTATGTTTTTACTCTGGACATGAATTTCACCATTTAAAAAAATTGAGGTAACAGTGATTAATTTGCAGTGCTGACAGGATAATTAAAAATAAATTTATAAAACTCACATGCATGTCCAGTGTAATTATGCATAGTAAAATTTCTACAAGTTTGCACAGCATCCCCAAAATAAATGTTACATATCATTTCTAGGGAAAGAAGTGTTCCTAATTCATGTTGCTTTATTAATGAGTCAGGCACTTAATGAGAAAAAAATCTTGTAATTTTTTCTAAAATTGGTTCTCTACTAAGATAAATCTTCAACTTCTGAAAAAGTAGGAATTATATTGACTTGCAAATTTGTTTTTATTAGAGAAGGAATATATATTATTTCCTACACAAAGTTTATGAGACCAGTTAATATTTAAAATGTTGGGAAAGTAACATGACAAACTGCAATTTCTTTACTGCTCACCACTCAAAGCAATTTATGTATTCAAATAAGTTAGAAACAACTTTCTGTTATCATTTAAAATATTTCATCATGTCATCTACCTACCATTATAGTTCAAGATGCTGAGACTTACTTGAATGTCTATCCTGAGTTGATAAAGTTCATTTAATTATTTTATTTGACTATCAGTATGCAACTCATATTTCAAGTTTCTAAGTAGAAAAACAACAACAAACCACAAATCCCTAAATCTAGCTTTTAGGATGTAGTAATGACATTGCTAATTTCCAGGTCAGTCATTGTTAATTTTGGGGCTGCGGGGGTTGGGGGTGGGGTGGGGTTGGTAAAAACTTAATTAAAAAAATATTATTTAATTTAGAAGCCAAAAGTTACTTTTGATTCAGAAGTAGACAATTGCTGTTGGGGGCATCATGCACCAAGGCTGCTAAGTATTTTTCACTTTGGGCCTTCAAAATCCACTTCAATATTGCAGATCAATCTTTCTTTCATGAATGATTCTTAGCAAAGAGGAAACCATGGATTCTCAGAAGAACAAATTGAAAAAGTTTAGACCAACTAAAGTAGTTGACTTAGCAGCATTAAAAAAAAATCACTGAAAATTAAAGCTTAACTATATTATAGTAAAAAAAAAAAATATATATATATATATACACATAGTAAAAATGCATAGATGTAATTTTCAGTTATAAAATCAGGCATCTAAAAAATTAAATAAAAATTAAAATAAAATCAGGCATCCTTGTGACATTATTTTAATGTCATAGTGATTATAGTAGAGTATTACAGTATTTTAAAATTCTGTTCAAGAAGAAAATAAAGACGGTGAAATTCATTTAAAAATGCTAGTTCCTGAGACAAACTAATGCTACAAAATATTGAAGCTACTTAAATATACCAAAGTTAGAGATATAAATAAATGAAGAAAAACATTCAACAATACCCTTTATCTAACACATCACTTTCCTAGTAGTTAGGTTTTATGAACAATATCTTAAGAGTGATACCTCATAGACGGCACCTCTTGGGAAGAAAGAAAAAATATGAAAGAACCAAATGTATATAATTATTTTCTCACTTTTAGTAAATAATCACATTTCCAAGGTAAATGCAAATGGATAAACATAAAGACTGAAGAGCAACTTAATATGACAAAGGACATGAAAAACTTGCAGTAAATCAAACAAGGCAGATTTCCCTGCTCAAGTCCTGGTAATACAAATTCACTTAATGTCAGCAGAGCTAATTCCAGCAGAGCTGACACTAGAGTGACTCAGACCTTAATCCTTTTATGTAGACAACTTGGGAGAGTCAGAGCTTTTGTCATACCTAGAAATATGTTTCTTAGACATAGTGTAGTCTCAATTTTTTTTAATTTTAATTCAATTTTATTTATTTATGATAGGCACACAGTGAGAAAGAGAGAGAAAGGCAGAGACATAGGCAGAGGGAGAAGCAGGCTCCATGCACCGGGAGCCCGATGTGGGATTCGATCCCGGGTCTCCAGGATCGCGCCCTGGGCCAAAGGCAGGCGCCAAACCGCTGCGCCACCCAGAGATCCCCTGTTGTCTCAATTTTGAGGGAAAAATATCAAAGTGTATCTGTGAAGTTTCTATGAAGTTTTGTTAGGTCTGTTTTGTGTTTACTTGTTTTCTATTTAAAAATAGAAATGAAAAAAATGCCAAACTCTTTTATTTTTCTATTGTTTAAAGTTACTTTTAAAAAGGCAATAAAATATGTAGTTGCAATAAAATCCTGAGCAGTCCTTAAAGACATGGGTAATTTTATTCTCCAGATAAAAAAAATAAACCTATATAATATGATCGAGAATATCATAAAATAGTAAGTAACGTAAGATTGCTTTAAAATGAGCAAAGGAGGTGAATAAACATTTCTTCAGAGAAGACATCAAAATAACCAACAGATATATGAAGAGATCACATTGTGTCACCAAACATATTTTTCTATCATTTTTATAGAGACATTTTCAATCATTACTGTCTCATCAGTACATACCTAATTCAAGATTAAGTTGTATGTTAGAATGAAAATTTAGATAATATACTCATAAAATGGACAGCCTGCATCATTTCCATCTTTTTCTTGTCTTAAGTCAGAGAATTCAGAAATAAAGACTACTATTGCCAGAAACTGTCAGAAGAAATAATATAATCTAAGACAATGTAGTTCAAGTTACACAGCATATGAATATGTATCTGAATATATGTGAAAATATATGTATGATGGTTTTGAAATGGCCATAGGTATTTTGAAATTCCTGTCATCAAGAGGTGGAGTTATTTGTTTTTGGAGTTGAGTTGTAAGAGTTCCTTATATATTTTGAATATTAACCTTTTATCAGATATATGGTTTGAAAATATATTCTCTGATTTTGTAAGTTGCTTTTTCACTCTGTTGATCATTTCCTTTGCTGTGCAGAAGCTTTTAGTTTGATGTTGCCCTACTTTTTATTTTTGTTTTTGTTGCTTATGCTTTTGGTTGTTGAATCCAAGATACTATCATCAGGCAATGGGCATGGTTTTTCCTATGTTTTCTTCCAGTTTTACAGTTTCAGGTCTTATGCTTATTTTTTTTTTTAATTTTATTTTTTTTTTAAAAGATTTATTTATTTGAGAGAGAGAGAGCACGTGCACACATAAGCGAGCACGAGGTAGGAGGTGGCAGAGGAAGAGAGAACTGAAGCAGACTCCACACTGAGCTCAGAGCTGAGGCAGGACTGCATCTCACAACCCTGAGATGATTGATGACCTGAGTCTAAACCAAGAGTCAGCCTATTAATGGGCTAGGCCACCCAGGTGCTCCTCTGGTCTTCTGTTTAAATCTTTAAATCATTTGTGGATTATATTTGTGTATGGTGTAAGATAAGGGTCCACTAAAATCTTTTGCATGTAGATAATCTAGTTTTCTTAAAATCATTTTTTTAAATTTTTAAAAAATTTTTATTTATTTATGATAGTCACAGAAAGAGAGAGAGAGAGAGAGAGGCAGAGACATAGGCAGAGGGAGAAGCAGGCTCCATGCACCGGGAGCCTGATGTGGGATTCGATCCCAGGTCTCCAGGATCGCACCCTGGGCCAAAGGCAGGCGCCAAACCACTGTGCCACCCAGGGATCCCTCTTAAAATCATTTTTGAAGAAACCATCCTTTGGCATTTGTGTATTCTTGAAATCCTTGTTGACAATCAGTTGACTCTGAGTGAGTGTATTTCTGAGCTTTCTGTTCTGTTCTGTTCCATTGGTCTGTATATCTGGTTTTATTCCAGAATCTTTCAGTTTTAATTATTGTAGTGCAATATATTTTGAATTTTGAAATCAGTAATGTGATATCTCCAGCTTTGTTCTTTCTTAAGATTGCTTTAAAGTGAGCAAAGGACTTGAATAAACATTTCTCCAGAGAAGACATAGAAATAACCAACAGGTATATGAAAAAAATGTCCAACATCAGTAACCATCAGGGAAATCAAAAGCACAACGAGAGATTATTTCACACTTGTTTGAATGGCATCATAAAAAAAAAAGACACCCCCACCCCCCACAATAAGTGTTGACAAGGATGTGGAGAAATTGGAAATCCTGCACACTCTTTTGAAAATTTAAAATGATGCAGCTGCTATGAAAACTAGTTTGGGAGGTCCTCAAAATATTAAAGATACAACTAGCATATGATCTAGCAACCCCACTTCTGGACATATATCCAGAAGAGTTGAAATCAGGATCTTGAAAAGATATCTACACTCCCATGTTTATTACAGAATTATTCATAATAGGCAATGTATAGAAACTAAGTGTTCATTGATAGGTAAATAGGAAAAAAAAATGTAATATATAGAATAGTAGTCAGCCTTAAAAAAGAAGAGTCCTTCTATATGTGACAAAATGGATGAACCCAAAGGAAATTATGCTATAAATCAGTTACAGAAGTACAAATACTGCATGAGTTCATGTATGTGAAGAATCTGAAGTAGTCAAACTCTAGGGATGTGACATTTAATCTGGGACCTGAAACACTGAAAGGAATTGGTTATGCAAAATTCCTAGAGAAGACAGTTCTAGGTTGAGGCACCCTGAAGCACTCTTGTCTTCTACAAGAAGAAACTTGATCTGTGCCCTGATGGAAGGGAAATTAAATAATAGCTTAGTTAACACTAGTTAAATAACTCACTTTACATACTTTCCACATTATCTAAACATCCTTATCTCAAAAGTGACACTCATATTTTTACTAAAGATATGTTCTAAAGAACTGTCAGACTATCAGGATGTTTATAATGTCATTAACATAGGAAATCCATTCTGGCCATTTTATTTATTTTTTATTTTTTTAAACTTTTTTTTTTAATAGATTTTATTTATTCACGAGAGACACACACACGGAGATAGAGAGAGAGAGAGAGAGAGAGAGGCAGAGACACAGGCAGAGGGAGAAGCAGGCTCCATGCAGGAAGCCTGATGTGAGACTGGATCCTGGGTCTCCAGGATCACGCCCTGGGCTGAAGGTGGCGCAAAACTGCGGAGCCACTGGGGCTGCCCTATTCTGGCCATTTTAGATATTGGCTGGGAATTGTTTGTATTGGCTGGTTTTACATTCCAAATAAAACACAGGATTGAAAAAAAAAAGTGACATTTTTAATATATCAGTTTGCAATTTACTTATTAGAAAACAAATGTCTACAAAAGGATAGAAAGCTATATGATAGTAAATTGGTACAGACAATGGTGGCTGCTCCCTAGGACACTTTTTAATCAACACTAATTGAGAAGGAAGTTTGCTGAGAAAAGGGCATCTTTTACTTAAAGCAATCAATTCTAGATATTATTATCTATTCACTAGAAAGCAAAAATATACCAAATTTTCACTTAAACTTTTTCCTTAAAAGACATGTAAGTTTCTAAAAGTCTGTTTACAACTTGATCAGATATGAAAATGTAATCAATATATTTTAGAATGATCTTAAAGGGCTATATTTATTCACTTTAAAGGAAACTTCAAAATTCAAGCAAATATAAATTGTTAAATTACTTTAAAGATTCTGTTGAGGGATCCCTGGGTGGCTCAACGGTTGCCCTGCCTCGGCCCAGGGCGTGATCCTGGAGTCCCAGGATTGAGTCCCACATCAGGCGGCCTGCATGGAGCCTGCTTCTCCCTCTGCCTGTGTCTTTGCGCCTCTCTCTCTCTCTCTCTCTCTCTCTGTCTCTCATGAATAAATAAAAAATAAATCTTTTAAAAAAATTCTGTTGAATTAAAAAACATGTTGGAATATGGAACTAAGTCAAGGAAATATTTTTGGATCAAAATGCAATGTGTATATAAATGTGCTTTGCATACAAGCTCATTTTTAACATTCTTACTGTTAATAGTCTTTAACAATGACAAACCAAAGCATCCTGTATTTTGATAAGTTACTTAGAATTAAAGTTATCTGTAATTACTAGTTACTCTTGTCCCATAATGAACTAATTAATTACTAAGACAAATTGGTTTCTCTCTCTCCCTGTTCCTTAGTCTGTCTTCTGTGTTTCATACTGTAGTCAACATGCATTGTCCCAAGTCTCATGTCTTGATGACCACATTTTTGTTCTTCCTGTCTCCAGTCTTTTCTATAGTAATGGTTCTTGTCAAATCAATCTTCATAAAATTGCTTGATCCAAGGAATTGAATACTCCTATTCAATAAACCAAAAGAATACCACTGCTATTGAAGCAAGTCTTACCTTAGAGTCCTGCCATCCAGAGACATTATAATATATACTAAATAACTTCTGTGTTCCAACATGAATTCCACTTTAAGTAGAAATTGATTTATTATTCTCTTCATTGTCCATGTGTGTGATTAGGAAAGAACAGGAAGTAAATTTTAATTTCTTTTTTTTTTTTAGAGGAAGACTACAACCCTTACTACTTATTTTTCCTTTTTTCTTTCCAGCAAACATTTAAATGTCTTCTAAATACTCAAAATGAATTTTCCATTTGCATGTATCTTTGACTCTTCCCCTTAATCAAATATAATGTTTAACTGAATGTGAAAAAAAAAAAGTTCCGGTTACTAAAAAACTTAAACATATTCTTCTTATAAGGTTATAAGGATTCCTATATTCCATAGTATATATAATTTTCCTTAATTTAATTAAGCCAACTCTAGGAAATCTGGTGTACTTGGAAAATAAAAACATTCAAGCATCTCGAAGTTACTATCATGTAGCCATCCACTTTTTACTTTCTCACCCTACTCTTCTGTGTTTATCTCTTCAGCTTAGAAATACTGTCTATAATTTTACTGACCCAGTGGATTATCTCTTGGATTTTCAGGTTTTGATATCTCTGTGGACTGTTCAGTGATCTTTATTGTTTGATTTTGATGGTGATTATTCCCTTGATTTACTCATCACTCAAGCTTCAAAAACACCAATAAAACACCAATTTCTAGAGGCTTATATTTGTTGTAATTTGTTATAAAACATAACTGAGTGTGTGAATTTTTGAATAAAGATCTGTAAGACAAAGCAAAGATCCATAAGACATGCTCCTAAAGATGGAACGTACCTAGTGGTGCTCAAAGAATAGTGAGAAGGATACTGAGATGGCTGAAGGAGAATGAACAAGGGTGGATGGAAATAATAGGAGAGATTGTTATGGTAATGGAGAGCCAGGTCAGACAGGGTCTCATAGCTACTTTCTTTTTTACCCTGAGGGATATATAATGCCATGAGAGTGTTTAAAGAAGATAACCTTAAAAAAAAAAAAAAAAAGAAGAAGAAGATAAAGACACAATTCCATATATGAGTTACACATTACAATTCTGGCAGCTGTGTCAAGAAGGATCAGTGAGCTAAGACATAAGTTTGGGTAATTAAATGGCTAATGCAATAATGTCGTCAAGAAACCCAAGTTTTTTAGACCATGTGAGGACAGTATGCAGAGTGAAAATGGTCAGTTCAGATACATTTTGTAAGGTCTTGTCATCTAGTTTTACTAGATTTACACTAGATCTGGAGAATTAAAAAGAGGAAGAAAAGATGACAAGTATATTTTGGCCTAAGCAACTGGCACTGTGTGGTTGGCATTAGCTGAGATACTAGGACTCTAGTAGGAGTTGGATTGGACGATTGGAATATCAAGAGCTCTATGTTTATATGTGGTTTGTATTAGGTATTGAGGTAGGTTAAATATAATACCTAGAGTTTAGGGGGAAGGATTTGTTTAAACAGTAAGGTCACAGTGATTGGAGAAATTATGGGTACATGGTCACTGATGACCTAAAGTATTGATGTGGTAGAAACTTGTAGGATTTAAATCTTGGTGGGGTTAAAAATATTATTACAGCCAAAATACTGGAGAACATTTACTAGAAACATACAATATGGTGGTCAGTAAGTGTGATGTTTGAAATTGAAATTTTGGAGAGCAGGTTGTTACTTGTTATGCCAACACTAAATGCATGGCCTTAGAAGTTAGTCATTAGATAGGGCAAAGTTGGATCTTTAGTAAATATTAAATAATTGTTTTTCTTAAGGTATTTTTAATAGCAAAATTGGAAAAGTGCATTGCTCATCAGTAGGAGATTGCTAAGGAAAAGACCAACATGTTATTTTGAATATTACTAAAACAGTATAAATAATGATGCAGGAAAATAATCTGTTGGAAAATGACCATGGAAAATTTGATAAATAGTAAAGACAGTTTACAAAACAGCATGTATTACCATTTTTTAGAAGATTAATTACATCAATCGAATATGTTTATTGATTTTACAAAAATATGTTTGGTAGGCTTTTCAAAAGTGAGTCATCAGTGGTTATATCTTTAATTTTTATGAGCACATACATTTTTGAAAAAAAAACAGTACAATATTTTTGAAAACATTTAATATTCAGATGAATACTAAACACATTTAAAAATAATGAAGTATTCTTTTTTAAAATTATTAGTTTGATTATTTTCTTTCCTTTAAGTAGAAGGATTTTTTTTTTTAATGTAGAACCTCATCATTTAACCTTTTTTAATATTACTAAATATCTAAATCTAATGATTGTTTCTACTTGGACATGGGCAACTTTACTTTAAGGTACCTCTCTAATTTGTCTCCAAAATGCAAATTTTGATGATTTTATTATATCATTTAACTGAGATATATTCTATTGTCCCACTGTTATGTATACTATGAAAATTAATATAACAGTATTGTCAATCATTAATAATGGATTTTATTTTTCTTTCTCCTCACAGCCACTGGAGCTGACCCTTTCTCCTAGTCTTTAGAACACAGCTTTATTTTATTCTGTATTTGTTCAATAGGAAAAATTCAGTTGCATAGCTTTATTATGCTGTATTATTTCTTTATACTTTAAACTGATCCTAAGCTAGTGACAAAACTTTAAATAAAAGCCTATAATTAAAGTAATGCTGAAATATGAAGAGAGATATATTTGTGTATCTCTGCACGTGATTAAATGCTACTGCTTAATCATGATTAATAAACATATGATAGAGCAAGAAAATTTAAATTTTTTTCCTCTGCTCAGAATGAGAGAATTAGATTGTAAAGCAGGATTTATTGATGATTCATGGAAATCAATTTCTTTAAAAGGCATTTTAAGGACATAAACAAGCATTGTGGTTACCCAGGGCAAAATTAAGCATAAAAACATATTGCCTCTGAGGCAGAACAAAATCGTTTCTTGCAGGGAACAATATTGCATAGTCACAGCATGAGCCTTGCATTCTATTTCATGGAAGAGACTGAGGAAAGGAAAACACATTAATAACAAGCTTCTGTCCATGATCACGAAATCTAAAATTCCTGGCTTGGACATGTGTTGGAGTAAGAAAACTATGGTTACTGTATGTAATTTGAAAGTTAATTAGTATCATGTTTCAATTACTTGTTTCTAAATCATTTATTTTCCTTAAAAATAATTAATAATATTATGATTAAGTACTTGGACTGTTTTTTTCATCTCCCCTTGTTAAGTTGGCATAGAGAAAATTTTGTTATTTTACTTTGTTATTTTACTTTATAAGTCATAAAGGAAACAAGCATTTAGTTTTACGCATTTTCATGATGCTATTTGGGGTAGTTGATGGCTTCATGGCACAGTCTAGTAACATTTTTGTAGTACCAAATAATTCTTTGCTCTTCATTTTTCCTTAAACGTATAGACCTATTATACCTTGCTTCCCTCTCCTGTCTACTGTATCTGTATTACTTTAACTCAGAATAAGGGTTTGAGTTAGTAGTTTCTCTTCAATCAAGCAGAAATGATATCATATGGCTGAACTGGTGCATGAGCGATTTGGACCGCACCTCAGCTGCTGGAGTGAACTACCCTGGAGTATTTAGTCATCCAACAACATAATCAGTCCTGGGTCTGAAAAGCAGCCCACTTTCCAATATGGGATTTTTACTTTGCTACACATTTCATTATTGTGTCACCTGGATTCCCTTACTGTTTTTCTTTTTCTTTCTTTCTTTTATTTTTTAATTCTTTTATTTTTATTTTTTTTTTTTTTTGCTAGTTCCTTAAAAGCAGTCTTTCCTGCTCTCAGATAATGAAAAAAGCAAAGGAATAGCAATATCCAGAAAAAAAAAAAAAAAAAAAAAACAGCTGAATACACATAATCATCATGAAACTTCACACTGTGATATATTATCTCTGATGCAGTAGAGCAGATGTACTATATTTAGTTTTAATATCTAGGAAACAGCATGGATTCAAAATTGTGCATTCGTCAGTCCCCATAGGAAACTATTTCATTTTCCATAATTTTCTCTTTTCATAGATACCAAGGATGTATTTTCTTTTTTTACTTCACTTTTTTTTTTTTTTTTTTTTTTTGGCTATGATTTTCGATAGATGCTGGAAAGTTTCCATTGTAACCTTTCTGAAACTCTGGACTCATCTGTCATTTTTTGTTTTGTAAAACCTGTTTAAAGTTTCAGAAATGTAATTTTGTTTTATAATTTTAAAAACGAAATCTTTCTGGGTAAAATTTTACCTTGGTATTATGTGGAATTACCATTCAGATTTTAAACCACTTTCATTTATGCTGGTGCATTTGACCAAATGGATAAGTAATTTCCCTTTAATATCCCTGAAGAGGGATCCCTGTGTGGCTCAGGGGTTTGGCACCTGCCTTGGGCCCAGGGCCTGATCCTGGAGTCCCGGGATCGAGTTACGCGTCGGGCTCCCTGTGAGGAGCCTGCTTCTCTCTCTGCCTCTCTGTCTGTGTCTCTCATGAATAAATAAATAAAATCTTTAAAAAAATATATCCCTGACGATATCTATGCTCATTATGGTTAGTTGCCGCAGCAGCAACTTTTTGGAAGAACCAATCTTCTGTAGCTTTCCCGATATTGAACTCATTTAGAAAAGTACATGGCATGACCCTAGCAGGTGTTTTGAGTGTTAGACTACTGTGATGTTGTGTCCCTCTGCCACCTTTTTTTCATGAACAAATGAATTTATTCATGAACTGACGTGTTACTTCCAGTACCTGTGTAATATCACTTTCTCATATAATAATAAGACCATATTGATAGATATGCAGATAAAGTTGATGCTAGATTTCCTTTTAATTTTATACTTTCAAAGTATTCATACTCATAATTATTAAAAATGTGGTATATAGGATGGCCCAGGTGGCTCAGCGTTTTAGCGCCACCTTCAGCCCAAGGCCTAATCCTGGAGACCCAGGATGGAGTCCCACATTAGGCTCCCTGCATGGAGCCTGCTTCTCCCTCTGCCTTTGTCTCTGCCTTTCTCTCTCTCTTTGTGTCTCTCATTAATAAATAAATAAAATCTTTAAAAAAATATTATATATGAAATAAGAGGATCTCTAATTCTAACAAACTATCCTGAAAGAATAGTTTAGATTTTGAAACTCTTAAATTCCAGTATTGATAATAGGTATAAAATTCAAGCAGACATTTTCATCATGTAAAACAATATTTCAGCACTAGAATAAGCTATAATTTTGATTTTAATCTATCCATTGATCAGAATTGTATCAAAACCATAGAAAATATAGGGAAATATTCAAATATTTTCTATTGAAATAATACAAAAGGATTTGATTCCTTGACACTCTCATTAAAGATTCATATTTGTGAAACTTTGTCATTCTCCATTTTATATACTTTGCACAATAGGCAGCACAAATAGACACTCGTGTGGAAGCAAATGAAAAATTAATCACTGAAGTCTAAATCTCCATTATGTAAAAAGTATTAGCTGCCAAAAGTTGGAAGGTAGAAGGATTTTGTGAAAATGTGGAGATGCTAATGATTTCATTTTACCAAGTGGTTCCTAAAACAATATACAATATTATAGGTGGACATAAATGAAAATATGAGTATGTTATTTAATTTCATACAATATTTCAAAGAGATATCTTTACTCCCATGTTTATTGCAGCATTATTCACAATAACCAAGATATGGAAATAACCTAAATGTTCGTCTACGGGTGAATACTTGTAGAAGCAGAGAATGAGTGGCTGTTACCAGGGCCTGGGCTGGGAGGCAATTTGAGAGATGTTGGTTAAAAGGTACAAACTTGCAGTTAGAAAATGAATAAGTTATGGAGGCCTAATACATAGCATTGACATTATAGTTAACAAAAATGTATATTTGAAAGTTGCTAAGACACTAAATCTTAAATGTTCTCACCACAAAGAGGAAATAATAATGTGACATGATGAAGGTTAGCTAACACTATGATAGCAATCATATTGCGTATGTAAATGCATCAAATCAATACATCATACATGTTAAACTTACACAAAGTTATGTGCCAACTTTAAAAGAAATTGAATTGTATATATTTTATTCATTCTGATATGGATTACATTTTTAAAACAAATAGATTTTTTACTAATAAAAATATTATAAAAACAAAAAAAATCAGAAATATATATAGAAAAATCTGACTAGAAGAGAAATACAGATCTTTTATTTACCTCTCTCTATTTATATATACACACACACACACTCTCTCTCTCTCTCTCTATATATATATATATGTATATACACACACACATATATATTTTTTAAGATTTTATTTATTTATTCACGAGAGAGAGAGAGGCAGGATCTTTGCAGGAAGTCCGATGTGGGACTCGATCCCTGGACTCCAGGATCAAGCCCTTAGCTGAAGGCAGAGGCTCTACCACTGAGCCACCCAGGTGTCCCACATATATAATGTTTATTGATAATTTAACACATTGAAAGTTTAGAAAATCTTGAAATGTCTTATTCTGATATTTAAAAGATGAAAGTTGTCATTTTTAACGTAATTGACAGTACTGTTAAAATATAAAATGTATCTTAATTTTTCATTATATTGCTACTTAACTTTCATGTATCAAAACTTTATATTGGCACTTTTACTTTGTAATTTATTTTAGTCAATGAAGAATGGATTACAATTTTTGGCTTATAATTAATAATTTTAAGGATATTGCTACTTATTTTTTAATATTAATGTTTTGAAATATTCTGTATTGAAAAGTCGTGTGTATTTCAATGAGATATTTATTTAGCTAAGTAACTATAACTCATGATGTATTTGAAGAACAGATTTTGAGCCACTGAATTATCTAGAATGTAACAGATAAGGAATGCCTTATATATTTAGTAAATACATTGATTAAGTTATAAAGCCTCCTAATAGGGATCCCTGGGTGGCGCAGCGGTTTGGCGCCTGCCTTTGGCCCAGGGCGTGATCCCGGAGATCCGGGATCGAATCCCACATCGGGCTCCCGGTGCATGGAGCCTGCTTCTCCCTCTGCCTGTGTCTCTGCCTCCCTCTCTCTCTCTCTGTAACTATCATAAATAAATAAAAATTTAAAAAAAAAAAAAAAAAAAAAAAAAAAAAAAAAAAAAAAAAAAAAAAAAAAATAAAGCCTCCTAATATTTTTTACTTGTCCGAAACTTTAAGTTTGATACTCTCTCTTTTACATAGTTACAATATGTAGATAGGGGAAGGGGAAGCAAAGCAAGAATGTTTTGATGATACTAAATCATTATTGAAAAGTACGTATCAGCTGAAATTAATTTGTAACATCTGAAAATTTGAACATCTGTTTGGGGTTTTTTGGTTTCTATTTACACATAAATTAAATTATAAATATAATTAATGATAGATACCTAATTGACCTGGACTTTAAACCCCTCCCCTCCTTTTTATTGTAATAACATGGGTGAATGTCAAAACATGCTGAGTGCGAGAATCCGGACATAAAATAGTATTTATAGAATTATTTCATTTATAAGAAATTCTAGGAAAGGTAAGTCATATCCATAGTGAAACATACACACACACACACACAAAAAAAAAAAAAAAAACAAAAACACACAAATGTGAATGGCTACCTGGAGATGGAGGTGTGGAGAGTTTGATTGTGATGACACTCAAGGAACTTTTGGAGATAAGGGAATGTTCTGTATTTCAATGTGGTAGTTACAGAGGTGTATGAATTTGTCATTGCTTGTTGAAATGTACATCTAAGATGGTTGCATTTTGGGATGCCTGGGTGGCTCAGCGGTTTAGTGCCTGTCTTTGGCCCAGGGCATGATCCTAGAGACCCAGGTTTAAGTCCCACATCGAGCTCCCTGCATGGAGCCTCCCTCTGCCTATGTCTCTGCCTCTTTCTCTCTTTGTGTCTCTCATGAATAAATAAAAATAAAATCTTGAAAATAATGTGTTTCAATTGATGTAAATACACCTCAGTCAACTTATTCTAAAATAAATAGGGAGAACTAGCAATTAGTTTGATTTTTAGCTTTGGCCACACATGGTATATTTAAGTCAGCTTAAAGTATATTTAAGCTTCGTGGTGTTTTATAAAGTTAGGAGGATATAATATTTGAGAAAATATGGATTATATATATATGTGTGTGTGTGTGTATATATATGTGTGTGTGTGTGTGTGTGTGTGTGTATATATATATATATTAACCTGGAGAGGGGAGAGGTTAATTTCCATAACCTCTATTAAGATCAAAACATGCATTTTGTTAATTTTTTAGGATATATCATAGAGTCTGTTAAATCATTTTCAAAGCTTTTCATTTAATCTATGTAGTTTATTACCAGTATTCAAAATTGGGGACTGCTGTCTATCATTTTATTTGGATAATCATTTGATATATGATACTTGTTTTTGTTGTTGTTGTTGTTTTTAAATACTGTCTTGATCCGGTTTTGAGGCTCTGGCTGGAAATCAGCATTGGTGATTTATCATATCCATTTGAAATATCTCCTTAAAATCCCCACCAGTCACAAAATTTGTGATCAGTCTATCACTCTCAATACTAGACATACATTTAGAACACAATCCCAGAAATATGAACATGTCAACTTTTGGGGAAAAATGTTTTAACTTTGGATATCATTCATGAATTCAATTCAATATTCTCTGTTTATTTCCTTATAGCCCTTTATGAGAACAAAATGAAAATAGTGACTGTAGGGATTGTGATAAACAATTTGGAAGTAATATCAATAAGATTGTACACCAATCTGATATATTTGGTAATGGAGAAGGAGGATTGAAAAATGCTTCCGGAGTCCTAGAAATTGGTATGGATGATAAAGGTATACATTTAGATCAGCAACCGAGGGAAAGCAAATCTAAGCATGCTGAATTTATTCTTTCTGTGCATATATGTAGAGAGAATGTATAGCCTTTTCCTAAAATCCTAAAGTCTCCAAAGGAAACTCCTACTTCATCAATCAAAATGTAATTCAATTAATTTTCAGCATTTTTACTAATCTACAAACTTTTTTTACATTCATACTAGTTCTATTAACTTTCCTAACTGTAAAAGATACTCCATTTTTAGTCTTCTTTTTTTACTTTTCTAAAAAAGATTTTATTCATTTATTTGCGAGAGAGAGAATGAGAGACTGCACAAGCAGTGGGAAGGGGCAGAGGGAGAAGCGGGTTCCCCACTGAGCAGGGAGCCCCACGTGGAGTTCAGTCCCAGGACACCAGGACCATGACCTGAGCCAAGGGCAGATGCTTCACCAACTAAGCCACCAAGGCGCCCATCACCATTTTACAATCTCTTATACCATAATTTGTACATATTTTCCTCTATCAGTAAGCTTACTGATTAAATCACACATTTAATCAGCAAAGACTTCCTTATCAGGAACTGTATGCAGATAACAGGGCTAAATTCTAGGAGTACAAAGATGAATAAGGTAAATAAGACTCAGACTTCCAGGAGGAGTTCATGGCCTCATCCAAGAAGTAGGGAAGAAAATCTATCATTATAATGGTGTATACCTGCTATAGTGCTCAAGTGTGTATTGTGCTTTCCTGCTTCTGCTTATCAAACAAAACAAATGACCTAATGCCTAAGATCTAATGTCTTCTTTATTCCCTCTTCTGATTACTCAACCTCACAGTGGTTTTTCCCATGTCTAAATATAAGCATTATTATCTGTATCTGTTAGAAATTTTAAATTGAAATTATTATTGAGATAATTGTAAATTCACATACAGTAGTAAGAAATAACGCAACGAAATCCCTCATTCGTTTTGTCCCCCCAATGATAGCATTGTGCAAACTTAAAATAGCTCAACCAGAATATTGGAATTAATATAATCCACCAATCATTCAAATTCTCCAGATTTACTTGTATTCATATATGTATATGTGTATGCGTGTGTAATAAATTCTGTACAATTTCACCTGTATAGATTTAGGTAGCCCTTTGTCAGTCAAGATACTGAACAGATCCAAGACAACAATGATCTTTGTGTTGCATTTTTATATCTACCCCTCTCACACCTTCCTGCCCTTGGTCCCTAACCACTGGCAAGCGCTAAACTGTCCTCTATTTCTGAAATGTTTTTCTTTCAAAAAGGCTGCATAAATGGGATCATACAGTATGTAAACTTCTGGGATTGGCATTTTTAAACTCAGCATAAGTCCCTGGAGATTAATGTATGTGAGTATGTGTAATAATAGTTCATTTTGTTGTTGCTGCTGACAAGTATTACATGGTTTACTTGTACCAATTTATTTAACCATCCACCTGTTGAGGTCCATCTAAACTGAGCATTTTCAGGTTTTGGCTTCTACAAATAAAGTTGCTGTAGGTTTTTCTTTGAATATGTTTTTATTTCTCTGAGATAAGTGCTAACATGTATTTGCTGGATAATATAGTAATTGTAGGTTAAGCTTTATAAGGAAATACTATTTTCCTCTGTGGCTGCACTGTTTTACATTCCTACAAACAATGCATGAGTGATGCAGTTTCTCTTCATCCTGATTTGGGTGTTGCCACCATTTTATATGTAGCCACTATTTTAGCCATATTTAAATCTTATATTTCTTGCATAGGTGGAATAATTACAAATAACTTCAGTGGTTAATTCTGATGTTTTGGACACTAAGGGTATCACTTAGATCCTCCAGTGATAGACTATTGCCTCAATTGTTGGGGCAGTGTAGGCAGGCAGCTAGAAACCTTCAGCCTTCTTAGGGATAGCCTTAGTTGCAAAGATTGCATAAGGTAACATCCTTCCTGAAGACAGACCACATTTAATGACAGACTAATTAGAGAGGTTAAAGATGTGGCCATCATGGCCCAACTTGGGACAACCAAAGGTTAATGCTAGCTCCAGTGCTCACTCTGGAATTAGCTAAGGGTTTTATCTCCTCAGCTTCTCTCCACCCTCTCCTATTTTCTTTTCCTCCCTTGAACAAGTTTTGATTTGAAGTGTTCTCCTTAACATTTTGTGTGTTAAAGGCCATCTCTGATTCTACTTCTCAGGGAACTCAACCTACAATACTAATATGATTTAATTTTTTATTTTCCAACGTACTTTATATTCTATTATGAACTCCTGAAAATTGATAAATGTTAGAAATCACTACTTGCTTTCTATCTCTACTGCTTATTAACTCCTGTCTCTCAGTTTCAGACCTGTCCTCTGATATTTTTCTTCATGGTGCTGGCTTCTTGTTGAGGTTTTGCCGATTGAGGCCTCTAAAGGGACAGTGGTATGCTGGAGAAGGAAGAAACACGTTCCTTTCCCTTTGCCTACTCCTCCATCAGTGCCATCAACACAGTTGATTCCAGTCACCTTCTCTACCAGAATCAGCCCCAACACACTCCTCAGACGTACCCGTGCCAAGCACAACTTCCCCCTCCTCAGTAGTCTGAATCTCAGTAGGAATGCTCTTTCAAATTGTAGAGTTTTAATAATTTCAAACCTTTCTCTATGTTCTCCAGTGCTAGGTGTGATAGCAGCTTCCTGTAATTACTACATGATCCCTCAGTATTTCCATTGGGACCTTTTGGTTCTTAAATAGCAGCTCACCAAATTGTAATATTATATTCCGTCTGTGCATGCTTCCTGAGATCCTGAATCAGATGCCATCAATTTTGTATAAAAGAAGCTAATAAAATACACGAGTTAAAAAAGCATCTTTAATTTTCATAAGAATGTAAAATGTTTAGGACGAATAAAAAATGTAAAAGACACACTCATCAAAACACTGGGTTATTTTTTTCCATTAATCTGAATATTTCCTAACAATTTCATATTTTGATTTGGTCATATGAATAGAAGCTTTTCAATACAGGTAGAACTTTCTCTGAAGTTTTCATTTTAATTCCAGCTAGTTAACATGCAATATTCCATTAGTTTCAGGTGTACAATATAGTCATTCAGCAGTTCCACGCATCACCCAGAGCTCATCAGGATAAGTGCACTCCTTAACCCCCATCTTTTTAACCCATCACTCTGCTCACCTCTCCTTTAGTGATCATAAGTTTGTCTCTATAATTGAGAGTCTGTTTCTTGATTTGTCTCTCTCTCATTTTTTTTCCCTTTGCTTGTTGTTTCTTAGATTCCGCATGTAAATGAAACTATATGGTGTTTGTCCTTCTCTAGTTTACTTCACTTAACATGATACTCTTAATGCTTTCATAATTTGGGTATTGTAAATAATGCAGTAAATATAGGGGTGCCACATGTATCTTTTCAAATTAGTGTTTGGGTTTTCTTTCTGTAAATACCTGGTAGTGGAATTACTGGATCATATGGTAGTTCTATTTTTAATTTTTTGAGGGACCTCCATACTGTTTTTCCACAGTGGCTGTATCAGTTTGCATTCCCACCAAAAGTGCAAGAGGGTTCCTTTTTCATCACAACCTCACTAAGACTTTTTTTTGTCTTTTTGATTTTAGACAGTCTAACGGGTATAAAGAGATAACTCATTGTGGGTTTTTTTTATTATTATTTTGGTATCAAGTTTTTATTTAAATTCCAGTTAACATACAGTGCAATATTATTTTAGGTGTAGAATTTAGTGATTCAAGTAATTGGAGCTTCTTCCTGACATGCTCCTCTCCCGGTTTCGTGGAGTTTCCTCACAGCATGGCCCCCAAGCACCAGTCCTCAGTCGCACCTCAAATGAAGAAACCGAGGCTGCCTCCCGGCCCCAAGCCGGAGGGGATATCGACCTCTCAGCATTTGCCAAAGGGAGAAAAAGAATAGCAAGAAGCAATAGAACATATTGATGAAGTACGAAATGAAATAGACAGACTTAATGAACAAGCCAGTGAGATTTTGAAAGTAGAACAGAAATATAACAAACTCTGCCAACCATTTTTTCAGAAGAGGCCGGAATTGATCGCCAAAATCCCCAATTTTGGGGTAACAACATTTGTCAACCATCCACAAGTGTCTGCACTGCTGGGGGAGGAGGATGAAGAAGCCCTGCATTATTTGACAAGAGTTGAAGTGACAGAATTTGAAGATATTAAATCAGGTTACAGAATAGATTTTTATTTTGATGAAAACCCTTACTTCAAAAATAAAGAATTTCATCTGAATGAGAGTGGTGATCCATCTTCAAAGTCCACTGAAATCAAATGGAAATCTGGAAAGGATTTGATATAACGTATAACGTTCAAGTCAAACGCAGAATAAAGCCAGCAGGAAGAGACAGCACGAGGAACCAGAGAGCTTCTTTCCTGGTTTACTGACCATTCTGATGCAGGTGCAGATGAGTTAGGAGACGTCATCAAAGATGATATTTGGCCAAATCCATTACAGTGGTACTTGGTTCCTGATATGGATGATGAAGAAGGAGAAGGAGAAGAAGGAGATGATGATGATGATGATGAAGAAGGATTGGAAGATATTGATGAAGAAGATGAGGATGTAGTTGGAGAAGATGACGATGATGATGAGGGGGAGGAAGGAGAGGAGGATGAAGGAGAAGATGACTAATGGAACACTGATGGATTCCAACCTTCCTTTTTTAATTTTCTCCAGTCCCTGGGAGCAAGTTGCGCCTCTTTTTTCCCCCTCCTCTTGTGCTCATTTGCCCTTTTTTGAAGTCTCTTTTCTCTCCCTTTATACCATTGTTCTCAACTTATTTTGAGGGGAAATACCTTGAGCAGAATACAGCGGGAAAAGAATCTCTACCCCTTTCTGTTCCAAATTCATTTTTATTACTTCCTGTCTCAACAAAAACTTTATGGAATCAACACCACCGTGCTCTGTGCGAAAAAAGAAAAACCTTCTGCTCCCTTAGCTCTGCCGGAAGCTGGAGGGTGCTAGGTCCCTGTTTAGTAGTGCATAGAATTCTAGCTTTTTTCCTCCTTTCTCTGTATATTGGGCTCAGAGATTACACTGTGTCTCTATATGAATATGGACAGTTAGCATTTACCAACATGTACCTGTCTACTTTCTCTTGTTTAAAAAAATAAAAAAAAAATAAATAAAAAATGAGGTTATAGAAGGTCTGCAAAGGGTGGGTTTGAGATGATTGGGTGGGTTAAGTGGGCATTTTGACAACATGGCTTCTCCTTTGGCATGTTTAATTGTGTTTAATGGACATCCTTGCAGTTTAAGATGACACTTTTAAAATAAAACTCTCCTAATGATGACTTGAGCCCTGCCACTCGATGGGAGAATCAGCAGAACCTGTAGGATCTTATTTGGAATTGACATTCTCTATTGTAATTTTGTTCCTGTTTATTTTGAAATTTTCTTTTTGTTTCACTGGAAAGGAAAGATGCTCAGTTTTAAACGTTAAAAGTTAAAAGTGTACAATTTGCTTTGTTACAATAAAACTAAATGTGTACACACACACAAAAATAATTTAGTGATTCATCACTTATATACAACATTCAGTGCTTATCATGGGTGGCCTCATTATTTATCTATAAAATTGCAAGGCTGGATGTAAACTAGACTCTAAATTTTTGCCTTTTTTAATCCTGATATTCTGATGCATTTTATTCTGAGTATTTTTAAGGTATTTATTACCCAAAATAATATTAACACTTATTCAATAGTACTGTTTTTTACATGTCAGGAGGCCCCGTGTTTATCTAAGTACACTTTTAATCTTATTCTGTGCTGATATTATATTTCAATCCCTGAAATATAAGGAACCTATTTATGGAAAAAAAATACGTATCACCCATTTAATCCATTGCCTTGCCCTCCTTCCCTCTAGCAACCCTCAAATTGTTCTCTATAGTTAAAAATTTGTTTTATGGTTTGCCTTTCTCTCTTTTTTTCTCCCTATGTTCATCTGTTTTGTTTCTCAAATTCCACATATGACTGAAACCTTATGATATTTGTCTTGCTTTGACTGACTTATTTAGTTTAGCATTATACTCTTTAACTCCATCCACATTGTTTCAAATGGCAAAATTTAATTCTTTTTTATGGCTAAGTAGTGTTCCACTGTATGTATATACCACTTTTTAATCCATTCATCAGTCAATGGACATTTGGGCTCTTTCCATAATTTGACTATTCTTGATAATCCTGCTATAAACATTGGGATGCATATATCCCTTTGAATCAATATTTTTGTATCCTTAGGGTAGATACCTGGTAATGCAGTCATTGGTTGGTAGGGTAGTTCTGTTTTTAACGTTTTGAGGAACCTCCATAGTATTTTCCAGAGTGACTGCACCCATTTGCATTTCTACCAACAGTGCACTAGTGTTCTTTTTTCTCTATATTCTCACCAACTATTTTGGCCATCCTGACCAATGTGAGGTGATATCTCATTGTGGTTTTAATTTGTATTTCCCTGATGGTAAGTGATGATAAGCATCTTTTCATGTATGTGTTGGCTATCTGCATGTCTTCTTTGGAGAAATATCTGTTCATGTCTTCTGCCCATCTTTTATTAGGATTATTCATTTTTGGGGTGTTGAATTGTAGAGGTTCTTTCTGTACTGTGGATACTAGCCTTTATTGGATATATCATTTACAAATATCTTCTCCATTCCATAGGTTACCTTTTGGTTTTGTTTATCGTTTCCTTCGCTGTGCAGAGACTCTTTATTTTTATGTATTCCCAATAGTTTATTTTTGCTCCCCTGTCCCCCCTTACTCAGGAAACCTATCTAGGAAAAATTTACTATGGCATGTGTCAAATAAGTTACTGCTTGTGTTCTCTTCTTGAATTCTTATGGTTTCAAGTCTCACATTTAGGTCTTCAGTCATTTTGAATTTATTTTTGTGTATGGTGTAAGGAAGTGGACCAGATTCATTCTTCTGTGTGTTGCTGCCCAGTTTTCGTAACACTGTTTGTTGAAGAGCTTGTCTTTTTCAATTGAGCATTCTTTCCTGCTTTCTCAAAGATTAATTGACCATATAATTATGGATTTATTTATAGATTTTCTATTTGTCACATTGATTTGTAAATCCACTTTTGTGCTGGTTCTGAACTGTTTTGATTACTACAGCTTTGTAATGTAAATTTAAGTCCAGTATTGTGATGGCTTCAGCTTTGCTTTGCTTTTTTAAGGTTGCTTTGACTATTCCAGGTCTTTCATGGTTCCATACAAATTTTAGGATTGTTTGTTCTAGCTCTGTGAAGATTACTGTTGATATTGTGATAGGGATTGTGTTAAACGAGTAGATTGCTTTGGATGGTATAGACATTTTACCAATGTTCATTCTTCCAATCCATCAAGATGGAATGTGTGTGTCATCTTTGATTATTTTAGCAGTGTTTTATCGTTTTCAAGTAGAGGTTTTTCATCTCTGGTTAGATTTATTCCTAGATATCTTATTATTTTGGGTGCAATTGTAAATAGGTTATTTCTTAATTTCAGTTTCTTCATTATTGGTGTTTATAAATGCAACAGATTTCTGCAAATTGATTTTGTATTCAGCAACTTCACTGAATTTATCAGTGCTAGCAGTTTTTTTTGTAGAGTCCATCAAGTTTTCTATATCAGTTTTCTATATATAGTGTCATGTTATCTGCAAATAGTGAAAGTTTTACTTCTTCCTTACTGATTTGGATACCTTTTATTTTGTTTAGGACTAGGACTAGGACTTCCAGCACTATGTTGAATAAAAGTGGTGAGAGTGGGCATCTTTGTCTTGTTCCTGACCTTAGGGTAAGAGCTCTCTGGATGATGTTAGCTGTGACTTATATGGCGTTTATTATGTCAAGTTATGTTCCGTCTAAACCTACTTCATTGAGGATTTTTTTTTTAAATCATGAATGGATATTGTACTTCATCAAATGCTTTTTTCTTCTTTGTCTTTTGAAATAATCGTATAGTTCTTAGACCTTTCTCTTATTGCTATGATGTATCACATTGATTGACTTGTGAATATTGAACCACCTTTGCCACCCGAAATATATCCCACTTGATTGTGGTGAATGATCTTTTTAATGTATTTTTGAATTCCATTTTCTAGTATTTTGTTGAGAATTTTTGCATCTATGGTCATCAGGGATAATTGCTCTGATGATAAATGATGATAAGCATCTTTTCATGTATATATATGTCTTTATTTGATTTTGATATCAGAGTAATACTGGTCTCATAGGATGAATTTGGACGTTTTCCTTCCTTTTCTATTTTTTGGAATAGTTTAAGAAGAATAAGTATTAATTCTCCTTTAAATGTTGGTAAAATTCACGTGTGAAGTCATATCGTCCTGGACTTTTGTTTGTTGGGAGTTTTTTGATTAATGACTCAATTTCTTTTCTGGTTACTGGTCTATTCAAGTTTTGTTTTTTCCTGTTTTCATTTTAGTAGTTTATATGTTTCCAGAAATTTATCTATTTCTTCTTGCTGTCCAATTTGTTGGCATATAGTTTTTCATAATATTCTCTTATGATTGTTTTGTAAGTAGCAGACTTTTTGATTGACTCAATTATCCATTTATATGATGACCGTATGTGCCTGTGTCCTTGAGCATACACAGAATGTTTTTTAAAAGACTTCAGTACAAGAGGCTAAGCAAATGATGTTTTAATTCTAAAAGGTCTTGTTTTATTGATATTAGAAAATGATATATTTTGGTGAACTGAGCTTTCAAAATCTATGATTAAAAACTCAGAAATAAGTACATGTTCTGTATATAACTATAAAATTATTTTCTGGTAAAACCGTATTTTAGTGAAATAACTTACAAATTTACTGAATGAGAATAATTTCCTATAAAAACAGGCCTTAAATATATTTTTTTTTAAATTGGAAGGTTGCAGGAAAAGAGTCTGTTACTTGATCCATTTCATTCAGATGTGTTCATGTAATTACTATCATCACCTTCTAAGTAATCTTCTCTTTCTAACCAAAAGTGATATATTGTTTTTTTTCAATCAACCCTAGGAAGGTTATAAAATTTTTAAGTGTCTGAGTTTGCCATTACAAAATGTACTTTAGAAAATTTGAACCATTGTTGTACCATTGTATCAATTTTGTGTGTTATGAGAGTCATTTGAGATTAATGTACATTTCTCTATGAAAATTATTTCAAAATATTTTCCTGAAGAATTATAATTGATTAGTGTTATGTGGATTTTAAAATAAACTTTTTCTTTTTAAAAATAATTCAAGATAAGATATCCATTTCACTCAGAGTACAAAATTTAACTAATTATTAAATCTATGCTTTAAATGTATCTAAAAATAAGAGGAAATGTTATTTTAAATGGAAAATAGATTATAAAAATAGAGTGGACTAGAGAACCAAGAGACTTCTCTAGGAACATTATGTAATTTGCTTTTCTTACTTATGTTATGCAATGTAAATATTCTTCAAAATAACAATCTAAGGAATACTCTAACAATCTGTAATAAAAAAATTAGGATGATATACTTCAATCATGTGTTGCTGCTATAGTTAAACTTTCAAATAATTGAATTTGTTCACATTTTTTTCTTTCTTAAAAGATACCTACTGAGCAGAAATTTTGCAAATGCTTGTAACATTCTGACTCTCAATTAGATGTGCTATTCAAAAACTATCAAATGTCTGTAGATAGAGCTAGAGTTTTAGCCATTTGGATTAGATTAATAAATTACGTAATTTTAAGTAGCAATATTGTCATTTATTATTGACCACTCCTCATCAAATTTGGATGAATAGAAATTTTAACTTGTCAAATAGTTATAACACAGTTTTACTGTGGGTTTAATCTTCAGAATAAACTAGCTTAAGAAGGAAAAATTAAGACATTTTGTGTACTTCTATCTTCATAAAGTTTTTTTCTACAACTACTCCTTTAATAGACCAGTGCAAGGTTTAAGTGTACACAGCATAGTTTCACACTACTGCATTTTCTCTTTGTAATCTACGTTATTTTCTTGAAAATAAGATACTATTCAAGTCTACTTAATTTTCTTATAGATCGGCTATCTATGTATGGAAAGCAGACATTTTGAAGAAAGTAAAAATTAGTGTCTGATTAAAATGTGATTTGGTAATTGGATTTTTTTTGAAATGAGCACAGAGGGAAGAAACCTATGCATTACAAAAACTGAGAATCAGATACCTCAGCATTGAGAGGATCATCCTAAGTACAACAATTAAGTATTTGGTAAATTGTATAACATCTTGTTAACAAGGGGCCTGAGGCAGTCATAAGTGTGAAGGCAGCTGTCCAGAGAGCCTTAAAATTGAGCATACCTAAACTTATTTATTCATATATATGCACTATTCCAGGTTAGTGTAGTCTCCAGATTTTACCTTAAAGATTTTCCCCTGTATTCTTCTTTGCAGAATTATTGATATTATTAAAATCTCCCCCAATGACTTCTCATTACAATTAGAATAAAATCCAGATGTCTCACTATACCCTATTAAGACCCCTTAGGAATTGTAGTCTGTTTAACATTCTAACTTCATTTTTTTGGTTTGTGTGGTACAACTTAACCCCTAGTTTAGTTGCTTCTAGCTATATGGTAAAAACTATAGAGGCCACACATCTTTTCTTAATTCCTGTGTCAATAGAATATCACTGTTTGCACCAGTAAATTCTTGCAAAACAATTTATCTTAATAAATTGATAATCAGCACAGGTGGGATGCATATGAAGAATTACTTTAAGACCCTTGCTTAGCTGTATCCAATAATATAAAACTGTTGTTTTACAAGTAATTTTAATACTCCCCTGACTGAAATGCTGTGCTTTAATTCACATTATCCCAATAATAAATCCAATATAAAATACCTTTCTCTTACTATCACCACTAAGATAAACACATTAATAAGATTAATGAATTCAGTTTCATGTGGGCAGTTTCATCATTTTATATGATTTATAGGGGCATCAACAGTCCTAGAGACCCCATCAAGATCCAGTTGAGACTTACTCAGAAGCTCTGTGGTCTGTTGGTCCCTTGAGTCTCCTGCCACAAGGGTCTAGATGTTTATGAAGATATGGTTTGTCATGGTGAAATAATTGCAGGATTGAGTCTGATCAATTTCTTTTCACCACACCCTGTATTTTCTTCCCAAGAAATGAGGGTATTTCTTTTTAGAGATTCTTTTATTATGGGCAGATTTAAAATATCTCTGGTGGAATCTGCCATATTACTAATGTATTTCTCCTCTTCATTTTTTTTTTTTTTTTTGGGAATGTATAAAAGATAGTTCTCAGGAAGGTCAACCCTTGGTTCAGAATGTCCCTGTCTTCATGCAGACTGGAGGGCTAATGAGTAAAAATGTCCTCTTAAACTGATTTCTTACAGGAGAAACTTTGCCTTGAGTTACTTATCAAAACATTAGGAGAACATTCCACAATCTTTCTTTGTTTTATCCATGAGAATCTAGTCAGAAAAATCTCTTCTCTATGCTTCTATTCACTGATAGACAACTTTCAGGTTGGGGACCAGAGATAGGAATTCACAACCAGGATATTTAAATAATGCTTACCAGGGATGCCTGGGTGGCTCAGTGGTTGAGCGTCTGCCTTTGGCTCAGGGCCTGATCCCAGGGTCTTAGGATCGAGTCCCACATCAGGCTCCCCACAGGGAGTCTGCTTCTACCTCTGCCTATGTCTCTGCCTCTCTCTGTGTCTCTCATGAATAAATAAAATCTTAGAAAAATAATAATGCTTACCAGACTCTCATGGATTTGTCTCAGGTTAAGTCCATACTTTTTCAAAATTTCCCAGAATTCTCTTATGTGTACTTTCATTATAATGTTTTATAACATTATAATCCTTCAAAATGGCATGAATCCACCTAGTAGTATAGTTAAGAATTACAATGGGCACTCTAGACAACTTTTTATATGACAAAATTATCCATCTGAGAGCTTCCTAAAAACAAAGACCAAAATTTCAAACATGGAATGGTCGGCATTGTTTGATTAGTATGAGGAATTTCTGAAAGAAACTCAGATATCAAAATTAAATCCTGAATAAACTCTTTGGTGAAGATAAATGCCAGATATGAAAAATGATAAACTTTGTATTTTTGTAGTCCCCCTCAACTTCAACCACCAGGGCTGCCCTTTAGCAGGTTTATTGATGATTGCCAAAAACTCAAAATAATCAAGATGACTTTTACAGATGAATATCCAAACAAACCATGGTACATCCATACAATGGAATATTGCTCAAGAGTAAAATAGAATCATCTATTGATTTAAACAACAATACGTATGAATCCTACATGCATTTTGTTAAATGGAAGGAGACAGTCTCAACTAAACACATATTATAGAATCACATTTATATAAAAAACACATCAGTAGTCTTCAGGGGTTGAGGCAGAGGGTGCTGGTTGACTATAAAAGGGAAACACAGGGCAGCCTGGGTGGCTCAGTGGTTTAGCTCTGCCTTCAGCTCAGGGTCTGATCCTGGAGACCCAGGATCAAGTCCCGTGTCAAGCTCCCTCCATGGAGCCTGCTTCTCCCTCTGCTTGTGTCTCTGCCTCTCTCTCTCTCTCTCTCTTTCTCTGTCTCTCATGAATAAATAAATAAATTTTTTTAATAAAGGGAAACACAAGGTGTTTCACATAGGGTGAAGGCAGTAATGGTTCTATATGGTACTGAAATATGACTCTATATATATATTAAAACACATAGAACAGCATATCACAAAAGACAAAACCTCACTTTACACAAACTAAAGAAAAAATGAAATTAATCATGTCAGGGATCCTTGGGTGGAATGTTATTGTGCCAGATGACTTTAACTGTGCTAAAATGTATGAAAAAAAGTGCACTGAAGGGAGGGGGATAGGAGGTGACCTAAGTAACTAAAAAAACAGTGTTTGTTGGGAATTTTAAAGCTAAAGACAAACTGAACGTAAATGACATATAGATTCCAAAAGTGCTATCTTTTATACAATTTAGAAATGAACAATGTACAGTCTAGAATAATAGACATTTGATTTACAAAGGTATTTTATGGAAGAATATGGTGATCTTTAAAGATTAGCTTAAAAGATTTAACAACTTTTCTTTAGAAGGTAATCATAAAACTAATGTTATTTATTAGGTAAACATAATTTATATTAACTAAATAGACATTTTACTAATTTTTTTCATATCTCAAATTTAAATAGTAAAATTGGCCAAAGATTTGTTTTTGGAAATATTTCATTGGGAAAATAGAAAATTGTCTTATTTTTAGCATTATTTTATATGTAGGTATGTTTATAGGTATTTGCTTTGGTAATGAAAACCAAACTTTTCATCTATAAAACTTTTATGGATTTAGCATAATAGTACTTTAGTCTTTCTTAAGTCTCATTTTCCCAGGAGCTCAGAAATTTTTCTTGTTTATTTCAACAAACATTCATTGCGTTATTACATATTTGATTATAGGACACTACTTAAGGGTCAATGAACAAAACAGGTAACAATTCTTTTTATGGGAATTGCATTCTTGATTTTACTCTAAAACATCAATTTTAATTAAGTTATGTGATTTAGAAATATATGTATATCAAGCTTCCTGGGTGGCAGTCAGTTGAGCATCAGACTTTTGGTTTCAACTTAGATCTGATCTCAGGGTCATGAGATTGAGCTCAGCCTAAAGTCTGTTTGGGTTTCTCTGTCCCTCATCCCCTGCCTTTCCCCACCCATGTTCTCTTTCTCTCTCACTGAAGTAAATAAATAAATCTTTAAAAAAAAATAGGTATTTCATAATAGCTCTTTCAAAAAAGATGCAGTGAAATAATTGCATCAGTTCATGTTGTGACTAAACATAGGAAAACAAGTTTATATAGATACATAATTATGACATATTATAGAAACAAAACCCTGTAAGTTTTCTTTTGGATTATTATAATTTGACAGTAATGACTAAATATTTATAACATATTAAAACTTTGATTCTGGAAGCTTCATATAACCTCTTCTCTCTATACCCCTAGAATTTGTTATTATAAGCCATTCAATTCCTGTACATAAAATTGCTAGAACAACTTCAATATTGATGACTTCTGGTATGCAGCACAAAAGCTTGTAGATGAAAAAGTTTTGCCAGTATTTATTATGAGGAATTTATCAACAAAGAACTAGACATTTAAAAAAACTAGACATTTTTATTTGAAAATTCACTGCATCGATAATTTTAGAAATCTTTGCCAAAACAAAGTTTTTTTTTTTTAAAAAAAACCTCTAAAAAATTAAAAAACACCTCTAAAAAGAAGTTTTTTTCAAATATATAAGTATATAGTGTTTGCCTTTGAAATGTTTGAGAAATAATTTTCTATTTTGTTTTTATTTTATTATATTTTAAGATCAATTGTGATACAAATTTATGGTGTGAAGTTCATTTTCAGAAATAGGAGTCCAGTGTATATTACTGGTTCCACCAGAAAAATAGAATTGAGCTAAACAATTCTTATGTCACCAACACGTAAAATGTAACTACATGTACCAGCAATATTTGGTGATGTAAAAGAAATCCGTGTGCATCTTATCGTGTGTACACTGAGAGTGAACATACCACGTTTTTTAAGAAAGCATTTTATTTATGTAAATCAAGGAGAAAAGTATAACTAGTTTAAACAGATTCTAATATATATATAAACAAAGTTTATAAAGAAAATTTTAATGAGTGTTAGCAATAAAGTAAAATGTTAAAATTTTAATAAATTCTGATATTTTCATCCCTCAGTGAAATAAAGTGTTATCTGAATATAAATACATAGGTAACAAAAGTAAGTGAATAGCTTCAGGTATCCTTACAGCAATACCTCACTACTTTATACATTATGTGAGTAATACATTTCAGTTTACAATATTAAAATAACTTCAAATTTACCCTCCATCAACCTTAAACCACAGCTAGGTATTTTTTAAAGGTTGCTAGTAGCATGGGGATATTATGTAAGTATTGTAATACTTTGTATTAAGGCCTTTTGACCAAATAGAGATCTTTGTCATACATACTTTTCCAGAGCAAATTAGGAATTTTATTTAGTTATTTAATTAGCTGATTATTATTTGTTCATTCATTTTTCTCTTCCTTTTGAATGGGTGTTATTTGTATCTATAGGTCAAAATTTAAAAGATACAGTAAGGTATATTTTGAAAAAAATCATTCCTTTTTCTGTGAGATTTTTAATTTCTACTCACTCTTTCTGCATTCTTGCTTTATTAAAGTCTGTTATTAATGTGATTTATGTTTATGTCTTCAAGTATTATTTAGGTACATAAATAATATATATATCTACTTCAGCTCTTAAAAATTTGGAAATTGCATACTTAGAGTATCTTACATATTATTTTTTTGCAGTTCATCATTGTTCTAAAAAGTTACATTATTTTCTGTAACTATAATACCTCCTTTTTCTTTTAGTTCTTATTCAATAAAGCACTTAAATAGATTCAATGCCCCTTGACTGCTCACTTGCCATTTTTCTCTTCTTGGATGATATATGTTTTCTAAGAATTTTTTCAAAATGAACTTACAGTTCAGATGAACTTCCTAAGAACTCTGGTTTCTTGTAAGTTCAAAAATATTGCTCCCTTGTCCCTGTTTCATTCATGTTTGAATGGTAGTTTGGCTATCTATAAATTTATTAGGTCACACTTTCTTTCCTTGAAGATTATATAGGTGGTTTTTCACAATCATTATAACATTGAGTATTGCTGTGGAAAGTTGAAGGTCAGCCTATTTTTTCACCTGATAGATGAATCAAAAAAAATTTTTTTCTAGCTGCCCAAAGCATTCATATATATATGATATATATTATGAAATTTGAAATTCAGTTAACTTACCAGAGTTTATTTTATAGTAGATACTTTTAAGTCAACTGCTCCTAGAATAAAGCATTTTCTTTAATGAAGTATATTGAAGTGTTCTCTTATATGTGAAAGGTTTTTCTATTAACTAAATCTCTTAATGTTTTTTCCATTATTTTGATTGGACCAACTAAGAGATATTAGTTAAGAGTGTATTGGATCTTGCTTAGAAAATCACTATTTTAGTTTTCTTTGTATTTTGTTCAATTTTTTTTTGTTTATCCTCTTTTTATTTTGCCCAGCTTTCAGAGTCGTTTTCTCTGTTTTTCTCCTCTGTGATTTTAACAATGTATATTACATTTGTTCTGTTTCCACTTAGCCTTTATTTCTATGAAACATCTAAAAATTTTCATTTTTGATGAAAATGAAAATTAACATTTTATTTTCATTTTACCTTTATTTTTCTCTCGGAAAATATCTATTGTTCTTGTGTAACTAAGATGATGACTTCAATAGTTTTATAATTAACCATGATCTTTTTGTGATAACTTTTAGCAGTTCCACGGCAACATTTTTGCGATGAGTATTTGGCAAGTTTTCTTTTTCTTCATTTTTTGGTTCTATTTCCTTATATGCCTTGTTTACATCTATTATTGTTACTTTTGAATTCTTTCTCTTTTTTGAATCCAATGATTCATCATGGGGTGGAATCTAGGTTTGTGTTCCTGGAATTTCCCCCATATGTTAGAGTTATTTGAGTATGAATTGATATCTCACCAGTCAGTCAAGTTTAGCACCAGAAGGCTGCTGACAACACAGAATATCTCTGCTCCCCTTTGCTGAAACATAATATTCCTTTCTAGACACAAAAACAGCCCATATGTTCGTTCCTGTAGCCCCTGACCATCAAGCTACCAACCCAGCAAAATCACACAGCGTCTTTGCACTGCTTTCCATCATTAAAGATGAAAATTGTTGCTTTACACTTCAGAGTGTGCTATTTACTTGATGAAATGTGCTATGGAAGCTTTTTTAAGATCTGTAGCTTTGGATATGCTGATCTGCATTTTTCTGCACACATTATTTGACCTCCAAAAGTTTTTGGAAATAACCTCACCTGTTTTGGGATTCAGAGTTTTAGATACTTTTGGGTTTTTTGAATTTGATGTTTTATTTTTGTTTCTCATTTTGCTGTTTTGGATGATTGTCAAGAGAATATAATAATAAATGCAATTTTAAAATGGATGTTTTCCCAGTATTTAAGAATAAGAAAACAAGTTTATTAGTCAATGTAGTCTTTTTCTAAATCTTATCAGACATAAACCGACATTATAATTATATATTTGTAAATCTAGGCTTGGCTTATAATATAGTGATTTAATTGCTAGAAAATGATGCAGTTCCATGTTCTTCCTATTTTTTCTATTCTAACTCATATTATTTAATTTGTCTTCATTCATCATTTTCGTTTATCACTTTCTTATTCTGTACATACTCTACTTCCATTTTTTCCAGTATATATTCCTTTATTTTACAGACTGCCTCTAAGTTCCCTAGTTTACATTTTTCTTTCTATGTCTTTGTTACATAGTTTCATCAGGGCAGCCTAATTCTTCCATCTCTTATAAGTGACAGACAAAAAAAATTAGCTCATAAAAGAAATGTAATCAAACTTTGTTATCTTTTTTTTATTCTTTTAAACTTTGTTATTTCTTTAATTTATTCCTGCACACAGATGCACCAATCATACACACATTCACAGTTTCTTCAAGTAAACTTCCTGTTTATTTCCTCACACCTTGATTCCACAAAGTACATACAATTCCCACATAATTCCCTTCCTTCCCCTGTTTAATTCAACAGAGTTGTGGATTAAGGTCAAATCTAGGCATTTTCCCTGTCAAAATAAAATGGACATCAAATATAAAGATATTGGTGAATAGGTTAAATTTATTTTGCTTGCTGTAGGTTCTTTTTTAGTACTGTTGCCCAATTTATATTAAATTAAGAAAAAAAACACCTCAGACTTTCTTTTCATTTACAGATTTGAAATTATCTCATATTTTTGTTGTTAGTTTTATTCTTGACAGAATAATAAATCTCTTAAAAAATGAGTCAGTAATGAATTCTAAATTCATCATTGAATCTCAATTGTGATAATGTTTTATCTTATACTTAAAAAGTGGAAGTTAAGCCCCAGATTCCTTTAATAGTTAGGTTATATTGGTTATTATTTTATGATATTTCAGATAGATATATAGTTGCCTTTGGAAAAAATACACTTTTACAAAGTACATAATGTTTGAGAATGGTTTTGATACTAGTTTTTATGTCTTGGAATTTCAGAAAAGGGGTTGTAGGGCAAAGCAAGGGACAAGACTAAGATTTCTAATTTTGAAGAATGTATCCAGTTTTCCTTTAGGAAGAATATAAAGAATGATTGTAGTGCAACTTCTGAGCCACTTATGCTCAAGATATTGTTACATACTTCTAAAATGTCAGTAGACTGAAGAATGCTGACCAGAGGGAAATGTAGCAACAACCTAGAAACCAGGCAAAAATCTATTTGGAAAAGAACTCAACTAAATGTTATCTCTGAACTCAAAGAGAAAAAATATCACAACCAAAGAATAAAATAATAGAGCAAAACTTTTAGAAAAAGGTAAGATGTACATGAAAAATAACTCAAAGATTAATCTGATGGATTCCATTCTTTTTATGATACACATTTCAGGAAATTGTTCAGGGAAATTCTGCTTGCATATTAATGTAGTGATTATGAGTATAATTTTATATTAGGGAATTATTAAGATCGATCTATAAAATATGAGCTTTTAGCTGTTAAAATTTAATTCCAAAATCATAAATACTGTAAGTGGCTAACTTTCATATTTGAATGAGCAATGCTATTTTCTAGGTTAAAACACTGTGCTAACCCAATTTATAAGAACAAATTAAGTAGAGTAGGCTATTGTAATAAAACAAAGAGAGTCAAAATACACAATGATTCACATAAAATGAAATTTCATTTCTTGCTCATAAGCCAGTTCAGGTCAGGTTCTTATAGGTCAGATTTTTATGCTGTTGAAAGAACATCAGTTGTCACCCAGCCGAGCCTGCAGAGGACGGAAATTGTGAGAGGAATCCATCAGAATAATTGTCACTTAGAAGATGTAAAACACAATGAATCCGTTCTATAAAAAGAAATAGAGGATAGTCATACTTAACTCCATGCTGATTGAAGTCCTGTCATAAAGCAGATGCTTGAGTTATCTTGACAACAGGATATAAAAGAGCATATTAAGTCAAATATTTTCCATGAGAGAGGAGAGTTGTTGAATTTCTAACAGTTCAGGCCTCTAGTGAATGTATAATATATTTTTTTAATTTTAAAATTAAAGTTCTTTAAATAGAACATTTGGACACCTTTTTGAGTTTTGAAATTTTAACAAGATGTTTTCAAAAGAAGAGACATTTCTCTACATTAATCCTTGCTTCTACTAAAATGAAGCTTACAAAGGTCAGAAGCAGATGGAGCCTTCCTGCCCCTCCTTTTACTGTCATACCTATGGAACAGCAGGGTCCTCCAAACGAAAGGGCAGGAGTGATGTTCCCTATAATGAATAGTGCTATTTTGTTACTTGACCTTCAAGACAGCCTGAAAGTTTCAAGTCAGAGATCAGTGTAGGAAAGCAAATTGATGAGCGGGAACACTGTAATCTTAGCTGATAACTCTTTAAAAGGTAACCAAAGCTATTTCTTTTGCTCCCTGGATAACGGTAAACTTTTCAAAGAACTTAAAAAAAATCTGCTGGAGCATGAGGAAAAGTGAATATTTTGAATGGCCTTTTCAAGACCATGAGTCATGTTAAGAATCTCAAGACAATCATTCTTCACAAATGGCTGTTAAAAATACTGAAAATACCCAAAACTAGAAATGAGAGTAATATAAGACTGCTTGTAAACAAGAGCTTTGAAGGCTTGGAGGAACTTCCAAGAGAAGTTCAGAAAGAAAAAAGAAATAATTGAGAGTGAAAAATATATAGCAGAAAACCATATAAGATAGTACCTAAGCTAGATCTTAATTAGTGGAATTTGGGACTGGTGTCAGAGGGCACATTTTCAGATATAGATGTTAGGAAAACACATGGTTTGTTTCTCTCTCTAATTTTACTCAGTTCACCTCTTTTTTCTTATAATCCCTTCCACTATTTCTTATATTCCACATATGAATGAAGCCATATGATGTACTTTTCATCTGTGTTTTCATAAACAAGTAGCCCCATGTCTTGCTTATTTCCTATTTAAGCAATTTACTTTCACTCTTTTAAATGGTAAAGCCCAGTTGTATGGTAGGAATTCAACATGTTATTTTAACTGCATTAGTGCTTTTATTATTTTTATCAGGATAATTAAAGCATTAGTTAACGTTCTTGTTGCACAGTTTCTTAGGACTTTAGTTGGTCTGCTTCACACCTATTTCTCCATATGTATATTGATAATTTCTATGTGCAGATTCTCATCATGCTGTTTTATTAAAAATACATACATTGCATTATTGCAGATTGTAAGTAATAAAGCAATTAGGTAGGGCTTGGAAGGGGGCCTATAATCGGTTGACTCCTAGTACAATAGTTGATTATGACTGACATTATATATAGTAAAATCAGAAAGAGTATATTAAATATCATTGATCATGAATTTTCATTTTTTTGCGCAGTAAAAAATTTCTGTGACAAAATCAATACAGGAAAACACAGTAAAATATGAAATTAAAGTCTATTTCTTTTTTGTTATATTCTTATGACTTTTTCAATATAAACTCTTGATTCTTGACAATCAAGTTCTTGTGTAGCTATGAAAGAGGAAGTTTGTGCTTAAAGCATATGATAGCCTACCCAGGTTAAAAACTATAGTTATATATTACACTATGCCTCATAGCACACACAGGAATAATTTTATACTGCAGTCAACTCTACAAAATGTTGCATGCATTCTATCATTGTACTTACAGATACTAGCATTGGCTTTTATTTAAACTGAGATGTCAACAGTAAGCACAAGAGATAGAGGAAAATTGTAATTATGAAGGATAACAAAATAAATATCTGTACAAAAGTCACTGGATTTGCTGATCTGGGTACATAGAAAACTATTCTGAGTGAGGGGAAAGCTAACAGGGAACTGAACACAGTTTGAAAATTCTTTTCCATCTATCACAACCTAACAGCAACATTTAAATGACAAAATTGGGCAAACTTGGTTGCTATAACAAGCTCTGCAGTGGCAGAGCTGAGAATGCAACATTCACTCATTTTTTGAAACAGTGTTCTGACAAAAATGATCTGAACTCAATTTATTTCTTACCTGAAAAAGACTTTTAAAAGTTGAAAAGGAATGATACCAATTTTATAGGATTTCAGTATCCACAGAAATCTGTAGCTTCTTTTGTCAACATAGGGTCTCCCTTCCGCTCTTGATAAAAAACAAAAAATAAAAAATAAAATAAAATAAAATAAAACCAAAAACTGGTCAGTTATTTTGCTCCAGAACAGTCAACTGTTTAAACCTTGTTCTTTTAGGTCTTGGAGTTTTTTTTTCCTTCTTCTAGTTCATGTGTTTAAAATTGAAATTTAGATTTGGAGAAGGGCTGATTAGATATCTACTCTAGTGACACACTGAGTGCTGAGAATATAGAACTGAACTGGTGGTTATAAAGACATAATTATCAGAATTTTGCTTCTGTAGTGAATCATGTTTAAAAATTTAATCTAATCCCATTAGATTTAGAAGATTTACCGTGGAAGCCAGAATGATTCAGAGCCTTTATTATTAATATTACTTTTCTTTGATCTGATTACTATTTAACTTATAATTCAAGTATATAAATTAAAAGCTCTAGTATTGTATCCATGAAAATTAATAGACGGAAATCTCATTTAGAACAGAGTAGAGAAGCCCTGCAAAGGGGACATTTAGGATTGAACTTTCCATCTCAGCTTATACTTCACATTTCTGGGCAGGGAGAGGTTCACAGTACCCCACAAGGGGAAAGGAATATTTTCTCCTTGCCCAGGGGCAGCCTAGCCACTGAGACACTGCCACAGCTCTGCCAATGAGAAACCATTGCCACACTGAACTCTAGCTTTCCTCCAGTAGAATTTGTTCAAAACAACCTCTCCCAACTTCCTCCTTTTTCTCTATAAAGTTCTTTTACTTTCTTCTCTAGAATTGCCTATGATTTGCCATATTTGCATGTCCTGAACTGTAATCCCTCTGCTATCCCCAAATAAACTCAGTTTGCTGATGAAATAAATAACTATTTTATTTTTAAGGGTAGTGTCTCTACCTAGTTTTACCAGTAACTAATTGGGCAGACATAGGTTCTTATGCATAAAATGACTATTTTTAAATTCAAGTTTTAAATTATCTATTTCTATTATTTCATGAAAGAGTTTTTAGATTGTCTCCGCTTCTCTCATTTTAACAGTGAAGATACCAGTTATAATAGATCCTATTTAAGATCTCATAAACCTACACTTTCATTTAGGGCTATTATTCTCTATTTCTATCCTAGGAATCCTTAGGTTGATATCTTTAGTTATAGTAGTTGAACCTAGTAAAATACATGCCCCGGGAAACATTTTGAAACTCCAAAAAGCTGGTAATATAAACATTCCTTGAGGAAAGGGATGAGAAACTGGAAGTGGATCCTCTCTACAGAAAGTAGCATTAAAATAATCCAAAAAATTAGCATTACAATAGGTTTAATGCAGCAGTAGTGGTGAGTATTCTTCATGTATTCAAGACAATTTTTACTTTATTTGCAACAATTAGGACTACTGGCAAACTATACACATAGAATTTATTTGAGCTTTTGAATAAAGAGTACTAGTAGATTTAAGATTAAGGCCAAATCTGACAACTGAAAATGTGCATGTATATTTTCAAAATTTAACATTATTCCAAATATTAAAATGTTTAATGGGAAATCAAATCCCATAAGGCATATTTAAACACAAAGATGTATATAGAGAATTAAATACATTGTAAAAATATGCATAACTTATTTTACATTGATAGGTGTATGTATGCACATTGCTCAAGTATTAAAGGGACTTCTCTCTTGTATCTAGTTTGTACAAATAAAATTTCAAAGTGCTTTTTACATTGGAATATATTCACATATCATAAAATGTAACAGATTAGGGAAATTTATGCTTTATTCTATCAATTTAAATATTTTATGATTCATGTTTGAATATTTAGTCTTCAGTGCCGTGACATGACATTTTGGTACTGAATTAATGTAGTACTTTCTAAACATTTATTTTGCTGGTGGGAGATATGAAAGGAAGACAATGCTTAGTATGTACATTTCTTAGAAACCTTGATTTTTATCTCTAGACTGATTAGCAATAGCAATTGACATAACTAATCACAAACTAGACTAAAATGAATATTGATAAAGCACTGTTCAATTAATTCAAGTGACTGAAAATTAAGCAATGACACAACAACTTGTTTCTAACAGGGTAGGGAAAATACACTTATCAATTCAGAAAATTGCCTTTTTTGCACAAAATGAGCTTACATTTTGGAGCTTATTGATCTTACATGATTTTTAAAAAGTAATTTTATAAGGAATCAGGATTGTTTTTGTGTATTACTATTAGTTATGCGGTTGCATGTATAACCTGAAGATTTTGAAAGTTCTACATTGAATCCGTCACTACAGAAGCATTTGTTTTTCATTTTGTGTAGGAACTTTGATTTTTTTTTTACCAAGAGATATATTTTTGATTGACAAAATTCATTACGGAATAGAAAACTGAACAACATTTTAGCTTAATTCATCACAATTGTCATCGGAAGAATAAAAGAACCTCTAAATTGAGTTATTTCATAGACAAATAGCTTTATTTGTTGCTTACACTTATGTACAAACTGTTATTCCTGCATAAAAATGCCTCTTTCCCCTGACTTAAAAGAATACTTCTACTTGTATTATACTCGTATTTGGCCAAATGATCCCTTCCGAAGTAGTATTTTTTCACCTTTCTCAAAAAAGATCAATACTCATAATTTCATGAACTTATTTAAACTCTAGTTTGTTGCTTTAATCATTTGTGTATGCATTATCTCCAGTAGGCTATGAATCCTGAAAGGTAGGCACTTTATTTATTTTTTTTAATCTTCACTAAATAGAAACAGTGACTGGCATATAATAAACATTTTATAATAGTTGCAGCAACCTGCCTATGTAGATTATTAAGATAAAAAGGGCAAAATAACCAACATCATCACTGTATTGATTTAACTTGATTTTTTTCCTTCATTTCAGTGAAACTAATTGTGTAACATCCTTTATACCTTTCTTCCTGCAGCATCCTTTCCTTGTCTTCTGCACTAAAAAGTACAAAATGGAGGGGTTTTATTAATAATTGTGGCAAAGTTGCAATGGTCATGTTCTACTGTACTGACAGTTCCATCTCTAATCTTAAACCCAACTTTTGTTTTATTTCCAACAATCCAGGAACTGTTTCCTGGCTAAGGATACGCAAAGACAGTCTTCCTGTTTAAATTCAGGTTGTACTGTTTCTTCAATTTCAAATACCTGCCATCTGTGGAGGCCAAGAAAAATTAAAGCCATTCCACCTTAAGTTTAGCATTAGCACAAGTACAGCATCTTAGGCCCCTGTGAATAGGAGCTGAACTTTACAGGAAAAAAATACAGAATGTCCTTGGCAGGGAATCCCATATCAGAAAGACACCAGAGCTCAGAATGCCCTTGGCAGAGAAACCCATATCAGATCTTAAGAAACTTCCCCATCCTTCCCCCCCATTTTGGAATGAAAAAAAATTCCTCCACCCCTTCTGAAAATCCCCTAGACCAGCCCATAAAAAACCCAGCTGTAACCCACTTCAGGGACCAAGCCCCTGCTCTGCTGTGTGGAGTATACTTGGACCCAAGCTCGAGCATGTAAATAAACCCTTGTGGGCTTGCATCGCTGTCGGCTCCTTGGTGGTTTCTCATATTTGCAGTCTTGGGGACAACACCATCTTAATCTGTATAAAATGTAATAAACATTTGAACAATTTTCGTAACCAAACTCCCCCCACTATGCTACCTCGTGATTGCTGTTTTGAAAGAGAAATAGGCTACCTGATTAAGTAATAGTCAGGACTGGAATTCCCGTGAAGGAGGATTTATGATCATAAAGCAAGGAAACACAGCTACCAGTAATTTGACTGCAAAATAAAATGCATTTGATTACAATGCCACAATATAAAGGAGAACTTGACTAGAAAATTTGGAGAACTCTGTGGAGGCCGAGAAAATTAAGGCCATTCCACCTTAAGTTCATCTTTAGCACAAGTATAGCCATCTCAGGCCCCTGTGAATAAGAGGTGAACTTTACCTTCAGTTACAGGAAAAAACTGCTTAACGCCCTTAAAAGCCCCATAATCAGAATAAGAACAGAGTTTAACACCCTTGAAAGCCCCATATCAGAATGTAAACAGAGCTTAAGAAATTCCTCCACCCCTTCTGGAAATCCCCTAGACCAGCGCATAAAAACCCAGCTGGAACCCACCTGTGGCTGTGTCCGGTATACTTGGACCCAAGCTCCAGCTTGTTAATAAACCCTCCTGTACTTGCATCAGTGTCGGTTCCTTGGTGGTTTCTCGGATTTGCAATCTTGGGCACAACAAACTTAATTTTTTTTTTTTTTAGTTGAAGTTCAATTTGCCAACATACAGTATAACACCCAGTGCTCATCCCATCAAGTGCCCTCCTCAGTGCCTATTGCCCAGTTTCCCCATCCCCCTACCCGCCTCCCCTTCAGTGGAAGGGGGGGAAACTATCCTTTGTTCATTTCCCAGAGTTAGGATGGTTTGTCTCCCTCTCCAATTTTTCCCACTCATTTTCCTTCCTTTCCCTTATAATCCCTTTCTGTATTTCTTATGTTCCTCGTATGAGTGTAAACATATGATGATGGTCCTTCTCCGATTGACTTACCTGGATGGAACTGGAGGGTATTATGCTGAGTAACTCAATTGGAGATGGAGAACGTAATTCTAATCTCAGTTCTTCCCATATTATGATCCTAAATAAATCAAATCCTCTTTACTTCATTGGGTGACATTGGCCTAATAGTAAGATGAATGGATGGATTTTATTAGACTCACTTCTAACTCTAAAATACCATTATATAAATCAGTTAATTCGCATCAGTAAACTTGCTTGTGTACTTGCCACTTTTAAAACATAGTAGGTAAGGCAGATATGGACACAGTTAACATTTTTTAAATAAATATATATACTATCCATGTACATAGCACATACTTGAAACTGAGTGGTTCTGATATTACACAGTGTGTGACTGCTAAGTCATTTTTGCAGTAACAATAAAAAAGATAATAAAATGTCTAAATTTCTATAGGGTTAAAAAATGTGTTTATAGGTGTTATTTAATATGAACCTCTATCAAAAATTGAAGTCAAAATAGGCATTGTTATCCACATATTAGTAATAAAGAAATTGAGATCAGACTTGCTCAAAGGCTTCTAGTTTAAGCAGCATTTTAATTGCAATTACAAGCATGAAAATATGTTACCACTTTAAACTTTCCTGTCTTTTATTGTTTTAATCCAGCTATCACCAAAAATAATATGACTAATATCAACAATAAATCTACATATAGTTACTTTAATACTTTTCTCAATGTAATACATTTGTTTGGATATCAAGTGTTGTACATTAAGGTGGTTTCTATTAAAGGCTAAAAATTCAAGTTCTTCCCTTTTTCTTACATGGAGCTTTGGAGTTCTGTCATAGCTTGCAGTTGATTTGTTTTCGATTTTGTTTTTTCATTTCCATTATCCAAGAAAAGTTTGTATACAATAAGAGTAGAATTACTCTTCTCTCTCTGTGTGTGTGTATTTAAATTTAAATTTGACAATATCACCAAAACCTACAAGAAAATAGTAGGTCAAACACCAAATATTTTCTAAGTCTAATGTTCTTTGGGTGGAATACTTGGTAGAATTCTGATTTACTTTTGTATATGTGGCCATGGACCTGCCAATCACAAAACAGTGATAGCACAGAAATAAATGAACTGTAAATACACTGTTAAACAGGCATTCTGATATCCAACTGAATAAACTCAATCACATTTCAGTAGACAGACTGAGTCATATATCACAACAGATGGATGCACAAAGGTGATCATGGCGATGATTTAAGAATAAAAGACTCAATGTAATTGGAATTATTTTGGAGTAAGTTCCAGAGCATGAGCAAAAATGCACATCTATAAATGCTGGTTCTTGCATAAATACTATGTAAAACTACTGAGAGTTTTCATGCTATTCAGTTGTATGATATATATCTACCAATATAAACAATATTTCATCATTCAAAACTTACAGGACTTTTGAGGCATTATATAGATGGGTTTTTATCGGTGGGAGCAATGGACAAATAACCCAGTTCAATTGCTGATAATACAAAATTGGCAAATATGAATAATTAAAAGTTATACAATTATGTGTCATATGTAATTATTGACCATGCTAAAGTTTTCTTGTACACAAAAATTTAGTTGGAACACAAGCATATTTTTATAAAAGATGTTCAGTCATGGTAGAAATTAGTACATTGATCAAATTCAGAAACTATTCCTTAACCATATCTCAGTTATTTTTGTATATACTTATTTATTCAGTAGACTTAAAGAGCTGGTGCTATTGATTCATCTACTTAGATCTAAAGCATTTTTACTATAAAGAGATGGGAAACACATTCATGCTTTAGTAAAGGCTTAAAATAAGCTCTTTATTACTTTAGTCCTCTGTAACTTTAGGATTATAACTTGGAGATTCTCCTGTGTGTTAAAACAACATATCTTCCATCTCTTCAAATAAAAATATGTTTAGTTTGATATTCAGAATGGCAAGGATTGGTTTCCCAGATGACAGCCTGATAAACTCCACAAATATACTCCCTAGTAAAACAAGCAGAGCTGGTGAAGACTACTAAAGATAACCATTTAAATAATCCCTGGAAATTGTTCTAAGGGAAAAAAGCAAATAAAGACACATTTAGGGACACCTGGGTGGCTCAGTGGTTGAGTGTCTGCCTTGGCTCAGGTCATGATCCTGGGGTCTTAGGATCAAGTTTGACATCAGGTTCCCTGCAAGGAGCCTGCTTCTCCCTCTGCCTCTCTCTGTGTCTCTCGTGAATAAATAAATAAACAAACAAACAAACAAACAACAAACAAATATCTTTTTTAAAAAAAGATTTTTATTTGTATTTATTTGTATGTATCTCCTTCCTCTTACAGGCAGAGGAAGGAGAAGCAAGCTCCTCGCAGGGAGCCCAATGCGGGACTCGATCCTGGGACTATAGAATCACATCCTGGGCTGAAGGCAGGTGCTTGACCGCTGAACCACCCAGGCATCCCTAAATAAATAAAATCTTTAAAAAATACATTTATTCAGGGAAACCTACATATTCTGTGGCATTCAAACATGACCTGCTCCCTTCATCCTCATGTCTCCCAGCTCAGCAAACCACAGAACTCTACTCCATACAGGTGTAGTCAAAAAGATGGGATCTCTCTCCCATTGGGTCCCACTTAAGAGTAATTGTATTTCACTGGAAGGGGCAGAAATCAGTATTTCTCATCCTCTCCAATTTTAAGTAGAAGAGACGAGATTTCTGGTGAGTGTAGCCAAGAGTCTGGGGCTTCTTTTCTTCAGCCAGGGTCTACCCGTTGGATGGAGATTCTCCCCTAGGTACACAGGCTGAAAGTACAAGGTCCCCAATTGTCTTGTAGTTCAGTTAGAGAGGAAATCATAATACCTGAGGTATCAACCCACCTAGCACATTAAGGAATGACCCAGAGATTTTGCTAGGAGAAATACACAGAGTAGGAGTACCAATAAGGGAGTAAAGAGAGAAAGAAGTAGGGAAAATATTTGAAAAAAGAATGGCTGAACACTACCTTAGTTTTGCTGGAAAATATCTGTGTACATGTCCAAGAAGCTCAATCAACTCAAAGTACTCAAAGTAGCGTAAATGCAAAGAGATCCATGCCCAAACACAGCATAGTTAACACATGCAAAAGAAAGACAAAGAGTTATAAAAATCTTTGCCTAGATTTTTTTTTCTTTGCCTAGATTAATACCACTGGTGTACTAATGATCACACCTGAATCCTTGCCCATCCAAATTCTCATTCTTAGACTGCTGAACATCACTTATAGTAAAATAATTATAAAATTCTGTTTCCTAAGTCTATCACAGTATAAGCAAATCTCTTTATTCTTTAGTATTTTAAAATTAATTTTATATTGACTTTTACTTATATCCCACAGAAAAGCTTTTCAAATCTTTTTCATGCTCCTTGAGCTTCCAGACAAATTCTGCATTTTTTTCTTATTACTTTTATTGTACTCAAAAGGTTGATGTCATATTGCATAAATTCTTCAATTTATCTGATTCCCAACTCAAAATGTATTTTGTGTATCTTTACTCCTTTAATACTTTATTCTTACAACAAAGTTTTTCTTTTCTCCATGCCAAAGCTATTTTCTCACCTTATACCTTCAATACTGTTTTATCCAGCTTTTTCATATTTTACCCTGCCAATTTTCTAATCCTTTTCATTTTTTGCTCCCTTGTTTTCTGAGCCGATTTATTGTGTCTCTTTTCTGTTTTATTTTACATATATTTTAGGTGTGCCTTTAAAAAATATACCTGCAATAACAATGGTTTAAAACAACTATAGAAATATATATATATATATGATTTTATTTATTCATGAGAGAGAGATGCATGGAGCCTGCTTCTCCCTCTGCCTGTGTCTCTGCCTCTCTGTGTCTCTCTGTGTCTCTCATGAGTAAATAAATAAAATCTTTTAAAAAAATTCATTTTCTTACGAATGTCTGGAATTAAAAGCCTCTATGTTCATTAAACATTTTAATATCAAAAGTCCAGTCAGTGTGGAAGAAGACTACAAAAGGGTATGAAATGTGGAAAGCTTGGTTCTGAAGGAATAGCATTTCAACTGCCGACCACATCCTTCCCCTGGGGATTTTAATGTTTCATTTTCCTTCTACACGCAAAATACACCAACCTACCCCCAATCCTAAAACCATCAAATTTTCATCCAATTTTGGTATTTAGACAGTCCTGAAGACCAGGATCTCGTCATCTAAACTAGGACCAGATGCAATTAAGATATCTTAGATACATGTCCTCCAATACACCATTTCAGGGTTAGTTCTCTCAAAAAGCAAGTTCTAGCACTAAAAAAGGATGAGTCCCACTATGCAAGCACTTGAAAAACAAAACAAAAAAACCCAACTCTCTTCCTGCCTGATGCCTACTAATCTCCCATTAGCCAAAACCAGCCACATGGAACATCCTAGACAGGGAGGCGTTATACAAGAGAAGGAGCATCAAGAACTGAGATGATTGGCTATGACTATTGAAATTGTCTACCACATGCTTTCTCTAAATCTTACAATTGCTCTTCCCTCTTCTTTCCTCCTGATTATAAGAATATAAAATTTTGCTTCTGCTGAATATTTGTTTCTTCAGCTCTTTCTTTGAGAACCTTGCATAATCAATCACTACCCAAATTGGACCTTTCAACTACATAATCCACTAACATCTCACATAAATTATTAATGCTTCTGAACCCTTGAAAGCTTATTGTTTCATACTAGACATATAGGTCTCTCAGGTATCTTACTGAAGCAGCAAAGAATCAATACGCACTCTCTGAACAAACAAGCCAAGAATGAAGTTTTATTTTAAGGTTGTATGATATTCTTATTTTCTTCCCCTTAAGTAGATATGGTTTACCACATAATGTCCCATTCTGTAGAGAGGCTGTTTTACAAAAATTGATTCTTAAACAGTTACTTATATTGATTCTAATTACCTTAGATATTTGTCTCAGTATCATTCATATGTGCACAGTATGAAAAATCATGTGTAAGAGTCAGGTCCAATCATACGTATTTACCCTAATTTTTAACAAAATAAATCCAGAAACATTATTCTAAAATATTTTGTTTTGTGGCCTGATAATTACAATAGAATATGATAATAAGATGATAGGATATTTTATTCTTTATACTGTTTTTATCCTTACATGTATGGTATTCACATTGTCCTTACAATAACATTATAAAATTTCAAGCAATAAACATCACTTGTGAAAGGTTAATTAAAGCATTATATTGGGATATGAGCTCTAGTGAGCAAGGGGTTTTGTCAGTTTTGTTCCTGGCTTTCATCTTCATTGCCTAGAAGTAGTGCCTGAACTATAGACAGAAGCTCACAACATATTGAATAAATAAATGAATGATACAAGTAGAGAGGAAGTAATGCATGCATATCTTCTAAAATCGTATTAGGAAGAAATGTAAGGATAATATCAGAAAATGTAATATGTAAAAATCTGTTCCATAGCAAGAGGAAAAAAAGAATCACATTATCTTAAAACAGTGCCAAAATGCATTTGTATAATAAATTTTAGTGAATGTTTATTGGAAAATTCAAGTTTTTCCAGTCTAATTTTAATTAGTCAAATAATTTGTTTTCCCTTCTTTTATTTTATTTTATTTTATTTTATTTTATTTTATTTTATTTTATTTTATTTTATTTTATTTTTTTTTTTTAAGATTTTATTTATTTATTCATGACAGATGCACAGAGAGAGAGAGGCAGAGACACAGGCAGAGGGAGAAGCAGGCCCCATGCAGGGAGCCTGATGTGGGACCCGATCCCGGGACTCCAGGATCATGCTCTGGGCCAAAGGCAGGCGCTAAACCACTGAGCCACCCAGGGATCCCCCCTTCTTTTATTTTAATACTCACATGGACAATCATACACAGTTTTCCATAAATTAAGGTATTTCAATCAGAGAGCAGTGAATCCTTTGCCTACTATTCCTTTAATTTTTAAGTTTGCTGTGTAATTTATGTTTAAGGTTGATTAATTTGGATGAATATCATTTTGCAAAAAAGAACAAATAATGTTTCTGTTTTCCTAATTGTCATTTCTGAGAACTCTCAAAATATTTTAACCATATGTTTATAATATCTCATAGTATACATTGATAAAGCAAAATTAATTTTCATTTTTAAAACGTTGAATTCCATTATAGTTAATATAGAGTGTTATAGTAATTTCAGGTGTGCAATATAGTGATTCAACAATTCTATACATTACTCAGTGCTCATCATGATAAATGTGCTCTTACCGCTTTCATCTATTTCACCCATCCCTCCACCCACCTTCCCTCTAGTAACCATCAGTTTGTTCTCCACAGTTAGGAGTCTGTTTTTTGCTTTGTCTCTCTTTTTTCCTTTGTTCATTTGCTTTGTTTCTTGCATTCTACATATGAATGAATTCACATGGTATATGTCTTTCTCTGATTCACTTATTTCATTATACTCTCCAGATCCACCTATGTTGTTGCAAATGGTAAGATTTCATTCTTTTCTATGAATGAATAATATTCCATTTTATATTCATATATGTGTAGATAGATATATAGATACACACACATGCCCCCTCTCCTTTATCCTTTCATACATCCATGGATACTTGGGCTGCTTCTGTAATTTGGTAATTGTAAATAATTTTGTAAGACAGGGGTGCATATATCTATTCAAATTAGTGTTTTTGTATTCTTTCTGTAATTTCAGTAATTCAGTAGTGAAATTACTGGACTATACAGTAATTCTATTTCTAATTTTTTGAGAAATCTCCATACTGTTTTCCACAGTGGCATTCCCACCAACAATACATGAGGGTTCCTTTTTTCTCTACATCCTTACCAATGCCTGCTTCTAGTGCTTTTGATTTTAGCCATTCTGACAGGTGTGAGGTGCTCATTGTAGTTTTGATTTGCATTTCCCTGATGATGAGTGATGTTGAGCATCTTTTCATGCATCTGTTGGCCATCTATGTGTCTTCTTTGGAGAAATGTCTATTCATGTCTTCTGCCCACTTTTAAATTGGATTATTTGGAGGTCTTGGGTGTTGAGTTGTATAAGTTCTTTATATATTTTCCATACTGTTTATTAGATGTCATTTCCAAATATTTTCTCCCATGCAGTAGGTTGTCTCTTTGTTTTGATGATTGTTTCTCTTGCTGTGCAGAAGCTTTTCTTTTTTAATGAAGTCCCAGCAGTTTATTTTTTGTTTTTGTTTCCCTTGTCTTAGGAGATACATCTAAAAAGATGTTGTTATGGCCTTCATCAGAGAAATTACTACTTGTGTTGTCTTTAAGGATTTTTTATGTTTTCAAGTCACATTTAGGTCTAATGCATTTTAAGTTTCTTTTTGTGTGTGGTGTAAGAAACAGTCCAGTTTCATTCTTTCGCATATAGCTGTCCAAGTTTTCCAACACCAGTGGTTGAAGAGACTTTTTCATTGCACATACTTGCCTCTTTCATTAAAAATTAATTGATGATATAATCTAGGGTTTATTTATAATTCTTTATTGTGTACCACTGATCTCAGTGCCTTTTTCTTTTTTTCGCCAGTACTACCTGTTTTGACTATTACACCTTTGTAGTATATCTTGAAATCTATAAAGAAGAGGTGGTACATGTGTGTATGTCTATATTTATACATCTATATTTATCTACACACACACACACACATATATATTATTATATTATCTATCTACACACATATATATGTGTGTATATATATAACGGAATATTACCCAGCCATAGAAAAGAATGTAATCTTGCCATTTGCAACAACATAGGTGGATCAGAGAAAGACATATGCCACATGAATTCACTTATATGTAGAATTCAGGAAACAAAACAAATCAACAAAGGAAAAAAGAGAGACAAATCAAAAAACAGACTCTTAACTGTGAAGAACAAACTGATGGTTACCAGAGGGAAGGTGGGTGGAGGGATGGGTGAAATAGGTGATGGGGGTAAGAGCACACTTATCATGATGAGTACTGAGTAATGTATAGAATTGTTGAATCACTATTTTGCACACCTGAAATTACTATAACATTCTATATTAACTATACAGGAATTAAAAAAAAAAAAGAAATGGTGAGTTATATTTTTTGTTTCATTTTGTTTTTAGAGAGAGTATGTGTGCCAATAGGGGCAGGGTTCAAAGGGAGAGGGAGAGAGAGAATCTTAAGCAGGCTCCACTCCCAGTGTGGAGCCCAATGAAAGGCTCAATCTCACGACCCTAAGATCATGACCTAAGCCAAAATCACATTTCTGATGCTTAAGGGACTGAGCCACCTGGTGCCCCCTATGTTTCTATTTTTATTTATTTTTTATTTTTTAAAGATTTTATTTATTTATTCATGAGAGACACATGAGAGACTCAGAGACACAGACGCAGAGGGAGAAGCAAGCTCCAGGCAGGGAGCCTGACGTGGGACTCAATCCCGGGTTTCCAGGATCATGCCCTGGGCTGAAGGCAGGTGCTAAACCTCTGAATCACCCAGGATGCCCACATTTCTATTTTTAAAGAGATGTTATATTGACATAACTAAAATATCATTCAATATGAAATTAATTTTTTGAACACTAGACATTCGATCACCAGTTTTCATGACTCAATGCAACTCAGATTTTCCCCTCTTTTTTTTTTCTTTTTTTAAAAAAAATTCACATAGCTGAATATATGTGTTAGAAATGAATTAGGTTTTATGGCAGTGAGTACTGAATCCCTAGCTTGAGATCTAAGTCTCTTTATTCTTTGATTAATAACAGTACAGAAAGTGAAGTAAGTGCTCCTAGGCTAGTCAGTAACTCTAACATGTCAAGAAAGTGAGACAATTTAAAAAATAACAATAACAAAGCAAACAAAAATGACTCTGACACTTGGCTTCTGACAGGTGGCAGCTTGCATCTGACTGTGAACATCTAGGAAACACAAATAAACACAATTAATCTTCAGGAAATATTAGCAAAGATAGAAGAACATTCTTCAGTAAAAAAAAAAAAAATTAAATATGTCCATGTTCTGGGTAGCATGGGTACCTATTGCTGCTTCTCCCCTTTTTCATTTTTATACCTAATAACTAAAAGCAAAGTTCCACGATAATCTAATTGTCTTTCTAAATCATCCAATTGATAAAAATCAATCAATCAATCAATCATCGAATTGAGAACAGACTCTTACTTACATATACCACCCCTAAACCACCCCTAAATCACCACATTATAAAAAAAAGGCTTTTAAGTATATACTACAGACTTCCAGAGACAAAGATGTCTCTTTCCCTTACTGTTTCAAGGTAGCAAACTTTCTTTGGCAACATGTATGATACTGCTAGACCTTAACTTGTAGCTTTTACAGGATAAGAGACTTTGTTGGATACCACTTTTTTAATTTTCAGGCTCTTAGCTTTTTATTCTTCCTTTTTTCCTCAATATAATAAGAATGCTGCTGTAATTTCATACTTCATGCCACCAATCCTATATGCTAAACTGGAAGAAAAAAATGAACCCACAATTCTTATTTTTTTCTTTTAAATTGTCTTCTTATAAGGTAAGTAAAATGTTTTCCAAGATATCCCATATAGGTTTTCCTTTATGCATTATTGACCACTAAGAAATCAACTTTGTTTGGAAAGGAAATTGGAAAAATAAGTATAGGATAAAAAGAAATGGCAACATTGTGGGGTTTTTTTTTGTTTGTTTGTTTTTTATTTAGCAGGGTACAGTATACTTTATTGATGGTACATGATAAGGTAGGGCTCCCAAGCTTCTCCCCTTCCTCGGGTTCTGGGATGGAAATTGGAGGCCAGGAGATTCTCAGTGTGTTGGGGGATTCAGTTGGGGCAAGGACTCCCCCCTCAGCTGAGGGCCTCTCTCTTCCTCTTGTTCTTGCTGGGGCTGGTGGTCTGGGATGCTCTTACTCCTTGGAGGCCATGTGGACCATGAGGTCCACCACCTGGTTGCTGTAGCTGAATTCATTGTCATACCAGGAAATGAGCTTGACCAAGTGGTTATTGAGGACAATGCCAGCCCCGGTGTTGAAGGTGGAAGAGTGGGTGTCATTGTTGAAGTTGCAGGAGACAACCTGGTCCTCAATGTAACCCAGGATGCCCTTGAGGGGGCCCTCTGATGCCTGCTTCACCACCTTCTTGATGTCATCATATTTGGCAGCTTTCTCTAGGTGGCAGATCAGATCCACAACTGACACGTTGGGGGTGGGGACATGGAAGGCCATGCCAGTGACCTTCCCGTTCAGCTCAGGGATGACCTTGCCCTCAGCCTTGGCAGCGCCAGTGGAAGCAGGGTGATGTTCTGGACATCCCCTCAGCTGTCATGCAACAGCTTCCCAGAGGGGCTGTCCACGGTCTTCTGGGTGGCAGCGATGGCACAGACGTTGGTCCTGAAGCCTTCCATGATGCTGAAGTGGTCATGGGTGACTTTGGCCAGAGAAGTCAAGCAGTTGGTGGTGCAGGAGGCATTGCTGACAATCTTGAGGGAGTTATCATACTTCTCATGGTTCATGCCCATCACAAACATGGGGGCATCAGCAGAAGAAGCAGAGATGATGACCCTCTTGGTCTCACCCTTCAAGTGAGCCCCAGCCTTCTCCATAGTGGTGAAGACCCCAGTGGACTCCACAACATACTCAGCACCAGCATCACCCCATTTGATGTTGGTGGGATCTCGCTGCTGGAAGATGGAGATGGACTTCCCATTGATGACAAGTTTCCCATTCTCAGCCTTGACCGTGCTGTGGAATTTGCCGTGGGTAGAATCATACTGGAACATGTACACCATGTAGTTGAGGTCAAAGAAGGGGTCATTGATGGCAACAATATCCACTTTGCCAGAGTTAAAAGCGGCCCTGGTGACCACGCGCCCAATACGGCCAAATCCGTTCACTCCTGCCTTCACCGTTGTGTCTCAGGGACACGGCTTGCACTGCACCAGAAGCGGCAGTTGGTCGAACAGGGCGGAGCAGAGAGACTCAATATTGTGTTTTGATTAGACAGATAGTGATTTGTCCTTTAAGAAAGAATAATTATTTGCAACTGATTCACTACATTAGAATCACTTCACCTTGATAAAAAATCAATAGTAATAATAGAAATATTTTTATCAAACTTAAAAAAGAGGATAATGATAAAATCTTCATGCAGCATCAAAGAGGAGAATGTGGAAAAAGGAATCAATGAATTTCACTGTTTTGAGGGTTCACATCGGTAGACATACCTGCTACACTTAGGGACAAAAAAATTCTCAATAATTAAAAAAATTAAAAATCTTTGGAAAATAAAAGGGATACTATGTGCTTGCACTTTTTACACATGGCTTTTAATTTTTTTTTTTTTTTGAAATTTTACTACAGGAAAAGAGGATGAGTGTGTCCACAAACCAGCAACCAACTATGACACCATAGTTCACAACACATCAATTTTCACAAGTTTCCTTTTGGATTAGAATAACTCAATATTCCCTCATTTTCACTTTATAGGAATTGCTTCTTAATGCACAGGAAAATTAGAGCTTTAACTTCATAAGTAAACAAAGTATAAAAGGTTATTTGCAATGAAATTGTATAATGTATATTGAAAAAAACATTCAATATACATTTTTAAAAAGTTAAGTATTTGAATATAATGGGAGTCAAATACATATTTGCTTATGTATGATGAATTTATATTTTTCAAAGTATTTGTTCAAAAGAACATAAGGGATATGGTCCTGCCAGATATTGAACTCAAAATGAGTGTCTGAACAAATCCAGTTCCAAATCTTAAGTACTTAATATTCTAGGAACCCCATTTGCAACCAGCTGCTGCATCAAATTTTGTTTGCATTCCCATAACAAAATAAATTGTGTTTCTGACTCACATAATAGTTCAAGTGTTTCTTTTTGGTGGATGGCTTTCTTCCATGCAGACATTCAAAGATGCAGACACCTTGCATTTTATGACTCTCATATCACCAAGAGCCATAGAATTCTCTATGAAAGAGGAAGAAAGAGGTAGCTGTTTCTGATGCAAAGCAACTATAACATATTCACTAGAGCTTTGAAAATTAAAGTGAGATCATATTGAGAGAAGGAGGATCTTACAAGACAAAGTTGGCCACATAGGCCACGTGTGAAGGTCTAGAGAATGTCTAGACATGAAAACCTGTGTTCTCCATCTTGTCTGTGGCTAATCTTCATTGAATTTTGAACTCACAATCAAAATATTGAAAATGTGTTCTAAATTCTTCCAAACACATATAATACTAACAAGGATTAATAGAAAAATATTTAAAAACATAGTGTCACTGATAATATATGAGTTATTTAAAACAAATCTAAATATTTTGACTAGATTTTATTATTTTGCCTTTTTGCCATGGTTAATTAAAACTTTAGACAGTCATTTGATAGCTAAGTTAGTATAATATTTTAATTTTCATGAAATTACAATTATGCTTGGCTGTACTTTGACATTGAAGAGAAAAGATGCTTGCCAATTTCATTATGGCATTACCAATCATCATTTGTTTGTTGTGGCTTTTGTGTAGATTTTATTATATCAGATATAACTGAAGTGCTTGGGGGAATTACCCTAATAATCCCTATAGTCTTGTGTCCGTCTCCGTGACCTGATATTCTAAAAAGATGAAGCTACTAAAATGATTAGAGGGAATCAGAAGTGCTTCAGCCAATGACTTCCTGTCCTCCTGGAATAATACATTGTATAATTTTACTGCATGGGAGTACTTTAGCAATTCCAAAAGTTCCCATTTAAAATTACAATTAAAACCAGATGAAACAGAGATTTGGTGGATATCATATAAGAATAGTAAGTCACAATCTTTCATTTACACATAACCTATGTTACTGGCATCATGTCCTTATTATATAAGGTTAAAATGACAGACTTATCTGCAGTCTTGTTTTATAACTCTCTACTGTAACTTCCAGTAATCTCCATATCTTCTAACTTATGCTTTGGGGGCTTTAAAGATTCCCTGTCTTTCTGCATGGGAATAATGGTACATTGAAGCTCATGTCTTTTTTTTTTTTTATTTTTTTTTAATTTTATTTATTTATGATAGGCACACAGTGAGAGAGAGAGAGGCAGAGACACAGGCAGAGGGAGAAGCAGGCTCCATGCACCGGGAGCCTGACGTGGGATTCGATCCCGAGTCTCCAGAATCGCGCCCTGGGCCAAAGGCAGGCGCCAAACCGCTGCGCCACCCAGGGATCCCCTGAAGCTCATGTCTTAATAGAATGTCCTCTGCATTCTGTGATAGCCTGGCTTCTTGACACATGTAGGGTTCTTACTTATGACATCTAATCAGGTGCCAGAAAAATATTAAAAAGGTTCTCTTTAACAGAAGGAAAACAAATATATTTACTTTCTCTTAGACTGTTTTAGTTTTCCTTTTTATAAATTTTTCAACGGGGATGCCAAGAACAGTGAGGAAATAGTAATTTTTGCTTACTTTTGTTTATTTTAATGCTTTTCATTATCTGTCTCTTCCTTTGGCCAGTCTCCCTGTTCTAAGTTCATATCTTGAAAATTATCCAGTAAACTTTTATTTTTATTACGGCATCCCAAGGATGCCTAGGAGGTCATCACAATAAGTTTAGTTTTCAGATTTTTCACTCTCTCTTTTTTGTTGAAAAAGCGAACCATAGGTCTGGAAAACAATCTTACTGCTACCAAGTTGTGTTAAGATAAAAGTTGATTCATAGAAGCTAGCTCTTACCTAACACTGAACTTGGGAAGGCTAAACACCAAGAATCAATCATAGATAAAATATGCCTGAAATTAAAAACTTTGAAACCTAAAATCATGAGAAATATTTGTTTAAATATTTATTTTTTTCTGCATCAGGTTATGAGATTTGAACACTGCATCAGGTTATGAGATTTGAATACGTGCAGACACATTTAAAATGTAGCTATTTTCAGATTTAGGGATTCTTCATTTATAATTATAAAAAAATAATAAAAGAAATGCTTGGTACTGATTACATTTATCCTTCATTCAACTAGGTTTCATACATTCTATACTTATTAAAAATAAGCAATTTAGGTAGATTATGTATGGCTAAAATATTCTATGAGGGGAGACTTCTATGTATCTTTCTGCTAGTAAATATCATTGTTCTCACATTTTGTACTGCCAATTTAGCTAATTTAAGAACTGTGTTTTTCAGACTTCATTCATCTTGTAAATTTAGAAAAAGCTTCCTAATCTTTGCCTTAAGATTATTTTATTTTTTTCATTTTTTCGAAACATAACAAAGTGTAAATATTATAAGAAAACTATCCTAAATGCTTTCACTATTGAAAGATTGAAGGGAATGATGCAGTCACATAGTAAATATATAGGCAAAAGATACTCTGAAAAGCAACTAGATATTTGAGATAAATGATACAGATGGATGGATGGATAGATAGATAACTTTATGCTTGGTAGAAGCCAAACTGTGATTACAATATTTCTATTTTTTAAACTATGAAAGAGAATAGTTTTTATTTACCATATAATAATATAGTAACCATAATAATATATGAAATTTTATGATATTGAAGAAAACTTCTGATTTATGAATATTTGTTTATATGGAATATCATTACTTTAGTTATATTTTCTTGAATATAATTTAAAAATTAACATAAACAAGACTATAAAATTGAAGTGGAAATATATAATTTGTATAATTTATATAATAAAGAATCTGTTGACTCAATCATGTTTATATTTGAAAGCTGTGGGGCTTTCATAATTATGCCTCTTCATTAGAAAAGGATTTGTGTTTTTGGTAAAAGTATTAAAAAATATACAATTGAGAGTGAAACTTGTTTAATAATAAAATAATAGTAAAATATATCTAGGCATTGTTCTGGAAGTTTATGGTCTTGTAATAAATGAATTAATAGAGAATCTTTGAAAAAATATCTTGGCCTTAGATTCAATTAAGTAACAGCTGAACCACATCTGAACTTTGATGTAGTACACAGTGTGAAATAGAATTTTTAATGTAAAGGTTAATGAGTTAATTAGCCACATTTAAATGTTTAATTCAAATAAATGCTCAACCAGTTAACTGTAAAGTTCAGCCATTTTGTCGTCTTTGCTTATTTGCTCTAAAATTCTTTTCTGAAGTTTGATAAATGATATAACATGTAAGATTAAGGAGAGGAAACACAATAATTTGGCCATGTTATTTTGATAAGGGATACATATATTAAAATTAAATACTTGATAAAATCTGGTAAAAATAAATCTGGTAGTCGTAAAGAGAGTCTCAAGTTAACTTTTATGGTCATTGATATATTTCTGCATTTCATTTCAATTACTTTTCTTTGGTGGATTGCAAATCATCTGAAAATTAAAGAATTCAAAGATTTTTAACAAATCAATTTTCCAATTAATGTCTTGTATCTCAAAAGAGTATTGCCACTTCAGTGCCCTTAATAAGACATACCTATCTTCACAAAGAAAAATGAAGAAACAAAGCATGGATACATACTACATGCTACTTCTTTCTCGTTATTTGTGTATTCTTTAATTTTGAAATATGAACAGTTTTATTTCTATCATAAGGATGTGGGGAAACATCTTTAAGGGATTAATCTGATTTTTCTAGGTAGTTTTATTTTTTTAATATTTTAAAAAATTTATTCATGAGAGACACAGAGAGAAAGAGAGAGAGGCAAAGACATAAGCAGAGGAAGAAGCAGGGTCCCTGCGGGAAGCCTGATGCAGAATTTGATCCCAGGACCCCAGGATCACATCCTAAGCCTAAGGCAGATGCTCAACCGCTAAGCCACCCAGGTGTCCTTGGTAGTTTTAGAAATAATAATATAGTATATACATAATGAGGAAATTGTAGTTGAAATTTTTCCATTATAATATTTTAATTCGCCAGTCTTTTCATTTGCCTATAGTTAAATAATACTCTAACCTGATACCTTGCTCAAAAAAGAAACCTAATATACATTTTCATAAAATGCATATAATAATTTTAACTAGTTATGCAGCTTAGCATGCCTCTATCTTTATGGTTGCTATTTATTTTCGTATCTTGGTTCATCTCTGTCATTTGAGTTTTTTGAGTTCTAATCCATATATTTCCTTTAATCACTGCCAGAACCACAAATTTCCACTGGAATGGATCCACATTAATTAGTTCTATCTGCTTTTACCCACTGTATTTCTTTTATCTGCAAACCCTTCTTACATTTCTGGCTTAAATGCAATTTGCTCATCAGCATTAAACACACCATTCACCATGCTACACTCAAAACACAAAATTGCGGGATTATTCAGAGAAAACAAGCACTTGACTCCTTTTCAAAACTGTCCTCAATTATTTCTCAATTCAAAAGAGAAAATTGAAGTCACACTTCTGTTACTATAACACGGAAGCAGAATTTCAGAGAAGCCACAAGACTTGAGTCAATCACAATTACTTCTGTGATATGAATAAGCTTTAAATAAAAAGCCTCAACACTTCAAGTACATGCTTCAATTAAGAATTGAGGGTTAAATTTACTCTATGGGATAAGAGAGACCCAATTTAGTAACTTAGGTATAGCCAAAGGCAAAATATAAGGTAATTTATCCTTTAATACTTCAACATATATTTTGAGTCTTGAAAATTATCAATTACTATATAAGCATAGTGATCAAAATTGTAGCTATTCTAGGATTTTCATATAAGCACCAATGTGAATTAGTTAAGATTATCAAAGTTTCTCACAGGGAGGGAATACTAGTTGAAGTTCCATCCGTAATTAATCTTTCTATTGCAACTTCAAATATACACAATAATCACTGAGTAGATTTAAATTAAGAATCCTCCCTGTTAATAACTTTTACTAGTATGTTTTCTAAGTCCAATCCCTTGTATAATGTCAAAACTTACCTGTATTCCCTTTCTTTTTAAATTGATAGCTATTTTTTTTGAACTCTAAGTATTTTGCCCCTGCTAGTTATAGAAGTGTTTATTTTCCTCTGAATTGCAAAATTTTCTCTCTCTTGCCTACTTAAGATAATTCTGATTTTTCCCTATTAGTTTATTCCTCATCTATTCCTCTTAGGTGAGTTATGCTTTACTAGACAGTTTTCGTATGTGCTGCTAATGTACTGTCTGGAGAAAAGGAAGGCACAGACACTAAAGAGTGTGGAGCTAAGACTGGGAGAAGTAAGTTTATAGGAAGTTTGCAGGAGGAGGCCTTGTGATGAAATTGGACAGCTCTGCTTCATGAAGTTATTTAGAGTGTAGATCCGATTTCTCCATCTCTTTGCCCACAGTTCTTGCAGAGTATGGGTTTTGTTCATTGTATCAAAAGAGCTGACCACTAACACATTTGGCTTCAGATGTTGGGCTGAGAGAAAAAGGCAAGGAAAGGTGTACAAGTTTATCCTGAAGATATAGCACAGAAGTTGCACATACCATTTCTGTTCACATTTTATTTGACAAAAATTAGTTATATGGTTATTTTGAGCTTCAAGGTTTTCTGGTTTTCTGGTGCCACTAAAACTTGAGTTGATAGTTTCCATTACTAAAATAAAAATGGGGAGAACAGATATTTGAAGACAACTAACATCATTTGCTAAAAAAAGAAAAAAAATCCCCTGAGCTTTTCCACTCACCAAAACATAACATCTTGGTCAGAAGCATTACATTGACCTAGCTAAGAGAGAATTAAGTAAGTAGTATCAGCCCTTCATAATGTCATTCTTGATATTGTCCAGCAGGGATATTCAGAGGTAAAATTATTAGGGGAAAATAAATGTATACCATTGAACTTTTGTTCCCCCCATTTAGAGTATTTATTTTAATTCCAGTTAATATACAATATAATATTAATTTCATGTTAATCTGTTTGAATCTTCATGCTTCTTAGTGATTGCATTTACAAATTTATTCTATGTTTGAATTTGTTTCAGTAAAAAAAAAAAAAGAAAAGATAGTTTAAATGAAGAGTTATTTATTTTACCATTAAGTTTTGGTGTAATTTAAAAAATAATCAACTCCAGAAAATAAGGACTACATTTGTATAAAAATTACCTGTTCTTAGATGACTATTTTACATTGGTAATATGCGAAATCAGTTATGAAAGTACCATGAATTAATGAAACTAAATTAGTAATTATGTAAATATATAGTTCATCTTTTTATTTATTCTCTTATTTCTTGAATATTTCCAGATTTCAAGTAAATATACTAAGTAATGTTATTTGTATATTAAATGCTAATCCGTTCTAAATTATGAACTACATCCTAAAATGTAGAATATTCTATTTACCTGTAGATTACTGGTCGTAGAGCTTGAGAAAATCAGCTCATGTAAGTTACACTGATTATAACACACAAACGTTATTCTTTGTGCCAAGTTTATAATTGAGACTGTTTATTTTGCAGGATGTGCAAGAGCAGCTGTGGACTATAACTGAGAGGAGTTATCTTTGCATTTTTCATTGTTGCTTGGTAAGAAAGAGCCTAATTTTTTCTTTGATATTTCCTCATATAAGGATTCCAATTGCAAATATGATGGTTTCATTCCATTCTGTGTATTAATTTTAAAATCACTGTCTTAAAAGTTTTAACAATATATATGCTGTTTTCTTATAATTAATTCATAATAATAGAATGTGTTTACTGAGGCAAAGGCATGATACACTAATAAATTTATAGTCTAACTTTTCTGGCTTTAACAGCAGAAATAAATGTAGACATCAAAGTTGACAGATGATTGAGGAAATTAACACTATACAACAATTCATTTGATTAATCTAAAAGCCTCCTCAAGTTCTCTGTACGTTTGTGTAGTATTTTTAAACAGTATTTTTACAAGCATGACCTACAGATGTAGGAGGATGAAAAGGAGTACATTAATAAATGTGAGCTGTCCCTCTACTTTAAATAAAAGTCAGCCTTTGTTTATAGTTATGTGGAAATCTTTATTCATATCTTTAATGAAGAATAATGATTTCATTTTTAATTGGTCTGTAATCTCCTTTCTAATATAATTCATAACATCTTATTGAATTATAGTTATAGGGTTTAAGGACATTGTCAGAAAACACAGCTAATTTACCTGTTATGATAGATGCTTATTTTTATAGATACTTGTCTCTGTAACAGGTGTGGGCTTTAGACTGAACCTTATGTGGCCTTTAGGCAGAGACAATATGGTTTTTGTGATATCTTTCTTGAGCAGTATGTATGTGAGTAAAGTTTATCCATTGAAGGAAAATGAAGTAAGTGATCAGTGACTACAAAAGTTGACTGTAGCAGTAGCTATGTTATTTGTTCATGGAACAGATTCAATTTTCCTTATGGCCATATGGCCATAAAAATATTAACAATCCCTCTTTCTTTTATGAAAGAGGGATTCTTTTATGTTGAGCCCAGATGTAACTCCAACCAGTATAAAGTGGGAAAAAGTAAAATGGTTCTTTTCAGTCTGAATTCTAAAACCTCCTGAATGATCTTTCTGTTTTGTTGTCTTTCTTTGCTTGCCATATATGTATATATCAATGAAAGGCTCAAGAAGAGATAATAATGTACTCTCCCATAGAGTAGCCACATGCCACAGGTAGCTGTTGAGAAATTAAAATGTGCTAGTGCACTGGATTAACTTAATTTTTAAGTTAAATTAGTTTAAACTTAATGAGTTTAAACTATTGTAGCTATAAACTACAATAACTACAATAGCAGGTTTAGGTTTATAGCTACAATAGCAGAGAACATAGCCCTAGAAGCTGGTGTTGTCAAAATTTAGAAGCCAAGATTCTAAAACATCATATGGAATATTTCCCATGAACACTATAATTAGACTGTGTTATAAGAGACAAATATATAATTTGTTAACACAATGAGTTATTTTGATTATGTCTTACAATAATCAGAGTTAATCAGCATGACTAATATAATGGTAGTATTCTATTTATATTTGTAAATCTCAACATTTAGTCTAGTACTGTCCCATGTTTTGGTGAATAAATGAATTCATACTTGATTTTCATATACTCTGTAGGTATTGAAAGAACATTTGTTCAAAAATAATATATGACTTATAAAGCAATTTAGTTGTTATGTGAAAATAAATAAATATATATGTATGTATATATTTATATGTGTGTATGCATACATGTATGTTTCAGAGAATATTCAGATAATATCCATGTGAAAATAATATGGCCTAATTTTCTTTAAATTCTTAATGTAGAGCTTTAGTGTTAAAGCTGAACTGGTTAAGAGATTTTTATGACCCTTCAGTAAGGCAACTCAGTGTAAAAGGATTAAATAAAATCATTGTAGGTGACCTTTCCCTTATGATTTCCAATGTTCCTTCCATGATGTTTGTCAGTGGCTTATATATCTGCCTTATGATGTTATAAGATTTAGGTGTTTTTTATTAATGTAAGTTAAGGAGTCAAAAAGTAAGGCATGTGACAATTTTCCCAGATAACTGGAGCCCATGAAGATGTGAGTTTGTTTGTTGAGAGAGTGTCTCTCAATAGACACTGGTCTTTTCCCATGAGTAATGTACTTAGTGACACAACTAACCACAGCTATGCGGATCCTTCTGTCTTAATATTAGGTATCTTGTGCATGTGATGGACATGGGGACAGTGGAGAGGGTGATGAGTATTCCCAGGGACTTCTTCACACTAACACTCTATAATACTTTAATAATAATATATAATATATATAATATAATAATATATAATACTATACTATATAATATAATACTATAATACTATAGTACTTTCTTTAAAAAGAAAATATATAATAGGTGCCTAATTCTTCCTGTGAGTAGAATTTATCTTCTATTGAATAGGTCAATGCTATACAAGTTTTTTTTTTTTTAAGAGTCACTAACATAAGGAAATTAATAATAAGATTCTATTTTTATATACATTTTTAAGATTTTTAAACATTTCTTCTTATGTATTTTATTTTTGGACAAAGTTGCTTTTGATTCTGAAAGCATATGAATTTCAATCTCTATACATTGTTTCCTCTCATTTGTAAAATAGATAAATATAAATATATACAGTTTATAATTACATAAAAATATAAATTTTATTCATAGGTTGGACAAGTAGAATAGGGTGCACAGCCAAAGAAGATGCCCAATAGAGATAGATATGTATAGGAATTAGGTTATATGCAGATAATGCAGATAACTGGTAGTTAGGAAGAGGGGGCACACATTTTGTTCTTTTGCTCTGACACGAGGAAAAGGAAAGATGGGTGCTACCCAATTCTAGCTGGGTAGAATTGGTGGGGTTTATGAGAGAGCCCCATAATCTGATTTTCCTGTGTGCACTGTTCTGCTAGAGGAGGCAAAGCATGCAGAACAAAATAATATATAATACTGGCCCTAAAACAGCACTCAAATATTTTAGAGAACTGCAGTATGTATTCAGGTAGCAAGACTAATACTTAGTATAAGAGCCCTAAAGCAGCCATTGAGACTACTGCAATCATCCAGATTTTACAAACTGTACCCTCTCCTGCCAATGCCAAGGAGAAGACAGTCTTTTCTGGGGTTGAGTGCTTATGTCCATGTTGAAATACAGTTAATCTATCAGTGTACTGCCACCTCAAATTGCATATTTCTATACTTCAAATGGATCAGAGCTGAAGAATTTGCCTCCTTTCATGCCAGGTTGTATTAAGGTCAAGAGACTTTTCCTTCGAAAATAAGGAAGGCTTAAGCCTGTTATCACTGAGTTTATTGAAACAAATAAGCCATAGCTTCAGGCAAAAGTCTATACAAATCAGTTTGATAAACCTAATTACCACTTCTTATAACACCTTTGGGCCACTTTGAAATAGAGTCCAAGCACCATCCAGTGAATGGCTGACTTTCCCCAAAAGCACTGAGACATTGATTTAATTGAACTTTTTCCAAACAAAGAGCAGTTTCAATTTTTCTCACTCTCCTAAAATACAAGGAAAAGCAGAACTCAGGCATGTCCTGACAGTCCTTCATTTCAACTTTTAAGGCCTCAAATTCCTCTTATGAGCATCTTCAGTGTCATTAGCTAGGAGGTTTAGTAGTTTTATATTACACTTTCTTTTTAGCTTAACCTTATTAAATTGCAAGATATGTTAGTACGTATAGTGCCTGATTTGTAAGGATATATTCCCACTGTTCTCATGTTAATGCATTGCCGCATAAACTACTGTCTGGTTGTTTTATCAGCTGTTCTAATTCCTAACTGTGCTGTCACCACTTACTGCTTACCTTTCATTATCTACATTAATTACAGATAACTTTTGGTAAAATTAAACCATATCTGTGCTGCTCTTTGTATTTTTGTGTATAATTTTCACATATCAAAACTTCTTAGAACCATTTTTATAGCTTATCACAATATCATTCCAGTTTCCAAATGTGTATCCCACTGTTGATCAGTATTAATTAAATCCTTAACCAAACTTTATCATTCTCGTATTTTTACTCAGAATCTATTGATATTTATTTTAATTTTGAAAGTAAGCTTTATTAAAGTATATTACTCACATAGAAAATTTTACAAATCATAATACGTAGCACAGTAAATTTTCATTATCTGAATATACTTGTTTACTCACCACCCAGATCAAGAAATTGGACATTAGGAGTACAGAAGTCCCCTTTATGAACCTTGCATTAATGAAGCTGCTTTCACCAAAGATAACCAGGATCCAAACTGCAAACTGCTCAAAGGCTGTTTGGAATTTTATACTTAAATAATACTGAGTAAACTTTTTTTCTGTCTACTTTTCCTAAACATTACATTAATGGGATTCATTCAGTTTGTTGCTTATGCTTACACTTTTTCTGTATTCTGTCTGGCTTGAATTCTCAACTCGTTATTATTGTTTAAGATATACAGAGTTTAAAATGCTGTTTCCCAGCTTCAACTTCATTTCTACCAACCTTACTCTTGGAATTCCTAAACATTTCTCAAGTCTTAGTTCAAAGGTTTCTTCTTATACAATGCAGTCCTTGTCACATTTTTTCTTCCCCTCTGTTCTCAGCCAAAGGATAGTCCTTGATATTCTAAATAAGCCTAAAATATGTATGGTTACTTCTAATATTATTGTGCTCTGTATATTCTGCTCAAAGAGTCACTGTTTCAGATACTAGAAGATAGAATGCTGCACCAAGTCAGACACAGCCTCTTGCTTTACATTGCAGCTAATGATTGGACAGTTATTTGTACTGCATCTTTTCCCACTTGCTGGACTCTAGGCACAGGATTTAAATAATGGCATCATTAAAAGCAAGGAATACCTTACACTACACCAAAGAATATGGACAAATTATAATATTAGCATTCTCCCACAGATTGTTAGATTCCATATAAATAAATACCATTCTAGTCAACATTTCCTTATGGACTTTCCCCTAGCTATTCTTTCCCATTGGATCAAGTACAGCCCAAATAGCCTTTGTAATTATTTTCATTATTTCATCCAGATAGGATACCCCCTTAATTTGATTCAGATGTCATGATTAAAGGTGCTATACACAAAACAAAAGAATATAAAGGTATTTATCACTCATATAATAAGATGTTTTGGAGGGAGCAGGGTTCCAAGCAAATCAGAAAATGGCTTGTTAGAGAAGGGGAAGTGGCTCTGGGACTCTGTGGTAATTAGGACACAGGGTTGAAATGATGATCCCTACATACCTGCTGGCGCTTAAAGATCTGAACTCCCTGCCTCTATCAAAGTAGAGGGCACCCAGATTTTCTTACCAGCTTGCCCTGTCTGATGTGGAGAAGAAGGGCAGATCAACAGCAGTGTTGCAGCCTAAAATTTGACTAATTACAAAAAAAATATCAAAAAGGGAAACAGATTCTATTTCGATAAACCTCTTGATTTTATATCATAAATTTCAAATAATTCAGAATGTAGTTGTTTATAGATATTGGGGGCAGTTAATACATTCAGACTTTCATTTTCATGAGTTATTACAAAAAGATCCTTTGTTTTTTGGCTAGAGGCAAAGGTATAGAGTTTTTTGGTTGTTGTTGTGGTTTATTTGATTAATTTTTCTATGTGTACCAGATTCTGATAAAAAAATGGACAAATGATGGCAAAAGTCTATGCTATCTCCTTCCCATTCCTAAACTCAGTGATAGTTTTGGTTTCTTTGTTTCTGTTGTTCAGTTTTGTTTTGTTTGTTTGGGTTGGTAAAGGTTTTTGAATCAGTGGTGTCAGGCAAATGTTTAACCACCACATTCTCCTCAAAAGGAATCATAAATTGAACTTGATTTGTGCCATAAGCTTATTTACATGGTGCAAAATTGTTAGCAAGGTCCGTTTCAAGCAATCAACAGAATCACACCGTTCTTTGAAATCTTTAGGGATTAATGTCATAAGATATGAAGTAGCTGACAAATATTTTCTGAGATTTGAGTTTAAGCAATATTTATCTTCAGTGCCTGCATGCCAAAGGCTAACTCGGAGCTGAGAGACAGCTACTGTTCTCTTTCCCAGGGCCTCCTGAAACTACCGGCAGGCAACAGCTCTGCTATGCTGAACAGTGTTCTTCTCAGGCAGAAGCCACATGGAAAACCACCAGGAAGATAGTGAAGCAGAAAAACAGGGTCTTGCTTCCTCATGAGTACCATAGAGATAGAACTCGGCTGATTCCGAGGAATACCTGAGATAGGCAGGCAGATATTTTGAGAGTCTGTGAGAGCAGATTGAGACTAAGACAATATATTTATAATATCAATTTTAAATCCAAAGTTGTTGAGCGGATGTGTCAACAGGAAAAGCTACTGGTGTTGGCATGGATTAAAAACAATTGGAAAACAACTTTGAAATGTAGATAAAAATTAAACTTTAGATTGAGAATATGAGTATAATTCTAATTACAATGAATAATTCATATTAATCAATCAAGACTATTCACAAAGCACAGTGAGGATTATTAATTCTTTAAATGTGAAGGTTTATTTTTTTTTAATGTGAAGGCTTAATCTGATATTTGATTTAAACTTGGTGACATATTTGTAATTTTCAGAATTCATTCTGCTTGTAGTGTGCCCATTTGTTATGTAATAATATAATTGCTCATTATTATTTAAATATAATAAAAAGTCAAACATTATCAATTTCCATGATATTTATTCTTCTTGTGCCATGAACTATTTCAGTTAGGCCCTGGGCAATGGAAAAAGTAATATACAATGACTGAATAATTAATAAGTACATTTTTTTACATGACTGAATAATTAATAAGTTTTTCTTTTTTTTTTTTTTTTTTTTTTTTACATGACAAGATATCTGTTGGGAGGCCTTTCCGTGTCCAGTGTATATTCCCTCAATGAGCTTCTTTTATATTCCTGTATTCTTTGCTTAAGACTTTAAACTTCAAAGTTTCAATCTGGCTATTACATTTTTTTTGCTGTTGAAATGGTGAGAGGAGAACTACAACAACAAAGAAAGATTTCTTTCTTCCCTTTCTCTTCTCTTTTCATGTTTTACTCCTTCTCATATCCTTCCCTTCCCATATTCTTCCTTTCCTTTCCCTTCTCCTTCTCTCCCTCCCATCCTCCTTTGCTTCCTTCTTCCTTTCTTTCCCTGGGAAGGGAAAACCATCTACCCAAATGTTTGTTATCTCACTAGCCTAAACTGTGAACACAGAAACTTTTAGGTTCAAGGGAAGACTGGATGTTGGGTGTTTACTTCTCAGCCTCTTATTCTCAGAATAATAACACAAAGGATAAGGAGGTTGAAATAGAATTTGAGGAATTCAATTTGCAATGTCTATAAATGTGAATCTTCCATAAATTCGTCGTCCACCCCAGTACCCAACTTCTGCACTGAGAGTACACAAACAAAGAAAAAGAAAGCAAAACTATTGAAACTTCAGAACTGAACTAGTGAGGACATTGTTGCTGTCATCACAGAACATTCAGTGCTGCAGATTACTCTACTTTCGCTTAGAGGATAACAATCAGGGCTGATGTCCAAGAATCACTGTCGCAGTATAAGGCAGGAATCCCATGGTGGAATAATTGGCAAGCAGGAAAAATATTGGGTAACCATAAAATCCTGATAAATGTCTACAACTAATTGCTTTAGAACTCTCATGAAAGTCACATACCTTCTCTAACAAAGTTCTCATTCTCAGTTTGTTTGTTGTTATTAAGTGTGAAAATCCAGAGCTCAGTGTTGGAATCTCAAAGCAGTAGATGTATAAAGAGCACTCTGAAATATGTTTTGCTAAAAACATTTGGTGGGGTTGGAGTAAATAGTCTGAAGTCACCTCTGGTGAAAATATCCTTTGTTTGAATCCCTAGAACCGTGCAGTTCTAGGGAATCTTCTTTTTCTCTTTTCTCAAAAGACTTCTCGAATCAGTTGAACTCTTTTCTTGCCATTGTATCACTGTAAATCCTCTCTCCTTTACACACAAAACTCTTCTGTGTACTCTCTCCATGCATTTACCCTCCCATAGGCGCAATATCTAAGTGATATTCCTAAAAAAAAATTGACCCATATGTCTGTTTTATTTTCTTCACTCTTCACAAGAAAAAGGAGTGAAAGAGAGGCAAAGATGAACCGCTGCAATGCTGTAGGGCAGAGATCAAGGAGAGCGAAGTCATGAAACTTTTCAAATCTATTCATCAGTGTTTGTACCTAGCCGGGACAAGAATTAATCATAGGATAATAATGATATTAAGATTGCAGTAGAGATATGCAGTATTTCATGATACAAAACAAAATGCATTATATACATAGAAGTTCTGAAGTATAATAAGATAATTTATACTATGAGGCACAACTCCACTTAAAAACATTAGTGATGAGTTTGCATGCATCTCTGTACTCCTCCATTTCCCATATTCCTGCCTTTTGCCAAATGTAGTTGCTTATCAAATTTTACCTTCCTATTATAGTTTAATCCTGAAGGCATTTATTCATAAACAATGGGTTTTTAAATTATTATTGTGCCTCTTTTTCAGTCTTTTACAAACAGCATCTTACTTTATGTATTCATCCATAGCTGGCCTTTCTTAAAAAGTATTGCATTTTTAAATCTTACTAATTTTGTTTTAGGTAACTATTGTATACTTATCTGTCCTGATATTTAATAGCCTATGGTATGAATATCTGGTCTGTTAATACAGTTATCTAGTCTCTGGTTAAAAAACATTTGTTTCCAGGTATTTCCTATCATAAGCAGCACTGCATTGTATATTTTTGTATGCCCCTATACTCATACAAAGATTTCTGCAAAAGTTATTCAGCAGTGAAATACCTGGTATTTAGAGTTTATGTGTTTTCATCTTTATTAGATAATACAAAGATACTTCCAAATGGTTTTTATCACTTATACACTCCCACTAAACAAGTATTTATTTACTTATCTATGCAAAAATTTGGTATTAACAAATTTCTCAATTTTTACAAATCTAGAGAGGAAAAAATTATATCTCAATGTTTTCAAAATTTACATTTTTCCCTAATACTAATAAGATTTAACATTCTGCCATTCATGTTTCATTCTCTGTGCAGTAGTAGTTTTATATATTCAGGCCACATTTTCCTGGGATGTCTCATTTTCTCTTAATGACGTGCATTTCTTGAACATTTTGGATATCATTCTTTCTGAACTATGCTTTTCAAATCTTTTCTCTGAAACACTGCTCTATCCTTCCATTATCAACAAAAATTACCAATTTCAGAACAATCAAAATTGTTAATTTTCACCTTCTTGATTTATTCATTTTGTGTGCTTTGTAGAAGCTCTTTATAAAATTGAGATCATAAACATGTTCTATAATTTCTTCACTTTAGTTTTAAAGTTTATCTAGAATTGAATTTTGTGTATAAATTACACAAAAGGACCTAATTTTACTTTCATATAATAATGCAGTTCCTATCCTTATGGATATTTAAGCAATTGTTCCAGAACAATTATTGTAAAGACTTATAATATTATCATTGTAATAAAGCAATGTTCATCATATCTGTTCATCTCTTTCTGGAGTTTCTATATTGCTTGATATTTTAATTGGTCAATCTACAAAACAGCACCATATTAAGTATGAGAGTTTGTATTAAAAATTACATTTGGTAAGGTTAGCCATCCCAACATATTCTTTTTCAAACTACTTTTAGATATTGACTTCCTCATTTAAATTTTATACTTAATTACTGGAAAAATCTTGCAATGGTATAATGGATCTATAGAATTATTTGGGAGGAGTTGATATATTTATAGTATTGAGTTATCCCTGGTGAAACATTTGGCTAATTTTTGTTGATTTTATCATGGAAGGCAAACCATATACCTACCACACTGTAATGTTAGTGAGAATGTTAGGTTAAATTAAGAAAATGTGTAAGTCATTGCTGATCCTCTTTTGTAAACAAAACATTGCAAAAGAAATGTGAATAGGCTAGACATATGCTGACGGCAAGTTGTAATGGATGGAAAAAAAGTTGTGCTACAGTTGCTTGTGGCTTATTGTCCACTTAAATGGAGAATTGGGAGGTTTGAGGCCTTTTGCTCTAAATCACAAGGCACAAGAGTTAGAATCTATGACCCTGAAGTGTTGGTCTTATGAAAAGATAAATATTTGGCCCAACCTTCTTCTAGAACACATCTTCTGTCATGAATTTCTGCCCTGTGATGGAGGCCAGCATAGAATGAGTCAGTATGTAAAAGGGCACAAGGTCCAACCCTAGTTGTTTGTTTCATAAAAAACAACAAGTTGAAGGATGAGCAGGAAACAGAGACTGCTAAATATAAGATAAAGCCCTGAGGCTTAACAACAGGATCTGTAGTTGTAGACTACTGTAGCTACTTGTACATTGCAGTGGCCAGAAACAAATAGGCTATTTTTTTAAGGGATTGTCTCACCAAAAATTGTAATGTCATAACACAAAAAGTAAACTGTGGCCTGCAAAACTTGAAGTTGTTCAACTTCAAGTAGGAAGTAGGCCAAAAGTGTTGTGACAGCTTATCTGAGGATTCACATCTTTCAACAAATCTGGAAAAGTCTTAGGTTTTATCTCTAAAATACTGTTTATCTTCCAACATCTTTATTTCCTCTTCTAGGACTGTGATTAGCTAATTTTACATTTTCTCATTCTATCCTCCATGTCCTATAATATCTGTTGACTCTTTCTATATTTAAATCTCTCTGTGCTTCTTTTTAGTTACATCAGAACTTCCAGCTACCTAGTGTGTGTCTTATCTACAGTTTTTGGTTTTAGAACTTAGAAACAATTTTTTCACATGTATAAAATACATCTATATAGTTTTCAAATTCTGTAGGCCATTATATAATCTTTTGTTCCTTGCTCATTTTTTATGTGATTCCTTTTTTTATTTTGTATGTATGTTGTGCCCAAGATTACTTATCCGAGAAACCACCAAGGAGCCAACACCGATGCAAACACACGAGGGTTTATTTACAAGCTCGAGCTTGGGTCCAAGTATACCCGACATAGCGGAGTAGGGACTTGGACCCCGATGTGGGTTTCAGCTGAGTTTTAAGGGCTGGTCTAGGGGATCTCCAGAAGGGGGGAAGGAATTTCTCAAGTTCTGTTTACATTCTGATATGGGGCTTTCAAGGGCTTTGAGCTCTGTTCTTATTCTAATATGGGGCTTCCTGCCCTTGGTTTGGGCTCTGTCCTCATTCTAATATGGGGCTTTCTAGGTCGTTAAGCTGAAAGCTGTTTTGTTTTTTTTTCCTGTAACTGCAGTAATGTAAATTTTAGCTCTTATTCACAGGGGCCTGGGATGGCTGTACTTGTGCTAATGCTGAACTTAAAGTGGAATGGCCTTAATTTTCTCGGTCTCCACATGTATTTCCTACATAATTTTATTTTTCATGTCTAATAATTTCAATATCTTAAATACCTGGGGACTATACCTAAGGTTTGCCTTTTTTAACCTTAATTTTCAGAAAACAGTAATGAAATGGTTACTTGCTTTCAGGGCTATCCTTTTGCTTACTGCCTTAGTGTTCTTGTTCTTATTTTGGTATACTGCTTTCCATTCTGTTTTTTAACCAAGTTTGCTTTTATTTTTATTTTGGAGTTCAGCTCGAGAAGTTCATAATATATTAAGCTCTTCCTGTTGCAATTTACATGGCCTATACTTTCACTTTAGTGCAATGAGGCTCAGAGTACCCAGTTCACCTTACTGCCACCAACACTGAATCGTTTTCTGCCTAATCTTATTATGAACCACATAAATGCATTTCATCTAAATTATTACATGTGATTAACTTTAAAATGCAGTTAGCATACATACAAGGAACATGTACTGCATGCCATGAACTCTGTTCAATACTGTCCCAGTATTTTTATTATTTTTTTTTTGTCCCAGTATTTTTAATGATTACAGTTCTCAGGGGCTGGCAAATATGAAATCAGTGAATTAGTATGGTGCAGTATGAAATAACAAGATAAATACCATGCAGTGTTAGAGTGGTAATGGCTATAATATTTTTGTTGGTTGCAACCAGAAACTCTGAATGATATGTGAGGTTTAAATAAGGCAGAGTGGAAATACAAAGAAAGGAGAATTTACTTGCAGAGTGGAAATACAGAGAAAGGAGAATTTACTTGTGACTGTAGGCATCAAGAAAGGCTTTATAGGAGTAGTGCAGACTGAAGAAAAGTTGAGAAAATGAATATAATTTAAAGTGATGCAGGGTCAGTGGACATATAGGTTTCAGAGGAGAGAGAAATCATGTATTAAAATGTTTCTATTTCATTAAGTCATTGTTAGGGATTTGGTAAAGAATTTCAGTTTCCAGTAAATGCCAATAGTCCTATATAATAACGGGAAGCAAAAGGAGAGTTAATAAGATCAATAAAGAGTGATTTGAGATAACCTCAAAGGTAGATGATGAACTTGTAAGTAGCAGAATTGGGATGAATATGAGGGAACAGAGTACTAATAATTGATTAAATATTGAAAATGAATGGCATGTAGGATAGTTTCTGGTTTGTTGCTTGGGCAAATGATTAAGGAGAATGTTATTAATCAATGTAGAAATATAGGAGAAAGAGGAGATTCTTGAAGGTGCTTAATTTTGGATTGCATTGAAAATGATCATGAACATTCAGAAAATGATGTTTAGTGTTTCGTTAAGTATATAAAAATACAGTTTAGTATTAAGTGAGATAAAATGAGATGTGAATTATTGACTTTAAGTTTTTGCATGGACTTTCTTTGGAGAATGTATAAAATACAAAGAGCAAATGAGGCAGAGTCTTGAGCATTAGCCAATACTTATAAGATAGAAGTAGAATAGTAGCCTGCAGACGTAAATTGCAATGGTATTTTTTTTTTCCTATCCTTAGTGCATTCTTTATGTTGTATTTGTATAATTTTAAAGTGACTAGGCTAACTTTAGACATTTGTCTGTAGCCAAAATATGAATCTTTCCTCAAGGTGCTAATTTTTTCACTTACTTCTATGGAATTGGTATGTTGAGGATGTTTTATCATGCTATTTTAAGAAATTGGCTTAATGTGCTAAAAATTAACCAAGTAAGTAGTCTTCCTAACATTAAAGCAAAGCTTGTACTATGCCTCTGGATTTTGAAAGAGATAAGAATTTCTTAATGTTCTCAGTTCTGTTTGTCATCCTGCTTATCATTACCATTCCTCTCCTGTCCCTCATCATAAGGGTGCTCATATTGAAATATCTTATACTGATGAATACTATTATGTTTGCAGTGCTTGTGTTTGATAAAAATCCTGTTGTATTTTCTTTTTTCTCTTCTTTCTAGAACATGCTTTAAACATAGTAATTTTCTTTGTTCCCCAATTCTAAAACCACGTAATTTGCCGTCTCTTAGCAACAGACTAGAGAGGCTACCAGATGCATTTATTTATGTGCTTGATTTTTGAAGAGAAATACACATACTATCTATCATTCAAGGAATGCCTAAAAGCACCTTCTCTGGTCAACAAGACTGTTTCAATGGCTAACTAAAAAGGTTTAATGCATTTTGCTTAGCTTAATTTTTAAGAGATTCCAAAATATTTAATCATATTTGTTGTAAAAAGAGGTTGAGGATTGAAACCACTCTCCCCACCAAAATTTTAAGATGAACTCAGAGTAATAGAGAAGAATGACTAAGTGAAAATTAATTTAACTGGGCCACTCGCAGAATGTCAAATTTAAGACCAACATGAATAGAATTTCTTTAAAAGGAACAGTCACTGATCTGGAAGTTCAACTCTAAGACTCTGAGAATACTTGCAAATCCAGTGACTCTCCTGATCCATTTTGGTTCAAAGATAAACTTTAATTCACTTTCAGTTGAAAACGTATTAATTAAAACATCCAGTGGTCTAACTATAAATGGTGACCCTGATTTAGCAATAACTGATATTTCTCTCCCCCAAGAGCAGGACAGCTTTAGTTTGGGAGATGTAACAAGAAAAGGGCAGGGACTGTGAGTTTGCTGGTGTATCAGCTTCCTGTGGTCGCCTTCACAAATTGCCTCGAGTTGAATGGCTTCAAACTACACAAATTTAATCCTTACATAGTCTTGAGGACTGAGTCTCATGGGGCTAAAATCAAAGTATCTGCAGAGCTGCTTCCTTCTGAAGGTTCTGAGGGGAGCATCTGTTGCCCTGCAGTTTCCTGCTTTTACCAGCTGCCTGAACTCCTTGGCTTTTGCCCTTTCCTCTGCCTTCATGTGGTACCTCTTCTCAGTCTCTGCCCCTCTCATTGCATTGCTCTCTTCTCTGATTGATTCTTCACAGGTCCCTCTGATAAGGGCCGTCACAATTACGTTGGACCTATCTGGAGAATCCAGGATGACCTCCCCTTCTCAAGATCTTTAATTCAATCACATCTTTTGCTGTAAAAAGTTAACATTCATAGGTTCCCAGGATTAAGACATAGGCATGTTTGGAGGGTCATTATTCAGGCTACCACAGGTGCTTTGTTCTCTTTTGTCTGCTTTGAATTTCTCTTCCTTCCTCAAGGAATTTTTCCTCACAAAATCCTCCCTTTTTGTGTGTGTCTGTCCCTTTTTATATGTTTGAGGTCATGGAGGAGTCCTAGACTTGTGAAATTGGCTTTTTTAATCTTTGAAAAAAAACTGCATATGGTTATTTAACCTTATATTTTGAATTTTCACATATGTTTTATTTGGGGGCCTAATTGCCATTTAAATTTTAACATTTGTTATGTGTGAAAACCTAGAGAAAGAACATTTCAGATACAGAGAAGAGCATGTTAAAAAACTCTGTGATTGTATATAAGCTGGACAATTTTGAGGATGATAAAGGAATTTGGGAGTCAGAATTATCATTGCAAGATAAAATACAAGATATTCAGTTAAAATTGAATTTTAAATAAAAAGATAAATACCTTTTTCTTTTTTTTTGCTAGAACTATATTCCAACTATTGCATGGCATATACTTAAATTTTAAAAAGAGGGTTTTTAAAATCTAAAATTTAAATTTAAGTATATGTTTTCTTTTTTTCTTTACTTTTTTGTTAAATTTGGCAACCCAGGACAAGCTCATAGTGAATAAGAGTGTCTGTAGTTGATAAAATGAGAGAAGTCAGAGTCATAGCATGGAGAGACTACGAGGCAAATATAAAATGTTTACGTATTTTCCACATGCAGTTCAAAGCCCTTGGAATGTTTTAAGCATTCAAATGATAGATATAATCTTATTTATATCCCTGGATAATTATACTGGTGTAAATTGTGGACGATAGGTCATGAAAGTGCATGCTTGGGCAGCCCCGGTGGCCCAGCGGTTTAGCACGCCTTCAGCCCAGGGCATGATCCTGGAGACCTGGGATCTAGTCCCATGTCGGGCTCCCTGCATGGAGCCTGCTTCTCCCCCTGCCTGTGTCTCTGCCTCTCTCTCTCTCTCTGTCTCTCATGAATAAATAAATAAAATCTTAAAAAAAAAAAAAAAAAAGAAAGTGCATGCTTGAAAGTGAGACAGTATGAGTAGCTGTTTGATCAGTCTTGGTGAGAGATAATGGTGACTATAATTTGGGAGAATGATAGAGCAAAGTGTCATTCACTTGGGGTACACGTACTCCATCTCAGTGAGGAGCATATTGGGAGAGGATGGGGAGATAACTGAATAGTATAGATTCAAACCGATACACAGAAGATTGGAAAAAGCTTCCCAAACCTCCAACCTGAGTGTGTTAAGTGTGGATAGGAACTTCAATAAAAAGATATCCTGAGGAAGTGATTAATAAAGTTTTTTCTAATAAGGAATAACAATATGAAAGAAATGGACTTTCTGTATCTGTATCATTTAATGATGGAGGAATTACAAGAGTATTAGCGTGCTTCCTTAAGGCTATTTTTCCACCAATTATAAAGGTGTCTGGATGCATATTGTATTTTACTAGTTCATAAGCAGATATCTAGAAATCAATTATTTAAACTTTAGCCCCATTTTTGAAGAGAAATTCAGTGTTTACCTGTTTTTCATTAGATTTTCTATCATTAAATAGATTTTATCAGTAAATGTATCAGTCCCTGTATTCTCTTTCCAGATATTTTTTCCCTCTTATTTGAACATGAAGCTCTAAGTATGAACTTCACAAAACTTAATGTTCAGTAAATAATTACATCTTGCAAATAGAATAAGGTACTGTTCACTATGATAAATATTCGAAAAAGTCACTAGTAAGACCAACGAAGCATAAGATGATTTCATTGCTACCCTATAATAGACTGTGAATTATTTTTTAAAATTGTATATTATTCATTATATAATCAATGTCTTTTTGAAAAAAAGGTACAAACATCAGGTAATGGGATAATTTTGCATATGCCACATAACAAATGAAGAATCAAAAAAAAAACAACAATTAACACTTAGAATATTTGTCTTTTCCCTCAAAATTTTAATGCTGAATTTTGCCTTCATTTCCTCAAGGAGTTGAGGTTACCTAGAACTAGTGAATACATTAATATGTTGGGCTTTATTAACAATTTCTTACAAAAACATCTATATCAAACGTTTGGAATTATTTAATTAGGAGTGATTCTACAGTGGGAGTTGCCTGGTTAACATGAATATGTTTAAAGCTCATGGTTATTTTCTAGAAGAATTATGCCATTTTAAACTACTACCAGCAATGTGTCAAGATATCTGCTTTGTCAGCATTATCTTTTTTCAGTTAAACCATGTTACCAAAAAATAATATTTGTGAGTTCAATAATAAAAGAATAGTTTGATATTTTTTCAAGTATATTCTACATAACAAATGAGCATGTATCATTTGTTGAGAACATTTTACTGAGTTTCCTATTTGTCCTTCAATTTTGTTTTGAACAAAAATACTTTTGGTTGCCTTGTCTTGACCTATACATTTCTATTTTTTGTGATCAGATTGTTTGGTCTTCTTTCATCAAAGCATCCATAATTTTTATGGTTTAAAAAATTTTCCTAATACAAAATTTACATTAAAAAAACATTTCCTAATGACTTGATTTTTAATATTAACTCACAGTTCATAAGACTTGTGAGATTTGTATGTCCTTTTATTACAGGACTTTATATGTAATTTTATCTTAAAATAATTTATATAACTATAGGCCATTGTCCAGGTTAATGTTAAAAGTATATTTTATTGTCAATAATAGTGTTTTGTTACAATTACTTTAATAAAAAATAGAATACAAATATATCAAATTCCCTAATGTAATACTTGCTTATTTACATCTCATTAATGCCATTTCATCAATTAATGAGACTATTAAGATCTGATGTCTGAAATTTAGAAGAAATATAGCACCCTTATTTATTTTTTATATTTTGTATGTTATGTAATCCAGACTTTTTCTGAGATATGTCTAATCCTTCAGCTGAGAACGTTTGTGCTGTCACACACATAAAAATTCCTTTCGGTCTTCATAAAGCTTTAACTATGTCTCTGTGACCACAATAAAGACTTTCTTTCCTACCTGATCTTATTTTGACATCTATCAGTTACATCAAATGTCCAAATTAGTTTTGCTTGAAACTATGGTCTATGAAATGATTGACTTATTGCAGTGAATCTACCTTATGTCCTCTCAGCCTGTACCTCTCACAACAGGATAGCTATAATTACCCATATTATACAGATAACAAAACTGGGATTTAAGAAGATTAAAAAATTCAGCTAGTATATAATAGTAAAAGCATCTCCATCTAGATTTTTATACCATGTAAATTTGACTACCTTCTCACTAGATCCTGTGGATTTCTTTTAAGTGCATTTAGTATAAAAAGAGCCATCAAACTGCTGATGATAGAAGAAATAGAAGATGATGTAGAAGAAAGTGCTGTCCACACTTAACCAAACCTTAAGATTTTCAAAACTTCCTAACAATATGATTTTAAAATGTTCCTTCAGCCTCCTTAGATTTATTGATCTTTTTCGTAAATTATATTATTATAAAATAATTCCTCTGTGTTAAAGATTCAACTGACATTATAGAGGGCTGGTGAGGAAGTGGATTTAGCCTTCTGAGATTTGTTAATGACATATCAACCGACAATTCCCCCATGTCCAGCAATACTATCAATAAACAGGATGATTTATTAAGAACTAAGAATTCAACAGAAAATAAAAATCAATGCTCTGTCTCTTTATGGAATCAACATTTATTTTATGTTATTGGTTAAAATAAAGTACTAAGACACACCAATCGATTTGGATACATATTACTTAAGTCTACTCTAGGTAATTAATATCATTGATTTCTTGAGCATAAAATATATTGGTCAAATAAAAGTGTGCCTTTTTTAGTAAATATCAAAAGTGCAAATCAAAAATAAGGAGACTTTAAAAGTCTGCTGATAACAGATAGGCATGTAGAGTTAATGGACTGTGGTCCCTACAATCCATCAATTGTCACATAGCTGCTATCTAGTGATAAAATCAATGCAAGTGCTTTGAAATACACAGAACTGCTTCATTGAGAACTCTAACCTCAATATGTCATCACACAGGTATTTAAACATCAGGAGATGTAGAAAAGCTTCAAATGGTTTTGAACTTGTAAAGCCTGACAAAAGATTTGTATATTTTACAGATTTGTTTTCTTCTAGCTCAATACACAATTTCAGAATATATCAATCCATCAACCATTCTTCTTCGAATGGTTGTGAATAAATTGTAGCCAGGAATTTTACTACATCTTACATTGACTAGTTAAATGAATGCCCTGACTTAAAAGGAGATAGGGAAAATGTATAACTCCCAGAGTACAGAGATAAGCTTCGTATCCAGTATCTGTTGTTAAGATATATGATTTTGAGTTTTAAAATTAAAGTCATCTTAAAACATTTCCCTTTAAATAATGTGATTTTCTGCATCAACACTCCCCAAAAGCAGTGATCTAAAAGTTATAGATGGGCTTAGAATGAATTTAAATTGAAATCCGATTTATATAGTGTGGAGAAATTTTAGTTCTAAAATAATCTATTTTGGTCCAGTGTGCTGGGAATAAGGATTGTTGTATAAACCTCACACAAGATTTTTAGTACAGCAGATTTAACTGCTATGTGGAGAAATTGTTGTTCCTCTGATTATTACATTGGAGCGAGATTGATTTATTTCCATGCCCCTGGGGTTAAGATGTTATTTCATCAGGATTCATGACTAGAACTAGAGAATTCTTTTGTAGTTAATTAAAAGTTGATTCACAATCAAAAGAATGTATATGCACAGAATACATAAGAGTAACACAACTCTTGATTAAAAAAAATGGCATCAGTTATTTTTCAAACTCATAATTTTCTATGTGTTTTCACATGTTATCTTAATCATGTCAACACTATTAATATATGCACTACTGTTCAGTTTGGGAGCATTTGAGAAGGCTATACTTGGCAAATTCAGTTTCCCTATTTAGACAACTTAACATCTTGAACACATTTTATTTAATTCTGACAGTGTAATAAACTGAATGAACATGTGGTATAATTTCTATTTCATCGAGAAAACAAAGGACTGACTAGAAATTGATTGGGCCAAATGAATACAACTAAATATTAAGCAAGAGGATTACACAGAATATTTTGATCCTTGTGATGTTTTTATTTTTATTTTTTTTAAAGATTTATTTATTTATTTTTAGAGAGAGACACAGAGAGAGCACAAATGAGTGGAGGAGCAAAGGGAGAAGGAGAGAATCCTGAAGCTGATTCTGCACTGAGCATGAAGCTCTACCTGGGGCTCAGTCACAGGACCCTGAGAGCATGACCTGAGCTGAAATCAAGAGTTGGTCACTTAACAACTGAGCCATCCATGCACCCCGCTGTTTTTATTTCTTTAATTCCATAGAATTATTTGGTTTGGGGGAACACACAAGTTCGTTATGTGTTTTGGATACTAACCCTTTATCAGATCTATCATTTGCAAATATCTTCTCCCATTTCATAGATTGCTTTTTAATTTTATTGATTGTTTCCTTCTTTGTACAGAGGTTTTTTGTTTTGTTGAAACCCCAGTACTTTATTTTTGTTTTCGTTTCCCTTGCCCTAGGAGTCCTATCTAGGAAGAAGTTGATGTGGCCAGTGTCAAAGAGGTTACTGCCTGTGTTCTCCTCTAAGATTTTGATGGTTTCCTGCCTCACATCCATTTTGAATTTATTTTTCTGTATGGAATAAGAAACTGTTTCACTTTCTTTCTTCTGCATGTTGCTGTCCAGTTTTCCCAACACCATTTATTGAAGAAACTCTTTTTTTCCCCCTATTGGATATTCTTTTCTGCTTTGAAGAAAATTAGCTGATCATATAGTTGTGAGGTCATTTCTTGGTTTTCTCTTCTGGTCTATTCATCTATGTGTCTGTTCTGTGCCACTACTGTACTGTCTTGATCGCTACAGCTTTGTAATATAACTTATAGTCTGGAATTGTGATGCTTCCAGCTTTGTTTTACTTTTCAAGGTTGCTTTGGCTATTTGGGGTCTTTAGTGGTTACATACAAATCTTAGGATTGCTGGTTCTAGCTCTGTGAAAAATGCTGATGAAGTTTTGATAGGGATTGCATTAAACATATAGAATGCTTAGGGTAAGTGTAGATATTTTAATAATATTCTTCCAGTGCATTAGTGTGGAATGTTTTTCCTTTTCTTTATGTTGTCTTCAATTTCTTCCATCAGTCTTTTATAGTTTTCAGAGTAGAAGTCTTTTACCTCTTTATTTTATTAAGAGTTTATTCCTAGATATCTTATTGTTTTTGGTGCAATTGTAAATGAAACTGATTCCTTAATTACTCTTTCTGCTGCTTCATTACTAGTGTATAGAAGGCAGTAGATATCTTTATATTGATTTTGTATCCTGCGACTTTACTCAATTTGACCATCAGCTCTAGCAATTTTGTGGTGGAGTCTTTTGGGTTTTCTACATAGAGTATCGTGTCATCTGAGACTACTGAAAGTTTGATTTCTTCCTTGCCAATTTAGATGCCTTTTATTCTTTTTGTTGTCTAATTGCTAAGTCTAGGACTTTCCTCTAAACAAAGTCTAAAGCTAGCAGAAGGAAGGAAATAATAAAGATTTGAGTAGAAATGAATGATATAGAAACTGAAAACAAAAACAGCAACAACAAAGCAATCGAACATATCAATGAAACCAGGAGCTGGTACTTTGAAAAAATTAATAAAATTGAGAAACCTCAAGCCAGACTTTTCAAAAAGAAAAGAGAAAGGATCCAAATAAGTAAAATCACAAATGAGGAAGGAGGAAATAACAAGCAACACCACAGAAATACAACCAATTATAAGAGAATATTATGAAAAAAACTATATGCCAACAAAAAGGACAACCCGGTAGAAATGGAGAAATTCCTAGAAACATATAAACTATTGAAACGGAAACAGGAAGAAATAGAAAACTTAAACAGACCAACAACCAGCTAAGAAATTGAGTCCATAATCAGAAATCTCCCATCAAACAAAAGTACAGGACCATATGGTATCACAGGCGAATTCTATCAAACATTTAAAGAAAAGTTAATACCTATTCTCAAATTATTCCAAAAAATAGAAAAGAAAGGAGAACTTCCAAATTCATTCTATGAGGCCAGAACCTGATAGGGCACCCTATTCAGAAAGGAGTGTCAAGGAAAATCCAAGACAACAAAAGAGACAAAAGCTGCAGAAGAAATTTTAGTTTCTGACATCTGCAGCTAAAGCAGATATTAAACACAGCATAAGTCCTAGCCAAATAAATATAAAACCAAACACCAGGAGCCTTTCGCCTTTAAACATAAAACCAAACACCAAGATTTACTACAGTTCCTAAAGTTAATATTATTGATTTTCAAAATTTGTCATAGGAATACACTATATCATTAGGAGTTGTGCCAAGTATATGTGTGTGTACTTGTTATTTAACAAGTAAATCAATAAATTGAGTTGTTTACTTAGGCCAGCTGCAAAGGGCTACTGGGCAAGCTCTCCAGCCAGTACCTTGGCACGCCACTGGCTCCAAGGCCCTTCTCTGCTCATCTCACTGTAGGTGGTGATAACATGATCAGCAAAAAGGATCAGGAGGTTCAGGGAAAGGAAGCATGACAATTCCCCATATAATCAGAGAAGAGAAGGGAAGGGTGTTAATTTATCTTCACCTGGGATGTTGGCCTTCAGATCATTTCAGCAGGAACTTAATGCAAAACACAACAAATAGGAGAGACTTAGTGGGGATATAACTACTCAAAGTAAAAGCTTGATTTTTCTTCTACATAGGGTTACAAGTGCTCTTGATATGGAAGAGATATTGACTGAATCGGTAAGTAAATTGGATGGTATTAGGCAAAAGATACCACAAGTACCCCCAGGAGCTCTCAGGAGAAGACATGCATCAAATCCATAGAGACATTACTACAGGACTGCAGGAATATGTGGAGGCTGTCTCCTATCAGCACTTCATCAAAACATGGTCACTTATCAGTATGGATGAAATTAAATGGTTGTTATTTACAACAGAAGAATATGAAAAGAAAATAAGACCCCCCTCCTCTGATGCAGAGGGGAAGCACTTTGGAACATGAAGACTGAAAATCACACTGGTTGATTACCTTCTGTCATTCCCAGAAGGTGTTCTGAGAATGGCTATTTTAACTGGAGATTTGATGGAGATGTGTGTGAACAATATGGGGAATGGGGCATTGACACCCCCTTTGAAATGAGCCCATTTTTATGTCATTTATAATGGGTATAATGGGTTTTCATTCATTGGATCTTGTGATATTTCTAAGAAGTTGTATACTTTGAAACACAGTTTGGCCAAAGCAAAGAATGCTTGTGATGCCTTGAAAGTCAGAAGTTCTGAAATTCCAAAAATAAATTGGCAGATGTCTTTTCAGTTAAAACAGAAATGATTGGGACACCTGGGTGGCTCAGTGATTGAGCGTCTGCCTTTGACTCAGGTGGTGATCCCAGGATCCAGGATAAAGTCCTGCATCAGGCTCCCCACAGGGAGCCTACTTCTCCCTCTGCTTATGTCTGTGGCCCTCTCTTTGTGTCTCTCATGAATAAATAACTTAAATCTTAAAAAAAAAAAAAAAAAAAAAAGCAAAAATACAGAAAGGACCGATCAAGAAGAACACCTTACTCAGTTATTTTATTGAATACCATATTCAGTTATTCTTTTGAGAGACCATTTTGTGAGACTTTTAAAGTATTTTTAGTATGTCATTGGACTTTATTGTGACTTTTGCATAGAAATGTTTTCAGTTTTACTTGTTTTAAAATGTATACAAGCTGTACATAAAATTATTGAAACAAGTCATTTCTTATATCTTACTCAATAAAGTTTGCATACAATTGTTTGCATATATGCCAATTTGAATTTTTGCTGGCTAAACTTCCATCATTTATCTTTGAAATGGGAACATGCTTGAGTGCATTTTCTGCTATACCTATTTTAATTTACATTGTGTGATTTTTGGACTGGTAATATTTAATGGAAACCATGTGTTATTTAAATTGGTGATTTTGTTCTTATGCATGTTGTCTTGACTTTCATGTTTAAATTTCTTGGTAATATTTTGCCAAGCCTCCAAAATAAGTTTATTCCATAGAACAAGAATGAAAAATTATTAAGTTTCAGTATACTTAATTTTATGAGGTATTATCATGAGAATTCATTAAATATTCTGGCCAATTTTTAGGTCATATTTAATCCATTTAAAGTAGCCTTCCAAAAAATTGTTGGATACCCAGATTTTAGTTTTTAAATTTAATGTTTATCCTTTATCACAGAAAGTCTGATAGTGAATTAGAGCTAACATCATAATATTTTCACTGGTGTTTGAGTTCAATCCTATACCTGTACATATATCTGAAAAGTTTTAGTAATGATTATTAGTTGTTCTTTTGTTGTCATTATGGTACATTAGGATGTTTCTTATAGATGTATCTATAAGAAATTACATTTAAATAATTACAATGAAGTCTTAAATTTTTCAGATTTTTTTTTTTTTTTTTTTTATTTATGATAGTCACAGAGAGAGAAAGAGAGAGAGGCAGAGACATAGGCAGAGGGAGAAGCAGGCTCCATGCACCGGGAGCCCGATGTGGGATTCGATCCCGGGTCTCCAGGATCGCGCCCTGGGCCAAAGGCAGGCGCCAAACTGCTGCGCCACCCAGGGATCCCCTTAAATTTTTCAAATACTTAGTTAATTCAAACTTTTATAGTTGTCCAGTTGTGTTATTTGATAGTATAAAAAGTTGCCAAAGAAAATTTATCGTATACAATTCAGCAATAAGACAATTGCCAACACAGTCAGGAATAGCAATGGTAGTCTCTAATTATGTTTAGAATTGGAATTTACATACTAAAATTAGTTATAGATTATTCCCTGTGGTGTGAAACTGACTTGAGCATGACACTATTGGCTGACAACCAGACATTTCAATTGGGTTTGTGAATTTTGAGCATCTAAGATACTGGATTTTAGTTTTAGAAAGATTAGCTGCTCTGTTTCCAAGGACTTGATTCTTTGAAACTGAAATTTCCCCAAAAAAATCATGTGAAGGAAAATGTAGACATGCCTAATAAATTAGGTTGGTTGGTTTATTTTGGTGGTAGTAAGGTTTTTTTTTTTTTTTTTTTTTTTTTGGTTTCCCTATTCGAAGACATACTGCTAAAATATAATCTCATTACATAAACTTGTTTCTTCTGTCACTTGAAGTTAAATTTATAATGTTAAAAGTAAAATAATAAATACATTGGTGAATGTCTTATAGATGTTTAAAACTGAAGTCTTTAAAATCTTTAAAAAACAATTACATTAATTGATAATTCAATGCATGAATTAATGGGTTATTTTCTTTTAAACTATAGAATTCTGATAACCTTCTTACAAATATACAACTTCCCTTACAGAGACAGTAGTTTACAATACTAGTTTGTGATATTTTTAAGTAATTTACTTTCTCCTGAAAATGTGTTGGTTAATCATGGATTACATTTGGCCTTACTTTACAGATCTTAAGGGAACTTTTTCTTTTCTTTTCTTTTCTTTTCTTTTCTTTTCTTTTCTTTTCTTTTCTTTTCTTTTCTTTTCTTTCTTTTTTTTCTTTTCTTTCTTTTTTTTCTTTTCTTTTCTTTTTTTTTCTCCTTTTAGAAATAAGAGAAGGGACAGAGGGAGAAGGAGAGAAAGAACCTTAAGCAGGCTCTATGCTCTGCTTGGAGCCCAAGGTGGGACTCAATCTCACAACTCTAAACTCATGACCTAAGCCTAAATCAAAAGTCTTGTGCTTAATTGACTGAACCACCTAGACACCTCTTAAAGGGACTTTTTCTTAACCAAAGTAAGTAACTAGCCAGATAATATTGTCTTTGCTAAAAGCCAAATGTTTGGGGATGCCTGGGTAGCTCAGTGGTTGAGCATTTGCCTTTGGCTCAGGGCATGATCCTGGAGTCCTAATCGAGTCCCACATCAGGCTCCCCTCAGGGAGCCTGCTTCTCCTTCTGCCTATGGCTCTGCCTCTCTCTCTCTCTCTCATGAATAAATAAATAAAATCTTTAAAAAAAATGTTTGTGTTGCCCTAGATTCATATGTTAAAAACTAATGCCCCATGTAATGATATTTGGAGGTGGGACTTTGAGAAGTCATGAGGGTGGAAATCTCATGGATGAGATTTGTGTACTTCTAAAAGAAACTCCAGAGAGCTCCCTTGCTTCTTCTGCCATGTGGGGATACAGCAAGAATACAGCCATTTATGAACCGGAGTGTGGCCCTCACCATACACTGACTCTATGGGCAACTTGATTTTTGACTTCCAGTCTCCAGTACTATAAGATATAATTGTTGTTATTTAATCCATACAGTCTATGGTATTTTGTTATGGTAACCCACATGGACTAAAACAGATACTGGTTCTAAGAAGTGGAATACTTCTGTAAACAATAACTAGAGATCAAGAGGCAGCATTGGGCCTAGAGAAAGGATAGAACCTAGAAGAGTTTCGTAGTTATGCTAGAAAAAGCCTATATTGCCATGGACCTACACCTTTAAAGGCAATCCTGGTGACAGCTTCTTCAAGCCTCAAACGTGGAGAATATTTATGTAATCCTGAATAGAGTATTGGTACAAATAAGAGCAGTAAAGGCCATTCCAGTGAGGTCTCAGTCGAAAATGTTGAACATATTATTGGAAAGTGAAGGCAAGGCAAACTTTGTCATAGAGCATCAGAGACTTTATTTGTGTTTGCCTTTTATTACTTTGTGGAAGGTAGAACTTGTGGGTAATTAGGTTGGCTATTTGAAGCTATTTTTAAGCAAAATGTTGAAGGTTGGCTTGTTTCCTTCTGATTGCTTATAGTAAACTATGCGAAGAGAGAAGTGACTTAAGGATTGAATTGTTAAGAAAAAAAGGAAGTAGAACTTAAAATTGGGGGAAATTCTCAATCTATCCATATTGCAAAATATGAGAACACTAAGGGTGTGGCCAGTTGACCATTTGATAAGAAGATTTGTACTCATACAAAGTCAGCCATCTCAATAGAAACCAGGAGCTATTGTTTAAGACCATGGAAGAACGATGCCAAAGGCATTTCAGAGATCATCAGGGCTGCCTCACCGATCACAGGCCCAGAATGCAAGGGCCTGGGAAACAATGCAGTTTCAAAGGAGGAGCCATGCTTCTGGGATCCAGCAGCACACTTCCCTGCAGTTGCCACTTATCTTTGCACGCTCCCTTCACTCTCTGGCACCAGGCTCCTCCACTTTCCCAGGTATGGTTTTGGTAAGCCCTAGTGCAGTAATGGCCTCCCCTCAGGAGTGCACAGCAAGCAATTCAGCATCATCCTTCAGCCACAATCATCACCAGAGAGCAGAGTGTAAAAGTCCAAGGCTCATGTCTGCCTCCACCTGGATTTCAAAAGATGAGGCCACCTGTCAGACTGGGGAGAGCCAGGCAGAAAGCCATGATAGGGCTGTCCCCCGGAGGCGTGGGAGTGACCCTGCAACCCCAGAGGGTCATGAAGACAGAGCTTTGAGCTAAAGAGAGTCACTTTTGAGATTTGAGGTTCATTATTTTCCCCATTAGATTTGAAACTTACCTTTACCTCTTTCTTCTTTCTTCTTTCTCCCTTTTGAGATGGAAATGTTTCTCTTATGTATGTCCTACCATTGTATTTTGGAAGCATGTAATGTATTTGGCTTTACAAGATTCACATCTGAAAAGCAATTTTTTTTTTTTTTTTTTTGCCTCAGGATGAGTCATACATACAGTCTTGCCTGTGTCTGATTTTGGTGAAATTTCATACTTTAGACTTTGAGTTGCTGTTGAAATAACTTAAGACTTTTGGGGCTGTTCAGATGGAATAAATTTATTTTGCATGTGACGAGAACATGAATTTTGGAGACCAGGGCAGAATTCTGGAGACTGTGACCCCTCAAAATTCATATGTTGAAACCTAATCCCCAGTGTGATGGTATTTGGAGGTAGGATTCTTGGGAGGTGATCAGATCATGACAGCAGAATCTTCATAAAGGAAATTAGTGCTCTTATAAAAGACCCCAGAGAACTCTCTTGCCCTTCTGCTACCTGAAGACACCTGGAGAAGAAAGCCATTTCTGAACCAGAAAGCAGACCCTTCCTGGATATGAATCTTTTTTTTTTTTTTTTTTCCTGGATACGAATCTGCCTGCATCTTGATCTTGGACTTTCCGCCTTCAGAATTGTAAGATATAAGTGTTTGCTGTTTAAGCCACCCAATAGATAATATTTTTCTTATAGCATCCCTAATAGACTTACACTATCACTCATTCCTCTCATCAGTTCACTTAAAAGCAACACAGAACATCAGTACTTCCTCCTTCACCACGGTCCCAAAGCATAAACCTATTCTACCTTTATTTTCTATTAAGAAAATACAACAAAAATAAATAATTGCATGTAAAAAATTTTAGAAATACAAAATATGGCACTTAAAAACATAACCAAATTAGCATTTAACCTGTAATCAACTTAACCAATTTTTAGATCTTTACTTTTTCCATCAGAATATTTTTGCTTCTTTTCATTTTCTTTCATTGTTTCTGTTTCTGACTCTCTCTCCCTCTCTCACTTTGAATTTCCTTCTCTCTCCAGTTATCTTCATTCATTATTACTGGAAAAAAATGATAAGACAATAAGAAACTGTACACTTAAAAATCTGCGATTGTGGTTTTATTGTACAAGTTTATACCAATCTTTTGTTTTTATAGGTGGATTGCTTTATTTATTTAGGTGTTTAGGCAAAAACATAAGTAAGAAAGAGATTGTTGCTGTAAAGGGAGTAATGAGGAATATGTTCTATCTGGAAAAATCTGTATCAAGTTTCCTGACTAAGAAATTTCACAAAATTTAATAATAAATGAATAGTCTCTGGGTTATATTGAGAAAAACTCATTTGAGAGTTATCAGAATTACCTTTTGACCACAAAATGTTAGGAAAAAAGTTATAAATCATAGAAGTCAGCATTATTGGATCTGTAAGAAATTGTATTAAATCAAGGTTATATATATTAAACATAAAGTATATCCATAACTTATTTATTACAAACCATACATTTCTATTTGTTCACATCAGTGAAATATAGATGAGATGGTGAAATGAATTATGAATCACTTCCTATTGAATGAATGCTAATGTTATAGTTATTGATTTTTTTCCATGATTTTTCCCCTCAAATTCTAGAGAAAATGTCCTTCAATTTCACTTTAGCCTTGTTATTACAGTCTATGAATGTATATTTGCATTATTGGGTATTCCAGCCAATTAGACCCTTTATAAGTATACTCTGAATATGTATTTTTACCTTTAGCTCTGAAGACCTATTTTTTTTTTCTTTTTAAAGTAAAGCTTGGGACTCCTGTTTAGCTCAGTCGGTTGAGTATCTGACTCTTGATTTTAGCTCAAGTCATGATCTCAGAGTGGTGGGACTCAGCCTTGTGTTGGGCTCCACACTCAGTGCAGAGTCCACTTATTCCTCTCCCTCAAAGGTCACAGGATGTAGAAAGAAAAATCACACTATGTGAAATCTAATACCCTCATTTGTCAATCATTTCTGTAGAACATAAAATTATATGGCTCAACATTTCCAGTCTTCCTAAACTGTGTTTAAATCCTGATATCACACTGTATTAAAAATGCTTACTTGGAGTAAGCTATCCCAAGCTATTTAAGTTTCCAATACATCACATAGCTTGTAGAAGAGCCCCATAGGCTGCTGTGAGAATTAAATTAGGTAATTCATATACAGCTCCTTACATTTACAATAACAAAATACAAATAATGCTAACCACTGTTACTTATGTTTAGGTCATTATTTTTATTATGCCTTTGCTGTTACTTGTGTTTTATCTCTGACATTGGAAAAAATAGTACTATATTAACTTAAAAATACCTCAGAATTGGGAGACCTAGGTCACACAGTTAAACATCTTACTCTTGGTCTCAGCTCAGATCTTGATCTCAGGGTCATGAATTCAAGCCTCACATTGAAAAAAGCCCTTACTGAAAACTAACTAACTAACTAACTAACTAACTAACTAACTAACTAACTTCTCTATCTATTTGGCCAGAGAATGGTGTAAGGAGGAAACTGTGCCTAGAAAGGACTTTCAGACCTTTCTGCCCTTGAAAAGCATGATATTTAAATCCATATTTCAAATAAGAAATTTTATTTAATGTCACAAAAACACCATTTTTATTTTTCCATATCAACTTCCTGTTGGTCTACTATAAGTGAAACTTTGGAAACTTGGATTTATCTATAAATTATAGGATGTTAGGCCCTCCTCTTTAACTTAGAATGACTATATTAACATGATTAATATTGTAATGCCTTAGGCAAACATCATCACTCTCTTCTTTTCCATTGACTCTAAAATTTATTGATCCACAGTGACCAAAACTGACTACACATTATTACTCTCTTTGTAATATTTTCCACTAGGATGGAAACCATATTGAGTAACCTTCCATACTTATAAACTTCTCAAACCCATACCAAGTGAAAATGGCTAATTAATTCCATAAAACATAACAATGTGTTTTACAACCAGAGGACAACTCTAACACTGAATAAAAATCATGAGGACAATATAGAATAATTCACACAATCAAGAAATACCTGAGTCAAAACACATGTAAATTAGCTTATAAATAGGCTCACACAAATAAACACTTCTTTTACTTAGACAACTTAAGTCTATACTTCTATTTCAAAATCATATTCTATCACAAATATGAGTTGCAAATACTCCAATAAACTTGCCCTAGGAATTTTGAGATATTCTATTGTACTCTGATTTGAATGAAAAAAATTTCATGTAAAACCAAGCAAAAGCTTATGATGGATTAACTGACCTTTAAACCACACATACATAAGCTTTTAGTTAAAATGATTCTCAACCTGGAATATCATCCTGGGTATGTATGAATATTCATTTTCACAGATAATAAGGATTCAAATCTTCAATGTAAATTCAGATCAGATAATTCAGATCTGATGCATGTAAGCTGAATTTATTAGGTAATTACATTTTCATTCAGTTATATACTTTAGTGAAAACATCTAATTATGCTTTTATAGCATCAATATGGTTTGGTCATTTATACATTTTTTCACTATATGTATATGATATGATATACATACTTATATCCGTATTACACATTACATTATTCACATCTAGTAGATATATTTATAGGTAAATATAGAAATAAAATATATAACATCATTACATATCTATATTTATCTTAAACATTCTGTAATATACATATCTGTATTATATATAAATTAAAACATGTAATTGATGTCTGACATATATATATATAGAGAGAGAGAGAGAGAGACAAAGACAGAGGTAGAGTATTTAATATTGTCTAAGGTAAAGATAGTTCAGATAAACTCTATTCCCACCCTTACTGCATTAGGTGGTTATAATTTAAAATAGACTTTGGGGATCCCTGGGTGGCTCAGCGGTCTAGCACCTGCCTTTGGCCCAGGGTGCGATCCTGGAGTCCCAGGATCGAGTCCCGCATCAGGCTCCTGCATGGAGCCTGCTTCTCCCTCTGCCTGTGTCTCTGCCTCTCTCCCTCCCCCCTGCCCCCGTCTCTCATGAATAAATAAAATCTTAAAAAAATAAAAAATAAAATAAATAAAATAGACTTTTTTAAACTTAACACTTTTTACAAATTAATCATTTAACCTAAAATTAATTTCTTTGGAAAATTAATTATTACTATTGCTTTAAGAAATAGTTGGAGAATCATTGTAAGGACTTAAAGAGGTATCAATAATTTCTTCCCCCCAAAAAAAAGAAATAAAACATTTTATGGGCAAAAATCAATACTACTTCCAAGGTCTAGATTATTTCCATGCTCTATAAACTCTGAGCATACCATAATAGAGAAGATTAATAAAAAGTTTTTAATTAGTCTACTTTTCATAAAACATCATAAGCAAAATTAAGCAATATACAGTAAACTCTGAATCAGCATTTATAAAGTAATGGACAGAAAAAAATGTATTAATATGCAAAAAACTCCTATTAACCACTTTAAACAGTTAAGGGATAGCTATATGAGGTTTAGATTGAATTTATAAAAGAATATGCCCAGAGGGAAATCATATAAAAGTTATAATAAGAGATAAAATATCTGAAAAAATAAAATTACAGCTTGACATCTTATTTGTATTATCATATAAACATTTAAAATTTAGTATCCAAATAATAGTGTGAAGAAATAACTACCCTTACATTACTCTAGTTCTAAGTTATTACATGTTTTTTAGACAATTGTCAATGTTTGTCAAAAGTCTTCAACTAATCTGATACTGTAATTCTATTTCTTAGAATATATTTCAAAGGCATAATTTAAGAGAAATGTTGAAATGTACATATGAAGATGATACTGCAGTATTAATCATATAAGTAAATATATAATACCTAAATTTCTAATAATTATATATTGATCACAATGATGATAGCAGCTAACATTTATTATATACTTATTATAGACTAGCAATAAATATTTTCTCATGTAAGCATAATAGCCTCATTTCATGCAGTTATTTTAAAGAATCTGAGAGAGGTACTTGGGTGGCCTGGTTGGTTGAGAGTCTGACTCTTGATCTGGGGTCAGGTCCTGATCTTGGGGTAGTGGGATCAAGCCCCAAATCAGGCTCTGTGCTCAGCAGGGAGTCTGCTTCTTTCCCTCTCCCTTTCCTTCTACCCATCACCCTGCTCACACTTTCTTTCCCTTGCTCTCTAAAATTAATAAATAAATCTTTAAATAAGAACCTGAAAATCAGAAAGCTAAAATAATTTGCTATGTAATATATAATAGAAAAGCCACAAGTATGTAATTGAACCCCAAATTTCTTTATCTCTCATTAACCATTTTTATTTCATCAAAACAAAATACTAATTAATACATTGATTAGATACTTTCTGATAATTATATGTGATATCATACAATGCAACCTTTAAGGTAAAGATGATTATAATAATCTGAGAAAATTCTGGTAGTATATTATTCTTAAAACTTACAAAAAATCTTGAATATATTGCATAACTTTGTATAATCTGTTTTTTAATTTATGGCAACATTATAATGCATATGTGTCCATTTTGTGTGTATGTGTATGCAGGTAGAGAGAGAGAGAGAGTTTTCAGTGAATTAAAATCAGCACATCTCTGCTCTTTGTGGAACTTACATTCTTATGGGGAAAGTAGACATTCATAGAAACTAATATATTTAGTATATTCATTTTTACATTCAGTTGAGTGACTTAGTTGTATAAGTGACAGAAATAAAACAAAATAATGAGAAAAGAGTGTCCTAGGGAGCTGGCATTTATGTAGAGTGGTCACTAAAGAAAGACCTTTTGGATAGCAGCTGCTCAGGATGATTATGGTGGTCTGGGTGAAAATGGTAGTCAGAAAAGGCCTTTGTGATAAAGGGTGATTTGTGAATTTGAAGAAGTGAAATAGTGTCATAAGATTATCTGGGGAAGATCATCCCAGGAAGAAGAAATAAGTTCAGAGGCTCTGTGATTGAAGTCTGATTGATATGTTCAAACACTGGCAAGAGGCAATAGCACCTGGAGGGTAGGCAATGGAAGAACAAAACAGAAGCTCTACATAGAGTTAGGTCATGTAGGGCTTTGTGGGTCATTTGTGTGAATGTAGAATCTACTTTGAAATAAGATGCCTTTGATGGGTCTTGAGCAAAAAGTGTGATGTTCTGTGATATCTGAGATATATATATATATATATCAGATTTTTTTTGAATCTTAAATTATTATTATTTCTTCCTGTCGCTTACACCCAAGGTGGGGGCGGAGAAGAGGAGGGAAGAGAGGGCAGAATCGCTTCTCCCCCTAAGGCACTGAGTGGAGAAGCCACAAGGGGAGAGGGGGAGGTCACATTGTCCTCACTCTGTGGGGCTAGGCCCCTGGTCTCCCCAGCCCCAGGCTCCCCCAGCCCCTGAAATGCTAAGATGAAGCCCAGAGCAACCGGACCTCCCCCAAACCCAATATATTACATCCTCATTTTTTAAATAGATACAGGGACTTCTTCTATACATAATATATATATAGTCTTGGTTCTCAATATTTAAATCAATCATGATATTAATAATTAGTTTGTACCAAAAACCATCTAATATTCATGCTAAAGTATTTTATGAAATAAAATTACATAAACTTTGAAAGTAGAATTAACTTTACTAATTTCACAGATGAACTCAGATTTGTGAGTAAACAGAATAAATTGTATCTCTTTAATTAGTTTTTCCCACTTTACAAGTTATGTGTATCTGGTTGTAAATTCCCCCTTAGCATTATAAATATACAATGAATACTCATCAATACAGCTTCAGACTATAAATATGAAATGCCTTATATCTAAAATTATTATGACTCAAACATGAAGAAACATGGATTGAGATAAAAACAACAATTTCAATAATCTGTCTTTTTTTTTTTAAGTTTTACTTTTTACCATCAACAGTGAATTACTCACTTAGTATTTTTTTTCAGTGTGGATTTTTGTTGTTTTTGAGGGTCATTAATTAATATATTTCTTCATATTTTTTATGTTTACTTAATAAGGTTTAAGTTTTGGGGCACCTGGGTGGCTCAATCTGTTAAGCATCTAACTCTTGGTTTTCACTCAGCTCACAACCTCAGAGTCATGGAATCAAGCCCCACATGGGGCTCTGCATCAGTGAGGAGGCTGCTGGAGATCCTCTCTTCCTTTCCATATCCCTCTACTCTTCTCTCCACTTGTACTCCCCCCCTCCCTCAAATAAAATAAATGAATCTTTTTAAAAACTTAAAAAAAAAGTTTTAAGTTTTAAAATAAGACTTCTTAGAGAAGTTTCAGTTTTAGAGATACATTGAGTGGTAAGTTCAGAAAGTTTTCAGGGACTCCTAACCCCCTACACATAGTTTCTCCTGTTAATGGTTTCTTGCATTAGTATCATATACTTGTAATATACATATTACAGTTGATAAGCCAATATAGATACATTGTTTTAACCAAAGTCTATAGGTTTCATTAAGGTACTCTTTTTTTGTTGTATCTTCTGTGGGTTTTGAAAAATACATAATGGCATGTATCCAGTATTTCAGTACCATACTGAATAGTTTCACTAAAAATATCTTTGCTCCACCTATTCATCCCTCTCTTTTTCTTTTTCTGTCTCTTCTCTGTTCGCACACCACTAATCTTTTTTTTTAAGTCACTGTCTTTTTATTGTCATCATAATTTTGCCTTTTCCAGAAGATCATAGAGTTAGAATCATATAGTGTGAGTCTTATCTAGTTGGCTTCTTTCACTTAGTAATATGTGCTGAAGTTTCCTTCATTTCTTTTCATGGCTTAATAGCTCATTTCTTTTTTTTTTTTTTAATCACTGAATAATATCTCATTATATGGATGTACCACAGTGTGTTTATCCATTTACCTATTGACGGGCATAGTGATTGCTTGCAGGGTTTTGTACAAGATTTGTGGATATTAAGTTTTCAACTCCTTTGAGTAAATGCCAGGGAATGCAATTGCTTAATAATTTTTTTAAGATGATATTTGGTTTTGTAAGAAACAACCAAATTGTCTTCCATATTGATCATACCATTTGCATTCCTACCAGCAATTAATGAGAACTCCTTTTCTCCACATCATCTTCACTGACTTGTGTAATTTTAAATTAAACACTAACAAGTGTTTTAAATTAAATTAGCTATTCTAGCTGATGTATACTGGTTGCTCATTGTTGTTTTAATATACCGTTATCGAGTGACATATTATTTATCATATTTTTTTATTTTTTTAAATTTTTAGTTATTTATGATAGTCACAGAGAGAGAGAGAGGGGCAGACACGTAGGCAGAGGGAGAAGCAGGCTCCATGCACCGGGAGCCCGATGTGGGATTCGATCCTGAGTCTCCAGGATCGCGCCCTGGGCCAAAGGCAGGCGCTAAACCGCTGCGCCACCGAGGGATCCCAATTTATCATATTTTTAAAAGCCTACTTTAGTGATTTAGACCTCCACCAGAATGTCCCTATTTATTCTTGTAGGGAGAAGAAGTTAATCAAGAAACAAGAAAATAATTAGGGTAAGGTGATGCTAGAGCTTCTACTGTAGCATAATATCTAACCCTTTATACTATGTGATGTAACCTAAATAGTGACAAATCCTATAAAGAAATTATGTCTGGGATAAAAAAAAAAGGAAAATGGATCTGTGGGTGAGTCTTTAGTTCAAAAGAAAGAGACTGTGATAGTGATATGGACTAGTGTTAGTTGTAGAGCTGATAAATAATGTTTATAATTTGAAAGATTGGCTTAGTATGTGGTATGATAAAGAGATAAAACGAGAACTAATCTCAGGTTTTTGGCCTGAGCACATGGATACATAGTGTTACTCTTTCCTGAGGTGAGAAAGATGATATAAGGATGGCCTAAAGCTGAAAGCAAGAATTTTTTTTTTTTTTGCAGTATGTTAAGGTTTTGTAAAGACTAAAAATTCAGTATAAAGTAACAAAAAATACTCATAAATGTAATAATTATTTCTCATTTTTCTCATACAATCCACCACTATTACTAGAGTAACAAGATTAGAACACAGTTTCACTGTAGAAATTCTAATTATTTAACTGCTTAGAAAGACCAAGGAATTTAAAACTGTTTCCTTGTCTACTTATTCACATTCGTTGCCAAGAGTGGTTTAATATCCAGATGCTTGAAAAGAGAAAAAAGAAAAAGAAAAAAAAATTCTCCAGTGTATCTGAGACCTGAAGATGCAGCAACATATTTTCATCTTTGCATTTCAAACTAGTCTCTTATAAAGCCTCATTCACACTGTTTAAACATAGATATCTCTTCAGTTAAAACTTTTGCTGTACTGTATTTAGCATAGTTATATATTTTCTGCCCACATTTAATTCCACTCTGTCTCTAATTTACATTTTAACAAGATCATTCTGGCAATTGCTGCTGGATAATACATTGGAGTTCCAAGAGTGAAGGCATAGACTCACACCTGAGGCTGTCGGAGTGGTTGAGAGGGAAATATCAGAAAATAGTTCAATTTAATGATGACACTGCAGAGGTGGAGAATTTCAATACAGTTAGTGATCATTTGGGTGTGGGTGGTAAAGACAGAAAGGAATTAAGGTGGATGACTCCATATTTTTGAACTCGAAAAACAGAATAGATGAGAGAAAACTTTATAGATACATTAAATTTAAAGAATCTCTACAAATGGAACTTAATTGCTCATTTGGCATTTCACATTTCAAAGGACACACTGAAAGGGGATTTGAAAAGAAAACAGCAAACATCTTGAATCTTGATTGGCTTGAAAAATATTTTTATGGATTATTTCTTTCTATTTTCATTTATTTCTGTAAATGTCTTTTGGAAGAAATAAACATGTTTCATAGGTATCTGTATTATTCATAGCTTTTGGATTTCTTAAAAAAATTCTTTATTGAGAGATTTTAATATTATATGCATTCTTTTTTGCCATTGTAACAGATTTTACTTATTTTTACTTTTAAATTAGCTTATATTCATTTTATATGTGTGAAAGGATAATCAATTTTGTCTTTAAAATGATTGTTACTTGTGTGAGAACTCAATTAGTGATATAGATTTTAATGGATCATTGTCTTATAAATATTGGGACATCTACAAGCTATATCACATATCCAGCTGGTTTTCTGGTGATAAGACCTGATGAGTTTTACAGATAATTTAAGTGGTCACATATAAATTCAAATGAACTTGTTTCAGAGGCAGGTATTTCTGATGTGTCTATATAAAAATTACAGATTCGTAATGTTTTAAAGAAATGTAACTTTAAATATATACTGAAATATATACAGCATAGATATATATTGGAAAAGCTGCAATAATGAATTAGTGATATGTATCTTAATTTCTTTCATTTTTAATTGTTTGATTAATAGAAAAAATGATGAATATTATTTTCTTCTTTATCATTCCAAATGTAATTCCTAACCACATGCCATTTTCTGAATGAATATTGCTTTTAATCAACTTTGCTAAGAAAAATGCTATATTTAAAGCATACTTTTAAATGGAGAATATATATAAACACACATATATATTCATATATATATGTAAATTCTAGAGCATTTGGGATAAATATATCCCACAGTATGTATAACATTTCAATTTTGTATATTATACTGTTATATTATCAGTAATAATATAGTCACTTTTCTCAAGTGTAGTTTCTTTTGGACAGTTTCAAGTAACCTTTATTCTTTCCTTCTCCCTGAGAAAAGCAACCCGGAAAGGAAATAAGTGTAATGCCCAATTTATTTAGATTCCTTCTGAGTATTCTCAGTAGGCTGGCCTACATTTTCTAGGCCTACATTTTCCTTCCAAAGTCTGGCTCTACTGAAAGACTTATTCAGGACTGGATTTCTCCACTTGTTTATTTTTTTATTTTTATTTTTTTTAAATTTTTATTTATTTATGATAGTCACACAGAGAGAGAGAGAGAGAGAGAGAGAGAGGCAGAGACACAGGCAGAGGGAGAAGCAGGCTCCATGCACCGGGAGCCCGACGTGGGATTCGATCCCGGGTCTCCAGGATCGCGCCCTGGGCCAAAGGCAGGCGCCAAACAGCTGCGCCACCCAGGGATCCCTCCACTTGTTTATTTTATTTATTTATACGTTTGGTATTTATTCACGAGTTTACCTTGGTATTCTTTTTTTAATTTATTTTTAATTTTTTAAATTTATTTTATTTTATTTTATTTTATTTTATTTTATTTTATTTTATTTTATTTTATTTTATATATATTTTTACCTTGGTATTCTTGAAGTCATAACAATTAAGTGGTTGTCCAGTGCAACCATATACATGGTGATCTTTGCTTTCTTCTTCAGAGAATATCGATTGAAGAGTTTTACTGTATGTGAACGAAACTTCCTCTCAGAGATATAACTATAAAATGTCTATAAGTCACTATTAAAAACTGCCCAATGCCTTTTTATATTCTATGCAATAAATGTACAAACATTATAGGTAAAACTTTTTTATAGCAGTAACATTTACAATGGTGAAAGATTGGAAACAACTTCTACGGAATCTTGTGACTAAATTTTCACATAACTGTGGCTTTATTGTTACCTTGTAAATTACTAAGACATAATGTGTAGTTCAACACATTTCAATTTTGTTTTTTTTCCCCATAAGAAATAAACTTAGTAGCTTTATTTTCCGTCAATTGCACTAAATATAATTAGTCTTAAATAATATAATTACAAAGCTTTCTTTTCAATCAGACCTTTATAAACTTGCACCAAAAAGTGCCTGTGATTCTGTGTACAATATCTAAAGTGTCATTATGACCTAAAAGCTTTGTGCCTTTTATGTACTTTAGCTTGAAACGTTTACTGCTACTATTACATTTTGCAATTACAGTGAAGTGAGGCAGAAAATAGCAGTTCAAAAAATGTATTCAAGTAATGAAGTTTGAACCATTAGTTTCAAGGCTGTTGTTATTTTAGTAAATATTTAATCTTCCTAGCAGCATGGGTTCCTAATTGATCTTTAAGTATTATTGTTCCTGGACATTTCTAATCGACTTCTAATTGCTATATTAAAGCAGTTAGCAAATAAAGTGTAATGGATGGTGGAGACTTTACAGTAAATCAACAGAATATCATAAAATTTAGAATTTATTTTTATCATTAAAATTTGAAATGGAATACACTAACATTCACATATATGCTCATTTGTCTTATTTAGAAGAGTTCTACCAATCTAAAGAGAAGTGTGGGTAATATGTTCCATTTATGTCAAATTAAATGTCACATGTCTAGTAAATTTTAAGGTGATTTAAAATCTCTTAATAGCTCTTTATCTGTATCTATTTGATAGCAGGGAAACACTTTATTAGGAATTTTTTGAGCATTTCATAATATGCAAAATACTGTAAACTAAAGAAATATAACACAAAGTCTTCCAAGTATTGCTTATAATCACATGGACACATGGAGGCGACTCTTATGTTAAGATCCATTTCTACTTTTCTGTACACACTTTCCTGTACTAGTTGTTTAACCATCTGTTACTTTCCACTGTATGCAGTGGTTATAGTTACTAACACTCTTAAAACATGATACCATCTTCCAGAGAGTTTCTAACTATTGTGGTATTATAGAATTTTTTTTATTTGGTCTATCCTGGGTACAGTTTTTTCATTTTTTGTTTCTTTAATAAATAAACACGTTATAGACATGTCAATTTAGCGATACCTCTGTCTTTTTTTTAATGCAGTTATCAGAAAGGAAGTGTTTTGTTTTGTTTTTCCTAGGGTTATAATTTGTAAATATAGAGTGGCCAGAACCTAGTTTGATCCCATATATAAAATACCACTTGAGAACAAGCATAATACAGAAGGAAGAAGATCTGAGGTCACAAGTTAGAGATAAAAGGTCCTGGTGATTTGGTTTGAGCTCTTGTACTCAGCTCTACTTCCCAGTTTCATGAATGAATTCCTGTGTTGGCTTATTTTTTAAAAATAATTTATGTTATATTTTTGTCACATAAACCAGGAAGACTATTTAATGAAATAAATAAATTGACAATGGTGCTAGATTGTTGGCAGTGACTCATGTAATTTTCTAAAGTACATTGTGTTGCGAGTAGGAAGGCAGAAGACTGTTTTCCTAGTTAGAAAGTTAGAAATCCTAATTAAGCAATAACAAAATACGTGGCTATTGAAAACTTTGTTGTTTCTTCTTGCTTAGATCACACAATTATTAATACTAAAGGCTGTGATGATACCTGAGAAAATATCAAAATGTCAGGGGAACTCCTTAAGAAACATAAAAAAGAGACTAACAATTGTCCTGGCACATTTGAAAGGAGAAACAGATTCTGCCCTTTAAAAGAAGACTTTATGCCTAAAGTTAGTGAACCACGGTGTTTGAGAGAGAGGCTCATGTACCTTCTAGGGTTGAAAAGTGGAATTCAAAAAAAAAAAAAAAAGTGGAATTCTCTTTCCCAAATTCAAAATTATAAAAGTAAGGGAGCTAGAAACAATAGGCAATGTGACTAAGATCCGTTTTAGCTATTTTTCTCAGCCAATGCAAAACTCCACTGTAAAGAGTGAGTCACCGATCTGTATTCTATGTCTATGAATTTGCTTTTTTTCAGATCTTCCTGTAAGCGAGATTATATGGTATTTGTCATTGTCTGATGAAATGAGTGAGAGGGGGTCCAGAGGTACCAACTTCCAGTTATAAGACAAATAAGTTTTGGGATGTATGTACAACATGGTGATTACATTTAACAATACTGTATTGTATATTTGAAAGTTCTAGTAGGTACTAACAGTTCTCTTCACGAGAAAAAAAAAAAGTATGTGAGGTGATGGGCGTCCACTAAACTTATTGTGGTAAGTAGTAAAGACATATATATATATATATATGTCTTTATATGTGTGTATATATATGTATATATATATATGTATATATATAAAGACATCATGTTATACATCTAAAACTAATACAATGTTCTGTGTCAATGATCTCAATGAAACAAACAAACAAACAAAAGAGTAAGCCATTAGGATGCAACTAGGAGGAAGAGGAAAACTATCTTATGAAATGGCCAAAAATGACATTGGCCAAGATTGCAGTCACTTAGCTTCAGGCAAGGAAAGTGAGTGGAACATCGATATCCATTATTTAAGGACAAAAATCCTAAAGACAGGTCTTACTTAAAGATAACAAAACCAGGGGCACCTGGGTTGGCTCAGCAGTTGAGCATCTGCCTCTGGCTGAGGTCGTGAACCTGGGGTCCTGGGATCGAGTCCCGCATCAGGCTCCCTGTGAGGAGCCTGCTTCTCCCTCTGCCTACCTCTGCCTCTCTCTGTGTGTCTCATGAATAAATAAAATCTTAAAAAAATAACAAAACTGAAGTTTTGACTCCTAACAACACATGGATTGGAAAGACATAAACATTGACTAGATTACTGCTGAAGTATTTTAGGTGGTCACAATCTGTCCAACACAGGCTGGCCCGATGAGTGGTTGTTTTGAAAATAAGGCAATAGAGAGGAAAAGGAGAGGAGAGTGAATGCGTAAGAGTGCTGATGTCATCCCCAGAGCTCTGGCAGCCAGCTCTGCTCCCGAGTCCCAATCACAGACACACAGTAACCCAGCCCCTGCCTCCCCAGTGCACACTATGCTGAGTTCAGCTGATAGCATTTGAAACAAAAAACATCTAATACATGCTTGTCCTGGCAACTACCTGACTATCTATGTATCTCATTTATTGATTTTTGTCAGACTTTCCGCTCTTGAATAGTTGAAAATTAGAGGAACATTTAATGTTTGAACATGGTGGAATAATAGAAGTTCAAAGATAAACTATTTGATTGACATTGAGCATGGAAGGAAGGCGCATATTTTAGAGATTGTTTTCATTGCTTCTTGAAGTAAAAGAATCTCTAATTCCAACAGTACTTCTTTTTTTTTTTTTCCAACAGTACTTCTTAAATTAAGTAATTTTTTTTAAATGAGTTCCATGTTTCCAAGATTTAAAATAGTAATTTTGGTATGTAAGATTAGTCCCCTATGACTTTGTCTCTTGACATATTTAATAAAATCTAAAAAAAGTGAGTATATTTTAAACTGTTGTATCGCATTGTTATTTAATGTCACTTACTGAAGAATTAATTATCTTTTATTTTGACATAACACACAATAGTGGTAATACTTATAAAACATACGACTTTTTTCAGAAAAAAAAGGTTTTAATGTTTGATTTTCTTTATAATTAACCTTCATAACTTTAATATGGATATGTAAAAGTGCTTGTAAAAAGACTGAATTATTCTCTATTAAGTTAAGCATTGCTTTTGGTTTTACCTGTGACTGATAATTTTTATTGATTTTTACTTGCACTAATAATTGTCAGCAAATCATGCGATTAAAACTATTAGAATTCACTTTAAAAGTGTAGACAGAAATTAGATAACAATTGTTTTCTCATTTCATTTGAGGTCACTAAATATCTGAATTTGATTGTATCCCACTATTTTCTCCTCTGAAATTTTGAATAGTAGTTAATTGCTAATGCCCTCTCCAATTTAGATTTATATTTTGTCATAAAAATAGAAAATCAAAAATTTCTGGAAACATAATACTACTTGAATAAAAATTCTTCTTTGTGATAAATTAACTATTTCAATAGATTTTTACTAAATTTCAGTTGAGACTCTTTGCCAGGTTGGGAATTCATTGTTATATTAAGCTAAAGTAGTTTATGTTCAATTTGGGGAAGTTCTGAATACCATAAATCTGGAATGATGAGATGGTCATACCCATTGACTAGTGGAGTCAAGATAAATCTAGTTTCCATTGAAATTGCTTATTAAATCTGGTCAATTTCTAAGAGGTAATTTATTTCCTCATTATAGTGGTGATGAGAGTAGTAGCTACAGAACTGTTTAATTATGAAAAAAAATACATACTGAATAACTGGCTAATTAAAGTCACTAAACTTCTTGATGTTTTTCCTAATTAAGCCTGAGGGAAATGGAGGGGTATTTCCAATTACCATAAACCATGTAAATATACTGATTGCTGCAATCTGAAGTTGGTCTTTACATTTAAAGATTTGGAAGTCACGGTGCATGGAGAAAGAAATAGCCTAATCTGATCCTTTATTTTTATATAAAAATATGCTAATAAATTTGCCTCTAAAATATGTAAATTTGGGAAGACAAAATGTTAAGAAGGAAAGGATGATTTCATAGTAAGACCCATGACAAAACATATGACACTTTAAATTGACAATATCTAATACAGGGTATGGTAAAAAATTGTTTTCACTATTTCATAGAGGAAGAAATATAAATTTGATCTTTGAAATAACCAGTACAGGGGAAATTTTCCAAAATAGGAAGAAAAAAAATCATGTTCTTAATAAAAATATCCATTAATTGTACTCAATTACAGTTAATTAAAAAGTGATAGGTGGTAGACCATTCAGTTGGGAAATTAAAAAAAAATAAATTTACTAAAGATGTAAATGAAAATTTTCTTTAGTGAAAAATTTCGTGGTAGAAATATGGAAGATTACAGTTTAAATACTTTAATTGATTAATGAATATTTACACAGGCATATCTTGTTTTATTTCTTTGCTTTATTGTGCCTCATAGAAATTGTATTTTTTATAAATTTTTAAAAAAATATTTTATTTATTTATTCATGAGAGACACAGAGAGAGGCAGAGACACAGGCAGGGGGAGAAGCAGGCTCCATGCAGGGAGCCTGACGTGGGACTTGATCCCTGCAGCCCAGGATCAGGCCCTGGGCTGAAGGTGGCGCTAAACCACTGAGCCAACTGGGCTGCCCCATTTTTTACAAATTGAAACCTTATGGTATCCCTGTACCTAACAAGTCTGACAGCGCCATTTTTACAACAGAATTTACTTGCTTTGTGTCTCTGTGTTACATTTTACTAATTCTTTCAATATTTTAAGTGTTTTTATTATTATTTGTTATGGTGATCTGTGATCAATAATCTTTGATGTTACCATTGCAGTTGTTTTGGGGCACCACAAACCATGCCCAGATAAGACAGGGAACTTATTGGAAGGCATGTAACAGTAAAAACAGGCCAAAAGTTAGGCCTCCTGGGCCAAACAGCCACATTGTGAATATAAAGGAAAAATTCTTAAAGGAAATTAAAAATGCTACTTCACATAAGTGATAAAAAAGCAGATTCTAGATAGAATTTCAAACCAGCCATATAATCCCCATAAGCCAAAGCCTAATCTACAGCTAGTCTTTAACTGTTTTCAGTCATATGAAGGCTGAGAAAGATAAGGAGCCCATAGAAGAAAAGTCTGAAGCTTGCAGAGGTTGGTTCATGAGGTTTAAGGAAAGATGCCATCTCCATAATATAAAAGTGCTAGGTGAAGCATCAAGTACTAACTTAGATGCTGCAGCAGGTTATCCAAAAGGTAAGATAACTAATGAAGGTGCCTACACTAAACAACAGATTTCAAAGTAGACAAAACAGCCTTATATTGGAAGATGCCAACTAGGACTTTCAAAGCTTCAAAGGGCAGGCTTGCTTTTGTCAGGGACTAATGCAGCTGGTGACTTTAACTTGAAGCCAGTGTTCATTTACCATTCTGAAAATCCTGGGGCCCTTAAAAATTATGGTAGATCTACTCTGTCCTCTATAAGTGGAACAACAAAGCCTGGATCACAGTACATCTGTTTACGTGCAACATGGTTTGTTGAATAGTTTAGGCCTACTATTGAAACCTACTATTGAACCTACTTTTCAAAATGTGACTGTCCATTAACAATGAACCCAGTCACCCAAAGTGTGATGAAGATACACAATGATATGTTGTTTTCATGTCTGCTAACACAGCATCCACTGCAGCCCATGGATCAAGGAATCATTTCAACTTTAAAGTCATATTATTTAAAAAATATATATTTGGTGAGACTATAGCTGCCATAAAAAATGATTTCTCTGATAGATCTTGGCAAAGTAAACTGAAAACCTTCTGGTAACGAGTCACTATCCTAAACGCCATTAAGAACACTCATGATTTGTGGGAAGAAGTCAAAATAGCAACATTAACAGCAGTCTAGAAGAAGAGTCCAACCCTCATGGATGATTTTGAGGGATTTGAGATGCCAATGGAGGGAGTAACTGCAGATGAGGCGGAATTAGTAAGACAACTAGAATTAGAAGTGAAACCTGAAGATGTGACTAAATTGCTGCAATTTCATGATTAAAAATTTTAACAGATGAAGGATTCTTCTCAGAGATGAGCAAAAAAAGTAGTTTCTTGAGATGCAATCTACTCTGGTGAAGCTGCTGTGAAGATTGTTGAAATGTCAAGGAAGCATTTAGAATATTACATTAACTTAGTTGATAATCAGTGACATGTTTCAAGAGGAGGGAGTCCAATATTGAAAGAAGTTCTACTATATGCATAATGCTATTACACAGCATTGCACACTACAGAGAAATCATCCATGAAAGGGAGAATCAAAGTGGCAAACTTTATTGTTGTATATTTTAAGAAATTGCACAGCCACCCCAACATTCAGCAATCATCAACACCCTGGTTAGGCTGCAGTCGTTGATATGGAAACAGGACCTTCCACCAGCCAAAGATTATGACTCACTGAAGATTTGGATGATGGTCAGCATTTTTTTGATAATACAATATTATGTAACTAAGGTATATACATTTTTTAGACATAATGCTATTGCATAATTAATAAACTACTTATAAACATAATTTTTACATGTGCTTGGGAGCCAAAAAATTATTTGACTCATTTTATTACAATATTCTCTTTATTGTTCAGAGATGTTAGCTAAATCTGTTACTATGGAGAATTGATTATAAAATGATAAGTCTCATGGAGAGCAATAAGAAGATAATTGCATGATTCTTATCAAGAAACGTTAGACTAAACAAAATTTGAAACCAAACTGACAAGAGTTTAAATGATACCTTTGCCATCTAGTAACTATAAAGGACTCAAATTCCTTTATAATAACAACATGAATAATGTAGGATTGTGTGAAATAATGCTTGAAAAAATCATTTAGCATGCATGCACATCCACATGCTCAGTTGATGCAATGTGTGGATTAAGAGCCAGTCCAGTTACGGTCATCAGTAATGGTTGTGAGGAGTAAAAGAAAGATGGCTCTTGATAATTGTTAGGAGAGTTTTAGTTGGATTAGTAGGTGGGAGATTGTGCTTTTCTGAAGATATAGAAGACAGAAAAATGTACTGGTTTGAGGGAAAAAAAAAAAAAAAGGTGCAGCTTTGGATATGTTGAGTTTGATGTGCCAGCAGGATAATGTTCCAAAGTAACTTCAGAAGGACTTGATGAGGGGCCAAGAGACTTATGTTGGATCAAGATTAAAGAATGGGAAGATGAAACAAGTGATGGAAAGGGTGCAGACACTGAATGACTCACCATGAAGTAGCATGTTGACTAAATGAATATAATGTTCCAATTTCTACAAAAGAGAATGGAAGTATGCAAATAGCCCTAACTTGTAGTCACTTTTGTTAGTGCATATGTAATAATATTAAAGTAGGAAAATATATTCAACAGAGATTTAGCCACTCATATCAATTTGATCCACTTAAATATAAAAATAAAAAATTGGGTTCATAACATATTGTTTCCATAGTGGAAAGGTGGTAATACCCAAAACATAAATAAGTTTGATATCTTCACATATGGCTTGTTTAAAATGATTGATAATATATTTCTCTTAGGTGATACTATAAATAAAATAAAATACATAATGTGATACTTACTGTATCACATAGATTTTTACTTGAAAATTGAGGCTTTTGGCCTACCACATTTACATAAGAGATTGAATATTTCCACTACTAAATTTCTTCTATCTCTTGTGTGCTTACTTCTCATTTATTATAGAATATTTCTTGGTATGTAAACTAGTATCTAATGAAAATAAATCATGGAGTAACTGAAAATGAAATTAAAATCGTTTTGTTGGGGATCCCTGGGTGGCGCAGCAGTTTGGCGCCTGCCTTTGGCCCAGGGCGCGATCCTGGAGACCCCGGATTGAATCCCACGTTGGGCTCCCGGTGCATGGAGCCTGCTTCTCCCTCTGCCTATGTCTCTGCCTCTCTCTCTCTCTCTTTCTCTCTGTGACTATCATAAATGAATAAAAAATAATCTTTAAAAAAAATAAAATAAAATCGTTTTGTTGATGTGATAATCCAAATTATTCTAGAATATTTTTATCATTATTTTCATCCATTAAAAATATCTACTATTGAGTCTTCCCGTCACTAGGGATTATAATAGGACCTAAATTATAATTAAAATAATCAAACAAACAGGGGTCCCTGGGAGGCGTGGTCAGTTAACCATCCAAATCTTGATTTCAGCTCAAGTTATGATCTCGGGATGGTGGAATGGAGCCCTGTGTCGGGCTCTGTTCTCAGCATGGAATCTGTTTAAGTTTCTCTCTCCCTCTCTCTCTTCCCTTCCCACTGATCTGTCTCTCAGTCTCTCTTTCAAATAAATGAATAAATCTTTTAAAAAATAATCAGAGAAAAAAATCAGAGAGTTCACCAATAAAAGGAAGTAAACCAACTCTGTTGAAACACAATTATACCCATTGATTAGTCAGTTAGATCTAATCATAAACATAGCTACTGTCTTAAATGTAAATAATTTATTATTTAACACTTTTGATCGAAGTAGATCAGATTAAGTATTACATCACTGGCACTCACAATTGTTTTTTGCTGTCAGAACGTTTAAACAGGATGAGACCTTGGTGAATTCTACCTCAACAAAGTGCTGGGGGTTTGCAAAGCATGTTTAATAAATACTGTTTAACAAATAGAGTCCACAGACTACTGAACTGATATTGTGATTAAAAAGGGATCCCTGAGGCAATTTACAATGTCCAGAGTACAAAGAAAATGAGAACTAAAACATTGTTTTCACATTTTACAAATCTAAAATGCATGAATAGTCAATATTTTCACTCATTAAATTTCATTTATAGAAATCACTAGAGGTTTAGAGATGTGTATGTGTACAAGGGCTCTGTTGACCATTTTGTATTATTTAGTATATGTTAACACAATGCATTTTGTCTCCACTTATCATTTTATCACATCATTAACATGCTATTATTACTGTTTGTTAAAATTTTCACTTTGTTAATATTATCATCTTGCAACAGAGCTCCAATTCATAATAATCAATCAATGGTCCATTGAAATGGTTTACTGAAGTATCATAGAAGTGATAGATATAAAAGCATTAATAAAATAATGTAGAATTTAATTGCAAATGAAGAGAACTTAAGGTTAGGGGTAAGTTTATTTTATCCCCATCTTTGCCTTCTGAGAGATCACCTCCATTTTATTGCCCCCTTCACAGTATCCCAAGCCCTTGACCATCCCTACAGTCAAAACATGTTCATTCACATTCCTGAGTCACATTCCTGACTCACTTTGGCTATGGAAACTAGAGACATATGGCATATTTGAGAAGCAGAGAACTTAAAAGTGAAGTAGATCTTAACTATGACCTCCCTAACCTAACCCAGTACCCTTTAAAACCTGAGACAATATTAATAACTGCTATCACATAGTATATATTATATTCATATATTAATCATAATATATTACAACTAAATATTAAATATTACTATTTTAGAATAATGATTATTATTTCTATTAACCTATTATGATTATCTATTAACCTATTAATGATTATTATTTCTATTATTCAAAGATTCCTTGAAAGGGGCTCCTTATGCCCACCTCTGGCATCTACAACACACCCATTCAGAGGTGGGAGAGCCAACATAACTGAGCCAACTGGTCCAAGATTTACCAGTGATAAAAATTTAAAACCAGATTCCTTTGTGTCCCAAACTTCAACACTATATCTTCTTGTTCATACCTCCAATACCATTCATTTTGCCATTGTTGACTTATACTCTGATTTCTTTAGCATACATCCTCATCCTAACTCCCAATGCCTATTCTCCTTTACGTGGAAAATCAGTAATATTCCTGGATAGTTATGCCATAAGGATTTACAGAAAGAGACAACTTATCTTGCTGAGACATTAAATGCATATCTAAGCATTTTGCTTATTGACTTGCAATTCAACTCTTATGTAACATGTAGATGACTTCTTTCTTTGTTCTACAACATTCAACAATTCTCTGCAAGGTACCCAAGACTTATTATAAACTTTGGCTCTATAGGGACATAAGGTACCAAGAGATAAAATAATCCCATCATTTAGAATGATAGAGCTCATGGACTACTAAAATTGAAGATTGCTAAACTAATGAAAATACTTAATCTCCCGTGGCCTGAGATTTTACTCTCAGCCCAGATTGCCATCCAGTCTTTTTCGGCTGGGTCACACTAATGTCCCCATATAAAATAGTAACTGGCTAATTTATGAAAATTCTCTATTCTTCCTGAAGTTTTGAAGATTCTAAGATGATCAACCAAGACACTGTAAAATACTTCAAAGGGCTTATTAATTATATTCACACTTCACATCAATGAGTTGAGGCTGCTTTCTTCTAGTCTTTCATCCATACCACTGTATAACCTGTAAATTAAAAACTTAGTTCTCTGGAGAGGACATCATCAGAAGACTAATCTTCAACCCTGTGTGAAAGACGCTTATATCATCCTTTTTACCACTAACCCTACTACCAAACTTCAGAAGGGCCAAATTAGATGCATATCTCTTCACCAAAAAGGAACAAAATCTACTCTGGATAGTAGACACCAGGTTGGAGACTTTAATCATAACTCTCTCATGATTCCTCAGAAGAAGATGGCACCACCAGGTATACCACCTTCCCAAGTACTTTGGACCAAACAGATAGAAATACAAGTTAGTTTGCTTTTCTTCAAGATATTTGTACAAGGCCCTTTAAGATTCCTTTCTTTCCTGTCATCACTATTTTTGTTGTTGTCCTTTGCTATATACTCCTTCTCTATCTCCTACATGTAACCCTTGCCATCCACATAATTGCCCACCCCCATTGCAATTGCAATCTTCCGTAATGAGCCTTACTTTGTATTTTCTTCTTCTTTACCTTTTTTTTTTTTTTTTTTTTACTTTTTATTTATTTATGATAGTCACACACAGAGAGAGAGAGAGAGGCGGAGACATAGGCAGAGGGAGAAGTAGGCTCCATGCACCAGGAGCCCGACGTGGGATTCAATCCCGGGTCTCCAGGATCGCGCCCTGGGCCAAAGGCAGGCGCTAAACTGCTGCGCCACCCAGGGATCCCTCTTCTTTATCTTATCCAACCTGTTTTCCCATTCCTTCACTCCACTCATAACACAGTCTCACAACCTTATTTCTGATTTCTGGTTATATACTCATTTTCCTTTAGAAGCCTCCAGCTTCCTCCAAATTCCTATATCTATTTCAGGTTTAAAGATATTTATCACATTTATCAAAGGTCTTTTAGGTTCTCTCTCTAGATTTAAAAAAATGAACTTTCTTCAATATGCTTCCAAAAGGGCCATCTTTTTTTCACCCTAACATTATGAAGGGTCCTTACATGAGCTTTAAGTATTTGTAATTACACATACTCTGCTAACAATAAAAAATACTTACATTTTTATTAGGGTACATATAAGGGTACATATTCCTTGCCTTATTGTATGCGCTAATAGGCGCAGATGATCCTAACATAATTTCACTTGTTATGCTTGGGATTGATCTTCCTCTTCCTCTCTCTCTCTCTAATTTAATGGGACAATGTCTCCACCAAAAAGGCCAATATAAACTCTGAACTACAAATCTATGGGACAATTATTCCATGACATAGCTGGATAGAACTTAATGGGAAATATTTTATTTATGGCAATATTGCCTATTGGTATCTGCCTACTAATTGGACTAGATTCTGTTATCAAGCTAATCTTATGAGCTCTTGTCAACTCTTTAATGAAACTGCCTTCTTTTCTTACGTTAACTATTCCATTACTTTGGATTTGAGTTTTCTAGGCTCTAGAAATCCAAAAGGCCTACAAAACTGCATCACAGCTGGAGACTTAAATGCAAAACCTCAGTCCCAGAGGATATTAGGACTGTCCTTTTTTACCACATTTTTAACAAGACTTAGAACAAGAGACCAAAAGGTTGGAATTAAATCTAAAAGGTGTTCTTGCTTGGAATAACATCTTTTGGAATATTCTTCCAGTGTATTCATTCTGGGAGCAGCTGCCATGTGATCCACTCAAGGAGTTCACTGGAAATCTTGCATTTTCCATGCTCTGCTCCAAGAAATAACTAGGACTGTGGATAGTCTTATGAAAACCAACATTGCCAGAAAGCCATAATGACTACAGTGAGTGATCCTCTACGATAATCTGCCTTTAGGCATTATTCTAGCTCTCTGAGGGACTGCTTGTACAGTGGCCAAAAGTGGCTATTGTGCATAAGTTCCCTGGGACATGTCAGATGTCTGTACCATAACCAAAACTATTCTAACAGAAAACTGAGAAATTAGGTTTCCACTATTGTCCTCACTCTGCAATCTAAGGATGGTTTCTTTGGCTCCAGTGTCCTGAAATAATCTTAATGGTTCTCAAACTTCAGAATTCTGTTTCCTTACCTGACCTCTCTAAATGTTATATTTTTACCTAAATTTAATTAATTAACATATAGTGTTTTATTACTTTCAGATACTGAGTTTAGTGATTATCAGTTGCATATAACACCCAGTGTTCATTATATCACGTCCTCATTAATGCCCATCATTAATGCCCTCCTCAATTCCTAGTTACCCCATTCTCCCACCCACCTCCCCTCTAGCAACCCTCAATTTGTTTCCTATAGTTAAGTTTCTTATGGTTTGTCTCCCTCTCTGATTTCATCTTATTTTATTTTTCCCTCCTTTCCCCTCTGATTCTCTGTTTTGTTTCTTAAATTCCACATATGAGTGAAATTATATGATAATTATCTTTCACTGATTGACTTATTTCACTTTGCATAATACCCTCTAGTTCCATCCACATCATTGCAAATGGTAAGATTTCTTTTCTTTTTTATTACTGAGTAATATTCCATTGTAAATATGTACCACATCTTCTTTATTTATCCATTTGTCAATGTACATCTGGGCTCTTCCCATATTTTGGCTATTGTGAACATTGTTGCTATAAACATTGGGGTGCAGTTGCCCCTTCGAATCACTATATATCCTTTGGATATGAGTATTCTTTTTTATATGTTTCTAGGTATACTCTCATCAAGTGCATGATCTCTAATTCCCTCCAACAATCAGTATGACAGCATGCTAAAAGACAATACAGCTAGTCCTTCAAGGCCAACAAGAACATGAAGTCCATTTCACCATGAAAACTACTTTGATAAGCTTTAACCTCACAATGACTCCTAACTTATTCCTAATTATGTTTAAAGACTTAATTTGTCTGAAATAACAGAGCTATTTATGGACACAATTGCCCAGTAGTCACAAACTGACTTGGCCAAACTTCAGTTTTTCTTTGGGCTTATGGATTTTTTTTTAAAGGTTTTACTTATTTATTCATGAGAGATACAGAGAGAGAGGCAGAGACATAGGCTGAGGAAGAAGCAGGTCCCCACAGGGAGCCTGATGTGAGAATTGATCCCAAGATCCTAGGATCATGCCCTGAACCAAAGGCAGATGCTCAACCACTGAGCCATTCAGGCATCCCACAATAGGCTTTTCTGGTAAATATCTCCTTATATAAGTGTGATTTGTTTTCATTTGACCATGTCTATTTCAGTTTTATTTTTTTATTTTATTTTTTTTTTCTATTTCAGTTTTAAAGCAACTTACTGACAAAGTTTACTGCTTGCATATCAGCAGCTTCTGTTCTTCCAGAGAGTTAATATTTGTGCACATGTTCTGGGACTCTTGGGCAAAATGACTTCTGACGTTGGGGCTGGTTCTGCTCCCATGCAGTGTCCTCCTTTCTCTTGGGGCCATGGCCCTAATGTCACTGCTGTTACTTTTGCTATTGCTGCCCTCATCACCATCAAAACTCTCAGCCCAAATTTTGCCTAGGCCATCCCCTCTGTTCCCCTTGGCCCCAATTACTGAGGTAGTGTGTGCTAGGTGGTCACATGTGCTTAGTGCACACGTAGCCCACTGTTTCTCCTCAAAACCCCTTAATCCCCTCCCCCCTCCTATTATACTCATAACCCTAAGCCTGCATGTGATTACTGTGCAAGTTCCATTGTGCAATTAAATTTCACTGAAAAAAAAATTCAAAGATAAAACTATTAGAAATTTCAAGATGGTGACAGAACATTTAATCAAGGATGTGGACATTCCAGGAATCCCTGGGTGGCTCAGCAGTTTAGCGCCAGCCTTTGGTCCAGGGTGTGATCCTGCAGACCCAGGATCAAGTCCCACATCAGGCTCACTGCATGGGGCCTGCTTCTTCCTCTGCCTATGTCTCTGCCTCTTTCTCTGTGTGTCTCTTATGAATAAATAAAATCTTAAAAAAAAGGATGTGGACATTCTAAATGTAGGGTTCTGTGTGACTACACTTGTCTCACACTAATGAAGCCAGTTCTTTCAGGGAGGTTTTCAAGGGCGCTCTCAAGACAGAGCCCAGCCTAGTGTAGGAGCCCATCACAAGGTTAGCCGAGTGGGATTTAAACAAAAGCTACAGAAAAATGGCTGCTACGACTCTATTTTTTTTCCTGTTTATCATAAGGAATATTTATTATACCAACCCTGTCCAATTATTTAATATAAAGTGGCAAAAGAAAGTATATTTAAGTTAGAAATTGTCTGAAGCAAGAAATATCACATCTGAGCTTTAAATTTTTAGACTGTTATTAGAATTGGTGTTTTAATTTCTTTTTTGAAAAAAGAAGATAGTAATATTTTGTGCACATAAAGGAGTATAAGCTTAATATGAATGTTTTTGGCCTGAGGTGTGATCATCATTAAAGCTATTCATAAACGTCCTATTTTTTCCTGCTGGAGACAGTCATAGATAGCTCTTTGTTCACTAGAACTTGGGTATTGCTATTCTGAAGAAGTTATATGTGAAGTATTTAGGAAGATTTTAGAATGTCAACACATTCTCCCTTTTCTGCCTCTGATATCATGAAAGCATGCGTCATGTTGGAGCTTCTGTTAGCCAAAGTCTCTGGAGACCATGATGATCAGGTTTCTGTGCTAAACCATGTGCATGTGCACTGAACAAAAATAAAATTTTGATGTTTCAAGCAATTGAAAATTTAGTTTTACATGCTATAAGTAATCCAAGATGGTACCAGTAATAAATTATATAACACTGTGGAAGGCTAGCAACTATTGAAAAAAGTAATATAAGGGCCATGTTGAAATTTAAATTGGGTATAGATACCAGGGGAATTCACACTACAATGATTTTTGGGTTATTTTTAAATAAAAAGCAGTGAATCCCTTTAAAACTTATCATAGATTTTAAGAATAAACACCAAATAATGCTTTGCAGGGCTAAATTACTCGATGTTGTTACCAAAAGAAGTGAACAGACCAAATCTAGATGTCATTTAAAGTTACAATCTATAAGGAAAAAAAAAAAAAAACTAGTACAGCATATAGTTCAGAACATGTAAATGTAAATGTGAAACAAATTTTAAAACAAGGTCTAAAGTTGGTAGAAAATATACTCAAGAAAAAGTTGTTGACAATTTATTTTTCTCATTGTTACATGCCTAATTTGTATATAATATCACTGAGATATAATCAATTAAAGTAATTGGAAGCCAACACATTATTTCATAACAAATGATTTTTTAGAATGGCACAAAACTCTTATTAGACACATATATTAGGAAAAAGAGCTTAGTGACTTTTTTATATGTTTATTACTGAAATACATAACACAAGAAGGAGGTTTTTCCTTTAGTTGATGACAATTTTAAGATACAATATAAAATGGAATATAATATTTTAGTGTAAGTGCCAGTGGACTATCAACTATGTGGCAACAAGGAAGCATTTCCTACAAAATTAAAAATATTACACAGGAATTTAAAGCCTTTTTCTGATATATTCCTAAGAAAATCTGGAAGCCGGAAAAGTTTCTATACATTTTATACATCTATTCATTGTTGAAAAACATCCTAAAACTGGATCACTATTGAATGTATCCATCAGTGTAGACATCTTCAAGTGTATGGTATTTATAAGTAGAGAGTAAGTATAGAAATGTGGTGACTGGGCAGCCCGGGTGGCTCAGCGGTTTAGCGCTGCCTTCAGCCCAGGTCCTGATCCTGGAGACCTGGGATCAAGTCCCACTCGGGCTCCTTGCATGGAGCCTGCTCCTCCCTCTGCCTGTGTCTCTGTCTGTCTGTCTGTCTCTCTCTCTCTGTGTGTCTCTCATGAATAAATAAATAAAATCTGTAAAAAAAAAGGGAATGTGGTGATTTTAGAAGAAAATATACATTTAGATTTTTAAAAATGATTTAAAATTGTTCATAAAATAATTGTCATTAGTAAAAGCAATTTCTATAATGTAAAATAATTACTCTCAGTTATTATCTCAGTGATAAAGTCAATACCTTGAGTACCCTAAACTGATCTATTCAGGACCTTTTAGTTTTCTGAGATTTTCATTTAAGAAAAATTATTTATCTGCAGTCATTTGAACTTCAGTATGGAAATTTAGGATTTACATATCATACAATTTAATTATGCATGTCTGACCTTTATATTCACTTGATTTCTAATAAATTTTTGTGAGTGACATAGTACTTATCCATGCTTTATTTATTCAAGCTACTTAGCTGTATGGAACAAAGCATAAGCAAAGATGAATTTGAATATCCTAAAAATAGCACAATAGTAATAAGGATAACTAACATTTATTGAGCTCTGTGTCAAGGAGTATGCTAGAAGCATCACACAGATTACTTTATGTAACCATTACAAAAGGGGCTATTATCCTCTCTTTAGAGATTTGTAAACTTTGGTTTGGTTAAGTGAAGCACCAGTGTTTGCAGGGTTATGCCACTAATTAGTCCAATCTTGACAGTCTCTTTCCAAAGTTTATATTCTTAATGTCATGTTCTTCTTGTGTTTTACTGATTCACCTTATACCTTGCGTCTGGACCTCTCATTCAACATCCATTGAAGTCAGCTCCTAACGGTATTACAATCAGGTGGCTTCGTGTAATATAACTATTATTAATTTCCTTGCCTTCACTCTTTGTCCTTTCTGACCTAAAACTGTACAGAATTGCATTATCCTTTATTCAGAATCTTTTTTTTTAATTGAAGTTCGATTTACCAACATATAGTATAACACCCAGCCTTTACTCACAATCTTCAATTGTTTCTCATTTCTTATTGAACAGTCTAAATATTTTAGTGTTTAAGATTTTCCACAATATAGTAAATTGAACACCAATAAAAAAAAATAATTTAGGTTTTCAAAACTTAATTCCAATTTTTCCGGCATAAAATCTTTACACATTTTACATGCACTTAAAATAGGGGTCTTACAGGAGGAAAGGGCAATTTCTTTCAAATACTGTTACAACTCACCCAGTAATGGACCCATAACTACAAATTCAACTAATCTTCAACAAAGCAGGACAGCCACATGCTGAATGAAACTGGGCTACTTTTTTTTTTTTTAAGGTTTTATTTATTTATTCATGAGAGACACACAGAGAGAGGCAGAAACATAGGCAGAGAGAGAAACAGGCTCCTCACAGAGAGCTCGATGCAGGGCTCAATCCCCGGACTGGGATCACACCCTGAGCTGAAGGCAGATGCTCAACTGCTGAGCCACCCAGGCATCCCCTGGACTACGTGCTTATACAATACACAAAAATTCAAAATGGAAAGGACCTAATGTGGAAAGACCTAAATGTGAGACAGGAAACCATCTAAATCCTAGAAAGAACACAGACAGCAACCTCTGTGACATCAACCATATCACCATCTTTCTAGATCCATCTCTGGAGGCAAGGGAAACAAAAGCAAATATGAACTATTAGGACTTCAACAAGATAAGCTTCTGTGCAGTGAAAGAAACAATAAAACTAAAAGGCAGCCTACAGAATGGGAGAATATTTTTGCAAATGACATATCTTATAAAGGATTAGTATCCAAAATATATAAAGAACTTCTCAAACTCAGCACCCAAAAAAACAAATAATGCAGTTAAGAAATTGGCAGAAAACATGAATAGACATTTTTCCAAAGAAGACATCTGGATGGCTAACAGACACATGGAAAGATGCTCAACATCATTGGTCATCAGGGAAATACAAATCAAAACCATGATAAGATACTACCTCACACCTGTCAGAATGGCTAAAATTAATGTCACAGGAACCAACAGATGTTGGCAAGAATATGGAGAAAGGGAAACCCTCTTACACTGTTTGTGGGAATGCAAGTTGGTGCAGCCAATTTGAAAAGCGTATGGAAGTTCCTCAAATTAACAAATAATAAGGGCAGGGGGCCTGGGTGGCTTGGGAGGTTAAGTGTCTGCCTTTGGCTCAGGTCATGATCCGAAGGTCCTGGAATTGATCCCCATATAGGGCTTCCTGCTTAGTGGGGAGTCTCCTTTTCCTTCTGCACCTCCCTCCTGCTCTCTCACTTTCTCTCAAATAAAAAAAATAAGATCTTAAGAAAAATTACAATTTTTTTAAAGTTAACAATAGAACTACCTATGACCCAGATTTGCAGTACTAGGTATTTGCCCAAAGGATACAAAAATACAGATTTTAAGGGGCACATGCACCTCAGTGTTTATAACAACATTATCTACAATAGCCAAATTATGGAAAGAGCCGAACTGTCCACTGACCGATGACTGGATAAAGAAAATCTATCTATCTATCTATCTATCTATCTATCTATCTATCTATCTATCTATCTAGGGATATTACTCCACCATCAAAAAGAATGAAATCTTGCCATTTACAATGATGTGGATGGAGCTAGTCTGTATATTATGCTAAGCAAAATAAGTCAGAGAAAGCCAAATACCATGATTTCACTCATATGTAGAATTTAAGAAAAATGAACATAGGAGAAGGGAAAATAAGAGAGAGGGAAACAAACCATAAAAGACTTAAGTATAAGGAACAAACTGAGTGTTGATGGAGGGGAGGTGGGTAGAGAGTAGACTAAATAGGTGATGAGTATTAAGGGGAACACTTGTGCTGAGCACTGGGTGTTGTATGTAAGTGATGATTCATTCACTAAGTTCTACTCTTGAAACCAATATTACACTATATGTTAATTAACTAGAATTAAATAAAAAATTGAAAAACAGAAAAATAAATGAATAAATCTGAATTCCAGGCCAGAAAATAAAATACTGTTTCAACTCATCGTATATTACTGTCCTCTCTGTTCCTCAGACATTCGCTCAAAATAGTAATCTTTTATTTTTCCTCTAGAAATAATTTATCTTTTGTTTGATATTTGTGAATTAACTGTTATATTGCAAGTCTATTGCTCTAAACTTTTTATTTTGATAAAATCAAGAATTTAGTGAATACTCAATTCAGAGAACTGAGGATACAAAAATACAAAGGCTTACCAATCTCAAGTCTCAGAAATGTCATTTTCAAATGTAAAATGTCATTTCGTTTTACAGAAACAAAATGATAATTGTGAATTTGGGAAAAGATACTAGGCATCATGTATGTGTCTATTAATTTAATACTAGAAAACATCAGATTGAAAATGAGTAGTTTATTGAATTGGTATGAGTATGTCACACTTTATTGCACATTATTATTAGAAGGTCTCAAATGACTCCTAGTATTTGGAACAAGATCCCATACTTCTATATTATGAGGAATGAGACATACCAAAACTTAACTGAGGAAGGAACCTGACAAAGTGGGATTAAATGCAGCAGATGGTAATATAACTTCCTGACGGTCTTTTTCTCCAACATCCAAGTATGGTTCTCTGTGCTTATTGCTGCGTGAACACTTGGCTGTTTCGTTGGTTTCTAGAAGCTGAATTTTGTGCTTCAAGTCATTTTATACCTACAGCTTGCTTATACCACCTTCCTATAAGAAAAAAATAACTAATTTGAGATGAAAATAGCTTATGAATTAAGAGCTAATGTTTCTTCCTATGGCTGTCTTTTTATAAATAAGGAAACCTTTCTAAGAATTCTCAACAAATTTGCCCAAATCTCATTGGCAGGAATGTTACACCAGCCATCTCAAAATTAATAAGTAGCTAACATAGGGAACCATATTGTCAAGATTTGCCTTCAGGGTTTCGCTCTGAGTGTGTAACAGGGTCCTATTCCTCAATCAAACTATTTTAGAATAACATCATAAATGTTTCATGAAATACTACTCCCAAGTATTTTTAATGCATGTTTTGAAAAATAAAGATTTTGGGGTGCCTAGGTGGCTCGGTTGAGTGTCTGACTCATGATTTCAGCTCAAGTCATGACCCTGAGCCCCACGTCAGGCTCTGCACTCAGTGGGTAGTCTACTTGGGTTTCTGTCTCTCCTTCTCCCTCCGTACTTCCCCATACTTGTGCTCTCACTCTCTCTTCTCTCTCGCTCTCTTGCTCAAATAAATAAATCTTTCAAAAAAGAAAGATTTAATGATTACTTTTTAGATACACAAGTCTGAGAATTTTCATGTTAAGGAAAGTTATATACTTTTTCTTCTTGCACGCATTCTCAGAGCCTTTAATATACTAAATCATTTTGTATGTTATGAGAACATAACTGATGGAATTTTCTTTAAGTTTTAGTTAATTAATAATTTAATTTCAATATTGCTAACATACAGTACTATACTAGTTTCAGGTGTACAAAATAGTAGTTCAATAACCCTATACATTACTCAGTGCTCATCATAAGTGTACTCTTAATCCTTCTTTACCCATCATACCACCCAACTACCCTCATGTAACCATCAGTTTGTTCTTTATAGCTAAAAATCTGTTTCTTGGTTTCTTTCTTTTTTAATTTGTCTGCTCCTTTTGTTTCTTTAATTCCACATTGGTCTTTCTCTGACTTATTTCACTTAGCATTATAACCTCTAGATTCATCTATGTTGTTGCAAATGGCAAGATTTCATTATTTTTTGTGACTAATATCCCATATATATGTGTGTTCTTTTGCCTCCCCATAATTATTGCTTACCTCTAATCTTTAGATTTACTTAAGAACTTTAATTTTTTTTGCTTGCATTTGTGTATTCTTTATCCTTATTTTTTATAACAGTAAAAAGTTTCAAGAAGAGAACAGAGGTCAGTTTCCTTCCATAATTTTTTAAATGCTCTTGCTCTCATTCTCCAATCAGGAAGATTGGGGTGCTTCCATTTTGGCACTTGGTGTGCTTCCATATTTTGGCTATTGTAATAATGCTGCAAGAAACATATGGGTACATATATCTTTTTGAATTAGTGTTTTTATGTTCTTCCAATCAATACCCAGTAGTGGAATTACTGGATCATATGGTAATTCTACTTTTAGGGTTTTTTTTTTTTTATTGGTGTTCAATTTACTAACATACAGAATAACCCCCAGTGCCTGTCACCCATTCACTCCCACCCCCCGCCCTTCTCCCCTTCCACCACCCCTAGTTCGTTTCCCAGAGTTAGCAGTCTTTACGTTCTGTCTCCCTTTCTGATATTTCCCACACATTTCTTCTCCCTTCCCTTATATTCCCTTTCACTATTATTTATATTCCCCAAATGAATGAGAACATATAATGTTTGTCCTTCACCGACTGACTTACTTCACTCAGCATAATACCCTCCAGTTCCATCCACGTTGAAGCAAATGGTGGGTATTTGTCATTTCTAATAGCTGAGTAATATTCCATTGTATACATAAACCACATCTTCTTTATCCATTCATCTTTCGTTGGACACCGAGGCTCCTTCCACAGTTTGGCTATCGTGGCCATTGCTGCTAGAAACATCGGGGTGCAGGTGTCCCGGCGTTTCATTGCATCTGTATCTTTGGGGTAAATCCCCAACAGTGCAATTGCTGGGTCGTAGGGCAGGTCTATTTTTAACTGTTTGAGGAACCTCCACACAGTTTTCCAGAGTGGCTGCCCCAGTTCACATTCCCACCAACAGTGTATGAGGGTTCCCTTTTCTCCGCATCCTCTCCAACATTTGTTGTTTCCTGCCTTGTTAATTTTCCCCATTCTCACTGGTGTGAGGTGGTATCTCATTGTGTGTTTGATTTGTGTATTTCCCTGATGGCAAGTGATGCAGAGCATTTTCTCATGTGCGTGTTGGCCATGTCTATGTCTTCCTCTGTGAGATTTCTGTTCATGTCTTTTGCCCATTTCATGATTGGATTGTTTGTTTCTTTGGTGTTGAGTTTAATAAGTTCTTTATAGATCTTGGAAACTAGCCCTTTATCTGATATGTCATTTGCAAATATCTTCTCCCATTCTGTAGGTTGTCTTTGAGTTTTGTTGACTGTATCCTTTGCTGTGCAAACGCTTCTTATCTTGATGAAGTCCCAATAGTTCATTTTTGCTTTTGTTTCTTTTGCCTTCGTGGATGTATCTTGCAAGAAGTTACTATGGCCGAGTTCAAAAAAGGTGTTGCCTGTGTTCTCCTCTAGGATTTTGATGGAATCTTGTCTCACATTTAGATCTTTCATCCATTTTGAGTTTATCTTTGTGTATGGTGAAAGAGAGTGGTCTAGTTTCATTCTTCTGCATGTGGATGTCCAGTTTTCCCAGCACCATTTATTGAAGAGACTGTCTTTCTTCCAATGGATAGTCTTTCCTCCTTTATCGAATATTAGTTCACCATAAAGTTCAGGGTCCACTTCTGGGTTCTCTATTCTGTTCCATTGATCTATGTGTCTGTTTTTGTGCCAGTACCACACTGTCTTGATGACCACAGCTTTGTAGTAGAACCTGAAATCTGGCATTGTGATGCCCCCAGATATGGTTTTCTATTTTAAAATTCCCCTGGCTATTCGGGGTCTTTTCTGATTCCACACAAATCTTAAAAAAATTTGTTCTAACTCTCTGAAGAAAGTCCATAGGATTTATCCCTGGGACACAAGGCTGGTTCAACACCCGTAAAACAATCAATGTGATTCATCATATCAGCAAGAGAAAAACCAAGAACCATATGATCCTCTCATTAGATGCAGAGAAAGCATTTGACAAAATACAGCATCCATTTCTGATCAAAACTCTTCAGAGTGTAGGGATAGAGGGAACATTCCTCGACATCTTAAAAGCCATCTATGAAAAGCCCACAGCAAATATCATTCTCAATGGGGAAGCACTGGGAGCCTTTCCCCTAAGATCAGGAACAAGACAGGGATGTCCACTCTCACCACTGCTATTCAACATAGTACTGGAAGTCCTAGCCTCAGCAATCAGACAACAAAAAGACATTAAAGGCATTCAAATTGGCAAACAAGAAGTCAAACTCTCCCTCTTCGCCGATGACATGACACTATACATAGAAAACCCAAAGCCTCCACCCCAAGATTGCTAGAACTCATACAGCAATTCGGTAGCGTGGCAGGATACAAAATCAATGCCCAGAAGTCAGTGGCATTTCTATACACTAACAATGAGACTGAAGAAAGAGAAATTAAGGAGTCAATCCCATTTACAATTGCACCCAAAAGCATATGATACCTAGGAATAAACCTAACCAAAGATGTAAAGGATCTATACCCTCAAAACTATAGAACACTTCTGAAAGAAATTGAGGAAGACACAAAGAGATGGAAAAATATTCCATGCTCATGGATTGGCAGAATTAATATTGTGAAAATGTCAGTGTTACCCAGGGCAATATACACGTTTAATGCAATCCCTACTTTTAGTTTTTAAGGAACCTCCATACTGTTTTCCAGGGTGTCTGTACCTGTTTGCATTCCCACCATGAGGGTTCCTTTTTCTCCACATTTTTGGAACTGGCAGCATTTCAAAATTTATTTTCCCTTCTCAATAAATGTTTGTATGATCTATGTTCTGTAGAACACATTTTCATAAATATTGCTCTTGTAAATGGCCACATTGCAAAAATGGTTTTCTCTTCCCTACAGAACTCGAGCTGTGGAATTGCCAATTGGTGTTGGATCAGGGCTTAATAATTAAAATCATTTCACAAAAAAAAATAAAATAAAATAAAATAAAATAAAATAAAATAAAATAAAATAAAATCATTTCACATAATGAAACTAGTTAGAAGATCAGTATATTACTTTAGATAATGTTACATAAGTAACAGCTACCAAGAGAAAATGACAGTGAATTCACTTGAAAAGTGAGTAGCTAATAGTGGTATCACATGACAGTCACCTAATTTATATTGACAGTATAAGAATATGATTAATTGAAAGGAGTAAAGATTCTTTTATAGAAATCATGCATTTTGGTTGAGACTGAAGTTGTTTTTTCAACGACCTTCAAATAGCAAATCTCCTAGTAAGACTATTTAGGAAACTAAGGTTTTTTGCTTGATTTTGATTAATTTGGGATATGTAAAAAAATAGATTTAAGCACTGTAAGGAGAATTATGATAAAGATGGAGGAGAAATAATTTGAAGAAATGAGATTAACTATAAAAGTAAAAATGTCAGGTCTTAATAGCGGTATGTTTCCAGTTCAGGGCTAATGAAAGTATTCATTATAAGGTGAGGGAGATTGAGCCAAATGGAAAGTGTAAAAGAGGTCAGCAGTTGGGAGACTAGTTGCTCCATTAAACTAGTGACTAGATCACCTTGATGACCTTCCTGATTGGAGAATGAGAACAAGAGCATTTAAAAAATTATGGAAGGAGACTGACCTCTGTTCTCTTCTTGAAACTTTTTACTGTTATGAAAAGTAAGAATAAAGGATATACAAATGCAAGCAAAAAAATTCAAGTTCTTAAGTAAATCTAAAGATTAGAGGTAAGCAATAATTATGGGGAGGCAAAAGAACTTCCTATAAAGAATAAAACAATTAGATAAAATCTTTCAAAAACAATTGATCTATAGACATAAAGAGACAAAAGAACTCTAATCTCAACAGATTTAAAAAAAAAACATATATGACTGCATATCAACTTCATCAATGCCAGTTGATTTTCTATCAACAGAATATAAGAACCAACTATGGAAGGCTCGTCACCATTGAAAAAGAACTTAATTAACTTTTACTTAGCTATAGGAAAATATACCTAATGTAACAACCGAATTTCTTTGGAAAATGCATTACAAAAAAACAGATGTAGTATAGTCCAGAGCCGGTACTTATTTATCTAAAGCTCTAGATATGATATTTGATTTTTAACATCAACTTGTTTTAAGATAAACAACATGTTTTGAAAAGCATTGTCAGGCAGAGTTTGGCAAAATGCAAATAGGAAAGAAACATGCTATTGCAAATAATAGCAAATTCCTACAATTCCCAGAAGAAAATATTTGAATACATGGTTTCTGCAGAGGTTATATTGGGACTTACCAATAGTTAAGCTATGTACTTTTTATGAACATACCATATCAGGTGGCCTGCCCTTGGAAATACTGCATAAGTTGAATATAAATGCCCGTGGGGTGTTTGTGGTACCATAGATTTTTGAGCTAATCTAACAATTCTTCCCATAAATATATTTATTGCCCTGGTCTTCAACATAGTATAGTCTCAGCAATATGTCACTTTTTTGAGGAAATCAAAATGTAACTAAAAATTTTGCGGGCCTTGACTAGGAAATATTATGTTAAAATTTTTATAGCCAGACCTTCCACTTTTTGTTTGCTTCACCTGAATTCTTGTGGTAATCAAGTCACAAAAATACTCTCCATAAAATTTTTAAATATGTAGCACTACTGAATATATATTCAAGGTATCTTATTATCTGAACCAAAATGCATCCTCTTGTCTTGACATTTTTTTCCATAGGAATTCAGCTAACCTTACCCTAGAAGGTGTTACCTAAAGGTGTTAAATAACGTTTTTTCCCTTGATGCTTTTTGACAATTGAGAAATAGCAAGCAATTATAAAAAAGCTCTTGCCAAAAACAAACAAACAAAAAAAACATTTCAATCAGAAATGAATCCTGTAGCATCTTCAAATTGTAACACATGATGAGGGAAAGGAAATTGATTATTATTCAGTCTTTCAGAAAGATCCACAATCCTTAAAATTATTATTTTAATTGATTTTGTGTATGATTTTTTAATTATTTGGAGTTTATATTAATAAGTACTTTTTTTTTTTTTTTTAAAGTAATCAGTTAACTCTGTGCTGGGATTACGGCCATAAAAAGGAAATTCCTGGCTTCACAGAACTTCCTCCTAGCGGCGAGAGGTGGACAAACATCTATAAAAAATACGTAAAATACATACCTACCATCATGTTTAACTTTTAGCTTTCTTCACTCTTTTATTTTTCCATACTTCTCCACCACTGGCCTAGGTTATGGACACTTCTGTATTACTAAAAGAATATCCAAAAAATTCATATTTGTTTCATCATCATGGTAAATTTGAGCAATTCTTTTGAAGTATTTACTTTGCTTTAGCAATTCTTGCTTTTTTTTTTTTTTTCAGCAAATAACTACTTAATCTTCTATCTTGGTTACTCCTTCTCTGGTTTTCCATGAGCCACACAGGCTTTCTTGGCACTCCTCTCTACGTCCAGAACTTTTATCTCCTCATTCCACATACATAACACTAGTGATCTCATCCACTCTGCCTCACTTACAATCCACATGTTGCCAGGTTATAGAATTACATCCCTCTCTAGAGGACTGGAGATTTATATTCACTACCAACTGACCTTCTGCATTTGGATTTTACAAAGGGATTTCAAATTTAGTATATCCAAAACTGCATCTCATAGTTTCCTCTAAAAATTCTTTTCAGTTCTTCCCAATATCATCCCCATGCATAAATCAGCCTCTTTCTTTTTTCCACCTCATCCATTCAGATATTCAATGAGCACTCTCTTCTGTAATTTTTTTTTCAGTGTTTCTGTAATCCATTTACTTTCTGCCATTCCAGTGTGACTGTCTCAGGCCACCAGTATCTCTCAACTGGATCATATCATTTTGATATACAGCTTCTTTATACTGGGCTTTCTGCCTCTGGGTCTTCTCCCTTTCCAGTCATTTTGGCATTCCCGTAGTGTGAGCTTTCAATGTAAATCTCTCTCTAATCATCTCTCAGCTTAAATTCTTGGATAGAGTCCAGATTCATTAAAACAGTTCATTAGCTGACCCCTGGTTATTTCTCTAACTTCATCTCCTGTCATTTCTCTGATTTATACTCTGATGTCCAGATGCACATTTCTCCATGTTATATGTTATATCTCAGTTTTTTTGTGCAAGCTTTTTCCTGTTCTTAGAATGTATTTTGCATCTCTCTTCACAAGTTTAATTTCTACCTAATGAAGTACATGGCTAACAGCCACAGGACTTCACATCAGACAAATCTGAGTCCAGATACTAACTCTGCCATTTATATTGAAATATGAGTTGAAAAAGTCTTCCTAGTTAATTCCCCATGATTTATCATCTTTTGAAGCCACAAACCTTTTTCCTTTGTTAAAATGGTATATAAGCCCCTGAGACCACCTACTTCTTTGAATCTCACTTTTCTGTGAACTTCTGTGTACATAAAGTATTAATTAAATTGTATGTTTTCTTTCTTCTTTTTAGTGTGTCTTTTGTTAGTTTAATTTACAGGCCCCCATTTTCAAAATTTAAGATGGTAAAAGGAAAGGTTTTTCCTTTCTGACACTTGCTTAGAGGGCAGGAATCCTCTCTCATCACAACTCTCAGTGATTGCTGGCTGGACAAATGTTAATAAATATGTATGTTTTATTGGATATCGATTTTTAAATTTTTAACTCATTTGATAAACAGTATGTAAATATTGATAATTCCATATGACAAACTAATTCCCAGGATTTTCAGCTTTAATTATTATTTTGTTTGCACGTACTAGAAAAAGTAAAGATAGTTTCAGTAACAACAACAACAAAAATCCACCTGAAAATGAAAAAAAGCTTCCTGTAAAAAATTCCCTGTGTTACTGATACCAATTTTAAAATTTTTAACTCATTTGATAAACAACATGTAGATACTGATAATTCTGTATGACAATTTATTCCCAGGATTTTAAGCTTTAATTTTTATTTTGTTTGCTAAATAAAACTACTACTAGAAAAAGCTAAAGATACTTTCAGTTTAAAAAAAAAAACACTTAAAAATTGAAAAAGCCTCCTGTACAACATGTCCTGTGTTCCTCGAATTCTAGAAATGACTAAATAGCTTTAAATTTTGACAAATAACCAACCTCTTCTCCTGATCACACTACCTTTGAGAGGGATAAGAGGCCTCTGAAAATTAAGTAGTCCTTGAAATTAATATCGCTGGGATGGTTTCTATGGATACTTAAAAATAGATAATGGCTTCTTTATATTCTTTTCTTTCAGTCCACTGTCACTGACTAGGGGTTTTGTCAGTGACTGACCACAATATAAATAGATCAGATCAGTACTTTGATATCACTCATGTAAAGGGATAAATTGCCATTAATATAATTACTGGCACCTATTGTAATACAAAGCATGATAAGATGATGATCCTCCTTGACAGGATGTACCAGTTTTTTTTTATAGATTTTATTTATTTATTTATTCATGAGCAACACAGAGAGAGGTAGAGACACAGGCAGAGGGAGAAGCAGGCTCCTTGCAGGGAGCCTGATGTGGGACTCGATCCCAGGACTCTGGGATCACACCCTGAGCCAAAAGCAGGCACTCAATTGCTGAGCCACCCAGTTGTCCCAGGATATACCTGTGAATGATATTCTCTCCAACTGTAGAGTCAGATTGTGGGCCATAAAGAAATAGGGACAAAATAATGGAAAATATTACACATTCTCATTCTAATTTCCCCATAACAATAAAAAATATATAACATGTTTAATGAAAATATTATCTTGCAAAAAATTCACATTTAGCAGCATTTCCAATTGTCAGTGCATTTAGTAGCTATGCATTTAGTTTCTGTGAACAAGATGGAAACCATGATTGGACACTTTAAGTGAAATTAAATTAAATATAAAGATCTCACATGTAAATTCCACCCATTATTAATTCATGAGTATCTGGCTCATTTATTTGATTTCAGTAACAGAATATTCTGCACACTTTATCCTATAAGATCCCTTATATTTTAGGTAATTATAATGTACAGAGAGTTCTCTTATTTCTAGCAAAAAAATGATGGTATTCAAATGATTCAAGACATATAGCAGATAGTTTCAGAATTTACCAAAGATTTCTTTATAAGTAAGCATATTTCTGATATGGTTATGCATCACTCATTTTGTACAGTAGAAAGAGTGCATTTGTTTTCTATTGCTCCTGTAACAAATTACCACAAACTTAGTGGCTCAAAATAACAGACGCTTATTATCTTGCAATTCTGTACATTATAAGCTTAACACAGTTCTCACTGAGCTAACATCAAGGTGTCAGCAGAGTTTTGCTCTTCTAGAGGTCCTGTGGGAAAATGTTTCCTTATCTTTTCCAGATTCTGTAAGCTACTTACATTTCTTCACTTGTGGTCTGCTTCCCCCATTTTCAAAGCCATCAGAGGTGGGACAGGTCCATCTCACATTGCATCTCTACAGTGTCTTCTATCCTTCCTTACATCTCTCTTTGATGCTCATTTTTTTTTCCACTTTTAAGGATCCTTGTGTTTACCCTGGACACACCAAGACAATTCAGGGTAATTTTCTTATTTTAACATCAGTTGACTGGTATATTAGTCGGGTTCACTAGAGAAATATAATAAATAGGATATGTACACATATATGCAGAGAGAAATTTATTTTAAAGAATTGGTTCAGGCGATCATAAGGGCTGGCAACTCCAAAATCTAAAAGCCTGGCAGGGTAGAGACTCAGGGAACATTTCTGTTGCAGTTCACGTCTGAAGGCAGTCGGGAAAAGAATACCCTCTCCCTGCAGGCACCTCAGTCTTTTCCTCTTATGGCTTTAAACTGATTAGATGAAGCCCGCCCACATTTTGGAGGGTAATCTTCATTTAAAATCTAAGGAATTAAAAGTTCATCTCATCTAAAAAACACCTTCACAGCACATCGAGACTGGTGTTTGACCAAACGTTTGGATACTGTGGCCTAGCCAAGTTGACACACAAAATTAACTATCACAAGTGGTAGCCTCAGTTCCATCTGTAATCTTAATTCCCCTTTGCCATGTAATTTAATTTATATGTAGGTCTCAGAGGTCTAGGATGTTGACATCTTTTGGGGGGGTCCTTGTTCTGCATACACAATGTGTGTGTGTGTGTGTGTGTGTGTGAGTGTGTGTGTGTGTGTGTTTGTATTTGTCTCTTGACCACAAATTTTTTTTTTAATCTCTTATTTTGCCCACAACTCTTTGTGCAATACCTGGTCACAACAAAGGCTTACTGCATAAATAGGCAATCATATCCTTGTCTGCCTTTTCTCTAATCTCTTGCTTCCTAACCTGCTGTAATAGTCTAAATTCAATTCTTGGCAATGTCTTTTTCCCTTAATATTTTGATTGCTCACCACAGCATGAACTTTGTGGTTAGGTAGATAACTTTCACTTCTCTAAACTTGAGTATTTGTATCAATAAAATGAGACTAACAATCATCAAGATTTGGTTTACAAGAAATATGACAATACATGTATAATTTTTGTGAAAGTGTCAGATCTGACACATTAAAGTTCTAATCTTAATACTTTGAGAATTTTTTAAAAGATTTTATTTATTTGCCAGAGAGACAGTTAACAAGCACAAGCAGGGGAAGAAGCAGAGGGAGAGGGAGAAGCAGACTCCCCGGGGAGCAGGGAGCCCGATGTGGGGACCCTGAGATCATGACCTGAGCTGAAGCTCAACTGACCAAGCCACCACCCAGGCACCCTTATAAGAAGAGGAAGAGAGAGAAATCTCTTTTCTCCATGAGTACTCAGGGAAGAAAGGGCATGTGAGCACACAGTGAGTAGATACTGTCTACAGGATAGAAGAGAGCCTTCACCAACAACTGAATCTTCTGGCACCTTGATCTTGGTCTTCCCAGCCTCCCAAACAGTGAAAAATAAATGTCTGTAGAAGGTGCCTAGTGTGGGGTATTTTGCCATAACATCTCAGGCAGACAGACTAAGACACTTTCCACAAAATTTTGACAATTGTATTTAATAAGATCTTTCTCACTTGGATGTGCCTGATTATTACTTCCCAGTTTCTAAAGTATTTTACTAAATACATAAAACATAAAAGTCCTACATATTTTCTTAGTACATACACAGTACCTCACACTCTCTTTCTTTTCCAACCACCAGGTAAACTGATGGTAATCAGTGTGAGTTAGCCCAATGTGAATTAACTTCCTAATGTGTTATGGAAAAATTAGACTGGCTAGAAAGAAGAGAGGATGGGGAAACTTATCAACATAAATGAGAGAAGCAATTTTGATAAAAAGGATGAAAATGTCCCAGAGGAAATGACATCCACAAAAAAACTTTGCATTAAAGGCACTGAGATATTTCATGACATTAAAACTTGAAAGGATACATGGAAGCTTATCCAAACTTAGAAAGTAATTATAATTCATCAAGGCAGAGAAAGATTCTCACTATGTATCATAAATCATATGGTAAGAAAAGAAGAGCATTATTCAACCTTGGTAATTTTTTTTTGTTTTTTTTTTTTTTTAAACAGAATACTAAAATTCTCAATGTACCTAATGTTTAGTATTAGTTATATATATGTACACACACACACATATATATACACACACATATATATATACACATATATATAACAAGCACAAGCAGGTGGTCTTAGATAGATAACTACATATATATATATATATATATATATATATATATCAGCAGTTTGAGAGTTTTTAATGCTTTAACAACAACAAAATAAGTGTCACAGAACTATTATTATTTTTACATGTTTTTTAAATTTTTTAAATTTATTTTTTATTTTATTTTTTTATATGTTTTTTTTTAAGACCACTTTGCACTGTACTTTTAAGTCTAGGTATTTGTCTTCTGTTCACAGATTTAATATATGTTTAATTTTTATTTAATACTCGGTGTTTCTTTCTGATACAGTTTCCTCTCTCAACATAGTTTTATTTTTTTTTTCAACATAGTTTTAGATACTATAATTTAATTACAAAAGATAAAATTTTGCAGAAATATGTGGCAAATTCTAGAATTTTGGCTAAGGGAATGCTGTATTTTTTTTTCCAAAAAATGTATTTAGTTATTTGAGAGAGAGAGAGTGAGTGTGTGCGTGAATGGGTGGAAAGTCAGAGGGAGAGGGAGAGAATCCTCAAGCAGACTCCCTGCTGAGCCTAGAGTCTCCCTGGAGTTCAATTTCAGGACTCTTGAGATCATGACCTGAAACAAAATCAAGAGTTAAATGTTTAACGAACTGAGCCATCCAGATCCCTGAAGGGAATGCTGTATTTTATAAAGTAGTGCAGTTTATAAAGAGTGAGTCCACATCAATATTTAGACCAACATCTTTTTAAATCTTAGCCAAATAAATCTTGATTAATGAGTTAATGCTTTTCTAGTATACTGATCACATTTTCAAGACAACCTAGAATTTTAAAAATAAAATGCCTGCAACAAATTAAGAATTCCTTGACCCAGGCAATAACATTTTAGGTAGTTAGTCTAAAAAATCTACATTAGACAAAAATAAATTATTACTTTATCAATTAGAATTTTTATTTATATAATCAGAATAAAAGCAACAACTGTTTTTTTTGAAAAATACAAAACATTCATTAGACAACACAGATTTAAGACATTTCTTGAAAACAATAATTTGTGTCTAAATCAAGTTTATAGCTAATTAAATAATAATTTAACTAAATTTTTTAATTATTTGCTTGAAATCAATAATTTTTGTTTTAAAGATTTTATTTATTTGAGAGAGAGAGAGAGAACATGAGTTGCAGGGAGAGGCAGAAGGAAGGTGGGAGAGACAAGCAGACTTCTCCTTGAGCAAGATGCCCAATGCTAGGCCTGATCCCAGGACACCTACATCATGACCTGAGGTAAAGTCCAACGCTTAACTGACTGAGCCACCCAGGCACCCCTTAATAATTATTAAATACAGATTGACAGTCCTATTTTTTGTTCATCATTTAATTTCTCTATGTTCATTTTCCCCAGGTTAGTCATAGCATAATTCCTAAATGTACTCAAATTATTTTTATATATGTATAGTTTCATATTACTGATAATTATGATGACTGCATGTGAACATAGTAGCTATGTCTACTAATGTTTTATATGCCCATCTTGAAAATAAATGCAAACTGGCAATCTCTGTTGGACTACCAATAATCTTGAAGCACTAAATATACTTGATGTGAAATCTATTGTCCATAGTAACCATGTTTTTCAATATTTTAAATTATTTTTTCTTTCATTTTCTCAGCTTTGAGTAGTTTTTCAAAACAGGATTTGCATCCTTGTGACTAAAGAAAAGTGTTAGTATAAAATATATCTCCTTTGGACTCCATTTGTGTATGAAAGCTGATATTTTCTACTTCATATCATTTTGGAAGATTACGTTCTGATTTTGAAAGACATTACTATTTAAAAGTATGGACACACTCTCAAGTATTTTGATCCAACATAAAATATGAGTATATAAGGGTTTTTGTGTATATATTATATATTTTGTATCTATACACATATATATGCACATACATGTGATATGTCTGTATATTATATGTATATATCATAAGTAATATGAAGAAAAATTACATTTGTTGAAATTCTGACTTATAATCAGTTGTCAGAATTTGCAACAACTAAAATTACCTGATGTCCAAATTTCTCTTGGCTACATGGGATTGTCATTCCTTTGGACTACCCTGCAGAAATTTCTGTATTTGCAACAGCTTGCAGGATTCAAAAATTAATTTTATATTACTAGATTTGCATTTTGTAGTATAAGATTAGCAGCATTATATTAGCTTTGGAATCTGGTTTCATTTATTTATATTTTTCAATTACCCAGAGATTTCTTCTTTTATTTATTTTTTATTATTTATTCATGATATTCATAGAGAGAGGAGAGAGAGGCAGAGACACAGGCAGAGGGAGAAGCGGGCTCCATGCCGGGAGCCCGACGTGGGACTTGATCCCGGGACTCTGGGATTGCACCCTGGGCCAAAGGCAGACGCTAAACCGCTGAGCCACCCAGGGATCCCCCTGGTTTCATTTATGATCCTCTACTGATGTTTTGAAAAACCCAAGTGTGTTCATTTGAAACTGAAATTTTTCTAGGACATGATGAGCATTTAGGTAATACAGTTAGTTTTATTTAAATTATACCTTCAGATTACTACCTCATGTTTGAAGCCAGAATTTTTAAATACTAGTGTTCTTATCAAATGATTCCTAAGCTGTGAGTTAAATGAGTTATAGGTTATGCTGGCAATACTGCTAGGATGTTGCATTTTTGCTTTTAATGGAGAATATATGGCAGTGAAGCAAAACAAATATTTGACTAGACTTTCAAAGACTGTGTAAGACTATCAAATTTCCATTGAAACATGACTTATGGCATTAATATTTTTAACCTTGTAGAAAATCTAAAAAATAGATATAATTTTAGTTGAACGAACTATACCAATTATCTGCTTGTCAACAGTTGACAAATCATTTATTTTCATGGTTCAATGCAATAGTAAAAAATAAAAATGTCTGTTACTATAATCAAAGTGTATTCTGTATATCATTCAGTGACAATCTAGAGCAGTTTTCAATTACTCTAAGGACAGATTTTTTTTGGCAATTGACTCAAAAGAAAGTGTAAGAAGGATTTAAGAAATACCTTGTAAGTGCTGAGCTCAGAACTTAGCACTGAATATCATCAATCTATATCCTCCTGAGACCAGACTTACCAAGGAGTTTTATCAAACTTACATAAGTTATTCTGCTTCACAAGCTGATACTGGGTAGTACAAATTCCTTAAACAGTATTGCAGACAAATACTGAATAACTAAAATAGCAGGGATTTACTGTCTTATAAATGAAGGCTAATAATGATCAAAACATTCAAATTGCAAATATCTAATGGTCATTCAGAACACTTCAGAAGGATATTGTTAAATTTATTTTATTTACTTTTTTTGTACTAATGAATTTTCTTGGAGATAGTGTCATATAGCAGTTAAAAATCACACTTTTGGGCAAGGCACAGAAGACATGAATTTGGTCTTGCAAATTTATTAACTAGAGCAATCATTTAAATTCTATAGTAAGGTTTTTTGTCTGTAAAACGAGGAAAATAATATGGAATTTTGAGAATTAAAAATATATATCTATATATAGAAAATATTTATCTATATATAGATAATATGTAGCTATATATTACTAGATCTATATCTGTATACAAATCTATAGATATCTATATATACATATAGATTTCTAGGTATATAGAGATAGATATACGTAGAATGTGTTCATCATAAGTTAGTATTCAGTAGCATTGGGTTTGTCTTCCCACTTTAAAAATTTTTTTTTAAGATTTTACTTTTTATTGGAGAGAGTGGGAAAGAGAGAGTGCAGGAGGAGGAGCAGAGGGAGAGGACATGGAGACTCCACAGTAAGTGAAGAGCCCATCTTGGGGCTCAATCTCAGGACCCTAAGATCATGATTTGTGCTGAAACCAAGAGTTGGACACTTAACCAACTGAGCCACCCAGGCATCCCTTCCTGCTTTTATTTTTAAAATGATATAAATTATTCTAGATAGAAAGTCTCATGTAAATACTGAATTATAGCAAAAATCCTGTGATAAGTTACATTGTACTGTCTATGACTAATGTGTTGTTTGTGACACAGCTATAATTGATGTAAATATTGAAAAACGAGAACAAAGGAGAGGAATTGCATGGAATCATAGTTTAAGATTATTTATTTTTATAATTTTTTTAATTTAGTGGAGTTGACACACTTGACACTTTTACAACTAAGACAAAAGGCCAAAAGACACCATTTAAGACAATTTAATGAAATAATCTTGCTGTATCCTATATCTATATTTATGTATTTATGGGACAAATTAAAGATTTTGCAATGCTGTTGTAATAATATAATAACATTAGTCAAGAGAAAAATAAGATTTTTTTTTAAAGATGACAACCAGCTTCTGAAACTGGGGTAGGCAGTTCTTCCCAATACGGGGGCGGGGAGTGTTTGGGGGTGATTTCATTTCTTTGGATCCTCTCAATTGAATGGTCAGCTCACCAACTGAGAATTAGAAGAGGGAATTTTTAGGGGTTTTTTTCAAGTACTTTTTTGAATGAAATTTTTTTGTAGTTATTGTATATGTTCCAGGAAAGCTATAACTTAGGGTTTGGTTGTGTTTTTGTTGCTTTTTTTTTTTTCTCTTTTGGTTTTGTATTTTTTGGAATGATTATTAATTTTTCTAAATTTACCAAAGTTTGCATTTACCTCAATACAACAGGAATATTTTAAATCACATAACTGCAGGCAAACTGGAGAGATACTGTTTTAAAAGTTCTTTTTTCTCCTTCTTATTTGGTTTGTTAATGTATTAGGAAGAAACCACGAAATCCTGTGTAGGCTTTTTCTAAAAAGTTCAATATTCTTTGTCCAGATTTTTAGATTCTCAGAATAAATGCCTTTTACAGATAAAAAAATTGATAATCTGTCAAGTGAGTAATAGAACTGGTTAATTCATTTTTCCTTAGTTAAGCAATTCTTAACTAGAATTAACATTAAAGGACATAGTTCTTTCTATGTTGCAGAATATTGGTTATGGCAGATATATTATTTGAACTTCATTGGCTATTTACTGCATAATTTATATATTTGTTTTACCTGTCCAGACTCTTTAATATGTTGTTCAGTATGTTTTCTGTACATCAAGAGTTGGTCTATTTGTACACTTTCTTCATTCACTTTTATGATGGATCAGAATTTTCTTATGAAATTATTAGTTATGCCTTCAGTTGCAACAAAGAACCCATATCTAATTACAGATATTAAATTTTTACAATTGTGATGGAAATGAAAGGGAAGAAAAAACACATTTTATTTTATATACACCCTAATTTCACAGATTTAAAGATGTATATTGTGAAAACATCCAGGAAACAGTCTATAAAATTTGAGCACCATGTGTTGTATGAAAGTGTTGAATCACTGTATTGTATACCTGAAACTAATGTTACACTGCTTGTTAACTAACTGGAATTTAAATAAAAACTTTAAAAGATTTATTACAAATCACCCTTGAACAGAACAGGATTTAGGGGTGTTGACACCCCACACAGTCAAAAATTCACATGTAACTTTTGACTCCCCCAAAAGTTAACTCCTAATAGCTGACTGTTGACCAGTACACAGCTGGCTAACATTTGTTTTGTCTATTATTATTGTATTCTTACAATGAGGTATGCTACAGAAAAGGAAATGTTAAAAAATCATAAGGAAGAGAAAATATATTTATAGTACTATACTATATTTACTGAAAAAAAACTGATTATAAGTGAACTCATGCAGTTCAAACATATATCATTCAAGGGTCAACTATAATTAATTGCTTCTTTCAAGAAAAATAAAAATGAAGACCACACTGTCCAGTAACCTTTAATTATAAATGAATCTGCCTTATTAAAGTTTCCTCTCGTCTTGAATTTTGTCCATGACAGATTTTTTTTTTCTTATTCAGTCTTAAAATGACTGTTTAAAAGAAATCAGGTAGAAACTTTCTACCCCTTAGCTCCAGATGCCTTATTCTTGATTTGCTGACTCATCCAACAAGCAATCACAAAACTGTCAACTTGCTCAAGGGGGGGAAAAAAAGAACCCGAAGTCTCTGCCAAAAAGGATGTTCCTTTTCTTGAACAGCTGTTCTCTGAATATTCAGTGTAATGAATCAGGAAACAAGAGATATCAAAAATTATCAAAAATGTTGCTATTGAGCTTAGCTCTGCTCCAAAGATCTGAGCCCATCCAGATGCTGAATTTGTCAGTCAAACATTGTTCCTTCTGTCAGTGACACCAGTACCTGGTTTAAGGTGGGTAATGAGAGAAAGGAAGAACTACCTAACTTAACCTAAACCTAAACCAAGACCATATATCTCAGAAATCAATGCAGATACTTTATTGGCTATGTCTCAAAATTTCCCATCTAGAATGACAGAAACCTAAACTCAGCATTTTTATGAGTAATTTATGAAATAGCCTCTTTTCTGTAGTACACTCATTTCTCAAGCATACTTAGAGTACCATAATGAGGACATGGTATACTTCAGAGCCACCAAGAAGTTTATATAATGTTCCCTGGAGGCCAGGTAGCTCAAAGAACACTGACTTAAAAACTAAACTAAACTGAAGATGTATTAAAAACCTTTGTTGTTGCCATGGATACTTCAATTTGGATGATGGTTAAATGGAGGACTGGCATTATAATATCTATAGTCACTTTAGGAGAAGGTTATATTTTAGCTAACTTTCTCCAAGATTTTTAGGAAAAGGGAAAATCTGGGAAATACAATGTCATGTACTGTAATATTGCAAACTGGAAGGATGGGTAGAAATTTTTTTTCACATCACTAAATTCACATTAGATAAAGAATGATTAAATGCTCTTTGAATGGTTTATAATTTTGGCAGTACTAATAGATTTTTACCATCACAATAGTTTTATAATAAAGCTTACTTGAAAGTCGGTAGATATTTGTTGCTTCTATATTAAAATAGTATCATCTGATAAGAGGGAGTCTGCAAGTCACATATCTTTTTGTTTTCACATGTGAACTCCATTTGATCAACTGTGGTTTCTCTTACATAATTAGCACATCATGTATTTAAGAACCATAAAAATTGTGAGTGATTAACATGATTAAATTAGTATGTAATATTTTGTTCCAACTCAACAATTAAATGAAAGATTATCATCTACTAGATGAAAAAGTATACAGTTCTACTTGAAATGAGCAATGCTTAACAGGCATCAGGTTTAAATCAGAAGAATATCAGTGTACACACACACACACACACACGCACACGAGGAAATTTCCAAGGAGACACTGTAGCAAATTTTTCACTATTGCTAGTGCTTTAATAGCAAAAAGAGATGAAAAAAAGTATTTTAAAATACTTATAAGAACATTTAAAAACAAAACAATTGCAAAGTAATGATTTTCCTGAATCTTTTACAATAATTTACTTTCACTAAGCAACTTAGTATGCATTTCCTCATGGAAATGATACTTATAATAGGAAAAATCCCACATATATAGAAATTAAACAATAGACTTTTTTTTTTTTTTTTTTTTTAATGATGGACTTTAGGGCATCCCGGATGGCTCAGCGGTTTAGTGTGCCTTCAGCCTGGGGCGTGATCCTAGAGACCCGGGATCGAGTCCCACCTCAGGCTTCCCGCATGGAGCCTGCTTCTCCCTTGGTTGTGTCTCTGCCTCTCTCTCTGCATCTCTCTGTGTCTCTCATGGATAAATAAATAAAATCCTTTAAAAAAATAAAAATAAATTATGGACATTAGTTTTAGAGAAGTTTAGGCCTACAGAAAAATTTACCAGAAGTTCCCATATCCCTCCACTTCCTCACACGCAGTTTCTTCTGTTATTAAAATATTGCATTTTTGTCATGTATTTGGCATAACTGTAGTACCAATATTGATCCATCATTATTAGCTAAAGTCCATAGATTTCATTAGAGTTTATTCGTTGTGTTTTATATCTCTATGGGTTTTGACAAATGCATAATGTATCCACCATTTCAGTCTCTTTCAGAATAGTTTCACTGGCCTGAGATCCCCTATGCTCTATATGCTTATCCCTTCCTTCCTCTTCTTGAACCACTGCAAAACATCAGTCTTTTACATCCCTATAGTTTTGCCTTTTACAAAATGTCATAAAGTGGAATCATACAGTATGTGGCTCTTTCAGACTAGCTGTTTTTACTTAGCAGTATACATTTGAGATTCCTCCCTGGCTTTTCATGGTTTTATAGCTTACTTCCTTATTTCTCTTACAATATTCAACTGTATGGATGTGCCACATTTTTTTTTTTTACCCATCTACCTATTGAAGATCATCTTGGTTCTGTCCGTGTTTTGATGATTATTAATAAACCTCTTATAAGCAGTAGTTGCATGTTACTGTGTGCACTTAAGTTTTCAGCTCATTCGTATAAGTATCTAGGAGCATAATCATTAAATTTTTATGCTGAGATTATGTTCCAAATCTCTTTCAAAGTGGCTGCACCATTTTGCATTCCCACCAACAATGAATGAGAGTTCCCTTTGCTTCACACTCTCCCCAGTTTGGAGTGTTGTATTCTGGATTTTAACTGCTGCAATCAGGTGGGTAGTGATTTCTCATTATACTTTATGTTTCTCTGATGATATGTGATGTTGAACATCTTTTAATGTGTTTATTTGTCTTCTATATATCTTTTGTAATGAGATGTCTTTTCAGATTTTTTTGCCCTTTAATGTGTTTTTTTAATCGTTACTAATGTTGAGTTTTTAGTAGTTCTTTATATATTTTGGATTCATGTCCTTTATCAGAAATATGTTTTGTTAATATATCCTCCCAGTTTATGCCTTGTTTTCTTCATTCTCCAAAAAGTATCTTGAACAGGAAATTTTTTTTCAATTTGAATAAAGTCCAACTCACATTTCTTCTTCTTTTTTGAATTGTATTTTTGATATGGTATCTAAGTCATCCCCATAAACCTCAAGGTCACCAAAATTTCCTCTCTATCTTCTAATATCAAAGTTTAATAGTTTTATGTTTACACTTACATCTATGATCCATCTTAAATTAACTTTTGTGATGTACAAGGACTCTATCCAGACTTTTTTTTTTTTTAAATGTGGATATCCATTTCTTGAGGATCATTTGTTGGAGATTATCCTTTTACCATTGAATTGTTTTTTCTCCTTTGTCAAACATAATTGAATTATATTTATATGAATCTGTGTGTAGGCTTTGAGATCTGTTCCTTTGATTCATTTATATTTTGCCAGTAACACACTCTCTTGATTACTCTTGCTTCATACTAAGACTTGATGTCAGGTAGTGTCAATCCTCTAATTTTATTTTTCTTCCTCACTATTTTATTAGCTCTTCCAAGAATTTTGTTTTTCCTAAACTTTAATGAATTGTTATGGAACCCTCTCAAACCACTGGTATCTTGAAAATGGAAGAGTGGTTTCAAGATAATTTAGTAATGATTATTAAAGTATAAAACATATTTCATCTTTTGCCCTGAAATTGTACTTCTGCTAATTACACCAAGAAAATTTTGGGGATGTATGCAAGAGGTTATTTATGACACATATTAGTAAAAAACAAAAAACAAAATAAAGCAAAAAACCCCTAAATAAAGTGAGGAAACAAGCTATTAAAAGGTCAATTATACATTAACTATATGATAAATAGGTAGTACTACTTCTCAGACATTTCCTAAAGGAGTGAATGATAGAAACAAAGACTGACATATCCAAAACATAGGCAGCTATTCAGTTATTAAATTGTATACTGTAGAATAATAATTTGTGAGATTTCACTTCCTTTGGGTTACATTGTTGTAAGGTGGCTGAGAGAGATCACTTATGTTATGCTAAAGACTTCCTTCCACAAAGAAGAAATTATCAAGGGTGGGTAAACAACACTCTCTTTAACATAGAAACTGAAAGAAGAAAGAAGATTGTAAAAGTTTACAGTTTGTAGTTGGTGGAAAAAGGCTATGAGCCACTTGAGGTATGTTATCCCAATTTTGAATAAAGAATAGGAGAGAAAAAAAAAAGAATAGGAGATATATATTTCTAGTATATAAACAATTTTAGTATATATTTATGTACTAAGAAAGTATATAGAAGTATAAAAGACAATATTGTTAGTTTTGATACACACTAGCATCTCTTTTCTCATGAGATTCTGAAATTTCAGAATGGGCTAATATTTGTTTGTTGGCCTCACTTAATCAACTTTTTATTGGACACAAATGATTCAGAGTTCCTATTTCTTTCATTTTCCCCTGTTCTCTCTTTCTGATGCAGATATCAACTGACTACTAACTTCCATGAATTTTATCTCTCAATTTTCTAATATCTCTTATTTTCCATATTTTGGTGTTTTTTCTTATGTGGCATTTCTTTTTTTAACTAAAAAAAATTCATTCAGGATTAATTAACATATAGCATTATATATTAGTTTCATGTGTACAATATAATGATTTAACAATTCTATGCATTGCTTGGAGCTCATGATGATAATTGTACTCTTAATCGTCTTCACCTATTTCACCCATTCCCCACTCACTTCCCCTCTGGTATCTGTCTGTACTCTAGAGTATGTTTTTTTTTCCTCTTTGTCTTGTTTCTTAAATTCCACATAAGAGTGAAATCATATGGTATTTATTTTTCTCTGACTTATTTTACTTAGCCTTTTACTCTCTAACTATCCGTGTTGTTGCAAATAGCAAGATTTCATTCTATTTTATGGTTAGTAGTATTCTATTATATATACACCACATCTTCATCTGTTTATCTGTGGATGGACACATATCTTGACTACTGTAAATAATATTGCAAAAAACACAGAGACATATATATCTTTCTGAATTAGTGTTTTTGTCTTCTTTAGGTAACTACGGAGTAGTAGGATTCTGGGTCATCTAATAATTCTATCTTTATCCTGTGGTATTTCCTTAACTTTGTGTTTTAATCCTTCCAATGATTGTTTTTATTTCATATGTTATATTTTTAATTTCCAATAACTTTCCTGAGGGATATTTAATAGTTATTTTTGTTTTATAAATACCAAAATCTTCTATTTTCTTTCTTTCTGTCTTTCTTCTTCTTTCTTCCTTTAGTTTCTATGTTTAAGAGAGTATTGCTTTCCCACCCATGGTAATTTCTTCTCTGTGGAAGGAAGTCTTTAGCATAACATACGTGATCTCTCTCAGCCGCCTAACAACAATGTAACCCAAAGGAAGTGAATTTTGAAAACCCAGTGGTGAGTTTTGAAAGAGAAAATAAGCATGTATACCTCTGTGCTTTCTTCTGTTTCCTAGAACCAAGTTGCCTGTCCAGGTTACACATTGCTCTGTTCCAGGTAAGCTTTGCAACTTAGAGGCAGAGGGGAAGGGGGACTGTATGTAGCTCTACTCTAGTCTACCATGTCTGGATAATTCTGAGATCTTGTATTAAGAAGCACATTTGTGGGCAGCCTGGGTGGCTCAGTGGTTTAGAGCCACTTTTAGCCCAGGGTGTGATCCTGGAGACCCAGGATCGAGTCCCATGACCAGTCCCACATCAGACTCCCTGCATGGAGCCTGCTTCTCTTTCTGCCTGTGTCTCTGCCTCTCTCGCTCTCTGTGCCTCTCATGAATAAATAAATAAAATATTTTTTTAAAAACACATTTGGATGTAGATCTAAGGTAGAGAGCCTAGGAATAGTTTTATCCATTAGTAATAAATATGACATTTTAATCTTTTATTAGCCAACTCTCAGTTATTTCCCAATTAGCTGATATTTATTAGGGGGATATTGAAGGATAATATTGATAATCATTCCCACACCAATTAAGACGATAATATGCAGGTTCTTATTTTCTCTCTGGAGTACTGTTTTATTTTTAATCCACTTTTTTTTTCTCTTTCATATAGTTTCCTTCAAACACCACATTCTTAAGAATGAAGCCCTGAAAGCTAATTAAAAATTGGTATAAAGTGGTAGGATTTATATTGCACAGGATTTCTCAGAAGTAACATTATTAGAACTGGATTCTTACTTGTAGGGGCTATCCTGTGCATTGTAAGATGTTTAGCAGCATCCCTGGTGCCTACCCATTGGATGCCAGTAGCACCCCCTCAGTGTGTTAATCAAAGTGTCTCTACTTTTTGCTACATATCACCTGGGGGCAACCTTGCCCCTAGTTGAAAACCACTTATCTAGGGTGGCATGGAGAAAAGTTGGCAACATTTTTGTAAGATTCACAAGTGTCACTTCTAGTAGGATTTTTCATTCAAATATTTAATTTCTCTAGAGAAGAATCTGCCCTGGCACAATTCATCCTCTTTCTGACTTCCAGGTATTTGGTTGATACACTTCCAGTGATTTGTGTTATCCTATATCTTATCTTTGTCTCTTGAAAAATTACCTTACTGTTGTTTTAAAGAGATTTTGACTCAAAAAGGAGGCAAATGTGTAATTATTTGAGGGCTAATTTGCATGTTTAAATAGAATTGTGGCAGAATTTTTTCCCAAAATGGCACAGATATCCTTGGTTGCTTATTCATTTATTCACCTAAGAAATACTTATTTAAGGTTTATAGTTTCCATAATTCACTGTAATCTATATGCTCCAGAGAAGTAATGACATTAATCTGAAGTATAGATCATTCAGATTTAGATTTTAGGATTGAAAGTAGCTACAAATGTCTCTTATAAGGAGCATAGCTATTTTTAGATTAGATGAGAAATCCAATCTAATTAAATAACTTCTCTGTATTTCTCTATTCAGTCAGGTTGAAATGGCCTGTATTTATTTTCTTATTTACATACACTTGGTAGTATAAAACAAGCAAAATACCTAGTAGAGTTCCCTGATAGAAATAACTAATTTCAAATACTCCCAGTTATGGGCTTAATTGTATCCCCTTGCAGTTCACATGTTGAATAATGACACCCAGTCCCTCAGAATGACTATATTTGTTGACATAGTCTTCAACAAGGTAACTAAGTTAAGATGAGGAGAGAGGCCTCAAAAGAAACCTACCCTTCAGCTCAGACTTCTAGCCTCCAGAATTGTGAGACAATATATTTGTCACTTAAGCCACCTCGTTTGTAGTACTTTGCTGTGGCAGCCCTACCAAACTAAGATACACCTCCTAAATCCTCACTTTGGTGGCAATAAAGGAAGAAAGAACATAAAGCCACAAAGAAAGCACAGGAGACAAAAGCAACAAATGGCCACTCATTTAGCAGGACCACTCAAGCCGGCGAAAGGGTATTCCTGAACCTATCAGTTCACGGAACAGAACTTCTAGAGTTGGTGTGAAAGTGGACTTGTGGGTGTGGCTGAAAAATATAAGGGCAGACTATGAAGTAAGAAGCCACAGGGCACTTAGATTCTACTTTCACCTCCATTTCCACACCAGGATCTCATTTCAGCTTGTAAGAAGACATGTATGGAGTTCTGTATGCAGGACATTGGGCGCAAGTCTAGGAGTTTGTAGCAGAAACAATGGCATTAAGGAAGCTGAAGCCACGAGAAGGAAGTTAGATCACCTCCACTCCACCGCCGCTCCCTATCCAACCCTTTCTATATCATCACTTGTCACACAAAGTGATGACAGGCAGGCATTCGACTTTATCACAAAGTTGGAAGATTTGTTATTGAGCTAATAAGCCACTTACAAAATAACAGTATATACCTGCCTTGATATATGCATTTGTATCTTCCTTAAGTTAAATATATAGTAACTACTAGTCTTAACAACAATTCTATGAATTAGAAGAATTACTGTTTTATTTTCTATTTGCCTCCAGTATAGTGAAAATTTCAAGAGGACCAACATCTAGGGACTTAGTAATTTTCTCACTAATTTGCTTCCAATATAAAAATACATGTCTCGCAGTAGTAAGAGCTCAATAAATGTTAGACGAATGAAGGAATGCTTGAATTACCATTTCATGGATGAAGAAACTAAAGCACATAGGAAGTAAGTAATTATTTTAAGCTCTAAAAACAAAACAAAACAACACGCCTAAATTTTTTCACTCTCAAAAGCTTGTAGATATTAATAGTTGGAGGTCTTTTCCCAAGGAGCCCATCTTCATCATCTATCACTCTGCATGGCATGCACATGGATTTTTTTTAAAACTGAGTTATAATTTAGGTACAGTAAATTTTATTCCTTTTATGTGTACAAATCTAAGGGTGTTGACAAATGAATAGAGTCTTATAAACTCACTCCAGAATCAAGATAGACATTATTTTCATCATCTCTAAAAATAGCCTCATGCCTTTGTAACCGAAGCCCTTTTCCTCCGTCCAACCCCTTGTCAACCATTGATCAGTTTTATGTTCCTATACTTTTGTTTTTTGTAGGAAGTCATACAAATGTAATCATAGAATATGATTGTATATCTAATTTCTTTTTTTTTAATTTTTTAAAATTTTTTATTTATTTATGATAGTCACACAGAGAGAGAGAGAGAGGCAGAGACACAGGCAGAGGCAGAAGCAGGCTCCATGCACCGGGAGCCCGACATGGGATTCGATCCCGGGTCTCCAGGATCGTGCCCTGGGCCAAAGGCAGGCGCCAAACCGCTGCGCCACCCAGGGATCCCTGTATGTCTAATTTCTTTAACTTAGCATGGTGCTTTTTGAGATGTCCCCCAACATAGTTTTTTAATTTTTAAATTGTCAGTATTTCATTCTTTTTATTGCTGAGTAATATTCTATTATACAAATGCACTACAGTTTTTTCATCACAAGTTGATGAATATTTTGTTTTCAGGTTTTGACAATTATGAATAAACCTACTGTAACCATTGGTATGCAGGCTTTTGTGAGGACATATGTCTCTATTTTTCTTCGACAAATACTTAGGAGTATTGGATTGCTGAGCCATAAGATAAATGCATGCCTAACTTTATAAGAAACTTTCAAGTTATTTTCAAAGAGAATGTTCTATTTTGCATTGACAACAACATTGCATAAGAGTTCCAAATGCTTCAAAAAGTCCTCAACAAGTAGGATTTACGGTACATTTTTTCTTTCTTTTTTTTTTTCCTTTCTGCCATTCTCCTGGCTAGTATCTCATACTGGTTTTAGTTTGTATTTCTCTGATTGAGCGTTTTTTTTTTTTTTTTTTTTCTTTCATGCTTTTTTACCATTACTACTATGAGTGTTTTATTCAGAAAAGCCAAGATTTGAACCTCTACTCTGTCTCTTTAACAAAAAATGTTCTTGAACAGCCCCAGTGGCACAGCGGTTTAGCTCCGCCTGCAGTCCAGGGTGTGATCCTGGAGACCTAGGATCGAGTCCCACATGAGGCTCCCGGCATGGAGCCTGCTTCTCCCTCTGCCTGTGACTCTGCCTCTCAATCTCTCTCTGAATAAATAAAAAATAAAATCTTAAAAAAAATGTTCTTGTTCTGTTTATTCATGCTTAAAATGCAATAAAACATTTTTATGTGGATTAAGTAGGTTGACATATGAAGCACACATATCCTAGGCTATCCATAAATGTTATTTTCCTCTCTTTTAAAGTTTCATTCTTCCTGTGTTCAGAGGTACCACTCTCTGTAGGAGTTAATTACCAAGTACTCTCAAACTGTTCTAACAGTACCTTTTCTTATATTTCTTTCCTTGTGTTCATCCAGTAGGCTGCTCAGTTTTCCTCACAACTTACCTGGCATGTCAGTACTCTGTTGAAAGCTGTGATCACCTCCCCTTTGCCAATGGAAATAATGTATGATTTGAGCTTGTTTTTAATTTCCTTCAGACTCTTCCCTAATTGGCTGTCTCCAGTTTTATTTCTTATTAATCACATAATGTCCAAGTTACAAAGTATACCATAGCTGAGTATTATTATTATGATGATGATTATGATTTTATTCCAAGTAATGTATTTGCCTCCTAATTTCTGTATTTTTACTTGTTCTCCCCTCTAACTTACATACATATTTCTAAATCTAACAACTAATAAGTTTTACGAAGGCAGAGCCTTTTAAAAAATATTTTATTTATTCATGAAAAACACAGAGAGAGAAAGGCAGAGACGTAGGCAGAGGGAGAAGCAGGCTCCAGGCAGGGAGCCTGATGTGGGACTCGATTCTGAGACCGCGATCACGCCCTGAGCCAGGGGCAGGTGCCCAACCGCTGAGCCACCCAGGTGTCCCGAAGGCAGAGACTTTGTCTTATTAACCCTTAGATATTTCAGTGGAACTTTGCATAGAGTGTGGCACATATTAAATGCTTAATTAAATCTTTGTTGAATGAAAGAGAAGGAATAAATTTTGCTAGCATCTATTATCTACTTCCTTTTCCACCTTAAAAGGATTTATTTTTCTCTGACATATAAATTATTTTTTGCCTTTAATTCCTAGGTAAAGTAACTTTAAAATTTGTTTAATAACATTATTCTTTAGGGATGCATGGGTGGTTCAGTGATTGAGCATCTGTCTTTGACTCAAGTCATGATCCTGGGGTCCTGGGCTCGAGTCCCGCATCAGATTCCCCACAGGGAGCCTGCTTCTCCCTCTGCCTGTGTGTCTGCCTCTTTATCCGTATCTCTCATGAATAAAGAAATAAAATCTTTAAAAATAATAACATTGTTCTTTAAAAAAATAACATAGATTAACAATAGTATGCTACATGTACTATACATTCATGCTGCATTTCCCTAACTAGATTGAAAGTTGTTTGAGAATAAGAAGAATTTATTTCTCCAAAGTTGGAGAAATATGAGCCACTGAAGAAAATAAAATGTAAATAATGATATAGCTTGGCTTTCTTTATAAAATAATATTAATCAACTGGCTTGCAGACCCCAAGACTACAGAATGACTTAGAGATTAAAATACAATATTGAAGTCTATGCCAAAAAGAAAAAAAAAAAAGAGGCAAAACTGAAAGTGTAGTCATTGAAGGAGATGGAAAACTGTATGATATGGAATGCTATTTTCTTGGAATTTGTTCTTGCTCATGGTTATGGACCCCTTTGCCTTGAAAAAAAACTGCACTGATATTCAGATCAAACTAAAAAATGCAATTAAAAATAGATTTCAAGTAGTTATTTAATAGATGACTTTGATTAATTCTCCTCCCTTCACATTCAATGTACATCCTGGCTTTTTGCCCCTTATAAAGTTAATTTATGAGAGATGCCTTTTTAATGAGCTAACCAGAGGAAGTTACTTTTAAAAATTCCTTTATCCAACAGGCTATTAAAATAGTAGTAACTGATATGGAATATGTGCAGCCCAGGGATTACTTACTTCATTTCTCCTTGATTTTGCTTTGAAAATGACTGCCCTGCTGTGCACCCCTGCCAAACCTAATGATTAGATCTGTCTGTTCCAGGAATCCCTCAGATTGGCATCCTTGGTGTCTCCAGAGGCCTCTCAATGTTTTGTTAAAAGCACATCACCAGTGAGCTTGCTTTGATTGAGACTGACACAGTATACCAGTTCTTCAGTGATTTTCTTAAATTATAAAAGTTATCTTTATATAATTGTGAACATTATGCTTGACCCCAGGATTATAGAAATTTTCAGATATGTAGTTGAACTATTATTAGATTTCAAATAAGTTTAATCATGTTCAGTTCTCAAATGCCCGCAGCATGCTTTCAAGAGCATGTCTTGAACAAACTCACATTGAATAGCTTTCATCTTATGCATTATAGCATGTTTATGTAGCTGGAATATTTCATAAAAAGCTGTGGTCAGGTAATCTAACCTACTTTGAAACATATTAAGTTTATAAAGTAGTGCAACCTTGTAAAAGCAGAAGCGAGCACGATTTGCATCAGGATCCACACTGTCTAGTCTGCCACACTCAGCTGTCCTCATTCTGACCCTGCTATCTAAAAATAGGAGAAATTGGTGCAAAGCAGCTTGTGGAGTAAGAGTCCTTGGTGTGGTATAGCAGTTCTCCAACTTACTGACTGTGCAGTCGTAATCAAATTGGGTTGATGTAGTGATTAAATTAAATTGGATTATCCATATAAAGTGCCTGCACATAACAAACACTTACTTAATGGTTATTAGTTATATTAATTGTAACATTCCAAGAGCTACAGACAACATTGTCTAAGGGGAACACAAAGGGATTGGAATTGAAATGCAGTAAACCACAAATCTAGTCCTGCCACTAATTTTTTGAGAGATTCTTTGAAAGGCAAGAGTGAGGGAAATACAGAGCTTATTCTGATCCTGAAACCATTTTTCTATTTGTAAAACATCATTAACAGGAGTGAGAACCAGACTCTCTCTCTGTGTCCCTTGCTACACTGCTCCTCCTGAGGCAAGAAACTGAGATGGGAAACACAGAGAACCATCCGCATGTCTTTGGTGAAAAAACAGAAAAATACTTTCAGCCACAACTACCCCAGTGTGCCTAAGAAACAAGCAGAAACAACCCCTCATAGAATGCATCTCTGTTCCATCAGTCACCCAAGAAACCCAAAAGTCAGGAAGTTGCTCATCACCTCTCTCTTCCATTTCCACAGAATTCTGTACATCCCTTTATCTAACCCCACATGCACCCTTTCCCAGCTCCGAAATGTTTATTGCCAATATAATTAGAATACACTATATCCTCAACCTCTTCATTTCCATTAATTTCTATCTCTTGACTGAAATAATGTGTCTCCTTTGAGACATTGCTTTGGCCGAAGGTCTCTCAAGTGGCTTTTTTTCTTTTCTTTCACACCGCTCTTAAAGTGGGTTTACAATGAGATAACTACTTTCCTGATCATTGTATTAGTCTTAACCACATTGGTCCCTCAAAACACTCAGCACAGAACACACACCATTAGACTGTAACAGGTATCTTCAGTAAATATTATTTCAAAGGATGTGATATATATGACACTTGTAAATATGACAAACTGTCTAACTAACTATATTCTTTTTAAATGGCATTTTCTTCCTCTGGTTGAAAACAAGATTCTTAGTTCAATTTTCACTAGAGCAGTGAATTCAGTGGACAAGTAGTTTCCATAGACAACTGCCAGTCCATAAATTGTTATATCTGTGATACAATAAATACAAAATTTGAGAAAACATTTGGAAAATTTTATAATAATTTGATGAGTAAATTCATTGCTATTGAATCTAATATTTTAAAGGCTTCTTATTTTTTATGCATTTTTATTCTATTTTTGAATAACATATTACAGTTAAGAAAGTTATCAGTCTGCAATGCTTTGGGAAAAGTAAAATTAAAAAAGATAAGATACACATAACAGGCATATCCATGGTAAAATGAAGGAGAACTTAGATTCTGATTCCAGTGCACAGCTTCATCCACATGGGTGCTATGCTCTCCAAAGCACAACTATTGAGAGGCAGCTTCAGAGCTTCAAGCCAAGAAATTAATATGTAATATAAAATCATAAACAAACAAACATAGCAAGTACTTAGTTCCAGGGAAATTAGCCTAGCAATGTGCCTTAACCTAGCAGACAAAAACAAAGCAAAACAAACAAACAAAAAACCTAGCAGACATTGACTATATTCAAGCTGAAGCAAAAATACTATGTTGCATGGTAATAAGCTATCAAACAGGTTGGAATGGATGAAGGAAAAAGGAAAACTGATCTCAGCCCAGAACAGCCAAGAGAAAATATTGATCTGTTGACTTTAAATTATTGAGTAGCTTCACTCACATTGGGAATAAAACAGTATGTTATAATCCTGTATATATGGCTCATAATTAGGATAAAATGCTGTGTAGTAAAAGCAAACCAGTAATTCTGCAATTAGGAGAAAATATCTATTTCTATAGATCTATTTCTATATATCTATGTGATATATATAAATACACACATATCATACATATATGATTAAATCATTTGAGTTATTTAAATGAACAGGATCAATTTATTAGCCAGAAACTAACATATATGAAACCTCTTTAAAAAATAAAATTATTTTTAATTCAGATTTGTAAAAGAAAGAAAATATTATAGGATATGTAACAAATAAAGTTCATGTATTTTATAATCTTAATCTTTACTATTCCAGGAAAGTATTATAAGATTTGAGAAGTCCTTTCCAGAGATTCAACTACATAGGGCAAATGAAATCATTACCTTTTCAGTTAAGGATTTCATACATATGAAGTCACTGTATGAGAACTACTGTAGTTTGGAAACCCCAGCCTAATTTTTTTTTCCTGGAGCTGCTATGCAGAATAACTGATTTTTTGAGAATGTCTAGATCTTGTTACTTACATAGAGACATAGCTTTATTCATTTATTGAGCCTTTTCATGAAAATATATTGAGTGTTCACTCTGTGCCATGCATTGTTCTAGGAACTAGGGTTATAGCAATGAATAAAATAAAATTCTTAGGTGTAGAAGAAATGAAAGCAAAGAAGATAAGACATGTTGAGACATTTCCAAAAGTTAAATATGAAAAATATCATTGAGAACTGATTTTTGGTAGAGTTCTGAAAAGTGCCTCCCCTAGTAGCTATCTGGGGAAAGGGTATTTCAAGAGAAGAAAACAATTGTAAGTGCCCAGAGGTAGTAAAGTCCTAGGCATGGTGTAAAAAGAGCATGGAGGCCACTATGACTGTATTGAAGAGAGCGAGGGAAAAATGGTAGCATATGCGGTCAAAGAAGGGGTGGCAGGTCACATAGGCCTTTGTATGCCTTTGTATGTCTTTAATGGATAGCTATTGAGCGTCTCAGAGCAGAAGAGTGACATAATCTGAATTCTGACTTTACCAGAACACTGTCACTATTCTGTTGTTCTAATAATCAATTGGGCTAAGAAAAAAAAAAAAAAAAGCACTCAGATTTGTTAGGAGGTCTGACAATTTAAGCCAGTGGTGACTTGATCCTCAGTGATGACTAGGAGATGGTCAAAGGTAGTCAAAATCTGAATTTCCTGATGGATTGGGTAGTGAGTGTATGATAACAAGATTGACTCTGACATTTCTGGACTGAGCAACTAGATAATGATATCATCACAAACTTCACAAAGACCAGATTTGTGGTGAGTGGGAGGGTGGGAACTTAATTTTGTACACTCCGTTGAACAATTTCTGATTATTCATATTACACATTGACCTGTTAAATGACCCTTTGACACACAATTCTAGTTGATACTACTGAATAACATTGAAATTAGGCATGTGATAAAATATGGAAGCCAAAAGCTCAAATTCAGTAGTGTTTTTATTTTTAATCTGTGCCAATAGAGCAATGCTAGTTTGCATAAGAATTTAAATAAATGTAATTTTGTTTCACTTTTGTTTTTTACAAAGTGAGAGAAAACTGGCAGTAAGGATGATACCTGTGATGCAAATGGAAACGTCATAAATTCCATATCATTTAGACAAACATGGAAGTCCCTAGGCATGCCAAAAGCGGTAGCAAACCTTCACCTTTTATGAGATTCTATTGGATTTAAATGAATGAAAATAATACCATTTATGAACCTGAAAAAATTCTGGCAGTATATTTTAATGAACTTGTACAAAATTCTGGCAGTATATTTTAATGATGGTCCCTAAAACTGATGTAGAATTTTAGACATTTTATGATTCAAATTCCCTGAGAAAAAGAGCTTCCTCTTACCACATGAATATAAATTTCATGTTTAACTTTTGCACTCTCATTCAATACATATTTTCTGTTAGTCTTTTTATGCAAAAAACGAGGTATCTACTTGTGTAACCTTGATCTGGAGAGAAACTGCCATTATTAAGTCATGTGGAGTCAATTTATTTCATAAAATAAAATCAGATGCATTGTGTCTCAGAGTCCTATTACTTTCTGGTTTAGCCTTGCTTTCAAAAAGAACCTTATTAAGGAAACAAACCCATTAAGAAAATATTTCAAAATCCTCTTTTGATCAGAAGGGAATATATTTCATGATATGTTTATCAAAAAGTTACAGGGAAAGGGGCACCTGAGTGGCTCAGTCGATTGAGCATCTGGCTATTGATATTGGCTCAGGTCTTGATCTCAGGGTTGTGAATTCAAGCCCTGCTTGGACGCCACACTAGGTGTAGAGCCTGCTTAAAAAAAAAAAAAAATACAGGGAAAGAATTCTCACACCCTGATTCTGCCCTGATTCTGAAGTATCTTTATAATTATTTTATTTTTGTGATTATTTATAATTCCTCATTTCAGGGATTCTTGTCAGGAGAGTTAATCAGGCATTTTCATTCAGTTTAAATATTGAAATCCATAGTGAAAGTTTTCAGGAGTATTATCCTCCCAAATAACTTCTATTTCTATTTATAGTTAATCTGCAGGTGTATTTGGTTAAGAGGTAGATCACAGTGAAGCCAAGTTCTAACTTCTAGATGTACTATTGGAATACCCAGCAGAATTGCCACTATCTTGGGAGAATGGGGATATTACTGTTTAAGTGTATTAGATTTTTTTTTTCCCTAGCAGATTTGGATTCAAGACACAGGAATTAAAATTTTACTTTATAGGGATCCCTGGGTGGCACAGTGGTTTAGCGCCTGCCTTTGGCCCAGGGCGCGATCCTGGAGACCCGGGATCGAATCCCACGTCGGGCTCCCGGTGCATGAAGCCTGCTTCTCCCTCTGCCTGTGTCTCTGCCTCTCTCTCTCTCTCTCACTGTGTGCCTATCATAAATGAATAAAAATTTTTAAAAAATAAAATTTTACTTTATAGAATATGAGAATTGTTGGAAACCTAATTAGATAGAGGCTGAAAACATGAAAGACATGTATATAGATATATCTTAACTTATACAAAATGAGAAAAATAAACAAATAATAGAAATAAGTATATAAAATCAGCTGAGAAAACAGAAGGAAATGAAAATATAATTTACATTGAAAGTAAACAAAAACTAAAGAACATTTTAAAATTAAAAAAATGATATGAAAGTAGATTAAGCTAAATTAAAGGAAGAGATTATAAAATATACTAAGGACAAAGGTATTAAATGTAATGAAACATAAAGTAAGCTAAAATACACATGAAAAGAGCAGTTATTCCTCCTCCTTGCTCTGATACAATCTATCATCGAGTTAGGATCATCAGCATAGAAAATTCCTCTATTTTGCCTTCCCTGAATTGTAATTCTATGACTGTGTTTTGAATTTGGGGTCCAAGTATTTTTTTTTTAATTTGAATCACACATTTTCAAAGTGTGCAATAACTCCAATATTTGAGTCTAGCAATAATAGCAAATGTACTATAACAATTTTTTTTGTTTTCTTTATATTAAATTGAAACAAATAGTTATCAACAGATGGTTAAGAAAATATTTGCAGTAATTGCTACTGTGTTGTCACTACTAGGATATCAGCCTCACATAAGCCTATGAAAGAAACAGACTTAAGTGCTTGTTTTCTCAGGTCAGAAATGTCTCTCAAGTACTCCTAAATCTACTTGAAAATGAAAGCATTTAATTATATCATAATTGGCAATTCTAAAATTACAAAGGTCACAGCAAGCTTATCCAAGTGCAAAACTCTCTTTAGAATTCTTACTACAAGAAAGAAGTGTATTTCAAACCTGGTCCAAGGACAGGACTTTAGCTTGTTCAAACATTTTCCAGGTATCTCCTTTTAACATGATCACTTTAAAATGCACTTCAGTTATTCCTCTGATTAACCAAACTTCGAAAAACTTCTTTGAGGTTTTTATTTAACCCAAAAGAAAATTTCACAGGATAAAAAGGATTTTATATAACTGCTTGTCTATTAATAAAGAAAGACTAAAATTCATGCATCTTATAGCTAAATAGAAGTTCAACTCCCATAGCTCTAAGTTTACTTATTCAGTTAGTTTTACTCCAGAGAAAGTTGGAAATTTGAATGAAAGTAATCAGAGATAATCCTTCTAAGGGAGCAAAAAGGTTTTAAGATTTTTTTTTTAATCTAGGTTTTGCAGATTAGCTCTAAATTTAATTCTTCCACTTGCTGAGCTCTAGATCTCAGGAGTCATTCTTTACCAATCTCATTATACGTATCCCACCCAATGTATCTGTGATTACAGCTGTCTCTATCTTTGATTTATATGCAGAATCTGAATACTTCATCACCACCTCAGCCCAAATGAGCCTCATTTCTGACTTGGACTATTTCTATATCCTCTAAATGGAAATGCTTCCCCTGTTTTTATGCTTGCCCCAAATAGATAATTCCCAAAATGATCTTATTTAAATATAAAAGATCCTTCCTGAGTCAAGTCCCTACAAAGACTTCCTGTTGCACTCCAAAAGTAAATAAATAAAAAGTCTACTTTTCTTTTTTGTTTTAGAGAGTGTATTTATTTATTCATTAAAGACACAGAGAGCGAGGCCGAGACATAGGGAGAAACAGGCTCCTTGCAGGGAGCCTGATACAGGAAGTGATCCCAGGACCCTGGGATCATGACCTGAGTCGAAGGCAGAAGCTCAACTACTGAGCCACCCAGGCATCCCAAAAGTCTACTTTTCTTATCACAATTCTTCTAGACACACCTTTAAAAAAAAAAAAGATTTTATTTATTTATTCATGAGACACTCAGGAAGAGAGAGAGAGGGAGAGGCAGAGGGAGAAGCAAGCTCCATGCAGGGAGCCTGACGTGGGACTTGATCTTGGATCTCCAGGCGGCGCTAAACCGCTGAGCCACCCGGGCTGCCCCACACCTTTTTTTTTTTTTTTTTTTTTTTATCTACCTCTACTCATCCTTCTCTGTCCAACTTTATTTCATCTTCGTCCTGTAATTCCACCATCATCCTCAGATTGCCCCTCCCAGCCTTCACAGTATTGATACCTGTGTTTGGATTGCTCATCTCCAACATCCATATGACTTGCCTCCTCAGATCATTTGGGACTCCTGCTCAAATACTCAAATATCAAACAAGGATCTTTTTTTAAAACGGGACTTCCTGCTCCCCATTTACTCATTCTACTTTGTTTATCCTACATACAGTTACTTGGATGCAACATTTTGTTCTATACTTATTTTGTCTTCTTTTATCAGTCTCTTGAAGTTTTATATGATTTCATAATAAGATATATTGAAATAATCCAAAATAATGATAATAAACCTTAATTTTATCCTGTTGTCATGAGTACCAAATATAAAAATAGAAATCAGAAAAAAAGTTGCCAACATTATATATCACATATATCAGTTGAAGTATGCATTCCCTTACTGTCTGTTTATTTATTTCCCATTTGTCAGAATTTTATAAGCATCTTTTTATTATGCAGATTAGCAAAGTGGAAAGGTTCAGGTCAGTAGAGGTTAGCTGACCTTATTTTGAATTTTGAAGTTTATCAGATAACACCACTGGGATTTTGCTCAAGTCACAGTTTTAAACTCTTAACTTCTTTACCTCTGAAATGGATATAGTAATATACCCTAAAATTTCTATAGCATAGCATTTTGAATGTTGTGGATTAATTGGGACAATCTATACCATTTTACCTGGCACAAAGAAGTCCTAAAAAATATAAATAATTATTTGATATTGTTGCATTAGATACATATGGGTAATTCATTATTTTTAAAAATGTAATAATCTCTATAAAAAAGGGAAAATGGTAGAGGTCTGCCCACAGGTGATTTGAAAATAAATCATATAGTAACATATGAAACTTTCAAAACAAATCATCAGATTTACCTTGTGCTTAGGCTATCATTCTGATAGTATGTCCATTATCACTTTCACTTTAAATTTTTTTATATTTTATTTATTTATTTATTTATTTATTTATTTATTTATTATTTATTATTTATTCAAAAATTCATTCATTCATTCAAGGCATACAGAGAGAGAGAGAGAGAGAGGCAGAGACAAAGGCAGAGGGAGATGCAGGATCCCTCTTGGGACCCCAGTGCGGGACTCAATCCCGGGATCCTGGATCATGCCCTGAGCCAAAGACAGACAGGCAAACCCCTGAGCCACCCAATCATCCCATCAATATCATTCTTAATCTCAATATAATTCTTAGTTAATTATATAACTCAAAATGAATTCTCAAAAAAGTCTTGTACAAACGTAGTTTAGGGCACATGGGTGGCTCAGTCAGTTAAGTGTTCAGCTGGGGTCATGATCTCAGGGTTCTGGGATGCAGCCCTATGTTGGGCTCTCTGGTCAGCCAGGAGTCTGCTTCTCTCTCTTTTGCACTTTCCCTGCTCCTACTTTCTCTCTCTCTCTCTCTCTCAAATAAATAAACTAAATCTCTAAAAATTAAAAAAAAATGATAGCTTTAATTCCTGGATAAGAATATTAAAAGTAATTCAATTAAAATAATCACTTCTTATATTTATATGTCCTCTTTGGGGAGAAAACTCTTATAAAGATAAAAATTATTTTTTAAACTGTTCAAAACACAAATGTCACAATTTTAAACATGAAATATTTTGTTTTTATTTATTTTTAAATGCAAAATGTTTTCTGTCTAGCTTTGACAGTACTACAAAATTTGAATGAAAAATTCCATTTTTAACTTCTTTTCTTACTCATTGAGCATTTAACAGTTAGGCAAGCACAATCTGAAAAATGTGCATGCTATTATAAATAATACATGGTAGACATTTTTAAATGACATTTCACAGGTTATGTCAAAGAGTAAAGACACTGATATATAAACACATTGTCATTATACATGTATCTCTCAGTTATGATGATGTTAAATACATTTAGAGACTCATTTAAGGTAAAGGAAAAGACTAGCTGAAATTGACTTAGATTTTTAAAAATTATCTTAAAATCTTAAGAAAATTACTGAAACCTACAAATAGATAATAACATTGTCTTCATGGGACCATACAGATGAAAAAAAAAAAAACTGGCAAAAAAAATGAGTCTTTGAATGTTTACATCTTTTTTTTTTTTTAATTTTTATTTATTTATGATAGTCACACACACACACAGAGAGAGAGAGAGAGGCAGAGACACAGGCAGAGGGAGAAGCAGGCTCCATGCACCGGGAGCCCGACGTGGGATTCGATCCCGGATCTCCAGGATCGCGCCCTGGGCCAAAGGCAGGCGCCGAACCGCTGCGTCACCCAGGGATCCCTGAATGTTTACATCTTTAGTCCTATTTTGTTTTGTTTTTTAATATCTATTCTTTCTATTATTCTATTGCAATGTTGGATGCACCACTCAACATATTTCATGTGTTTCACAATTTCATATTATTTTTCCAAAATTCTCTTACCAAGAAAACAAAAATAAGCCACTATATCTGGATATTTTTCAGTCGAAAAAGGAATTCATGGCATACCAATTCTTTTACCATTATGGAGAGTTTCTTAATGCCAATTTTTATTGCCTTTATTAGAATAAGACGTATTTTTGATATGGCTAAATTATAACTTTTTCCACATATGAATGAGTAAAATTACATAAAACATATTCCAATGATCCTGGATTGAATATCAAAACAATGTAAATTGTTTTATCAACAGTTTTTTCTTTGGTTTGTGATCATGTGAAGAAAGCTTTACTACAGAGATAATTAACATTGGATATTTTTGCTGATAGGACATATTATAAATTTATAGAGTATAAGAATCATGCATGTTATAAACTAAAATCCTTCAATCACAGTTTCACAGCATAAATAACTAGTAAATGAACAATTTGGTCACTGACATAGAGTATGAATTAACTCGTTGGATAATATAAATGTTAAGTCTTTTAAACTAAATAAATGTCTGTATATGTCTTATTTCTACTTGCAAATTGAAATTGACATTCTATCTTAATGCCACAGGCAGTTATTAATTGCCTTATCATTATGCCTAGAGAAATACAATGTTTGTCTCTCAAAGGGAGAGTGGTCAAGGAATTCTTAAAAGAGAGGAACCTGGGATCCCTGGGTGGCGCAGCGGTTTGGTGCCTGCCTTTGGCCCAGGGCGCGATCCTGGAGACCCGGGATCGAATCCCACGTCGGGCTCCCGGTGCATGGAGCCTGCTTCTCCTTCTGCCTATGTCTCTGCCTCTCTCTCTCTCTCTCTGTGTGTGTGACTATCATAAATAAATAAAAATTAAAAAAAAAAAAGAGAGGAACCTTTTTAAGGATTTGCTCTGCATTCATCCATATTGCTTGAGAACAAGAATGGAGTAAAGTATCCACATATGAATTTGAAAACTGGGTAACTATTTCTGCATGGTATTCTAGAATCTCAGAACAAAATGATAAATAGATAAAATTTCTGCCCTCATTCAATGAAGAAACAGTTACAACAGTTCATTATGATGTAGCTTTTTGATTCTGCAATTGAAGAAGAAAAGACAGTGAAATGAATGGTGTTTGTACATGAAAAATTTTATCTAAATTTAAAAATTGATGAAAGGTTTAACTGTTCTGCAGAGATTATTTCAATTTAATGTGAGAAATTTACTCTGTGTATCTGTCCACTAGAGATGACTTCAGTGAAACCTTTAGTTTTGAAAACAAAAGTACTGTGAAGTTATAGTTTCTGGATTTGACCATTCATGGTATATTGGGGAAATAAACAGAAAGAAATGATATGTAATATAAATAATAATTTGTATTACAAAATTACAAATAAAATATCACAAAACATATGGAAAAGAGAGGATAAGTTTACCTGAAAGACTAAGAAACAGCATATTATGGAGAAGGTAATAACTAAGTTGATTCAGGATTTATTTTTAATCACATTAACTCAAAAACAAAATGACTGTTTTCCCCACTACTTAACTACCTTTTACAAAAGTGGGACCACTTCTAAATCTTCATATGGTAGGGCTAATAATAAGAGGCATTATTTGTTTCGCTATTTCTTTAATAAACTCCTGGAAGATAAACCATGACAGCATAAAACTGAGATTTAAATAACATTACAAGTGGATTATTTCTGAATATTAAAAGGCCATAAAGTTAACAGACTTCAAATAAACATATGATTAACTTTTATAATAGGATAATGCAAGTATATATTTTGCATATCTTAAATTCAATATATTGTTATGAACCAATTGTGCAGTTAGTTACTAAGTTACTAATTATATTGTTCCACTTATTTGTTGACAATTAAAATTATCTTTTGGTTTATAGCATATCTTGGCTTCATAGGCTTTCATTGTTTTTTTAGGTTTTCATTTTAAAAAGGATTAAATCTGTGGATAATCTTGAAACTCACCCGCTCTTTCTATTTCAAGTATATGCCTAGAGATTCATTTATTAATTCTTTGGATAATTCTCTTGGTCTCCATTAACTCAAAATTTTTCTATGAAAAATAACTTTCTTTTTAAAATAATGGGGTTTGGATGAGTTATATTTCTGGAATAAATGGAAGTAGTAATCTTGGTAACTTATATTTGTATATTAGTCTTGATTGTCATACTATAAATTTATTTAGATTATTAATGAATTTAAAGGAATATATAATGAGTCAACTTCCATTTGAATGCTTTCATTGAAGAGAATTTTCTCCTAAATAATAAAATTTACAACTTTCATACTTGATTACTGGAAAATGCATTAATGAAACCAATGTATGTACATATATGTTTATATATTAATCATTAGAAGGTTGCTGAGGTAACCAGGATTAGAAGGGCCAGCATTTCAAAAAGGATCTCACAGAATGAAGAGTTGATATCTTCAGTAGTTTTTTTCCAGAACTTGTCAATAGCAAGCATGGGGAAAAACTGAAAACTCATGTTTTATTCAGGAAACAGGCTGCTTATGTATTTGAATTTAAAGTCTTGATCTTACTATGTGTTTCACATTTATTTCTCTCATCTTTTATTCTTTTCAACAGATGAGTCGTTCCATGTGTTTGTTTTGCATATTTTTGTTATTTATTAGTTACTGTGTAAGGTAACTAAACTTGATGGTTTAAGCAACAGAAATTTATTCTCTCTCAGCTCTGGAAGCCAGACCCTGAAATCAATTTCACTAAGCTGAAATCAAGGTGCCAGCAAGGCTTTGCTCCCTCTGGAGACTGTAGATAATTTATTCCTTGCTCTTCCAGGTTGTGGTGGCTGTTGGCATTCCTTGATTTGTGGCCACATCACCCTAAATTTTGCACCATGGTCATATTGCCTTCTTCTCTTCTGTGTATGAAATCTTCTCCTGCTTCTTTCTTGTAAGGATACTTGTAATTGGACTTAGGACCGATTCAAATAGTCTAGATTAATTTGTCCATGTCAAGATGCTTAATTTAGTCACATCTGCAAGGATATGTTTTCCTCATAAAGTAACACGTATTGGTTCCAGGAATTAAGACCCGATATCTTTGGATGTCCATTACTGAGCCTTCTGTACTTATTCTAGAGATAATATACATGAAGGCTCTGACTTCATAGAGCCTACTAAAAATTAAAACTTTCAAAATGTATATGGATCCCTGAACTCATTAATTTTGTATTAAAAAAACAAGTCCTATGTGTTGAGGAACTTCCACTTCTGACCTCCATGAAGTAAAAGACATCAGATTTGCCTTCCTAGCTGAAAACAAGAAGAACAAACAAAACAAAATACATGACACGAACTTTTTGACACAGTGGTTACCTGGCAACAAAGGACAATGTTCCTGAGACATTTGGGGAGGGGATAGGAAACAAGGTGAATGTTGCAATTGTTCCAGCTTATTAGGTTGTGGGATATGGAGAAGAAATGGAGACAGAGAGCAGCATACTCCCTAAGTTAAGGAGATGAAGTTAAGGGTAGGGGGAGTCCAAGGTACCTAGAGATCATAGGAAAAATCTCTGATTCTGATATGAGAGCTACATGAAAAAAGAACCCTGGACATTTGCAGAAGGGATCACCTAATCATTCAGTAGAATGGTAGTTTGTGCATTCATGGGAGGAAACTATACATGCCTGGGTATCAGGGAGAATTAAAGCAGTTGTTCTTAACTAAGAATAGTTTATCTTGCAGGGAGCATTTGTCAATGTCTGGAGACAGTTTGGGTTGTCACGGCTGGGATGGTGTACTGATATTTAGCCCACAGTGGGCAATGTTGCTGCTTAATATCCTACAATGCACAGGACTGTCCCATAGAATTATCTATATCAAAATATAAATAGTGCCAGGATTTACTACGAATTATAGGGAATAGTTCCTGTACTGCACAGGCCTGGGAACAGGGCCTGTCTGATCAATCAGTCATATCATGTGAGAAGTACTAATAAAGTCTTACTAGAGTAGGAGGGAATACTTAGAATTGTTCTGCAATACCCAACAGGATCAAACTATATCTAAATAACTAAAGCTCAGATAAAAAGAGGAATAGTTATATATAGAGATTTAAAAATATCCAACATGCAACAGAGTGTAATTAAGAATATGTGGTATCCCATCAAAGATTATGAGGCATCTATATCTCAGTTGGAAAGCTTTCAATTTCTCACCATTGAATGTGGCACTAGCTATGGACTTTTCTTAAATGACTTTTATTGTGTTGAGGTCTCTTTCATCTATACCTAATTCCTTGTGTGTGTGTGTGTGTGTGTGTGTGTGTGTGTTTTAGACTTTTTTTTTCAGAGCAGTTTTAAGTTCACAATATAATTGATGGGAAGGTACAGTGATTTCCTAAATACCCCATTTCTGTGCATATATCTCACCTATTGTCAATATCACTCACCTGAGTGGTACATTTGTTTTGACTGATGAATCTGTATTAATAAATCATGATAATTCAAAGGCAGTGGTTTATATCAGTGATCACTCTTGATTGTATACATTCTATGGGTTTGAACAAATATGTAATGACATGTTCTCCTTAATACGGTATCATACAAAGTATTTTCACCACCCTAAAGTACTCTGTTTTCATACCATGTATTTATATTGCCCTTGAACACTGTCCACCCCAACCCCTGGCAACCGTATTTTGATATTTTTACTATCTCCTTAATTTTACCTTTTCTAGAATGTAATATAGTTGGGATCATAAAGTATGTATCCTTTTTAGATTAACTTATTTAATTTAGTAATATATATTTAGCTATTCTCCATGTCTTTTTGTAGCTTGAAGGATTTGGTATCAAGCTGAGTCTGGCCTTATAAAATGTATAAGTGCTCCTTCCTCTATTTTTCTGGATAACTTCAGAAGTGTTACTTTAAAAAAAAAAACATCTTTGGTAAAATTCACCTGTTAAGCCATCTGGTTGTGGGCTTTCTTTGGAGACTTTTAATTAGTGACTCAGTCTCTATTTATTATCAGTCTGTTCAGGCTTTCTATTTCTTCTTGATTCAGTTTTGGCAGGTTATGTTTCTAAGAAATTGCTCATTTCTTCTAGGATATTCAGTTGCTGAGCATATAACTTTTTATAATAGGTTTTTATAACTTTTTTTCCTGTGATATTTCTTTAATATCTAACTTTATTTTTCATTTTGTTTATTAGTGTCTTCTCTTTGTTGGTTGGTAAAGTTAAGTGTTTGTTGATTTTATCTTTTCAAAAATAATTATCCACTTTTCCCATAGTTTTTCTATTCTGTTCTAATCTTTATCATCTCCTTTCTTCTGCTAATTTTTGGCTTAGGTTGTTCTTTTACCTAATCTTGCTACTACTGCTTTTTCAACATAGTACTAGAAATTCTAGCCAGAACAATCAGACAAAAACAAAGAAATGAAAACTAAACAAACAAAAAAAATCCAAAATAGAAAGAAGTAAAATTATTTGTTTGCAGATGACATGTTCTTATATGTAGAAAATCCTAATGACTTCATACACACACACACAGACACACACACACACGTGCACACACATTTTTAGAACTAATAAAAATTCAGTAAAGTTTTAGGATATAAAATCACCATAAAATGAGTGCATTTTTATTCATTCATAATGAACTAGTTAAAAATAATATTAAGAAATCAATCTTATTTATAATAGCATGGAAAAAATAGGAATAAACTTAACCAACCTTGGTTAAGGCTGAAAAATGGGACAGCCCAGGTGGCTCAGCGGTTTAGCGCCGCCTTCAGCCCAGGGCCTGATCCTGGAGACCCGGGATAGAGTCCCACATCAGGCTCCCTCCATAGAGCCTGCTTCTCCCTCTACCTGTGTCTCTGCCTCTCTCTCTCTCTGTGTGTCTCTCATGAATAAATAAATAAATAAAATCTTTCCAAAAACAAAGGCTGAAAAATATCGTGAAAAATATAAAACATTGAAGAAAGAAATTAAAGCATCCAGAAATAAATGGAAAAACATCTTATGTTCATGATTTGGAAGAATTAATATTGTTAAAATGTCCATATGATTTGATGTGACTCACAGACTTAATGTAACCCCTGTCAAAATTCCAATGGTATTTTTATGACAATAGAAAACAATCCTAAAATTCTATGGAAAACAAAAGATATTGAGTAGCCAAAGTAATTTCATGTAAGAAAAATGAAGTTATCAAAAAGAAGGTTATCATACTTCCTTGTTTCTAAATACATTACAAAGCTACAGAAAGCAAAACAGTAGGTACTGGGGTGCCTCGGTGGCTCAGTCAGCTAAGCATCTGCCTTTGGTTCAGGTCATGATCTTGGAGTCCTGGGATCAAGCCCTTTGAGCTCTCCCTCAGCAGTGAGTCTGCTTCTCCCTCTTCTGTAATCTCTCTCATTCTCGATCTATCTCAGATAAATAACGTTTTTAAACAAAACAAAACAAAAAAGCCAATATGATACTGGTATTAAATCAGACATATAAACCAATAGAAAAGAATAGAGAGCCCAGAAATAAACCCACAGATATATGGTAAACTGATCTTCAAAAGCAATATGAAGATATACAACTGGGTAAGTAAATGATTTTGAGAAAACTGGATATCCACTTGCAAAAGAAAGAAAGTATCCCCTTTTCTTACAACATACACAAAAATTAACTGAAAATGCATTAAAGATTTAAACATAAAACTTGAGACCATAAAATTCCTAGAAGAAAAGGCAGAGGAATCTGACATTGCTTTTGGCATTGATTTATTGGATATGATACCAAAACAGGCAAAAAAAGCAAAGGACAAGCAGGACAGTCAGGATCATATCAAAGTAAAAAGCTTCTGCACTGCAAAGAAATCAGTCTAAAAGAGGAAAAGGCAGCCTGTGGGATGAGAGAAAGTATTTGCAAATCATACATTTTATAAAGAGGTAATATTCAAAATATATAAAGAACTTCTATAACTCAATAGCAAAAACATAAATAACCCAATTTAAAAGAAATGGGTGGAAGTCCTGGATAGACATTTTTATAAGAAAGACCAACAAATGGCCAAGAGGTACATGAAAAAGTACTCACCATCACTAATCATCATGGAACTGAAAATGAAACCACAATAAGATGCCACTTCACACCTGATAGTATAACTAATATATATAGATTTAAATGATTGGCTAGGATGTGGAGAAAAGGGGATCCTTGTACATTGTTGGTAAAAAATGTAAATGGTATAACCACTATGAAAACAGTATAAAAGTTCTTTAGAAAATTAAAAACAGAGATCCTGGGTGGCTCAGCGGTTTAGTTCCTGCCTTCGGCCCAGGGCATGATCCTGGAGTTCCGGGATCGAGTTCCACATCAGGCTCCCTGCATGGAGCCTGCTTCTCCCTCTGCCTGTCTCCACCTCTCTCAGTCTCTCTCTCTCTCTCATGAATAAATAAAATCTTAAAAAAAAAGAAAATTAAAAACAGTACTACCATTCAATCCAGAAATTCCATTTCTAGTTTTATATTCAAAGAGATTGAAATCAGCATCTTAAACAGATGTCTACACCTCCATATTTATTACAGCACTATTCACAATAGCCCAGACATGAAATCAACCTAAATATTCATCAATGGATGAGTTGATTTAAAAATCTGATATATACATAGAATGGAATATTATTTAGCCTTTAAAAAGAAGTAAATTAAGTCATTTATAATAACCTAGATGAACTCGGAGGATATTATATTAGCAAAATAAGCCAGACAGACAAGTAAAAATACTACATGGTATAATTTATATGAGGAATTTAATAGACTCAGAAGCAGATAGCAGAATGGTGGTTACCAGGATTTGAGGGAAGAGGAAATAAGGGGTTATGAAACAACGGGTATTAACTTTCAGTTATGCAAGATAAATCCTAGAGATATGTTATACAGAATAGTGCCCTTAGTTAACAATACTCTATTGTATACATAAAAAGTTGACAAAGTGGGTGTTTGTCAAACAACACAAGAAATCTTGTGTTCTTACCACAAATTAATAATAACAAGAACAACAACAATAAAGAAAGAGGGTGAGAGAAAACTTTTGGAAGTGATGCATATGTTTAGGGCACAGATTTGGGTGATGGTTTCACAGCTGTATACACTTAGCTCCAAACTCATGAAGTTGTGTACACTAATTACGTACAGATATTTTTTGACATCCACACCTAAATAAAATGGTTTAAAAAAAAGGAGGTATGCAAAAAAGCAGGAAAATATGAAACAAAATAATAAAAGTAATCATTTCATCAAAATTGAATGAAAAATGAGATATTATAATTAGCAGAGAAAGTTTTTTTTTTTTTTTTTATGATAGTCACAGAGAGAGAGAGAAAGAGAGAGAGAGAGAGGCAGAGACACAGGCAGAGGGAGAAGCAGGCTCCATGCACCGGGAGCCCGATGTGGGATTCGATCCCGGGTCTCTGGGATCGCACCCTAGGCCAAAGGCAGGCGCCAAACCGCTGCACCACCCAGGGATCCCGAGAAAGTTATTAAAATGGGAATTATAATTGTATTTCTAAGGTCCAAAATTTAAATAGTTGAATGAAAGTTGCCATTTTTCCATAATCAGCATATTAAACCTCAAAAACCAAATAATTGTAGTATTTATTTAGTAAATTAGTACTTATTTAGATTCACGCACATAGTTAGCACTTTGTATATTCTGCATTCCTTCCTTCATTTGCAGTTCTCCATTCAAAACCATTCTGCAGGGATCCCTGGGTGGCTCAGTGGTTTAACGCCTTCCTTTGGCCCAGGGCATGATCCTGGAGCCCCGGGATCGAGTTCCGCATCGGGCTCCCTGCATGGAGCCTGCTTCTCCCTCCTCCTGTGTCTCTGCCTCTCTCTCTCTGTGTCTATCATAAATAAGTAAATAAATATTTTTAACAAAACTTCAGTACCAAGAAGTCGTTTTTCAATTGTTTTTATAATGGCCAGTTGGTGTTAAAATAAAATTTAGTCTGAATATTATTTATTTCAATTTCATTATTGAAAGTAGTTTTATTGAGAATAGGATTCTAGTGTTCAGCATTTGATGGCCGTCATTATCTGATTTTCCATACTTCTACTGACAATTTGATTGTAGTTTTCTCTTTGCTCTTTTGATGATGATATATTTTCTCCTCTTGCTTTTAACTTTTCCTCTGGGTTTTATGGTTTTGTTTTGTTTTTTCCTCTGATATGTCTAATTTTTCTTTTTTTAAAAATCTATTTGCAGTTTTTAATATGGACTAAGTCTGCATGTACATCATATTTCCAAAATGTATTTATTCATTTTTTTTTCTTAAAACAGCACCTCTGTCATAGTCTCTTCTCTCATTTTGGGACTCCACTTACATGGACAGATGCTAAGCTTTTCTCTTTTTTTTTTTAACAGTTTGTTGGAATACTCCTCTCTTTTACACATTTCATACATTATTTGTCTCTTTATGATTAGTCTAGATATTTTTGACCCTTTTTCTGAGGCTTTATTACTATCTACTGCTGTGTCTTGAATAGTATTAATCTATTTATTTCTTTTTTTCCTAATTTAGCTAAGATTTATTTATTTATTTATTTATTTATTTATTTATTTATTTGAGAGAGAGATAGTGCACAATGAAGGGGAGGAGCAGATGGACAGAGACAAGGAAACTCCCATCCTGAGCACAGAGTCTGAAGCTGGGCTCAATCCCATGACCCTGAATCATGACCTGAGCTGAAATCAAGAGTCAGATACTTAACCTACTGAGCCACCAGGCACCCTAATCTGTTTATTTCTTAAATCTTATGATTTTTCCTTTCGAAAATTCATTTTATTTTCTAAAATTTCTTTTGAATAATGTCGACTCCAGATTTTAGGGAGTAGTTTTTCTCCTCCTTAAGATACAATCACAAATTATTTCAGAGGTCACATTTGACAACTACCATACATTGATCACTTCTGGTTCTAATCTGTTGTCTGGCCCACCTACCTCACAGCACTATTGTGTGGATGAAGGAAAATCGAAGGAAATCTCTTTGAAAAGAGTAAAGCCTAATGTATATTACAATTGTAAGAAATGGTTTTCAGTGTTTATCGGACATTCAGTTATTGACAACATCTTGAGTTTTTGTCATCTGGTTCTGTTTATCAGACGGATTTTTTTAATTGAATGATTGGAATTACATATAAAAAATAGAACTTCTTTGATAGTCACAGAGAGAGAGAGAGAGGCAGAGACACAGGCAGAGGGAGAAGCAGGCTCCATGCACCGGGAGCCCGATGTGGGATTCGATCCCGGGTCTCCAGGATCGCGCCCTGGGCCAAAGGCAGGCGCCAAACCACTGCGCCACCCAGGGATCCCTAAAATAGAACTTCTTGATGGTATCTTTCTGCAAAGAGGAATTAACATTATTCTACAGATAATTGTAATAGGATCAGATTTCTTATATCTAAAGAATAATTGCTGGGACGCCTAGGTAGCTCAGTGGTTAAGCTCCCAGAATCCTGGGATCAAGACCCACATCGGGCTCCTTGCATGGAGCCTGCTTCTCCCTCTGCCTGTGTCTCTGCCTCTCTCTGTGTGTTTCTCATGAATAAATAAATAAAATCTTTTAAAAAGTTAAAAATTTTAAAAAGGATAATTGCATTGATTCTTGTGAGAATTTACTTTTGAAGAGGACAGAACTAATTTGATTTTAATTTTAATGTATAGCTTTTCTGGGGTTTTACCTGAAATCTAGGTTTTTTGAGAAGAACAGTCCTCTGTGGATATTTTTAAAGTCTCATGTTCCTCAATCAGTGCAAAAGCTCTACTTAGTGACTAGCCCCTTAGCTGTCCCTTCTACTTGCCTCAAGGTCTCTTGATGGCAAAGCTGAGGGATTAGCAAATGCACTGGGGGAGAACATCACAGAATGTGGATATTAGACCCCTACAGTTCTCTGTCTCTGTAAATTTGACCCCTCATGTCTTTACTATCTTGATAGAGCTTCACTGCCAATTTTCTCTTTAAGCATGGTAACTTTTTGCAGTATCCATGCTTTTACTTTCTCTTTGACCCTTATGTCTCTAGCTTGAATTGTAAATATCTCTAGTATTAAAAACCAGAAGCTGGGCTTACCTAAGTGAATGCATAAACTCATTTGTACAATTATCAAGAAAGGAAGAAACAACATAATTTTCTATCAGACTGCATTTATTGATGTGAATTGCATCCCAATTAGTTTTAGCCCAGTGTGCTAGCTTCAGGCACTGGGACCTGATGATGGACATTATTTAAAAAGTGAGTAACTAGAAATTCCTTATAATATCATCCATTAAAAATCCAAATATCAAGGAAATATTAATAGTGGTGTAGAGTCATTATAAGTGGCATACCCACCCACCACCTAATTATGTCATCCCTAGAGGTCCCATAATAGACTTATCAAATTTTGAGAAATTGACTGATGTGGTAATGGCCACAGTAATTGAAAAAATATTTCAAGTGTCATTATCTGAAAAATAGGAATGCTGAAAAAAGATATATAAGATGAAGTTTTCTCTCTGATTAATAAGATGATAAGATGACAAAGACCAAAGAGTGATATTTAGCTCACATTGATCAAGTGAATAAGGATCCCATACCACAGCTGGTAGTGTGATAAAGAGAATGTTCTGACTACAGGAGTATTTTATATGTGTGAATTGAGTTTGCACTCCCTAAGTAAAAGTAGATTTCTTTTCCGTCATTGTCTTCTATTGTTAACAATATGAATATCTTCATCAAGGTGATTTTTCTTTTTTTTTTTAAATTAATTAATTTGTTTGTTTATTGAGAGAGAGAAAGAGAGAAAGGCAGACAGGCAGGCAGAGAGGCAGAGACACAGGCAGAGGGAGAAGCAGGCTCCACGCAGGGAGCCCAACGTGGGACTCGATCCCAGGTCTCCAGGATCATGCCCTAGCCTGCAGGCGGTGCTAAACCGCTGCACCACCAGGGCTGCCCAAGGTGATTTTTCTAACACAGATATGTCACTTGTTCGTTATATGCCAGCCCCTGGTCCAGGGTGGGATGAAGAAACCCCTCCTAATAACTTTATCACAAATGTGTACTAGTATTATCAAGATGCACTCACACAGAGATAGAAATATCTGAAAAGATAAATAGTACACATCTTAGAAAATATATGAATAATCCTTATTAAGGAAGATGTTTTGCTCAATGCACAAATGTAAACATGATCTTTCACTCAGCATACATACAACAAAGAATAATATTATTGAAGTTCTTTCTATAGCATAATGAACATGTGCATGTGGGTGTACAATGCTCAGATTCAATAGAATATCATTTCAGTGAAGAAAACTGTAATTTTTTAACGATCACATTATGACACAAGACATGGTAAAGTTCACTTTGAAGTTCAAAGTGTTTATCATGAGCCAGGTAGAATTCTGGGCATGATTTCCTTCCTCAATCATTTCTGAAAGTCTAAAAGCCAGAGCCAGGATATTGTATTGCTTTAGCAAGACTCTGCCTTTGTCATCCGCCCCAAGAGCTATGGAAACAGTCCACATTGTCATCGTACTAGTAAATTTGTGAGGAAGTGTCTCAAAAATACGCAGGTTTGAAATTTTTCCAAGGTGATTCTGATGTCAGCTATGCTTGGGATCAACTGAACTAGGGGGAAAGAGAAGAGTATGAGTAGAAAATAAAAAATGCCCTAAGACCAAACCATAAGGAATTTCGGCATTCATTTCTGGTAGAAGATTTTGGCTTGGTGAAGGATATAATTTAGGATAAACTGGTAAAGTATGAGAAATAACTGTGGTCTATATTGTGAGGAATTGAATTCAGAGAGCATTTGTAGAGGCAGAGGTTGGTCAAATGTTTGGAATGTTCTGAAGAAGCCAAGGAAAATGAAAAATGAAAAATGCCATTTCAATTTAACAACTTAAGCAAGGTCATTTTCAGTGAAATGGAGAAAAAAGAAAAAATAGAATAATTTCAAAATGAAGTGGAGTATAAGGAAGAGAAAATGTTAAGTGTCCATTTGATAATCATTAAGAAATTAAAATTGCATGCAAAGATATATCTTGGAAAATCTAATCTAGACTAAAATAGTTCTATTTTTTTCAAATATTCTCCCTACTTGAGTTTGGTTATATCATTTGTCTATTCACACCTATCAATAACATATCATATGCCTAAAACTATTCACACGTATCAATAACAAAATCTCTTAAGATAAGAAATTTGTATATCATAAGCCTAACAGTTGTGGATTTCTCTGAGAGATAATAATGAATGTCTGTAATAAATAGTCTGTTATAATTTACTTTAAAAACTGGAATTCTGGGGGCAGCTGGGTGGCTCAATTGGTTAAGGTCTGCCTTTGGCTCGGGTCATGATCTCAGGGGATCCCATCATGGGCTCTCTGCTCATCAGGGAGTCTGCTTCTCTCTCCCACTCTCCCTCTATGCTCTCTCTCTCTCTCTCTGAAATAAATAAATAAATAAATAAATAAATAAATAAATAAATAATTGAAATTGTGTTTTATACAGCTAAAATTTTTCAAGAAACCCCCATCAATTTTCTTTTCCTAACAACCATTTTATTAAAGCAAAGAGAAAAACACATTATAGTATGCCAAAAGCAAACCAATGAATATAAAACAGAGTGATGAAGAGTATGAATATTATAAAAATAGACAACAAAGACTTGAAAAAGACAGCCAAAGCATGTTTAATTTGTAACAAATATTGTATCAACCTTTTCTTAGAAATGTAACTCTGAAGCAACTTTGATATCAAGAAAGTTGATAATGAGGATATTCTAAGTAAAAGTTTAGTCTGCCAAATATAGGTTTGAATGGAAACAAAGCATACAGATATATCTTTTTAAATATAACCATTTGATATACATATTCATCAGAACTAATTCATCCAACTCCAATCACATCTTATTTTAAGTTCAGAAGCACTGGCAATTTTTGCCTTTATTATGAGAAAATAACAATCACATTAGAAAGCCTTGTCATTCTCCCAGTAATGAGCTTAATATGACATTTGGGAAAGTGCTTTGCTGTGACTAGAATAGCAATGTTGATTTTACATTTTAAAAGATTCTTCAAAACACATACAGTGAAAACAGTTTCATACAGGGTTTTATTTTCCCACCCATTTCAATTTGAATGTGAGTTAAATTCTAAATTACAGTAATTGTGAACTGTTTTCATGTTACTATAAAGTTTCAAATTGTGGGCTAAGTCTTATTCTGGAAGCAGAATCTCATCAATAGAAAATTATTTTCAAAACTGCTATTATTGATTTTTCGTCTGAGGTATTTCCTTTATATGCAGGGCAAATTCCGATGATTACACATTAAATCAGAAGTATTGAAATGAACACAATTGCTGTACTTCAATCACAGTGAAGTAAAGAAGAATTTTTGTTAGTCCAACCCTTTTAAGCTATTATATTTAGTTTTAGAATTAAAACTTGTATAGATCCATGCTTAAGGACATTTTGAAGAAAGTAAAAGAAATGACTACACTAATATAGTTTATTTCTAATCAGTATTATTCACTTATATTTTCTACCCTACAGTTCTTGAAACTATCATTTCATAAAACACAAATGACACTAAATTTTGTTAAAGCAAAAATTACCCTAGACACAGTAAATGGGTAAAGAAAGTTTTATTGGACGCTCTTGCAACAGTGAAGAGAGAATATAACACAGTCTTAACTCCTTTTTCAAAAGGTGGGTGGTAGGGATCCCTGGGTGGTGCAGCGGTTTGGCGCCTGCCTTTGGCCCAGGGCGTGATCCTGGAGACCCGGGATTGAATCCCATGTCGGGCTCCCAGTGCATGGAGCCTGCTTCTCCCTCTGCCTATGTCTCTGCCTCTCTCTCTCTCTCTGTGACTATCATAAATTAATAAAAATTTTAAAAAAAGTGGCCATCTGTGTTGGCTTATTGGACTTACCCATAGGAAACATAAACTTTCTTCTCTTTTCATGAGAGGAGGTAGTTTTACAACTCTGGACAAGATGCTTACTGAGGTCGGGCTCCTATTCTCCACAGAAACTAGGAGAGAGAAAAGCTAACTAGCATCCTTGATGGTGACATTTCAAAGGGATGGTTTCCAGGTCCTGGAGAAAGGTAGTCCTGGGCTGTAAAACTGCTAAGAAATTTTTTGGGAAAAAAAAAAAAAAAAGATTTACATCTCAAGAGGCAGAGAGGAAATTCGCAGTTACAAGTTTTCTAAAGCAACTGCTCCAAGAAAAGAAAGGAGGGACTTCTTTGGTTGGGCTGGTTGGATTCTTTGAAGGTGATCATAGGTCTAAAGGCAGGAAGAAATTTGCCTAAAGTTAAGCTTAGGAAACTATTAAGACTATGTTGATCAGTAATTTTTAAATTTGTTTTTAAGGCTATTTTTTTAAACCTTTATTTATTTATTTTGAGAGAGAGAGAGCACAAGCAAGGGGGAGAGGGAGGAGAAGGGGCAGAGGGAGAGGGAAAAGCAGGCTTCCCACTGAGAAGGGACCCAATGTGGGGCTCGATCCCAGGACCCCAAGATCAATACCTGAGCCAAAGGCAGACACTTAAGCAACTGAATCACCCAGGCACCCCAAGGCTACTTTTTAAAGAGCAGTTTCAAGTTCACAGCAAAATTGAGAGGCACAATTCTCCCATGACCTCCTGCTCACACACATGCATAGCCACCCTCATGTATTATCAACATTTCTCCCCACCAGGATGGTACATTTGTTAAAATTGATAAGCCTATATTGACATATCAAAACCATCCAGTCAGTGTGGTAGGCTGCTTTTGTCAGTTAAAACATTATTTTTTTCTGTTACTGTTTGGTTGCATTTATATTTCATTTTTTAACCAAAATACTTTATTGTAAAAAAAAATGCAATAAATTGTCATGCAAATTTCTCAAATAAAAATATTGTTTATATCTATTACCATTAATATTTACTACAATTTCTTTAAAAAACAGCATAATAAAAATGCAAAGGTCATATTCTCAGTACATATAAAAAATGTTCCTCTGCTTAATTGAAGTCATTTAGTTTTGTGAAAAGCCCACTTTATTGTCTTATATTATTAACTCCATTACAAACTGGCACTTTTCCGAACAACTGTTCTTGGAGACACTGACTAGATGTCTGGCACTAGGAAACTTTCACCATTACTCTCATGATATACTATCACAGTGAAGATTAAAACATGAGTCAGTGCTGGAGAAATGAAAAAGGATGTGGAAATTAATAAAGAAACTTCTAGATGTAAAGCTGTTCTTGTTTGAAACCTGTTCAAAATATATAGGTGTGTTTACATATTTAGTACGTTATTTGATCGTATATCAACATTTGTGCTAACTCAAAATAATCAGAGATCTAAAAAAATATGAATTGCATTATTTTCAAATTGATCCACTGATCAAAGCTATGTAACTCTCAAGGCAGTAAAACCCAAGCACAAGCTGCATTTTTTTTTGTTCATAATAGAGTGAAACTACATTCATAGAGAAATAATTGGAATTAAAGTGTTTTTCTTCTTCAAATATATGAGTCAGATGTTAATTTGGTTGCATTTACCTTAATAATTACACATAATTCATTCAAAAACTTAAAATAACGAATATTTAACACTAGTAAGCCCTGTGATTAAACTATAGTTCACAGAAACAAAGATAGACAATATTAAAAAATATATAAAAGACTGAGTTATATGCATTCTCTTTCATTGCTCTTGGCTGCTAATTATGTAAGAATTTATCTTATCAGTGACATTTTGTGTTCTATGGATGGAATTTGAGATTTTCTTTTAACTTTTGAAAATGAGTACTTGAGTGATGCCAATAAAGAAAGGTTGCACACATTTATACACTTTACAGGCAACCTTGAAGAAAGGGTAAAATTTCATTCCTCAATATTTGAACATACTGTGATTTATATGTTGAATAGAATAAGATAGTATAAATACATCAAATAGTTGGGCCACCTGGGTGGCTCAGCGGTTGAGCGCCTGCCTTCCGCCCAGGGCTTGATCCTGGAGTCCTGGGATGGAGTCCCATATGGGGCTCCCTGCGTGGAGCCTACAGAATTCTCCCTCTGCCTGTGTCCCAGCCTCCCTCTCTGCTTCTGTGTCTCTCATGAATCATCAATCAATCAATCAATCAAGTAGTAATGGAAATGGAGAGTTTAATAAGTTACATGCTACATTGAAGATATATGCAAGTTAAAAATATAAACACAAGAACATGATATTTGAGGAAAAAATTTTTTCTCAATTATGAACTTATTCAGTAATCTCTAGGTCAGCCATGTGCATCAGTGATGCAGTGGTTTTCTAAATTAACATATATTTCAAGAATGTGAAAAGCAATATTAAATGTGATTTAAGAGGACATATCATTATGGGAATCATAAACACCAAATTTAGAATTGTTTCCCCTGAGAAGAGATTTAGAAAATATGTTGATAGAATATTGGGGACTTAGTTTTTCCATAATGTTTGGTTCTCAGTGAAAAAGATCTGAAATAATTGATACGATTTCATGTAATTGAAGGATTGATGCATGAATGTTCTTTATATTTTTATAATGTCATGTTTTGGTTGATAGGCAATCATAAATATTTTTTAAATGACATGCACCAAGATTCTTTAGAAGTCTGTTTACTATTGTTTGATCTTCAAATTTGTATGGCAAACCATAGAGCAGTTATTCATTTTCCTTCATAATACTCATATGACTTTTCTCACCTTGGAAGAGTAGAAACAGAGATAAGAATAATACATTGTGCTCAGGAAGTAAGTTTCAAATACAAATATATCAAGAATTAAACAATAATCTTAACTGTTTTAACTAAATAAATGTATTTCCCTAAATAAGGTAAAGCATGTCTTGTAATATTTAATTCAATCTCTAAAATTGAATCTTTTTTTTAATTTTTATTTTTTATTTATTTATGATAGTCACAGAGAGAGAAAGAGAGAGAGAGGCAGAGACACAGGCAGAGGGAGAAGCAGGCTCCATGCACCGGGAGCCCGAAGTGGGATTCGATCCCGGGTCTCCAGAATCGCGCCCTGGGCCAAAGGCAGGCGCCAAACCGCTGCACCACCCAGGGATCCCTCTAAAATTGAATCTTAAAGCAATAAAAATGAATGAAAGATGAACCTTTTATTCCCCAAATTCCAAGATTAGAATTTTTAAAATATGGATGTTGTCAAAAATTTTAAATATGAGTGAAGTTTTCACAATTTGTGTCCCAAGGCAATCATAATATTTGCTTTATGAAAGAATAATACATCCTACTGTTATGTGTGTATGTGTATGTGTGTGTTTATTTTCTGCAACTATAATATTTAAGAGAAAGCAAAGTTTTTGTCTACAAGATTTCGTAATTCCTTTGGACTATGTTCAACTCAATTTACATGGAATACCCAAGGAGATTCCTACATGAAAAGTTAAGAGAATCAAAACTTAGGTTTCATTAACTGTAGCATTAATTTTTCCCCTAAAATACAAGAAGCTTTCTCAAATACTCTTCGAATCAAAGAAATGTCTTGCATGGCAAGACTAAAGACTCAGTTTATTACCGTCATTAAATGTTCAAGATGTGCTAAAATGAAAGAAAAAAAAATCTTCTCAACCTACTGAAGTTCATAGTCTTCCCAAACTAAAGATTCTTCAATGATATTTTTCAGATATCTTTTGATAGGAGATTTACACATTCTGATTCCAGATACACTTCCATTTGCTCTCAAATATGAACCCTCTTCTTAAAAAGGGAAGGTTGTATATGTGAAAATCAATATTTTCCTTTCTCAATGAATTTTATTACAACTTGATTTAAGGTAGCACTGCTGACTGGTTTTATAGATATCATTAAGAAAGTCTAGTGAATTTAGATGAAAAAAAAAAAACATTACTAATTAGGTTCAAAGGGTATCTCTCTTACCATCCCCCAATACTTCAGTTTGCAAATGGTCTCCCTAACCCTGCTTTCTATTCATTTCTTACTTCATTTTTTTCTAGTCCCACCCTTCCCTTTATCTAAAATTTTCTCATTCCTAATCTCATAAAGATGTGCTTGAGGGTGTCATAGACTTCCACCTAATCTCTACAATCCATAAAACCAGAGATAATTTCACTCTTCCCTTTCTAATATATATCATCTGATTCCTTTCTCCTCCTTAATTATATTAGCTAATATCTCTAAATCACTGATGGTGAGTACAATAAACAGCTTTGACTTAGTAATACTATCTCTAGTATTATCTCTAGTTTCCCTTTTAAATAGAATGATGGTTTTTGTACTTAAGTATGTGTATTTTAAAGTTTTTACTCAAACTTTAATTTCTAATTTATTGATTTAATTTGATTTTTAAAATTTTTTTATCATGATTTATGTACTCTTAACTCCCATCACCTATTTCATTCCCTACCTACTTCCCTCTGATAACCATCAGCTTGTTCTCTAGAGTTGAGTCTATTTCTTGGTTTCTCTTTCACCTTTTTTTTTCTTTGCCCATTTGTTTTGTTTCTTGAATGCTGCATTTGAGTGAAAGCATATGGTATTTGTCTTTCTTTGACTTGTTTCACTCAGCCAATTAACAGTCTCTAGCTCCATCTACATTGCTGCAAATGTCAAAATTTCATTTTTTTGCCTGAATAATATTCCATTATATATACCACCTCTTCTTTACCCATTCATCTGTCAATGGACTTGGGCTGCTTCTATATCTTAGCTACTATACATAATGCTGTTGTAAACATAAGAGTGCATGTATCTCTATGAATTAGTATTTTTATATTTGGAGAGTAAATACATAGTACTGCAAATACTGGATTGTAGGGTAATTCTATTTTTAATTTTTTGAGGAAGCTCCATACTCTTTTCCACAGTGACTATACCAGTTTGCATTCGCATCCACAAAGTAAGAGGTTTCCTTTTTCTCCTTAGTTGATTGATTTTAGACAAAGATAGTTTTAACTTTGAATTCCTTTCAACATTAATGTGGTTAATCATGAGATTTTTCTCTCTTGACCTTATCATTATGGCAGTTATATTCATTGATTTCCTAATACTGAATCATCTTTGTATTTCTGGAATAAATAACACATGGTAAATATGCATAATATTTATGTTTTGTATTCTGTTTGCTAATATGTATCTGGATATATGGCTATTTAAGTGAGTTTAGGTTATAATTTTCTATTCAAGGATTGTGTGTGTATGTGTGTGTTTATTTTCTGCAACTATAATGTTTAAGAGAAAGCAAAATTTTTGTCTACAAGATTTCATAACTCCTTTGGACTATGTTCAACTCAATTTACATGGAATACCCAAGGAGATTCCTACATGAAAAGTTAGGAGAATCAAAACTTAGGTTTCATTAAGGTTATTAATTAATTAATTCATTAATGGTTATTAATTAATAACCATTAAATTTCAATATTACACATGCTGCATAAAAATAATTTGGAACATTTTAAGTGTTATTAAGTCTCTGATCTTTGAAATTGTGTTACACCTATGGCCTTTCCATGGAATAGGAATTTGGGGTAATTATTATGATAAAGATATGACCTACCACTGACACCCCCCAAAAAGATATGACCCATAATGAGGTGAATAGCAAATCAATCAAATCTGGCCTAGAAATGACCTAAATGATAGGATTAGTAAACAAGACTATTACAATGATTATGAAAATGAATTTCAATTATTATTAAAGTATCTATTTCATATCAAGAAACAGGAACTATTGAGCATGTTAAAAGGAATAAGGAGCAACAAAGAAGTCCCACATCAAAATTCTATAGAAAAAAATACAGTATCTACCATACCAGAATGTAGTGGATGAATGAAATAGGTGAAGGGAATTAAGAATACCCTTATCTTAATGAAGACTGAGTAATGTATAGAATTCTGAATCACTATATTGTACACATGAAACTAATATAACACTGCATGTTAACTATAATGGAATTAAAATAAAAACTTAAGTAAAGATAAATTAAAAAATAAATATCCCCTCAAAAAATAACACAGCCTGCAATATTTAAGATGAAAAATACAAAAAAGATAACAATTAATTGTAAAACATAACTTAATTTGAATTCTTGTCAGGATAAAGATGACTTTAGGAGACATTCTGAAATTTTATTGTGGACTGGCTACTAGATAATTTCATCAAGCTATTGTTAATTCTTTTTTTCAAAATGATTAATTTATATAGGAAATAAACCTTATCTTTAGGGGATACATACTAAAGTAAAAGGTACATTAGATGAGATTAACTACAGAGTCTATGTTATAGGAGAAAATTATTTTAAAATGTAAAAATAGAAACTAAAATGGAACCTGAAAATAAATAAATAAAATGATTAATTAATTAATTAATTAATACAGCATCAATGAATTGAGTCACAACTTCAAACACTCTCATATGGATCAATTTGGAGTTCCTTTAAGAAAAGAAAGACATGGGGTTAAAGAAGATACTTGAAACAAATATGGCAAAAAAATTTGCAAATCTGATGAAATAATCTTACAAATAAGTAAAAAACACAAAAAAAATAGGAAACATGAAGAAAACTACATTAAGCCACAGTGGGATCAAATAGCTTAAAACCAATGGCACAAACTCTTAAAAGGAAACACATACAGACACACACTTAAACACATACACAACATCCTCTGTTGGTGCAGGGAGCCTGTCTTGATGCATGCAGCACCGCTCATGGACTCTTGGGCAGCTCTGAGTGTTGCAGTCATATAGGCCAGACCCATGTAAGAGAGTGTTCCCACCATTGCCACAGCCACAGAGCCGAGACTGCAAACAGAGGAAGCATCTTCAAAGGAGCATTCCGCCCCTTCCAAACCAGTGGTGGGGATCATTTACCCTTCTCCAAAGGTCAGGAATATCATGGACAGCAACTGACAAACTTATGAACAGAATCAGACCTAAATTTGAAGCTAGGATACAACAGAATGAGATCAACAACTCTCACTTCAACTTCCTGAACCCCAATGACCCTTATTACCATGCCTACCATTATCACTAGGTCACTGAATTCAAGGAGGAAAAGGTTCTGAAGCCCACAGCCACCATCCCCAAGGTCATGCAGTGGCAGCAGCAGCAACAGCAGCAGCAGCAGCAGCCACCCAGTAGGAACTGCCTCAGAAGGCCTAAGCCTAGGTGATCCAGGAGACCATCATGACCAAGGAGTCTTCTCTTGAGTTTGACTTCACCAAAGCATGCCTCTCATTCACAGCATCAACTTCCATCTCAGTCTTTGACCCACATGTGATGAAGCTGATGACTGAAGTCTGTTGCCAGGAATGGACACTGCTTTCTGACACAGCTGATCTAGAAAAAGCAGCACAGCTACCAGTTTGACTTCCTCTGCTTGCAGCACAACTTTTCAACTATTTCACCAAGCTGGTGGAATACTATACCAAGTCCTAATTCCCTCTCAAAGGCTTGTTTGCAAAGCTCAAAAAAAAAAAAAAAAAAAAAAAAAAAAAAAAGGAGAGAGGTTTGGACCAGGTTTCTTACTCACTCAAGTGGGTCAAGTTCCAAGAGAAGAAAAGAAGGAAGAGGAAGAGAAGGACCAGGTGTCCATTTGCAGGTCATCATATCAGTCACCCTGATTTTGTGGTAGTTGAAACCGTAGACTTGAACTTTTCTCCCTCACCACCCTGGAGGAGCTGGGGGCCCAAATCCTCATTCAGGAGTGCTAGAAGAAGTTTGAGGAGAGTAAGGAGGTTGAAATGGAGTCAACCTGATGAGGCAGTTGAGAAACAGTACAAGGCCAAGTAGTCTCCCTCCCAAGCTAGATCAGGACCCCTGAGTGCAAGATATGGAAGATATGGATCAAGATTCAAATGATGAAGAAGGGCAAAAAGTGCCCAATTCTCGGAGACACCCATGCTTCTACCTCTGCCCTTGACTCCAAGCCAACTCATTGCATAGAAGGATTTACCCCAATAATTTCTTTTTTTTTTTTTTTAAGATTTTATTTATTTGTTCATGAGAGACAGAAAGAGAGAGACAGAGACACAGGCAAAATAGACGCAGGCTTCCTGTGGTGAGCCCGATGCGGGACTCCATCCCATAACCCTAGCATCACACCGTGAGCCAAAGGCAGGCACTCAATCACTGAATTACCCAAGCATCCCACCCCAAAACCTTCAAGCTGTATAGAATTGCTCCAGATGAATATCTTGGGAGAAAGATTCTGACCAGAAAAAGTATAGGAATAAGTGGGCATCAGGCTCAGAAAACAGCAGCATGAGTTCCAAGTATACACTAACACATCTTATACAGAGTTACAAAGATAAATCTCTTCATTTTCATTGAAACTTCTCATTGAATACAGTGTAAGTTAGGAAACAGAGGAGAAACATCTTAAAGTACTGAAAGGAAAAAAAAAAACAAGCAAACCTGCCAACTTACAAGATCTGTCTCCTGTAAAAATATCTTTCAAAATGAAGGAAAAATAAGGACTTTTTTTTTCAGACATAGAAAGTTGAAATAAATAATAACCAACTGATCTGTACCAGAAAAAAATATTAACTGAAAACCCTCAAGCAGAAGGAAAATCATACTAACAAGAATGAAAACCACTGAAAAGAGTAATTGTGGGGAAATATAAAATACCTTTTTAATTATAAATCTCTATACAATATAATGGACTGATTAAACCAAATAAAAAACAAACACCTTGTGGGATTTAAATATATATATAGAAAAAAAATGTCATAACATGAACAACAAAGCCGGGAAAAGACAAATGGTAGTATATTGTGGGAGATTCTCATAATTTTATGGAACATAGTATATTGCTTGAAGATACAATATGATAGAGTATAGTGCTCTATTTATATAACCACTAAAATAAAATAGAGTAATAGGCCAGAGGCCAAAAAAGGAGATAAAATCACAAAAAGTTATTCTAAAGAAGGTAGAAAAAGAGAAAAGGTAACAAATAATGAGACAAATAGAAAATAGATTTCCAATCATAGATTTAAATATAAATTACCTAAACACTGCAATTAAAAGACAAAGACAGTTATGATAATTTTACAAGTACCTTAATTGACTCTAATTTCAATTAGAAAAAAAAAAAAATTACGTTTCCAAAAGAGCACTGCTGGTAGGCCAGAATGTGGCTTTGGGAATCTCTGCTACATATTGCGTATTTTCCATGGATAGTAGCCACGTTTTGCCAAGATAGTCTCAGTGGTCAGAATGTACTAAAGGCAGGGCAAAAACTAAGGGGAACTCTTTGGGGTACCAACTCAAATGAACAGAACACCAAAGCACTTGGAATGGTGATAGCCATATAAAGTGAAATAATTGTCGAAGAAAATGTGTTTCTTCTTAAGACATCAAATTGACAGAGGTGACAGAAAAATGCATTTGTACTTGTTGGGTACTTTTCTCATTACTATTTTAATATTGGTAAAAAATAAGCTCAATACCTCCTGTTGTGAATACCTTTTTTGTTTTGTTTTACCTTTTTTTTTTTTTTTCAACTTATATGCCTCTTTGAGGTTGGCTTTATTTAATGAGATAATTAAATAGTAGTAAACATACATGAATGCTGTAGTGATTTTAAACTGGATTTTTCATTCCAACTTCTCTGATGGGTTTTATACTTCAGTAATTTGCAAGCTTCCAAAAAATTCTAGGAACCTTTATTTAGAAAGATGCATATGGAATTGAGATAAATAATAGGCTTTTAAGGCACACATATGATTTCTTTCAGTTGATTCTGAGTTGTGACTTCAACTTGATGGGAGTAATGCATCAATTTTTGCCAAGAAATCCTTAAAGAAGTAAATCTTTTTTGGCAGCAAAAATTTAAAAGCCATCAGTAAAATCTAGTGCCTTGGCAAGATGCTATTAAATGGTGAGCTAATTGACAAGGATTTGTTTAGCAGCTTTAGCTGAGCCAGTGTGGTTTTGGCTCATCAGGAAAGAATAAGGCATGAAAGAAATAATAGTCTTTGGACCAAACTAAAACTATTGAAATGTTGCTGCCCAAATTCTTGAAATTCCTACTGTCTTCTTATCTGTGGACCTTTATTCTCACTATTTTCTATGCCTGCAGCTTCTCCTGTATCTTCAAGTGGCTTCCTCTCTTAGCCAATTCATGTCTCTGTTCAAATTATCTTCTCAGAAAAACTTTGCGAACTCTAATTAAAATTCTACTTTATTTTTCATCAGGGTTATTATTGCTCCTGGAATTTTGTTTGGTATTTTACCCTGTGCATTGCCTGCATTATCTAGGAGGTTAAAAGCTTCATGAAGGCCAGGAAATTATCTTTGTATGTCACATTTACACACTCTACTGTAAAGCTTCACATTATATAATTAAGCAGCAGCGATACTTTCTCCAACTGAGAGGTTGAAGAAATTTTTAGAACTTAAAAGCCATTATTTTTTGTTAATTTTGGTCTTTTCCCAAGGAGCTCAAAGTCAGAAGTAAGAGCAATGTAGTTTAACCTGGCTTTGCCTGAGTAGCTACTAGTCAAAATATTGAAGATTCCATGTGTGTGTACCAAAAAAAATAATATCTTAATAGTTATTAATGAGATGGAAATAATAAGAAGTAAAAACAGCTAAATTCTGAATCCTTTGTCTCATGGGATGACTGTTTCTTATTTTGATATAAAATCTTAAAGCTTTACAATGTATTTTAACCCACACCCCTTGATTGAAATTGGCCTTGTTAACTATGTGAGGGAGACTATTAAACTATTTTTTTTTAATTTTTATTTATTTATGATAGTCACACAGAGAGAGAGAGAGACAGAGACATAGGCAGAGGGAGAAGCAGGCTCCATGCACCGGGAGCCCGATGTGGGATTTGATCCCGGGTCTCCAGGATCGCGCCCTGGGCCAAAGGCAGGCGCCAAACCACTGCGCCACCCAGTATCCCGACTATTAAACTATTGACATTGGAGGCCACCAATGAAATATATACCTCCTGGTCCTCATCTTTGCTGCAGTCTCCTCCCAGAAAATCTGAGTGTGGCTTCAGTTAGTAGACTAACAGAGGGGCACCTGGCTGGCTCAGTCAGTGGAGCATGGGACTCTTGATATTGGGGTTGTAAATTAGAGCTCCACGTTGGGTGTAGAGATGACATAAAAATATAAAATCTTAAAAACAAAATCAGTAAAATTTAGCAGAAAAAACTCTATGATCCTTGCAGTTCTCAGCCTTTAGAACCCTGACAGCTTCTACTTTTGGAACCCTGAGCATGCATGAAAGAATTTTGTCTGTCCAGCTGGAGAGAACATGTACAGAGACATGGTGGCAAAGCCACGTGAAAGGGAAGGATGCCAAACTTATGAAGATAGAGAGTAGGCTAGTTGTATCAGTTTATCAGAGCTGCAGGAACAAATTACTGCAAACTGTGTGGCCCAAAACAACAAATTTACTTCTTACCGTTCTGGAGCTTAAAAGTCTGAAATCAAGTATCAGTGCATCTGGTTTCTCCTGGAGTCTTAGGGGGGAGCATCTGTTGTGTCTCTCCTAGATTATGGAGGTTACCAACAGTCCTCGGCATTCCTTTGCCATTATACAGGTCATTTCAATCTTTGCTTCTCTCTTCATGTAGTGTTCTTTCCTGTGTGTGTCTCCTCTGTGTTTTTGTGACTCTCTCTCTTTTCTCTTATAAAAACACCAGTTTTTGGATTTAGGGTTCATCCTAATCTGGCATGACTTTTCATTAACTAATTTCATCTGTGATGACCCTGTTTTCAAATAAGTTCATATTCTGAGATTGTAGGTAGATGTGAATTTGGAATGGGTTACGCTTCAACCCTTTACACCAGTCATCTCAGTGAACCAGCTGATTCTAATCTCTACCCTCCATCCAAATGCAGCCACACCATAATGGTGGCCCAGTTGATCTCAGCTCACCTTAAAAAGTCATGTCAGAGGGGGAGAGGGGGCAAAGGGGTGAAAGGAATCAATAGGTAAAAACTTACAGTTACAAAATAAATAAGTCATGGGAATGTAATGTACCCTATGAAGAATACAACCAGTAAAATCATATTAACTTTGTATGGTGACAGATGTTAACTCGACTCATTGTGGTGATCAGTTTGCAATGTATACAAATGTTGAATGGCTATGTTGTACACACGAATTCAATTATATATCTTATATATATCAATTATATTTCAATAAAATCAGAAAAAAGAATTATGTAAGAAAATAAAAACAATTGTGTTTACATGACAATGTTTTAGTTACCTGTTCTATAGCAATATATAATAGACTGATTAAAATCCCCATCAATCCCTTACAGACTCATGTTGAAAGTATGTAAATATATGAATACATAAATAAACAATTGAGAGTAAGAATGGATAAAGGTCTTGGTGTCTTTTTCATACCTTGACCTGGCAGCAAAGATATTCTAAACTAAAGCACTGCAGAGAAGCCTTAAAACAAGGGGTAAGCTACACAACCAGAGTCACTATTCCTCATGGTCAATCAATAAATATAGCCAACTTGTAAAAGCATCTGTTTATACTTGTAACTTTCCCATCAAAGATTACAGTTAATTGAAATGTCCTTTGGGAAAAAAATTGTAATAATCAATTAGTCACTTGAACTTTTACTTATTGATCAACTATGCCAGCATTAGCTAGTGCTTATTTAACGCAGATTTATAAAATGTTTATGTCCATGTATCTTACTTACTTTCAGGCACAACAGATCAACGGTTTCAATATTCCCATCTAGATATGGATATAAACTAGAGAAAACTCATCCCTCACCCCTCAGCAAGCAGTTGTGTACATGATAACTTTACATAAGTAATCCTTTGGTCTGTTTGGTTTGGTTTTGATATGAAAGATGCAGTTTTGGGGAATAGGTGTTCCCTGAGTTTGTTTCTTCATTCTTCATTCATAAATACATCCATTCATGTATTTATTTAGTTAGCTTTGTATTTTTACGAATTTGGATCTTCTAAAATTTTATGAGTAAAATCAGAATAACTTATTATTGAACAACTTTAAGGATCCGTTTTTAGTCTATTTGTCTTTCTTTAGTCTGATTTCCTGTGTGCCTGCCTTTCTTTCTTCCCTCCTTTTCCTTTCTTTCCTTCTTTCTTTCCCTCCTTCCAACCCCTTTCTCTCTTTCCTTTCAACAGATCTCATTTTTAAGCCAGAGTTGTTCTTTTTCCATATAAAAGTCCATGAACTTATGTTCTGGACTCATGATTAATTTTTCCCGTAGAAGACATCGGGTGCTAGGGGCACCTGGGTGATTCAGTTGGTTAAGTGTCCAACTCTTGGTTTTGACTCAAGTCATGAACTCAGGATCCAGGGATGGAATCCCCTGCCATCCCCTGCCATCTCTCTGCCATGTCATTCTCCACACTCAGCAGGGAGGAATCTGTTTGAGATTCTCTCTTCCCCTCTATCCCCCCCCCATCTCTCATTCAAATAAATAAATAAATAAATAAATAAATAAATAAATAAATAGAACTTTTAAAACTGGCACTAAATTTTTATTAGTCTAACTAAAAATTTTGTGGAGATATGAAGTGTGATAATTTAGATTTCTAAGAAAATATATATGCCTAATTCAATTTGTTGGCTGGATTTCAAGTACAATTAACAAAGGGAATCTCAGTCCTTATTTTTCACTTCTAACAACACATTTTCCCAAGAACGCTGACAAAGAAAACTTCATGTGCACTCTTTCTGAACTACATTATTAAATTTTATTCATCTAAAAGAACATAGACCCATGAGTAGTATTCTTTTTTTTCTGGATGTTAGATTTGCATATGAAAAGTTGTAGAAAGTGACCACTTTTCTCTCTCCAGGAATGTATATGTGGATGTGTTTTGCCTTCACAGGAACAGAACAATTATGTGAAAACAAAAGGATAATTTTATTCTCTACTCTGGTTCTTTAAATACAGGAAGAAAAAAAAATGTCTCCTTCATTTGCTATTTGGCATCATTCTTTCTGCTCTTCAGTCTGAAAAATCAATGGATTTTATTTAAATAAGTTCTAACAGATATGTAGATATAGATCTGAAATTTCACTAATGTGTTTTAACTTTCTTTACCCAGGCAGAAGTGGCATTTCTTTTATTATTCTTTGGAATCACATAAAATCACCAAACACAACTATTAAATGTAATAGCTGCACACATTAGAAATTCAAGGTTGAAGTAACTAGAATGAAACAGCAGATTTTAAAGGAACAAGACTGTCACTTAGTGTCAATGTTACAATTCCATTTATCAGCTCCATTAACTTAATGGTCAAAAAAAAAAATTCTCCATGCTTTCTTCTCCCTGGTGCATATTCACTCTCATACACATCTAAACTAATGCTAATAGAGAGTAAAGTGATGCTATCAGCATTCTTTTATGTAGCTTTTATTGTTTTCCATAAAATTCTGTCACTGGGATAAAACTAATGATTTTATACATCTGGCCCAGCCATACAAATCCCAGTTTCTACTTTTCTTATTTTCATTCAACCCTTCTTTTCCACTCTTTTAACTTAGAGTACTTTTGTCACGTGAAAGTTGAAATACCAAAAAGTCAGAAACCTCATCAAAGAAAAACAGGTGCTTTACTACCTTTTGATTCTCTATCTTCATATGAACCGTTTTAGATGACTATTTACCTCTCCAGTCCTCATTTATATTGCAGACAGCTACACAATAGACTTTCTGGTATTTAATGCTGAAAAGCCCAATTGGTGATGTGTAGTAAAATTTTACTGCTTGTCTCAGTAAAAAAGGGAGCAATTCCTATACCTACTTTGCAGTTGAAAAGTTCAACCTTTATCTGTTTAGCCAGCTTTAATTCAAGAATAGGTCTCTTTCCACAGAGAAGAGAATTGCTGAGGCATCAAGCCCTTTCCAGCAATCCCCTGTGCAAGCTGATTTGCCTGCTGATGCTCATGCATTTTTTCCCTACTCTCACGAAGTTTATATTGTTTTATTTATAAAGAACTCTTACCTGATAAATTTGTCAATAACTCATCATTTTCTGGCTTTACCAATTTTTGTATGCATTAGTTTACAAATATTGTGTGCCATTTTATTACTCAGTGATCCACTTTTAAAATTGTATGAAATCTCTTGAGAGTCTTGTATTATATCCAGAACATTTAAATAAAATGTATAAATTAATTGTGACATGTAGTTTATTGCCACAAATCAATACGTCACAGATGCCAGTACTTGCTTATGGAGCTAATGATCTCACTTAATTTCTTTAATGTTCAGCTTTTTTAATATGCACATATTTTTGAAATATTTAACCAAAGCTATACCCTCTTGTTTTTTTTGTTTTGTTTATTCTCTTATAGGCATCCTTATAAAATGGGCTAAGGATATAAAATTATAAAGAAAGCTATTCATATTCTCATATTCTCATTCTCATTTTAGCTTTTTTTTTTTAATTTACAGAATTTGTGTGTGTGTGTGTATTTTTTTTTTTTTTTTTGACTCGAGTGTCTGCAAAGTCTTGTAAAAGAATAGCAGCCAGAAAATTGCTTTTGTGCCTTGGCTCCTCTGTTTACAGGTTGTGTAGCTTTGGTTCAGTCACAAAACTTTTTTTTTTTTAATTGCAATTATTTTAATTGCTCCAAGGGGATAAGAATAACTGCTTGCTTTGTTGTGTGAAAATCACGTGAGATAAAGTATAATTGTGCTTTTCTGAAAACCATATAATATCATAACTAAAATGTGAAATTCCAATACTAAAATTCATACAAAATTCATTCAAATATATTTTTTCTTACACATCTGTGATTTGCATTAGGTTATAACAAAACAAAAATCATATAATACATTTGGGCACTTTTCTCATGACTATGAAATAGAGCTGTTGGGCACAAGTAAGAAATTTCTGCCTTCCTGAGGACTAAAGTCTTTATTTTTTTTACTGAAATATTTACTTATAAATATAGCAGATATTACTGGTCTAGTAGATAAGTTTTACAAAATGTTCTTAAGTGAGGAACTGAGATGATGTATTTTGGGTAGAATGCTTTTCCATTTGAAGTTCCTTTTCCATATGATAAAATTTCTGATTTTTTTATAAGATGTAAAATGAGCTGTAATGAATAGTGGGTCAGGTCTGTTCATTTTCCACATATGAAGACCCTGTATTTAATTTGAAATGCTTTGTACTTCCCGGGGTTCCGACCTTTATATTTTTACTTATTCTCTGCATAGCAAGCAGGTATGTGAGATTTCCACTTCATTTCTACATTTCATTCAAATGCACTTTACCAAAGTGAGTTAGAAAGTATAAAGTATCTCTGGTTTCCATTTTTAGCTTCTTTTATCAGGTGCTTTTGAAACTTGGAAGTGAAATTTTAATCACTCGATAAAATATTTGAAATTTAGTGCTCACCTGACAATTATTTAAGGCTTATGCTTGCACGTTGACTATCCTTTCTTTTATGCATACCCTTTAAATTTTAAATATAATTTTCCATTTCTTTTTCCAATTTTTGATAAAATTTTCTGCTCTAATACATCTGAGATCAGTAATAATATTTAGGATTTCACTTATCTTCTCTTCCTTCGTTGTTTGAAAAAAACAGATTTATATGCAAGTTTATTTTTTAACATAGAATTTACAGTAGTGAATTGAAATGAATGTCACAACAACTATCCGGCAAACAAGTATATTTAACTAGATATTGTGTAAGCAAATGTGGGATAAGGGTTAGTATCATTATTATATAGAAAGAAATGAATTTGAAAGAAAGAAAATGGTTTTGAAAATTTTTTTAATTTTTAAAATAAGAGACAAATATTAAAATAAGAGAAATAAACTTGGTAATAAATGGGATACATTATATGCACCAGAATTAGCTTTACCTATATAGCTATAAATCTAAAAACAAGTATAAATATTAGTTTTACATATATATCTATAAATCTAAACACATATAAATATATATTTCCTTCTAAAAGTAAACTCATAGTTCTGTATGGTTATGGAGTATGTTTTAATGGGTACTATGATTAAGATAATTTAAAAAATATGTCTCCCTTGATTTTGTATGTGATTACCAATATTGCTGCCATGAACATGTCTAAGATCTGTTCTGAGATTTGAATATAAAATATATTTTTAAAAGCATTGGAAAATAAAATGATATGTTCTGTAACATAGTCTCACATAAACAAGAGTGTTAAAATGTTGTAAAACTTCCTTAAAGTACTATGAAACAGCCAATGTCTGCTGTAGATTTGTGACTATTTTTATTCCCAGGACATTTAGTTAAAATATAGGCAATGAGTTTTGGGTGCCATTCTACATATGTGTGCTGTAATGTAATACAGTTTCAGATAATTAAGAATTAGTGTTCCATATGCTTTGGGGAGGGTTTCTGTGACAAACAGAGATTCATATTAATGTGGTGTGTAATTGGCAGTGGAACAAATCCTCGATTCTCCTTCAGAGTTCTGGAAATTGATGCTAGGTTCTAAATAGGGAGATGTTACTATGTATTTTGATATGACAGTCTTGGTTCAAATCAACAGGCTCAATATTCTAAAAATCAGTTAGTGTAAAAGTTACTTTCTTAGGGCTTATGCCCTTATTTGTTAAATTGGAATGGTGATGCATAATTACTTAGTAATTGAATGAACTAATGTCTCTCTGAATTGTAAACCTGGCCTGTTAGTGAACCAGAGAAAGGTAGAGAAGTCAGAGATAATGTTTCACCAACATGCAATCTTTACAAATCTATGTAGTTAGCCTGGAATCTGCCTCACATCATTTTCAAAAAATAAAAGAAATTTTAATTGATTTATGGTATTTATTGTACCCTGTCAGTATCTTAAGAACCATGTCTTAAGTAAGCTCCCCTCTGGTTATAATGTAATTTGTGCTTAATTACATTGTGTAATTTGTGCTTATTGTGTAATTTGTGGGATTTCATCATGCCCTTAACTGGAGGTTTAAAAACAGTGACCGACTGTCTGGTTTTGTTTCTCATTTCCTCAACTATCAGAGTATATACAATATTCCTATGTTACCTAGTTTGTTACTTAGGTTTTTTGGTTTTTGTTTTTTCTTTTTTTTTAAGATTATATTTATTTATTCATGAGAGACATAGAGAGAGAGAGACAGAGAGAGAGACAGAGACAAAGGCAGAGGGAGAAGCAGGCTCCATGCAGGGAGCCCGATGGAGGACTCAATCCTGGGTCTCCAGGATCACGCCCTGGGCTGAAGGTGCCGCTAATTTGCTAAGCCACCTGGGCTGCCCTGTTTTTTTTTGTTGTTGTTGTTTGTTTGTTTGTTTGTTTTTTCTTTTTTCTTCCTACTCAGTATGGGAAGAGGTCCTTCCTTCTTATGTGGTCCCCGTCTTCAAGTCTATAAAAAAGAGAATTAAAAGGTGCCTCAAGTAATATCTCTTCTGTTTGATTGTAGAGATGTGTGGTAATATAAGGACTTTTCAACTTCAGAAAGTACAAAGGCCATTTTGCTGTCTTCTTGATGATTTTGAAAAAGAGTGATAAAAAGTAAATGGTCTTTTTAAGCACAGATTTCTGACTTAAGTCAGTAAAATCCTATTTGAATTTATGCCTTCTTTATTTCAATGCTCTGTAGGCCTTTATGCCATTCAGCATGTACAAAACATTTAGCAGACTATAAGTAATTTATTGAGTGATTAATTTTATAATATGTCAGTGAAGGATCAGAACATACAAGTAGGTAGTGAGCAAATTGAATGACTGTGGCCATCACTGAAATGCATAGTTAACATTATTCATGGAATAATTTATGTCCTTATATTCAACAAAATGTGTTTTTGTCCATAAAGCTTCTAGGTAATACATGTTTGAATACATATTTATCTTATAGCTTAATGTAAAGTTTTCTAATAAGTCAGATGTGACTTCCATCCATGTATGAAAAAATGGAATGCAAAATTTACAAAATACAGTACCAAATGTCATTTTTTTTTCACTATTTAAATACTAATGAATCAGAAACATCTTTGGCCTTTTATTGTTTTCTTTTTCTTCCCCTCCTATGGCCTTTTATTATTTATTTTATTTTATTTTTATTTATTTATGATAGTCACAGAGAGAGAGAGAGAGGCAGAGACACAGGCAGAGGGAGAAGCAGGCTACATGCACCGGGAGCCCGAAGTGGGACTCGATCCCGGGTCTCCAGGATCGCGCCCTGGGCCAAAGGAAGGCTCTAAACCGCTGTGCCACCCAGGGATCCCGTCCTATGGCCTTTTAAAAGCAATATGCAATGTTACTAACTACATTTAAATTTGCATCAGTGTAACTTAATATCAAAATCAATGAAAAACTGGGCCTCAAGAAGCAAGAAAAGTAAATTAAGTAAAATAGAGGATATACTAAAATAAATAAAATGAGATTAAAGTTATTATTAATTTACAGATGAATGGTAACAGTATCTCAAAAACCAGCAAAAAATATGAACTTTTTAAATTAAATGTTTTGTTTTCAGAAAGTCAAATACATAGAGATTCCCAAAAGAGTAGCTACTTTCAAATTATTTAATTTGCCTAAAGTATTATATTTCTTATTCAGGTATATTGGCATTGTACAGATAAAAGCCTAAATTCTTTGACTCTTATCAGGATTTTGACCCAAAAACATGTTCATATTTTTTTCCATCAATGACTACAAATTTTAGTCATGATGGGAAAAGTAATTTAGACAAATGTGTATGACTGTTGATATAAATATAAAATTATATCTTATTCCTGTATTGGAATAACAAAAATTAATACAAGGTTAGATCAATAAATGAAGAGAAATTACAAAATAGAAACAAACTCTTAACATAATTTGGGAGTTTAAATAAGCTCTTCTTTATTTTTTTTAAAGATTTTATTTATTCATGAGAGACAGAGAGAGAGAGAGAGGCAGGGACAAAGGCAGAGGGAGAAGCAGGCTCCATGCAGGAGCCTGATTCAGGACTCAATCCTGGGTGTCCAGGATCACATCCTGGGCTGAAGACAGTGCTAAACCACTGAGCCACCTGGGCTGCCCTATAAGCTCTACTTCATAAGAGTGAAGAGATACTTCATTTTATAGATAAAAAGAATTTGATAAAAATATATATGGTCAGCCTATTGGGGATGTCTTACTACCAAAGACTTATATTTGCTTATGACTCTGCAGGCTGTTACCTAGGGTGTGCACTTATTAGGGAGTCAGTCAAAGATCACTGCAGACTTCTTGGCCAAATCCAAATGGATACTGAGACAGCAATAGCATGGAAGAGTTTAGCTAAACTCTGAACCTGTAGTTTGAAATCAGGTGATGTGATGCCTCCAGCTTTGTTCTTTCTCCAAATTCCTTTGACTGTGTGAGGTATTTTGTGGCTTCATAGAAATTTAGGATTGTTCTATTTCTGTGAAAAATGCCATTGGGATTTTGATAGGAATTGCATTGAATTTGTAGAATGATTTGGGCAGTGTGAACGTTTTAACAACATTAATTCTCTGAGTCAAGAACACTGGATATCCTTATATTTATTTGTGAATGCTGCAGTTTCTTTCACCAGTGCCTTATAGTTTTCACTGTGCATATCTTTCACTTCCTCGGTTAAATGTATTCCTAAGAATTTAGTTACTTTTGGTAGTATTGTAAGTGAGATTGTTTTCTTAATATCCTTTTTGATAGGTCATTGTTAGTGTATAGAAATGAAACTAAAATTTTGTATGTTGATTTTTTCCTGCAACTTTATTAGTTCTAATAGGGTTTTATTGGAATCAGTTTTTATTTTTAGTTCTAATAGATAGTTTTTATTTGTTTTGTTGTAGAGTTTTTAAGGTCTTCTATATGTAAAATCTGCAAAACAATGACTACTTTGTTTTTTTTTGTTTGTTTGTTTTTTTTAATTTGGAGCACACAGTGGGGAAAATATAGTCCCTTCAATAAATTATGTTGGGAAAATTAGCTATTCAGAGGCAAAATAATGAAATTGGATCTTTAGCTTATAACACACACAAAAAAATACCTCAAAATGGAATAAAGATTCAGCTGTAAGACTGAAATCTTAAAAGTTCTATTGGAAAACACAGAAAGATTCTTCTTTTCTTCTTCTTCTTCTTCTATTCTTCTTCTTCTTTCTTTCTTTCTTTCTTTCTTTCTTTCTTTCTTTCTTCTTCTTATATGAGGGAGAGAGAGAGAGTGAGTTGAGCAAGCAGGGGTGGGAGTGAGGGGCAGAGTGAGAGTCCTAAGTAAGCTTGTAACTCAGTTGATATCATCATGATCCTGAAATCATGACCTGAGCCAAAGTCAAGAGTTAGACTCCTAACTGACTGAGCCACTGAGGTTCCTCAGAGTAGCTTTTTGACATTAGTCTTGGCAATAATGCTTTTGGGATAGGATACTAAAAGCACAGGCAATAAAAATAAACAAGTAAGACTACAGCAATTAAGTAGCTTCTGTATAGCAAAGAAAATAACCAACATGGAAAGCCAGCCTCCATACACATGGCAAGAAGATATTTGCAAACTGTGTATCTGTTACAGGGTTAGTATCCAAAATAAACAAGGAACTTTTACAACTCAGTAGCAGAAACACAAATAACCCAATTTTACAAATGGTCAAAGGACCTAAAGAGATGTTTTTAAAACAAAGAAGACATAAAAATGGTCAGTAGTCATATGAAAGGGTGTTCACCACCAGAGAAATGCAAATCAAAACACAGGGAGATATTACCTCACAACTGTTAGAGTTAATATTATCCAAAAGAAAAATGTTAAATGTTGGTGAGGGTATAGAGAAAAAGTAACCCTGGACACAGTTGATGAGAATGTAAACTGCTGCAGTCTCTATGAAAACAGTATTGAGATTCTTCAAAAAATGAAAAATAGAACTATCATATGATCCAGTAATCCTTCTTCCAGGAACATATCCAAAGGAAATGAAATCTGGATCTTGAAGAGAAATCTGCACTCCCACATTCATTGCTATTATTTTCAATAGCCAAGATACAGAAACAACTTAAGTGTCTGTCAACAGTGGGGTAGATAAAGACAGTGTGGTAAATACATAAAATGAAATATTATTTAACTGTAAAAATGAATATTTTGTTGTTTGCTACAATACCGGTGACCCTCAAGAATGTTATGTTTGATGAAATAAGACAGAGAAAGAAAGTGAGTGTATAATCTCATTTTTATGTGGAATTTAAGAAAGCCATGCTCATTGAATGTTTACTAGGGACTGGTGACTGGTAAGTGGGAAATGTGGAGATAATGATAAAAAAAATACTCATTTTCATTTATAAAGATAGTGAGTATCTAACGTGGTCACTATAGTTCATAACACTTCTTTGTATACTTAAATTTGCTGAGAAAGATCTTGAGTCTTCTCACCACACACACGCATGCACATATGCACACTCATACACAAAGAATGGTAACAATCTGAGGTGATGGATGTGTTCATTGATTGTGGTAACCATTTCACAATATGTAGTTTTTTTTTTTTTTAAGATTTTATATTTTTAAGTAATCTTAATCCCCAGTGTGAGGCTTGAACTCACAAACCTGAGATCAAGAGCCACATGCTCCCCCAACTGAGCCAGCCAGATGCCCCTGGCTTTAAATCCTCATATTATATATGTTAAATATATGCAATTTTTATTTATCAATTATACTTCAATAAAGCTGAAAATAAAACCCTGCTAAGAAAAATCCAGGCCATGAAAATGTATTTAAATTGTGTTTGTGTGTGTGTGTGTGTGTGTGTGTAGGCACACAAATGTCCAAGGCAACATCTAAATATATCTTTAATTCTTAGCTTGCTATTTCTTCCTCCATTTTTTTATATTTTATTTATTTATACATGAGAGACATAAAGAAAGAGGCAGAGACATAGGCAGAGGGAGAAGCAGGCTCCCTGTGGGGAACCCAATGCAGGACTCGATCCTAAGACCCAGGGATCACAACCTGGGCTGAAGGCAGACAACCACTGAGCCACCAGGTGCCCCATTCCTCCATTTTTTAATATCTTTTTTTTTAATCAGCTTCAAATTTGTTTATTTTATACCAACCCTTTTATTTCTCTATTTCCCTATATTACTGTGTGTTTATACAGTAAAACTATTATCTTAAACATATGTGTGTATATATATATGTGTGTGTGATACAAATAAGGAAAACAATAAAACAACAATACAAAGTGATTTCACTAAAAAATAAAACATACTGATTTAACAAAGTAAATTCTATAATAATAACCTTGAGATAAAACCAGTACAACAGTAAAATCAAAAGGAAATATTTCTATAAAACTTTTCTTGAATCTCTAAAAGTAAAAAATGTACAAAAGTTGGGTTTCAAAAAGCATTCGCTTTTTACAGATATGGTAATTGTGACTTGACTATATTGGCAAAGAAACAACTCTATATTAACTGCATAAAAACAGGGCACTCTTAAATTTGCTTTACTCATTAATTTAAATTTGCATTAAGAAATTTACATATATGCCATTTTCACCCTTGCTGTCTCTCTGCTTTAATTAGCTTAATTTAACTGGAATCTCTAGATAGGTCACAACTCTCAAGTTTAATAAAATATAGTAAAACAGGTTTAATAGAAATTCATAAATTATCAGTGTTCTTTGGAGTAATACATAATTTATTTCTTGTCAATACCCAGTACATTTTGTAACATTCAAATAAATAGAATAACTAATAGTGTTACATATAATATCCTTCTTAGCTAGATAAGGAATGGAGTTACTTTTGAAAAACATAATTCTGAAAATGCAGGGCTATGGCTAGTATGGCATGCCATATTCTATTCAAACACTATTGAACTAATATGGCCTTCTTGACCTCACTCACTAACTCCTCCTCACCACAGTTTCTCCCTCTTCCTCTTCTAGATTATTTTTAATAGCATGCTATATATTTAATAGAATGCTTCACCCAAGCTGAAGAGGTAGGAGTACTGGGTTTTGCCCTAATTCACTACTGTACCATTAGGCTAAGAACAAGGCATAACACAAGTAGGATTCAAAATTATTTGCTGAGGTGGCACCTGGCTGGCTCAGTGGGTTAAGTGCCTTTAGCTTGGGTCATGATCCTGGAGCTCCCTCACTCTCCCTCTCAAATAAATAAATAAATAAAATCTTAGAACAACAACAACAACAACAAACAAATTATATAATGAAATAATAACCACTGTTAACACATGGCATCAAAAATTAAGGTAAAGTTACTAAAGTTGGAAAAATGTACACAACAAAAGCCTTTAAATTATCTTCAGCAAATGGACACCATCATAAAAGGGGTTTATACTTGTCTAGTCATTGTTAAATCTTTGCTTTTGCTTACTAACTAAATCAAAAACATGTATGCGCTTCTGCAAAGGAAGCTATGTATTTAAGGATCAAAGGAACAGAAAATGTGTCATTCAGAATTATTTGCAAAATACTGAAAACTTTCAACTAAAGTTACAAAAGCTTAATTTACTCAGTTTAAAATATGATAATTGAGTGGTTTATATAAATAAGGAGTTAAAAGTTTGAAGTCAGTTAAGAATTGATATGGCTAAAAATCATGCTTTCTTTTTCAGCTCTCTTACCTTCCAAAATGATTTCTTTAGCAATTGGCTGCCAAAAGTTTGTGTGGGCTAAAACTTTCTTGCTGAAGTCCACTGGGAAGAGAATATTTCACTTCTGAAACTATAGTGAAGAAAGTAAAGATTTTTTTTTTTTTTCTTTTTTTTTTTTTTATCAGGCTCCTGCTAAATATCTTCAAAATTAGCCATGGCTGAATTGGATTATATGACAGTCCCTGAGGCCTGGTGTTTAATTGAGACCTTGGCATTGAATCTGAGCTTGGAATGAATGTCACTGAAATAGCTTTGTTTCAAACAAGAGAAGGGAGATTCCCCAAGAGATGTCCCCAAGGCATAGTTAGCATAGCAGATGTGGGAAGAATGCTGGACAGCAAAATCTTGTACATGTTATAAAAGTTTAGTTGTCTTTTAGGTCCTTGGCTTATATGTCCTTCCTCACTACTAATCAACAGGTAAAATTGTAGCTACTCATAATTTTGAGGGGATATAAATTTAAAGGGAAGTCAGGAATTCTGACACATTTTTTATTTTACTGGATTTTTCTTTCCTGTCTAGACTATAGTAAAAAGGGATGAGCAATTCTTGAAAAGTTTTCAGAAAGCAGCAGGAAAAATATTCAATGATTAGAGAATAAGACCTGTGATAAAGAACTAAAATAAATTTAAACTATGTAAGATCAATATTGTTAATTTAGTAATTTTAAGTTATAAAATTATTAGTTTTTCCTGCCCTGTTTATTTTGATTCTTCCATCTTAAAATTTACTGACATGCTACTTGATAAGTACAGGCTAAATTCTAGTGTAGTACACATATCAAGTGATAATAATTTCAATAATACATAGTTCAGTGTTTGAACACTCAGGAGTCATTATTTTACTAAGCACTTTATGTCCATTAATTCATTTTATCTCTGGAACAACTTTAGCTCATATTATGTAAAAAAATGAGTTTGAACAGTTTTAATACTTGTACAAATTCTGAGAGCTAGTGAATTCACAACAGCAGGATATGATGCCAAATCTTTCAGCCTGCAATAAATATGATGCCCATCAAAATTCCTGGATGCTGCTTGGATGCTGCTGTCTAGGATGTCTCTCAAATTTCTCAGATTCCCTATTGCTTTATTCTCAACCATCTTAGTCCACTAATCTTCCATTGATAGTTTAATAAATGCTGATGGAGAGTAGTTACAACGTGCACAACTGTGCCGGATACATAGTATGTAAAATGAATAAGATAAGGGTACTGCCTTAGGAACCCATGGTTTGTTGGAGAAAAGTTGGAAAAAACATAAAAATGTAAATAAAGGGCAGCCCAGGTGGGTCAGCGATGTAGCGTTGCCTTCAACCCAGGGCGTGATCCTGGCAACCCAGGCTTCCTGCATGGAGCCTGCTTCTCCCTCTGCGTGTGTCTCTCTGCCTCTCTGTGTGTGTGTGTGTGTGTCTCATGAATGAACAAATAAAATCTTTAAAAAATGTAAATAAATATAAAAATATAAGTCATCTTAAAGACATCAGAGTGCAAACTAAGTAACAGGAGAAAATTAAGGCATCTTTGAAAAAACACTATTTTGATTTCAAGTTATTTCTGCACATTTTCTTATGCAAAAAGTGACACTCATAATAAGGCATACGATGGAGGGCAAAACTATCATTAAAAAAATAACAATAAAAATGCAACTTCCCTAAGTTCTAGATAAATAAGAAAACAGACATAGGTAAATATCTTCAAATACCTGCGTAAGAATCACATTACCGTATTTAATGAAAAGAAATATATAATATTGACTATTTCAAAAAGCAAATGGGAAAAAGAAATGAAAGATAAAGTATCTAAAATCACAACTACACTGGATGTTATACTATATGTTGGCAAATTGATTTTAAATAAAATATTTTTTAAAATAAAAAATAAAAATAATAAACTTAAGACCTAAATGTATGAATTTAGCAGTAGGTTTTAAGAAGCTGAAGAATGATTCAGATACGTGTAATGTAGGCCAGGAAAAAAAGAACTAGAATGAAGCATAAACAGGAAGAAAGGCAAAGAGAGGATGGAACTTAGGGTGTAGTTTCAGTAAAAATCCAGCCTGCTGCAAAGGGAGCTCTGGGAAATAGACTTTCATATTTGTCCACTAGTTATTCATAAACCAAGAGCTATCCAGTCCAAGGGAATAGTAGTGAAGTATGAACACTCCCACTCTAGACAGCTCCAGAAGCCTAGGGGCTGTCTGTTCAGAGTTGTAGTTTCAGGTAAAATTGAAAATAAAAACCCGCCAAAGCTTGATGAAAAGAGTATGTAAATATATAAGAGAGAGGAATGCAAACAGGAAATATCAACAATGTTTGTTAAAAAATAGATGTCATCTTGAGGAGAAATAGAATAATAAAGTCATTCAGACCGTTCAAAAAGAGAGAAAGGGGCAATCTCCAGACAATCTGAATGAGAAAACAATTGACGAGATGAAAGCAAAAGTTTAGAGGAGAGGGTAACTAGCAAATAATGAAAATGCTCTTTGTTTGGTAACGATAAGCAAGAACTTTTGATACAGTTCTTATAATCCTTGCATACCCAGACATTTAAATATTAATAAAAGTCATCAATGAATTTGAGAACAGATGTAGCTCCCAATACACGTCTTCATTGTTTTCCTATACTCTGTGCCTACAACTATTGATACATTGAGGAAATTATACATATTTACATATATATGTATATATATATTTACATGTTGTATATGTTATATATATTATATATATAAAATACCCTGAGGTAACACAATTGTTTATTTATACACAACACATAGATCAGCAAGCAAAATCAATTAATCAGAAATTAACTGTGTTAAGGAATGGTTAATCACAGAAAACAGTTCTTGTCCTCAAGTAATTCATATCATTGTAAGGCAAAGCAGACAATTTATATTATAATAAATAAAAACATTTCAAGTATCAAACAGTGCTATTAAATATATATAAATAGCAGAGAGAATGTGATAAACAGTGACTAAGAGAGAATGGCTAGTGGCAAGGCTTGTGACTTTGCCCTAACAAAACTCTTGTGTAGCTCTCTCCCCACCTACTAATTCTCTAAACCTGATCTTTAGTCTTCAAAGTGAGTTTATGAGCTCCCGATACATTTGCAATAATTTCCTGTCCTTGCTAAAGTTAGCTAAAATATCTTAAAGCAATCTTAACCAAAAAATAAACCAAACAACAAAAAGAACAATCAATAGATTGAGAGTAAAATACTACATCTCTGAAATTATAATGTTCAGTTTCAGGAATTTCAAAGGAAAATGTAATCTGTGATGCATGTGTGCATGTGTCATGACTTAAATAAGTTGTTCTTTCTAACAATAATAAAACAATTTTTAAAAAAGCAAATATAAATAGTAAATTATAAATTAGGAAATAAAATTTAAAAAACAATAATTATAAGAGATAATTCTTTGGGAAAAATGTATATAGCTCAATATAGTATATAATAATAAAACTGATAATACCCAGATTAACCAAATATAAAAAGAAGTCAACAGCATCAAAACGACAGTAGTTTGCCCAACTTTTTCTTTTTCTTTTTTCTTTTGCCCTGCTGTTTCAAATCATGTTGGCAAAATGATATCAGCAAAATGTCAGAGTAAAGAGCTACCAAAGTTCTCTTCTCCCTTGAAAGAATTAGAAAACTGGCCAAAAGAAAACCAGAATCAACTTTTTTAGAATTCTGAAAATTAACCAACCAACCAGATGTCAATGACATCTGTCCCAAGAGTGTTTTATTCAAGAAAAATTATGGAATACCAGTAAGAACAGGGAGTTTTAGGATATTTTAATTTGCCCCACTTCCAACTCTCCCACCCCAACTCTGTGGTATTCTTGACAAGCAAAAGCTAAACTCAGGATGATGAAATAGCAGTTTGACAACCCTGGGATAGGGGGAAATTGGAATCAGAACTCCTTCAGGGCCCTATTCCAGAGAATTTTTATTATCACAAACTGTCTGCTGGTTCCCTGGAAGACTTTACTTGCAATGCTTCCTTTATTTGAACAGTCTTGGAGTTTACGGAGTGCACCTTTTCCCTGGGTCGTTTGTCAAAAGCAATCAGAGGGACATGTTGAACATTTCAGGTGCCTGAGGTGATGGATAACAGTTGTGGCACACAATAGAGTAACTAAAAAGTTTTAAAGGAAAAACTGGGAAGTGAGATATCTACAGAGGGCTTTGTAAAGCTTCAACATGTTTCTGAGACTCTAGAAGGCCACATGCATGAGTAGTGCTTTGTGTATGCCCATGCTGGGCGTATTTAGAAAAGGCCTGACAAGGCTCTAAGCTCTCACCTTTGTCTAACCATGAGGCTTTGCCAAAACAGCGAGTGAAGGCTGATGTGGGGTGATAAAGTGCTTGGGTGAGTGTTGAAGGTAAGTCTTAATATGCAGCTAGAGACCCAGGGCAATGAACAGGAGACTTAGTTGATTTTAGGTATATAAGAAAAATTTTGCCCAATCATTAACAGATCACTAAACTAATTTAACAGACTTTATATATACCGGAGAATACAGACTTCACATAATTACTTTGAAAAAGTTACTAAACAGACAAACAGAAATCAAAACAAATCATGGGAGGCGAGAGAAAGTTATTAATGAAGTTGCCATATTATGTTATGCAAACATCCAATTTTTAACCAAAACTTAGACAACATGCAAAGAAACAAGAAGTGGTTATATATATGTAATACAGTGTATAAGAATTATCTTGGAGGAGGCCCGGATGTAGACTTTCTAAACAAAGGTTTCAAAGCAGTGATTTTAATTCAGAAGAGAAAAAAGGAAACAATGTCTAAAGAACTAAAGGAAAAACGAGAATAATATCTCACCAAATATGAAGATTAATAAAGATATAGAAATTATAATGTAAAATAGAAAGTTTGGAATTGAAATGATAAATTTATTAGAAAAGCTCAACAGAATATTTACAAGAATTAGCAAAATTTAAGATAGGTCAATTTAGATAACTCAGTCTGAAGAACAGAAAGAAATAAGAACAAAGTAAATGAACAAAACTTCAGAGATGTGGGAATACTAGTAAGTATGCCAGCATAGAGAGAATGGGAATCCCAGAGAGGTGAGAGAGAAAAATGTAGAAAAATAGTGAATACATAGCCACTAAAAACTTCCCAAATTTCATGAAAAACTAACCCTAACCATACATTCAAGAACCTCAACCAAATCCAAGTCAAATAAATTAAAAAAAAATTCAACTCTGAGGTACACTGTAATCAAATTATCAAAAAGAAAAAGCAGAGAACAATGAAGAGGCAAAGGAGAGGTGACATCACACAAGAGACTCTAAATAATTAACAATTATTTATAATTATAATATATATTATATATATATATATATATATATATATATATTTTAATTATTTTAAGAGGGGCACCTGAGTGGCTCAGTGGTTGAGCATCTGCCTTTTGGCTCAGGTTGTGATCCCAGGGTCCTGCAAGGAGTCTGCCTCTCCCTCTGCCTATGTCTCTGTTTCCCCCTCTCTCTCTCTCTCTCTGTCTCTCATGAATAAATAAATACAATCTTAAGGAAAAACAAAAAACAAAAAACAGTTGTTTCAAGAAACCATGAAAGCCAAAAAGCAGTGGGATAATATATTCGAAGTGCCAAAAGACAGTCACAAATTCTATAACCAATAAAATTCTCTTCCTAAACTAAAGAAAACTTAAGACACTCTCAGATATCAAAAACTGAGAGAATGTGTCAGTAGCAGATATGATGAACTAAAAATCAAAGGAGTACATCATACTTGAAATGAAATGACCCTGGAGAGCAACTTGAGTCAAAAGGTCAGAGTGTTCAATCACACAGAGGGCTTTTTGAAGGTACTAGGCTTATGATTCATGGATCTTCTCAGCCATCGAAGAAGTTAGTAACAGAGATGTGATTATCCAAGAAATATCTGTGGAGGAGACAGTTTTCTACAAAGTGAATCTCCCTGTTATGCTCAGAAGATAGACAAGGATCTTGAGAATTTAATATGAGCAGAACTGCCAAATGGAATGAATGGTGTAGAGTATGAAGTGAAAGAAGACAGTTGGACTCCTCAAATTCTAAAGACAAGAAACAGACTGATAAAACTACTCAGCTTCAAGTATATGGTACCTTTCATGAAAAAGAAAGGTTGACTTAGGGAGTGGAGCTGTGAACCTAAATGGCAGAAACTGGAAGCCACAGATAATTATTCCAGAACTTGCAAAATAATGGAGTTTGTCTGGTTGGAAATTATGACTGATGACTACTTTTTTTTGTTTTTTCCTATTATTTTCTCTGTTTTTGAGCAGGAGCATCTATAAGCATCTGTTATCCTGTTCCTGCCGCATCACATATTTTGGGAACAGGTAACTTATTTTCTAGTTTCATAAGGGGACACAGAGGAATTCTGCCTCAGGATGGATTACACCCATATGTAATTAAATCCTCATCCATATGTAATAAGATGATTTAGATGAAGAGATTAGAAACTTTTTCTGATTAAACTCTGATAGGATTTTCCGTGTGTGTTGATAGTGCAATAAGATGATACCTTTGTGGACTTTGGAGTTGAATAAATATATTTTACATGTGATGTGAATGTGAATTTTCGGGGAATTGGAGGGCAGACTGTGGTAGGCTGAATTAATCTATGGTCTCCCACATCGGTGTTTATTTCCTAATCCCCTAACCTGATGAATATGTTACCTTACATGGTGTTACAAAGAAAACCACAGCCCCCAAATGGGGTCACTTTGAGTTCCCAAACTAGTGTTCACTATGTATTCAAACTGCAGTTCCAACCCCTCACAGAAATAGTCTTTATTTATTCATTTATCTATTTATTTATTTATTTACTTACTTATATTTGACAGAGAGAGGGCTCAAACAGAGGGAGCAGCAGGCAGAGGGAAAGGGAGAAGCAGGCTCTCTGCAGAGAAGGGAACCCTCTTGGGGGCTCAGTTCCAGGGTCCCAGGATTACAGCCCAAGCCTTAGGCAGACACTCCACCCACTGAGTCACCCAGGTGCCTCAGAAATGTAGTCTTCATACATCAGCCATACTAATGAGTCTACCATCTGCAAACTTTCCATCTTCCAAAGAAGGAAGAGGTGATCTGCATGATAAGACCTCTTGCTTTTTCCCCAACTCTGAGGAAAGACTAGTCTTTTCAGGGAATTGTACTGTGGCAACAGGATATCTACATACAAAAAGAAGAAGAAGGAAAAGAAGAAGAAGTAGTTGTTTGTCTCCTTCCTCACACCATATACACAATTAATTTAAATGGAACAAACACTTAAATGTAAAAGGTAAAACTATAAAACTCTTAGAAAAATACATAGGTAAAACCTTCCATGACCTTGAATTTGGCAATGGCTTCTTAGATATGATACTAAAGCACATTAACCAACAGACGCTATATAGATAGAGGATAGATAGATAGATGATAGATGATAGATAGATAGATAGATGATAGATAGATAGATAGATAGATAGATAGATAGATAGATGATAGATTTAAATTTAAAAAGTGGGTGTAAGATTTTAATAAACAAATCCCTAAGGAAGATATACCAATAGCCAATATACACATGGAAAATGGCTCAAAATCTCTAGTGACCAGGGAAATGCAAATCAAAGCCACAATGACATATCATTTCATAACCCGTGGGAGTTGCTATAATCACAAAGAGATAATTACAAGTGTTAGCAAGGCTGTAGGGAACTTGGAAGTCTCTTACATTTCTGGTTGGTGTGTAAAATGATGCAGCTGCTTTGGGAAAAAAAATATGGTTTCTCTAAAATTTAAACATTTTCAGATCTGAACATGTAAGGTGCTTGGAAGTCATCAGCCCCTCCTCACAACAAGAAAAAAGCAGAACAAAAAAAAAAAAAAAAAAAAAAGAAAAAAGAAAAAAAAAGAAAAAAAGCAGAACAATTTGAAAATTAACTTTTCTTAGAGTATTAGAGGATTGAGGTTGCAAGGCAAATTGCTGTCCCCCAAAATGGAGAGATAGGCATGTACTGAGAATGACAGTTTACCAGTAGAGACACCCAGGAACAGATACCATTGCTAGGGTCAGATCTGTGATAGGAAAACTTAAACGGCAGTTGAAAAATTGTTGGATGTTCATCCTAAACAAACTTGTCAGTTAAAAACTCTGAAAGATCCATTCTTAGAGGAGTCCCCACATTTTAGCGAATTTCATCTAGGAGCCATGCCAGGATCTCACAGTTCAGATCAGAGAAAAATCCCCTCATGCTTCCAGCAGCAGGAGGGGAAATGTGCTATTTTGAAATATGTTAAAGCATTCTGTTCTTCCTAACAAGGTCTGCTCTCAAGGAAAACTGTTTTACCACAGCCCACCAACTCAGGTTACCAAAATCTAACTGGACCGGTCTAGGGAAGGAAAATGTCACGCTTTTGCTTACTCACCTTACCTAACAACCTGAGACACACTTGCCAGGGGGCAGAGGCACACTGAAAGACCTAAATCCTGGGACAGTAGACTGCTTGCCTCCCCCCACCACAACAACTGCAATCCATTGTATACAGGAGTTAACAACAGAAAGATCTGCATGTCTTAGGTCCTATTGAAAAATAAATCTTTAAGGAACACAAAAATAAGTATTCAAGAGCAATTTACAGCCTTGACATCTACAGTTATACCAAACAGTAAATATAACCTGACTCTCAGTCATATATCATAAAATCTTTCACTAAAGGTATGTATACCTCAGTTCCTTTTACCCAATACAGTATGTCCAGCTTTCAACAAAAAACACAAGGCTTAGGAAAAGACAAAAAACACAGTTTGAAGAGACGGAGCAAGCACCAGACAGACTCAGACATGGAAGATATTTTGGAAAAGTTAAATATAAAGTTCAAATATGACTCCGCAATACCTCTCTTAGGTATAAAGAAAATTAAAAACGTATTTGCAGAAAAACTGGAACAAGAATTCTTACAACGTCATTATTCTTATAGTCAAAAAGTGGAAAGAACCTAAATGTACATCAACTGATGAATCCATAGACAAAATTGGTACGGAATGATATTCAAACGTAGAAAAGAATGAAGTATTAATTCATGCTACAACACAGTGAGTCATAAAGATACTCTTCTTCGTAAAAAGGACAGAAACAAAAGGTCATATATTGTATGATTATACTTTAATTTATAACTCAATGCCTATAGTAAAATTCATGGAGATAAAAAGTATATTAGTGACTGTCGAGGCCTGGGGAGGAGGAGATATGGGAGTGACTATTAAAAGGCAAGGAGTATCTGTTTTGGGGTGATAAAAATCTTCTGAAACTGGATACTGGTGGTGTTTGCATATTTTTGTTAATGTTTTAAAAACCATTTAATGTTATATATAAAAAGGATGAATTTTTATGGTTTGTGAATTAATCTCAATTAAAATGTATATTACAAATAATATATGATTTATAAATATAAAATATAGTAAATTCAATGAAATACACAATTCATTGGCCAAAAATGTTTGAATACATATTATAATACTATAGTACCTATAGTATCTACTATAATGTAAAACAAAAACTACTTTCTCTGTTACTAAACATTTCTTAACACTGACTAGATAATGACATGAATAATTTCTTAGACTGAGTGACTTAATATATAAGAACATATTTCTTTTCAAAATCGTCTCAAATATACAACACTACTATCAAAATTAAAAATAGAATATTTCTCAATTGATAAACTATTTTCAAATGTATATAATGGCATAAGGACAGACTTATGCAGAGCTTGTCATTTTTTATGCTGTGAAAATTGATATGATATAAAATATGGAGTAAAATAAGCTAAATGGCCATATGATACCAAACACATAAGTACATAATAGTTGGAGTAAAAACCTAAGTGTGAAAAAAAAAGTGAATCTAACAAAAGACATATGTAGACTATTTTGGTATACAATGGGCTAGAAGATTCCCTCATCCTATTTAAAAATTTTAAAACAGATGATGAAAGATAATAGGTTTGATTACACTAATCTTAATCATTTCCATACAAAAGAAAGCATAATGACTGTGAACTGGATAATTTGCTGTGTTTTAGAACGACAAAGTATAAATATCTAGAATGTCCAAAATCATTCATATTCATATGATGTAATTCTATATCTGTATATAAATGCATATTCACATGTATTTATATATTATATATTAAATACATATTCTTATGTATTCAACTAACTATATATGTTCACAGATAAAATATATACATTGGCAGTCATTTTAGTTAATTATAAAATTAGTATTTAAAATAGTCATTTTATACAAGTAACACTACAAATTCACTTCAAAAAGACAGGAAATGCAATGCAAAATGGACAAAAAATTGCAGAGAACAAGACTATCAAATAAGATACTCAATAGAAATCAGACACATTTAAATTCAATTATGATACACCACTTTATATTCCTCCGGTCCTAGCATCAAGGCATTTCCCTTTCCTTAGCCCCTCTCACATTCCTTTGCCATCCTCCAAATTAGGCATTAACAGCCTCCTTGGCCTCCCATATTAGCCCAACCCTCAGAACAGCTAAATTTAGAAAGCTGAAATATCCCAACTCATGTGAGCATAAGGGAAGAGAAGCTCATATATATGGTAGGTGGGAGTATAAGCTAATACTTACATTTCACTTAGTGAAGCCATTCATTTAATGAAGAGGGCATTTCACTTAGTGGAGTTTAGTAAGTGTGTGCCCTGTGACCCAACCAGTGATCACATGCACAAGGCATTAAAGTGTGGAATCACATGTATGAAGAGGATAATCAATAAGTAAAATGTGTGGATGCCAGTCTATAATATTATGCTGCAAGTAGAAGCAATAATTTATATATATATATATATATATATATATATATATATATATATATAACATAGTTACATATTTTAAAATAGTGTTAATTTTAAAAACTGAAAGTGCAATATGTAATATTCAAGTAAGTTAAAAACACATCCATACAGATTGTCCTTATTTTGAAAGTGTGCATATTCGAAGACATATATCACATACATTAAAGTTGGCACATGCATACACAGAGAGGGAATAGGAACAGAGAGGGAAAAATGGGGGAAATGAAACAAATAATTCCTAAGTGAGGAAGTCCTTGATAGAATACGTATTGAAAAAAAAAAGTTGAGAACTAGGGAGGGAGAAAAATCACAAATTTCTGCAGGACAGATGAAAGAAGGAAGGGAGGGATATAGAAAGGGGAAAAAAATGTAGGAATGGTTAAAAAAAAAAAAGAAGATTCTAGAATTTGTATTTAGTTATGTCTATTTCCATGTCCTTACTGTCTTTTCACACTTTTCCTCAGGACATGTTGAGTCCATCAAAAGCCTTTTAGAAACATTCTTCACACTTTTCAAGTCCTTAGCTCTGTAAATCCTTTAATGCTTTAGATGTGCATCAAAGGCTTCTATCCTTTAATTCAAGAAGGATGTTTCAGTTACATTTATATATATTTATATATATACATAATATATACATTTATATATATATATATAAATTAATGAAATGCAAACTTTATGAAATGGGACTTTAACTCTCAATTTCCACCAAAATATGTTGAGTTAACTTAACTGACCTCTTGCTCACTTTCCACCCTAATAATATGACAACAATATAAAAATCAAATGTGTGCATACATGAATGAATAAATGAGTGAATGAATGATGAATAAATATCACTAATAGATCACTAATAGAAACAAAACTGTACCAAAAAAAGAAACAAACAACTGATATAACTATCACTTCTAACTAGGTATTGAGATTGTATTTGATTTTGAACCAATTTGTGCATTTACAGTATCATAAATTTGTGCTTCCTCAGATAAGTGGTAACAAACTAGGGGCTTAGATACCCATCCATCGTTCTACTTAATCAGAACATTTTTACTAACTTTCATTCAAGAGGAGAATTCTTCTTATATTAGTATAAGAAATGTAAGAAACAAGAATACCAAATGCAATATGTCACACCAGAATATTTTCTTATTTTGTGGCACAAAGCACATTATATACATTTATTTTTTGATAATAGTACTTTTCTTTCCAATGTGCATGGTGAGCTCCAAAATATGCAAGGGGTTGAATGCAGCTCCTTTATTTGTTCTAGATTTCTATAGGTAACCGAATTAAAACAATTTTAGTGTGTTAGATGGATGTTGGAAATCCTTTGACAGTAGTTTAATGAGACACTTCTCTCCTCTTTATTTTCCAGTCAATTTTATTCTCTCTTAGGTAGGGCATGAGCTTAGAAATTGAAAAATTTCCTTCTTACACTAACTCTGTAATCTTTCTAAACTGAGACTTGATTTACAAAATATAAGTGTGATTTATACATGTGTTACTCAAAACTATTTAAAAATCAGATGCAACTAAATATTTCCTCTCATAATTTTCTAAAGATATTATATTTCCAAAAAACAATGCATGTAAACATTTCTTGCAAACACAATATTTCCATCAAAAGATTTTCCTAAAATCAGTATTTATATTTTCATAACATATGGGACAAAATTTGCCTCCAGAAATTTTAGAAATAGCTTATCCAATTATATAAGAAACACTGGGTTTTTTTTAAGATTTCACTAAATTTTTAGATTAATTTTAGAGACAGATGGGCATTTTTATTCACTGATATAGATGTAAATTTTTCCATTTCCTCAAGTCTTATGTTATTCAACTAATTTTTATAATTTCTACCCTTTGCTGTTAATGTTATTGCTATGCATCTGATAGAATGTGTTGGTATTGTAAATGGGATTTTTTTTTCATATATTTTCAATTGTTTTAAGTGTCAGTTTGAACGATGTGCGTATTATCTGCTCCTGGAAATCTTTTTGTCTCTGAAACTGCTACTGGAATACTCTAAGGGGTAAATTTTTACTGTCTCTCTAATATAGCAGTCTCTTGATTTCTGCATGCTTTTAATCAATTTTGATAGATTTAATTTTTCCCGAAAAATCATTCAATTCTTTAAGGGATAGTATATCTTTCAATTAGAATATATATACTTTTCTTTATAACATTTTCTTTGTTTTTAAGACTACTACACCAGAGAATAGACATTTTTAAATTATAATTGGACCTCTTAAAATCTATCCATTTTTCACAATTCAGGACTCTTTACTGGCCTTCACTAAAAATGACAGAATTCTTTTTTAAGACCTGAGAACTTCATCTGCTGGCACTCATAAGGGGTTGATCCCTATGTGACCTGGCAATGTCAGGCTGCTAAACCAGCTGGCACCCACCGGGACTTGACTAATGCCACTTCCAGTGGCCTGGCAACGTGATTTTGCCTTTCCCTGCTGTCAGTCCTGACAATGTGAGTTCCTTCCTGAGTTTACCAGGTGAGGAAATGAAACCTAATAATACAGTGAGAGTAATCTCAATGTTCCGTCACCTGTCAATTGCCTGACAACGTTGCTTGAAGATAGAGGTCTTTTCTGACTGTAAGTTTCTCAGCGTTCTAACCTGAACGAAGTGTATATAGTGCAGAAATCCAGAATTTACCAGACTTTTAGAATGAAAATGTGTAGTCAGTCTTCTTTCAGAGGAGACTTTCTGGGCTTTTAAATGGAGATGTTTTTAGGATTCTCTGTATTTAGTGAGGGTGCAGAAACTTGAGACCACAGATATGAGTGAAGACTCTGTTGGACCCTATGGATTTCATCAGCATCTGAATGACACATCAGGTCTACTGGTAAAGAACTGTAAATAACCCTTTCACACTGGAAATTGGTCTCTGAGCAGTTTTATTGCTCCTGAATACTACAGGAGACACATTATCAGGTTAAACTGACAATCTGGTCTTTTCTTTCTTTGTGCTGTACCTAAATTTGTTCAAACAGAGCAACCACAAAAGAATCTCTAAAAGTAATAACACCACCTATCATTTAGATTAATAGGGTGCTGTAACAACCCCTGCAATATAGACCTTTTTTTTTTTTTTTTTCTGATTAGCTAAACTGGGGAGAATTTGTTTGGCTAATTGGTTCATTAACTGCCTAACAACTGTTTTTTCAAAGATCTTGGTTCTCATAGATCTCTATAGATATCTATCAAGTTATGATATACCCCCCCCCCATAACTCTCTATGCTTCTATACTCCTTGAAGTAGCCAAGGGTAATTTTATATTTGAGAACTGGATGGATTCTCTATAGTCAAACTAGTTAAGACTATAGAGAAATCTTGTAGGTCAGGTATAAGAGCATCCCTTGAGCAGTTTGATATCTATTTATTTTACCCTCTTGTCAGAAAATCAGTCTATGACTAATCTCATCCTAGTTCAAAAGAATAAGCAGGGACCCCAGTTTTTTTGACATTTCAGTCATAATTCCAATTCCTTTTCTCAGCATACGTTTATTCCTTTGTATACTGCTTTTTGAGTGTTCAATTGTTGCTGTACCTTCTCATTAATGTTTTCTGCAATAAATTTCATTCAAACTCCTCATAACTTTCTATATTATTTTCTTTTTATATTATTATATACTTTTTATTTCTCTATTGTTACATAATGTTTCTTATTTCTGTTTTTTAGTTGATTTAAAAGAGGCACTTGCTTTTTTTTCCTTTTTTATTATTTTTATTTTTTAAACATTTTTTAAAGATTTTATTTATTTATTTATTCATGAAAGAGAGAGAGAGAGAGAGGCAGAGACACAGGCAGAGGGAGAAACAGGTTCCCTGCAGGGAGCCCAACATGGGACTCGATCCCGGGACTCCAGGATTGTGCCTTGGGCCAAAGGCAGGCGCTAAACCGCTGAGCCACCCAGGGCCCCTCCTTTTTTTTAGAGAGAGAGAGAATGAGAGAGAGCTTGTGCAAGCAGGGGTGAGGGTAGGCAGGAGAGGGAGACGAAGAATCTCTAGCGGACTCCCCACTGAGCACAGAGCCCAATGTGGGGCTTGATCTCATATCCCTGAGAGCATGAACCCCGCCAAAATAAAGAGTTAGATGCTTACTAATGAGCTACCTAGATGACCCTTGTTTTCCTTTTTTGATAGCTTCATTTTTTGTCATTAATTTCCACTTTCATCCATAACAATTCCATCTACTCTCTTTCATTTTGTTGTATACATCTTCTGCCTTAACTAAAATTAAATATTTAAATTATTTAATTTTGAACTTTATTACTAAGTCCAGTAGTTTATCTATAACAACAGAATTTCTAGGTGGTGCTTGGCTGGCTCAGTTGGTAGAGCATGTGACTCTTGATCTTGGGATCATGAATTCAAACCCCACATTGAGCACAAAGCTTACCTAGAAAAAAAAAAAAGAAAACAGGATTGCTGTGTATCAGAGACTGCATAAAATTTAATTAGAAATGCATTTAGTTAAAAATAAAAGATCATTTGAGATATAATTATATATGAAAACTGAATATCGGGATCCCTGGGTGGCGCAGCGGTTTGGCGCCTGCCTTTGGCCCAGGGCGCGATCCTGGAGACCCGGGATCGAATCCCACGTCGGGCTCCCGGTGCATGGAGCCTGCTTCTCCCTCTGCCTGTGTCTCTGCCTCTCTCTCTCTCTCTCTGTGACTATCATGAATAAATAAATAAAATCTTTGAAAAAAAAAAAAAAGAAAACTGAATATCATTTTGTTCCTTAAATCACATATTCAGAAATTAAAAATATTATTTGGTGTGTAGTTTACATATATGTGCACTTATATGTACATTTGTGTATATATGTGTGTGTGTATATATATATATGCTGTATACAAGTTAGATATCTAAATGTATACAGTCTGTGATACAATAATAGTTGATATATTGTAGTGCTGTTTTTATTTTACTATTGTTTTTAACTTTATTAAATTTTGGAGTCCTACTTAATGTGGATCTATAAAGATCAACCTATTTAATTTACTTGCACATATATTATGTCATATTTGTGAGTGTTTAGGTTGTTTCAATTACTTTGTCATTAACAAACATGTTTCAGTAAATATTCTCAAACTAAGGTTTTAAAGCTGCACTGTCAAATATGGTAGCCACTGGCCCTTTAAATTTAAATTTGATTTATTAAAAAATAAAACTAAAAATTCAGTTTTTTAGTCCAGTAGCTACATTTAAAATGCTTAATAATCACATCTTGCTAGAAGCTACATAGGAGACAGAAAGGACAGAAGATTTCCATTAATCTGAAAGTTCTTTTTTTTTTTAAGATTTTATTTATTTATTCATGAGAGAAACAGAGAGAGAGGTAGAGACACAGGCAGAGGGAGAAGCAGGCTTCATGCAGGAAGCTCGACATAGGACTCAATCTGGGTCTCCAGGATCACACCCTGGGCTGAAGGTGGCGCTAAACCCCTGAGCCACCAGGGGCTGCCCCAATCTGAAAGTTCTATTGACCAGTACTGCTTATGCTTCCCGGAAGTGATATTATTTGAAAGGTTTTAAGAGCTAAGGCTTCATGTTTAAGTGTTTGTATATTTTAAACTTGCATGATTCCAGATCAAAATGACCTGGAATTTAATAGTCTCACTGACAATCCATGAAAGCATCTAATTTTTATCAACATCAGTTATCTTTAAAAAAATTCCTCAAAGTAATAGGAAAAGTGGTTTCTGTTTACTATAGCTTTTATTTATTTGATTACCAATGAGTTCATCAACTTATATTTGTTGAAATGTATATTTCTAATTCTTTAAATTGCTTAAATTTTCTCTTTATACTATATAGTCCATTGAATATATTTTCATATACACAGATTAATAAATGTGCAGGTGGGGCACCTGAGTGGCTCAGTGGTTGAGCATCTGCCTTTGGCTCAGGTCACGGTCCTGGGATCCTGGGATCGAGTCCTACATCGGGCTCCCCACGGGGAGCCGGCTTCTCCCCCTGCCTATGTCTCTGCCTCTCTTTGTGACTCTCATGAATAAATAAATCAAATCTTTAAAATTAATTAATTAATATGAAGTAAAGTAAAAGTACAGGCATGCAAATACTTATTTGATTCTATTCATGTCTACATACATCTTTCAATATTTTTTTCTAGAACTATGAGCAAATTTATTTGTTATACCATCCCTGAGTTTGCCTTGCTTCATAGTATTTTTTACACAATACTCATGTTGTTTTTCTCCACATTCATCCCCAATATGGGAAGATCTGTCTAGCTCTTAATAGGTAGGATGAAGGAATTGACCTTGAATTCCACTTCCTGTTGACTGGCACCGTTTCCAAATTCTATTTTCAAATCTGTAACAGAAGGGAAGGTTGATGTGCACAGTTCCCAGTCCAATTCCCAATTTCTGGCAGTTCTTCATCTCCTGGCCTAGCTCTACTTTGATTAAGTGTTTTTCTGAACATTGTTTCCAGGTTTTCTGGTATTGAGCCAAAGAAGTGAGCCAATGTTGTACACTGAGGATTACACTTGTCAGCCAGCACTGCTACCAGGTTATGTTTTCTTTGCCCTTACTTACAGCAATTTGCCCGTGGGGGGTACCACTCTCCTCACAATGCACTCTGCCATCACCGGATTTTTCCTATGCTCTTCCAGTATGAGCAGTGTTTTGAGACTTCTATCTCAGAGAATGGCTTCAAAACAGAGTTTTAGGAGGATCTCTGCTTGTCAGAGGTTCTGCATCTTGGAGTTAGTTGATCACTGGTGGCAAAATTAGGAAGCACTTTCTTCAAAGATAAGTTTTTAGAAGATTAGAAATTCAATCTATGCATTGAAGCCTGGCTCTGTATCTTTCCGCTTTTCCTCCATATAACTGTAGCTATCTTATCTCAGACTACTTTCAATTCCTACAAGACACCGATATTAGGTTATCTGTCAGAATTACTATAGAAGGTTGCTAAGGGTTTTAAAAATATTTCACCGCATCTCCATCAGTATTTAATGAATAGTTGTGGGAGGCTCCCTTGGGGGCTGCAAGCCAGCTGTCATTTTGAACCAGAAATCTCTGATCATAAAATTTCAAAAATAATATCTTTTACTATAGCTAACAGTAAATACTGATATAGCTAGCATTGAAGCTGTTCTGCAAGGCAGAGATCTATTTTAAAATGAGTTTGGTATGCCAAAATTCCTCTTCACTTACATAAGTCAAGGGATTTTATTGAAGTATGTTAATTTTAAGGATTCTTATTTTTTAGAAAAGCAATATGACAGAATGCCTTTGTGAAAAAAACAAGTTTCTAATAACATCTTTTTTAAAAAAAATAAGTGAATATACTGGAACATTCCTTTATTCTGTAGATATTCTTTACTTTTTAATAGAATATTTTAAACAAAATGATTTACATTATTAACTGCACATAATCTTTTATGTTACCAATTTTTTAAAATCAATTGAATTGGCTTAGTTCCACACTGTAATTCTCTATTTGTATAAGTATGTCTGTGTCTAAGAAACTTGGCAATAAGCAGAAGTCACATATTTTATTGCCCTGTAGAATATATTTTGAAAATTCCCAGGTATGTTGTGCAAACCTACCTTTAAAAAATAATCCTAACAAGTAATGAAATTGCATCGTTTTGAGGAGAAAATGTACCTACCTCTTTTTTTTTTAGAACTGAATGTGGTTTATAAAGTATAAAGAGTTTTTTCTCAATAAAAATAGCACCAGTCTTTCTCTCATGTGCAAAATGTCTAGATGTTGCAGCAGTGAGATAATCAAGAGTACAACTCCTCTGATAGAAAATACTCATTCTGTTTCTCATCTGTAGTGACAGTGGTAAATAAGGGTAACTGGTACTTCTTATAGTCAGAATGTTTTTCCACGGTTTTTGTACTTAAAATATATATTTATAATACATCTTTGTACATTAAAAAACATCAGTATATAAAATTAACATGTGGTAGAAATAACAATAGCTCTCATATTTTTATGTGTTGAATGTGCCAGAAACTGTAGGAGCCACTCTTAATAAATTATCTCATATTCTTCTCAAACACTGAACAAAGAAAGATAATGCTAGTTTTTGTTGTTCTTTTTGTTTTTGTGATTTTTTTGGATGTGGTACCTTAGAGGCAGATAACTCCAGTGATTTGCCAGGATTACAGAATAAGTATCAGGCTGTGTTCTTTAAAGTTAGTTCCCTAGAGACATTGGCTGTTTGAATCCCTACAATTAAGTGCCTTAACATTTATAGAGATATTAAAAAAGTAACTGAATACTATTAAAAATAAAAGTCTATTTATCATAACTGACTCTATATCAAATATTATTTACAGAAAACTTTGTATTTTTGTTTTTTCAATAATACTCAAATTTTCAGTTTCTTTTTGTTTGTGCTTGAGACTTAAATGCTTATTTGTGCAATTTGATCATCTATTGTGTAGAATAAATAAATGGAGAATGTCTAGAGTCACTAGTGAAATTGTGACATTGTATTAATTTATAGAAAATATTATTTCTAATTTGGATTGATAATTGCATAGGTCAAGTCTGTTGATATATAAACCTGTAATATAATGTCTAAAAATGAAATAATAATGGATATTTCTTAGTTTACAATCCAACAATATATTTTTGTAATTGTGACTTCATATGAGCCCAAAATTACCAAAACGGATGATCTTTAAATATGGTTGTATTTTAATACCCTTTTACATAGTCTACAGTAAAATGCTCTTTATATCTTTAAAAAAATAAAATGATTTTATCTGAAATAATAATCTCCATCTATTGAGTTTTCTGTTCTAGGTTTTTTTTCAAGATTTTATTTATTTATTCATGAGAGACACAGAGAGAGAGGCAGAGACATAGGCAGAGGGAGAAGCAGGCTCCCTGTGGGGACTCTGATGTGGAATTTGATCCCAGGACCCCGGGATCATGACCTAAGCCAAAAGCAGACACTCAATCACTGAGCTACCCAGGTGCCCCATTTTTTGTTCTAGGATCTGATCAAGTTTCTCTAGATTAACAATTACATATCTATCTATCTATCTATCTATCTATCTATCTATCTATCTATCCACAATTTTATACTAATGAGGAACTTTTTGTAACAATAGCTCCTGTAGGATAATAACCCAGAACTGTCAGTATGTTAACACAAGATATGTGTATTTCTGCTATATGCCATACAATGATTATTCCTTAAACTTCTTTTCCTTCACTTACATAAATCCACAATTGCCTTTATTTTTAATAAGCTATACTTTGTGGCTCTCTACTTACTCCTTTGACACATTCTTCCCTAACTAGATTTACTACCTACCTACCTACATTTCTCTTTCTTTCTTTCTTTCTTTCTTTCTTTCTTTCTTTCTTTCTTTCTTTCTTTCTTTCTTTCTTCTTTTTTCTTTCTTCTTTCTTCTTTCTTTCTTTCTTTCTTTCTTTCTTTCTTTCTTTCTTCTTTCTTTCTTTCTTTTTTTTGTTGTTGTTGTTGTTGTTGTTGGTGGTGGTGTTATTATTGTTGTTGCCCAAAGAAAACTTTTTTTGCAGCAAATAAGATCACAGGGTAAAACCTCCAAAGCTGTGACTCTCCAAGCAAGGGTGGATGGGTTCCTTTTATTTAGGGCTGGGATGAATATTTTGACTGGGAAGTAATGCCATTATATGTATAGGTGGGCATACAGTAACACATGTGTCTTAAGGGAACATGCCTGTACACACATTATGAGTTACATAAATGACTTGTGCTCCTCCTTGGGTGGAGATTTTAGTATTATAATGAAGTAAAGCTAGTTGTCTGTCATTCTAGAGGACTAGATATATTTCCAATGTGTACTTCCAGATTTTCCTCCAGCCCCACATCGGTTGATACCCCAAGTTCAGAGCGGCGTTGTCTTTAACACACACATACACACACATTCACACTCACTGGTTGCTGAGAGCTGCTGGAGAAAATGATGCGGTAATTCAGGAGCACAGATTATAGGCAGTATGCATTCAGAGTACAAAGGAACTGGGCTCCTCAGGCTTTCTGACACTGCTATCATTCCCAAATTAACTCTTTATTATGTTCTCCTAGCCATTTCAGATTTCCCAATTCCCACATTTTTTATCTGTTTGCCATTCAGCCTCAGAACTGGCATGGACTTAAAACAAAACTTCCATCTCATGACAAATACATCTTAGATATTACTTTCAAAAAAATTTTAAAAAGAAATTGACCCTTTGTTCTTTCTATTCTCAGTCTCAGTGAAAAAGCTAGTTCTCTTTTGTGAGACAGTAGTCTGGGTTTCATTCCCTCCATTCTTATCAAGAACCTCATTTAATCGATTCCAAATTAAGTTTCTCTCTCCTGGCTTGCACATCAACAGTCTTAAATTTCTTCAGTGTAAATAAAATAAAAACGAGCAAATGACAACAAGAAGAAAAAACCCAACTACCTTTAATTTTTGCTGTAATAAACAACTCTTACGAAAAGAAGTATCGCAAGATATATTCACATAAACTTTCTCCCATGCAGTTCCCACTTTTGCTTCTACCTGTCACAAAAACTAACTTTACTAACATTGCCCAGAGACATTAGCTAAAGATAGACTCCCAGCTATATTAATTTGGCTACTCCTTTTAGGAACCCTCTCTTTCATTGGTTTCTCATGTCATCAGTCTAATGGATTTATTCTCTCTTCTAGTTAGTACCTTTCCTATGTCCTCTGCTATTAAGAAAAACATCAGAGAAGTAAGATTGCAAAATGTGTACTGAATAGCCATTGTTCTCATGCAAATATATTAAAAAATACAATGTAAGTATGGGCATAAGAAGGAGCATGAGATACACATATTCATTACTAAGCATCTTACTTTTTTATTTAAAAATCTTAAAAACCTATTGCTAAATGCTTAGCTATTACAAGACGTAATGGCAGGTCTTTTAGGGTAGTCTTTTGTTAATCGGTTTTATGGAATTATAATGAATATGTCAACTCTGTTGCTCTGTTCAGCCAAACCTTGTGAAATGAAGAACATGGTAAATGATACACCCATATTTATTGGGCATTCATTATTTAACAGGTGTTATTGCAGATACCATAAATATGCTCATGAATTTAATACAAGAATATTTTGAAATAAATATGATTATTATATGTTTTGATAAATTTGAAAACACAGATAAAGAATAGTTAGGTAAGTTGACCAAGATCACACAACCAAGGGAAGATAGAGATTCAAATCTGACCCCAGAGAACACACAACTACTGCTACCTCTTTTCTCATCTTCGGATTTCCTGTCTTTGTTTTTTTATTCTATGGCCTTTGATGGTCTTCTCTTGAAATAATTAATGCTTATGAAAATAGCCATTTAAGTTAATTTTAAGCATACTGAGTAATACAGGGCTGTATTAATTTAAGAAAGAGATAAATAAGCATAGGCTTATTAAATTTAGGGATATAACTAAAATAAGGCATATTCATAATTTTAAACATATTTTTATGGTTTTTAAAGGCTTGAATTTGTCTAATAAAAGTTTATTTCCCTTTTATCAATACCACATTCTCTTTCTTCAAAACTAAGTTTTCAATTCCATTATTATACTATTTAATATCTCTCTGTTAGTTTTTAGCACATCATTCAATTAACATTTCCCAAGCTTATAATCACTTCTCAATAAAAGAATATCTTAATTTGTGTTCTCTCATGTCACAAAATGCTCTTTGCATATCTAAATTCAACTTTTCTTTGCTGGAACATCGAATATGACCTCTTTATGCAATTATGTACATCTGTATATCTTTTTAAAACATTTTTTAAATTATTTATTCATGAGAGACAGAGCGAGAGAGAGGCAGAGACACAGGCGAGGGAGAAGCAGGCTCCATGTGGGGAGCCCGACATGGGACTCAATCCCAGGACTCTAGGATCACGCCCCTGGTCGAAGGCAGGCACTAAACCACTGAGCCCCCCAGGGATCCCCACATCTGTGTATCTTATTTGTATGTTGTCCCTCAAACATTAAGACACTTTAATCAACCTCATTCAGACTAATATTCCTATCATTAGTTTTTTAAAGCTTCCATACCTCAAATAAAATAAAATATATTTAGCTCAATTTCAGATTTCCATATCTCAATTGCGTATCTCAACATTTTTTTCCTAATGAGTACATTCATTTTCAGTTCTTACAAAACTTCTGTACAATATTCTATCATCTGAACATACCACAAGTTAAAAAATCATTTAAATGAAAATATATCTCACATATAAATCAACATAGCACTAGTGTTCAATAAATGTATTCATTGATTAAGTGTAATTAAATATATATATACATTTTTGATCTACACATTAGTGTACAATATTTCTAAAGAGTTATATTTAATATAAAATAAGACTATTGAAATAGTATTCATGTAATCAATATTCCTTCTATGTAGCCCACAAATAATGAACATTTTTTTCCTGTTTTTTTTTTTTTTTTTTTTTTTTTTGCTGTTTACATCTAACTTGTTTCATGCTGGGAAATTCATCTGTCATTAATGTTGATTCATTTTTCAAGGGTAAGACAAATAATTGATTTCATTACCTGTAGTAATCATGTAAATGCATTGAAGCACATAAAGAATACAAAAACTATTTTTTTTTAATTTTATTTATTTATTCATGAGAGACACAGAAAGAGAGAGAGATGCAGAGACATAGGCAGAGGGAGAAGCAGGCTCCACAAACGGAGCCTGACGTGGGACTCGATCCTGAGTTTCCAGGACCAGGCCCTGGGCTAAAGGCAGCACTAAACCGCTGAGCCACCCGGGCTGCCCCCAAAACTAAAATTTCTTATGGATGTCTTTTCTTTTTTTTTTTTTTAATTTTTATTTATTTATGATAGTGACACAGAGAGAGAGAGAGAGAGAGGCAGAGACACAGGCAGAGGGAGAAGCAGGCTCCATGCACCGGGAGCCCGACGTGGGATTCGATCCAGGGTCTCCAGGATCGCGCCCCGGGCCAAAGGCAGGCGCTAAACCGCTGCGCCACCCAGGGTTCCCTGGATGTCTTTTCTTATTAAAAGCTTAGAATACCAAAAATAAATATCTGAATTAATAGAAGTCAGTGAAACTCCACTCTGTGATTTTACCACTGTTAAGCTCCTTTTAGTCACATACATAAGGCCAACCAGAAAAATGACAAAAGCTAAAATGCTTTGTTTAGAAATCTGATGACATATTTCCATTATTGAGGTCACAGTAGAAGAGGGGTTTTGGCCATTTGCCAGTGCCACTTGGGTACTTAATTCCATTTTTATTTGGATGTCTGTGACCTATTCTTCACAGCTACATCAATGATAAACGAACATCTCATTTTAGTAACATATACTATAGTAGCAGGTATCTGCAGTTTGACACATTGCTAATTAAATATTGATTTGTTGAATGAACCTAAGCCTTCAGTATTTTTCTAATTAGAATAATGACTCTTCCGTATGCTAGCAGTTATGTTTCTCTTTAAAAAATAAAAGACACATAGAAGTAGTTCAAAAGTATAAATTATTAAGCATATTGTACTTCAAGGTATGGTTAATAAATTAGACATACTGTAAAGGTTCAGGCAAATTGCTTTTATTGCTTATAATAAAGAAAGATTTCATGCTTCTAATCCAGTTTGGTAATGGCAAAATACAGCATTTAATAGTAGTGGTATGGCCTTTGGATAATACATTTACTAAGGAAATTTTACTCTATTCTTAGTGAGCAGCTATCCAATTGGATTATTGTATGCCGTGTGAAAATTTAGGAGCCTTAGATGTCTAAAAATGGAATTATTTTTCATTTTAAACGGTCATAAATAAATCTCTATCAATTGAATGATTCCCTAATAAAGTCAATATTGCATATAAATAGTATTCTTCTATAATGAAATCTCTTTAACAAACCTGAGTGAGGAAACAAACTTGAAGCAAGTCCGTTATATAATACAAAACATTAAAAAGACAAAAAAGGACAGCTTTGTAAACTTATTTTTTTACTCCATAAATCAGTATCAAGGCATTGAGTCCCATGGACAGTGTCATTATGGTTCTTGACCATGAATTGCCCTTCGAAGAAAAAGATAAAGCTCCGGAAGTAGATGCTGAAGTTGAAAAGGAAGACTGTGATTGAAATGGCTTTTCCAGAGTTCGTCACTTTTAATCCACATAAGAGATGTATGAATTGATCTATTCTTTCTTCTTCCACTCTCTCTTTTCTTCGTTGCTTTTAAACTCTTTTTCTGGTTTATTCTTTAGTTTGGCTGCAAATGTAATTGATGTGGGATGTAGAGAACAAAAAAAGTCAAAGGCACCATTTTAGGGAATAGGATGTAATCATGATTTTTGAAACATCACCCAAGATTCCCTTCCTGATACCATCCCCTTTCTAGTCCCACAGTGAAAAATATTACTTAGATTTTGTCTTTACACTCACATTGCTGTTCTTTATTTTTCCCCCATATATGTTGGTTCCCATGGTTATATACTGTTTGATTTGTACATTTTGATTCTCTTTAGTATAGGTATTTTCCTGTGATGCATTTTGCACTCAGTGTTTTGCCCCAACTTAGCATAGCTAAAGAGAACTATCTACTCTTTTGTTTGTTTGTTTAACTTTCATGTAATATTTAATTTCACATGAAGTCATTTATTTACCCATTTACTATTGAATAACACTTGCATTTTTTTTCAGTTGAGGCCATGAGAATCAGAACCACAATATTATTTGAAGATTTCTTTTTTCTTTAACACACTAGAAGTTTGGGGGGTTACATAACAAGTAGTATTTCTGGATCATAAATATTGAAACAGAAAATCCCAGCAAAAGTGGTTAGCTTACCCCTTTATTAAGCACACTGCAAGATAAAAAACAGCTTCAGAATACTGTTGTATCAGAATACTAGCAAGAGCCCTGCAGAATTTATGAGTTAGATAAAGGAAGGTCAAGGTTAGTTTTGTTCCATAGCTTGATTCCTCTTCAAAATATTGGAAAATATGGGAACTTAGCTTGTATTTATCATGGGATAGGATAAAGGGCCTTCTGAGTTGGAATTAAGATTTATCAGGTGTTAAAAAAACATATCAAGTGTTAGTTTCTAAGATTGGCAAGAGGAGTTAGGAACAACAAGGTGGAACAGTGTTTTATTGAGATCAGTGAAGAAAAAAAAATCCTTCAGGTTCCTCATGTAGCTTCACCTCAAGATTTCTGGAAATTGCCAAATTATTTCCAGAACTGATTCCACTTAAATTTCAACAAAAACATATGTGTTTCTATTTCCACACCCTACCAATCCTTGATACTGTTGATACTTTCTTGTTTCTCTAAATAAGAACTTTGTGTATTCTGACTTGTTCACTATATCCTCTGTCAAGATATCTGTGTCTATATCTTTAGTTGTTGTCTATGTATCTGTCTGTCTATCATCTATCTATCTGTCATCTATCCATTTCTATCTATCTAATCTATCTTCATAATGTTAACTTACATTTTGTGGCCTGATTTTTAATTTTCTTTATTGTGTTTATATAGAAATAGAGTTGTTATTTAGCTGTGGTCAAATATACCGATATAATTATTTATACTAGATATTTTTTATATCTTCTATAAGAAACATTGCTTATCTTGATTTATGGCATTATTATTCTATACCACTGCTTACAATTTTGTACTTTCATTCTTTCACACTTATGATTTAGTTATTCTGGATTAAAGCTTTATGACTAGGGAAAGAAAGGAGTCCAATTTCATGTTTTTTCAAATACATATAAGTAGTTGACATAAAACCATTTATTAAGAAACATTTTCCCTGCTCTGCAATGCGAATTTGTTACAAAACATTTTCTATATTATTTAGTTCTGTTTCTATTCTATTTATATCATTCATTGCTCTATTGACTATGCAATATTGTTTAATTTCTAACCTTTGACATTTAGTAAGGCAAGTTATTTCATCATGTATTCACTAAATCTGTGGTCATCAGATAGGAATAATTACCTTCCCCCTAACCCCCAGGACATCTGAAAATATCCAGAGATATTTCAGGGGAGGATGTGCTACTGGCATCTAATGATTAGACACTAGGAGTGCAGCTAATCATCCCACCTTGCACAGGATTAACACTCCTATCCCAACAAAGAATTATATGGTCCAAAATGTCAATATTGCTGAGGTTGTGAAATCCTTAACCAAACAGATAACACACTGAGATGTCTTTTTGAAGAGAATTGGCCTGTTCCATGTAAGATTCAGTATACATATTTTTACCTTTGTCTTTATCTCCTTTTTATTCTCTTAGTTATTGTTTGGCTTTTTTTCTTTCAGTGCCCTTTATGAAATTTTAATTAATGTATTCTCTCTTCCAATTTAGTCTTTATTACTGAGTTTTCTATTTCCTTTCTTTAGTGTCTGGGGAGGTAAAAAAGAGTTTAAAAAAGATCACATTCTCTTTTCCTTTCATTTCTTTCTTGAGTTTAATTAACTATCTTTTCACTTTAACTTCTTGATTTTGTTCTGTTTTGTTCTGTTTCTTTTTGCACTCAATGTGATTTTTTCCTATTCTCCTATCCTTGAATGTATGTATATATAATTACATATAATTATATATAAATATACTGGATACTGAATATGATTACTTATTTGAAAGCCATCTGACAGTTGTCTTTGGTTTATGGTGATTTTATTCGGGGACACTATTTCATTCTTTGAGGCATATTAGGTCTCATTCCTGATATTTAAAAACACTCTTCATGGATTTATTTATTCCCTACTTGATGTAGGTAAATGTTGGGGTTCAGAGCTGACAGCCAAGAAAAAATTCTTGAGATCTCTTTAGTGCAAAAAGGTGGTTTTACTAAAGCACAGGGACCTTCTCCCTCTGCCTGTGTCTCTGCTTCTCTCTCTCTCTGTATCTCTCATGAATAAATAAATAAAATCTTTAAAGAAAAGAAAAGAAAAAGCATGGGGACAGGACCTGTAGGCAGCAAGAGCTGTGCTGAGGTTGTGATAAGTGGCCTATAATATATTTTCAAGTTGGGAAGGGATTAGGGAGAGCCTAAATCTCTAAGGAATTTTGGAAGCAAGGATTCCAGGACCTTAAAGGAACTAGCTATCATTGGAAAAGGCCATTTATTACTGTCTAATAAAACCTTAGTCATGAGACCCTTCAGGTGTATATTGGTGGGCCATTTGCTTGGGTGATGATTGCCAACATGTATCTTGGAGGGGGGTAGAGATAAAGGAAGTTTCCAAAGGATTTTTTATATGTAAAAGTACACATACAGGACCCTGGGGGTTGGGATACTGTTAAACTAAGATTACCTTTTACCATTAGCAAAGCACTGACATTGAGGCAGCTGAGTTCCTAGGGCGATGTTACTCTGCCTGTTTCAAGCACTTGTCAATGGGCTGTAAATAGTAAGGAAATTTAATTTTTCTTTTGCCTTTGCTTCCCACATCATATTCATTTGGTCAAATGTGGGTAGTATACAGGGTTTCGAGTTTAATGGTATTTATTTCTGTCAGGGTAGGAAAGTACAGATTCTTTAGTGAGTATGAGATTTTTATTTTTTCAGAGGTAGGAGAAGGGATGGTGTGTTCTCTGATTTATGGTTCTCTTTTGTCATGAAAGTTTCTGCTTTTCCCCCTTTTAACTATTTTCTCTTTCACCAACCAGTGGTTAGAGTACTACTCTTTATATTCCCTCCCCCCTTTTTTTTGCCACAGAACCTATGCTTTTTAGACACTGAAACTTCAAACTGCATGGACTTTAATTTCCTTCTGTTTATATCAATGGTTTTCAAAGGAAGAAGGAGAGACAGTTTTGTCCCACATAGCACATTGTACAACGCATGGAAACATTTTTGGTTTAACAATTCTGGGAGGGGCGGGGGCCGGGTGGAGGCAAGACTTAGATATGCTGCTTACTGAGTGGAGGTTAGGGATGTTGCCAAACTTCTTACAATGCACAGGACAGCCTCCATAAGAAAGACTTGTCTGGTTGCAAATAGTGTTGATCATTTCTGTCTCATATCTCACACTTCTTGGTGCTTCCATCCTTTGGATAGGTCTACCTTTTTTAGGAGTGGTTTTAGGTAAAATGTAGGCATATTCCTAGCTCTCCCTTTTTAAAAATTTCTCATGATTTCTTTCTCCTTACTCCTGCTTATCACAACCCCCTGAAGTGGGGCAGATACAGAAGTACTTCCTAGGAATTGCTTGTTTGCTTCTATGTATTTTGAATTGGGAGCAGCGTGTCATCGAGCAATGCTGAAGGCACTCCGCCCGGTTACACATAGGCCACTGTTCTTCACATTTCACTGAGAATCTGAATTTCCTTTACTTTACTGTGTATTCTCTTGACTACATCTTAGTTACTTCCAAATTTTGTTTTTCTTTTCCTTTTCTTTTTTTTTAAAGATTTTGTTTATTTATTCATAGAGACATACACACACACACACACACACACACAGAGGCAGAGACACAGGCAGAGGGAGAAGCAGGCTCCACGCAGAAGCCCGAGTGGGACTTGATCCCGGGTCCCCAGGATCACACCCCAGGCTGCAGGAGGCGCTAAACCGCTGCGCCACCGGGGCTGCCCTTCTTTTCCTTTTCTGAATGCCAGAAGAGAAAATGGAGTTTGAAAAAAGAAGTTCAATTTCTCCAAGAGAAATGCCCTCAGATAGAAAATAGCCTTCAGATAGAAAATAAGCCTTCTAGTTCTGTCTAAACGCTTTACACTGTTACATGGAGCTTAAGTAAAGAGTTCTAAGCAGGTCATTTCAAGGGATTATATTTTTGTAGAAGTGTGTATAGGACAAGAAATACTTAGAAAATTCTTGTTTACCTGTACACAACAATGAAAGTATATCTTGTCTGGCTAAAAATGATTTTACCTGTCTTCAATGATAGTCAATCCTTCCCATCCAAGAAATGAATAATTATTTTCCTGTATATGTTTTACAAACCATCCAAATCTTACCACTACATCATCATAAGTCATGCTGACAGTTTTTATCCTTCATAGGACGTGGCAAAAGTATCACTTTACCTCCGTAGTCTTCCTCCCTGAAACACATAACTCAGTCTAATCATGAAACATCAGACAAATCCCACCAGAGGGGCATTCTATAAAATACCTGACTAGTACTCATCAGAATTGTCAGGGTCATCAAAAAGAAGGTAAGTCTGAGAAACAATCACAAGTCAGAAGATCCTAAGGAGATGAGACAACTAAATGATGGTATTTTGAACAGGTTCTTGAAACAGAAAAAGGCCATTGAGTTAAAATAAAAACTGAATTCAGAAATCTGAATAAATTATGTACCTAGGGACATCTGGGTGGCTCAGTGGTTGGGCGTCTGCCTTCCGCTCATGGCATGATCCTGGGGTCCAGGATCCAATCCGGTATCAGGCTTCCTGCAGGGAGCCTGCTTCTCCCTCTGCCTGTGTATCTGCCTCTTTCTCTCTGTGTCTCTCATGAATAAATAAATAAAACCTTTAAAAAAATAATGAAAGAACCAATTGCTATGACATCATACTACTTAACACATTGATAAAAATCTTTGACTGGAAAAAATTATTCATACAGCAGAAGCAGAATATAAGAGCAAAGTGAGTTGCTCTTGCCTGTGGATCTTTAGGAAAAGGAAAATTGTAAATACCAGCCAAAAATTTAACTGGGGTATCTTTATAGAATATATGGCAACTGGGACTATAAAGAGAAAAATTCAGAAGGAAAGATGAGGAAAAGCTATATGTCAAGTCTATTTTCATTTCCCTTGCTTCTGCCTTCCTTAGATTCTATACTAAGGCCTACTAATAATGCATTATTGTTGGAAAAATCTGAACCTTCTATTAACGGAGACACTCTAGACCTGAGCTGCACTAATTACTTTCCTTAGATATAAATCAATTGCTAAGCACAAGAATCTGGTGGTCTAAACATAATTTTTGATACCTCGGTCAATTATTGCCAAATTTTCTTCATACCTCTAGCATCACCTGAATTTTGTAAATTATCTATCTATCATCTATCTATCTATCTATCTATCTATCTATCATCTATCTATTATGCATGACTAATGCACATATTGTAGGTTTCTAATATGTATATACTGGGCTGTTTTTCTCCATTATACAACATAATTTTATCCCAAACCTGAATTCGCCTTTTAACCATAGTTTATTAAAATGGATTAGAATGAATATGGTGCTAGTTATTTTAGTATTGATAACTGCTGGCCAGCTTCTTTTCATAAAATCAAGTTTTATTAGCATTGCCTGCTGAGATGTTCTGCTCATCTGATTTGTCTTTATGCATTAATTCACGTTATAAAGTTTTTTTTCTTTATGGACTGCTGGTAATTTTAACAATTCTGATAATTTCTTTTGAATTTAAATTGGAACTGTGGATAAATCATGATCTTCTTGATTATCACCACAGAATCCTCACCTTGACTCTAACTCAGGGAATATATAATAATGAATTATTGTTTGATGGTTAACTATCATTTTGATTAAGTCAATGTCTAGAAGAGACAAAATTTTGCAGAAAACATTTTATAAGTGCTGTATTTTTTGCATGCTAGAAAGTATATTCCTACACTAGAAGATCTAAATGTAATCTTCAAAATGGATGCCTGTATAGGAAACTAGAATTATCATATTGTTTAAATGAAATTCTCTAGTGTTCTGTGAATTTTAAGATTCCAATGCAGTAAACCTGCAAAGTTAAAAGTATTATTTTTAAAGATTCATTCATTCTTTTGAGGAAGAAAGAGCGCAAGTGGAGGGAGGGTCAGAGAGAGAGGGATAGAATCTCAGGCAGACTCCCCACTGAGCACAGAGCCCAAGTGGGGCTTGATCCCACAACTCTGAGATCAGGACCTAAACTGAAATTAAGAGTTGGATGCTTAACTGACTAAGCCACCCAGGCACCCCAAAGGTAAAATTATCATTAGAGAGGAATAAAAAATTCTGTTGGAATTAGAGGCTTGTTCAAGTGCCCCCCTCTACCTGTTATTCATAGCCAATGGAAGTCATCGATTATAGCAAAAGCATGAAGCTTACCTCTAAGAATGGGGATAAACAAGAGTAGTGACCAAACAAATATCCTGAAGAACTACTATATTCCCTGAGTTTAAATAATATACAGATTAAAGTAAGTTTCCTTCTCTCTACCATGGGAAGAACTCAAACTTGTTATATCTCTCTCACTAATACATCATTGGTATTGAGTCCTTATTATTCTTGCTTCCTCCACTTTCTCTTATATTGCTCTTGCTTAAGAATCTCTTGGAACATCATTATCCTTTTAACAACAAGGTCTCTGTCTTTTTTTTTAATGAGGCTAAGAAAACTACAATGTTTCATTATTGCACAGTTTTTAGATAATTTATTAGTGGGTGGTCAAGTCTTAAATATTAAAAACTATTACCAACATTATATCTTCATATTAATATCATTATGGGCTTTTTGTAAGTAATAATTTTGAGTAATGAAAAAAACCTATAAAAATGTCTTAAGATTTTAAAATTTATTAGACAGTAATTCATGGAATATTGAAAAATGATAGTGGTATAATTACAGAACCATAAATAAGATACTATACCTCTCATTTTTGTTGATTATGGGTTATTATGGAATATTATGGGAGAAGAACATCCAATTCATACATTCCCATGTGTAAACACACACATACAATATATTCTCCAATAGATTTATATAATTATTTTTGTTACGTTTACTTCATTATAGGTGTATAATATTTTATTAACAATTGAGCCATGTAGTATACATTATTGCATTTTTAAAATTTTTGTAATATTAATAATTACCTCATTTTCATTGTTTCATTCTTCATGTATCTCTTGATAATTGGATCCTTAACTGTCATCAATAGCATATATGCTTCCAATTTGTGAAAATACAAATTGCCTGGCTGGCTCCCTTGGCATTGCTGGGTAACTGAATGGGATGCTGTCTAAGCCTGATGCACAGCTCTGTTTCTGGGAGGTCTCTGTATGGAGTTCCCATTCTGTATGGAGTTCCCTGTTATATAGAATTTATGTCCTCTGGGGCACTTGGGTGAGTTTGCTTGGGAGCTCTCACTTTCCTCTGCCCCTCCCCCCACTCATGCACATTCTCTCCCTCTCTCCAATAAAAAAAATTAAAAAATCTTTTTTTAAAAAAGAATTCACATCTTTCTTCTTTATTTGGTTTCATATTTTAGTGGAACACTTTCTTTAATAAATTCCTGAAAAGAGGCATATTGGGTTTTGGCTATATTAGTTGTCTAAATTGATAGTTCATTGGCAATTTATTTGAATGTCACATTTAGGAGGGAGACTATTTGCCACTCACAATTTTGAAGACATTTGTATACCTGCTGGGTACTAGCAATGCTAACAAGAAACTTGAAATTGTGCTAATTTCTACTCTTTACATGCGGCCTTTTTTCTTTCTTTCCAGAGCTTTTGGCATATTTCCTTTGTCCTTTGTATTCTTCATTTTTACAATATTTTGCCCTCATGAACACATTTTTTAAACAAAATATTTGGCTGTTAGGAATCTTTTTCAATCTGGAAACACTCATCCTTCATTTCTAATATATGTTTATTGTAAATTTTCCTTTCCTTTTTTCACCTGGTATCCTTTTCTGAAATTGTGATTGCAGGATGGACTTCATCGACAATCCTTTTATCTTATCTCATTTGTGTGTGTGTGTGTGTGTGTGTGTGTGTGTGTTTCGATTTCTGATCTTCATATTTGAATTTGTTTCTCTTTGTATGCCATACATTTCTTCTTTCATGGGTGCAATATTTCTCTCTAAAGACATCAATTGTCCTTCCTTTCCTAAAGATACTGTTTCCTTCATATTCTGTTAACTGGTCTCAATCTTTCTTGATGCAGACTCTTCTCAAATTCTTGGTGACTTATTGTTCGTGGGATCCACCAAATGAGTCAGAATTTCTGCGTATGTTTGTTGCTTTGAAGTGGTGGCTAACAGGCCCTACCTCTTCACTGTGGGACAGTTGGTTGAATTATTTCTTTGGTTGACTCTAAACTTTTAAATATCTTTGTGTTTTTGCTCAGGATGCTCATATCACTCTTTGACAAAAACATTCTGTTTTCCTATGTCTAGAACATGACTGGTTATCACTGTCCTGACATCCAGTGAGGGTGAGGGACACATGTCTCTGTCATTTATATATATTTTACCTGCTTTTTTTTTCCCCTCTCTGAAAGTATACCTCCAAGCTTTGACCATATGTAAGAGGGACTGTGAGGCCTTGAGATCTATTATTACAACAGACTTTTAGCCACTTCTCTTTCTAGCCCCACATTTGATATTATTTCAGAAACACCTGTTATTTTCCATTCTTTACCTATGAATATTTCCAACTTTTCCAAAAACCATTTTGTTTTCATTACTTTGGGTTTGCTATTTGCAGTTATCATATATCCATCTGCCTTTCAGATTTGAAAATTTTGTTTCTGTCATGCTCTCTCACCCTTTTTTTGTCTTTGTGAGATTTCAAAACTAACAATCCTATTTACATTCATTTTACCAGTGTTTGAAAGAACAGAAACACTTACTCTACTTGGTCTTAACTGCTAATCAGAAGTGCTGTTATTGTTTAAAAAAATATGTGTAGATTAACAGGATAGAAGAACATTCCAAACTCACTTATTTATTGTTTATTCACTGAGACGTCTTTTTATTACTTACCTCTCATTCCATCTTCATATACTTTTTGCAGTAAAAAATTATGCATATTTATCTACTCTACATGCATTCTTGTTAATATTGTAAAGTTTTACAAATATGTTCTCTTGCTTGGAATAATTCTTTTGAATACTGTTCATAAATTACATGTATGGGCTTTTAGTATTTTAAGTAAACTCACCATATATCAGTACTGAAAATTTTCCATATTTCTGCTAATTTTTATTATATTCTTAAAGGAAAATATGTGTAAGTTTCTTTGAATAGCCTGGCCATTTGAGGAGCATTTTTCATGAAAATTATTCTGCCATTGTATCATTTGTTTCCCAAACAATCACAGAGCAACATATGTAATTATACCATTGGATTTTTAAGTGTTCATAAACATTGCCCCAAAGTATTACTAATTAAAGCTTATTTAGCATAATTCAGTGAGATTTGTGGATATGGCTTATTTCCATGTCCAACATTTTACAAGAAAATTGCAACTATAAAGTCCTTTGTATTGTGCTGCACTCATACAGGAGACTTTCCCATACAAGATGCTTTATTCAAGTAGAAAATTAGTATATTCTCAGATAACAATTCACTCTTGATTAAAAGTGGGATTTATTTTATTTGCATTTTTATTTAAGTATTCTATTGTGTCCCTGCTTATTAACTCAGATCATCAAAGTAAAGGGGGGAAAAGACTAGTTCTCTCTGGGTATGGGTAAATTTTCTATAGAATAATCTGTAATTTCAAATTAGTTTCATTTTACTTTTCTGCAATCCCTGATATTCCCTGTGAATTCTTTGTTCCAAAACACTACCTGAGCTTTAACTTCCAGCTCAAAAGCTACCACTTACACCTAGATTTCCATGAATAACTCAACAGAAAGTTATCTGTCACTTTTGATTACATATGGCACTCTATTTGCATTTATTTCATGGTCTCTGTCACTTAATAATATGCCCTTTAAAAACTTAAACCGAAGGGCACTTGAGTGACTCAGTTGGCTAAGCATCTGACTTTGGCTCAGGTCATGATCCTGGGGTCCTGGAATCGAGTCCCATGTTGGGCTCCCTGTTCAGCAGGGAGTCTGCTTCTCCTTCTCCCTCTGCCTCTCCCCCTGTTCATGCCCTCACTCTCTCTTTCTCAAATAAATAAATAAAATACTTTTTCAAGAAAAAAGCATAAGCAGTAATACCACATTGGAGGATATTTTATAAATAGCAATAAAAAGGAAGAAAGAAATTTTGATACACATAAGTAACTACTTTTGTATGTTCTGTTCTATAGTAAATTATTTTCTCTAATTGTACCCCTCCCTGGACCTTTTGGATTATGCCACCATTGATTTGTGTTAGTTTCCTTACTACTAAATTGCACATTACTATTTTAAACCATCATTCTCATTTTGAACAGAGAGCAGTATAGTCATGTTGAATAGAATAGATAGGTATATTAAGAATAAAGGCATTATGTCTCTATTAGGTAAAAATCTTGTATCCCAAGTGCCTTCTTTCTCTAGAAAAACAGCCACTGGAATTCTTTCCATATCCATTTTTAACTGAAAACTCTCAATTTACTGAGGGTCAATTTGCCAAATCTCATTGCTGTTAAAACTTTTGACCAAACAATTAAATCACCAATGAATTTATTTGTTTCGTTATAGTTAATCAGGTTTTATTTTGCTTTTACAACATTATTTTATTTCTTTTATTTTTTTTACAGATTTTATTTATTCATGAGAGACACAGAGAGGCAGAGACATAGGCAGAGGGAGAAGGAGGCTCCCTATGGGGAGCCTGATGCAGGACTCATCCTAGGACTCTGGAATCATGCCCTGAGCCAGAGGCAGACGCTCAATCACTGAGCCATCCAGGTGCCCTATAAGGTTATTTTAATGAATTCAGTAAGTCTAAGTGGCTTAGCTCCCCTCCCAACATTTATACTTTGTAGGCAAAACGGATTTTCACTAAAGGCTCAAAAGTAACAGTGATGGGCTGTTATGGATTGGCTGTTCAGTAAAACATTTAACTTACAACTGATATTGATGAGGGAGCATAAGGCTAGCTGAGGACAAAGCACAAGCAACACCCGCCCCCAACTTCTAGGTGGGATATGTATGACCTTCCTCCAGGAAGCTCCCAACTGTCTTAATGTTGAGGACTTCCTAAAGGGAAGCCTTTGACAATGGCAAGGCCTCCAGTATCTTGTAGGTCCTCTTTAGCATATAAAAGTTCTTTAGGTATTATGATGGATGAAATAAATCAATTGGATAGACAATTAGCTTATGGTTTCACTCATATGTGGAATATAAGAAATAGTGAAAGGGACCATAAGAGAAATGAGGGAAGCTGAGTAGGAAAAAACTAGAGAGGAAGACAAGTCATGAAAGACTCCTAACTCTGGGAAACAAACAAAGGGTTGCAGAAGGGGAGGGAGACGAGGGGTGGGGTAACTGGGTCACAGGCACTAAGGAAGGCAGTTGATGGGATGAGCACTGGTTGTTACACTATATGTTGGCAAATAGAATTTAAATAAAATATTTATTTATTTATTTATTTTTTTAAATTTTTATTTATTTATGATAGTCACACAGAGAGATAGAGAGAGGCAGAGACACAGGCAGAGGGAGAAACAGGCTCCATGCACCGGGAGCCCGACGTGGGATTCGATCCAGGGTCTCCCGGATCGCGCCCTGGGCCAAAGGCAGGCGCCAAACCGCTGCGCCACCCAGGGATCCCTAAATAAAATATTTAAAAAGGAAAGAAAGAAAGTTCTTTAGAAAACATTCCTTTTCTTTATCTTGTGGCTCTCCTTATTTATTCAAAGACTCATAATCCTGTTCTACCTAATGGCCATGTAAATTCTTCCTTTTTGTGTTTTAATCCTTTCCCCATCAAGGTTACCATAAAAGAAAGATGTACAGATTTTTATTTTAACAGATATGATTTAAGTCAAATACCTTAGAACATTGAGGAGCATAGATAACAATTTCTTTTAAAATTTACAAAATTATAGAAGATTATAGAAAACAATACATAAAATTTCTAAGGCAGTGCACAGGACATCAATTTTTAAAGTCTTATATTTTACACAAAAGGTTACTTTATTTACTATGTATATTTTAAAAACTGCATTGAAAATAAATCACCATACAAAAGAATATGAACAGTGGATCTGCAAAATGCTGTGCTGTTCAATTCAATAGTCAGTAGGCAGATGTTATTTAAATATGAATTAATTGATGATATATGCAATTAAAAAGTTAGTCCCTGATAGTAGCTACTAGCTAATGGCTACTGGATAGAGCAACTCAGAATATGAACAATACAATCATCAAAGAAATCTCTACTACAAAACACTGATCTAAAGCATACCATTTTGGGGTTACTATTTGGCTCAGTGGTTGGGCGTCTCTGCCTTTGGCTCAGATTGTGAACCCCAGGGTCTTGGGATTGAGTACCGTATGGGGCTCACCACGGAGAGCCTGCTTCTCCCTCTGCCTATGTCTCTACCTCTCTGTATGTGTCTCTCATGAATAAATAAATAAAATGAAAAAAAAATAAAGTATACCATTTTAATTTTAAATTGTTTTTCTTTACCAAAATATATGGCAAGACAATAATAAATTATTGAAATATTAATGGATATTTGGGAATATTTACCATGTGAATACTTCACATGAGAACTTTCTGAGTTAGCTTATCAATCATAATAACATAATGAAGTGGATATTGATAGAAAAAATGAAGAGATATATTATCATTTAATTACTGATAAGTACATTGATGTACTGAAAATAAATTAATTTCCCTAAATAAAACAAGTTGCATAGCTAGGCTTTGAACCCAGAATTTCTTGCTTCTGAGTCTTTCAATTTAAAGATTGTTAAACTGCCTCTTTAGCTTAAGGTATCACATTAGATTTGCAGAATTAAGAGAGAACAGATCATGTGGATTGTTTGTTTGCTTGTTCTTCCTTAAGGTGTAAGAATTTAAAGTCCATGAAATAATAAGCTAGGAGATTCAGATAAATTGTGAGAAGGATTTTTGGATATGATACTGTAATTGGCATTGAGATTGTGTTTATTTATAAGTGACCTCCTTCCAAAATAGACTTAGGATATATATATATTTTTAATGTAGTCAAGACCAAATATAGGTTCTTAAAGAGAAGAGTTTGTCAAAAATGGTGAAAATTGTGAGATTTCTTTCCTTGCTACAGTTTCATAAACACTAGTAAAATAAATGCACAAGACTCCTGAGTGAGAGACAAAGGACTGTTTACTACAAACAATGAGAACTTCATGCTCACATCAATTGCTCTTGTCCCCTAATTTCCAGGGGGCTGTGAGTTAGGGATCCAGGAGATTGTTTTCCGAACAGTGGATTATGTTTTAGGTGAGGAATAGTGAGTTTAGGAAACTCCCAATTTTGCAAGAGTCTGCTAAGAAACACGTATAATCTTTGCTTTTGAGACAGACATTATTTTCTTTACTCTGGTCAGGAAAACAAAGTCTGTCCTTTGACCAAGAGGGAGGTACTCTTCTTTTTCTAGTCTCTTTGCTCTAGAGACAGGAAATTTAATGATTTTTCTTCTGCCTTCCCACATGAATATTTTAAAAGATAGCTTGGAAAAAAGAAAAGGCTGACACAGAACATGTATTGATGAGTAAGAAACATGCAGGTCTAGGAGGGAGAAAATAGATAGGGGGCCATGGTATCAGGCTCACAGAAATCCAAAAAATGCTGAGGTGTAAGGAAACCAGACATAAGGGAACAAATCAGACCACTCTGCCTTAGGTATGCCTGGGCAGGGACAGTGTCTTTTTTATGATAGTCATCTGTGACCAACAAAGAATAAACAGACCCCAAAGAAGTAAGTCATTAAAGATGTTATCACCAGTCCTTACTCAAACCAAAACTTCACAAGAATGATAAGGCCACAAGCTCCCTGGTCAGTTGTTAATAAAAGACTGTCAGTGGAGACCCACGATGACAATCCTGTCCAGATCCCTCCCACTCCGAGAGCTTTTTCTGTACCCTTGCTTAATAAGCTTCCATCACTTTATGCTCTACTCACTTTCCTTTGTCTGCAAGATTGATTCTTCAACTCTGTGAGACAAGAACCTAACTCTCCCACTTCATTGAACAACTTATAGTGTTCTTCCAAGTAATTAAAATCCATAATTTCTTAGTGTTATGCCTTAGATTTGAAGTCTGCTTAAAAATTTTTATTTACTTTGTTTTAAAGGGTTTCTTGTACTTTGATTTATCCCATCTTTTAAATCATAAACAAAACGATTTGGATTGTACCCAAATCTTGTTTTAACAGACTATCTTTATTGTCTTTATGAGGATTTTCATAGGGTTTAGTTAACATTTTGGAGGGAGAAAAGAACATTAACAGTAAGAAAAAAAATTAAATTCAGAAAAATTCCTCTATGGTGTTTTGTCTTATAAATTAATATTCTGGCTTCCTGATGTTGGAGAGGAAGATCTTCCTCTGCCCTATAGACCTTCCAGCTGGACTTCAAGTCAAATTGACATGAGACAGATTGATAGGAGAAAGATAAAATTTAATAGGTGTAGGTATGGGTAATCCACACAGATATGAAATTCTAAAGACAATGAAGCAACAGGAGTTTACAGGAGCTATGGTGATGGGTAGGGACCTGAAATATAAAGGGGAGAAAATGCATTAGCAAGAAGGTGAAAAGGGTTGTTTGGGGAAAACAAACTTGTTCTATTATGCAGATAAGTTCATTAGGTAAAGAGTGGTTTCTGTTAATAGTTCTCTTCTTGTTTCTGGCTCTCCTTTTCAGTGTAAATCTAGACACTTGAGGGGGAAGTCAGGAGCCTCTCCTGCATCTGCTGGGTTTTCATTACTTTTAACTGGAAATATTATTTATGCCAAAGTGGCATATTTTGGGGCAGCCTATCCTTAGCCCATACACTGATATACATAAGTTATCCATTTACCACAACTAATAAAATATTCTGGCAAAATACAACAGCAGCTATCACATTAACACACAAAATTAAAACTCTCTATGTAACACATTACAATGCCTGAAATTAGAATTTCCAATTTCTCAGACGGTACTATAATTTCTTGTTTTCTTTTTGTATATGCAAACCATCTCCACATGATAAGATGATAAGATTTGGAATTAATCCAACTGAGTAAAGAGAGGAAATTCATATTTAAGACTCGTTTAAGTTATCATTCATCATTGTCTTACAGCACATTTAACATGACTTTATTCCTTTCTAATTCCATTTAATTAACAATATTTGCAAGTACAACATTTCAAGATCCAAGAGTACAGGAAAAAAGAACTTTATACCCAAAATAGATTCATCAAAATTTCCATTCTAAAATTCATCTAGTTGCCTTTTGCACATATCTATTGGCTCAGAGCCTTTTCTAGCAAGAATCACAATTACTTTATAATCCAATAGCCAGCAGGGATTTTGTCAGTAGACATATTAACTATGCACAGAAGTCTCAATTCAGCAGCCTAGGGCAAAGGTGCAATAATTTTGTACAGAGTCTATCATATAATACACATAAAACTATGTATATCATAGGCAAGTAGCTCTGAAAGAAATTATAATAAAGAAAGAAAAAAGAAATGCACTAGAAAATGGCTAAATCCTCAAAGCATGTACTCTAAAGGCAACCAGACACACACAGGTCATTAGGGTCTGATGATAAAACTGCTAAAACCAAGTTCAATAACCCAAGTTTGTAATGATGTCCTTGAATATTGACATTAAAAGATGTAGAGACAGAATATATAAATAAACCTACAGCACAATTTATGTGATGAAAGTTTTCACGGGTATCATCACCTCAGGCAATCCTTGCAATCATCCTCTTCATGTAGGTATTATAATACTTTCATTTTAGAGAAGAGGAAATGGAAACACTAGTGAAATGATTTAGCCTCCATCACTTGTTAGCTGCCACAACTTGCAGAGGGTTAAATCTGTTAGTTTCTATTTTCTCATCTGTAGTTGAAGATGATAATATAATTAAATCCATAGAATTTTCTGGGAGATCTGAATTGTTTTAAAAAATATGTATGGTACTGGGGTGCCTGAGTGGCTCAGTCTCTTAAGTGTTTGCCTTCAGCCCAGGTCATGATCTCAGGGTCCTGGGATTGAGCCACATGTCAGTCTCCCTGCTCGGTGTGGAGTCTGCTTGGAATTCACCCTCTTCCTCTACTCCTCCCTCTTGCTCATGGTCTCTCATTCTTTCTCTCAAATAAATAAAATCTTTTTTAAAAATGTGCATGGGGGCACCTGGGTGGCTCAGCAGTTGAGCATCTGCCTTCAGCCCAGGGCATGATTCTGGAGTCCCGGGATGGAGTCCCACATCAGGCTCCCTGCATGGAGCCTGCTTCTCCCTCAGCCTGTGTCTCTGCTTCTCATGAATAAATAAATACAATCTTTAAAAAAGTGTGTATAGTACTTAAGAGATAGCCTTTTATATAAAAAGTGTTCAATAATTGTTACTATTTGTTTTTCTTACACTACTGCTCTTGTTATTTTTTGCCATCGTTGTTATTCTATGATAGATTAAGCAAATGTAAGAAAATTCAGTCACATTTTTGTGAAAACAAAACAAAACAAAAAGGTAACCAAGACCAAAGTTTATATTTTTTGAAGTTAGGATTATTTTTTTTTTCAAACATTGGTGGTCATAAGTTTCACAAGCTTCTCCTTCCACCCCAGCAATTATAGGTATTTGTCTCTCTCTTTTTCTCTCTCTTTTTTTTTTTTTTAGCTTCAGCAAAACTGAGAGGAATACGCAAAGATTTTCCATAAACCCTTACTCCTACACATGCATAATCTCCCCCATAATCAACAGTCCCTATCAGAGTGGTACATTTGCTACAACTAATGAACCTACATTGACACAGTATTATCACTCAGAGTTGATAGTTTAAATTAGGGATCACCCTTGGTGTGCACATTCTATGGATTTGGAAGTATATAATGATATGTGTCCATCCTTATAATATCACACAGAATAGTTTTACTGCTCTAAAAATCTGCTATATTTTGCCTATTCATCTCTTATCCCTGTTCTCACAGCCTCTGACAGCCACTGATCTTTTTATTGTATCCATAAATTGGCCTTTAAAAAAATGTCCTAGAGTTGGAATCATATGGAAAGTAATCTTTGAGTACTGGCTTCTTTCACTTAGTAACATGTATTTCAGTTTTCTTCCAAGTTCTGTTGCTGTTGTTTTAGTTTTGTTTGTTTGTTTGTTTCCATGGCTTGATGGCTTATTTCCTTTTAGCACTGAATAATATTTCATTGTCTAGAAGCACCGTATTTATTTATCCATTCACTTACTGAAGGTGATCCTGGTTGCATCTACAAGGCTGCTATATGTATTTTATCAGGTATACCTTTTGCAAATATTTCCCTCCTTCTGTACCTTGTCTTCTTGTTCTCTTGCCTGTGTCTTTTGCAGAGAAGAAATGGTTAACTGTAAATGAAGTTCAGCTTATCAACTCTTTTTCCATGGCTTGTGCTTTTGGTGCTGTATCTACAAAATCCTCACTTAACCAAGGTCATGGTGAATATGGAAAGGATGGGACTTTAGGTAGGGAAAGGATAGGGGCCCCAACTAGGCTCTGAGGATATTTCAGGTATGCAGATGCTGAGGCATAACAAAGACAGATCAGGAATAAAGTCTAAGACCACCCTATCAAAAAAATAAAAAATAAAAAAATAAGACCACCCTATCGCAGTCACTAGGGTTGAAATGTTTTTGTAATAATTATGTTCTAACCACAGAAAATAAACATAACCACAAAAACTAATCAGGCCTCAAAGGAAAAGTTCACTATAAAGATTAATAAGGCCTAGCAATGCATATCTATAGATCATAGATGTCACAGATACAAAAACTCTCACACAATGTATAAATGTCATGTCTAATTCCAGGCCACTGACATAACCACCAGCAAGTTTCCTGGTAAGTTCTAATAAAGAGCCAGAGATGAAAAGCCCTCATTGGCAGCACAGTCAAGACCCCTCTCACTCCTGAGATTTTCTGTATCTTTGTTTAATAAAATATTATTGCTTTGCTCATTCTTCTTTGAGATTCATTCTTCGACTTCATGAGACAGGAACTTCACTTTCCTGCTTCAATAGTTATAGAGATTTTTCCTTATTATCTTCTAAGAGTTATATAGTTTTGCACTTTACATCTAGATCTGCATCCATTTTGAGTTAATTTTTGAGTAAAGGGCATAAGATGTTTGTGTCTAGTTTTTTTGTTTGTTTTGTTTTGTTTTGTTTGTTTGCTTGTTTGTTTTGGCTAGTAGTTGTCCAATTGTTCCATCACTGTTTGTGGAAAAGAATATATTTTAATCCATTGTATTGCCTTTGTTCCCTTGCAAAATCACTTGACTATATTTATATAGGTCTATATCTGTGCTTTCTATTATGTTCTATTGATATATCAATAGAACATAATAAAGATCTTTATCCATTCTTATCCTATCACAAAGAAGCATTGTAGCAAATTTTGACATCAAATACTGTCATCCCTCCAACTTTGTTACTATTTAATATTATGTGTGCTATTCTGTGTCTTTGGCCTCTATAATCTTTGGAATTAGTTTGTTTTGTGATCCACTGTATAATGTGCTAGGATTTTGTTTGAGATTGTACTGAATCTATAGATCAAGATGAACTAACATCTGGACAATATTGAGTCTTTCTATCCATGAACATGGGCTATCTCTCTATTTGTTTTGTTCTTCTTTGATTTTGTTAGCATTTTCCTCATATAGATCTTATACATATTTTGTAGATTTATACTTAAATATTTAATTATCATGGTTGCTAATGTAAATAGTATTGTGTCTTTATTTTCAAATTTCATTTGTTCAAAACTGGTATGTTCAAAAGCGTAACTTCTTGCAACCTTGTTATAATTATTTATTTCTCCTTTTTTTCCCCTATTGTTTTGGATTTTTTCAGATGATCATGTATGTCATCTATGAACAAAGATTTTTTTGTGTGTCCTCCCTTCTAATCTATATATACACTTTTCTTTTTTCTTTGTCTTATCTCATTGCCTTAACTAAGATTTCCAGGATGATGTTGGAAAGGAGTGATGAGCAGGGTATCATTGCGCTGTTCTTGATCTTAGTAGAAAAGCTTTGTGTTTCTCACCATTAAGTATAATGTTAGTTGTGGGTTTTTTGTTTTGTTTTGTTGTAGATATTCTTTATTCAATTGATGAGTTCTCCTTTATTTCTAGTTTACTGAGAGTTTCATTATGAAGGAAGTATTGGATTGTGCCAAATGCTTTTTCTGAATTTTTTGAAATAATCTGTGATTTTTTTCTTTCTTTTATAGCCTGTTAATATGATGAATTACATTAACTGATATTTGAGTGTTGAGCCAGGCTTGCATGCCCAAGATAAGTCCCACTTGGTGATGGTTTATAATTCTTTTGATACAACACACAACATGCTCTTTATAATACTGGAAAATTATTCAATATACTTAAAACTTATATCATGAATAAGTAAAAAAGTGATTTGTTAGTGGTTTTGTACAGATAAAAATGAGTTGCTTCTGGTTTTTGTCCATAATTTTGTTATATTTTCTTTTTCTCTATTTTTGAGTAACAACTACTTTGAACGAAAATGAGTTAAAGTTTGTAAAGAAGGGTACCTGGGTGGCTCAGTTGGTTAAGTTTCTGCCTTCAGCTCAGGTCATGATCCTGGGTAGTCCTGGGATTGAGCCTTATGTTTGCTCCCTGCTCAGTGGGGAGTTTGCCTCTCTCTTTCCCTCTATTCCTCCTCTCAGCTCATGCTCTCCCTCTCTCTACTCTCTCTCTCTGTCCCTTAAATAATAATAAAATCTTTAAAAAAATAAAAATAAAACTTATAAAGAAACTGCACTAGAATGAGGAACTGAAAGTGCTCCTTTCAATGACCATATATATTAAGTTACATGGTTGCTGTCATTTTCAACTTTTATGATCATATGCTATTACTTTTTAAAAACTCCAGTACAAAAATAAATAAATAAATAAATAAATAAATAAATAAATAAATAAAAAATAAAAACTCCAGTACAAAATAGTCATAAAGGAAAAAAGGTAAAATGTTATATAAATAAAATATAATAAATTCAGTACAGATTATGAATATAGAAAAATTCACTAAATTAACTCCCCCCAAAAGAACCCCAAATCAGAGGAAATTGGCAGTGCAACTCTCCCAAAAGAACCCCAAATCAGAGGAAATTGGCAGTGCAACTCTCCATTAACTACTCGTTCAATAAGTTGCAGATATGAAAAAAATAGTATGAATCAGAAATTCAAAAACCAGTATAAAAAAACAGTGTTAGCAATGGAAATGTGTAAAACAAATTAAAACTCAGAATCAAACTCAGAAAATACTTTGAAGGAAAATATAAAATAATCTTAACAACTCACAAAATTGCAACAAGCACAAAGGAGTAAAACTGCAGCCATGTGTATAACAGGAAGAAATGACAAATAAAGTGAAATAGAAAAATAAAGCAAAAATCTTAAAGGTACAAAGTGAAATAGGGTGAAAAATGTTTTGAACTTACAAAAATAGACTATCATTAAGTGATACTTATTGAGCAGCTTATAGCCAGCTCTCTCTTAAAATACAGCACAATGCACTAAAGAAATTCAGAAAAGGTCCACTGTTGGGATCCCTGGGTGGCGCAGCGGTTTGGCGCCTGCCTTTGGCCCAGGGCGTGATCCTGGAGACCCGGGATCGAATCCCGCATCGGGCTCCCGGTGCATGGAGCCTGCTTCTCCCTCTGCCTGTGTCTCTGCCTCTCTCTCTCTGTGACTATCATGAATAAATAAAATCTTTAAAAAAAAAAAAAAAAAAAAGAAAGAAAAGGTCCACTGTTATCCAGTAGTGTGAGCACAATTAGCAGTCCTTTGCTATTTACATACTTTGCACAAAATGTTTTTAAAAGGTATTTCTAAAAAAGTATATAGTTTGCCCTTTTGTAATATATTTTCTTTGTAATGATGTTTTCTTAGGTGAGGTTTTGAACACATTTTCCATATAGTAGAAACCATTATTTCAAATGCGTTATATTTTAAACTACCATGTTACATATTTTAATGAGGCATCTATTTGAATATAATTTAATTGACTATGGTAGATCTAGCAATGTTTCTTAAAACAGTAGAAAAATGCTATTATTAAACAAAAGATATCCCATATAGCTGTGGTGACAGAAATATAGTAATGGAGCCATTAATCGTAAATACTTATTATAATTGTTTAGGAACATTTTACTTATACAAAACTCAGATAACTAAATATATTCTAGGAAAATATATAATTCTTTAATGTATTTTCAATTAGATGCATATCCTAGAATTTCTTCTCCAATACTTCACTTCCCTATTGAACAGATCAGAACTGGACCACTGAAGAAAAGTATCTATGTCCAGTGCATAGTTTTCCTTTTAATTACATGAAGAAATTAATTAGATGTTTGAAAGTGATTGTTAATCTATATTGAAAAGTGCCAATTTTAATAAAAGCTCTGAAAAATATCCACAGAAAGGTAAAAAAAAAAAAGAATTATAATTCTTATACTTTCTTTCCCTTGAGTTTCTCATCAATAGTATAAATTCCAGCAAAAAAAAAAAAAAAAGTATTTCACCATGATATCAGACTAAACCTTATAATGACTATGGAATAGCTAAACCATGTAATTATCTATTTAAAAGTCTAATTATACTAGTTTAAGAATTTTATTTTTCTTTCTTCTTTTACAAATCAATATTTTAATAGTACTCATTGTCATTTGAAAATAAATAAAATTTTAACACAGTATTTTGACCACTGGAGAAACCACTCAATATTAAAACTGCGAAATCAATGTATTTTTTTAAAGAAAGATTTTTATGTTTTTTTTTTAATTTTGATCTAAATATTATAAGCAAAAGCGTTCTGTTTCAGATATTTTGAAAGATTGATGTTATACATACACATTTTTCTACAGAACTAATCCTAAACTACTTGCCAATTGTAAGAGTTATTTAGGCATTTTCATAGTGAAATCTTTAAATGATTGCATATAATGTATTTAAATGAGTGATCTATTTAGAAAAACAAATTACTGCTATGTAGACCTATCATTTTACCCCCAAATAGTAGAAAAATGTAGAAATTGTTAACTCTTCAATATAGCATTGGTATCAGTAATACTTCCTTATATTCCCTTATTTTTATATTTTTTCCATTAAATCCTCCAGTCCTCCACTATAACGTTTTCAAGCAGAATTCCTTATAAGCAACTCACAAGGGGATGCCAGTTTGCCTCAGCAAAGAAATATCTTCGAAAATAGTTAAAAGCAGGAACTCTTTATGAAGTAAAGGGCGGGACTAGTTTTAGGTTTTCCCATTAATCATTAAGCTAACTACTATTGTTTCTATTTCACAGATAAGGAAATTGAGACTTGGAGATTTTTATTTAACATCCCTTAGTGAGTAACATACTTGACATTCAAAATTTGGGTGGATCTTCAGAGATGATTCTTTTTTTATTTTTAAGATTTTATTTATACAAAAAAAAAAAGAGAGAGAAATTTTATTTATCCATTAGAGACAGAAACAGAGAGAGAGACAGGCAGAGAGAAGCAGACTCCACACAGGGAGCCTGACATGGGACTTGATCCCGGGTCCCCAGGATCACGCCCGGGCTGAAGGTGGCGCTAAACCACTAAGCTTCCGGGGCGGCCCTTCAGAGATGATTCTTAATCACTTTACTAAACTGACTCTTCAAAAGCCACTAGGTTGCTGCAAGCTAAATATTTGACATTATGCTGAAAGGCTTTGGTCTGACTTGGATTCTATTAAGGCCACTGGGGACCTTTGAGTGAATTGTTACTGTGATGCTCCAACATCTTTGACTGACTTCATTACCTAGCAGTGAGAAATTTAATAAGTATACGAAATTACTACTTCTAGATTAATCAGGCATGCCTTAAAATCACAACTTTATAGGGGCACTTGTGTGGCTTAGGCAGTTAAGTATCAGCTTTTGGCTCAAGTCATGATCTCAGCGTCTTGGGATTAAGCCCCACTTTGGGATCCCTGAACAGCAGGGAGTCTGCTTCTCCCTCTCCTTCTGCTTTCTCCCTCCACCTTTCATGCTTTCTTCTTCTCATAAATAAATAAATAAATAAATAAATAAATAAATAAAATATTTAAAATTGCAATCTTATGAGAATGATTGACTGAATAAAAGCCATGCTGCTTACCTTGCAGAACTGCCTTTGATTTCAAAGCTGTGATTTAGGAGAGTATCAGGGATGGTTTTGCACTCGGTGGACATTTTTAAGACTCCCAGTGGTTTCCTTCTGATTATGTAAATTAGTATTCACGGAGGTCATTTCCCATAGGAAGTATCATTAAATGTACCTGAAATGACTAGCTTCAAATCAGAGCAGATACTAGAGATCACTTGTTCTCCAGAATAAGAAAAACAGGAATGACACACTCCAGAGCATTCAACTGTCAGTTCAGATATGCCACTCATTGCTGAAATGATGTAGATTCACACCAGTGTACTGTGTGGGGAGTCAAATAATAATAAGGGCAAGAATAAAACAGCATTTAATCACTGGCTACCTCCTGTGCATCAGGCAGTGTGCCAAGTGCTCTTTACATGCATTATCTTTAATCTGTTCAATAATCCTTTACTGTAGGGATTATTATCCCTAGTTTATAGAAGAATAACAGAGGCTTAGAGAGATTAAGTGATTTTTCTCAAGGACTGCAGATCTAGTAAATTGTATATTTGGAATCAGAGCTCCAGGATGTTTGTCACTGACGGCCACAAATAAAGGGATTATGTTATAAATGTATGACATTAACAAGTATCAGAGAGAAAGAATTTTAGTCACAACATATTCCATCATGTGGCATACAACTGTTTAATTATTCACCTACTAGTGAAAAACAATACTGGGTTAGGTCAAGGTGCATCAGCCTGATGAATTTCTTACAGAATGAGTGAAAGAATCTTTAGATCCATCTTTTTGCACTTTTGCTTCGTATGTGCTCACCGTTTACATACTCAACTAACTTCTCTTTTGGTGCAATCTTTTTCTTTTTTTCTGGCATTCTAAGTGGTCATATCTAGGCCAATGTCCTATCTTACACATTTGAGTCTCTAGCTCAGGCTCAATTTCTAAAGCATCATTCGAAAACCAAATTGAAAAAAGTGGATAGCCACCCATGGAAGTATTGTGAAGCTTGCAACCTTTTTTTTTTTTTACACTTATTTTATTAACCATTTCTTTCATACTTGCTATCAACCCTCTTGAAGAAAGATATTTCTCTCTGCCCGTTGCCTTGTAAAAGGCCTGCTATGCTTGCTATATTAAAAGAAGACAAATAATTAATTCAATAATTCTGTGTAATGTTTATTATCTATTTTCACGATGAGCTCTACATGTGGAAGGAACTGTGCACTCAAGATTGTGATCATCACCAACTTACTGTTTCCAAAGAGTATTGTGCAACTGAAGGGTGTATTGTGTGTGTATGCTTGGAGTGGGGAATAGGGTATAGTATTATTTCAAAGAAGCTTCCACATACTTAGGCAATGAATGGCATAAAATCTCTGAAAAGTACTAGGTTACAGCAAGATAATTGAAGATATGCAATCTACATTGTTAGAATTATGTGCTTTTTAGAAGAAGCCAAATGTTTTCTGAAGATACTACATGAGAAAAAAAATGTAGAGTACAGGTAGAACTGTGTTCTTTTAAGAGTCAGAGATTTCTATAATTCACACAAAAACAAAACTATTCTTTTGGATGTTAAGACAAAACTTTAGAATGTGTATCTACTTATGTTACATGTTTGATTAATTACAATGATTTTGGTTCCAAAATTTAAAGGTAGCTGAAATTTTGCTGGACTAATGTCCAAACTGATTATGTCCACGTTTTCAATAAATAACAAAACAGACGGAAGAAAAGTGTTAAAGTTAACTGGACTTTCCTTCCCATTATCTTTCAAGTTAAAAATCTTTAATACAGAGCAGCCCAGGTGGCTCAGCAGTTTAGCACTGCCTTCGACCCAGGGTGTGATCCTGGAGACCCGGGATCAAGTCCCACATCGGGCTTCTTGCATGGAGCCTGCTTCTCCCTCTGCCTGTGTCTCTCTCTCTCTCTTTTTCTCTCTCTCTCTCTGTCTTTTATGAATAAATAAAAAAAGATCTTTAATCCAGAATCATTACTTCCCCTAGAATTTTCTATTATTTTAGGGAGCTCTGCTTTACATATGTTTTGAGTGATAAAATATGTTTATAGTAATATTAGCCCAACAAAATAACTTTGATACAAGATGACAAAAATGAAACTGTTTTCAGATTTTGGAATATAAATTTAACAAATATATTTTGAGCTCCAGCTGTGAAATTTGGTATTTTTCTGAACAAGTAATAGCAAAATGGCCAAAATGCTCTTCTCTTATGGAGATTATATTTTTGTTTGAAACAAAATATACAAAAACAAATACATAAGCAAAGTTTATATATATATATATTATATTATATACATTATTTGTTTATTCATGAGAGACACAGAGAGAGAGGCAGAGACATAGGCAGAGGGAGAAGCAGGGTCCCCATGGAAAGTCCGATGTGGGACCCGATCCAAGGACCCTGGGACCACGACCTGAGCCAAGGGAAGATATTCAACCACTAGCCATACCGGTGCCCAGTTTATAATTTTTATGTGATGTTTAGTGCTATGGAAACAAATGCAAAGAAAAGATATAGGGAATGTTTTTTTTTATTTTTTTTTATTTTTATTTTTTGATCTAGGGAATGTTGGTGTGGCCATTTAAGATTATTTATTTATTTGAGAGAGAACAAGAGAGATCAGGGAGTGAGAGGGAGAATAAACTTTAGATGACCTGAACATCTTTCCATGAGAGCAAAACTTTAAAATATGTTTTAAAATGTTGGAGGATAATTTTATATGAGGTTAAGGAAGAAAAGAAACGCATGAATAGCACAAACAAAAGAAAGTTTGATATCTTATATAGGGCAAAGGAATATTAGAGAAAAAAGCAAACTCCAGACTGGAATATAATTTTTTTCTAAGCATTTATGAAACACTTAGCCATTATCAGCACTGTATTAAGAATTCCTGCATATCAATAAATAAAAGGTAAAAAAGTTTACAAAGGATATAAAAGGCTATTTATGGAAGAGGAAATCTGAACCCTCAATAACCATAAGTAAATATTTATAATTTTTAAATGGAAAATGCCAGTGAAAGGATTCAAGTAAAGATTTTACATTTATGAAAATGGCATGTACTTTTATGAAAGCACATATGGATGTTGATATTGTAGAAATGTAGACACAAAGAATACACATCTACTGCAGAGTTACGTGTAGGTATCCTAAAGAAACATATATATATATATATATATATATATATATATATATATATATATGGAATTTATATATATAAATTATAGATATATAAATATATCATATATATACATACATATACGTATATATATAAGATATATATGTATATATATATGTATATATATAAGAATTATGGTTGTAGCCTGAAACAGTTGAAATAAAGAAATTGATGGCACCAATTATAAAACTCCAAACTTGGCAAATTACTTACTTCAGAAAAAAGCACAGATTTGAGAAGACTATATTTTTAGGTCTACATGATAAATGATTGAGATACCACTGAAGAGCAAGATTTCTGTCCTAAATGGAAGGCATTAAAGGGGTGAATTTTGGTAAGCCCCACTGTGAGCAATAAATGCAAAAGGTAAAAGGATTGCAGGATTTCCCAGCACAGAACTAAAAGAAAATTAGAAATTATTGTCCAGGGATAAAAGTTAAGAGAACTTTGCAAACTACTGTAACCTTTGCAGCTTTCCCATGTGTGTTATTTTTTCTATTCCTTGTCTTTATCTTAGTACTGATTTATAGAATATACTTGTATTAAGGATTATGTTAGCTAAGGGAAGAGGGGTTTTATGTATGCAACAGAACACTATGGTTTTATGTATGCAACAGAACACTATGGTTCAAACACTATTAGTGTTTGGGACTCTTTTTTATTTCTGTTTACACTCTCTAGTTAAAATATTTTACAGTAAGGCTGTGTTTTTTAAGTTCTTACCTTTTATGTGATTGTCTGATGCCTTACAAAGGCCTTCTAAAGTCCTCCACACCAGTGGTATAAAATCTATGGAAAATGAGTTGCATTTCATGCAAATTGGAATTATGAAATATTTAAATCGTGTTTAACAAGCACTAATAAACACTCACTTTATTTGCAATTTAGAAATAATGTGATGATCTTGAGAATTATAAATTATTGTACATTTCAAAGATGGGAAGCCAAATGAGATGTAAATCATGTTTACACAATTATCCCATGGCAGCGAAGATTCAACTGGCAAAGAGAAATAGCTGCCATTATTTATCAGAATGTTTTAAACCCTCACTATGTTCATGTGTATCAGAACTTCTCTCAGAATTGATGGTGACAAGTGTGCTGTCATTTTAATCTTCACTGTTACCATAATCAGTTGATTAACTTGTTATTAAGAAAAGGTATTTATTCTCATGCTGGAAATGTGCTAAACTCAGTACATTGGTGCAGCGTTTAGAAGTGAAATGCCAAGAGTAGGTCAGACAACTGATATGCTACATTATGCGATTAATTTAGGAATAAAATATGAAAAATATTACAAAGAAAGATGGAAAAAAAAAGAGCCATGCTAAACTGACATAAGTTTAATCATGTAACTTTCTGTTTTTTACATCATAATGACTAGGAAGAGAATATAAAACTAATTCATTTTTAATTACTTCGAAATATAATTATATGAGTTTTTAAATAATGAGGATATCCTGAACTAGATAATTATCTTGATATATTTTAAAATAACTTAGTTAATACAAATATCTTATTTGACACATTTTTCAAAGTGAAAGTAGTATTCAAATTATCAAAAACAGTGTGGGCATGTAATTTCAAGTAGGCATTTAATTCTGCTTGCTGTTTACTTCTCCCTTTTTCCTTTTCCTTTTTTCTTTTTGCCTCTTTCTTTCTCTTTTCTCCTTTTCAATCCATAATGCTTCCAGTTTTTAAGTTAGTATAGATTTTTGAACAAGCTCTCTATCCTCTGCAAAAAAAAAAAAATCCTAGGGATTAAACCCACTCTAAATTGTTGTGTGTAATTACTGAAAATAAACGAGAGTCCTAGGCTGAAATAGAGAAATCTTTATAGGAAACTAGAGATCTGGGATCCCTGGGTGGCACAGCGGTTTGGCGCCTGCCTTTGGCCCAGGGCGCGATCCTGGAGACCCGGGATCGAATCCCACATCGGGTTCCCGGTGCATGGAGCCTGCTTCTCCCTCTGCCTATGTCTCTGCCTCTCTCTCTTTCACTCTCTGTGACTATCATAAATAAAGAAAAATTAAAAAAAAAAAAAAAAGAAACTAGAGATCTTTCAGAGTATGCGAGGAATTTATCACAACTGGTTGATTCCCCAAGGATAGTTTCCCCATTAACTTACAGATTTCTGAATTTACAAAAAAAACACTTTGTATTTGTCTTTGTGGCTCATAATCACAAATTCTAAATACACTGCTTTTTATTATTTTGAATCCTGGATCTCAGCCTAGTGTCATATGTGCAAGACAAGTATCTCATGATTCATCAGTGATTACTTGAAATTGTTGTGTGACATATTATGCCATAGCACATAGCTACTCTTAACTATTAATCATAACTAGAAATCTAGCTAGGCATCCACTGCCCCCTTTTCATATCTATGTTCTTTAAGTAATAGTTTTACATAAAATATGATGTAAAATATAGTTAATCTAGGATTTTTTTTTCCTGTATTATAATTTAGCTATTCCTTTACATAAGAGAAATTTTACTCTTGTCCTCAAGGAACAGATCCTATTTCCCTCCCCATATTTTGCTTTTTAACCTGTGAAAACTATTCCTGAAAATAGTCTTTTAGATTAGTCCCAGTATGTAGGTTTCATTTACCCGCCTTATTTATGCTTCATGTTTTATTTATTTTTCTAATTAGAAACTCAGCCAGGTTCAAATGCTGAAAGCAGAAAACAGGCTGAAGGGACCCACATTTTGTCTTTTGGAGTCTTAGGTGTACATAATCAATGCCCCTTGTAGAAATGCACAACATGAGCTAATTTTTATAAAACTGGAACAAGCCTCTCATATAATTTTTATAATACCATAAAACCTAATGTTATGTTAAATTATTTTTTATATTCTACAAGGACATTAGTAGGAGACACAGTAGTGAAAGGTACAGTCTTTTCAATGTTCTTTGCATTTCATTCTACAATGGATACCCTTTAATTTTCCAACTTTACTTCCAGCTAATTACAAAAATTTAAATTATCCCAACAAATGATATTTTAAATATTTTAACATATGTGATTTATCATTTTAAAAATTATTTCCAACCTTGTACATTTTATTCATTTATTTTTTTAAATCTAGGTACATTTTAGAATTGACACATTTTCTATATAAAAAACTGTGTATTGGCAACCAAAAATGTTGCATTTGTTTATAAATGAAAGTGTTCATTTGCTACTCTCCATTTCCAGCCTCTTAAATATTAATCAGTTCTTTATTACATGGAAGGGATTTCAAAAATAAACCACAACTTTATCCTCCTTGTGTATTTTACTTTATTTTAAACTAGAATAAATTTTAGGGTGTATCAAAACATAACAGTTGTAATAATAGCAATTTCAAACTGAACAAGTAAGTTTAAAATGTCATTTCTTAAGACACTAAATTATTTGTTCTGTAGAACACATAACAAAATAAGACCAAAAATTAAAATAATACTTACAGCAGCTACTATTTTAGCTTGAAGTTTTGAGAAATTGTGTGGTTTATTTAAGGTCATAGAGATATTAAGAATCAAATTTATGAAACTAATTTAGATGTCTTGAACCATCTTGTATTTTTTGCCACCAAAACATTCTGTTAGATACCAAAATGTGTACTTCTGTTCTTATATTCCTATTTAACTGGCATTCTGGAAAACCCTTATTGTCATTGTTATCAGAACCTCTTTATCTCTCTTAGTTGTTATTCTGGACCCTTCTATAGAAATACAACAATCATTGTCTTTATCTGCATTTCTACTTTCTACATCTAAATTGTATCAAATTTTATTTTAAATTGCCTCATGGATTTTACATTCCTTTTTATTGTTGGTATTCTTATCCTGGTCTAGGCCGTTTATCAGCTAATTACTGAGTTATTGAAATGGTTTAATTTCTGCTCACATTTTCTTTCGTCTCAATTCCAGTGGTGTTGTAACTGAACTAGGTGAGTTCACTCCATGGGGAGTTACAGGTAGAAACTACACCAGGTAGACTTGTCACACAAAGGAAACTTGATTTGCATCACATAAGGACATCATAGAGAATAACTTCCAAAGCTGTAACTTCCTGAGTGGGAGTGAGTGGGTTTCTTTTTCTTTTTCTTTTTCTTTCTTTTTTTTCTTTTTTCTTTTTTCTTTTTTGAGAGAGGAGAGCGAGCACAAGAGAGGGGAGGAGCATAGGGAGAGGGAGAGGTAGAGGGAGAAAACCTCAAGCAGGCTCCTTGCTGAGCATGAGCCCAGTGCAGGGCTCATCCCAGGACCCCGAAATCATGACCTGATCTGAAATCAAAAGTCCGATGCATAAAGAATTGAGCCACCCAGGTGCCCTGTTTCATTTCTTCAAGGCTAGGATGAATATTCAGAAAGGGAGTTTTGTCCTTGCCTATAAAGGTGGACATAAGGTTATGCAGACATAGAAAACATTCTCATATGTGCATCTTATATTATGATAAAGAAGCTTGTGCTCCTCCCAGAGTGAAGACTTTGATATTATAAGGAAGCAGAGGTAACTGTCAGACAAGGGGAAGGGGGCTATGGGCGTGCTCCAAGAGCTGGTATAAACTTGGGCTATTTATTTCAGGTTAGGAGTAGGGTCTTGCTTACTTTTGAAACAGCAGTGGGAGTTTTACCACTGATTTATTGCCTGCAGTATGGTTAGGCTATATCCTGGCCTGATACCCTGAGACTATTAGTTTTTGCATTCCCTTTGTTTCCTTAAAATTCTTAGCTACTGAGGCTTTTACATTTCTTTGTAATTCTGACACTCCCTAGGAAGTTGTAGGAGAAATGTGCTAGGGCAAAAACCAGTAAGGAATAGATCATGGAAAAATAGACGGGGGCCTAAAATGACTTCTTTCTGGGGACCCCTTACACTTTCTGCTTGCAGTTAGTGTACAGTTATTGCTGCAAGACCACTGTCACTCTGTCACTACATTGACCAAGACCCTATAAATGTTTTTGTTGCCTAAACAATCACAATAGGAGCCCATACTGTTTATCCAACTCTCAATCTTATTTTATTTTATTTTATTAATCTAATTTTATTTTTTTAAATATTTTATTTATTTATTCATGAAAGACACAGAGAGAAAAAGAGAGGCAGAGACATAGGCAGAGGGAGAAGCAGGCTCTATGCAGGGAGCCTGATGTGGGACTTGATCCAGGAACTCCAGGATCACACCTTAGTCCGAACGGAGGCAGGCCCTAAACCACTGAGTCACCCACGTGTCCCTCAATCTAATATTATATTAAACAATAAACTTGGATCTAATCAGAGGTTTTCTCAAAGCCCCTGGAACTTATTTCTCATGCTGTACTCTATCTATGTTTTGCCTATTTTTGCCTTTCGACCTAGCAAAATCTTTCCTGTTCTCACTTAATCTAAGTTCCAAACATTAATCAACAGAAGTCCTACTTCCTCAAAGAAGCTTACTCCAGCAGTAACTTTCTCTACCATAGGAGAATTGCCTCCTATAGTCTGATAGTAATAACACTTATTCTGAGGACGTCTCTGTCTCTATTTTTTTTTAAAGATTTTATTTATTTATTTATGAGAGACACAGAGAGAAAGGGAGAGAGAGATAGGCAGAGGGAGAAGCAGGCTCCCTATAGGGATCCTGATGTGGAACTGGATCCCGGAACTCCGGGATCATGCCCTGAGCTGAAGGCAGACGCTCAACCACTGAGCCACCCAGGAGCCCCTTCTTTGCCTCTGTTGAATAAGAAAATTAATATCCCAATCTCAGAAGCCAATATATTACCTCTTTTTCAATTCCTTAAAATACCTCTTTAAAATATTTATAAGTGTCTATTTTTTTCCAGAACATGAGTATTCACCAGAAAAAAATTCATGGCAATTTTAATATTTTTCCTGAAAAATAATTTGGTATGAGTATCTGAAAGCACAAAGATGCTTCACTCTGTTCCTGGCACACATGATACAGTCAGGACAAGTTAGAATGGGCAGAGGTGGGCTTTAGGAATGTTGAGATAGGCTTTGCCTAAGGGGTGACATTTAAGCAGATAACTAGAATGCTAAACAGAGAAATAGAGAAGACATACAGAAAGAATTGGGACAGGAAAGGGATTCAAGTGTGCTAAGATAGAAAGAAGTAAAAGATGCTGTTATAGCTAGAGCCCAGGGAGAGAGGGTACAAATGGAATGGAAAAGGCAAAGTTCAGGTAACATAGGACTTTATAAAGTATACTAAGGATTTTTGAAATGTATATTAAGGACAATGGGAAACAACAGAAGACTTTTATGCTAAATGTGATGGAACTTAAATTACATTTTTTAAATTGACGCACATTTTTAAAAAATGTTCTTAGTTGACACACTATGTTACATTAGTTTCAGGTGTGTAACATAGTGATTTGACAACTCTGTAGATTTCTATGCTCACAGTGTGGCTACCAGTTTTCACTATCCCATTAACTGCATTCTGTGCTGTACCTTTTACCTCTGTGATTTATTCATTCCAAAACTGGAAACCTGTATCTCCCACGCCCCTTCACCCTTTCCTTTCTCCTCACCTCCATCCCCTTTGGCCTTAGGCAATGGCAAATTAATATTTTCAACAGCAATATAAAGAGGATTTTAAAAATTCCTGCATTACGTATAATTTGACAACATAATAAAACACAAAATATGAACATATTCATAAAAGTATATGTCATAAGGATTGCTTAAGCTTCTGAACACTATGCAAAATTAAACCTGATAACATGGAGTATTGCTTGGCATCTTTCCAAAGGAGTTTTAATTTAGTAGCATAGGCATTGTTTACAGTTCTTTGTTCCCTTCCTGTTTACCAAAGTCAATTTCACTTATTTATCATAATAGTTGCAGGTTTTAGTAACAGTGAATTTCATATTTTCTTAGAGAAGAAAAATATCTTTACATATATACATGTCATGAATAATTAATTCTCTCTCTCATTCTCTCTCTCTCTCTTTTGAGGATGTGTGTTAAAGCTGTTTGGTCTTGCATGTTATTTCAAGTACTTGGCTAGTAAGTCAACCCTGAGACTCACAGAGTCCATCTTAAGATTATTTTTTCCAAATAAGTTAAAGACACAATATTATATTACTTCCAGTAATATGCTATTTGAGACCATAAACATCATTAATATTCAGAAGTTTAAAAGATACACACAATTGTTTACGTAACTGTGCATTTAGATAATACATGTTTGTAATGTTTTTTTTTTTTTTCTCTAAGGCAAATCTAGTGATGATTTTATTTTTTTTTTAAGATTTTATTTATTCATGAGAGAGAGAGAGAGGCAGCGACATAGGCAGAGGAAAAAGCAGACTCCATGCAGGGAACCTGACGTGGGATTCAATCCTGGGCCAAAGGCGGCAGTAAACCACTGAGCCACCCGGGCTGCCCCATGATTTTAGCCTTTGAATTGCATTTCACCAATTTTGAAGTTGGTATTGCTTTAATATATTCATAAAACGGCTCTTTGTGTGACTACTTTGAATATCTTTTCATTATCATTCTTGAGTCAACATTTTTTGTTAGCACAAGTAGTAGTTTATTGTCTTGTTTTTGAAATGTTAAAGAAGACACATCTTGTGTCTGGTTTCTAGATCTAACTTTCCTTGTACATATGTTGGTTTAAAATGTAATGTCGTAAGTAGAAGCAAAGGTTAGGAAAAAAGAATGGAGGGACAAAAAGGAAGTTATAATTTCCTGCCAGTTCACAGAGATGGCAAGGAATTGAATGATGTCTAAATTATGAAGGAGGAGATAAAAACAATAGATATTATGCTACCTTATAACCTTAACTGGGAAGGAAATAAGTTTTGAAAAAAAATGATAAACAAATTTGAGCCATAAATACTTAATGAAATAATCTAAAATTTATATCCTGTGCATGCATACCTAATTTTGTGTCTATGCACTCCTCACATACATTGATTCTTAAGAGATTTAAACACTGTATTTAAAGTATATTAACCCCACTGCTCTAAATTAGTGAGAAATTATTTATGAATTAAGTACATTTTAAAATTCAAGAACTTGTGTTTGAAGCAGTTAGACATAGCTGCATTCTTTACCAAACTGTGAGTACTTGTATAAGTGATAATCTAGAGGCTTTCCCAGCATTGTTAAAATAAGTTCTTCAGAATATAAGCACTTCAGAATATAATGATTCTAGATGGAAACTCAAGTCTTTAGGAATGAATGAAGAGGAAAGAATATGTTAAATACATGATCAAGTATAGAATTACATTTCCTTTCAAATTTCCTAATATGCATATGACTATTTAAAGGCAAATCTATTACACTGTGTGGTGATATTTATAGCATACATATATGCAGTATATATAGCAACTACGAAAGGGATTGAGAAGGATATTAATAGAATATAGTTGAAAGCGCTTTCATTTTATTTAAATTTTACTTATACAAAATAAAAAGTTAAATTATAAGATTTATATATAATGTATAAATTAAATAAGAAAAGATATAAAAGCTCTATAGATTAAAATGGAATTCTATATATTATATATATGTGTGTGTGTGTGTGTGTACATAAGTATGTGTATGCTGTGTATTCCTCAAGAGAGTGAGAGAGCAACAAAAGAGGAGAAAAACCTGAAGACAGAAAAAAAAAGTAACTCCATAGACAAATATAACTGAACATATTACATTAAATATTAATGGACTTAAACTTCAATTACACAGCAAAGATTGTCAGAGTGGATACAAAAGGGCAGTACAACTGTTTACAAAGATCTGAAATAGATACATGTTAAATATGTATTTGTTTCAATGTAATTGTCAGAAAAAAATATACTATACCAACAAGAAAGAATATGAAGCAGGATGGGCTGTATTAACACCAGATAAATTAGACTTACACATAAAGGTAGAGAACATTTTTTTTTATAACATAGACCTATATAAATGCAAATATAAATTTTTAAAATGCAAATATAAATGTAAAATGAAAACTATAAATTCCTGGAAGATAACATAAACAGTATAGATGACCTTGAATTTGGTGATTATTTAGATACAACACCAAAAACACTGATCCATGAAAGAAAAAGATTGATTAGCTGGACTTCATTAAAATTAAATACTTTTGCCCTGCCAAAGTCACTCTCAAGAGAATGAAAGACATGCCACAGATTGAAAGAAAATATTTATAAAAGGCATATCTGATAAAGGATTGTTATGTAAAATATACAAAGAACTCTTAAAAGTCAACTATAAGAAAACAACCTGATTAAAAATTGAGCCAAAAAACCTTAATATACAGGATATACAGATGGCAAATTGTGTATAAAAAGATGCTCCACATCATATATCATCAGGAAAATACAAATTAGAGATATCACTACACATCTATTAGAATATACAAAATCCAGAACCTTACAATATCAAATGTATGATATTATTATGATAGACACATGCCATTATAAGTTTATTTTTTTTCCATTATAAGTTTAAAATAAAAAAAATTTAAAAAGTTTAAAATAGAATATTAGTTATTAGTAAAAAGCAACAAACTGCTTATGCGTGAAACAACATGGACAAAATCTTATACATGTATGACTCTATTTCTATGACCTTCTGATGAAGGCAGAAAAGAACTCAGTGGTCACCAAGGGATAGGCTGGCCACAGTTGTTGACTACAAAGGAAAATCAGATTTTGAGAAGGTGATGGAACTGTGTCATGGAAAATCAGATTTTGAGAAGGTGATGGAACTGTGTCATGGTCTTGATAACAGTGATTACATGCCTCTGTGTTTGTCAAGCCTCCTAGAACTGTACACTAAAAGGGTAGCTTTTTCTATATTTTACTTCAAAAAAATAAAAAGAAACAGTGATTATGCATGATTCTATACATAAGATTTGACTAAATATATATTTGTTTAAAGATTTATGTATGTATTTTAGTGAGATTGAGCACATAAGCAGGAGGGGTTGAGGGAGAGAGAATCTCAAGGAGATTTCACACTGAGCGTGGGGCTCTACATGGGGCTTGATTTCATGACCCAGAGATTATAACCTGAATTCAAACCAACTGTCAGTTGCTTAATTGATTGTACCAGCCAGACACACCCTTGGCTAAGTATATTTTTTAGTTTAGTATCTGGGTCATAGTCTACCTTCATTATGTCTTTCTTTTATAGAAACATAAACAAAGTACTAATTAAATTTTGTGGGGTGATAGAATGGATCAATATCATGAGTTTGGTGGTAGTTGAATTAACTATAGATTTATTCAAAAGTCAAAAATTTTACATGAAAAGAGGTAATTTTTAATGTATATAAATTATACCTCAACATATCTGGTTTACATATTTCAGTGGACTGGTATTGAGTAAAATGATAAATAATTGCCTCCTGAGAAGGAAACTTGAAATTTGCATTTAGGATATAGATAGATATCGATATAGATGATAGAGATATAAAATTACATGCCCTGAAGTTTCCATTTAGTGCTAATATGTTAAAGTATAAGAACTCAATTCCTGTAGTAGCATATATTAATTATAACATCACCCCCTCACAAATAGTCTCTTATACATTGACTCTCATTTGAGTTCAATATATTAATCTCACACCTTTTAACAGCAATTAGTGGCAAGAAGCAGTCAGTGGCTCATTTTCGTGGCTTTAATAATTATGAGGAAAATATTTTTTTGTAATGTGAAAATGATGCTTTTAATTCATAATTATGTGTTTCATTATGTATTTATATATTTTAATTAAGTGTAGATTCCAAAAAGAAAGTTAAATTAAATAATACAAAAAATACCATATGGGAAGGCAATACACAGAATTTCCAAACATGTATATAAATGTATGTGATTTGAATATGTGTATACACACTTTTTATTTGGCATCTTTAGTGAGCATCTACTATTTTTCACAATATCGTTTTTATTCTTGAAACAGCATACCACACACTATATTGCAGACACTTCCTTCCTCTATTCAAAGCTCTCTCTTTGGTGGGAGTTATTATTAACACAATATCGACTTTGTAGCCTTAGTTATTTTGTCCAGCAAAAGTACCTAAAAAAAGACAAATGGATTTTTTACCATTTTTTATTCCAAAAATGCCAGAAAAAAGAAATTTTTACTGATTAAATACTGGACATATGTTTTGGAGGCTGTTGGCAGCTGCCTCCCTCTATCCTCATCTTCTATGATGCAGAAAAGTAGCAGTAACAATCATAAAGGTGCAAAAAAATGAAGAAAGGCAACATCAAATTTAAATAATCCCCAAAGACACTTATAAAGCCAAGTCATGTCTATAGTTAAGCCAGATAACTCTTTCTAAATGAAGTCATTCTCACCCATATCAATTAAATAAATAGTATTTTTCTAATCAGTTCAAATTATATGCTATCAACTGCAAGCAATAGTTATGACTGATACATCAGTTATGTATAGTTTGCTAATTAACCTCAATTAGTTGCCCTAAAACCAGTGTTGATTTATGTTGAAATAGTTTAAGCTTTCCCACCAGTGTACCACATACCTGTTACTTGTTTTTTTTTTTTTTTTAAGGTTTTATTTATTTATTCATGACAGGCAGAGAGAGAGAGAGAGAGAGAGAGAGAGAGGGAGAGAGAGAGAGACAGGCAGAGGGAGAAGCAGGCTCCAAGCAGGGAGCGTGACGTGGGACTCAATCCTGGGTCTCCAGGATCACACCCTGGGGCTGAAGGTGGCTCTAAACCGCTGGGCCACCAGGGCTGCCCCCTTTTACTTATTTTGAAACTTGCATTTAGCAGTAGTGCGCATTTTTGTAGAAATATCTTTTTAAAAATAAAGAAATGTTTAATTTTAATGTAACACGCCTACACAAGAGCTTAGAAATTTTAGGCTGTTTGGAAGTATTTCTAGGTTTTTTGCTTATGTAAACATTTATGAAAATGCATGCATAATTGCAAGTGCTAGTTTTAAGGCATTAATAAGAACATGGAAAGAAAAGCAACAAATTTAGAAAATATTAATTACAAATATATTTTGCAAATGCATATATATATTATTCCCAAAATATGTATTTGACTACAAACTCATAATATTTGTATAACTTTCTCAAATCTGTAAGAAAAACATATTTCATCAGAAAAATGTACAAAAGATTTGAATGAGGACTTAGCAAAATAAAATATCCAGATGGATATATTCCTCAACAAATCTTTGTACAGTGAATACGCTCATGACACCACCCCTCAGATCAAGAAAAAACACTAACAGCATTTTGGAAATCTCTTTCATACTCCTTTGCAGTTACTACTTTGTGATGGTAACCACCATAATTTCTATTATCACCACAAAGGAACTTATCCATTTTATATAAATAGAATTAACACACACTCTTCGGCATCTTCTTTCCTGCATTTAGTATTATGTTTATGAGATCCATTCATGTTATTACATCTCTAGTGTATACTTTTTTATTGTAGAATATCATTGTTTGATTATTTTCTAATTTATTTATTTCATGGTTACTAGCATTTGGGTTGTTATCAGGTATAGCTCTTTTTTTTCAGGATTTTATTTTATTATTAATATTATTATTTTATTTATTTATGTATTTTTGAGAGAGAGAGCAAGAGAGAGAAGTTGCTGGAGGAGGGGACGAGGAAGAGAGATAAGAAGACTCCCCGCTGAGCAGGGAACCTAGCATGAGGCTCAATCCAGGGCTCCAGGATAATGACTGAGCTGAAGGCAGACACTTAACCAACTGAGCCACCCAGGTGCCCCCAGGTATATCTCTTGTGAGTAATATTGCTACAAACATTCTGCAATTTTTTTTGGTAAAGGGATATATTTACCCTTTGCTTCCCTTTCAGGTACATTCCTAGGAGATAAGTTGCTGAATCATAGTATATACAGTATGTATGAAAATGTCTAACAGATATTGCCAAAAGTTTGCCTAAAATGGTTTTGTCAATTTCAGTTCCCACCAGAAATATATGAATATTCTAATTCCATATCATCACTAAAATTTGGTTTGTTCATTTTTTTTCTTCTCATGTTCTGGTGGGTATATAGTATCATTCAATTATGATTTTATTTTGCATTTTCCTTAACTGATGAGGTCAAACACTTTTCCTATGTTGATAGCCATTTGGATATATTATTTTGTTTAATGGCTATTCAAGTCTTTTACTTATTATTCCATAGAACTGCTTGTCTTTTTCCTACAGAGTTGAGACATTATTTATGTAAATGCTGTATATGAGTCCTTGTGAAATTTATGTTTTGCAAATATCTCCTCTCAATCTGTTCCTAGTTTTTCCACTCTTTGTTTTTTAAATCTAGTACCTATAAATGTTCTATGCATTTAAAATTTATTATTCATTTATTAAAGATTCACATGAGACATAAAACTTAGAGATACTTCAAAATAGCTATTATATCTAAGATTTATTTTATTTAAAATTTTATTTAAAATTTAAAATAATTATAGGACAAAATACTCCATGAAGATTATTAAAAGAGTAATGATTGAAAATTTCACTAATCTACTAATTAATTATGCTAAGATTTAATTTCCTTTCATATTTTGTGATCTTTATACACTCTTAAGCAATATTTTCTTGATTAAAGAAAAGGTGGTTCTCATAGTCTTACACATTTTCCCCAAGGTGCTTTTTTTCACTGAACGCATTAGAAGGATTACATGTGTTAAAAAGTCCATTTTTTTATGATACACATGAGGAAAGAAAAGAGTCTCTTGGCAAAAGCAAGATATTATTGCTTAAGCATTCCAATCCTGGGAGGACCATTAAATGTAGTGTAAGTTAAACGTATTTTTGTTGCTTTCTGTTTTCTGGTAAATACCACAGCTAGTTGTTCATATAAAACATATAGGGAAATACATTTCAACCTTGAATTTAATTTTCTATATGGAAACCTTATGCATTGTACCCATCTTAGTATAATAAGGTCATAAATCATATTTCTGAAGAATCCTTATTGTAAAGTCTTCAGAGCATGTGAAAACAACTCAGAAGTTACCAGTTTAGCCTTTATTAAGTTACCTTGAATTAATCCCCATTTATGACTCTTGGAAGTGTATCAGTTTACCCAATCTAATTAATCCTTCCACATAATTTTTTTTTTTCCTTCCACATAATTGAAGACTCTTAATATACTTGCCAGTCATTAACAACAATAAAAAATACTAAACTATGACTTAAAGTGAAAAAAATTAAACAGAATTTTGTAAGCAGAAAATTGAGAACACACTTTAATTCACTGAATTTTACCCACTGTCTGGACCATTTAATCATTCCATCAATACATCAATAGGCTGTCTAACAAACTGAAATGGCTCTCGTTTCATTATTCTGACTCCAAATGCTGAAAAAAATTTGGCACTTAAATAAACTAGATTAGATGTGCATTTCACTTTTGACCAAATATATTTGACTCTTTCCCAAACATTAGGCATTTAACAATGACATCTGTTAACCACATAGAGTAGCCTTGGGGTTAGAAACTCCATAGTATTGTTTCCAGAAAATTCAATCACTTGCAAAAAAGAGTTTTGGTTTTTTTTAAAGTGTTGAAAGAAAAACTTTGGATATATAAAAAAATGCCTTAACTCTTACATTTCCTCAGTACCATAAGTGTCATTTCTTCCTCTTTTTTTTCTAATCAAGTAAGGTCTATGCTCAATATGGACCTTAATTTACGACCCCAGGATCAAGAGTCACATGCTGACAACTGAGCCAGCCAGGAGCCCCCATTACTGTTATTTTCAATGCAATTATTATTTTATTATGGTTAAGCAAATAAGAAATGTACTCTTAAAGAAATCATTTAAAAGTAACCAAACTGTATGAATTTTTTTATTTGTGTGATATTTAGTGATAATCTGATTGTATAAAAGAGCATATATTATTTTAAATTTAGTGATATTCTGACTGTATAGAATAGTATGTATTATTTTAAAGCAAAATATCTATTTAGACTGTCTTCAAGTCCACTTTGTATATTTTCTATTTTTTAATCCTTTTCGTTTCCAGCTTAACTGGGGGCATAATGGACATAATCAGGTATTTTACAGTATTTAAAGTGTAAAAGTTGATAAATATTAGCATATGTACACACGTATAGAACTCTTCCAACAATCAAGGTTAGTGATCCTATCTATCCATCATGACCTTCATGTTCTTTGTCATGCTTTCATCCTGCATGTTACCCCTCTCCCCAGGCAATAGTTTATGTTGAATTATTTTACATTCTTTTGCATTTGCAAGAATTTTATATAAATGAAATCAAATATATGTATTCATTTTGTTTGATTTCTTTCACTCAGCTTAAGTGATAATCATCCATACATAGTGTTGATCAGTAGTTTTTTTTTTTTTATTGTTTACTAGCAATTTGATTATCCATTAACTTCCCAATCATTTTTTTTCATTTTGGGGCATCTACAAATAAACTTACTAAGGATGTTGATGTACAGCTCTTTGAACAGACATATATTTGCATTTCTCTTTGGTAAATAACCAGGAGTAGAATGCTGAGTCAACTTGTAGAGATATGTTTAAAATATTAAGATAAATAGTCCGGCTGTTTTAAAAAATTATGTGCCATCATATACTCCCACAGCAATGTAGATAGATTCCATATGTTCTACATTGTTGGCAACACTTCAAGTGGTCAAACTTTTTAAATTTTTGACATTCTATTAGGTGTATATTTGTAGTTAATTGTTGTAATCTGTATTTCACTAATGACAAATTATGTTGAGCATCTTTTCTGTGCTTTTTTGGTCACCTTTATATCTTTTTTGTGAAATGTATGTTTAAATCTTTTTTCTTTCCTTTTGTGGGGTGGAGGGTGTGGTTGTTCTCTCTCCTATTAACTTACCATTAAATCACAAGAATTCTGTAATGTAGGTTAAAGCCTTTGTTTCACTATAATTTGCACATTTACATCTGTTCTCTCCCAGTCTGTTACTTGTGCTTAATTTCCTTACCAGTATTTTTTGAAGAGCAACATTTTAGCATTTATGAAGTCCAATTTATTTTAATTTCATTTTTGTGCTTTTTGTAACTTATTTTAGAAAAAAATTTGTTGAAGTTCAGTTCATTGTAATTATCCTATGTCTTCTTAAAATGTTTAAACTTTTTTTTTTTTTTTTTAGAAAGAGAATGCATGTGCACAAGTTGGTGAAAGGAAGGGACAGAGGGAAAGGGAGAGAGAGAGAGAATCTTAAGCAGGCAGGCTGTATACTTAGTGCAAATCCTGATGAAAGGCTCAATCCCAGGATCCAGAAATCATGGCCTGTTCCAAAAATAAGAGTCAGGTGCTTAACTGACTGAGCCACCGAGGCACCTCTAAAATGTTTTAGCTCTTACTTCCAATTTTATGATGAATAATATGAGATATAAAGATTGATATCAAGTTTTTGCATAATGTTATCAAATTTCTTATTTGAAGATGTTGTCTATAGCTGATTCAATTGCCCTGCTGCTAATGCTGAAAATTAATATGTGGCTTTATATCTGGACTCTTTATTCTGTATTGTTGATGTGTCCATTTAACTTAGGTCCATACCATGCTGTTTTAATTACTACAGATCTCTAAAAAGTCTTGATATCACGTATTTACACATTCTAATTTTGTTTTTTTTCTCCAATTTATTCTGTTTGCTCTTCTAAGTCTTTCACATATTCATATGAAGTATGGAGTTAGATTGTCATAGTCCACAAAAAAATGTTGAAATTTAACTAAAACTTATTTGATTCTCTAGATAATTTGGATAGATTTTATATCTCAATAGCACAAGTTTTCTATCTATTAGCACAGTATATGTTACCATATATTTCCTTCTTTAGTTCTAACAGTTTTTAGAGATTGGTGAATATCATTTCAACTGTAAACAGTGACAATTCTTTATTTTTTATTTTTTTTATTTTTTTTTATTTTATTTTTTAATTTTTTTTTTTTTTTTTTTTATGATAGTCACAGAGAGAGAGAGAGAGAGAGGCAGAGACACAGGCAGAGGGAGAAGCAGGCTCCATGCACTGGGAGCCTGATGTGGGATTCGATCCCGGGTCTCCAGGAACGCGCCCTGGGCCAAAGGCAGGCGCCAAACCGCTGCGCCACCCAGGGATCCCGATTCTTTATTTTTTAATTAAACTTGCTACTGTATCTTAAGAATTATAATGTTATGAGGGATATGATCTGAATTTTTTTTTCCTAATACAATGATATAGGTTTGCTTTAAGGGTAATGATGGATGCAGGTAATGAGCTGGAAAGTATCTTATTGGTTCCTTAAATGATTGATAAAATTCACCTGAGAAGGCATCAGAGTCTGTTGCTTTCATTGTGAGAAGGCATTAAAGTGCATGTTCAATTTATTTAATAGTTACAAAATTATTCAGATTACCAATATTTTCTTGACTGGCTTTGGGTCTATTTGTATCTGTCAAAGATTTTGGTCATTTCATGTGCAATGTCAAATGTTAACATAAATGTTTTCATAATAATCCCTTAATGTCTGTTCACATCTGTGTAAGCTATTGATGTCACTCTTTTGAATTATAATATTCATAATTGTTGCCCTCTTCATTGCTGACTAGTCTGGCTACAGGTTTATTAATTTTATTGATCTGCTCAAAGGATTGGACTTTATGTTTCCTCTATTGGCCCCATTTCTCTATAATAGATTTCTGTTCTTATCAATACTATTTCCTTTCACTGCTTCCTTATATTTTAATATGGTTTTCTTTCCTAGTCACTTATTATGAAGGCTGAAGATGTAGTTTAGGACTTTTCACCTTTTCTAATATGGGTATGAAGTATCATAAATCTACCTTCAAGGAAGGCACATCCCACAAATTTTTGTATGTTCGCTGCATATTTTTTCTTTTCTTTAAGATTTTATTTATTTATTCATGAGAGACACACAGAGAGAGGCAGACACACAGAGAGAGGCAGAGACACAGGCAGAGAGAGAAACAGGCTCCTCACAGGGAGCCCGAGGCAGTACTTGATCCTGGGACCAGGATAGCTCCCTGAGCCAAAGGCAGCCGCTCAACCACTGAGCCACCCAGGCATCCCGCATTTTCTTTTCATTCAGTTCAAAACACTTTCACTTTTTGTTTTGTTTTCTCGTTTGATCTTTTAGTTACTTAGAAAGTGCTTTTTTTCAAAACATTTGGAGATGGGGTGCCTGAATGGCTTAATGATTGAGTGTCTGCCTTTGGCTTAGGTCCTGATCCCAGAGTCCTGGGATCCAGTCCCACATCAGGCTCTCTGCTCAGAGGGGTGCCTGCTTCTCCTTCTGCCTGTCTCTGCCCTCTCTTTCTCTCTGTGTCTCTCATGAATAAATGAATAAAATTTTGAAAAAAAATTTTTGCTCAGTCATTAGAAACGACAAATACCCACCATTTGCTTCGATGTGGATGGAACTGGAGGGTATTATGCTGAGTGAAATAAGTCAATCGGAGAAGGATAAACATTATATGGTCTCACTCATTTGGGGAATATAAAAAATAGTGAAAGGGAATAAAGGGGAAAGGAGAAAAAATGAGTGGGAAATATCAGAAAGGGAGACAGAACATGAGAGACTCCTAACTCTGGGAAACAAATTAGGGGTGGTGGAAGGGGAGATGGGCGGGGTGGGGGGTGACTGGGTGAGGGGCACTGAGGTGGGCACTTGACGGGATGAGCACTGGGTGTTATTCTATATGCTGGCAAATTGAACACCAATAAAAAATAAATTTATTAAAAAAAAGAAAAAAATTTGGAGATATTCCAGACATTTTTCCATCATTAAAATCTAATTAAATAGAATTGTAGTTAGAGAACTACTCTGTAATGATGTGATTCATTATAAATTTATTGATATTTGTTTTATGGCATACAATTTTGCATAAGTTACTATGTATCTCATAGTTAACTGAAAAGAATGTGAAATCTTCTGTCATAGCATGTAGTGTTCTCTAAATGTCAGTTAGGTCAAGTTGCTTCATAATGTTTTTCAGTCCTTTATATCTTATTGAATTTCTGTCCACTTAATCTATCAATTATTTGGAGAGTGTTCAATTTGTCAACTATAATTTGGATTTGTCTATTTCTCCTTACAGTTCTATTAGTTATTTTCTTCACTTATTTCAAATCTTTAAAATCAGGTATATACCTGTTTAGAATTGTCATATTCTCTTGACGTGACTGCTTTATTATTGTGAAATTACCTTTCTTATCCTGGTATTATTCTTTTCTGCAATATCTACTTTGTGTTTTATTAAAATAGTCACTACAACTTTCTTTTAATTTTATATGTTATATTATATTATATTATATACTATATTAATTTTATTATATGTATTATGCTATCAGTAATTCATATATTAAATATATTAAAATACATATTAAATATTATCTATTTAGGAGAGAGATAAAGAGAGTGTGAGCAGGGAGAGGGACAGAAGAAGAGGGAGAGAATTTCAAGCAGGCTCCCCATTAAGTGTGGAGCCCAACATGGGGCTCAGTCCCAGGACCCTGAGATGATGACATGAACTGAAATCAAGAGTTGAGTGCCTAACCAACTGAGCCACGCAGGCACCCGCTTGGTGTATATTTTTCTACCAGTTTTCTTTGAATCTAATTAAGTGTTTATATTTAATATGGTTACATAAGTGAGCTTATAATTGTTTGCTTTGTTTTGTGCAAAATACCAGTTGTAGTTTTTTTTAAAAATCCAAGTTGACAATGTTTATATGCCTTTTTCCTTTCCCTCTTTTCCTGCCTTCTTTGGAAGTAAGCACTTCTATGATTTCACTTAATAATCTTACTGGCTCATCAAATGCTGCCTTGTGTTTTGTTTTTTTGTGACTTTGTATGCCTTAGTATATAGCTTATTATCAACTTATTATTGTACTATTTCATGTGTAGATAAGAATCCTACAATGGCATACCCCCATTTCCTCTCTCTTAGTGTTTAGGCAGTTACTCTAATATATGTTATTCTCCACAATGTATACTGAATTTTTTTCTATAAACATTTACAGCTACTTGAGATTTCTAAAGTAGGAACAATATATTGTGTGCTTGCCCACATATTTACATTTCTTGTGCTCTTTATTTCTTTGGTAATCTCTAGGTTACATTTGATATCATTGTTCCTTTACATGAAGGAATCTAACATTTTTTGAAATGTTGATGCTCTATTTTTTTGTCCAATTTTTTTCTCCCTTTGTTATTTTAGATACTTTTGATAGAGATAAATTCAAGCTTGCTGATATTTTATTCTCTAAATTAATGTCTAAATTAGTCTTACTCCTCCTATCCAGTAAATTCTCATTTCATATAGTTTTTACCTTTAGAAATTTGCATTTTCAATGTCTCCACTTTTTATGTTCAGTCATTTTCTATCTTCTTTAATCTATGGAACACAGATTTAGCAGCTATATTAAAGCCCTAACATAGTAGCCCTGTCTAATCCTATTATTTCTTCTATTTTGGATCAGTTTCAATTGATTGATTTTCTCTTTATTGTTTTCCTGCTTTTTTCATGTCTGGTAGTTCTATTGGATGACAGAGATTGTGAAGTTTACCTTGTTTACTGCTGGATCTCCTTATCACCCTATAAATATTATTAAGCTTTTTTGTGCAGTAGTTCAGCTAATTGGAAACAGATTGATCCTTTCAAGGCTTGCTTTAAACTCCATGTGTGGCAGTGTAGCAGCCTTTATTTTAGAGCTAATTTGACTCTACTTCTGAGCTAATAACCTTTTGATTATTGTACTAGATGCCCAGTTAATCACGAAGTTTTCCACTTTGGATCATGGGACTGTGATCTATTCCTTTCCCTAAGTGTTCTCTAGAGATTGTCTTCTCTCCCCTTTTTGTGTGGTTCTTTCCCTACTTTTGGATAATTTCTCTCTTGCCTGCAGTCATCTGCACTCAGCTGCAGATTTGAAAGGGACCTTGTGCAGGGAATTGGAGCAGAGCACCCTTCCCTTGTGCATCTGTCTTCTCCAGGGCTCATGCAAACTCCATCTATTTTGGCTTCCTCAGACTCCCAGCTCCATCTTCTGAATTTAGGATGAACATAGGGCTCTATATGGGTTTCACTTCCCTGTGTTGCAGCCTGGAAACTCAAGTGAGTAAATTGGGGGCAATTTTAGGGCTCACATTTGTGGCCTCTCACTGAGGGATCACTATCCTGTGCTTCCTGTTGTCAAAAGCCTGAAAACTATTCTTTCATATATATTTTTTTGGAGATTTTAACTTGTTTTAAGTGAGATTAAACCCAGTTCCTATTATTTCAACTAGCTAGAAGATGCCTCTGATTCATTCTTGAATTATATTTTAAAAGTATGCATTTATTCATTGAGAAATGTATTTTTTAGAAAAAGATATTATATTTATCATGTTTAATATTTCATATATTATCTAATATCCTCTTAAATTGTAAAAACATTTTCTATATGTTTCTGAGAGAATTCATGTGTATTTATGAAGAAAATTTAGAAATGTTTTTAAAATGGAAACCTGCATTTTGAAAAAGAAAACAAATGCATGATATTTTCTACTTTTGGGGAGGATCTGTTTCTTGAGTTTTTAACCAGAAGTGAATGAAAACTATTAAGTCAACTCTAATTCTCTTTCCATTTATCCTTTCTTTTAAAAATTATTCTCATACCACAAGAGAATAATGGGCAAAAAAAACCACAAAATAAACAAAAAAAACCCCACAAAACACTGAAGTGTTCTTTTCTTTTCTTACAATCTCCTTTAGGTATATTACAATGTTTTTACAGTATAAAAAAATCTATACAGATAGTAGTACGAGTGTTTGGAAGCAAGATTATTTGACATTGCAAATACTGAAACCATACTTTAGGAGATTGTCTTATGTATATTCTAGTTTTACAAGTTGCAATAAAATATACAAGTCCATAGGGAACACATGATAAGCCATTAGAACAATGTGTAGAGCTATATGTTTTTCCTGCAGAATACACAAACACCAAGAGACTTAAATCCAGACATTTTGATCTTCAGCTACATTCAGAGTACCATGGAAAAAGTGTGAAGACACTATCTTTTTCTTTACAGAAGAACCCAGTATCCCTTTGTTGTACAGACCACTTCTCAGTTTATCAGTTTTGTTTTATATATGATTTAACTCAAACCCACTATAAAATTACAATAATGTCAGAATAAAATCTAACATAAGAAAACAAATGTTTTAAAATATTACTAAATACTATGTTCAACTACAAGGTTATTTACTACTTATTTTATTTTTACAAAAAGATACATAGAAATTCAAATGTCCATTCTATTTTATGCCACTTTAAGTAGGTATTAAATATATGTATAGGGGCCAATATGTTGATTGAATTAGTTGCATAGAAATATTAATTATGTTATTTATACAATTACTAATGATGTATTATTAGCATTCATGTCTCTCAATAAAATCTGCATGGAATGCTAAATTTTAAAACTTGAAATGAAATATATATAACTGCTATTTAACAGTTGATATGTTTCTATTCCTCTTAATAGAATAATAAAACTAATTGGAGATTCTTCTTTTTCTGTAGTCTGCATAATCATTTATTTATTTATTTTTTTTTGCATAATCATTTAAATACCATTTGCCATGCTTTCCATTTTGAAGGCCTTAAAAATATTGTAGGATTTAATAGAAAACTAATGAACTCAAAAAATTAGTGTTAATTTTACTAGCAGTTTCCAATTAGGTTTACAGGAATCTTTTATTAGCAGTTTGGAATCTCTATGACCAAGCATGTGTAATGGTTGGTAAATTTACTGAGATTTCTAATCTAAACAGTGTATTTTATTGTATCATATTATCTTACAACTACACACACCCTTCTTTCTCTGAAATCCAGAATGAAGTGATGTGGCAAGCATTTTAGAGTAGATAGTTCATATGCAGAGTCAGCTCTGAGTAAAGCTCTACAGCATTCTATGTTTTGTTTCAACATATGCAGTCATTGTTTTAAGGACCCTCCCTCCTTCTATGGACACTCACTTTTGCTGCCTGAACTTCCATTTTTGTTCTACCATTTCCACTATATCAGAAATGGATATCATGATTTCACAGAAAGTAACATTAACCTTGAATACATCTTTGGACCCAATAAGCAAGTAAGAATAGATAAAGGGAAAAATACAGAGGTGAGGAAAGAAGAGAAGAAAACCGTTTTCTTATTTAGAAGAATTTAAGTTTTCAAGCCAAAAAGAATGGCACTGTATTAAGAAATCTTAAAATATCAGAAAATTTGCAAAGCATGTTGTGTTTGAGATATCATGTGAGCTCCAATCTAATTAGTTTAGCCAAAAATTCTTCTTCCTATTTCTTGCATTCTTAAAGTGATTCAGTAAATATTTTTTTGAGCATATGCCATGTGCGCAAGTCAGCAGAAGAGGTGGAGTATGTGGAAAATGTGTCCTTAGAAGGACTTTATGTTTCAGTTTCACAATTACTTTTCATGATGGTCTTTGGTTGACAGCTTCTTATGGGTCTTCTTCTCACTGACCTCATTAAAAAAAATTACAAAAAAAAAGTCATTGACATACTACTACTTAGTGTTTAAAAGATTTACCTTTAAAACATAATAAAGTATTGATCAAAAATAATTAATGATATCACTACTAAGGTTTTTATTGGAATGCCTTACAAACTTTACAAATATTTTCACTAACATCATATCAAGTAAAAAACATAATTAAATTAGTATGTATCTTTTTTTTAATTTGATTAAAAAATTTGCTACATTAGATTTAGGTGTACAATATAGCGATTTAACATCTCTATATGTTATGCTATGCTACAATTATTACTTCTTATTGACCCATAATTTGGGGATGCGGCTTCTCTGACCTGTCCTACTAGAATAGAGATGATAATGTTGATATTAAAAACAAAACAAAGTAAGCTGTATAAATAAAAATTCTTAAAAACAAAGAGGTAAATATGCTCTTCCACATCTTAGTCCTTGTGTAGAATTTTGGTAAACTATTTTTTTACAACACATATCTTTTATATTGAAAGCCTGCTATTTTTCTCTTTTTGTACGTCTAAGCAGAATTAATTTATTTTATTTTATTTTTCAAAGATTTTATTTATTTACTTGAGAGAGAGCAAGTGGTAGGGAGGAGCAGAGATTGAGAGAAAGAGAGAGAGAGAGAGAGAGAGAGAGAGAGAGAGAAGTGGACTCCCTATTGAGCAGTAAGCCCAATGAGGAGCTGAATAACAGGACCCTTAGATCATATATGAGCCGAAGCAGATACTTAACCAACTGAGCCCCCTAGGCACTCCTAAGCAGAATTTTAAAAGAATATAAAATATAATGCTTATGATAAGAAACATTATTTTTTATCATGAGAAGATGCAATTATTAGCAAATCAAAACCACCAACCTATACAAGAGTAATATATTATGACCAAATGGTGTTAATTTCAGGAATACAAGCCTAGTTCAATATCAATTTAATGTTAACTACTGCTTTCCTTATTCCTGAAAATTTTCCCTATTCTGAAATCTTTTTTGTCTGAGATTAATTTAGCAACTCTAGATTTCTTTAAGTAATGTCGTCATGTTGTCTCTTTTCCCGTATCTTTACTTCTACCCTATCTGAGTCTTCATATTTAAACTGGATCTCTTACATAACATATATTTGGGAATCGCCCTTTTTAAAAATCTATTCTAACAATCTCAGTCTTTTAATTTGTGAATTTAGAGCATTCATATTTAAAGTGATTTTTGATATACTTGAATTAATACCTGCTATGTTCACAATGGCTTTCTATTTGTTGCACTTGTTCTTTATTTCTCCCCCCACCCCTCACCTTTTTTTCTTCTCTGGTTTTAATTTGACCATTTTATAACATTCAACTTTCTCTTCTTCTTAGCCTATCAATTACATATGTATATAAATATATAAATAGGATATATCAATTATATATGTATATAAATAGAGTTTAAAATATATGTTTTTGCTGTTTTGTTTTTAAATAGAAGGCCATCTAAAATATCACTTCCCCTTCTACTCACCAGAAAGGTACTGTGGGAACCCTGGTGAGGTTCCTAAAGGTAAAACCCAGAAATGCATGAGGGCCCACCTAAAACTGTAGCTCCCAGTTGTTTCTACTCCTCTCTCTAGTTCACACTTAGCTCCTGTACTCATCAAAATTACCATTGAAATGTTTTTACCAGTGTATGACTCCAGCAGTTTCTGGCTGTGATAATCTGAATTCACCTGTCTCTCTAGATTTTAGCATGAATTCCTGCCATGTGTGCCCAATTCTTTGAAGAGTCCAACCAAGTAGTATGATTTTCAGTTTGTTCAAACTTTTACTGACTGTTAGGATGGGAGTGATCACTTCCAGTTTTTAACACGTTGAATTGAAATCAGAAGTCACCTTCATCTGTTAATGTTTGGCTAAGATTAATGTGCCAGATACTACAGTGACTAATACGATAACTAAAAACTTCCTTTGCTTTTTAATCATTTGTAAAGAAAATATTTTTCAATTTCAGTTGTACTTAAAAAAAGTTCATTTTCAGATAATAAGATTTTGTAGCATCAAGAGATAACATCATATGCATAATAATGAACTGCTTTGTCTTGAGCTAATGGTAAATCAGATTTGTTACAGGGTGATGGCAAAATTATGTCAGCGTTTTTTACATAATAAAAAAATCTACATTAGTTTAAACTTCTCAGTATTGAAAGTATGAAATTATCATAGAACATGCAGGGTTGTAATAATGATTAAATCAAAAGACAAATGCTGCTGCTCGATCTATATAGGTATTATGAGCAGTGATTCCATTCCATTATACAAAACAAATCTGTTACGATAAATCATGTTGTAAATATTTTATTTAATGCTTTTACAATCTTTTTTTATGTTGGGGATGTTTTGGGGCTCATAAAGTTAATATAACCACCATAAAAAGTGAATGCTTCTGATTATAATAAATAATAAAAATAATTTATGTCAAAATTAGTACTTCACAATTTTATGTACCTCTTAAAGGGTATCACAGATAACTTAATTTTTGAGGCATACTAATTTGGTGATGGAATTTTCAGTGAACACTCACTGATCATCCGGGCAGTAAATAGAAGAATGCCTCAACCTTTGCCCTATTAGCCCAAACATATTCTTTCTGTGTCAATTGATATAGCTATACATTTTTCCTTCTTTAGCCAGTTAATATGGTAGATTACATTAACTGATTTGCTAATATTGAACCAACATTGCATCCTGAGAATAAAATCCATGACGTATAGTTCTTTCTTAAACAATGTTACATTCAGTTTGTTAATATTATATTGGGGATTTTTGCATTTAAGTTTATAAGAGATATTAGTATGTAGTTTCCTTCTTTTATTTGTCAGCTTGCTTGCTTTTTATTTTACTGCTTTTGTTTGGTTTCTGGAAGAGTTATGTAAAACTAATGTTAAATCTCCTTAAAAGTTTGTTAGAATTCTCCAGCAAAATAAACTGTGATATATTGGTGATATATTTTTGGGAGAGCTACTTAACTTGAAATTCAATTTTTTAATGATGATAGGGCTACTATCTATTTATAAATATGATTTATAGAAATAGGAGGAGAAAGATATTATATTTTATGTATATTTATTGGCTCTTTTGTTGTTCATTCTTCCTTCTTAACACTTCAACAGTTATTACTTTTATCATTTCATTTGTTTGAAAATCTTCCTTTAGCTTAGTCACAAGTCCTTTTATTATTTATTTATTTATTTATTTATTTATTTATTTATTTATGATTTTATTTATTTATTCATGAGAGACACACACACACAGAGAGGCAGAGACATAAGCAGAGGGAGAAGCAGGCTCCATGCAGGGAGCCCGACGTGGGACTTGATCCTGGGTCTCTAGGATAACACCCTGGGCTGAAGGCGGCACTAAACTGCTGAGCCACCTGGGCTGCCCCTTTTTATTTTTCTTTTGTTCAAGAATGTCTTTATTTCTCCTTAATTCCTGAAAGATAGTTTCACTAGTTACAGATTTCACAGCTGACACTTCTTTTCTTTTGGAACTTGAAAATTATGCTGGTTCTGTGTGGCTTTCATGATTTCAAATGAGAAATCAGCTGCTATTCAAATGTGTTTCTTTATAAAGAATGCTTTCTTTCTTTCCAATTACTTGAAAAATTTCTACTGTATCTTTACTTCCAGGAGCATAATTTTGCTGTGCTTTGGTGTGGATATCCTTAGGTTTATCTTTTTTCGCTATTGATCACCAATATGAATCTGTAGGTGTGGGTCTTTTGCCAAATCGGGGAGATTTTATCCATTACTTCTGTGCATACTCTTTCACTTACTCTCTTTTTTTCCTTCTGGAAGTCAGATTGTACATCTTTTGAAAATTTAATTTTTATTCACTGGTCCTTAAGGCTTTCATATTTTACCAGTCTCTGTTGTTCCCATGGGACAAATTCTAATGATCGGTTCCCAATTTTACTTACTCTATTCTCTTGTCATCTCCACTCTATTTGGTTTATCCATTAAAAAGTTTATTGTTTTGGGGGATCCCAGGGTGGCTTAGCAGTTTAGCGCCTGCCTTTGGCCCAGGGCGCGATCCTGGAGTCCCAGGATTGAGTTCCACGTTGGGCTTCTGGCACAGAGCCCGCTTCTCCCTCCTCCTGTGTCTCTGAGCCTCTCTCTCTCTCTCTATGTCTATCATAAATAAATAAATAAATAAATAAATCTTAAAAATAAATTATTGTTGTTTTTAAATTCTCTAATTTGAATTTGGTTAATTTTTAGATCTTTTTATTTTCCTTTCATTCCATTTCAATAGAACTTGTAAGTGTATTTTAGAAACAATTTTTTGATGGCTGCTGTAAAATTCTTGTCAGTTTATTACAATATCTGATTCATCTCAGAGTAAACATTTGTTGTTAATTGCCTTTTTCTCATTCAAGTTGTGTTTTGCTTTGGGGGGCTGTTTGTTTCTTTGTAGGACAAACGACTTCAGTTCTATTTCAGATATTTCATCTAACATTGGGCAACTCTGTGTCCTATTTAAATATTTTAATAGGAAGTCACACTGTTTATGTAGCAGTAGGTACTGCCCTAATAATTTTGGACTTTGGTTTTCGAGTTTAATTTGTACATTTGAACATTTGTAGTGTTATTTTGTTTTGCTTTGATTATCTGATTCCACTGGGATCCTACTTCTGGTGCCACTTGACAACGTAGAAGATATTTTTGCCTACAACCACCAGAGTTTCTCACTGAGGAAGAAGGGGCTCATGTTCCTGGAGGCAAAGGGACTCTCATGGTCTAGTGAAGGAATTTCTGTTTCCTTTACTTTATTCTCCATACGTCTGGCCATTCTGACCACAGAATGTGTGAGTGATTTTCTTATACCAAGCAATTCTCTGATTCTCTGTGCATATCAATTGGATGTCCTATAATTTAATTCAGGTCTGAAGTTATCTACTTGGAGTTAACATCAGATCCCACAAGTTAAGGGCTCAGTCCCTCAAGAGTCCCTCCTCCCCCTCCCATTTCAGATATAATCACAAGTCCCAGGTGGCTACTTGTACTTCTGGCAGATGGGCTATAAATCAGAAGTTCTTACAACCCGCTTCTTGGGCTCAATAACTTTTTAAAACAGCTCACAGAACTCAGGAAAAGAGTTTACTTACTAGATTGTCAGTTTATTATAAAAATATACAACTCAGAAATGGTCAGATGGAAAATATGCATAGGACAAGGTATTGAATAGGGTCAGGAGCATCATACTCCTCTGGATGTTCTACTTTGAGGTAGAGCCCTCTGAACTCTGTACACTAGGGATTTTAATGGAGGCTTCATCATGCAGGCACAATTAATTATTAACTCAATCTCTACCCCTCTACCCCCATTGGAGAATGGGAGCTAGAACCAAAAGTTCTAAGCTTCTAATCATGATTTGATTTTTCTGTTGACCTGCCCCCATCCTTAAGCTCTGTAGGAGCCCACCAAGAATTACCTCTTTAAAACAAAAAATGTTTCTAATACTCAGGAAATGTTCCTATCACCCAGAAAATTCCAGGGAATTTAGGAGCTCTGTGTGAGAAACTGGGATCAGAAATCAACTATTAGAGGAAAAGATCCACCTACCACCTTAACAGTTTGGAGAAATATAAAAAAATAAAATAAATAAATAAATAAAATAGGGACTTGGGAGCTCTGACCAAGAGCCAGGGAAGAAGACCTAAATATATGTTTCCTATTATTTCACAATTTCACTTGTGAATCTTTTTTTCTTTTCTTTTTCTTTTTTTTCTTTTTTACCTTTTTCTTCTCTCTCTCTCTCTTTTGTGCATTATTTCATATTTGTTGGTGTTGATTTCCATAGCATGCTCTAAACTCCAGAAAAAAATAGTGAAAAATAAACAGGAATAAATAAGTTCAAATTGCAACAGGGGATGCAATTGACTTCATAATTCCATGTCATGAGATCTTAGAAAGGCCAGTGACGGCAAAATTAATGTTCAGCAGAAAATAAGTGGACTGAATTTCTCCTAGGCTACCCCCCCTCTGCTGATGGCCTTTTCCTGAGAATTCAACCCTGAGTATCCTATCCCTAACTCAAACTGTGTATCTGTGGCAAATGGTAAGATTTCATTCTTTTATGGCTGAGTAATATTCTGTCATCTATCTATCTATCTATCTATCTATCTATCTATCATCTATCTATCTATTTATATGCTTTTTTCAGGGCATTTTCTCTAGGCATTTGTATATATGTTCAGGTCTATATCAAAATGTCTGACCAAGAATGTTTCCAAATTTCATTATAGTGAGTCATTTATAAAGCAATGATTCTTATGCTTTATCCATGAATAGACCTAGAAGGTATTATGCTAAGTGAAATAAGACAGAGAAGGACAAATGTCATCAGGTGATTGTTTGTTGTTGTTGTTTTGTTGTTCTTGTTTTTTCAGGATTTGTTTTTGTTTGTTTTGGGTTGGTTGTTTTTGTTCATTTTGTTTTTGTTTTTGTTTTAGATTTACTCCCGCCTATGGGAGACAAACATATGGAGCATGGCCTTTTGTTCTGACATATAGTCCTCCTACCTCACCTGGGTCTCTGGGTAGAGGAGAAGTGTCTATAGCCTTGTACTAAAAGAGCTTCTTCTCGCTGCTTGCTCTAAGCAAGAAGGAACCACTTTTTTGGAGGTATAGTCTTCAACTGAGACTTTTGGCAGGACTTTTGTTGGATTCAGAGTTAAAATGTACCTACTTGAATCACCTTCTGCTGCTATGGTGGTGGTTGCCAGACAATGGTTCTTGGTTGCCTTCTTCTATCGGGTGGGAGAACACAGATGTCTGGGTCTGTTTTTTTTTTTGTTGTTGTTCTGTTCCTAATGTCCCTAACCAGTTCACCTGCTTCTTACCATCTTTTAGAGTTTTCCTTGGTTGAATCCTGAATTATTTCCTGGGTTTACAGTTATAATTAAGTTTGAAGAATAGGAAGAAATAGTTCTATAACATCTTGTTAGTACCAAAAATGTTTTTTTTATTTATTTATTTATTTATTTATTTATTTATTTATTTATTTATTTATTATTTTAGAGAGAGAGAGCATGCATGTGATGGGGAATAGTCAGAGGAAGAGGGAGAGAAAGAAACTCAAGCAAACTGTCCATTGAGTGCTAAGCCCCAAACAAGGCTTGATTTCAGGACCCTGAGATCATGACCTGTGCTGAAATCAAGAATTTGTTGCTTAACTGACTGAGCCACTCAGGTGCCCTTATTTTATTTATTTGTGAAATCAGTATCACTTTCAGATTAGATATTTTTTTCCACTTGACACCCTAAGGTGATCTTAATAATTAAGGCAGTGCCTAGAATAACAAATAAATGTTTTATTTTATTTTTTTAAGATTTGTATTTATTTATTCATAGAGACACAGAGAGAGAGAGAGAGAGAGAGAGAGAGGCAGAGACACAGACAGGCAGAGGGAGAAGCAGGCTCCATGCAGGGAGCCCGACGTGGAACTCGATCTCAGGTCTCCAGAATCACACCCCGGGCTGCAGGCGGTGCTAAACCGCTGCGTCACTGGGGCTGCCCAATGTTTTATTTTAATAAAGAAGAAATGGTAGTTTAGATTCTAAAGTCTATAATATACGTGTCATTCCACAATAAATTTTTCATAAGCAGGTCGGCTTTACTTCCTTATTTATATCAATAACAAAACTTAAGAGTTTTATACAGATGTTTGTTTCTGCAGTTGTTTGAAAATATTGGTAACACCACCTTTTTTTGTCTATCTTAATTGTCAGCTATAGATGTAGATAAAAGTGTTTAAATTTAAAAAAAATGTTTTTTCCAGTTATCTCTTTGACTATACAACTGGTTCAATTTGTTTGGGTCATCTCTAATTTGATTACTTTCCGATTTTAACCATTGAACATGTTCCTTCCTTTCACCTATAAAACTCTATCTCTAGCTCCACTAGTTTTCATTTGCAATGCTTCTCCTCCTTAAGTTCCTAGGTAAGCTGTTATTACCATAGAAAACTCCCACCTAACAACAACCCATTCTAAAATACCTTCTTATAGGTGATAATCTAAAATCACTGTATTTTCATCTGTATTTCACTCTTTTCCCCTAATAGCATATAAATGTCATAAGGATACAGAATTTGTCTTATTTATCCATGTATTCACACCATCTTGAAGAGTGCTTAGCAAAGCATATAGTTAACACATAATAAATATTTTAGTGAACAAATGAATAATCAATTATAGTGTTTTTTTCCTTTTTTATTATTTATTTTAAAAATATTTTATTTATTTGTGAGAGACACAGAGAGAGAGAGGCAGAGACATAGGCAGAGGGAGAAGCAGGATTCCTGATGTGGGACTTCATCCCGGGAGCCTGGGATCACGCCCTAAGCCAAAGGCAGACACTCAACCACTGAGCCACCAGACATCCTTTTTATTCCTTTTTAAAATTATTTTTTTCCTAGTAGTAAGTTAGTGCTTCTAAACTTCTATCATAGCCTCTGACACAAGATGAAAGTATAATATATAATAAATGACAAACTCCTAGTACTATTTACATAATATCAAAACAATTTTGTTAATATTCTATCATCATTCAGGGCATTTTCTTTAGGCACTTATATATGTATTTGTGTCTATATCAAAATTGGCCAACAGCTTTTACAAATTTCATTATAGTGAGTCATTTATAAAGCAATTGTTCTTATGCTTTGTCCAACCAGATTGCAATAATTTCACAATAAGAAACTATTTTTCTGTTATGAAAATATCTGCATGGACAAATTGAATTAGATATGGTAGTTCTCCATCATCTGGGAATAGAGCTTCTACTTTTTTCTCGGCCATTCTTTTTTTTTGTAAAGATTTTATTTTTTATTTATTCTTGAGAGACACGGAGAGAGAAGCAGAGACATAAGCAGAGGGAGAAACAGGCTGCATGCAGGGAGCCTGATGCAGGACTCGATCCTGGGACTCTAGGATCACACACTGGGCCAAAGGCAGACACTAAACCGCTGAGCCACCCAGGCATCCCTTTCTCTGCCATTCTTAACATATGCTTCATATTTTGCTTCAAGATGCTGCTCTAACTTCTACCAACATTTCTTTATTTTATATTTTATTACATATTTATATAACAATTTGAACTTGTCACAGCACAGCTATTTTGAAATTGAAAATTTCATTTGAATCTAATAAGTTCCCTCTAAAGAAGACAGATGATAAAACAAAGCTCAGAGAGCATAAGGGACTGCATCTGTGTTGTGCAGGATATAGCCAAGAACCTTGTACATTTACATGCTCAAGGTATTTTAGCCTGTAATATTTATTCTTTGTATGTAACATGATAATATTTTAATACCTTTTCCTTTTAAAAAATATTTGAACCAAAGAGTTCTTACAAAATACCTAAATTTATATTCAGGAACAAATTAACCCAGCTTATTAGATGTCCATGCATTTTTCCCCAGAATAATGAGTAGAGAGATCAGAGAGATAGTGAATCTTTTCCTAACTTGCCATAAGAAGGATTATCATTCACAGAATATTCTTACATTCACACAGTAAATACTTTACATATTAAAAGCCTGATTGACCTTTAAATTCTTGGATACCTTAACTGATAGAAAAACTGATTCAGAAATTTAGCAAAGCATGTTATGATGCATTCAACTAGTGCATACATTTATGAATTCTAATTTCTTAGAATGTCTTAATGCCCTAAGTAATATTATCTTAAAGTTTTTATTTTTTATTTTATTTTTTCTTAATATTATTTATTTATTTATTCAGAGAGAGAGAGGGAGAGAGAAAGAGGCAGAGACACAGGTAGAGGGAGAAGAGGGAGAAGCAGGCTCCATGCAGAGTCTGACGCGGGACTCGATCCCAAGTCTCCAGGATCACAGCCTGGGCTGCAGGCGACGCTAAACTGCTGTGCCATCGGGGCTGCCCATCTTAAAGTTTTTAATTTCACAGTGCACTTTTATGTATATTTGTAAAGTTCATTTGCAGCTGGTAAAAAATAGTGACTTAAATTGGCTGAATACTCTTTTATTATTATCTTGCTTTAACAGATAATAACTCTAGAATTGACACTTATTTATTTATTTTTTAAAGATTCTATTTATTTATTCATGAGAGACACACAGAGAGGCAAAGACATAGGCGGAGGGAGAAACAGGCTCTCCACGGGAAGCCCGATGTGGGATCAATCTCAATACTCTGGGATCACACCTAAGCCAAAGGCAGACGCTCAACCACTGAGCCACCCAGGTGCCCCTAGAATTGATATTTAAACCCATTTTGTGTTTCAAATGCTACATCTTTCAATAGGTTGCTTATATTGAGGAATATTGAAGTAGTTTAAAAAAGGGGTTCAAGTAAGCCAATATCTCCTAGGAAGGAAAACACAGGACTCTAATAATAAGCAAAATGGAGATATCAAGACAAAGGAACGGTTACTTTGTCAGTAGATAGCAAAGCCTCCATCATCAGACGGGTCTTTGGAATAGGATTAAATTTTCAAGATGTTAAAGTCCTTAGACTCCTTATCAATTATATACCTGAGTAGTAGAAAAGAGGAAAGTAGTCAAACAAAACCATGCATTAGGGCTTCATGATCAAAAGAAAAGATAACTATTACATGTGAATTTTGACTACTAACAACTATTCCTGAACAGAGGAAATACCAATTCCTAGGTCTCTGGCCTTATAAGGCATGCTTGCATCTATGCAGAGGATTGGCGCATGTAATCTCTGTGATAGGAAGATAATACAGTCACACCCTAGTGTGGCAGTGACTCCTCCCAAAACTGCTGAGAGAACAAACTAAAGCCAAATAAACAAAATCTCTTTTCTAAGTTTGAGGTCCATTGCATTGACATATTAACTGATTTTATCAACCTACTTGTGTGTAACTAATTCACATCACTGCACCTCTTCTCCCTACTTTGCTCATTAAGGATATCAGATCATTTCAGAGGACAGAATTTGGGAACATATCCATGTATATCTGTATGTTTTATGTATATAGATAGATGTGTGTACACATAACTCACAAATACACATATAAACATGAACATATCAATATATCCAATATCTAAAACCACATTATTTTAGTAAGTTTAGTTACCCATATTTCTAATTCTATTCTTCAATTGTGAGAAGCCTGGCTCCTACCATCTTAACATATTTATCTATTCCATTAGTAATTATTCGATTCTAAACATTTCATATATTTGGTTATATTATAAATGACACCCCTTTTCAAAATTTTCATTTGAGGCACCAGGGTGGCTCAGTCCATTAAGCATCTGCCATCAGCTCAGATCATGATCCCAGGGTCCTGGGATTGAGCCCTGCGTTGAGCTCTCTGCTTAATGGGGAGTCTGCTTCTCCCTCTCACTTTGCAGCTACCCTGCTTATGCTCTCTCCTTCTCTGTCAAAAAATAAATAAAAATCTTAAAAAAGATGTTCATTTAATTGTTCATTACTAATATACAGAAACACTATGGGTTTTGTATGTTGACTGTACACATTTTCGATATGTACAGATGTGTATGTGTTTTAAAATACACTTCAATTTTTAGAGCTTAGTGTTAGTTTCACAGTAAGATTGAGCAGAAAGTACAGAGAGTTCTGTACCCCTTGCCACCATATGCATACACAGCATCCCTCACTATCAACATCTTATACCACAGTGATACATCTGTTACAATGGATGAACCTACACTGATACATCATTCTTACACTTGGAGTCTATAATTTACATTAGGGTTTACTCTCAAAGTTGTACATTCCGTCGGCTTGGACAAATTTATAATGGCATGTGTCCACCATGTTAGTATATACATAACAGTTTCATTGCCCTAAAAATCCTTGCTCGACTTATTCATCCCCCATAATGTCTAGCAACTGCTGATCTTTTTTACTGTCTCCATAGTTTTGTCTTTTCTAGAATGCCTTGTCCCTGGAATCATACAGTATGTACCCTTTCAGATTGGGTTTTTTTTTTTTTTTTTTTTGCTCAGTAATACACAGCTGAGATTTCCTCCTCTATTTTCAAGACTCAGTAGTTCATTTCTTTTAGCATTGAGGAATACTCTATTGTCTGAATTACTGCAGCTTACTTATTTATTCACTTACTGAAAGACATCTTATCTTTGTTGCTTTCAACTTTTGGCAGTTATGAGTAAACGTTTTTTCATACACACCAGCATGCAGGCCTTTGCGTGGACATAGTTTTCTCAACTCATACTAAATATTGTGTTTGCTGAATCATGTAACAGTAAAAGGTTTTTTAAAATTTTTGTTTCAGGTTTTTATTTAAATACTAATTAGTTAGCATATAGTATAATATTGGTTTCAGGTAAATTTAGTGATTCATCACTTATCTATAACATCCAGTGCTCATCATAAGTGCCCTCCTTAATCCCCACACTCATTTAGCTTATCCCTCCATGACCACCTCCCCTCCTGAAACCCTCAGTGTGTTCTCTGTAGTTAAGAGTTTCTTATGCTTTGCCCCCCCCTTTTTTCTTTATTCCTTCCCCTAAGTTCATCTGTTTTGTTTCTTAAATTTCACATATAAGTGAAATTATATGTTATTTGTCTTTCTTTGACTGACATTTCACTTACCATAATACTCTCTAGCTCCATCTATGTGGTTGCAGATGACCAGATTTCATTCTTTTTTATTGCTGAATAATATTCCACGTTTTATTCATATTATATATGAATAAATACACATACACACATATATATGTGTATGCACACACACACACACACACACACACACGCAAACATGAATCTTTTTTATCCAGTCACTAATCGATGGATACTTGAGTTGCTTCTATATCTTGGCTTTTGTAAATAATGCTGCTGTAAGTGTAGAGGTACATGCATCTCTTTGAATTGGTGTTTTTGTATTTTTGGGTACGTACCCAGTAGTCTGAGGACTGGATTATAGGATAATTCTATTTTTAACTTTCTGAGGAACCTCTATACTGTTTTCCACAATAGCTATACTTTTTCACATTCCCACCAACAGTGAACAAGTGTTCCTTCTAGTCCTTGACAACAGCTGTTGTTTCTTGTGTTTTTGATTTTAATCATTCTGACAAATATGAGGTTGATACATCATTGTAGTTTTGATTTGCATTTCTCTGATGATGATGAGTGATGCTAAACATTATTTTCATATGTCTATTGGCCATCTGGATGTCTTCTTTGGAAAAATGTCTGTTCATGTCTTCTGCCAATTTTTAAATTTGATTATTTGTTTTTTGGCTGTTGAGTTTTATATCTTTATAGACTTTAGAAACTAACCCTTTATCAGATATGTAATTTGCAAATATCTTCTCCCATTCTGTAGATAGCCTTTTAGTTTTGTTGATTGTTTCCTTTTCTGTGCAGAAGTTTTTTTATTTTTTTGCAGTCCCAGCAGCTTAATAGTTGGTTTAGTTTCCCTTGCCTCTGGAGACATATTTGGGAAAAAAAATACTAGGGCTTATGTCAAAGAGATTATTTCTAGGATTTTTATGGTTTCAGGTGTCACATTTAGGTCTTTAATAAATTTTGAATGTATTTTTGTGAATGTTGTAATAAGACAGTCCAGTTTCTTTCTTTCATATACTGCTGTCCAGTTTTCCCAACATTATTTCTTAAAAAGACTGTCTTTTTCCCATTGGATATTCTTTCCTGCTTTGGTGAAGATGAATTGACCACGTAGTTGTGGACTTATTTCTGGGTTTTCTATTCTGTTCTATTGATTTATGTGTCTATTTTTGTGCACGTACCATATTGTTTTCATACCTACAATTTTGTAATATAACTTGAAGTCCACAATTGTGATGCCTTCAGCTTTGCTTTTCTTCTGGAAATTACAATTGATTTTGTTCTATATAATTTAAAAAAAACTACACAAAAATAATGAAAAAAAATGCAAAGACAAATCAATATTAATGGAGGAAGACAATATTGTAAGCATGGCAGTCTATAATGTACACATTTAATACAACCCTAATATCATTTTTTCAAGCTCTTTTCAAATATACTACCAAACTCTAGATTTTGTATTTTTAATAAAAAATTTAAATAGTATTAAAATGTGTAAAGTAAGTGCAATGAGGACTAACACTACCAGATTTTAAAAAATAAATAAACACATTTTAATTATTAAAAGTTTTTTTGCCACATACATTTAAAAAAGAAATCCAGTGGGGTGCCTGGGTAGAACAGTCAGTTGAGTGTCTGACTCTTGGTTTCTGCCTAAGTCATGATCTCAGGGTCGTGAGATCGAGCCCCACATCAGGCTCGACACTGAGCATGGAGTCTGCTTGAGATTCTCTGTTCCTCTCCCTCTACCTCTCCTGCTTTCTTTCTCTCTCTCTAAAATAAATAATTAAATCTTTAAAAGTCAAATGGTAGAATATAATGAAAAGTTCTTAAAGTAGACACATATAATCAGAGTAGATTTTATAACACAAATGCATTAGTGCAAACCAATAGGAAATTATACTATTTAAACATGGTCCAGGGAGAAAGGGAAATTAAGAAAAAAATATATTTGGAATCATACTTCTTATTGTAATCAAGAAAAGTTCCAATTAAAACTGCAATTTAAAACAATAATAAAGCATAAAAACTTTAGAATATAAGAGTGAAGGGCTCTTGGCTCACTCAGTCTAAAGAGCATGCAACAACTCTTGATCTCTGGGTCATAAGTTCGAGCCCCACATTGGAGGTAGAGATTAAATAAAAATAAAAATAAAAATAAATAAACTTAAAAAAATTAATAAAAGAGTGATTTTTTTTTTATTGTAAATTTGGAACCTGGAACATATTTCTAATTGTCACTCAGAACCAGGAACCATTAATATAAACAAAAACAAAAACAAAAACCTTTGGGACAGAAAACAAGCATTTCTCTACTTTTACAAAAGGGTGTCAGAGTGGAGCAGGGAAAAGTGCAATTCAAAAGACAAAGTAATGCATGATAAACTGGGCAAATAAATTTGCAATTCATCTTTCAGGAAAAAGTCTTGATCCCCCAGAATGTGAAGTTTCTGAAAGGTGTAATAAAGAAAAAAATAAACAATAGAAAATAGCTGATTTATATGAAAACATTGTTGGCAGGAAAGTATATTAAAAGCTACTTAAAGGGGCACCTGGGTGGTGCAGTCAGTTAAGCATCTGACTCTTGGTTTCACTCAGGTCATGCTCTCAGGGCCATGAGATGGAGCCCTGTGTTGGGCTCTGCGTTCAGTGGGGAGTCGGCTGAAAGAGTCTTTCTCCCTCTCTCCTTGCCCCTCCTATCCTGCACCCGCACACGTTCTCTCTCTCTCTCTCAAATAAGTAAATAAATATGTTTTTAAAGATTTTATTTATTCATTCATGAGAGACACAGAGAAGCAGAGACATACGTGGAGGGAGAAGCAGGCTCCCTGCAGGGAGCCCAATGTGGGACTTGATCCTGGACCCATGGATCATGCCCTGAGCCAAAGGCAGATGCTCAACTGCTGAGCCACCCAGGCACCCCAGTAAATAAATCCTAAAAATAAATAAATAAATAAATAAATAAATAAATAAATAAATAAATAAATCTCCTTAACCATCTGAAATGCTCAGCTTCATTTATAAAAGAGAATTTCAAATGAGATTACACTAAGAATTCTACGTTTGTATCATGTCTATAATGGAGTAGCTTGTGTTAGATTAACTCTCACACAGAAAAACTTTAAAGTCTGAACAAAATTAAAACAAAGAAACAGAAGCCAGCTGCTTCAATATATGAAAGAGCAGTCAAGGCATGTAGGCTCCAGGGTACAAGATCCTGGAAGTAGGAGAACCTGATAACATAAGCTGGCCTTCCTCAGTTGAATTATCCTCTTTGTGATATTTGTGAATTGGTGGCTCTGGGTTGCTAGAGGAAGACATCAACTAGAGTTCTCTGTAGTCTCATGAATCTGTACTGAAACAAGTTGGATTTATTATTTTTTACTGGATTTTAGAATATTCTATATGTCTATTAAATAAATACACTCAGTATACCATTCAATAGCTGCTTCTAAAGCTAGTTTGGCTCTCCTGCTTGATACAGAGCATGAGATGTTTTTGTTGGCATAAGAACACATTCCTGTGGCATGTCTTGGGTAATCAGTATTCCTTCTCAGGTTCCAGAATGCTGAGACTGTCTTAGAGACATCTCTGGGGTGTCAAATACAAAAAATTACTGAGTTATACCATTGAAAATCATTTGTGCTTATGAGCTCTTTTTGTCCGACAATAATCAGAGTGTTTTATGGTGTAGCTGGTTCTACATGTTCTGTCTGTCTTCTTCCACGAATTCTAGGTACCTGCGATCATAAGCAACTCTGCCCAAGGCACCTATTCCTCGTGTCTACATTTTTAAATTCTTGCAGAGCATATGCCTCAGGCCAGTTGTGGGCTATAGTATTAGGAGTTTTCTCTAGAGATCACAAGGTTCTCCATCCAGGAAAACCAAAGCTTTGTTTGAATTGTATAATATTTATCTTGTGAACTAATTATTAGCAAACTAGTTCTAGTAATTACTGTGAACAAGATAGATACTGAACTGGTTCAAACCCCACAAAAATGGTCATCCTAGGGAATTCAAATGCCAACTATGATGAAATCTTGAGGTTTCTTTATCTAAACCATGACCAAGCTAATTTGTCCAACACAAGAAAGTTAAACCCTTAGCATCATGTTATAATCATACTATTGCACTCTTCTTCCTCTCATTAAACATCCTGAAATATCTCTGAGTTAATTTCTGATTTTCATTCTCTGATATGGACATTAATAAAAATAGCATATTCTCTGTGCAGTCTTTATGACTCCCTGCTTACTCGAATGCAGTTCTGTAATGACATCTCTTTGATTTGAAATGATGATGCATGAACAAGTAATATCTGAGAATACAAAGAATTTTGCCCAAGACTCCATCCTTTATAACACCTCAGAGTCACCATGGGGATAATTATTGGCATGGAGCCATTTAACTCTCAAAAATTATTTTAAGCCCCTTAAATCACATTTTTGTTTCAAACAGACCATATTGGAGTTTCATAATTAAGGCATATAAATTTCTCTTCTGGCAAAATTGTTTCCTTTTGTCTCTGCTCTGTTGGATATACTCTATCGTATACAGTTTGGTAGAGGACCTCTTAGCAATTCCATCTACATTGGAGCCAACCCACAGTGCAAGATCTTTTGGGCTCAGACATCTATATTTTTCTATTTCTCAGTAACTTCTCTTAGATTCTCAAATGTTTAATGAAATTACCATACAGTTTTTGAGTATTTAGCTCTATCAATTGCTGGTTAAATTGGCTCCACATTTATATCTGTTAGAATCTCAGTGGCTATTATGTTAAAAAGGATCCCACAGATTCAGTTGTCTTCTTCCCCTATCTCACATTAAAATCAGCCTCTGAAACTGGATATATTCGTCTATTTGCAGTGATCTAAATTTTTATTACCTCAATATGTGTATTCATATTTACTATACTTATTCATGTTAATTAGTTGTCTGGTACTAATAATGAAATGCCAAGGATTCTGATGGCCAGCCATCTTTTGGACTATACAGTGGCTGCCCTAGCAGTGGCTCAGAGAGGGTCCCTAGTTTTTCTCTCCTTGTCAGTCATGGAGTGGGAACTGGGCACTTGATTTCTCCAGCTAATTGAGTTTGTCTGCTATTATAGTACATCTTAATATGTTGTATTGCCTCTGCTTTATCCTGAGGAGGAGTAACTCACTTTGGTAGCATGTAATTCTGCTGGGGAAAAAAAGCCCCCCCCCCCTTTTTTTTCATCAAACTTTGTGGCTTTGAGGTAAGATGTATGACCTTTCATTTTGTAAACACCGTATCTACCTCAATGAGCCATGCCTGATTGGTTTCAGTTTCCCTTGCTCCTTAACTGTTAACAACTTTCCTTCTAGCTTCTGGCTATTAACCTTCATTTTCTCTTTATGACCCTTAAGTGTATAAATATCTTTATTTCCCTGACATTTGAGTATTTTATTTTCTCTAAGTTTTTGGGTTCATACTTTCTTCTTTATAATATACTATTCTAAACCCACCTCATATATTAGAGTAAGAGTTCATAGAGCATCTCTGTGTTGTATGTATTATATCATTGAAGACTTTTAACACTGTCATTTAATTTAACTGAAGAACATATGAGCAGTAGATATCACTGAATGGGGAAAAATGGGTAAAATTTTAGCGTTAAGCATAGTGTATCTTTGAAATTTTTTTTTTTAGAAATTATTTTTATTACTTTAAGAATTTAACCCTTCCTGTGGAACATTTTTGTGTCAAATAATACTCTGCTCACCAGAAGTAAGAAAAAGATAGATAAAGGAGAAGTAGGTGGTGTTAGGGTTTGGATTTAAGAAGTTAGACAGTGGTAACCACAGTTCTGATCACAATTTGACTTAAGGGTTAAATCCAATAGCAGCAAAGAAGAAAATAATATAGAACATAAGGAGTAGTGTTTTCCCTACTTTTCTTTTTTGATATGAAAGGCTCTCTACTAAAGACAAATTTTTGGTGCCATCTTTTGTTCTCACCTCCATCTACTATAAGAAGGAGGTATGAATTACCTGGCTGATGTTTGACTCAACAAGGTAGACCTAATATATTTACAGTTTATGAGCACAAACTGGACCAATAGAGTCAACTTATGTTGCTTCCATATAGCCTAATAGCATCTAGAGGCTCCAGTTGATTGGATAAAACTGAATACAATTTCATCCCATTTATCCCTGGGATAGCCTTATGCTCAGAGATATTGGGTGATGTGAAGACTTGAACAAATTTTTCTTCTTTTTTTTTTTTTTTTTTTTTTGAGTTGTTCCAGTGTGGAATAATTTTCTTGTATCAGGCTTCCTGATATAAATTTCCTCATCAGACATTTTACCCAAGATTTTAGTGGATATGCAAATAGGATGAGTGGTTAGAAGTAGGAAACATTAGCAAGCCAATTTGGCCCACTGGTTGACCCATACATTTTTTTTAAGTAACATCATCAGCAATAAAGTGCTTTCATTTATATTCTAATAATATAATAAGTAAGTTATCAAAATAGTTTTAAACTTTATATTCATGTGTAGAGTAGTACATTATTAATTTACTTAATACTAGAGTCTACTAGAGTTCTTATTTGGATGCCACCAAAAGAATGTGTTGCCATGTATTGCTCAGCATTTTGCACTTTTCTCTCACTTCATATGTTTATATATGTACTGAAATATCTAAAATTTTCAGGAATGGCATCTTGTTTTTAGTGCATAAGCCAGTGCTACTGCCTGAGTTGATCCTGTGAGTCTAATTTGTCTTCAATTTCACTTGTTTTATATTGTCTAAGTGTGGAATAATTGCTATTTTCATGAACAATAATTCGTCCTGCACACTTTAGAAAAAATAAGATACTAAGTCACAGATGGCAGTTCAAATATGACATATACTACCATTATTAAAGGGATTTATTTTTGTACGAAGCATGTACATTGGCATATCCTTATGGAGGGTTATGTGTGTGTGTGTGTGTGCGCGCTATAAATGAAGTGATAATGGATGGAATGGATGTAGTACGTAAATGGATCACAATCAAGTACCTTTGAAAAATACAGACCCCAATCAAATATCCAGGCAGAAAAGGTCACTCAGCTACCTTTTCTTCTCTGGAAATTATAAAACATAATAGTCTTTTATATTTAGGTGAATTTCAGCTCATAGTATTTAATTGATGTGAGCTTTTGTGTGTATATGTATGTGCTTAATCCCTACATGCATAGTGATTCACATGTGGAATATGCAAAAACAAATATAGGAAACGTTCAGTAAAGCTTAACCCGGTAAATTTAATTCAGTACTTAGTTTACTGGAGAAGTAAAAACTATGCTATTATTTTAGTGCCTTATTCTATAGACTCACTTAGCTTTTGGGGCTAACTTTATTGAGATTCTGCTTATAATCTCTGTGATCTAGGTATACATTGCTATTCTCTTCATATTTCAATAACATTGATTAGCATTCAATGCAGTTCTATTGAAAATAGCATAATTTTATATTCTTAAGGCTAAAGGGTACAAAAACTAAAGTGCATTTTTGCCTCATCTCCAACACTAATATAGCATGATATTAGACGATTATTGCCATGAGAACTGCATGATAGGGAGGGCAATGCAATTGTCCTCTTCTTGTCTATGAAGGAATAAACACAATTTACATATCATTAAAGAGTGAAATATATTAAAAAGCACAAAAATGCCATTAAAACAACATCTTCGTATTTATTAGGTATCTATTTATGTAATTTCTACATTTTTTTTAAAATCAAAAACATTCATATTCATGAAAAAGGATACTTAGCATTCAAGGGATATTTTAGTGGAGGAGACCACCATGAGGACAGTATGAAGTTTGATTTCTGCTGATAGGTTTCAGTCTTAACCACGGTTTATAAAATGAGCAATGGTTGAAAGATTTCTTGAAAACATCACAGGAGCTCATTTCCACAGCAGCACCTTCCCCAACCTACAGAGCCTTACTATGGTGTTCTGGTTAAGTTCTAATTTGGATAATTAAATTCCACCTGCATATCTGACTTCTTACAGTTTTCAGCCCTTTTTGCAATCTTCTGTTATTTCCTGTTTTGAATTGATGACTGCTGTGCCCTGTGGAACCGAGGCTGCATAATGCACAGGAAATTATTCACTCTGCTTCTGCTGCAGTTGCGGTAACATAACCATCTCTGGCTCCATTTTTCATTTCATTGTAAATTTGTGAAATAGAATCACTTTTCCCTGTTTCTCTTCTGCTAGAAGAATAAATTCTATGGAAACCTATACCTCTTCAATTTCTATTAACATATGTACTTATCTAACTGAAAGTTAAAAGACAATATTTTTAAAATATGTGCAGACACTACACAGTGTACCTTTAAAGATTTTAAGCAAAACTTGCACAGTTAATATTGTTTAAAATAAACCTTGTTTCATTAAATTCAGATAGCAACCTGCTTTTCATGATTGAGATATTCACCATAAGTCTCAGGTATAAAACTCAACCTATATGTGTACTTTGTAAATAATGTATGTGTCTGAATGCAAACTCAGGTCATATAGTTCAATTTTGGGGGCAGATGACTATATTTGTTGTAGACAAATTGCAATGGTTCTGGTACCAGCTCATTTTCATCAAATCATTCTAGAGAGAAAGTATTTCATTCACGTTGTTGACCGTGTGCCCCAGCCCCGCCTCTGCCCTCATTTTCTAGACTCAGAGACTGTCCAGTTCCCACTCCGCCTGTGTCTACAGTAATATGGAGTGCATGGTAATGAGCATGATAGTACAAGCTGGGCCTTTCCTCTTCACACAGGTAAACCATAGATTATATCCTATTCTAAAAGGAAAAATATATTACTTTTAGGTTTATTACTCAGTATAACCATATAAATAAATGTGAAGTTCCAGTGGGTTTAGATGAAAGGCAATATTATCAAAGAAATATATAGACTCTGGCAATGTTTAATATTTCAACATAAAAAACAGAGTATGATAATAAAATGAGTACTTTGAAGTCAATATTAATATATACATCTTAAAGAACTACAGGTATACAATTTACATAGACTTAAGTTTATTTTCTAGCTGGATTTTCTTCAGTGAATATATATGTATGTGCACATATACCTATTATATTAAATCAATATTACAGAATAGAACATAGTACTTTTAATTTGAAAAAAAGTTCTCATTAATTCATCTCAGCCAATCCAAGTTAGAAATAAAACTTATAGATTTTTTGCTTTAAACTTTGAAAGTGTTATACAAAATATAATTTCCTTTGAAATGAAGATATGTCTGTTATCCCACAGAAAAAATTAATTGTGTGCATATGCATGTGTGCACATGTGTCCTGCCTCTCTGTAGTCTAATTGGGGATAGAAGCATATACCTAAACCTGACCTCTTTGGAAGGCTTAAGCCTCCCCTGCCTCACTTAGAACAAAATAGAATGTGAATCAAGAAAATAAATGATGACATCAAGAAGAAAGTGGAGTCACTGTACTAGTAAGGGAATAATAAAGTAGTAATTGGATGACAGATTACTTTCTTTCTTTCTTTGCTTCTATTTTATTATCTTCTATAAGTTTAATAAAGTAACTTGAATTTGTAGGCCTAATGCAGCCAGGTGGCATCTCTGTCCTAGTAAAACTAATGGAAGGCCAGAATGCAATGCAAGGAAGACATATTATAGGTGTTTGCTTATAACTGTATTAAAGGATACAAAGATACCATCCAGATTCACTGCCTACCTTAAATATCTGAGCAGAATAAAATATTATTCTGTTTTTGAATTCTGGAATGTGTATCTTTCAAAAATCAACCACTAGTGACAGTGTACATGGTAGACGCCTTGTAAAGAATTCAATAACCTAACATTAATTAGTTATGTTATTTATTAATCTAACATAATTGATTATTCTCTCTTGCACATATAAGTGACAGTAGCTTTCATGCCATAATGCTATGATCTGTTATCCTTAATTCTTATTATTTGAAGAAGCAATTATACATTCTGGCTTAGGCTAATGAGTTACCATTGCAACATTAGATCTTTTAATATATGTAATGATGTGTGTGTGGCCATCTAAGAACAAAGGCCATTGAGACAGACAAAACTTACATCTAAAGCCCAGGTCCATAAAATACTGAAACACTTAGAGCCTCAGTTTTCTTACATATAAAATTTAGATAACAGTGCCTAATTCACACACACACACACACACACACACACACACACATATAATATATAGTGTTTGAAATAATAAAAGGTCATAAAAATCCATGATTCTGGAAGAGAAGACTTACGTACATGTGATATAATGAGAGATTCTTAGTAATGGAATTAATACTCTCCTCTCCACCAAAAAAAGCTATGGGGCACATCAGTGGCTCAGTCAACTAAATGTCTCACCTCGGCTCAGTTCATAATGTCAGAGCCCTGGGATCAAGCTCCATGTTGGGCTCCCCGCTCAGTGGGGGGTCTACTTGTCCCTCTGCCCCTCCCTATGCTCATGCTCTCTCCCTCTCAAATAAATAAAATCTTTTTAAAAAAGCTAGTTATAGGGGCACCTGGGAGGTTCAGTGGTTGAGCATCGGCCTTTGGCTCAGGTCATGATCCTTGGGTCCTGGGATGGAGTCCCACATCAGGCTCCCCATAGGAAGCCTGCTTCTCCCTATGCCTATGTCTCTGCCTCTCTCTGTGTCTCTCATGAATAAATAAATAAAATAGTTAAAAAAGCTAGTTATATTTTCTTAATATACTAGCTAATTTTCTCAAAAGTCCTTGCAGAAGAGATATTGAAAATTGCTTACAGAAGTAGAGCATTGTTATAACTGCCTGGGATTTTATTCCATGTATGAAATGATTAAGTCAACTAACCAGGAGCACCTGGCTGGCTCAGTCAGTAGAGTGTGTCATCTTGATCTCAGGGTTGTGAGTTTGAGCCACATGTTGCAATTAGATATTACTTACAAATTTTTTTTGAAAGGTTTAAAAAAAATGAGCTAACCAGTACAAAGCACTCAAAAAATATCTGGTACATGTAAATATTTAAAATACTTTATCATTATGTGCATAGTTAAGAAAGTTTTATGGTAAAATATATGTAGTTTTTTTTTACACTGAACTGTGGTTCAGTCTTTCTCAAGAAGTCCTGTCATCATGGCAACATTATGAGTTTACAAACTATTCTAGTTATTTTTATGTACTTACCTACACTGACTAAATTATATCCTACTGAGTCTATCAAGACAAACATTTTCATAGTGGGTGAAAACAGGTAAGTCCCTCTGGCAGAACCAGTAGTTTCAAAAGATTTAAGTCTGCCTGGATATAGGAAATAGACCAATCTGGAAATGATACCTTGGGACTATTACAGAAAACTTATATTTATGTCTTTATAAGGGGGATAAGTAAGAAATCTTAATAATCACTATAGCTTAAAAACATGCATATTATATTTATGTATTGCCTGCTCTAATCCTTTTCCTTTGGACATGCCTTCAAGATAGCTTATAACTTTTGTGCTTATGACCAAACAGCTGCAAAATATCATCAATATCACTCTTTCCAAAGCATGTAAAAAAAATAAACGTTTTTAAACAAATAGCTATTTTTATTTATTTATTTATTTATTTATTTATTTATTTATTTATTTATTTATTATTTTTTAATTGGGGTTCAATTTGCCAACATATAGCATAACACCCAGTGCTCATCCCATCAAGTGCCCCCCTCAGTGCCTGTCACCCAGTCACCCCAAACCCCCATCCACCTCCCTTTCCACTACTCCTTGTTTGTTTCCCAGAGTTAGGTGTTTCTCATGTTCTGAACCCTCACTGATATTTTCCCTCATTTTCTCCCTTTTCCCCTTTATTCCCTTCCACTATTTTTTATATTCCCCAAATGAATGAGACCATATAATGTTTGCCCTCCTCTGATTGACTTATTTCACTCAGCATAATACCCTCCAGTTCCATCCATGTTGAAGCAAATGGTGGGTATTTGTCGTTTCTAATGGCTGAGGAATATTCCGCTAGATCACATCTTCTTTATCCATTCATCTTTTGATGGACACCGAGGCTCCTTCCACAGTTTGGCTATTGTGGACATTGCTGCTATAAACACTGGGGTGCAGGTGTTGGAATTACACGTTTCACTGCATCTATATCTTTGGGGCAAATCCCCAGCAGGGCAATTGCTGGGTCGTAGGGCAGGTCTATTTTTAACTCTTTGAGAACCTCCACACAGGTTTCCAGAGTGGCTGCACCAGTTCACATTCCCACCAACCGTATAAGAGGGTTCCTCTTTCTCCACATCCTCTCCAACATTTGTTATTTTCTGTCTTGTTAATTTTCCCCATCCTCACTGGTGTGAGGTGGTATCTCATCGTGGTTTTGATTTGTATTTCCCTGATGGCAAGTGATGCAGAGCATTTTCTCATGTGTGTGTTGGCCATGTCTATGTCTTCCTCTGTGAGATTTCTCTTCATGTCTTTTGCCCATTTCATGATTGGATTGTTTGTTTCTTTGGTGTTGAGTTTAATAAGTTCTTTATAGATCGTGGATACGAGCCCTTTATCTGATACGTCATTTCAAATATCTTCTCCCATTCTGTAGGTTGTCTTTTAGTTTTGTTGACTGTTTCTTTTACTGTGCAGAAGCTTTTTATCTTGACTTAGTCCCAATAATTCATTTTTGCTTTTGTTTCCCTTGCCTTCAAAGATGTATCTTGCAAGAAGTTGCTGTGGCCAAGTTCAAAAAGGGTGTTGCCTGTGTTCTCCTCTAGGGTTTTGATGGAATCCTATCTCACATTTAGATCTTTTATCCATTTTCAGTTTATCTTTGTGTGTGGTGTAAGAGAATGGTCTAGTTTCTTTCTTCTGCACATGGCTGTCCAATTTTCCCAGCACCATTTATTGAAGAGACTGTCTTTTTTTTTCCAGTGGATAGTCTTTCCTGCTTTGTCGAATATTAGTTGACCATAAAGTTGAGGGTCCACTTCTGGGTTCTCTATTCTGTTCCATTGATCTATGTGTCTGTTTTTGTGCCAGGACCACACTGTCCTGATGACCACAGCTTTGTAGTACAACCTGAAATCTGGCATTGTGATGCCCCCAGATATGGTTTTCTTTTTTTAAAATTCCCCTGGCTATTCGGGGTCTTTGCTGATTCCACACATATCTTAAAATAATTTGTTCTAACTCTCTGAAGAAAGTCCATGGTATTTTGATAGGGATTGCATTAAATGTGTAAATTGCCTTGGGTAACATTAACATTTTCACAATATTAATTCTGCCAATCCATGAGCATGGAATATTTTTCCATCTCTTTGTGTCTTCCTCAATTTCTTTCAGAAGTGTTCTGTAGTTTTTAGGGTATAGATCCTTTACCTCTTTGGTTAGGTTTATTCCTAGGTATCTTAAGCTTTTGGGTGCAATTGTAAGTGGGATTGACTCCTTAATTTCTCTTTCTTCAGTCTCATTGTTAGTGTATAGAAATGCCACTGACTTCGGGGCATTGATTTTGTATCCTGCCACGCTACCGAATTGCTGTATGAGTTCTAGCAATCTTGGGTGGATTCTTTTGGGTTTTCTATGTACAGTATGATGTCATCTGCGGAGAGGGAGAGTTTGACTTCTTCTTTGTCAATTTGAATGCTTTTTATTTCTTTTTGTTGCCTGATTGCTGAGGCTAGGACTTCACATATCCTAATTCTTAAGAGGGTAGAACTATATCATAAATAAATGATTTTGACCTTAATCTGAAATATCAATAGCTAATTTTTCCTGTTACACATATGTTCCCTTAGGTCATAAAAGTACTTTTGTTTTTCCTTCTAAGCAAGCAAAATCAGATACATATTTTGATGTTAGATTTCTATAAAAATCTTTCCAATAAGCTTTATAATCATATAGCTTTGAGCAGTGTGCCAAAGTATCGAGTATATAAATATGTAGTTTTACCAATGGCTCTTTTCCAAAGGATGTCTTTAATCATTTGCTCTGTTTTAAAATTATTTTGTTCTGCTTTTAATAAAACTGAAATAAGATATGTCATTTGTCATTTCAACACTTCAGCAACAAAGCCTTAGGACATGCACGGGGCCCTTCTGAAAAGGGTTCCATGGAAGTGCCTAGGTCACATGGCCACCAAATTGGCTTTGTTTGTAAGGTAACATGAACTTCAGAAAATAATTTTTTTATCTTTGATAGTGAGGTCAGGGATTTCCATCCTGAGGTGATCTGCTATTGGATGTACGTTTTACATAGATGATTGGTGCTTACTAACACAACTGTGATGACATGACCAAAAAAGTTTGTTTTCTTGCAAAAACCAGAGATCAAACTGAGAAAAATGTATTTTATTGTTTTTGGTGAATTCAATAACTGAATAAATATGTTTATTTGTCTGAGATGTATGTCTCTCTCAAGTTTATTATATTTTGATTATTTGAAAATTAATTTATCCATTATTTGTTTGTTTCTAAACAAGTATTAGTTCTTAGCTGACATATTTGTGTATATATTAATGTATTTAATGTACATATACTCTCTTAGAAATCTCTAGGGTTTTTCTGTAACTAGATCTGCACTTTTAAATTAAATATGAATTATTATTTTTTAAAATGAATAATAAATCCCATGTTTATTTTAAAAGTACATGAAGCTTTGACTATATATATATCTACATAATTATATATATTTTTACTCTTTTAAGAAATTCTGAAAAATATTTTCTGAGCTTTTAAGATTTTAGACACAGAGCTTCAAAACCTAGTACAGTACACATTATACACACATACGATTTTATACATATATGATGTATAAAACATAAAAATCTTCAAAATTGTCTAATTTTTCTTCTTTGTGATATCCAAGAAACCAAGGACATCCCTCAAACTTTTAAATCTATAATTTGCTCTTTTTCTCAGTATTATTTAAAATAAAACTGATGGATAAAATGAAATAAAAGTAACCTTAAAATAAAAGTTTTGAGATAATCTCAGAATAATGAGCGTGACTATTCTATAACATACACTAAGTCAACAAAGTGGAAAATTTTAGTAATAAAGTATTATGGAATTCCACTTTCTTAAAAAAATAGGGAGGCCTCACATTTTTTATAATATCTGACATGGCCAAGTGTGAGAGAAATACCCAGAATTTATTCTGACAACTCTAATCAATTCTGTTTGTCTGATAATAATTACAATGATAAAACCATTCAATCTGCACTAATACATGTTGAGGTGTCCATCTTCATTTCGATATTAGAGATAAGAACACCCAGAACCAGAAAGTCAAAATTAACTTGCACAGGATTTATGAGTTGTTGTCAGGACAAAAAGCTATCTACCCATTTTCAAAGTCCTTGCATTGCTCAATATACCACATTGACTTATGGCCTATTTTATTTCTCTTTTTCAATGTCCCATGTACAAAATGGCTTTGTTCTTAAAATCTTGACTGCGTCAAAAGCTATAATAGGATGTAATAATACTGGAACTGGAAAAAGTATTTGGATTTTATTGATGCAATAGAAAAAAAAAAGTTAGTTTTTATTTTAATATAAAACATTATTTTGTACCCATATTTGTTCCATCTTATAAGTAAGCAGCTTTAGTTCCTAAAGTTCAAATACTGAGAATGTAATAAGTCAATGATCTTGGATCACTATTTAGCTGTACTAGTTCATAAGGCTATGGGCTCAAAGTCATGAAAACAAAACAAAACAGATTGCCTGGGTAGGATCCTCTTCTACTTATCTACTATTTTTTTTTATTTGAATTCAAGGATAATATTTATTTTTAAAAACTGTATTTGTATTTTTAAAATATTTAAATTTTTCTTTTTAGTACCCTGGAGGTCACTGTGAGTTATGATAATAGAAAATGATTACTGAAATTGTGAAATTGCATTTCTGGATAGGGAGCCAGAGTTGCATCTTTATGTTGAGCTTTTCTGAAAAAGGGACTTCATTTTCTCATTTGTGCAAAATAGGAATTAGGTCAAGTCATTTGATTCAGATTGAACAGGATTTCAACATGAATCCCATTACTTTCTAGCTACATAATCAAAAGAAAATTAACCGCTTTGAATTTAAGATCATCATTTGCAAAATGGGCAGAGTAATAACCCTATCTCATAGAATTTCTGTGAAGACTACATGAGAAAATGCTTATAAAATGATTTAATGTTGTGCTGAATATGTATTTAGAATTTTTAAAATATTAGCTATTATAAATGGTTCTTCATGGCCATCCACTAGTTTGAACTTTTCCAGTTAAAGAGAATTCTCCAAATTGTGAAAAATGATAATGTACTATGCACTTAGTTATTTGATGTGGAAATCTGTGTAGCTCCAGTGGTTTTCCAGAAATCCTAGTGTTATCAGCTTGCAGCTTTAGCTCATTCCACATAGCAGGCTATCTTAAATTAGCATTGTATAATTTATTTTAGTACTATTTATATTTAATATGTATCTCATATTTCCATTTTTGGCTTCCCAGAAACCTTTTCTTCTTTAGGAGTATCCCAAATTTCCTTTTGTGCATTAACTTGTTTGTTGCATGGATGGAAGGGTCCATCAAAGTTACAATCCACTCCCTCCTCTCCCACTGCCCTCAGGCATGTGAATTAACTAAGACATTTAGATGTTTTCTCTTTGGAATATAAAACACTTTTGAGTAAGAAAAAAAAAAAAAAGCCTAGAATTGAGCCAATCGCTTGCTTGCTTGCTTTCCTTCTTATTCTTTCTTTTTCTTTCTTCTTTCTTTCTTTCTTTCTTTCTTTCTTTCTTTCTTCTTCTGTTTCTTTTACAGATTTTATTTATTTATTCATGAGAGTCACAGACAGAGAGGCAGAGACTTAGGCAGAGGGGAGTCTGATGTGGGACTCAACCCAGGACCCCGAGATCATGCCCTGAGCCAAATGCAGATGCTCAATCACTGAGCCACCAGTTGTCCCGAGTCACTCATTTTTTCCCAAAGATAGTAAAGGAGTAGACTTCCACTAGTCAACAAAACTTTGATCTTATTTTCACTAGTTTTTGATGTTTCTAATATATATATATGTATGTATAATATATATAGCATATATAATATATATAACATATATGTATTAGAAATATATATGTAGATATCTTTTATTCATTGATATAATCAATGTTTTGAAATAAAATTGTTTTTATGTTTTTCAGAGGTTTTTTTTTGTTTCTACCCACATCACATACATAGCTATGCAACAATTATTTAATATATGCACTTCAATTTATATTTCTCTTACAAATAATAATTGATAAAATATCCAAGCATATACATTTTTCTACATTTTAAATGGTTTACACAAAGTCTATAGCATATCACATATTGTTATATTTTATATGGCAATATAATCAAATTTTTATGATTGTAATAGTTATTTAGGATGAAGGCATTAAATAGAGATGGATAAAGTATGGTCAGAATTGAAATATTTTGTAGAAAACTCTAAGTCCTATAAGAATTTAGGTAACATTTATAGGCATTAAGAATCACTATGAAAAAAAAAAAAGAATCACTATGAAATCTTCAGAAAGGATATATATATATATTTTTTAGAAAGGATATATTTTGATGAGAAAGTACTTTAATATTTTTTGTAAGATAGGTTGGAGTTATAAAATAATGAATAAGAAGTTATCACTGCAGTTAGCCCTGGAATTTTACATAAATAAGAAATAAGAAAGACACAAACTGGAAAGTTTTAGCTGCAAAAAAGAAAACTAAAACCATGCCATCAGTATCTAATAGATTTGATATATGAAAAGTGGCCACATTCTATTTATTGTATTTATGATCGCATTCCTGTTACTTGTAAATTACTATTTTACTTATCTTTTCAAATAACAGTCAATGCAATCTGACATATAAGGGCAAAACTCATAAGTGTTTGTAAATATGTTTTCTATAAATTTAACGTCTTTCTCCTGTCAGCCAAAATACCATAATTTATATCATAGTTAATTATATTCTGAAATCAATATTTAAATGTACTTTTGTGTGTGTATTTTTGTATATGTGTGTGTATATATGTTTTTGTGTGTATATGTAAAATCTTTTATGATTAAGTATAAAGATTTCTCTAAAGGTAAATTAAATTGTTCTGAAAATCAACAGGCTTTTAGACATTTATGCTTCTAAATATTTTAATTATTGTATTTCCTTTCTATTCAAATCCTGTTTCCAAAGGTAGTTCATATTGTTCATATGCACTGTGAAGACATTTTAATTCTGATTCATACCACCATTCACATTTGCTTTCTGTCAGAAAAATACGTGCCCTGTCATCATAAATTCTCCCTAGCAGAACTTTTCTTCACTGCACTCATCCTATTCAGAGCCATACTACTCATCACTTGACAGGATGCAAAATGTAATGGTCATAAAAGTAAAGTCTGCTAACTTTCTCTCCTGACAATTTGTCAAAAGACACATTAAAAAATAATTGGAGGGAAACTGCACAGATTTTTTAAATGTATTGAGTCATTTTTCTTCACTGCTTGACTGGTCAGCTTGCAAGATACCATTCTCTCCATTATTAACAAGCCAACACTACTCCTTTAACAAAAGAAATAACACTATATTGCACTCATCTCGCTCTTGGGTTCTGTTGCCATAGACCTCTGATTTATCTGGAAAGTCAACAAGTAAAACAGTTCTTTATCACATGACTAGTTTATGTTTCCAATTTTACCTTTCATTAAAATTGTGTTTTTTTCTTCTCCAAGCCTACAGGGAATATCATAAATACCACCTAAAGTGGAAATAATAAACCCAGAATAATTTTTCCTTGTATACTGTTTCATTAGCAGTTTAATGTGTTAATAAAATTTTAGAGAATTGTACTGTTAAATATGTTCTGTGCTTATTCTATCACACACAAACCACTTAAACCATCGTAGATTTCAGTGACTCATTATTATATTCTCATGTGCTTCTTATGAGAACCTAAACAAAATATAACAAATGTCATAAATTATGAACTCCATTGAGGTAAAATTCATATTCTTTGTAATTTCAACAGAGAAAGAAAACAAAACTTCCTCTTTAGGGAACTGAAGGTATAGGAATAAGAGATAAGTAGCAAAAATAACAGGAAACTTAAATTTAAGTTAATGTGCTGATTTAAAAAGTTGAATCTGAATTATATGCTCCCTTTGAGCAAAAAAAAAAAAAAGGAATAGAATGATTTCTATATTACAGTGATTAAATAAAATATAGGTTACCATAAACAAGATTTTAAAGAACTAGCAGTATTTTACTAATATTTTACAGAATTTCTGTGAAATCGTACTATTAAGTTACCGCAATACTTTCAGTAAAGTCATATTCATTTTTCCCAAACTTACCATACCTTTTTTATACCATTTTTTAAAATAAGAAATAGGAACTCATTTTCTAATATTATGATATTAGATATCTGCCCAAGAATTGCTCCTGGAAATGTTTGATATATTTCTGAGTGAAACTAATGGAAATATTGTTAGGAACAGTTTATGAGGTTTCAACAAATAATCTTAAGATAAAATATTGTAGAGTTAAAAAAAAATAAAAAAATATTGTAGAGTTTAAAAAAAAACCCTCGTGACATGTATCATTGATGAATATGTACTATTTCCTGTAAAGTATTAATATTCAAAATAAAAGCAAAATAATGTCATTTTTGCTTTTTGTTTCATTGATCCTTCCTCTTCTTACTCACTAAGTAAACTAAATCTACACACTTTCCAAATGCATTCTGACAGGGGTGGAGAGGAGTTTAGAGACCTGAGTGGTAGGGGGACCTTGAGCTTGCTTCCTCCCCGAACACAGCTAGGTCAACATCAGATCATTTTGAACAACTAGGAAATCAATCTGAGGATTACGAAAACAGTTTGCACAATTGGAAGGAGATAATGTGACAGATGCAAGGTTTGTAGCCATGAACTGGGGAAGAGAAAAGCCCTGGTGCCACAAAGGAGAGGGAACACGTTTCATGGAGCAAAGTCTGGGAGAGAGGGAGAGAGTGGGAGAGACAGCATCATTTAGGGTCCACACAACACGCTGAGGGAACTTCCTGGGTTGCACTAAGAGAGATCACTCTCCTTCCTGGACTACATTTCGAAGAGCCTATTTTGCTTCTCCAAGGATAAAAAGCCCACTGGGAGCCACTGAACAGCCATTCAACAGCAGGGGACAGAGGCTCTAGCAGAGGGCAAATAACTTGGTCACAGCTTTTTGCTATGTACCACAATTGACTCCTGCCACTGTGTGCATGTCCTGCAATTGCTTTTCTGGGATAGAAAGGTGCCAGGCATAGCATCGCGAGGCTCTCCTTGTACCTCCTCTGGATGTAAATGGATAAATAACTTGTGGTACTTTCAGAGAATGGAATATTATTCAGCACTCAAGAGAAATAAGCTATCATGCCACAAAAAGACATAGAGGACCTTAAACTCATATTACCAAGTGAAAGGAGTCAACTTGAAAACACTTGAAAATACATATATGATATTCTGAAAAAGACAAAACTATAGATAGTAAAAAAATCATTGGTTGCCAGGAGTTGGAGTGGGGTGGGCAAAAAGTAGACAGAACACAGAGAAATTTTAGGGCGGTGAAAATGCTCATGTTTGATACTATAATGGCAGATACATATTATTTATACATTTGGCCAACCTCATAGAATGTATAGCACCAAGAATGAATCCTAAAGCAAACTGTGGATTTGGGGTGATTATGATGTGTCAATATAGATTCATTACTTGTAACAAATGTACCACTCTGGGGGTGAATGCTGTTAATGGGAGAGGCTGTATATGAGTGGGGTTAGGACATCTATGGGACATCTCTATACCTTCTCAGTTTTGCTGTGAACTTAAAACTACTGTGAAAAAACAAAGTTCTTAAAAGAATCTTTAAAAATAAATTGTTACAGTAAAAATAAAACACCATATTATAATTTATTTTGGGTCTTTTTGAAAAACATGTATCTATTACACATTAGACATTTTTTATAAAGTCTAATTCTTTTATTTTTTTAAGTCTAATTCTTTTTTATTTCTCATATGACTAATTGAATTCAAGTTAGGTTCTATGACTAATTCTCTATTTAAAATTGTGGATAGATCAGGAGGTATAAAAATAAAATATAATAAATTATCAATTACCTGAGGATGAGTTGAATAGTTCTAAGACTATCCGAACAAGTATTCTTTCCATCAATTTTCAACAGAGACATTTTTATTCCATTTTCAGAATGACAACTTCTAGGGCATATAGAAAAGTTTACTGAGAACTCTTGCCTTTTGGTGTCTTAGATAGAACTCGTGTTCATGCTATGATATTTTATAAAATAATATCAGCTGTAATATAACATTTTTGGAGGGAAGTATATCTTTCATGTTATAAAATCAATGGATGTATGTTTCTAAAATTTTACGTATCTCTTCATAAAATTTTACACATATTTGAGGTTAGTATCTAATACTCTTCTCTAGTGGTAGTGTTATGAAAAATCACTGTGAATACTTTGTTATTTTGGCTTGAGATATACAACAGAAGTAAATCTTAGAAATGGGGCTTGAGAGAGTGGCAGAATGGAAGTTTGATTGAGAAAGTCAGTTTGGATATATAAATAGAAAGAAATGTCTTCTTTGAATCCACAGTACATTGCAGAGTTTCATTTTTGTTGATTTGAATTCTCTCTCTGTCACTCATTCGTCTCTTGCAACCATCAGTGTAGGGTAATAATTCTGCACAGAAATCTGCTGATAGTTCTCAAAGATAGGTATGGGTAAGTATTCATCATTTATTTCTGCATTTTATAATGTATTGGAAATACTATTTTAATAATATTTTATTTTAATTTATAATTTAATATAAGATTAATACCTTTAGGATTTGGATTTAATCAAGTTATTTTTTTTGCCTTGTGTTTCTTATTTCTCCTTCATATTGAATCTAAATAGTATTTGTTATATGCCAAATTGAATAAAAAGTGAGCATACAATATATAAATTTTACATAATATCACACAGATTCTAATTATTTTTATATCTTAAAATTGGCATTTTCATGTTATAAAGTAAAGGACCATAATTATAGAAAAGTCTATACTTGCTTTTGGCTTTCTTTTAAAATAACATGTTAAAGGATATATAGTTCAAATATACTCCTTCATTATGCTTTTTTTCCCAAGAGAATTTTATGAGCTTATTTCCTTTTTTTTTAAGTTTCTTGACAAATATGTTGAAGAACTTCATCTTGTGTGTAACCTTTCTTTTTACAATTTATTCACTACTTTCTGTCTTCATCTGACCTAGGTGCATAGTTTTTATCTGTCCCATAGATAATAACATATTATATTAATGGCCAAACTAGTAACAGTTATTTGAGTTATGATATACATTAAAAGATGGATTTGTCTACAATAGCTTTCTCCTTTAGCATAAAATAGAAATCTGCAGAAAAACCACCCACTAGGAAAAAAAAATGATTCACTTGCCAATGACAATTTATAATCTAAGGACAAGGGTAGAAAGTGAGAATTAATTGAGCACCTATCTGATATACAACAGAAATTTCATATTAGCTTGCATTGCAAGTTACTTTGGGTAAAGTTTTCAATGTAAAAGCAATCCTATGAAAACAATTTACTCCTGTATCCTATAAATGGCTTTATATTCTATTACTGAAATGACAGAAAATTTGGGGAAATTCTAAAGAATCATTGCAATTCAAGATAATAATTTCTGCTTGTATCTGCTTCCTCACTTAGATCCAGACCAATTCCATGTATCACAGCTCTATAAAGCTTTTTTTTCTGCTTTCACTTTCATTTATTTACAGTGATTTCTTGAGCATTTGCTTAGGATGGTATCCTTTCAGAGTTCTTGCATTTCCAAAATATCTTCATATCATGCTAACATTTAAATACCATTTTCCTTAGATATAGGATCCTTGAATTTAACTCTTTTCTTTCAATAAGTGGAGCATTTTATTCTATGGTCTTCCATCTTTCAATGTTGCAGATAAATCCATATTCCTCTGATTTTCATACTTTTTAACAACTTTTTTTTTTTTTTTTTTTTTTACTTTTTAACAACTTAATTTTGTCTAAATACTTCAGATATTTTTATACTCATACTCAGAAAGTTCATGGAACTTTAGGCTAATGGTCTACCTTTATTTATTTATTTTTTAAATTTTGCTAAGTTCTTTATGCTCTTCTATGTTCATTTAAGCTATTCCTCAGCTCAGAAAAAAAAAGTACTCATTTATAAATTTTCATTTTCTCTTCTAAAAAAAGTTATGATTCTCAATGCCATCTGCACAATATTCTTAATTTGTAAAATATTCTATCACCAGAGAATCATCTCAGCTTCCAATGTGATTTTTATGATCACTCATTTTGAGAAACATTGGAGTATTTTGAAAGATAATGTTCCTTCTTGGTTAAATAGCTACCATGAAATTTGATATTTTATAGATGTGTAGATTTGATTTGTCTTTTTTGGAGTAAATCTAAATGAATTCTAGTCAAGATGGTGCCATGACCAGAAATGAAAGGCCCTGTGGTAGAAAATATTGTTTATAATTATTTATTATTCCTAGAACACAAATGCCCTTCCTGTGGATCAAATGTAGCTGCCTGTATGAAATCATTGTGTTTGGCCATGTGATTTTCTTTTCCCAAAGAAATGTGGATGTAACATATAAATGCCAAGTGATCTCGATTTCACTGGATGCATACCCAAGATGTTATCCAACATGCTCCACTCTCCCTTGTTTTTCCTATAAACAAGTAGATAGATTTAGAAATTGGACCAGATTCTGTTTCAGTTTTTCAGCAAGACTGCATTCTATGTGATGGTGTATGTTTCTTATTGTTGTTTCACTGAAAGTCACTTTTTTTGATGTTAGCAGTTAGTGATAACCATTGCCTAAACCCATTACTTCATTTTGTGTTGCAAATGGTACTTTTATTATCCCAAGATTTCTTCCTCACTTGTTACCTGGAATACTTTCAAAATGAGAAGTTTCATGTCATCAAATAGGTAACTTATTAGAAGATAGTTTACACATGAAAATCATGTTAAATACTTGAATATTTTTTAAACAGACTGAGTAGTTTATAAAATAAAAATTTTATTCTTTAGCATTCTCTACTGGAAATCAATAAGAATTTATTTTTCTTTTTTTTTCAGTTCTAATTTTGTTTTTATTTTTGATATTCTTAATAATGTTTTTGCTATTTTTAATTCTCTGTCAGATATATTTCTTATTGGTGTATAAATATCCAGTTTTGACCTGTGGAAACTTCTTCAAATTGGCCTACATTAGCTCTTACTTAACTTTAACAACTATCTATAACTCTGAACCTGTTTTCCCCCATAATAATAACAGTCTTTGATAACTTTCTGTTACTCTAGTATGACAATATGCCCTTCTCTCATTTTGCACTTTTCTGTCTCAGTCCTCAAATTAGTCTTTACATTAAAAAATGCTTTTAGTGTAAATTATATTTAGAGACCACAATATAAGCTGTTCATCCTACTGTTCTGTTGTTTCTCCATATTTTTAATGAATAGAACTACAAAGTGTGTGTGTGTGTATGTATGTGTATGTGTTACTATGTTAGCTGGTGAGTAGAAATAATATTTGAAATTCAAATAAGAATTTAGGATTTTTGCTTGTTTTTAACTTTTTTTATAATTGCATATATTTTACCTGAAGGTAAACATCTTGGCTCTTAACATGATGAATTATTTGTTTCAACTTGTTGATATATACATTTATGTATGTTACTAGTTTCAGAAGAAAACATTATTAATAACACTAATCACTTAAAATAGTTTCAATTTTTTTTCAGGCTCTCTTGGTACTTATGGTACATTTGTTTTCACTAGGAAAGTACAATGAAATCATTGGATTTAAAGTCAATTTTTTTTCTTAAATTTCATGAGTAAAATCATATGGTATCTCTCTTTCTCTGACTGACTTATTTTACGTAGCATAATACATTCTAGCTTCAGCCATGTTGTTGCATTTAAGAAACAGCATGGATGAATGTAGGGGAAAGGGGAAAAAAAGAAATAGAGGGAGGCAAACCATAAGAGACTCTTAACAATAGAGAACAAACTGAGAGAGGGGAGGTGGGTAGGGGGATGAGCTAAAGGGGTGATGGGTTATTAAGGAAGGCACTTGTTGTAATGAACACCAGGTATTACATATAAGTGATCAATCACTAAATTCTACCCCTGAAACTAATATTACACTATATCTTAACTAAAATTTAAATTAAGACTTGAAATTATTAAAGAAAAAAAATAAAGTCAATTTTTAAATAATTCTTCATCATGTAGGATGGACTGTAGAATACAGCTTAAAAACATTTTGTTCCAGACGCCTGGTTGGCTCAATGGTTGAGCATCGGCCTTTGGCTCACATTGCATGATCCAGGGGTCCTGGAATGGAGTCCTGCATCAGGCTCCCCATGGGAGCTTGTGTGCCTCTGCTTCTCTCCCTGTGTTTCTCATGAATAAATGAAAAAATCTTTCAATAAAAAGAAACATTTTGTTCATTTTTTATTTAGCTTTTGATTTTTAGGAATTACTTTTTAAATTGTCATATTGAGTAATTATTATATAAAACATTTGCCTGCTTGTGAAATTAAATCTACAAAATGTGGTGAATGTAGGAAAGTCTAGTTTCTATTCTTGTCCTCTTCATCTTGTTTCCTTCCATCCTGATAAGTAACTGTTATGTTAACTTTGTTGGTTTCTTTTTCCATTTTTCTTTTTTTTTATTTTTCCATTTTTCAAAAGCACATATATTTATGTGCATCTTCTTTCTTTCTAAAATTTATATTTTTGAATATGAAAATTTATAAGCATACAGTTATGTCTACAGAGTAGTAATAACTGCATTAGCAACTAGACGGCTATATTTAAATAGTGTCTTTAAACAAATATGCTAATGTTCACAAACTTACTGAAATTCAGACTCAGAGAGTTGGCATTTCATATCAGCTTATACAAATACAATGTCTTTATTTAGTTTATCTTTGCCAAAACTCTCTTTTGTTGATTTCAGTTTTAAAATTTAGTCATTGCAATGATTGATTTTTGCAATATTCAGTGTGTTCATTTGGCATTTCCTATAATTATAAATTCAATACTGCATAGTTATATAAAAGAAAGTGTTAAAAGCATAATATTAAACATGTTTTAGTTATATTTATATGACATTAAACATTTTGGAAAGCATATGGGATACGTAAAAAACAGAATGTCATATTTCTTGAGTGACACCCTGACTAGTGTTATTTAGCAATCCAATTGCTTGAGAACCACCAAACTCACTAATTCTAAGGATTTGATTGTTTATTTGTTTGAAGGTAAATAATCTTTAATTATTACTCAATTATAACAAATTATAATGTGATCATTCCTTAATTTTAGCAAAGCTTGGAAACCATTTAGATTTTTTCAGTTTTTTTTATTCTGAATAGAAATAGGTTTTTAAGATAATACAAATGCCAAAGTAGTCCCACAGTTGTTAGTTACCTTTTCTTTGTTCCTCTGGAGCTGTAAATGTTAATTTATAAAACAGACCATAAATGCATTTCCCTCTCTCTTTTTTGCTCATCCTCTACCTGTATCTCTATTCCATTCACTCAACCATCTAATCTCAATTAAATTCAATTAACTTCTTTCTTTACTAAAAAAAAAAAAGATGCAACTGTATTTGAAAAAAAATGAAAAAAAAAACCCATGGAATAAAAATCAGATGAGGACTTTATTAATATTTCATGGATATAACACTGATTGCCTTTGACCACAGCACTTGAGATCTTAGCACCCTACTCTTTTCTTTTATGAAATTCAGTGAAGACACTTAATAGCTTGATCATCATCTCTCTTATTTCATCATCCTGAATTTAAATATTTCAACATTTTCACAAGAGAATAATTTTGCTAACAAAATAATGCAATACACAAGTCTTGCATCTAAAAGTAGACATAGCATAAACAAATAATGCATTATTAGAAGTGTAGTGGTCCACAGAAAATCTTTTTTTCCTACCTCGTTTTATATGCAGGTAGACTAGTTTTGTATCCTATGTAGTTCAATAAAAAACAAACTTTAATGTTTTTGAATTATATATAAGAAAGCATGTAAAACGCAGTTCATGTTTTTAATTTTGTAGTTGATATGTTTTACAGTAAAAGGAGAAAGTCCCAAGCAAACATGTTATTAATCATTCCCATTTCTCCCATTGCCATTGCATTTCTTAATAAGTCATCCATCAAATATGTCAATAACTGAATGAAAAGAGGAAGTTGACTTTGGCAATGTATATATGGTAGGAAAAGAAGAGAAATTCAAAACTGCAAATTTTTTATTCCTTGAAGAGATTTGAAACTTCTGGGCAAAGTAGATATGAAATGTCTGAGAAGTTTGTAATAAGTTGTAATGATACAGACGAAAAAATGTTAGCATGTGTTTTAACTAAGTATTTATACAATCTTGTTCGCCTGGTTCAGTCCACATGTGAATGTGTTGCCCTGGCACAATACTTAAGATGGCTTCCTTTAACTTCCAAAAGTATCTTATTCTGAATAATGAATTATATGATAAACCTAATCATAATTCTTGAGTTTATAATGGTTTGCCAAAGAGTATAATCTGGAAGACATGCTAGAAAGGCAAAGCTGAGAGTGGTGGGCATAATCTAGATAAAAAGAATATATATGATAGTCTAAATAAAAGGGCCAAGTAAATCCTGTGAACTTATTACCCTCTGTTCCAGCATCTGTCTCTAGGGACACTGACCTAGTGAGATCTTTTGAAAAACTAGTTCTTACGAATGAATGTATAATAACATTATTTTATGAGACTTCCAGGTTGGAACATTGTCAATAGCCAAATTAGAAGTCTAGGAGAAGAAAATGCATGTCCATACACTTCAGGGTTTCAAGGATGGGTTTCCATTCTGGTAGAAATTTAAGTATAGTTAGAAAAAATAGAAAAAAACAAACCCAGTGGAGGAAGATGATGTATCTTACGAGGGAGCATTGCCAAGCTCTCCTGATATGGTTTAGCTAAGTGTTTCTTAAATTCATTACTTGTTTTCTTTCTCAAAATGTAAACCTCTAATATGTCCAGTAGAAGTGTAACAAAACTGACTCTAGATTTTTTGCAATAAATAGATGGAGAATAGAATCCTAACAATACCAAGTTGGTCAAAATAAGCTCATTATGTATACTACACTTACTCTACTGAGTGAAAATTTTTCAGTGTGTATAATGTGGTGAGGCTCAGAAAGAAGTCCTATTATTGTTAATAGCAATGGTATTAGGTTTTGTTTGGTTTGGTTTACAAATGCTGCACTAGATTTACTTACATGCTTATTAATTTATTATTGAATCTTGAAACAGCAAAATAAGTTAAATGCATGCATATTCATTGCAAATCCCAAGATCAAGATCAGTATCAAAATATTTGTTATTATGTTTCTTTCTCTTAACCTTTGCATGTTATATCATTATATCAAGTTGTAATAAACGTAGAAATATGTCACATAAAATATGACAAACACTTTTCTAGTTTTGTACCAAAACTCTAAATATAGTATGGCTTAAAATAAAGGGAATAACGAACCAGATTGTTTCAAGAACAGTAGGATGAGGTTTGAGGAGTTGATTTGGGTAAGAGAAGCCGAGAGAGGTACAGTCATTCATCTAGGAACACTGAAATGGAGAAGCCGGAATACACGAAGTTTGGGCCCAACTTCTGTCCTAAATAAGAAAAAGAATCAGTCAATTATTGAAACTGCAAATAGATAATTTTTGGCATAGTGTTAAAATAGTAAATTTTGCTCAGATTATTTCACATCATTCTCCCAGCCTTATTCTCCAGGTTATACAATGCAGTGACTCTCTTTCCCTGGTTATCATAAGCCCTCATGAGAGCTTCCAGGTTCTAATTCTAAAATGTATTGCCTTTTAAACTCTGTATGCACATGTATTGTATGTTGTGTGTGTGTGTATACATCTATAGTCTATATGTGCATGTATTTACACACACACACACATATATATATATACACATTTTATATTATATCATATTCTTTAAGGCCTAGGCTTTATTCAAGTAGCTTTTGATATCATGCAACAATTTACATATTATATTTTCTGCATAAACAATTTTGTCCACGATATATTTGTGTCAGAAATTCCATTTTAGGCTATTTAAGAAATTCTACCTGTAGATCATAGCAATTTCTTGGCCACAGGTAAATAGCATAGCCAGGCTATTGTCAGTAAAATGTGTTCTCAGGGTAAATAAAAATGCAAAATATGTGTGTAAAATTCTTTGTGAGACCTTTTAAAGACTTAAGGTGATGTGTCAAAAATATTTTCAAACAAACAAAAGGTTTTCTAAGAATCTTCTCAAGCTTTGTAAATCAGCTCTGCTAAACAAGAGAGCTTCAGGGTTGTATCGCAAAGAAGCTTCAAAGGAGATCAAGATAGAGAAGGGACTATCTCAAAAGATTAGTCCAAGTGACTATTATCTAATGGAGTCTAACTGATACATAAGAAACCCACCCCATTTTTATAAGAATTTTATCAGCTTGAACCTAAAAAAATACATTTTGTGAAATTAAAAGAGATTCCATGCTTCTTCTGGCAGTAAGCAAGTGTATGTCCTTCATCAAATGGAATCCAGCATTCCATGTGATGACATTGTTAGTAAGGGGAGTGCAGAGCTTATAAGTATGCAGTATTCATATATCCAGATGACTATATATAGTATATATATATATATATATATACTATATATAGTCAAGACTATATATATATTCATATATATCTCAAATGACTTGAAAACTTTTTCTTTAAGTGAAATGAATGCAATATTTGTGATTTAAAAGTTTGGAATTTGCGATGACTTTATAGTTATCTAAAGCTTTGGTGATTTTGTCTCTATAAATGTTGCAAACACAGGCTATTTCTTATAGAAAGGGAAGGGTGATATAGAAGTAGGAAAACAAAAGTCATTCCCCGAGAACACTAGTGATCTTTAGTTAAAACATGAGCAACATATAAGTGACTGAATTTAAGAATTTCTTTGGGCATTTGACCTCATGAAGAAGTACCTGGTATGTGCCTCCTCTTTTCTACATTTCTGAGAATGTCTATTATAGACACTATTATAGTCATCAATGCCTATCCCATGGTTGTATATTGGGCATTTAGAGGGCAAAAATTCATGTATTTGGTTTATAGATCTGCAGATCAAAATATACCGTACTTGAAAATCTGAATCAGAGAAGCCTTATCTGCACCTTAGCCCGATTTAGATAATGAGATCCTGCACTGTCAGTCTGAGCTTGATACTATATTTTATGAGACAATTTGAGGTCTTGAGAATAGCAAGTGCACCCTTCATTTGGGAAGACTATAAATATTTTTTTGGCCAGAAGGTATACTGTGATAGTTTTAAAACTTGAGGAGACATTCTTTGACACTCCTTTCATGGACAGGAAGGATTTATGGCCACTCCTGTTAAATCTGGCCTGACTTGTGACTCCTTTTACCAATATAGTGGAAGTGACTCAGATTTCCATGGCTAGGATAAACAGTTGTGCAGTGTCTGCTTTGGTCACTGGGAGCATGTGCTCTCGGAAGTCTGAGTTACTATGTCAGAAGTCAGAGTATCTTGATACTATCCTACACCTACTGGTTGGTTCTTCTACTATCCTAGCTCAAGTACTATACATGTGTGTGAAGAAATTATTACAAAAAAATGGGTGTTACAGACCCAGTGGTTCTCATCTCCAACCATGAAGAATACCTGTCACTATTTCAGTCAACCCATATGATGCTCTAGATATCACAAGGTATTATACAAGAAATATTTATGGTTTTAGAGTTCCTGATCCAAGTGCCTCTGACCATAACAAAATGATTTTGTTTTATACTATATTCTTGGATGATTTGTTTATGGACATAGTTGACTAGAACAGAAATATGTGGAACTTTCTGAAGTATTTTAATCAGAGACTAGAATTATCTTTTCTTTTCTGCCTGCTTTTCAGAGAAATGTTTGAAGAAAGAATAAGTGAAAATGATATCACCAAGTAGATTTAACTGAATTAAATCAAGTAGAATATGATGATGGTTTCTCAAAGAAAACTTTGACTTAGAAATGGAGAGAAATAGAGGAATATAAAGTCCATTTTGCATGTAGAACCATGGACGTTAGTCACTATTCGGTTGTTGAATTTATAGAACTACAAGATAACTTAAATTCATCTTCTCTAACTTTATTATGCAGACAAACCACTTGGCTATCTTACTGAAAAACAGATACCAGCTTAATAGGTCTAAGCTGAGGCCTCAGATCTGGCATTTCTAACATTTCCTAATGATGTTGATACTGCTCATCTATGGTCTGCATGTTGAGTGGCAAGATTCTGAGCTATCCTTCAGCCTACATCACCAAGAATGCTGCCAAATATTTGAGTTAAGAAAATATAAGGAAGACTGAAAAATTTTCTGCTTTTTCATCTTGGCAGCTATAGTACAATTATCAAGTTAGGGCAATCAGTCTGCAGACTTCAGCTAATATAGTATGTTGATTAAATAGGCATGGTTTTTGCTACCCAAAACTTATATTCTAGTACAAATATCAGTCAGTGAGCAGGAAAAAAATAAATGAAAAATTTTAAAGCACATATTTCAAAAAAGTATGAAGGATATATAAAGGAGCCTGCCTTATTTTAGACTGAATGTCCAGGGATGCCTATTTGTTTGAGACATGAAGAACAAAATTTAAGAGAATAACAGGATCGAACATAGTAATGATTTTTAAGAGTACTAGTACAATAAGGTTTTTCTTTTGAGGTTGTGAAATAAGCTAGAATAGCTAAAGAAATGTTCCATACAAAGAGAATAGTTGCAGTGTCTAGAAATAGAATCAGGCTCAGACCCCGCATAGTGGTGTTGCCAATAATTAAATATTTTTTTTTAGATTTTTTGTATTTATTCAAGAGAGACACAGAGAGAGAGAGAGAAAGAGAGAGAGAGAGAGAGACAGAGACATAGGCAGAGGGAGAAGCAGGCTCTTTTCAGGAAGCCTGATGTGAGACTTAATCCCAAAATGCCCAGATCACTCCCTGAGCCAAAGGCACATGCTCAATCACGGAGCACCCGGGTGCCCCAATAATTAAAACTTAAAGCAAATCAGAATTTGTCAAAGTCTTTTTTTAAATTTTTTTAAGATTTTATTTATTTATTCATAGAGATGCAGAGAGAGAGAGAGAGAGAGAGAGAGAATGAGAGAGAGAGACAGGCAGAGGGAGAAGCAGGCTGCATGCAGAGAGAGAGAGAGAGAGAGAGAGAATGAGAGAGAGAGACAGGCAGAGGGAGAAGCAGGCTGCATGCAGAGAGCCTGACGTGGGACTCAATCCCAGGACTCCAGGATCATGCCCTGGGCTGCAGGCAGCGCTAAACCCCTGCGCCACCGGGGCAGCCCTTGTCAAAGTCTTAATTGTACTTCATTTCAGTTTTGTCATATTTAAATTGAAAAATTCCATAGCCACAAGTTTATTAGGTTTAATCATCTATCTCTGTATACCAACACTCACACATACACACATACAAGCATTTTAATGTTGAATATCTAGCAAATTTCTGACACTTCATGAATTTTTGATAATTATATTTGTGTCAATAATCTTTCTATTATGATTTTGTCTATTTTAAATTTTTATTATTTTTATTGATTTTTAAATTCTTTTCATGTTTCCATTTATTGTCATACGAACCAATGGCCTAAATAAAAGTAAATATAACAAAGAAATTACACTAAACTATTTATTTAAAGTATTGTACACCATGCATTTATATTTGGATGCACACTTCCTTAGAGTTTAGCACATGTACAGATTTGTGTAACTGATGCTGTAATCAGCATCGGAACAGTTCTATCAACATAAAAGTTGCTACCTTGTGCTGTCCCTTTATAATCACACCTTCTCTTCAGTCCTAACCACTGGCAACCACTGATCTAATCTCGATTACTAAGTTTTGCCACTTTGAGAATGTAATATAAATGGAATCACGCAGTACACAATATTTTCATTCAGAAAAATAAATTCTCTTCAAGGAAGGAACTACTAGTGACTGGAATTACCAGCCATTGTTGTGCTTTGAAAGTCAAATTGTTATTTGTTTATGGGATAAAAATTTGAAAGTTAGGTTTTTAACTTTCAAATAAATGCAGGAGGTAATTTTACATGTTCTAGACTTTCTCTACATATTTGGAAAGCTTAGATCATAGAATTTTTCTAACTCCTAGAGGAAGTGAAGTAAGGATATATCATAAATTAGGATGTACCATACATAAGGATGTGCTATAAGAATAATCCCACTATATGGATATAGTCGCCCTCCACCATGTGGGAGACATGGTAATAGTAGCCAGGCCTAAAGTAGGATAAAGAAGAAGGGAGAAATGAGGAGAGGAGAGAGGATAAAGAGATTTTTTCCATGTAAAAGGATAGTCATAATTTCCACTTTTTGCATTTATTTATATCAAAATCTTTTTTGCAAAAACCACAGACATAGCAAAACTGAGAATGACTTACAAGTCTTTAAGTCATGTTATTTTGAACTTATCTCAGAAACAAATCACAGACCAGTAATACAAAGCAGAAACAAGAAATCATTAATAAACAATTAAGTCAACTGGTGCAGGAAATAAGCAATTAGAACTTGCATGAAGAAAAATCAATACCCACTTGTAACTTTTTCCAACAACAAACTTCAAAGCAATAAAAGTGGGGGCTTACTTTACAAAAGAAAGCTGAGAAAAGAAACCAAAAGAAACCAAAGTTGAAATACTATGTAGAACAAGATAAAGGCAAATCCTGGCTATTAAACAATAACTAGAAATAGCTAGATATAGTTGGGTTTTAAAGTATTCATATTTGAATTCATTTTTACTGATCTCTTTAAAAGATGGTATCAATTGTAATTCTTTGGACTTTTAAATGATTTTTATATGATATGTTCAATTACATTAAATATGAATTCTTGAAATGAGTATTCTTTGATCATTGAATTTTACTTTATAACAAAAGACCTAATACATTTAGGATACACACATACACACACATCTCTTTGGTAGATAACCCTTTATTGGAGCGTAAAGTTTACTACAAACTACAATTGTTCTGCTTCTTAGGTCAAAGTGCTTATTCAAAATGTAGTAAAAAATAATAACACCATATTATCTTCATTAGTTATCTAATTATCTCACTATATTTTGACTTAAAAAATCTCATAAACATTCTTAATACCCCTAGTCAGCAATGTATACAGAGTGATTGTCAAATGATGATGGAATGTGGAGGAGAGAAACACAGGAAATCTAAATAGCTTAATAAGAATCTGAGACTCCTACTCTAGGATGCCAGAATTCTATTTTTCATGTTCAATATTTTATTTAGGGTTCAATAAATCCCATTGTAATTTGCTTTACTCTAAGAATTCACTTACATTCTTACTATATTCCTCTAATAATTTAATGATATATGCCAACTTACACTGAGTTACTGCTAGGAATATATTCTTGGGTATACAAAACACAACTAAGAAAATATCAGTTTTTAAAAGGCTGGAAATAAAATTAAAATACTTAAAAAGATAAACAATATCTATTCATATGTGGCTTAAATATTTGATTAAAACCTATACTATTTCAATATCAATATTTAAAAAATCATATATATTTTTCCTTTTACCATAATAATTAAATTGCTAATAATTAAGTAAACGTTGTATATTTGACATTTTTCACCATTCCAATTTTTATCTTTTTTAAAATTTTTTTCCAATTTTTTTCTACTTTAGTCATCTTTTGCTGTTTTTTTTTCCTTAAGAATCTATATTTACGTTGTAATTACACCATAATTTAAGAGGAAAGTCAGACTCTATACAGATAATATCCATAATATCTAGAATACAATTAAATGCTTACTAGACTTGCAAAGAAGCAAGAAAAGTGGGCCGACACCTAGGAGTAAAGAAATAAATACAAGGTAATGATGATACACTCAGAAATAATTTTATGTTGGAGTTTTGCAGTTAAGGATTTGGAAAATTGCTATTATAAACATACTTAAGTATTTAATGTAAAATATAAATGTAACCATAGATCCGATGAAGGTTTTCTACTGGCCAATGTAAATGACATAGACTAAATCTCCCTAAGCTGAAGTATAGAGGAATACAAAACAAAACAAAACAAAACAAAACAAAAAAGAAGAAATAATGTAGAAATTTCCCAAATTTGATGAAACTATTTTAACTCATATTTTAAGAAAACTTAACAACCCCAAAGCAAGAGGAACAAACAGAGGGGGACCTGGGTGGCTCAACTGGTTGGGCATTTACCTTCAGCTCAGCTCATGCCCCTGGGATCCTAGATGGAACCCCATATTGAGCTCCTTGCTTGTGCTCTCTTTCCCTCTCTTTCTCTCTCTCTATGACAAATAAATAAATAAGATCTTTAAAAAAGACAAAAAACCCTAGGCAGACCACAGCTAAGTGGTGACAAGTAATGTAAACAGAAAGTGCAATCAGAATTAAAAACAAGCAAAAAGAACAACTAACATATAAAGAATGGAAAAAAAATCAGTGGTTTCTAAGTTGAAACAATGCAGAAGACATTGAGATGATGTCTTTAAAAGAAAAAAATGGCAGACTTTTTATCAAAAAAAAACATGCTTGATAAATGAAAATGAAACAAAGACTTTGAGATAAAAGATTAGAGGTTCTTTTTTACTAGCAAGCATGCGCTAATAAAATAAAGAGGGGAGGGAGGGAAGGAGGTAGAGGAAAGGAAAAGAAGGGAAGGAAGGAAGAATGGAAGGAAGGGCATTAAAGGAAATTCTTTTTTTTTTTTCAATAAACTAAAGGCAAATTATATCACATAGAAACATAAATCTACACAAAGAAATGAAGAGCAATATAAATTATAACTAAGTGGGTAAATGTTAAAAATTCATACTTGTGGGCACCTGGGTGGCTCAGTAGTTGGCTCAGGTCCTGATCCCTGGGTCTTGGGATTGAGTCCTGCATTAGGCTCCCTGCAGGGAACCTGCTTCTCCCTCTGTCTGTGTCTCTGCCTCTCTGTGTCTCTTATGAATATATAAATAAAATCTTTTAAAAATTTCATACTTTAAAATATTTTGTTTATTTGAGAGAGAGAATGAGTTATGGGGAGGAGGAGTGAGAGATGGAGAAGCAGACCCTTGCTGAGCAGGAAGCCCAATGCGGACCTCAATCCAAAGACCTCGAAATCATGATCTGAGTCGAAGGTAGATGCTTAACCCACTGAGCCCCCCAGGCACCCTGATATTTGAATTTATTTTTAAATTCAGGTTTGAAATTTGATAGATAGGTGACTATTTAAAGAAAAAAAACAATGAAATGTATTGTGGAATTTATAACCCATGTTGAAGTAAAATTTCTACAAATAACAACAAATAAGTGGATGCAGAAAACAAATTACAACACCATAATGGTCAGTTAAAATACATCTTTCATGAAAAATAACTTAATGGAGATAAAGTTGTATATTTCTTAGTAATAAAAAAAAATTTATCCACAGTTGTACCTATTTTGAAGTGACTGGTAATACAAAGATAATGTGTCACAGATTACAGGATAGAATTAAAGATATTCTAGAATCAAATTTATAATTTTAAATACTTACATTAGAATGAGGAAAATTCTTAAATTATCTGAGTTTTCCCTTAAGCTAGAAAGCAGAGAACAAATTAAACCTAGATTATTTGAAAGATAAAACATAATAAAAGAAGGAATCCAATAAATAGAAAAGAGAAAAGCCACAGAAAAAAATTAATGAAACAAATTTTATTATTTGAAAAATTATTATAAAAAGATAAAATTCTAGGTAGAATAATCAAAGAAAAGTGCCAGGAAATATAAGTTACCGATATCAGGCATGAAAGAGAGGATATCCTACAAATCATGTGATAAGATGATGATCAGAGACTTTCACAAACATAACCAATAAATCCTAAATTCCCTTAAAGATAAAAATGAGCAAATATTCTTCAGGAATCATTTTTTTTTTCAGGAATCATTTAAATCTGAATAGTCTTATAGCTCTGAAAGAGAAATAATAACAATAATACACTTGTTATTACTCACAGAAAACTTTTTTAGGAAAAAGAAGAAAAATAATCCAAGTTCTGACAAAACTGTTATAAAATTCTATCCAGCAATATAATAAAAGGAATGAAAAGACAGATAATTATAAATGTTGATGAGGGGGTGAAGAAAGGGGAACTCTCAGGCATTGCTGGCAGTAATGTAAAACATTGTAGCCATTTGGAAAACATATTGGCAGTTTCTTAAAATATTAAACAGATTTTTCTCAGGTGACCTAGCAATTCAACTCTTAGGTATCCATCCAAGAGAACGGGTATAAATATCCACACAAAGGCTCACACTTAGATGTTCTTCACAGCATGATTTGTAATACCCAAAAAATTGGAAGCAATGGAAATGACATTCAGTTTGTGAACGGATAGATAAAATATGGTGTATCTATAGAATGGAATGGTATTGAACAATAAAAAAAAATGGTATTGAACAATAAAAAAAATGGTATTGAACAAAAAAATGGTATTGAACAAAAAAATGGTATTGAATAATAAAAAGAAACCATAGATCCATGCTATGATGTGGATGAACCTCAAAAACATCGTCTTCAGGAAAAGAAGCCAGACCTAAGTGACCATACATTTTATTATTATTTTTCTGTGTAATATCCAGGAAATGCAGCTCTATGAAAACAAACAAACAAAAAAAAGTAGATTATTGGATGGTGCAAGAGGTTTAACAGGAAATGTGCATGTGGAATCTTATTAGAATGATGAAATGTTTTGTACCCACCTGGCCTTCCATCTGTCCCTGGCGAGATAGCACCCTCTTTTATAGGTTTCTTTTCATTTGCTTTCTGGTTAATCTGGAGGGAACATCAGTGCTGCAAGCAAGACCACTGAATTTTCACCCTAAACCACAGACCAGGCGTTTACTCCCATGTAGCCTGTTGTCACCTTCTACTGAAATCTCACACATCCATTTCTATAGTTTGGAGCAAATTCCTCACCTCATGCCCTTCCTTTATAGTTAGCCATTTCTTGGATCTCACCACTTGGGTATTTTGCCAGCACCTCAAAACACATCTAAACCTGTCCCAAATGTTCTAATGTTCTTTGTTCTAATGTTCCTCCTCCGACTTAATGCTTCTCTCTTTTTCCACCAGTCAGTAATCCAGCTGTTCTTTCATTGAGGCTTCTAAGCTTGCAATTTTGATTCTTTAAAATAAGTGCCTTCACTCTTCACTAATTCCCTCAGTTTCACAAATTTCTACTTTCCTCCAAACCTCTACTCTAGTTTGTCTCCTTATGTTATGCCCCCTAAGACATCTTGTTTTTCTCTCTTTATAAGATGTGTTTTTCATCAATTATGTTACCTATTTCTATATATTTTAACTTTAATCTCATTATACTGGGGATTCAGAATCCACTTTATCCACTTTATCCAAGGCTCAGCTCTTATGTAAGTTCTTGACTTGTAGCCAGATTTCAATAAGTTTACACCAAGTGGAACTGAAAAACAAATTAATTAATGGCTTGTCATCTCCTTATACCGAAAAGCCTAGAAGGAAATACAACTTAATAAGTGCACTAATTCAGTGTTTTTTGAATTTGGTTTTAGACATATGACCATTTATTCTGCCTTCTGCATATTAACAAAAATATAGAGGGAATTGTAATAGTTAACATTACAGTGCTGACAGTTTCTGGGAGACCAAGCTAATTATGATGATAGATGTCATCTCATGGTACATGATGTTAAAAGTATGTAATTGGTAAGTAGAAGCAATTCATAATTATGGTAGTTTGAGAAATATAATGAAAGCATTGAGGAACGTAAAATGGCAACTTAAATAGATCAAGGAAAATATTCATCGAAAAACAAATATTTTTTTTATATTTCACATATTTTACAATGATCTAGTAAAATAATGATGAATAAGACAGTCTCAACCTTTGATGATTTTGCTGTCTATATGTATAAAAGACAAGTGAATTGGCGATTATATTACTGTGTCATAAGTGCTAAGCTAAGGTATACAAAGTCACAAAAAAAAAGTTCCTCAGAGTTTATGATTTCAGAAAGGGAAAATGCCAAGCATGAGGAGAATAATTATAAAATATTTGAAGTAAATCAAAAGTGGGATAATAATGACTTGTAATAGATACTAGCAATTAGAATAGAAATATTTCTTGATTTGGATTGAAGATCAGGGAATACCAGTAATGATGGTCTCAGAGTTAGCAAGATCGCCAGAGGCATCTTGTGGCATAAGCCAAGAGAAGAGCCCAGGGAAAGGAAGGAGTAATCAAAAGAAACTGATCTTGTGGGCACCAAATAAAATGAAGATGCAATTTGTGTGCATTATATGGAAAAAATGTGATTATTTGTAACCTATTTTGAGGATATAAAGATATAAAATATGTTTTTTTTTTTTCCTTAAAAAAACCTCACTGGCAAATGAGGTGCTGGGTAAGAATATGGGCATGAGAATGTAACAAGGAGTCAGAGAACAGGTCTTGCTAGTATGAGGTGATAAGATGAAAAGCCCAGACACACTAAAACTGAAGAATATTGACCAGGGGATATGGAAATAGACTACTATGTAATAGATAATTTACAAACTAGATAATTTATATATAAATTAGTAGGCATTGAGAACATAAATTTATTTCTTCTAATAGCACTTGGAGATTTGTGCAAAGATGTTCCAAATGGAAAAACAAAAAACTTCAGGATGAGCAAATGATTTCTGTTACCTCAGTTATTTTATTGAGCACTAAATAGACATCTGAGAAGTATTTAAAGGCAGAGGGAATGAAATCTAAGCCTTAGATCAATGCTGGCTTATTGACTAGGATTACATTGATGACGGTATCTCCATACCTAAAAGAACAATTTTATCATAGAACAAAAATTGAAATTTTTTGAAGTTGAAGTAGGCAAACCTTGCAAGAAAACAAGTAAAACTTTAAATTTTCTTTCCATTAAATGATTTAACCCTTACTTTCACACATAAGACTATACAAAATATATAAACAGACAAGATGAAATGGTTCCATAAATGATTATGTAGTTATTTCACGTTTTTGTTACCAGTATGAAATGTCTGAAAAATAAGGACATATTATATCAAACAATTCCGTAACTTGTATTTTTTAATGTTTTCTTTAAATTTTCATAACAAATGCTAACATTCAAAAATTTAATTGCTTCTGGTAATGTGGCTTTAGGGATTTTTTTTGTCTTTACATTTTTTGAGAAAATCTGCCAAATATTAAACCTTATTTGTAATTATGATGCAAAAACACAGCTGAGGAACTAAACCCATAAATTGGTTTCTGTCATAAGCACCAATATATGCAGCTTTAAATATACAAAGCATACACAATGCTCATGTAACATAAACAAAAAAGTAATGAATCTGGCTGATGCTAGTGTAAATCGTAATACTCGGTTTTATTATAATTCTAAAATATAGCCAGAATAATCCCTCACCCTTCATGGTTGCTTATACTATATACTGTGTGTATAGCAATATATAGTAAGAGAATGCTTTTGCATAGCTTTGTTTTCAAGTTTTTGCTTTTGTTCCTAAGTAAGAATTCAATTATAAGTGTTCTTAGCTCTAAAAAAATAAGAATCTACCTGAGAAACCAGTATTATAAGTTTTACAGGAGTACCTGAATAATCTTATAAAACTTTTAATTAGCACTCTTTATATATATATATAGTCTGGTAAAATTTGAATCTCACAAAAAAAAAAAAAAAACTCCATTACCTTCCACTGTATTTTTAGAGAATAGTCAAGCTTATTTTGATGTTTTATAAATAAGTGGGTGTAATAAATAACTATAACAATACTATGAAAATGTTAGCTCTTACTTGATCAAAACAATGCATTTGTATATCGTACTGCTATCGTTAATTTGATTTACTCATCTATATGCATTATAATTCAAAGGTATATGTATAAATAAATAAAACAATACTTTTGATATATAATTTAGGCATTATATTTGCAAATATAGTGTGACTAGAAATAAAAGATATATGTTGAAAATAGTCAACAAATATGTAGAGTAAATTTGTTAAAATTATTTTTGAATTAATATTTTTGCATTGGGATCTTGAGATTATTAGAATTATGAGAGTAATAATGAGGATTCATTAACAACAAAGACTTTATTAACATTTAGATAAATGTCAAAACAATTTAAGATAAAATTTGTATAGATATAAAAAGCAAAAAATTGAAATAAATAGCATGTGATATTCTAGAAATCAGATACCACTAATTACTCCTTTCAAAATAATTTCAAAAAGGCAAAAATGTATCTGATTATAGATTTTTATTATAAAAATATAATAAGAAAAACATTTTTCAAGATAACCATTTCTTTTCATTTTTCACCCAGGAAACTCCTAAAATTGCAAAACAATAAAAACTAGGGCTGAATCTGATTGTAGGGAACAATTCACGGATAGGTTTTATGTCGTACATATGGTACAGGAATTTATTGTGGTTCTGGAACCTTAGTATGGCTAAGCATTGACTGAGTTGTCTATTAAAAATATATATTCACATTATCTACTCACAGAAATTTTAATGCCTTTTAATATTTAGTCTGAGGTAGAGTCCAGGAATTTACATCTTTAACAGATAAGCAACATGATTCTTAGTAATATGGTTTTGGACCAAGTTTGGAGAATATAGTTAATAAGTAATCATCAAAGGATTTTGAACAGGTAAATGGCATTCAAATAGATCACTCTGATTGTAATGTAAAGAATGATTATGAGAACAAAATTATAGGAGAGAAACTAGTTAGCAGCATAATGCAAAATTTAGATAAAACATGAAGAACTAAAATATGGTTAACTATAAAATACTAAAATAACTAAAATAAAATATGGTAGTGTACCAGAAATGGAGATGATAAATTGATTCCACAGATTCTAAGAATATATACATATATGTGTGTATCTATTTTATTACTTTTTTTAAGATTTTATTTATTTATTTATGACACAGAGAGGAGAGAGAGATAGAGAAAGAGAGAGAGAGAGAGAGGCAGAGGGAGAAGCAGGGAGCCCTAAGTGGGATCCTGGATCTCCAAGATCACGCCCTGGGCTGAAGGTGGCGCTAAACCGCTGAGCCACCCGGGCAGCCAGTGTGTATCTATTTTTATTTAAATTCCAGTTAGTTAACATACAGTATAGCATATTAGTTTCGGGTGTACGATATAGTGATTCAACACTTCTCTACAACACCTGGTGGAGAATTTTTATTTGTGAAATATAAACATGGCTTGAATTTAAGAGATGGTAAAAAAGGGGGAGGGGAGGGGAAATGATTTAGAAACCTGTTTATTCTCTACCTTGTGTGACTGGCTAGTTAGGACATTAAATTAAATAAGGCATATGGCAAATTTATGGTTTTAAATTGGTGGTTTATTATAATTAGATATGTATTCTAATATCTTCATCTTGTATGAAATACAGTGGAAATCTAAAGAATGAAGAAAAAAGATTCTAGCAGCACCCAAGCATTTAAGCAAACCATCTGTTAACTGGAAAGTAGAATAACTTTCTGAAAAATAGACAAGAGACAACAGAAACCAGCTACATATATAGGGGTTTTGTTCTCTAGGATGGGAAAAACATCAAGGAGTTCCAAGGACAAATATATACAAAGCTGGGAGCAGAATGTGTATACAGGGCATATCAGACTAATGACTTGGGGGAGGTGTATCATTATGTCCAGTTAAGGAGCTTGATCCAGATAGAGTCCTGATCTCTCAACAGCAACTTCTACATCTTGTGAAAGATAGGAATAGATGGGTCTTCAAGTGGGCCAAAGGTATAAGCATGCTCTGGTGTCAAAGAAATCCAGGGAATACTAAAATCCAGATTAGATAATCCACTAAAGTTACCTCCCTACTGCTCACTCTTCATGAAATGGAGAATAAACAACAGCATCTTCTTTAATATCCCCTAGACGACCTGCACAAATAGAGACAAGGACTCATTAAACATGAGCACAAGATAATGATAGGGCATATTTAAATCAAAGTAGCCTCTTACTTACAGGACAGCAGATCCAAGAGGACAGACACATCTTAGAGATAAAATGGAGATAAAAACTTCATCTTGAGTCTGTTGCATTTCCAATGATTGCAGAAAATAGTAAAAGTATGAATGTCTAGGTGAAAATCAAGTACATAGATTTAATTCTCAAGAATGAAAGCCAGGCTAGACATATTGATTTTAAAAAAGAAAGGTTTTGAGTAACTGCAATCTTCCAACAAATTATATACATTTATTACTAGATATAGTATATGAATTTTTAAAATGCAGAAAAATGAAGGGATTAATATGTACTAAATGTAAGAAGTTTTAGTATTTTTCTTAAACACCCTTGGTATCATCTTAGACCTTGTCTTTTCCAGTTTTTGATTTACACTATTGATTCTCACTTTGATCAATGGACAGTTGAGTGATTGATATGATGAAACATGAGAAAAATTAGTGAACAAGAATGTCAGTCTTGCAGCAACTACTTACAGACTTGGTTTGATATCATTAATCATTATTTAAAAATCTTGTTTAGTGTTTCATAGTGTACAAATACTTTTGCACAGAAAATCTTATTTGACCCTCATTAGTGCCTTATAGTAAGGAGATATTCTCATTTTCAATTTATTGCAATTAAGATTCAGAAACCTGTGTCTTTCTTGGCCATTATGGCCAATAATAACATATCTGATATTAATAATAGGACTTTGCAGTGCTGGGCATTTGACTAAAATCAGGGTTTAGAATTGAAGTGCTCTGAGTGATAGAAGCAGAATGAAAATAACTGATATGTGCAAGCACAAGATTGGCCTGATCATGTTGAAGAATAAGGGACTTAAAACCAAGAGTCACAGTGGACCTGGGTCGGAAGTGAATCCAAAGTGCAGGTGATGAAACCCAGAGGATCAGTATCCAGGCAACAGTGAAACAAGCAACACAGAGTGAGAAGCCAAGTACAGAACTTCTCTCTGCAGGTGGTTGATAAGTTTTTATATATAATTGTGTGTGTGTGTGTATGTGCATGCATGTGTGTGGGTATACGTGAGAAAACAAGCAATCTTTGGTTTAGAAGATAGTTGATTCCTTAGAGACAACTTCAGTGCTATTTCCAGGAGCCCTGACCACCATGGAGTAACACAGTGACAGCCAAATGTTCACGTGTTCCTGCATCACAAGAATATTGATGTTACATGATTCTCAGCTTTTAGAGGACAGTTTGTACATAGTCCCAATCTCCCCTTGGTTGAAAGAAAGATCTTTACTTTGGGATATAAAATAAAAAATAAGAAAAAAAAAAAACATTTTCTCTGGGGAGAGTATGAGGAAGGTGCCTAGATTTTTAGGCTCCTGGAATCTGAGCAAATGTCCTTAGGTCAGAAAAGTCTGAATCTCCTAGTCTCTCTAGAGCAGTACACAACCTAGAGCTTCTGAGGCAATTGTCCTTTCATCAAGTTTGCCAGTGCTCTTAGGTCAAAAAGCCTGGGCCTTAAAGAACACAAAAATATTCATAGAGAATTGTTTTTCGAAAATCGGTGACCACAAAAGCAAGAGAAGAGAGCACAGCTATACCGAAGCCTCCAGAGATGGGGCTTTCCAGGTTATTCCTGAGTTGCTTGTCAAGCTTTTCAGCTACACAAATTGTCTCTGTGTTTCATTTCATTCTTTTAATATTGTTGTTTTCTCTCTATTTGATCTTTCTGCCTTAAGTATTTGTTTTTTAACTGCATTTCATAAAATATTCATCTTTTGTAAAGTCTGATGTAGCCATGATCACCACGTTGAAAATGTGCCCTTCACCTCCCACTGCTTGAGCCAAATTACAGGCTGTACATTTTTCTCATAGTTATCCTGGGAGCAGCAGCAGTTGAACCCCTTCTGAGATGCTGTAGTCTGGCTTTCTGATGTGACCCAGCGATAAGGGGGAAACTGGGAGGAGGGATATGAAAAGGGGCCTGTCACCATAGGGTGGCTATACTTTTTAATGGTGCATTTCATCAAAAGAATTTTTTCTTTCCCTTTAAGAAGTTTCTTCAATTACACTAGCTCAGAATATCATAGGCATCTATGTGCCTCCACAATACAATGGCCTGTCAATGAATATGATGAATTAGTCATAAATCCAAGACCAAAAAGTCATTATTATTTAAAAATTGACACAGTGTATCATGTTTTGAAATAAAAGGCTACTATAAAGCATTATTAATAAAAGTACTCTTTTACTTATCAAAGTTGAATGGTAGTTTTAAGAAGTTAGTCTCTACAAAAGCTTTAACAAGATGAATGGACTTACAATACTGTCAGATACAGCTAAGAAAAACTTGAAAATAACTGACAAAAAAAGAGGCCCAAGAGACATTTATCCATTCATCCTTACCACCAGATACTGTCTGACAGCACATCTAGTTTCTCTGATGTTCAGTACAAGAGATTACATATCTGACACTGGATTTTTATAGGTAAATACAAGAAAGAGTTGCTTGCTATAAAATGGCCTCTTGAGAAGTTTGCAGTACCTCAGCATCACTTTCAAGAAGAAACAAGGCCTCAAAAATGTAACTAACTATAACATATACATTTTTCCCCACTCTTGTCTCCTACCTTAGAATTTTTGAATACTAAAATTACAGGACATTTTTTTATCCCATTAAAACTGTTTCAACCTTTTTGTATATAAGAGTCCCATGTCTTATACTTTACTGGGAGTTTTCTCATTTTATTGTTTTGCCTAGAAGACCCAGTTTCTCTTCATGCTAGGTAATAATTTAGTTTTTTTTATTAATGTAATTTCCTCAGAAATGATTTCCCTTTATATTGTAGGTCTTTTTTTATAGGCTTACTTGTCATCTGGCACTCTCCCTTTCATATCATTTTTCAGAATTGAAATTTCTCACTTAATATTTCCCTACTGTGGTAGACCATGCATCACAAGGACAATGACCATGTTCATTTGGTTCGTTGTTCTATCCCAACGTGCTGAAGAGTGTCATGTGTAGTGTACTTAGATTCCTAAGTCCATGAATTATCATAAATTTAAAAATTTGTATTTGTCATTTCAGAGATTGAATGGTATGAAGCAATTAGAAGGCTAAGGTCTATATAAATGATTGAGTAACTGAGAGGTATGGATCTGAGATGTTGAATTGGAGAATGCAATGTAAAAAATCTAAAAGAAGACTAATTTATGCAAATCTTGAAACAGCACATGGTAAGTGAGAAAATATAGAGAAATATATTAGCAATATGTGAAAGACTTCAATAGCAAAGTGGGAAAAATAGAACTTTACTGTAATACTGTAACAAACTCAAAGAAAGTAGAAGGAAGCAGATAAAAATGATGAAGGTAGAAATTAGAAAATTCTATATAATAGAAAGTATCCACAAAATTATTTTTTTGAAATACATAATAAAATCAGCAAACTCCTGTTGAGACTAATCAATAAAAACATAAAGGAGAGAGAGGCAGAAAGAGAATAAGAGAGAAAGGCACTCATACACAAAATCAGAAGTAAAACAGCAGCTATTAAGCAAATCAAAAATTATAATTTTAAACAACTATATAATCATTTAACAACATGAATATATTTCTCCAATATATAATTCATCAACACAATTTGTCTTATAAAAGTATTTGCAGCAGGCTATCATTCATAAATATTAAAGATATTTTAAAATAATGTATACTGTATATACATGCATAAATACATGGAAACCCATAGTAGCTATTTATGGAAATGACAAACATTAATTATATTACCACTGGGAGTTGAAGAAAGAAATTATTTTACAAATGGATACCTAATGAAATTTAACTCTATCTTTAATATTTTATTTATTAAAATAAAGTGAAACATGGATTTGAAGTAAATATGGTTTAATTTTAACAACTATAAAGATGATTGGTGGGTTTTTGGATGTCATTCATATTATTCTCAATACGATTCTGAATTTCTGAAGTATTTTATATTATGAACTTAATTAAAACTCTGCTTCCAAGAAGATGTAGTAGATAAACTTTACCCTATTCCTCCTGGTACATATAACTAAAAACTGATCATCTTATATAAAAAGTAAGAAGAAAATGAGAGGTAGAAAGAAGTCATACTGGCCAGGAACTTCAGGACCCAAAAATCAAGTTTCCTGAATTTTCTTTTTAAGATTTTATTGATTTAGGAACGCCTGGGTGGCTCAGTGGTTGAGTGTCTGCATTTGGCTCAGGTTGGGATCCCAGGGTCCTGAGATTGAGTCCGCATTATGCTCCCCACAGAAAGCCTGCTTCTTCCTCTGCCTATGTCTCTGCCTTTCCTTCTGTGTCTCTCATGAATAAATTAAAAATAAAATCTTTAAAAAAGATTTTATTTATTTATTTGACAGAGAGGGAGAGAAAACACAAGCAGGGAGAGTTGCGGGCAGAGAAAGAGGGAAAAGCAGACTCCTCACTGAGCAAGGAACCTGCAGTGGGGCTCAATGACAGGACCCTAGGATCATGACCTGAGCCAAAGGCAGATGTGAACCAACTGAGCCACCCAGGTACCCCCTCTTGGGTTTTCTTTTTGCTTCAGACATCTCATGCTGGATCCCAGTGAAGCCTGTAACCCAAAAATGTCAAATGGCACAACAAAATAAGCCCCAATAAGCTTGATCTCTTGAGACAAAGGAATAAGAAGATAGAGCATTAGGGAAATAATATCTATTACAGCCAAACACCACCAGCAATTTCCCAGTGGGTAACCTAGATGTTCACTGTATGCAGACTAGAACAAGGTGTCCCAACCCCTTTGCTTAGGAGGCTCTAAAGAAGGATGCATGGGGAAGTAGACTTCATCTCTACCAGATGACAGCCAGTGTCATCCATCCCTCCCATGATGTCATTGGAGACCATATAGGAAGCCTGGGCATCCATCCCACCCTGCCAGTATTGAAGTATACTTCTCTCTTCCCACTGGAGCAGAGTCAGGGGAAGACATCAAGAAAAGGAAGGACTTTGACCATTACCAGATGGAAGGGGTCTAGTTCCACTGCAGTGTCAGTGAACACTTCTCCTTTTGGGGGGCTTAATCTAGTGGACTTTTTTAAAAATTAATTACCCTCATCCTTTGTACTACTGTTTTATTGTATATTGCACCTATATACATTACAATCCACACAATGCAAGGTTATGTTTACCATTTTACATGTCCTTTATTTTTTTTTCTATACCTAAGTTTCTATCTGGTGCCATTTCTTTTTATTTTAAATAACCTTTTAATTTAAAAAAATTAAATGCAACTAATTAACATATAATGTATTATTGGTTTCAAAGGTAGAGGTCAGTGATTCATTAGTCTTAAATAGTACCCAGTGCTCATTACATCATGTGCCTTCCTTAATGTCCATCACCCAGTTACCCCATCCCTCCACCCTCTCCTCTCCAGTGACCTTCAGTTTGTTTCTTAAGATTAATAGTTTCTTAAGGTTTGTCTCCCTCTCTGATTTCATCTTGTTTCATTTTTCCTCTTTTCCCTTATGATCCCTCTGTTTTGTTTCTTAAATTCCACATGAGTGAAATTGTATGATGATTCTTTCTCTGATTGGTTTATTTTGCCTAAAATAATGTCCTCTAGTTCCATCCATGTCATTGCTAATGTGAGATTTCATTTTTCTTTTGATGACTGAATAGTGGTCCATTGTATATATACTCCACATCTTCTTTGTCTATTCATCTGTTGATGGACATCTCATCTCTTTCCATAGTTTGGCTATTGTGGACATTGCAGCTATAAACATTGGTATGCAGGTGCCCCTTTGGATCACTGTATCTTTGGGGTAAATATCTAGTAGAGCAATTGCTGGGTCATAGGGCAGGTCAATTTTTAACTTCTTGAGGAACCTCTGCATTGTTTTCCAGAGTAGCTGTACCAGCTTGCATTCCCACCAACAGTGTAAGAGGGTTCCTCTTTCTTTGTATCCTCACCAATATCTGCATTTCCTGACTTGTTAATTTTATCATTTCTGACTGGTGTGAGGTGGTATCGCATTGTGGTTTTGATTTGTATTTCTTGATGACAAGTGATATGAAGAATTTTTTTGTGTCTGTTAGCCATTTGTATGTCTTCTTCGGAAAAATGTCTGTTCATGTCTTCTGCCCATTTCTTGATTGGATTATTTGTTCTTTTGGTGTTGAGTTTGATAAGTTCTTGATAGATTTTGGGTACTAGCCCTTTTTCTTATATGTCATTTGCAAATATCTTCCTCCATTCTCTCGGTTGTCTTTTGGTTTTGTAGACTATTTCCTTTGCTGTGCAGAAATCTTTTATCTTGATGAAATCCCAAAAGTTCATGTTTGCCTTTGTTTCCCTTGCTTATTTACTGTTATTGGCAGTTCAGCTCTAATCGCTGCAAATTCACTCATTTTTTTATTTATCTACATAGGGCTTTATTTTATATCCATATGAAGGGTATAGTTTTGCCAAATATTGTATATTGCATTAAGATTTTGGACTTTTATTTTTCAATAGGATCTCATCAAAATTTAAAACTTCTGCCTAACAAAATATCTTGTTAATAAGATAAAAAGAAAGCTACATACAAGAACAAGTTTTTGCAAACTGCAATTCTCCAAAGGAATTGTGATAATATGTAGAAACTCAAAATTCAACAGTTGAACAATTAGGAAATTGACAGAGTACATGAGCAGATATTTCACAGAAGAGGATTATATTAGGGTTCTCCAGAGAATCAGAAGCAATAGACTATCTATACATATGTAAGGAGAGAGAGCATTATGTTAAGGAGGTGTCTCCTGTGATTTGAGGGCCTAGCAAGTACATAATCAATTTACGGGCAGGCTGGCAGACTGGAGGCCCAAGAAAGAACTCATGTTGCAGCTCAAATCCTAAAGGATTCTGGAGGCAGAATTTTGTCTTTTCCAGTAGACTTCACTTTTTTAAGGATATCAAGTGAACAGAAGAGGCCCACTCACATTGCTTTTCCAAAGTTAACTAATTTAAATGTTAATCTTATCTAAAAATGCCTCCACAACTACATCTGGACTGGTGTTTGACCAAATATCTGGGTACCATAGCCTAACCAAGTTGATACATAAAATTAACAACCGCAAGTATATACATGTGGCAAATAAGAATTTGAAAGATGTTCAACATTAGCCATTAGAGCAATACAAATTAAAAGCACAATGAAATATAATCTTGCACCTTTCTTACCAGAATAACTAGATTAAAAATTAAAGTGACACAAAATGCTGACCAGGGTGCAGAGAAATTGGATCATTTTACATTGCTATATGCAGTAATTCCACAGCCACAATGGAAAACAATTTGACAGTTTCTTAAAAACTGAACATATAACTATCATATGATCTGGCCATTGCACATTTATCTCAGAAAAATGAAAACTTACATTCTCACAAAAATATACCATAAATATTTATAGCACATTTATTTGTAATCACCAAATCTGAAATTAATTCAGATGTCCTTCAACAAATGAATGGCTAAACAAACTGTGGTAAATACATACCTTGGGATACCGCTTAGCAATTTGATACATACAAAACTTCTGATAAAATCTCCAGGGAATTTAAAATGAATTTAGTCTCCTGAATTTTAAAATGAATTTAAAAATAATAATTCTAAATAGCTACATACTGTATTATTCTATTTATACATAGTACTCTTGAAATGATAAAATTATAGAATGGGTAAGAGATCAGAGGTTGCCAGAGCTTAAGAATAGAAAGGAGAAGAAATTACAAGTTGCCAGGGCTTAAGGAGGGAGTAGCGGCAGGAGATCAGTGAGATGGGTGTGTGGCTATAAAAGAGCAGCCTGAGGAATCTTGTCATGATAGAAGTGTCCCCTGTATTGTCTGGAACAATGTCCATGTCCTGGTTGTGATATCATTTTACCCTTTTGCAAGATGTTAACTTTGGAGAAAACTATGTAAATGGCAGGGATATCTCTATTATTTCTTACAACTGCATGTGAATCTACAATTGTTTCAAAATAAAATGCTTAATTAAAAAAATCAATTAGGGACACTAAGGATAGTCTGCCTTTACAGAAAATAAAATTAATTACAAAAGCAATTTGTGAGACAGATATATGAGTATTGATACAGAAACCATGTTGTTAAACCCATTAGCAAATCATCTGTTCAGAAAAAAAAACTCATCTATAGATCATCTACAGCATCACAGTTTTCATTAAAAAGTAATATTTATTATAGTATTTTGAAAGGAAGCTAAAAAGCTACACACACAACTGTAGATAGTGGTAACCTTAGGAAGGAGAGTTTTTTTGTGATGATGTCTAGGTTTGTGTGGCTTGGGGAATATTTTGTTTTATTTTGTACAAACAAATAAGGTTCAGGGAATGTTGCACATCTTTGCCTGGTTCTTTTAATTTTATGTTTTGTGTTGGTTGGTTGGTTGGTTGGTAGGTCTGGTTTTACATTGTGAATCTTTGCAGGTTTTTACATGTAAATCTGTTCAGTCTCTGTTTCTGGAGCAGCAAATTAAGTGATCTGTGCCAGGAACCAATGATTTTAATTATTTTCTTATTTTATCTCTCAATTCATATTTGCACAGTGCCATCCTCATTCTTAAGTTGCATTCTAATTGAATATCGATAGAAAAGAGTGTATGTGTTGTACCTTTTCCACCCTTCACGAAGCAGACCAGGTTTACCGGACTGCCAAGAAATACTGAATAGACAGACTAAACTAATGATTGATACTTTGGTTTCATATTTAACATTTATGGTTTATGCCATGGTTCTCTGCCATGTTTCTTATATTCTGCATATGAGTGAAACTATAGGATAGTTATCTTTCTCCAGTTGATTTCTTTCACTTAGTGTAATACCCTCCAGTTCCATCCATTTCACTGTAAATGGTAGACATACATCCTTTCTGAGGGTGAAGGAGTATTCCATTGTTTATATACACCACATCTTCTTTATCCATTCATCTATCGAAGGACATGACGGCTCTTCCATAGTTTGGCTATTGTGGACATTGCTGCCATGAACATTGGGGTGCAGGTGCCCCTTCAGATCACTACATTTGTATCTTTGGGGTAAATACCCAGTAGTGCAATTGCAGGGTCATAGGGTAGCTCTATTTTTAACTTCTTGAGAAAACTCTATACTGTTTCCAGAGTGGCTGCACCGACTTGCATTCCCACTAACAGTGTATAAGGGTCCCCCCTTGCCAACATTTGTTGTTTCCTATTTTGTTAATTTTAGCCAATCTAGCCAGTGTGAAGTGGCATCTCATTGTGCTTTTTATTTGTATTTATCTGATGACAAGTGATGTGGAGCACTTTTTTTTTTTTTTTTTAATGTCTCTGCTGGCCATTTTTATGTCTTCTTTGGAGAAATGTCTGTTCAGGTCTTTTGCCCATTTCTTGATTGGATTATTTGTTCTTTGGGTGATGAGTTTGATAAGTTGTTGATAGATTTTGGATACTAGCCCTTTATCTGATATGTCATTTCCAAGTATCTTCTCCCATTCCATAGGTTGCCTTTTAGTTTTGTTGACTGTTTCCTTTGCTGTGCAGAAGATTTTATCTTGATGAAGTTCCACTAGTTCATATTTGCTTTTGTTTCCCTTGCCTTTAGAGACGTGTCTTGCAATAGTTGCTACAGCTGAGGTCAAAGAGGTTGCTACCTGTGTTCTCCTCTAGGATTTTGATGGATTCCTGTCTCACATTTAGATCTTTCATCCATTTTGAGTTTATCTTTGTGTATGGTATAAGAGAAAGATCTAGTGTCATTGCTCTGCATGTGGCTGTCCAATATTCCTAGCACCATTTATTGAAGAGACTGTCTTTGTTTCCGTTGGATATTCTTTCTTGCTTTGTCAAAGATGAGTTGACCTAGAGTGAAGGTACATTTCTGAGTTCTCTATTCTGTTCCATTGAATCTATGTGTCTGTTTTTGTGCTAGTTCATGCCATCTTGACGATCACAGCTTTGTGATATAGCTTGAAGTCTGGAATTGTGATGCCCCCAGCTTTGGTTCTTTATCAACATTCCTCTGGCTATTTGTTTTTTAAAAATATTTTATTTATTTATTCAAGAGAGAGAGAGAGAGAGAGAGGCAGAGACACAGGCAGAGGAAGAAGCAGGCTCCATGCAGGGAGCCCGATGTGTGACTCGATCCCAGGACACCAGGATCATGCCCTGGACCGAAGGCAGGTGCTTAAACCGCTGAGCTACCCAGGCTGCCCCTCCTCTGGCTATTTGGAGTCTTTTCTGGTTCTGTATAAATCTTAAGATTATTTGTTGCAGCTCTGTGAAAAAATGTTAATCGTATTTTGAAGGGGATTGCATGGAATGTGTAGATTGCTCTGGGTAGCATAGACATTTTAACAATATTTACTCTTCCAATCCCTGAGCATGGGATATTTTTCCATCTCTTTGTGTCTTCCTTAATTTCTTTCATAAGTGTTCTGTAGTTTTTAGAATATAGATCTTTTATCTCTTTGGTTAGGTATATTTTTAGGTACCTCATGGGTTTTGGTGCAATTGTAAATTAAATCCTTAATTTCTCTTTCTTCAGTCTCATTGTCATCGTATACTCATTTCTCCTTTAGGTTGATAAACAGAGTCATTGAATAGGATAAAGGGCAAAGTAGTCACACCCTCTGAAAGATTCAAGATGTTACATGATAAGATAATGAGTGTCTCAGTGTGTGTGCACAGTAAGAGTTAAATGTTACAAACTAATAAAGGATGCAAAAAATAGAACTACTTAGGTGCATTTACAAACATCAATCAAGTTGGTCACATTTTGTTTTGTTGTTTTTATTGTAGTAAGAATACTTAATATGAGATATACCTTCTTAAATGTTTAAGTGTACATTATGGTGCATTTAAAAATAAGCATGATGTTGTATAGAGATCCCTAGAACTCATTTGTTCTGTATTACTGAAACTTTATATCCACTAGAATATATATTCTTTATTCATATCCTCCTTCCACTAGACCCTGATGAAAACCATTTTACTCTGTTTCTATGAGTTTGACTATTTTGAGTACTTTATGTAAGTAGAATAATACAATTTTTTTTTCTGAGATGGTACATTTCATTTAGCATAACATCACTTGGCAAGAGTTCAGTTCATCCATGTTGTCATATATGGTAGGGTTGACTTCTTTTTTCATTGTGTGTGTGTGTGTATGCACATGTGGTGTGTGTAAACATCACATCTTTTTATTAATTCATCCATCAATCAATTTTTAGGTTGTTTCCATATCTTGGTATTGTGCTTAAAGCTGCAATGGGCATGAAGTATATATATAGCTTTGAGATGTAGAATCTGATTATTTTGTTTGTAATAATCAGAAATGGAGTTACAGTATCATGTGGCAACTCTATTTTAAATTTTTGAGGAGTCTTCATACTGCTTTTCACAGCAGCTGCATCCTTTTTATACCATGAGCAGTGCACAAGAGTTGCAAGGTTGTCGAAAAATAGGTTTCATTTTTGTTGTTTGTTTTATAATGGCCATTCTAACAAGTATGAGGTATATCGCATTATGGTTTTCATTTATATTTCCCTGATGTTTTGGATTGTTGAATATCTTTTCATACACTTTTTGGTCACTTTTTTGTTTTCTTCGGAGAAATGTCTATTCAATTATTTTCCCTATGTTTAATTGGATTCTTTGTTTGTTAGTTTTATGCTACTGAGTTATAGGAGTTTCTTTAATATTTTAGATACCAATTTCATATTAATTATATGGTTTGCAAATATTTTCTCCTGTTCTGTAGAATGCTTTTCATTCTGTTGAGTGTTTCCTTTGCTGTGCAGATTCTTTTGGTTTGATGAAGTCCTGCTTGTTTAATTTTGCTGTTACTGCTTGATCAATAAACAGAATAGAGTTCAGAAAATAAGCACACACGTATGTGATCCACTGATCTTCAACAAGGTTGTCAGGAATGCAGAATGGGAGAAGTATGGCTCTTTCAGCATATTATGATGAGAAAACTGGATATCCACATGGAAAAGAATGAAATTAGCCTATTATCTTACATCATACACTAAAATCAAATTAAGATGGATTAAATATTTAAACATATGAGTTGAAACTGTAAAACTTTTATTTTTTATTTTCTTAAGATTATTTATTCATGAGAGACACAGAGAGAGAGGCAGAGACACAGGCAGAAGGAGAAGTAGGCTCCCTACAGGGAGCCCAACGTGGGCCTCGATCCCGGGACCTGGGGTCATGACCTGAGCCAAAGGCAGATACTCAGCCACTGAGCCACCCAGGCACCCTGAAACTGTATCAGTTTTAGAAGAAAAAGCTTCAGGAGATTGGACTTGGCAATGATTTATCATCTAAGACAATAAATGAAATGAAATGAAAGCAATGACAATGAAAGCAAAATTAGACAAGTGTCACACATTTTGATCTAAATTAGTTTTTATTGACATTGAGCTTTTCTAGATATATAAAATAAATGAGCATTAACCAAAAATGCCATCATAATTGACTAAGTTATATAAGGTTCTTTTATGAGCTGAGTGATGATGTATCATTTTTTAATAGTCAAATTTTCTAGAATATTCCATCATGCTCTAGTGATAAGCTGGTATGGTAGGACGAATAAACCTGTAACTATGTTTACTTATATGGCAAAAGAATTAGATTAAAGACCTAGAGATGAGGAGATTATTTGGAATTATTCCTGAGCCTAATCTCTTAATAAAAGGAGTCTCAATTAAAAGGATACCAGAAAATCAGAGTTAGTAAAGGAATGTGTAAATAAAATAGAAATAGCTACTAGAATCTAGAAAAGCTAGAAAGTGAATTCTTTCCCTACAGCCTTCCAACACCTTATGTTTTTATGTCATTCAGTTTTAAGTCACTAAGTTGTGTTATTTTATTACAGCATCAGTAAGAAACTAATACATATAATAAATTAAAATCATTTTGATAGACTAAGAAAGTAGATTTTCCCATCTTATGGATATAAAAACAGGAAAAATAATGATAAAAAGTATTCAAGCATGTGCACATGAGTTTTCAGCTTTCTCACTGAAAGATTTTCTTTGATAAACTTATTTTTCATTTGTTTTCTACTATGTTTTTGTCATTGATATTTCAGTCCCAACAGAATTTTATTAAAGCAAATACCTTGACTTTCTTTTTGGGATCTTAAAGAAGTCATTGGATACTTACAACATGCTCAAGTATTCTTTCTACAATTTCCTTTGCAATTATTCTTTATTCAACAAGTGAATGAGTTATTCTGTTGATTGATGTCTTACTTTGCTAAAAATATGAGAACAAGATATTCTTCTTGAAGAATACAGCTCAAAATTCACAAAGATGATACTTTTATAATCCTAATTGTGCAGTGGTTTTCTCTGTATTTCTAGGTTAGGACCCAACACTTCTATAGTCATTATTCAAAAAAGTAAGCTTTTCCTTAGAAAAGTTAGAAATAATAAGTAGATAAACATTTTATTCTTTATGAGACAAAACCACTTTGATTATTGTCTCATTCAAACTTTTAATATGTGGGAAGTATGGAGATATAATGCAATATAATGGCAACATTTTTTTCTTTCAAGAATAAACTTGTTTTCAGGTAAAGTCAAAAATTTTATAGCAGCACCATTTAGTAACAATTCAGTGCAATCAACATATGTTACTTAAATTTTCTAGTTGTCATTTAAAAATAAAAAACAAAAAGAAGTGGGCAAAAGTAATTTAGTAATATATTTCATTTTGCCTTCTATATCGAAAATATTGTCATTTAACAATTAATTTATAAGACATCATCAATTTATTTTACTTCTTTTACAATGTCTTTAAGATTTGATATGCATTTTATACTTGTAGAACATTTCAATTTAAACTAGCTATATTTCAGGTTTTCAGTAGCTAATAAGTACTACATTGGATGACAAACGTAGGTAGGAATAGTAATAAACACAAAGAATAATGAATTAGAATACTTCAATGAATATAGCTAAAAGTCCAGATGTTTTGATGAATAGTATTATTGTTCCAGAGTATAAAATCCTCCTAAAGTTTTTGCCTTTATTTTAGCCCATTTTTAGCCTAGGAGGCAATTAGAAAGGTATGTTTCATGCAAGAACTTGAGGGGAAAACATCATTCTCTTGACTATGTCACGTTAAGGAACATAGAACATAAGGAACTATAATGCAGATTCAGTGTAACAAAAACAGATACATAGAAAGGAAAAAAAAAGATCAGATATTTGGAAAACTAGTATTCTGCTAGTAGAAAATAAATAGCAAATATTTTGCATAGGTTGATATATTTTTATAAATAGCAAATATTTTGCATAGGTTAATATATTTTTATTTAAATACTATTTTTTAAGATTTTATTTGTTTATTCATGAGAGACACAGAGAGAGAGGCAGAGGCATAGGCAAAAGGAGAAACAAGCAGGCTCCCTGCATGAGCCGATGTGGGACTTGATTCTTGGCCCTGGGATCAGGACTGGGCTGAAGGCAGATGTTAAACCCCTGAGCCACCCAGGTTTCCCTTAAATACCATTCCTAATACTGTTTTATATTTAATTAAACATTGGATAATTTTAGAAATATAGTATGTTATGTAAAAATAAAGAGAGAGGGAGAAATAATCTTGTTATAAGGATATTACTTTCCTGCCACAGAGAAGCATGGGCCAAAACAACTCTACACATTAAATAAAAGTTCAAGATTAAAAAAAAAAAAAAAAAAAGTTCAAGATTATTTGAAAAGAACAAAGGGGAAATCTGTTCTACGGCAACATAGAAAACTATTCTACCTGTGGCTCTATTTGTTTTTAATATTTTTAAATGATATACAAATACAACTTCACCATCTTGACAAAAGTCACATCCATGCTATAGATATGAAAACTGCCAGTGAAATTTTAACAATATTGATATATTTTTGTTGAAGAAGTTTTTCTAGAAGAAATTCCCTCCATTAAGGCAGTTTTAATTCTTCATTGGCATGAATTTTCCTATTTAAAAATAAAATTACATTTGGTTGATTGATTCTTTAATCTATGTCATATTTTCCTTATAACTTATGATTTATTGTGATTTTTATTGGAGCCATTATTGCCACTAAACCCAAATTTGTAGGACAAATTTTTCAAAAAAAATAGACTTTTAAGTTTTTTTTAAAAAAAGTGTTTGGATCTCAATATGTTGTTATTTCGATTTATGTTTACTGTTACTATTTAATGATTTTTCTGAGGGAATGTTTATTTACATGTTGCTTCACTAAGAGTGGTAGTTATAAGCTTTCAGCTCATCACAAGAAAAGGATGCAAAATAGTAAGTACATTAAGAATATGCATCACAGCCAAATGCTGTCACAGAACTAGGAGTCTTTTGCTCTGGGATCGGAATTGATTCATTCTCACAGAACATCTGGGAACCTGGAACATCAAATCAAAATGGAGCTTATGCCCATATTTCTATATTTTGCTTGTTATGCAGACATTTTTGTTCTGCAATCACCTCAATAGCAAAGCCCTGTGCAGAGGAGGGACAGCAAGTCTCACGCAGCTCAGGTACAAATGGTTACATTCATTGTAATTATGGTCACTCAGTATGCTTTATGCCTTGACCAAGAGTTTGTGCCATCCAGGTTCATTTCTTATTTCATTAGCACAAGTCAGGCTAATTGTAGGTCTGTTGAAATTGTAGGTCTCAATGCACAGTTACCAATAAGGTATGATAATTCTTTCCATTTGAAAAAATTATGATCAATTAATCCAAGTGTACATTTTAAATGTTTCTTCATTAAAAGCATAATACGGGCAGCCCGGGTGGCTCAGCGGTTTAGCACCTCCTTGGGTCCAGGGCCTGATCCTAGAGACCCGGGATCGAGTCCCATGTCAGGCTCCCTGCACGGAGCCTGCTTCTCTCTCTGCCTGTGTCTGTGCCTTCTCTCTCTCTCTCTCTCTCTCTCTCTCTCTCTCTGTGTGTGTGTCTCTCATGAATAAATAAATAAAAACTTAAAAAAAAATAAAAGCATAATACATTTTTTTTTTTTTTTGCTTCTTTTATTCATTGGAGCAAAAAGCAAAGAACACAAGTAAAGTAAAACTGTGTATGTTTGGGTACCTAGATAGAACTAAATATCCTTGTCAAAAAAACTATTTAAAATGATTGCCATTTCTAATTTTGTTTTTGTTTCACGTAGTTGTTTGTAACATAGTAATCTCTAAACTCCACTTTCTCATAGTGTAAATTCTGCACTATTAGTATTATTATAAGCAGATATTAGAATTTAGTGGACTCCTCACATGGAGAAGTTATGTGGTCATGTTAGAATGCCGGCTTAATATTTTGGAGCACCTGGGTGGCTCAGTTAGTTAAGCAATGTTGGACTCTTGATTTCAGCTCAGGACATGATCCTTGGGTCCTGGGATCAGCCCCCTGTTGGGCTCCCCACTCAATGGGGGGGTCTGCTTTTCCCTCTCCCTCTGCCCTTTCTCCTGCTCCTGCTCTCTCTCACTCCCTACCTGTCAAATAAATAATTTTTTTTTAAAGAAATACTTTAAAGAGTCATGTTACAGATAGGAGAGTCTGTGTTGTGTAAATGGAGGTCTTGGTCCTTGGACTCCAGGACAAGATTTACTGGAGATCTGCACTGGAATAAAGACAACCAACAGGTGAGAAGCAAGCACAAAGCCATTTATTAAAGCAAAAGTACACTCTCAAGGTGGGAGAGCCTGCAGGTTCTGGGCAGTAGAACAGGCCCTACATTGTTTTGGAATTGGATATTTGTTGCTTTCTCTCTGGGCAGGGAGTAGCTGTGAAGAGCAGTAGAGTGGTCTCTAAAGAAGTCAGCTGCCAGTCATTTGGAGAACTCCTCCCATAGATTGGAAGGGGCAGTTTTTGACCTTAGAATGTTAGTACCCTAAGGGTCTAGGCAAGCTTTCTCCATTGGGTGGGTCTTTATCCACAATGCAAATGTATTGTAATGAGTCTAGAGGTTACCTTGGGGCAGTGGTGGAAGAAGAGAGCACAGGTTCTGCACCTCTGGTGCTTGTTCTCTCAGCCTCAAGGTCAAGGTGTTGAGCCCATGGGGTTCTAATCCATAGCATCCTTCCCTCCAGCTCATTCTCTTTCAGGAACTTGGTACTCTGGGATGCCTGGGTGACTCAGTGGTTGAGCATCTGCCTTTGGCTCAGGGCGTGATCCCAGGGTTCTGGAATCGAGTCCCACATTGGGCTCCCTGCATGGATCCTGCTTCTGCCTATGTCTCTGCCTCTCTGTGTCTCTCAAGAATAAATAAAAATTCTTTAAAAAAGGGGGGAAAGGGACACCTGGCAGGCTCAGCGGTTGAGTGTATGCCTTTGGCTCAGAATGTGACCCTGGATTCCAAGGATTGAGTTCTGCATAGGGATCCTAGCATGGAGCCTGCTTCTCCCTCTGCCTGTGTCTCTGCCTCTCTTTCGGTGTCTCTCATGAATAAATAAATAAAATCTTAAAAAAAAAAAAAGAACTTGGGCTTCTGCCTCCTGGCATTCCTTCCACTACTCATGTCTAGCTTGAACCTAACAGGCCATTAATATAATACATTAGTGTATGGGAGATAGATACAAAGAGTGTCTCATCACCAAACAATAATTGCTGTATAAAGTAACAAAATCTTTATAAATAATAAGTTAAAGTGAATAATGAGTATATTTATAGATAATCAAGTAAATATAATGAATTTGAGTGGATTTATAGATAATAAAGTAAATATAATGAATTTATAAATAAATTGTACTTGATAAATATTACACATTGTGATATAAAGCAGCATTTGCTTTTTTTTTGAACTCATAGAGATTACATTACCAGTAAAAGATTTAGCACACAGACTATTAGTAAGGGATTTTGAGATTAGAGTATATTCTCTTCAGGAAGAATTCTTACAAATACTATTACTGTTTCACAAACTAAGGAAAATGCTAAATTTTTCAAGAAACCATGTAGCTATTTTAGTTGTTGAAGGCTCCTTAATCTTTAATTCCCAAACTAAAGTAAATCCAGGGAAAATTTATTAGCATTTCTATTCTTTAAAGAAGTTGTTAAGTCCAAAAGAACCATGTCATAAAATTTAAAGTTGTGTGTGTGCACGTATGTATGTGTGTGTGTGTGTGTGTGTGTGTGTGTGTATTTAGTTAGTTCCACAGAGGTTTATTGTTTTTCAATTTAGAAATAACTCTTGGGTAGTGAGGAACTGGTTCCTGTGTTTAGTATGTAAAATCTGAAAGGCAGTAAAGGAGATTTGCATTAAATTTTTTACACTTTGGAAAGTTTGCTCTCTGGAGATTTTGGTAACAGAATTTATCAAATCTTTTATATTGAAGAGTAAAAAGAAAATAAATTCTTTTCTTCTCTTTCAAAAAGTACAAGTTTAAAAGAAAAAAAAAAAACACTTTCTTGATTTACACTTAGGCACTTGGGTGAAGAAAAACGGCTTTTTCCAGAGTAAAGTTGGTTTAAGATTCCTCTCCCAGTCATTTTGAAGCAGTGAGATGCTCATGAACAATATCTCCGAGGTACACTTTTAATAGGAAAGAAAAAAATCACTGATGTAGAGTAAGTAGTATATGAAAGCTAGGAACTTTCTGGTGTAAATCCCACTAGCCTATGTGCCAGATCAGCACATGTGTGTTAGTATGAGTGTATGTGTGTGTAAGTCTCACAAATATATGCAGTAAATGGGATTCAGACAACTTGAATAAATAGACTGTGGAGACTGCTATACTGATAAATCATCTTTTGTCTAGAAAATCAATGAAGTACAAAAGTACTTAGGTTTTTCCTTCAATCTACGAGTTTAATTTTTAGTAGGTACAGAAATGAAAACTGAACATTGAAGAAGAAAAACAAAGTTGACTGTTGGAATGTATTAAAAGGTATAAATAGGTATCACTAATTTTTTCAACAATTTATGACAGTTTGGTATACACTAATCACATAGTTATCAAAAATATTTTTAAAAGTTTATCTTATTTATCAAAAAATCTTTAAAAGTTTATCTTATTTCAGTAGTATAGTACATAATTTAAATGAGTGTGTGCATATATACATGTACATATGCATATATAAAATTGTTACAGTTTTCTTTAGTAATAATTGTAAAAAATGTGAAAAATATAACATGCAAGCATAAAGTAGACATTTACAAGTCTTATAGAAAGAAATTTTAGCATAATTTTGCCATTTAAGAAAACACATTCTTTTGTTGTAAACACATATTATTCTCTGGTCCTTAATGCAAATTGCAAAGCATTTTTTAACCTTGTAATTATTAAGCTTTAATCCATACCAGTGTTGCTAAATAGGGAATTGGAATCAATTAGGAAGCTATGATATGACTTAAGTGAATTATCCAGTTTAAAATTTTCTTCTGTGCATTAGTAAAGTGACGAAGATGGTTTCAGCCTTTCTATTATTTTTCTTGTAGAAATCCATGTCAAACCTGGAGATGAAACAATTTAGTACTATTACCTCTAATTGCACTGTGTCAACCATTTCACCCTCTGTTTTTCAAAACATTTCTCCAACATTTACTTGCTTTGGTCTTTAATTTGTCTGACATCAATTTTTCCAACCAAAATTTTGGGATATGTTTTTGATTTGTCTTTATGGTTTCTGTTTCCCAAGTAATAGTTGTGCATACTTCGTTACCAATTTTTAGTAGAGTATAAAGAATTGATTGAAGTTGCCAAAACCAAATTATTCATTTTGCCCACTGCCTTATATTTTTTTTCTTATTTCTTGGGATTTCTTTGTTATTTTCTATTTTATGATTTTTTTTAGATACTTATGTTTTCTAGTGACTTTTAGTTTTGTTTGGTAGTTCCTTTTATGCATTCCAAGAAATAATATTTATACAACGGTATAATAACTCTTAAAGCTTATCATGAAATTTGATTATTTGTTCATTACTCTGTTCATTTGAAAACATTCACTGGAATCTAATATTTGCATGGCATATTGCTACACAAATATGAATGTAATACGTTCAAGTATCAGGAGTTTTGTTTAATTGTGGGGATTCAAAAATATACATAGATTTTTATAATATCATGATGTTAAAATGATAAGAGAGATTGATTTCATTGACTAAAACAAAAAAACAAACAAAACTAAGTTCTTTCTTTCACCATGCCAGTGGAAAATACAAATACTGTCTGAAATACAAAATTGAACATAGTTGCCACAATACCCAAATATTAGATGTATCTTTTTAGGATCTTAAGTGATAGGGAATTAAAGGTTAATTTCTAACTAATAGATAAATGTTCACTGTAATGATTAATTTCTTACATTAGGATTTTAGTCTTTCAGCATGTCTTTGTAGAATATTCTTAGCTTTGATCTCACAGGTATTTTGAGTCACTATAAAGTCCTAGAGATTGAAGAGATATTTTTTTTTAAGATTTTATTTATTTATTCATGAGAGACAGAGAGAGAGAGAGAGAGAGAGAGGCACAGAGACACAGGCAGAGGGAGAAGCAGGCTCCATGCAGAGAGCCTGAGGTGGAACTCGATCCAGGGTCTCCAGGATCAGGCCCTGGGCTGAAGGCGACACTAAACTGCTGAGCCACTGGGGCTGCCCTGAAGAGAAAATGTTGAAGAGGAATAATGTCAGGATGGTATATCGTCCTCTTGATGTTATCCATATCAACTATTGAAACAGAAATACGCTAAACTCAAACTAATCATTTATGAACTGGTTTTAATAATTTTGAAGTAAATATTTGTTTCACCTATGCAAAATAATACTCAATTCAAACCTCAAATACAGCTTCATATAGAAAAGAATTACCGGGAGTGCCTAGTGACATAGTCGGTTAAGGGATCAACTCTTGATTTAGGCTCAGGTCATGATCTCAGGGTCTTGAGATGAAGCCCTGCCTGGGGATCTGCATTCAGCACAGTGTCTACTTGAGATTCTTTCTCCCTGTCCCACTTACCCCTGCTCATGCTTGCTTGTTCTCTCTCTCTGTCTCTTAAATGAATGAATAAATCTTAAAAAAAAAAAAAAGAAAACCATTATCCTTCCAAGATAGGTTTATTTCTTAGTCATTAATGGTAAATCATTAAACTGTGCTAAACACATGCTAATGAATGAATACTAAAGTATAGAGTGAGACTTGAGTAAAATTTAGCATTCTAATCTTCAAAAAAAAAAAACTTTTAACAAAAGTTGTCCTATATTCATTTTATTTTATGTTTTTCTTTGAGTAGTCACTCTTCAATTCCTTTAAAATGTTTTCTAGCCACCAAAAAGTACTCACTGCAGCTTCTCACCCATACTTGTTTACATCTATCTGTGTGTATCTGTGCAGGTGATTGCATGCATGTTGTATGGACGGACATGTGTATCTCTTCTTTGCCATCAAAGTTAGGCTTTCTATTTTCTTGATTGTATTTTTACAAAAGATATTTAACAAATTAATACATTTTTTTTAAATTTGTGGCTGGTGAAATTTTGAAGAGTGATTTTCTTTTCTGAAAAGTGACCTTAATTATATTCAGATCTTCATTTCCTTGATTCAAAAAAGTTGTGCATTCTGATAGGGATATCTGGGAAGTTGATCCCCAGAAGAATATTTCTGAAATTATTAAAACTGTTCTACTTGTTTCTATATATGACTCCTTGGATATTTGAATTTGATACTTATGCAGATATTTGCAAATACAAGCTTCATTCAGAGAACCAAAATAGGTATATGACGTACTGTGTCTAAGAAAGAAAACAATTCATTTTTTGCACCTTTATTTAGTAAAACATGTATCTATTCCCATTAACCAGGAAATGTGAGTTTGAGGGAGAATTAAACTAGTAATTATGTCCATATTGATAGACAATTTTTTTTAACTTTCTTAGGACATCTTCCTCATTTTTTGAGATGTTAACTTCATTAAATTTTATTATTTCTTATTTACTGTTAGTAACTTAAAGCTATGTTTCTCGGTATATATAATATATTTTGATACATATTGACATTAGCCCATATATATTTTGTAATGGATATATGGCATCTATCTTCTTAGGCCTACATATTATTTTAAGTTATATTTTTAAGTATCCACAACTTTAACTTTGTTTTTGTAGATATAGTTAGTTTTTAATCTAATTGTATCATAGACAACATAATTTGGGGGATAAAAATAGTTAGAAATATATTAAGACTTGATTTATGGTATCTCTAATTAATATGGCTTGTGTGAAAATATGTTCATTAGAACTGTGGTTTTAAGCTACTTCCTCCTATTTGTTAAATTCTTTAAGCATATTAATGTTTAAAAATATAAGACTTGTATTTTTAAAACCACTCTATTGATATTTTTATGTCATTACCTATCACTTTCTGAGAAATATGTGTTAATCTTCTAATCAGTTTTCCTTGTTCTTTTCTTTTTTCTGTATATGTATTTAAAAGAGTTATTATTCACACATTTGAATAATTTTATATGTTCTTGGGTAGTTGAAACCTTATTCATATTAATGCTGCCCTTTATCTTATATTTATTTACAACTTTTTAAGCCATATTTCCAGTCTTTGTTTTAGATATGTATCCTTTAGCTTGTATATAATTATATTTTCATTATTTTTTTTACTGCTTATGAATGGAATAATTTATCATTTACTTATTTTTTCCAGAGTAATTACTGTCCAGTGTTATATTACTTTCAAGTGTACAATGTACTGATTCAACAAATCTATACATTATTCAATGCTTATCATGATAAGTATATTTTAAATTCCCTTCACCTATTTCACTCATCCCACTACCCATCTCCTCTCTGGTAACCATATGTGTTCTTTATATCTAAGAGTCTGGTTTTTGTCTCTGTTTTCTTTGTTCATTTGTTTTGTGTCTTAAATTCCACATATGAGTGAAATCATATGGTATTTGTCTTTCTCTGACTGACTTATTTCACTTAACATTATGCCCTCTGAATCCATCCATGTTGTTGCAAATGGCAACGTTTCATTCCTTTTTATGGCTGATTAATACTCCATTGTATATACATACCACATCTTCTTTATCCATCCATCTATCCATGAACACTTGGGTTGCTCCATATTTTGGCTATTATAAGTAATATGGCAATAAACCTAGAGATGCATACATCTTTTCAAATTAGTGTTTTCATATTCTTTGGATATATGCCTAGTAGTGGAATTACTGGATCATATCATTTACATATTTTTTATGATAATTGATATATTTGTATTTATTTGTCTCCAATTATTATTTTTTACTATTTTCTATAATATTCATTATTTTCTTACCTGTTTTTATTGAGATTTTATTTTCCTCTATTCATTTTGATATATCATAAATTTTAATATATTTTAAATTTCTTGTAACAATTTATGGCCATAAGATGGAATCAAATTCAATACTTCTGTGAAAGTCAGCTGGAGTCATGAATTCTCACATGTATGTTAAATAGTTTATCCTTTTGCTGGAGGTTTAAATCTTTGGGAATTTAGATTTTTCCTAGGGTCACTCTACACTGCAGCAGTTCCCCATATTGTGTGCTCAGGTGCTTGTATATTGTCTCCTGTGGGCAATTGGAAAAGTAGGGGGAACTCTAAATTTGGGGGATCTTCAAATCTCCTCATGGGAGCCGTTGGCTTTATCTCACTTGCCTTTCTATTTGTCTTCCTTCTACTCTTTTGTTCTTAATGATTTCTTTTTGTTTCTTGAAAGCTCATTCACATATTTTAAAGTATATGCATTGCTATGTTTTATTAACTATTTAAGTGCTTAATAGGAAGTAGGTTTATAGGATAAATGGTCTGGGAATTTGGGGGAGATTTTGCCAGCTATATTTTGCAGAGTAAAGGACTATCTTTAATTTAGTAACTTAGAATATAGCCATCAATATACCTCAGCATTCTGTGGGTCAATAGCTTGAGCTGAGCTCACCTGGGAAGTTCTGAATAGTTGTTCTGATGTATCAATTGCCTCTAAGAATAGCAAGAGAGAGCAAGACCAAATGAACAAGAAATTTTCAAGCCATTGCTTCCTTCATATTAACTACTACTCCATCAGTCAAAGCAAGTCATATGAACATTCAGCAGTTAAAAGCACTCCACCTCTCTTATGAGGAGTTTCAGTAATACATTATAAAAATACCAGAAACCAGAGAGAGGGATAATTTATGGCTATATTTGCAATATACCACAAAAAGGAGAATTTCCTTAGTATTGTTCTTTTTGTTTTTATTTATTTTTTAAATCATTTTTTATTGGCGTTCAATTTGCCAACATGTAGCATAACACCCAGTGCTCATCTGGTCAAGTGCCACCCTCAGTGCCCATCACCCAGTCACCCCATCCCCCTGCCCACCTCCCCTTCCACTACCCCTTGTTTGTTTCCCAGAGTTTTGAGTCTCTCATGTTCTGTCTCCCTCACTGATATTTCCCATTCATTTTCTCTTCTTTCCCCTTTATTCCCTTCCACTATTTTTTATATTTCCCAAATGAATGAGACCATATCATGTTTGTCCTTCTCCGATTGACCTACTTCACTCAGCATAATACCCTCCAGTTCCATCCACCTCGAAGCAAATGGTGGGTATTTGTCATTTCTAATGGCTGAGGAATATTCCATTGTATACATAGACCACATCTTCTTTATCTATTCATCTTTCGATGGACACTGAGGCTCCTTCCGCAGTTTGGCTATCGTGGCCATTGCTGCTATAAACATCGGGGTGCAGGTGTCCCGGCGTTTCATTGCATCTGTATCTTTGGGGTAAATCCCCAGCAGTGCAATTGCTGGGTCGTAGGGCAGGTCTATTTTTAACTCTTTGAGGAACCTCCACACAGTTTTCCAGAGTGGCTGCACCAGGTCACATTCCCACCAACAGTGTAAGAGGGTTCCCTTTTCTCCGCATCCTCTCCAACATTTGTTGTTTCCTGCCTTGTTAATTTTCCCCATTCTCACTGGTGTGAGGTGGTATCTCATTGTGGTTTTGATTCGTGTTTCCCTAATGGCCAGTGATGTGGAGCATTTTCCCATGGGCTTGTTGGCCATGTCTATGTCTTCCTCTGTGAGGTTTCTCTTCATGTCTTTTGCCCATTTCATGTTTGGATTGTTTGTGTCTTTGCTGTTGAGTTTAGTAAGTTCTTTATAGATCTTGGATACTAGCCCTTTATCTGATAGGTCATTTGCAAATATCTTCTCCCATTCTGTAGGTTGTTTTTTAGTTTTGTTGACTGTTTCTTTTGCTGTGCAGAAGCTTTTTATCTCGATGAAGTCCCAATAACTCATTTTTGCTTTTGTTTTCCTTGCCTTCATAGATGTATCTTGCAAGAAGTTGCTGTGGCCAAGTTCAAAAAGGGTGTTGCCTGTGTTCTCCTCTAGGATTTTGATGGAATCTTGTCTCACATTTAGATCTTTCGTCCATTTTGAGTTTATCTTTGTGTATGGTGCAAGAGAATGGTCTAGTTTCATTCTTCTGCATGTGGATGTCCAGTTTTCCCAGCAACATTTATTGAAGAGACTGTCTTTTTTCCAGTGGATAGTCTTTCCTACTTAGTCAAATATTAGTTGACCATAGAGTTGAGGGTCCACTTCTGGGTTCTCTATTCTGTTCCATTGATCTATGTGTCTGTTTTTGTGCCAGTACCACACTGTCTTGATGACCACAGCTTTGTAGTACAACCTGAAATCTGGCATTGTGTTACCCCCAGCTATGGTTTTCTTTTTTCTTTTTTCTTTTTTTTAAAGATTTTATTTTATTTATTCATAGAGACAGAGAGAGAGAGAGAGAGGCAGAGACACAGGCAGAGGAAGAAGCAGGCACCACACACAAAGCCTGACGTGGGACTCGATCCCGGGTCTCCAGGATCACGCCCCGGGCTGCAGGTGGCGCTAAACCGCTGCGCCACCAGGGCTGCCAGGTTTTCTTTTTTATTATTTCTTTTTTAATATTTCTTTTTTTAATATTCTCCTGGCTATTCAGGGTCTTTTCTGATTCCACACACACACACACACACACACACACACACACACACACACACAAAGATTATTTGTTCCACCTCTCTGAAGAAAGTCCATGGTATTTTGATAGGGATTGCATTAACCGTGTAAATTGCCCTGGGTAGCATGGATATTTTCACAATATTAATTCTTCCAATTCATGAGCATGGAATATTTTTCCATCTTTTGTGTCTTCCTGAATTTCTTTCAGAAGTGTTCTGTAGTTTTTAGGGTATGGATCCTTTCCCTCTTTGGTTAGGTTTATTCCTAGGTATCTTATGGTTTTGGGTGCAATTGTAAATGGGATTGACTCCTTAATTTCTCTTTCTTCAGTCTCATTGTGTATAGAAATGCCACTGATTTCTGGGGACTGATTTTGAATCCTGCCACACTGCCAAATTGTTGTATGAATTCTAGTAATCTTGGGGTGGAGTCTTTTGGGTTTTCTATGTACAGTATCATGTCATCTGCAAAGAGGGAGAGTTTGACTTCTTTGCCTATTTGAATGCCTTTTATTTCTTTTTGCTGTCTGATTGCTGAGGCTAGGACTTCCAGTACTATGTTGAATAGCAGTGGTGAGAGTGGACATCCCTGTCTTGTTCCTGATCTTAGGGGAAAGGCTCCCAGTGCTTCCCCATTGAGAATGATATTTGCTGTGGGCTTTTTGTAGATGGCTGTTAAGATGCTGAGGAATGTCCCCTCTATCCCTACACTCTGAAGAGTTTTGATCAGGAATGGATGCTGTACTTTGTCAAGTGCTTTCTCTGCATCTATTGAGAGGATCATATGGTTCTTGTTTTTTCTCTTGTTGATATGATCTATCACATTGATTGTTTTATGAGTGTTGAACCAGCCTTGCATCCCGAGGATAAATCCCACTTGGTCATGGTGAATAATCTTCTTAATGTACTATTGGATCCTATTGGCTAGTATCTTGTTGAGAATTTTTGCATCTGTGTTCACAGGGATATTGGTCTATAATTCTCCTTTTTGGTGGGGTCTTTGGTTTTGGAATTAAGGTGATGCTGGCCTCATAGAACGAGTTTGGAAGTATTCCATATCTTTCTATCTTTTGGAACAGCTTTAGTAAAATAGGTATTGTTTCTTTAAACGTTTGATAGAATTCCCCGGGGAAGCCATCTGGCCCTGGACTTTTGTGTCTTGGGAGGCTTTTGATCACTGCTTCCTCCCTGGTTGGTTGTTGGCCTGTTCAGGTTTTCTATTTCTTCCTGTTCCAGTTTTGATAGTTTGTGGTTTTCCAGAAATGCATCCATTTCTTCTAGATTGCCTAATTTATTGGTGTATAGCTGCTTATAATATGTTTTTAAAATCTTTTGTATTTCCTTGATATTGCTGGTAATCTCTCTTTTTCATTCGTGGTTTTATTAATTTGAGTTTTTTATTTTTTCTTTTTTTTTCTTTCTTTTTTTCCTTATTTTTTTTCTCTTTTGCTTTTAATAAGGCTGGCTAATGGTTTATCTATCTTATTAATTCTTTCAAAAACTCCTGGTTTTGTTGATCTGTTCCACAGTTCTTCTGGTCTCTATTTCATTGAGTTTTGCGTGAAACTTTGTTAACTCTCCTCTTCTTCTTGGTGTGGGTTTTATTTGCTGTTCTTTCTCCAGTTCCTTTAGGTGAAAGGTTAGCTTTTGTATTTGAGTTTTTTCTAGTTTTTGGATGGCTGCTTGTATTGTGATGTATTTCCCTCTCAGAACTGCTTTTGCTGTATCCCAAAGATTTTGAACGGTTGTATCTTCATTCTCATTAGTTTCCATGAATCTTTTTAATCTTCTCTAATTCCCTGGTTGGCCCTTTCATCTTTTAGCAGGATGATCTTTAACCTCCACGTGTTTGAATTTCTTCCAAATTTCTTCTTGTGATTTAGTTCTAGTTTCAAAGCATTATTGTCTGAAAATATGCAGGGGATAATCCCAATCTTTTGGTATTGGTTAAAACCTGATTTGTGACCAAGTATGTGGTCTATTTTGGAGAAAGTTCCATGGTCAATTGGTCTTTTTTTAAATTTTTTTTTAGTTTATGATAGTCACACAGAGAGAGAGGTGGGGTGGCAGAGACACAGGCAGAGGGAGAAGCAGGCTCCATGCACCGGGAGCCCGAGGTGGGATTCGATCCCGGGTCTTCAGGATCACGCCCTGGGCCAAAGGCAGGCGCTAAACTGCTGCGCCACCCAGGGATCCCTCCATGGTCAATTGAGAAGAATGTGTATTCAGTTGCATTTGGATGTAAAGTTCTATAAATATCTGTGAAATCCATCTGGTCAAGTGTATCATTTAAATCTCTTGTTTCTTTGGAGATGTTATGCTTAGAAGATCTGTCAGAAATCGCCATGTTGAGGTCTCCCACTATCAATGTATTATTATCTAAGTATGCCTTAACTTTGGTTATTAATTGATTGATATACCGGGCAGCTCCCACATTCGGGGCATATATATTCATGATTGTTAGGTCTTCTTGTTGGATAGATTTTTTAAGTATGATATACTGTCCCTCTTCATCTCTTACTACAGTCTTTGGGGTAATCTTTAATTTATCTGATATGAGGATTGCTACCCCTCTTTCTTTTGAGGATTATTTGAATGGTAAATGGTTCTCCAACCTTTTATTTTCAGGCTGTAGGTGTCCTTAGGTCTCAAATGAGTCTCTTGTAGACAGCAAATAGATGGATTGCTTTTTTATGCAGTCTGAAACCCTGCATCTTTTGATGGGATCATTTAGCCCATTCACGTTCAGAATTACTGTTGAAAGATATGAATTTAGTGTCATCATGATACCTATTCAGTCCCTGTTTTTGTGGAGTGTTTCCTTAGATTTCCTCTTTCTTTACAGAGTCCCCCTTAATATTTCTTGCATTGCTGGTTTGGTGGTCACATATTCTTTCAGTTTCTGCCTATCTTGGAAGCTGTTTATCTCTCCTTCTATTCTGAATGGGAGCTTTGCTGGATAGAGTATTCTTGACTGCATGTTCTTCTCATTTAGGACCCTGAATATATCGTGCCAGCCTTTTCTGGCCTGCCAGGTCTCTGTGGAGAGTTCTGATGTTAATCCAATACTTCTTCCCATATAAGTTAGAGATCTCTTGTCTCCTGCTGCTTTAAGGATTTTCTCTTTATCTTTGGAATTTGCAAGTTTCACTATTAAATGTCAGGGTGTTAAATGGTTTTTATTGATTTTGGGGAGGGGGGAGAATCTCTCTATCTCCTGGATCTGAATGCCTGTTTCCCTCCCAAGTTATGGAAGTTCTCAGCTATGATTTGTTCAAATACACTTTCTGACCCTCTCTCCCTTTTGGCGCCCTCTGGAACCCCAATTAAACATAGATTTTTCCTTCTGAGGCTGTCATTTATTTCCCTTAATCTTTCCTCATGGTCTTTTAATTGTTTGTCTCTTTTTTCCTCAGCTTCCTTCCTTGACATCAATTTGTCTTCTATGTCACTCACTCACTCTTCTACCTCATTAACCCTTGTTGTTAGGACCTCCAGTTTGGATTGCATCTCATTTAATTGATTTTTAATTTCGGCCTGATTAGATCTAAATTCTGCAGTCATGAAGTCTCTTGAATTTTTTATGCCTTTTTCCAGAGCCAGCTGTAGCTTTATAATTGTGCTTCTGAATTGGCTTTCTGACATCGAATTGTAATCCAAATTCTGTAACTCTGTGGGAGAGAGTACTGCTTCTGATTCTTTCTTTTGTGGTTCTTCTTTCTAGTCATTTTGCTCAGTGCAGAGTGGCTAAAAACAAGTTTTACTTGTTAGAAGTGCAAACTCTTCTCTCTGTAGCGTTCCAGCTGTTCTCTCTTTAAATCTCAAGCTGAATTCTTAGGTTTTCAGGATGATTTGAAAGCTACCTAGGTAAGTTGGTGGGGAGAGGTGACTTGGAGACCCTACTCTTCTGCCATTTTGCCCTGCCCCCTCCTTATTATTATTTTTAAAAAATATTTTATTTATTAATTCATGAGAGACACAGAGAGGCAGAGACATAGGCAGAGGGAGAAGTAGGCTTCCTGCAGGGAGCCCAATATGAGACTGCATCCTGGGACTCTGGGATCATGCCCTGTCTGAGCTGAAGGGATACACTCAACCACTAAGGCACCCAGGAATCCTGAGAATTTCCTTATTGATTTAAGTGTAATTTCCCTCTTTTGTGACATTTTTTTAATCACTTTTAATCATTAAAATAGTATTAGTCATGGTATGATCTTGAAAAATTAATACAGGCTTCTGAAGTTAGTTAAAATTCTATATTAAGGATAAATGAATAACATTGCAAATGCTTAGAGATCTATTTTTTATGTAAATTTTACTTTTAAAATGTTTTTTAATAATTTCAAGGTTCTGTTCCCAGAGCTTATCATGTTACCTATACTGCAAAGCATAAAAATATCTAAGGAAATAAACATAGATGGTAAGTTCCAGTGTAAAAAGGGAAATAATAAACCCAAAATTGAGGATAGGAGTTATTTATATTTGGAAGAAGGAAGAAAAGCATAGATCTGAAGATCTGAAGCATAGATCTGAAGAGATTCCAAATTAATGATAGTATTCCTTCCCTTAAACTGAGAAGTGGATAATGAAAAATCTATTGTTTTTATTGTGACTAAATATAACACTGCAGTGTTGCATTATACAAGGTATTGATCTCTTTTTTTTTCAATAAATTTTATTAAGTGCAATGGATAGCTATGTTTAAAAGTGAGATTCTTGAACAAACTGAGGGTTGATGGAAGGTAGGTAGGCAGGAGGGGGGCCAAATGATGGGCTGGTATTAAGAGGGGCACTAGAGATGAACATTGGGGCTTTTGTTGTTGTTTTGTTTTTTTTAAGATATTATTTATTTATTCATGAGAGACACAGAGAGAAAGACAGAGACATAGGCAGAGGGAGAAGAAGTCTCCCTGCAGGGAGCTGATGCAGGATGCCATCCCAGAACCCTGGGATCATGATCTGAGCCAAAGGCAGATGTCCAACCTTAGAGCCACTAAGGTGCCCCATGAACACTGGGTTTTATATATAAGTGATGAATCACTAAATTTTACTTCTGAAACCAATATTATACTACATGTTAATTAACTAGAATTTTTGTTTTTACTAACTAGAATTTAAATAAAAACTTGATGCCAAAAAAGGAGATTCTTGATTTCTAAATCAAGTCACATATAAAAAAACATATGAGTAGGATTATAGATATAAATGTTAAAAGTAATTGTGATTCTAAAATATATATTTTAATGGATAATTATTCTACTTTTAAAATATTTGAATATTCATTATAAGTGCAATTTATTTTACTTGGCTTCAATGTATATGAGTAGTTTTTTTTAATAGTTTTCTTGATAGTCTTTTATTTGGGGGAGTTATTAAGTGAGAGTTTATAGTTTGGTGAAATGCTTTGGTAGAGCAGAAAATTGCAAGGGAATTTCAAGAAGCCTAAGAATAAGTTTTATAGAAAAAGAAAGTGTATTGTATTATAGTAATGTCTTTTCATCTATGAAAGGGAGAGTTTAGAGGTCAAGGCAGAAAATATATATAGGATGGCTGGTCACACTAAATACTGGTGATTCAGATTGTGGTTTTGCAATTTCTGATGAAAACATTTTATGACTTCAACAATGTTTATGCCATCTTCACTTGATCAGAGACTACATTAACTTTATCAAACTGTATTAGTTTCTTATTGCTGCTATTATCAAATAACCATAAAATTCATGAAATAAAATAACACATATTTATTTTTTAAAACTTCTGAGGCCAGACGCCTAAAGTCTGTATCACTGAGTTAAAATCAAGGTGTAAGAGTTATTCCTTCTGGAGTTCTAAAGGAAAAATATGTTTCCTTGTCTTTTCCACCTTCTGTAGGCACATGCATCCCTTGAATTGTGACCTCCTAATCTCTGCTTTCATTATCACATTGTCATCTCTTTTATCTTTGACTCCTCTTAATCATAACGATTATTGTGATTATTTTGGTCACTCTGATAATCCGAATAAATCTGGATAACCTGTCTAAAGAACTATAATCATACATTAAAAGGCCTTTCTTGCCATATAAGGTAACTTTCACAGGCCTGGGGACAAGGACCTGTGCATTTTTGTGGGTACTGGGATAGAAGAAGAAGCCTAATTCAGCCTGCCACACAAGCAATCAGTCTGCCTATTGTGAGTATGCATATTGCAAGTGAAAAATTAGGAACTATTTTATGTGTTTATGCTGGTTTTGTGTCTGACATTAGTCTTAATTAATATCAGTAAGTTTCAGCATCTTGATTGGAACAGATTGATGAAATTTCTGCAAATGTCACTAAAGCCTGTGTGTGAACACAGGAATAATTTTGTAAGGACAAATACTATTTTTTAATATAATTTCCTTTCAATGGTGCTAGCTCATAGATATCTGCTCCCTTCTCAAAACTGTCTAGAAATAGCTCGAAGTAATAAAACAGAATATTAAAAAAATAAAAATTAAAAAAAATAAATGAAATAATGTAAAAAAGAAAAACACACAAATGATGATGGCAAAGATTGAAGGATTTGGCTACAAATAGGTATAAAATTGATGTTATTCGGTCTCATTAAAATAGTGATTATAAAAGTAGCATCCATAAGCCCATTTTTTAAGTATTTAAAGTCAGAATTCCATTTGGAAAGCATTTGGGGGACTTAGAGAAAGTGCTGAGGTCTGAGGAAGTTGTTAATATCAGTGTCAGAGGAGAAATATAAGGAAAGAAAGTTACAATCAGCTTTCAAGATTCAATGATTTCACTCACAAATCTACACTAAGTTTAACTCCATTTTCAAGGCTTTCTAATTACAGGTCTTAATAGAAAAATCTAACATGCCAGAAAATAAGATTTGGAAGGCAATAAAGGAGAATAAAGTAGGAATAAATATAAAATAACTAAATGTTCAAGACCTGTGTTTGAACAATTATAAAACCTATATCAGGATTTAAAAATACTTAATAGAGGGAAAGCAATATTACTTAGGATAGAAAACTCAATGCTGTAAAAATTTCATCTGTCTAAATTAACCTATAAATTCAAAAAGATTTTAATTAAATCTATTATGGGATCTTTGAAAGTTGAGGAAAATATGGCCACAATTCATCTAGGCAATGAAAAAGTAAGATGAGATTGGACAAATACTTCAATGTGACAGAGTGACATTTTCTTACCAGATATTTACACAGAATATCCAGCATGCTGTACATTTGCAGAAATAGAGTGACAAATCAAAATAAAAAGAAATTCAAGCCAGACTCGGGAATACATGGGAATTTCGTGCATAATAAAGTGTAATTTCAAGACTACAAGGGTATAGATTACCCAATGTCTTTAGTGAAAGTAAAAGAAAAGCAATATCCAGCCTTATTATCCCTTACACTAAAATACATCCCATCTGGATCAAATATTTATTTTTTAAGTCTTTATTTAATTCCAGTTAGTTAACACACTGTGTTGTATTAGTTTCAAGTTTACAATATAATGATTCAGCAATTCCATAGTCACCCGGTGCTCATCATAAGTGTACTCCTTAATCCCCATCATCTATTTCACCCAATCCCTTCTCACTTCCCCTCTGGCAACCATCAGTTTGCTTTCTGTTGTTAAGAGTTTGTCTCTCTTTCTCTTTTTCCCTTTGCTCCTTTGTTTTGTTTCTTAAATTCTGCATTTGAGTGAAATCATATGATAAGTCTTTCTCTGACTGACTTATTTCGCTTAGCATTATACTCTCTAGTTCCATCCGTGTCAAATATTTACATGTAATTAAGCTACAGAATTACAACAAGAATACATGTTTATATAAATGTGTAGAGGAAACTTATTTTTACACACGGAAAAAAGCCAAGACCCAAAGAAAAATAATGTGGTTATATTATATAGCTTCTTATATTACCAAATAGAAACATAAATTTTAAACAAGAAAAATGTTTTGGAATGTACTTCCAACATTTATAACAAATTGCTGGTATCTAGAATATGGTTAGATAATATCAAAGTTTCTTAAGTTTAGTAATCATATATTTTTTTATCTTGTTAGCAATAGACTGGATTGATCATTTATTTCTCAGTTGATTTGATTTAGCCAATGGAGAATAATTGTATTCAACCTTCATTGCAAACCTCATCATGACAGTAATTAATATATTGGAAATGCATCATTGAACTAGCCTGTCAAAGAAAAAAATTAATTACCATAAAGCTTTTCATATATTAGTGGGCAGGAGGGTTTGGGAAACATTTTATGACCGATAGAAAGGCATGAGCAGCAAAGTACAGAAAAGTAAAAGGGAATCAAGTGTTCTTTCAGTTAAACAGCATGTGAGCACTCAATAGCATTTATTTAATTAAATTTAAATTACTAGCGCTTCCTTGTTTAAAGCCTCAGAAAATATTAACTATGGACATGTTGAATTTTAATAATTATAACAAAAGTATAAAAGCAAGTATTTTGGAAGAGAAATAATTTTCAAAAATTACTTTCCTAATCTTACCTAAGAGTTCAAAATGTTTTTTCTACTACTTTGCAGTAATAATTATAATGATGTCTGTTAGTCATCCATCCTGAGGTTACTTCTGGCTTATCAAAAATAAAAGTTTGGTTATTAATTGTGCTATAAACAGAAATTCTATTTTCATTAAGTATTTGCTCACATAATGAATTTTAATCTAATTACTTTAAATTGGTTAAAAAGAAATGAACTGTTTTAATTAACTCCAATTATTTAATTAGTTTAATATAATTACAATCTGAATAAAGACTACCCAATAAGGATAAAGAATGTTGAATGTTTCCAGGATACTACAATATTCCATTGTTGTACTTTACAATAGGTATTCAACACCCAGAATTAACTGTTCTTCCATCTTCTATCAGCATAGATTATAGTTATTTTTTCTTGAATTTCACATAAATTGAATCTCATATTCTTTTGTACATGACTTCCCTTGGTTATTTCTATGTCTGTGAAGTTCATCTATCTGAATGGATATATCAATATATATATTTTAAATACTGTAAAGTATTTTATTATTTTAATATACTACAATCAATTTATCCTTTCTATTGCTCATGAATATTTTGGTTAGTCCTAGCTTTTGTCAACCATGAATATATAGTTGCTGTTTTTTTGTACTTTTTTGTTTTTATTTTTTTATTTTATTTGCATATACACACTTCTTTACTGTACACACACACACACACACACACATACACACACTCCTACATACACACACCTGGGAATAGAATTGCTGTGTTGTAGAGTAGAAGTGTGTGTTGTTTTATTAATATTGAAAAAACTCATTTATACAGCCAAAACTCTAAAGTAATTTTACCATTATTAATGCTCATTAGCAATGTTTAAATTTCATCCATTTCAACAAGATTGAGAATTTTTAGTTTTTTAATTTCTTTGTTCCTTTAAGTTTCTAAAGATTATTCTTTGTGATTTCAATTTGCATACCCAAGATATCTGATGATAGAGAGCAAATGTTATTGTCCCTTTTGTGTATTTGGTTGTGTAAAATAGACTTCTTTTGCCAAGTGCCTGCTAATTTTTGCCAGTTTTTTTCCCAATTAGTTTTTTCTTCGATTTTTCTCCATTGATTTATAAAGTGCATTATATATTCTGGGTGACAATTATATGCTAGAAACATACTCTATATCAAATATCATGAACATTTTCTCCCCCTTTCTGTGATTTCCTTGTTTATCCTCTATTATACAGTGTTTTTGAACAACAGAAATTCTTCATTTTAATTCAGTTTAATCAACCAAGTGAAATTTGTTTTTTTTGTTGAATCTTGTGAAAGAAAACTTCACTTACTACAAGGTTGTGTAAAATTATGATATGTATGACCAAGGACTTTTAGTCTGTACCAGATGGGATAGATTTATTTTTCCTTACACCTTCCCATTAAGCAAATCTGTAATCCCAAATGTACAGTAGCAACTAGAGGAGAAATCTGCAAAGTTAGATAGGAGAATGCAAACTGGTTTGAGACACTGGGGCCAGAGGAACAGCACCACAGCAGAGTGTGTTGTGGTCACCCCCATCCTCAAAACAGGAAGACCACCTAGATCTAGTGTTTTCGGATTCCTGAGAGAAGGCAATTTAAATGGTGGAAATTATTCCACTTCAGTACATTCCCTTTTAGAATCAACCTTGAAAACATTGGGTGAGCCTAACCTCCTGATACCTTAATAAGTGGAATTAATTTGGAGCCCCACCAACAATAAGCAGCCAGGAAAAGCCCTCACCTTCCCTTCTGTGTCTGAGACTTCTCTTTTCTATTGAAAGATACAGAGGCAGGTGTACAGAAGTCAGGAAAGACCCAGCTACAGTGTATGGTCTGGCCTAGGAAGCCTTTTTATTCCAGCCATTCTCACTCACTCCTCTGGTGCTCAAGGCACACCACTAGCACTGCTTGGGCCTGCATGGGGTGGATACCTGGAAGGAGATCCTATCACGACCATCTCCCACTTAGAGACATTCAACCAGAGGAAATCTCTTCTGTCCTCTCAGACAGCATCAGCAAGAACTGCTAGGGAGACTCCAGTGGCACCAGATAAGCTAAATAGACCAAAATAACACTACACAAGGTTCTGAAAATTAAACTGCCATTGCAACCACAGCCCAAAAGTGGGCCAAGACTCATATGTTAAACCTGAACAAGGTGACTGCCTGCTAATACAAAATGTTTAAATAAAACCCAAGGTGTTCTAACATAATAATATCACATGTTTAAAACAATTTTAAAAAACCTCCTCATCTGTCATAAAAAGAAAAAAAAACACTACTGAATAAGAAAAAAATGATCTTTTGACACCAACATCATGATGAATCAGATATTGACATTTTTTTTATTAGGATTCTTAAAAGCAGGCTTAAGTTTTATAACAGACTTTAAAAACTAACATACTGTATAAAATATCAATAAGAAATGTCAAATTTCTCATATATATTTACTTTATTTAATTACTTAAAAACTAAAGTGTGTTGAAATCCTTGTTTGCCTAAAACACTGAATATTATAAAGTTATATTTTTATAGCTGTATAACTGAAAATAAAAAAAAATAAATTTATATGATTCCTAGAATATTTTGGTCTAAAATTTAGCACTGCATAATAAATCTAAATGTTATATTTTATTTTCTGTTTTCAGATAACAAATTAATGAGAACAAATTAAACTGACTATTGATGCCTTTCATTAAAAATTTACTAATACATAATAGATTAAAGGAATGCTTCTGTGAGGCTTACATTATGGAAATGCCTTGTTGAGTTTTTTGTTTTGTTTTGTCTTTTTCGTGAAGCTTAATGCACCCTTGAGTGTGTATTAAATGTATTGGTGCTATTTTTACTGATTATTTTTGCATTTAATTTCATCTACGTAGGTAGGCTAACATTTGGGAATGCTATCTCATTTTTCTTAACTGCTACACTAATCCTAGTTAAACCTATAAATATAACAGTCTTTTTTACAAAGGTCTATTAACATGTTCAGATGTATCAGTTCAATATGTAGCCTTATAATTTTAATAGCTCCTATTTTCAGATTTCCTTATTCTTATTTGTAACATATTGTGTGTATCATATTCAACCTACACATATGAAATTATAAGGCCAAGTAGTTAAGAGTATGGGCTCTTGGGATCCCTGGGTGGCGCAGCGGTTTGGCGCCTGCCTTTGGCCCAGGGCGCGATCCTGGAGACGGGGGATCAAATCCCATGTCGGGCTCCTGGTGCATGGAGCCTGCTTCTCCCTCTGCCTGTGTCTCTGCCTCTCTCTCTCTCTTTCTCTCTTTCTGTGACTATAATAAATAAATAAAAATTAAAAAAAAAAAAAAGAGTATGGGCTCTTAAAGCTAGCTAGACTCCCTGCCTTTAAATCCCAGTCTTATCATGCTTATCTCACTGTTTTCAGTGAGGCAACTTTATTAATCCCCTTGTTTTTTTCATCCATAAAAGAAGGACAGCAAGATGCCAGTTTTGGAGACAAAATAAATAAAGGATTTGACCAGTGTCTAACACATGGTGGATGGTCAATATATATTAGCAACTGTTATTCTTCAGAATTCATGGTGTACTCCTGGCTGTGGTATATCAATCCAGAGTGATAAATAATGATAAACAAACACCTTGCCTCTCTTTGTGCCTAAGTATTTCAAATTCAAAGCATCCATATATAAGTTATTATTCTGCTAGTTCATCCTACAGACTTGAGATTTCTATCATTGATGAATATCCATGATTAAACTTTTAGAATTATAACTTGAATTATCATATTCACTATTTATATGTATATTTAAATGAACTATAAACAAATAAAATTAAATCAATCTTAGTTTCATTAATCATATTTTAAGTGTTCAACAGACTCATACCACTATATTATAGGACTATACTGGACAACATATATAAAGAACATTTCCATTTTTATCAAAGTTTAATTTCTAAATGTTTGGTCAGATTCAGATATTCTTAAGATGGTAGAAAAAATTACTAGTGCCCATATTAAACAAATTAATGACCAGTTTTCACATGGAATGAGACTTAAAATCAAAATACCTAAGTTTCTAATTGGACCAAAGACATTTAGGGAACAATCTAGTATTATATCTGAAGAAATGCAACACAGTTCTGCTAGTTTCAAGTTGTCTCAAGATTTTTTTTCCATACATAATGCAATAGATTAAATAGAAAAACAAACATAAAAATAAATCCAAGAAAAAAAAATAGATACTAAGAACAAACCAATAGGGGACCAGGTAATGGAGAAATTTACAAACTTGAAAATCACTGTATTTAGTATATTCAAGAATCAAGCTATATAGATTTTGGTAAATAACTGAGATCTTTACAATAGAATCAAATAAACATTCTGAAACTGACAAATGGAATAACAATAGAATAATTCAAGGGATGGTATTAAAAACATATTTGACAAGGTAATATAATTTTGCAGCTATTGCAAATACCTCACATTACATTGTATACCTGAAGCTCATATAATTTTATGTCAATTATACCTCAATTTTAAAAAGAACATATGGACAAAGACAAAAGGAGAACTTACAAACTGGAGGAAAAATGAGAAATAAATAATGAAAAATAGAACAAAAAGCCAAAGTAAAAGAGATAAAAAAATCTAAGAGTTGACTCATCAAGAACAAAAGAATCAACAGAGGAAAATAAAGTGTTGTCTTCAAATTTCTGAAAGAAAATTGTCACATAGGATACTATAAGCAGTGTAAATATCCTTCAGAGTGCTATTTTAATTTATAGAAAATCTGAACTTCAACATTAGAAACACACAATTAATAAAATACTTGAAAATAGAAGATATGAACAGCTTCTCAAACCACTGATAAAAAGAGACAACCCAACATAAAAATGTATGAAAGAGTTGAAGCAGCACATTACAAATAGGAAATCCAAAAGATAATGGCACATGCTGATGAGAAAATTGGTGCAGAACTGATCCAAATACGATGGAGTTGCTAATGGAAGGACAGTGGTTAACATCATAGGGAGATTACTAGTACTGAGCATTCCATGGTCAAATCATCCAGGCTTTCAGAGAAATCTATAATCGATTGATACTACTAGTCAGCCTACTCTCAATGGTAAACTGACACAATCCTCAACCTTTATATTTTCTTGTTATCATAATTATGAACATTTTCTCCATTTTAAATGCTTTAAACCTATCATGTAATCAACTTATAGGATGCAGTTTAGCCCTTAAATCTTTTAATCTATAAATGTCTCCAGACAGGGAATAAGTGGATAAAATTCTATTAAGGAAATGAAGATTTGGTGGCAGTGTCATTTCTGAATGTCTTGAAAAATTTTAGCAAGGGAAGTAACTAAAAAGCTAGAATAGTGAAAGAACCTTTATTTTTCAAAAACAGTGAGAAAATGTATCAATTCTTAGGGTATTTCAGAAACAATTATCAAAAATACCACTAACAAAGAAAAGTCACTGACCTCAGAAATAAAACAAACAACAAAAACCTTAGGTTAAAAGGGAAAACTTAAAATTGCATATATTTTAATGGTCACAGAGTTCATAAATTGAGCAAAGTCTTTAAATGTTTTTAACAAGTCTAGTTTTATAAATATAGTGAAATCAATGGTTATAAATTATTGTTATAAACTGTACATTATGCAATCATTAATATTATTTATTAAAATAGATGTGGATATTGAGTGGAATATCAAAAGTTCATAGTTTTACCAATTCTGAAACTTTTGCTAATACTTTGGATGAAGGCAGTAAATGCATACATAATCTTTTTTCTTTTCTTTTGGTAACAAAACTAGAAAGGGTAAATGATATTATTTATTAGGCTTACAGAATTAGATATAAAAATGTTTCAAAAATATGCTGGATAAAATAAATTTTTTAAAATTTAGTAAAGTTAGTTTTAAAATATATGTTTTAAAATGAGATCACATGAGTAATAGTTGAGAGATACAATTAGTGAAACAGTGGAGAATCATGTCAGGATATGGTGGTGTCAGTGGTTGGAAAGTTTAATGAGTCAATCATTTAAAGCAGATGCTAAAATAGCAGACATAATCTTGTTTGCATTAATGTAGTGTAAGCAACTTCAGAGAAAATAATCACAAGCAGCAATCCATGTTGAATAAGAAAACCCCCAGGGGGATTTTGCTCATTAATTGGATACATGTTATTTATCTTTAAAGCACTGAACTTAATATAGTCCAGAGTTTATAGTAAATACTCCATAAAAACTATGAATTTCAGTCCTAAAGAACATTCAGAAGTTAATGCAAATGGTAAAAGGTGGGAAATCCATGTCACACAGATATCATTCAAAATAACTACATGTTTAGCATGACAAAGTTCAAGACGATATGTGAGAACTATTTAAATAATGAACTGCTGTTCCTTCCTTCCTTTCACAGATACTCATTGGCTTTTGCACCAACTGGAAGCTCAGAGATACACATAACCTATGACATAGAGAGAGTAGATTAACTTTATGTAGTTTCAAATTGAAAAACTAAGAAAATTTAAATTGTAAATAAGGTGGAGCTAAACAATAATGGATTAAGCTGCCTATTGTCTTCTGAATTGCAAATTTTTATATAAGTGTTGAATGGCTTTTTGACTATAACTTCTGAGAGATACTTGGTATGGAATTTATTGGTCCTGAATATAACCTTTTATTTACTTTGAATAGTTTGATAAGATTTTCATTACTGGTCAGATATAAAGGTGTAATTTTGCTTTAATTGTATGGTTTACTCAGCACTCATGTACCCATTATAATTATTTTACATTATTTGATGTGAATTTTTGTTTTCCATGATTACTTTATGATAGATGCACAACCATGCTATAATGTGCTTTTCAAGGTTCACATAAAATAATACTGCCCTAGTCACATTTCTTAAACCTCAAATAATGAAGTTAGGGTCCACTGTTTATTTTATGTTACATATTTCATTTTCCACATATTTTCTTTGTAGCCTACATTTGTTTTTGCCAGTTAGAATGTAATCTTAAATGCAGATTTTGTCTGAAGTACCTTGGCAATTACTGTTTAGGAGAGAGCAAGAGGATTTTGGAGGCTTTTTTTTTTTTTTTTTTTTTGGTGATGGGCAGGAGTTTGTGGTGGAAGAATCAGGTGAGATACATTTGATTATTTAAATAGGCAAATCCCAGGAAAAAATTTTCAGCAGACCAGTAATGTGGTTCATGATATAAAAAGGATGACATTACTAGGATAAGTACAAGTTGTTGTACCACCATGCTATATAACACCAAGAATTATGGTCTTTCATTTCTAAAACCCCCTTTCTTTTAGCAGTCAATTCAATATGTGGCTATGTCATTTATTTCAATTTTCTTCATATTTTCTGTATGCTTATATTGTAAATGTTTAATAAATTATTTAGAGTATAACTTCTTATTTGATATATCTTCATTGTGAATTTGATCCTTTCACATTTAAAAATTATATTAAAATACATTATTTAATAATTTCTAGCTGAATTTAAATTTCTCTGATAAGAAGTTTATGGTTCCCGATAATGGAGTTTTGTTACTTTTGCCTGATGTTTCCTTTCCATTTCTTCTTTTCTTTAGTCTTTCTAAATCCCTTTATTTTAGATCTCTTTTATATACCTTAATGTCACATTTTATCTTGTTATTAAATCAGATAGTCATTTGTCTTTAAATAGATGAGTTTAGACCATAACCAAGTCCATACATAAATATGACAGATGTCTAATATTTTCTGTTATTATTATTTTATTATACGTTCAACTTCTGTATCTTCTTTAAATATTTCCCATTGCGGTTTTTTCTTAGTTTTGTGATTTTATTATAAATTTAAACATAAGAAGTCTAATATTTTTCTAATATTTAAATTTGTAACTACACTTTATAGAAATATAGTCTCTAAATAATGTCTGATTAAATTCAGACATTATCCTTTATTACTTACTATGAACACAAAATTTATAAATTTCCCATCTCTTGATTGGTTTCCTTTATTGTATTTGGTTGTATGATTATTCTTATTTTTTACCTTCATGTTCTTAGGTATAATCAAAACTCTTTTGGTTCCTCATTTTTTAATAATTTGTTGATTTCAATATACATGCTAAAAAGTGCACAACATATAAATATGCACCAAGTGTGCATGTCTATGTAAATACCACACGCAATACCACACACAATTGATACATCTCCAACTCTATTTTAAGTGTAAAATAGAGCTACAATTTTAAAATAGAGCTACTACTATTTGAAATGATCATTATTAAGATTATGGTGACGTAGTGTTAAAGGAAGCAGTGTAAAATATGGAATTGAAATCAAGATTGAAAACATTCTTTTTACATTAAGTTTTCTTCCTCTACTCTACTCTTAGGCTTGCTTCTCCAGATAGTAGAACTTGGTTATGCCTATGGATGTTTGAGGAGGCATGGCATCAATGATTATTATTTAAGATAAAATACCATAGAATATGCATTTGTGATAGTCAAGACAATCAAGTAGAAGAGATATAACTGATAACTTTGGAAAATTGATCAGTGTTTTATGTTTACAATATGATTAACTGAAAATTAAGTCCTTCCAATACCACTTCATTTGACATTATAGTCAGTAATTGTTTTAAAATATTAATTTCTTCCTGTTAATAAAATATTTTGATTAAAATTTGTATATTTAATAATTTAATCAGTATTAAATAGCCTAGAATAATTTATAAATATATGCACAATGAGTCGGTGACCTCAGAGCTCTCTTTAGAAACTGGCTGTGCTTAAAAATAAAAATGAAAAGCAATCAGAAAAAAGCTTTTCACAAGACACCCACATTAATATCTAGCAGAAAGAGAATAGAAATAATATGTCTATCAACACTTCCATTAATAAGTTAGAAAAAGCACAAATAATGTAATGCAGCTTTTCCCCTCTTTATAAAAATAATTCGTTAACTTTTCTTGAGATAACTTTGATTTTTTTTTGTTTCTTTCATCTTGTTCTCTAATTAGTATAATCATTTTACCCAGAATGACCTTATTGAATATTAGTTGCATTGGATGTATTCAAAATTTAAATGATACATGTAGGAAACAGGTTTTAAATATTTATTGAAATGAATGTATCTTTCTCAACTTCAATGAAAAAAAAATAGGATAGGCATTGATGGTTAGCATCTTAGAATGACCCTAACAGTTATTTGAGTAATTACCTAACTGCTTCTTTCACTCACTAGACTTTAATGCCAATGAAAGTTGCAGACCATCTCCTCACCAATGATCATGCCTGGCACAGAATAGTATTCAATTATTTTTGCATGAATTAAAATGTAAGCATTACAATATCTATTTTAATGAATCAACTTCTGATTATCCACTTCTAAAAGAGGAAGACTGAGGATAGAGAATTTTCTTGAAGCCACTCTTTACTATTTGAGCGGTCAATTATTTCTGCTCCATTACTCATGATGGGCTAACTTCCTCCCACTCACTCTGAGTGTCAGTTATAACCACTATAACCACAGCTACTACCACACTAAACTTTCCCTTGTGTGCTGATGTGTTCTTTTTTCAAAAAAAAAAAATTTATTTATTTATTCCAGAGAGAGGAAGAGAGAAAGCAGGGGTTGCAGCAGAGGGAGAGGGACAAACAGACCCTGCATGCTGAGCACAGAGCCTGATGCAGGGGTTGATATCAAGAACCTGGGAGGAAACTGAGAGTCAGAACCTTAATCACTGAGTGATCCAGGTGCCCCATGGACCGATGTATTCTTATAATAATGTGAATAATCAAGAATTGACTGGCAGCATAAAGTTAACTTGACAATTTATTTATGAATATCAAATAACTGTGCTTAATCCATTAGAAAAAAATTGTACATCCTTCTTTTGAACTACATTCTCCCACACTCTTTCTAGTATTCATCTATGTCTTCATGATAAAGTACATCGACAATGCTTTTTTAGCAATTTTCTCTTTCTCTAATAGACCATTTTACTTTTTGTAAAATTGAAGTCATTCTATCACAGTAATTTTATCATTTTCTGTTATATATTATAGTCAACCTCTTTTTCTAATCATTTTATTACATTATATTTTTATATCACATGTATTTTTATTATAACTGAATCTTACCTATTACCCTTTCTACTTAAAGTAATTTTCTGAAGGAAATAAATAAATAATCCTTGTGATAAATCTAAAAATAAGACAAAGATCTCAATCTTATATGATCAGATATATGTATAGAATTATTGTCAGAAATATTCTATAAAATATAGTGTAAAAGAAAAGTGTGATGATTATTCATTTATGTAGTACGATAAGGTAAGTTCTTTTTAGTGATATGAGGAAGGAGTGTAAACCTGAATGAAATGAGAATGAGAGCCATATGGTATTGAAAGAGAGAGTTAGAGATTGCCTTTAACATGAAAAAATAGATTAGAGCCCAGGGTAAAAACTAAATATACACTAGAAGAATACATCATCAGCCCCAGACCCCTGAGTGTGTAATGGAATCCTAAAAATCCTAGAAAACTCCTAGAAGTGTGTCAATAAGAAAGAAACCAACTCTAGAAAGCAGGAGCTGGAAAGCCTACTGCTTTGACAACTCAGAGGTAGTTTTTCAAATTGACAGTTATCTCTTTGGGAATTTAAATCAATCTTAGCTTGAAGGCTATTTTGTTTTTATATTAATCATTTATTTATTTATTTTATTCACTACTGATTTGGGTTTCTCATTTGTTGATATGTGTAGATTTTCCTTACTAAAGCTTAGACAGTTAAGCGTTAAGCCTGTTGCCTGAGAACACATTCTTATCATGTTTGCCATTAACACTTAAATATCTTTAGTTCAAAATGAATTCCAAAATTTTAAAAAGTGTTGGGGGGATTTGTAGTTTATTGATCTTTAACTCCCTGGATTTCACAGTTGCCAATTAGGAATGTGTACATAGATCTAGCTATATTTCAGAATCCTTAAACATTTTTCAAAAGGAGATAAAAGTTGAAAATCGTCATTGAAGAGGCAGCCCACATTGCTGCAAACTGCTCCTCATCTGCCATTCTTCAGTGTGAAAGGTGATGGAGATACTCCACATGGCCCTGGTTTCAGGATCTGATTGGTTCCTACAAGACCTTCACAGTTGGGCTCTTAGCTAGCATCACACACATACTTGTAATCATTATCTGTAGAGATGTGTGTCTTCTTTAACTCTACAAAACTTTGCCCAAGTTTGACTGTGACAATTTTTTTCATATCTTATAGAGTAGTGATTATCTTTTTACTGAAGACTAATTTTTATGATTTTCCTTTTTTTGTCTAATTTTTTTAATTGAGTTAAGGGGATACCTGGATGGCTCTGTTGGTTAAGTAACCAACTCTTGATTTTGGCTCAGGTCATGATCTCATGTTTGTGAGATCCAGCCCCACTCTGCACTCAGCATGGAGTCTACTTGAGATCCTCTCTTTCCCTTTGCCCTTCCCTCTACTGCTCATACACTCTCTCAGGAAAAAAAAAAAAAAAATCAACTTTAAGGAAAAGAGCAGGAATAGGTATGTATGTAATTATTTCAGTTTATATGGAGATTTTTCTTCATTTTATACTATATCCTGAGAATATTAAGATATCTGAGCTTTTCATTTCAACATAATTAGCTTTGGCTCAATTCATATATAATGCTAACAATCTTTCTTCACTGTTGACATTGACCAATCATTTATCAACACATGAAATAATACAACAGACAAATATGGATAAATAAAGAGAACACTTCAATTAGTGTCATTTTTAAGCATGTCAAATGTGAATTTTCCTGTACTGTCAAGAGCACATCATGGTATCTGTTCTCACCCAGGTGTTCCTTCTGACTGTGATAAATCTCCATCTCAGCTACACGGTGATTCATTTTCAATATAAAATAACTATTACAAAAGAGAAGAAAATTTCACTTTGGGGATCTGCTTTGACTTTAACCCAGAGAGAGCAGCCCATATAGTCAATTATAACAGACTTTTAGGGATCTGGCCTAGGCTTCTCAATATAGATGGGCTAAAAATATGTATTAATTTAAAAACCTCACATTCATTTTTTTTACCCTGAAATTGTTCAGATTAAATATTAATAATTTAGCATTTGGATATAGTATATTTTCTTCTTTACTGAAAGTATCATTATCACTTGCTTAAGGTAGATGTAACCACTAGTGAGAGAGAATTCAAATTAACTTTCAGCACTCAGGTCTGAAATGATTGATCAATCTAGATTAAAGCTTATAAGTGCTCTAATAACTTTCATGATATGTTAAAGTATATAAAATAGTATTTTTCTCCTTTTAGTTCCTTGTCATATTTATAATTTTCTCACATTATTTAAATTATTTAGGCAACAAAAATTTAAAATGTTATATGTGCAATAAATATACTGACAATGAAAATATAAAATTGGCCTACTACCAGGATTCACTGAGCTCATATTAAACAGACACAATAGAATAACTTAAAAAATCTCAATATAATGCCATGAGTATGATATTAGATGTCTTAATTGCTTCTTTACAATGATTCAGATAAAATCATATGTCCTTAGTGTAGTGTTAGTTATTGTATTCCTTAAATAAGCAATTAGAAATTTCAATAAATGTATAATGGCTAATATTTTCATTTTTAATGAAATTAGTTTATTTCAACCACTAATTTCTTCTATTCTCTTTCATCCTCATTTAAAGATCCCAAAAGTGATAAAAAGAATTGAGTGATAGCCTGAATTGAGGCAGCTATTCAAAGATTGTACCTTGACTGCTGTAGTCCACATAGATAAGCCAACATATAAATATTACAACTGCTACTTATTAAAGGACAAAGACAAAAACTCAAAGTTTTAAAACTAAATTATGCCACAGGTGATACATTTTGAATGTAAAGAAAAAGAATGTTGCTGAACTTGGTGAACTTTTGTCAATCATTTGCCTTGGACTTAGTTTTAATACTCATATTCATAGACTTTGCCAGTGAATGAAAAACTCTCTCTATGCTCTCTTTATAAAAGAAAAGAAAATAGCTCATATCCCCTTGGGCTGAAAATGAACTTTTGAATTAAATACTCAGCTTATCAAAATTAATCACATTAAAATCATGTAAGCTCTTCAATTTAATTTACTTTACATTGTTGTGTGAACAATGTATTTAGAAAATGTAAACCATTAATAAGAAATCTCTAGTGTTATGTTTTAATAATATATTTGAACTTCAAATTATCAAAAGTTAGTGGTTTTTAACAAATTGAATTAACTTCTTCCTGTTTCTCCTCATCATGCATATGGTGGGGAAAAAGATGCATATAAGAAACGAACCCATAGTTTCACTATTTGAAAGTAACCATTATCTATTACTTATATATTCTTTCTTCAATCCCTTCAATTTCATTCTCTCCCCTTGCCCACCCAAAAATGAGGACATCACATTGCTTTGCTTAAATAAGCAAAATAAGTCCATGAAAATAAGGACCCATTTATTCTTAAGGGACTTAAATTCTTAAGGGACTTAAGAAGTCCTTGAAAATTTTTTGAGAAGTCGATGGGCTGCTGCCTGATATCTGCTTACAAGCAGGATCCTTAGAACCTCATGCTGTGGCCTCCTATTCATGACATTATAGTGACCGTTTTGTGATCATTACTCATGTAAACCTTGTTAAAAGGCCAAAATCTGGAACACTAACATCAAATGATGACAAGGATGTGGAGAAATAAGAACTCTCATGCACTGCTGTGAGGAGTACAAAATGGTACAATTGGAGGTTTTTTTTTTTAAGATTTTATTTATTTATTCATAAGAGACACAGAGAGAGAAGCAGAGACATAGAGGATCCCAGGATCCTGGGATCATAATCTGAGCCAAAGGCAGATGCTTAGTCATTGAGCCACCCAGATACCCCAGTTGGAGTTTTCTTACAAAACCAAACATACTCTTACCATACAATTCAGCAGTCTTACCCCTTCATATTTAAACTTGTGCCATTGGGGTGCCTGCGCAGCTCAGTGGTTGAGCATCTGCCTTTGGCTCAGGTTGTGATCCTGGGTCTTAAGATGGAGTCTTGCATCAGGTTTCCTGTAGGGATCCTGCTTCTCCCTCTGCATAAGTCTCTGCCTCTCATGAATAAATTTTAAAGAATCTTAAAAAATAAAATAAAATAAACTTGTGGCATAACTGTCCAAACTTTAAGAAGGAGATGAGTGGATAGACAAACCATGGTACATGCACACCATTGAGTATTTATTCAGTATTGAGTATGAACTCTGATGTAAACAATGGACTTTGGGTAATTATGATGTGTCAGTGTAGGTTCATCCAGTATAATAAATATACCAATCTGGTGGGCAATGTTAATGGAGGTAGCTCTGGATGTGTGGGGGCAGGTGGTATCTGGAAAGTCTTTGTATCTTTTTCTTAATTTTGCTATGAAACTAAAATTACTCTATGAAAATAGTCTTAAAAGATGCTATAAAATTTGTTACTTATTAATGATATGACTTGTTTATTTATTGGACAATTCTATTTGTATGTATAGGGGTAATCTATTCAGACATTTTTCCATTATCATAAAATATTTTATATTTTTATGATTTTAAGATATTGTTATATAAGAAAATTAATATTTTGCATGGTTATGAAGAATATATTTTCCTATGTGTTTTATTAATTTTATATCATTCTTGATATATACATAATTTGATGTTTTATAACTGAGCTTTATTTATCTTTTGGTTTTTGTGTTTAGAGAGATTGTATTAATTATCTATGCCTCCATAATAAATTATCCCAAATGTGGTGTCTTATTAAAATAAACATTATTTTACACTTTCTATAGTCAGGGACTTGGATATGGCTTAGCTGGGTTCTCTGGCTCTGAGTTTCACACATCTGCAATTAAGTCATCCAGGACTGTAATCATATAAAGGCACAACTGTAAGAAGATCCTCTTCCAAGATCATTCCAATAACTGTTAGCAGTTCCTCACATGTTGTTGCACTGCAAGTGTCAGTTCCTCACTGTGTGGAGCCTTCTCATAGGACAGCTCACAACTTGTCAGCTGATGTCCATCAGAGAAACAAGAGAACAAGAGTGGCTGACAGATGGCAAGTCAGGCAAAAGTCACAGTATTTTGGTAACTAATACTGGTATCTCATCACCTTTGTTCATTGCTGTGCTTGGAAGCAATACGAAACACAGCACATATTCTTGAGAGGAATTTTACATGCATGTGCACACACACACACACACACACACCACACCCCCAGGTGACAAAGATCTTTGGGAGGTATTTTAGAAGCTGTCTGTCATGTAGATTTTTCACAATCTTACAACAATTATTTTGTGTATATGTATAACATTTTTTGTCACTTATGTCTTTCCTTATATTTTAAAATTTGTTGTATATTCTTGCTAAGATATTTTGACATAAATATAAAATACATTATGCATGTTATACATGTACTCAAATATATCAAATATGGAATAAGCTTGAGTATTCACTGTCACAAATAAAAACTTTTCCTGTTAACTTGACTCGTTTATTACATGTTTTTTTCTTTTTCTTTTTCTCCTTTATTTCTTGCAATACTGAGTATACTCTAATTCAGGAAATTTATTTTTAAATATTATTTAAATGACAAGTAGAATTATTAACACTGATTAGAGGAATATTCAATTATGGTTTTGCTTCTCTGAAGTCTTTCGGGTATACTTTGCTTCGGTCCCACAGAGCTATCTTATTGAAGTTTTATAACTACTAGGTTGAGAATTATTCAAAGTATGTAAAAGCCTGGAAAGAAGAATTGTTTTTCTAACTATACATAAATATGAAAGCTAAAATTTAAGGTGACTATTTTAGCTAAATGAAACTAATTTAAGGTTATAATATCATTGTGAACACATGTTATATTCTTAAGACTATATGCTATAGCTAGTATTTTTATATTTGGATGAAGAATAAAAGTATAAAAGCAATTTTAAATAATGATCCATCTTAACTGTACTTACATTACTGTAAAGCATCTGGATATCCATTTCCAATTACCACTAGAAAGAAGGCATTGTTTTAACCTGTCACAATTTGGACTATTTTTTTCTTAATTTTTGAGAATGAATTGTAGAACGTGTAATTCCTCTGTCTTCATGATTTTTTTCATGTCAGCTATTTAGTTTAAGTCCTAGATGCTGGATAGTATTTTTCCTTTTCCTAAAAATTATACTCTATTGAATAATCTCAAAATTATATTCATCATGATATTTATTTTAAAAACTACCAAAATGTAAAAAATAAAACAAAAAAAATAAAAATAGAAACTACCAAATTGTTACCCCTAACTATATAACATTTGATATCTGCACCTTTGAAAAACAAAACAAAACAAAAACAATGTAACTCTTATAATGGGCTAATTATCAAGTTCATTACTTAAAATAATTTTTCTGTTTATTCCATGATAGACAAATGTCATATATCATGTAACAAAATATTCTTTTGACCTAAGTATAAGTAAAAACAGTTCAAGGCTTCAGAAAAGCCAAAAATAAATCAGCCCATCAGCATAAGAGAATTCTGAAAAGAAGTGTCAAGTTATCAGAATCCTGGTAGCATTCATCATTTTAGTTTATTTTGGTTGTATCAGTAGACATGTAATACTCAGGAATCCTGTATCTTTAACTTTCAAATGGCACTCCTAGGGAAATTGATGAATGGATACATAGTGTATCTTAAGATTTCCATACACTGTTTTAGGAGATTATTTATGGTTTATTTGAATTACCAAATATTCTTCAAAAATCGATCTATTGCCTTTTATTAATGACATATTTTTAGACATTTTGTTATTTAGCAATAATTTTGCAGTTTATTTATTTAGTAATAGTTTTGCAGACTTAACATTTTGGTGAACTTTTAGGTTAACAGAGATTTTTTTTTTTAAAGCTAATGTTAAATTCTATATATTTTATTCTAGGAAAAGCCAAAAGACTTTCACCCAAAAGAAAAGGTGACATTTCCATTTTGTAAAGTCTGCTAAAAATGCCACACAAGCTAGAGTTTTAATCCATGTCAGTGAGTTATGCACAAATTGATTTTAAATGTAGCATTTTATTGCTATAGAAAGAAAAAAAATGACGTTTCCTTCAAAATAAGATTAAATAGATCTGTAATGGGATTTTAGTTATAGAGTTGAATTTTTACACATATTTGTTGGTTATGCTGTATGATATTTCCTTTCTGCATTTACTGTCTGCTTAAATATCAGCTATAAACACCCTGAAGGGCAGGTGCTGAAATGGCAGATGGAGACTTTATTCCATCTGTGTGAAAGGTTAGCATCACATTGCAATGCTTAACATAACCTTAAAAATCCATAATTTAAACTCTGTTTCTAGGCCTATTTCTTCCTGAAATGTGATTTTAGTACAGTATATTCTAGCAAGTTCAACACATAGTTTGGGGTGATCATCTTACTTTTGTAAAATAATCACAAACTGCATAGTTGTCATAATATCATAACTTTAAGGTAGATAAAAAATACGTGTGTGTAGGTTAAAGCCTCACAGTTCATGCAAAAAATAGTTTCCTATTATTCTTGTTATAATAGTTTCCTATTATTCCTATTATTAGTTCTATTTGTATAAAATGTATTTATCCTTATAGGTTATTCTAATTACTTACAAACGTTGAAAATAAGAGTGAAAATGTATAAAGCATTTTTTTTATTTCCCAGCCTAGATCAGATGGCAAGATTATGAATTCCATATATTCTCATACTATGTAACCTTTACAATTAGATTTTTTAAAATTTTATTTATTTATTCATGAGAGAGAGAGAGAGGGAGAGAGAGGCAGATACGGGCAGAGGGAGAAGCAGGCTCCATGCAGGAAGCCTGATGTGGGACTCGATCCTGGGATTCTAGGATCACGCCCTGGGCCGAAGGCAGCACTAAACTGCTGAGCCACCCGGGCTGCCCATACAATTAGATTCTTTTTTTTTTTTTTTTTTTTTTTTACAATTAGATTCTTAATTGATTATTTGATATCTTCTATTATACAGATGATTGTTCTTGTCAATATGGAGGCAAATTCTTTAGAAATAATATAAAATTTATTCTTGTACATGTATAGCATATGCCATTCCATTATAGTAAATTAATAATTCATTATGGATATCCATACCTTATATTTTAATATGTCCTACTAAACTGCTAAAAATCATTTATTTATGATAAACTTCCCTCAGAGTTTGAGTCAGTCCTACTTTGTAATATCACCTATCATGTGCACTTTTTATAATGAAAACAAATTTTATAATCCTATTTACTATAACTGTTTTCTTGTGCCCTCTTAGTTTTGAATTTTTTTAAATTTTTTTTTTAATTTTTTATTTATTTATGATAGGCACACAGTGAGAGAGAGAGAGAGAGAGAGGCAGAGACACAGGCAGAGGGAGAAGCAGGCTCCATGCACCGGAAGCCCGACGTGGGATTCGATCCCGGGTCTCCAGGATCGCGCCCTGGGCCAAAGGCAGGCGCCAAACCGCTGTGCCACCCAGGGATCCCGCCCTCTTAGTTTTGAACTTTTGTATTATTTTGTCTTATCTGGTCAGCAAAAGCAGTCGCTTCCACATTGTTTCACCAGATTTACATTCTCCACTCATGAAACAAATCCATCCTTAAATAAAATAAAATAGACTAAAATAAAATAAAATAAATTATTTTCAGTGGTTGCATGGATGGTTGGAAGAAACAACCTTTATACCAGAAATTATCCTCTGTACTTTATTTCCTCATTTCTTATTTAAAATGTATATTACATGATTCAAAGAATGTTAATACAGATGCTACTTCAAATTTAGATTGTGTGCAATTTTGTTAGTGATTGACTATTTTAAGAAGGAAGGATGTGATAATATCATGATGTATGCTTAAGGCAGAAGAAGTATAATCCATACACAAAATTGCTCAGTAATTAAACCAGTTCTATACTTGATATAACCATTCTGGTCTTGAAATCAATTTAAGTTTCAGTTAAGAAAATAGTTTCCCTCAAAGATAATAGTTAAGCAGATTAAAACTTATTTAATATTTTAAATAATATCTTTAGAGATGCAAAAATAATAACACCTTAAAAAGTATTAATTTTAAACAATTAAAGATGTTAAATTGCCAACATTAGCAACAAGTCCATTAAAATAATATTTTAAAAAGTCTAGTAGTATTTTATCTAGTAGTATTGTATTATTTGTCATTCAGGCAGAGTCCATTAACTTTTTAGTAATTGCAGAATGCAGTCAAAATAATGGATGTTCTCACTGTTGCCCTGTTTCACTCCTATGCTATCATTCTTATCTTGTGAACTTCTGGATACTGGCATCGTTGCTGTGCATCCATCTTAGAGATCTTTGCTAAGGGCAAAGAGAGAATGACTTGAGCATTGTGGCATACTTCAAAATTAAAGTTTATTAAGTTTTATAATTGGCAAAGTGTAAATCAATTATCCTTAAGACCCTAGTCTGAAATGATGTAATATTTATTTTTGAATATTATTGATCAAACACATACAAAAGTTATAAATAATAAAATGGCAATCAAACAGTCATTAATAAACACTATTGGATTTCATTACTATAATGAGGAGCTATTTAAATTCTTCTAGTTGGAAAACCCAATAATAGTTAAGGATAAATAGGGGCAAATTGATTGGCAAATAGAAAGTAAAACCCAATAATGTGACCCAAATCTAAGACAATAGTGCAAACTGGAAAATCAGAATTGTGTTGCCAATGAAGTTAGCCTCTCAAAGGTGTGCCCCTAATAGGTGCTATCAAAGCAATGGAGATATGCCGACTTCCCAATGCAGCTGAGTGTGCTATAAACTAGATCACACTAATCCTTCAGAGTGAGTCAGTCTCCTAAATTAGTGGTTGATGTGTCTGGCTGTGTGTTTGTGGATTCCTTGAGAGGAAATCTATTCAGCTCTGTTGGACTTTGCTAGGCTCTGCTTTACATGTCTTCACATTTCAGAGCCAAGGATAAATGTGTCACCCTTAGATAAGGCATGCTTATCTCATTACAGAAGGTAGAAAAACAAGAGATTCAGCTAATTCATGCAATTATATTTAAAGTTTTTGGTTGGATGGTGAAGTCCTCATACATTCATTGGCCAAAATAAGCCACAAGCCTAACAAGGTGGGGAAAATAAATGTCGTATATTTGGATACATTGTCAATCACTTAGTAAATGGTATACTTGTACATTTTACTTTATGAGAAGGAATTAATCAAGAACAATAAAAAAAATCTGCTAATCCTCTTCCACCTTAAAAAGAGTAATATTGGACACATTTAAAAATATTTGGGGCATAAACTCCTTGCCCTGAGTAATTGTCAAGTAAAAGAAAATAATTAATCATTTATTCATTCTAGGGCAATTTCCCTAATTGATAAGAAAGTTTTTTCTTTATAAGTAGAGTTTTAGAATCATAGCAGAAGACCTAAGTGAAATGGAGATAAGTAAAATGACTGATAGAGAATTTAAAGTAATGATCATAAACATACTCACTGGATGGGAGAAATGAGTGGAGGACTCAGTGAGTCTCTTAACAAAGAGATAAAAAAGAACCAACCCCAGATGAAGAACCCAGTAAATGAATTTTAAAACACACTAGATTGTAATACATAGCAGAAAAACAAATCAGCTACCTGGAATAATGGAAATGTAACCAAGTTGAACAGGTGAGAGAAAAAAATATGCAAAATGAGAATAGGCATAGGAAACTCAGTAACTCCATCAAGCATAATAACATTTGTATTATAAGAATTTCAGAAGAGAGAGGAAATGGGGAAGAAAATTTATTTGAAGAAATAATCACTGAAAATTTTCCTAATCAAGAGAAGAAAACAGATATCCAGATCCAGGAGGCAAAGAGATCTCCCAACAAAATCAACAAAAGGAGATGCTCACCAAGACATATATAGTTAAAATGGCAAATGGTAGTGATAAAGAAAGACTTTTTTTTTTAAACTAATAAGAGAAAAGAAGACAGTTACATACAAGGAAAACCCCATAAGGCCATCAGTGGATTTTTCAGCAGAAACTTTACAGGCCAGAAAATAGTGGCATGATAAAATCAACATGCTGAAAGGAAAGCATCTTTAGCCGAGATTTCTATATCCAGTAAGGTTATCATTCAGAATAAAGGGAGAAATAAAGAGTTTCCCAGGCAAACAAAAGTTAAAGGACTAATGAGTACTAAACCAGCCCTAGAATAAACTTTAAAGGGGACTCTGAGTGCAAAGGAAAGACCATAAGTAAGAGTAAGAAAAAGTAGTAAGCACAAAAACAGTAAAAATATATCTATAAAAACCAGTCAAGGGACTCACAAAATAAAAGGATGTAAAGTATGACACCATATACCTTAAAAATGTGGGGAGGAGAGGAGTAAAAGAATGGATACAAACTTAAGTGACCATCAACTTAATGTAGGATGCTAAATGCAGACAATATTATTTATACATTGAATGATAATCACAAGTAAAAAACCAACAGAAAATGCAAATGAATGTAAATGGACTAAATCAAAAGACATGGGGTGACAGAATGGATAAAAAAACAAGACTCATCTAAATGTTGCCTACAAGAGACACATTTCAAACTTAAAGACACATGCAGATTGAAAGTGAGGGAATTGAGGAACATTTATCAAGCAAATAGATGTGAAAAGAAAGCCAAGGTAGCTATATATATATATATATATATATATATATATATATATATATATATATATATATATGAAAGTTTATGTAATTCACTAAATATGAAGAGTAATCATTACTAAGGATCATACATGACCTTATATATCTTATATCTTTATATATATATATAAAGATTTTATTTTATTATTTATTCTTGAGAGAGAGAGAGAGAGAGAGAGAGAGAGAGAATGGCAGAGACACAGGCATAGGAAGAAGCAGGCTTCATGCTGGGAACCTGGTGTGAGACTTGATCCTGGGACTCCAGGATCACGCCCGGGCCGAAGGCAGGTGCTAAACCACTGAGCCACCCAGGGATCCCCACAACATTTATATAAATGGAGTTCTAGCTGACACTTGTGACAAGAGTAATCCTTTAATGGAGTGTTTGATTCAGAGAAGGCTCATCCATGTATAAAACCAATAAGTACTTCAGGAGACCTTGCTAATGGAAGGAATAGGATATCACCATCTAAACCACAGATCAATCTTAATTAAATATGTAATAACCAGACATTATGTGTCATTGATACAACATAATACTGAACATCTAAATCAGCTGAATCTAAAAAAGTTTCTAGAGGTAACTTCCATCTACCAAAGGGAGAGAAAGAACCAGTTAAATAACAAGACAAAGAAGCAAATAAACAGTTCAAGATTTTAAGATGTTTTATAAGATAACCCTGTCTTTATTGATTAGTGAAATATAAAAATTGGGAAATTTTATAAAAACAAATATTTGTTATTTTCTTTGTAAAATAGATTTTGAGCATTCATTGAAAAAAAAAGTTTTGTTTTGTTTTCCTAAAAACCTATAACGACCTTTCCTTTAGGATCAGAAGAAAAATATTTACATATCCATATAGATCATAAGCTTTTTCTCCTATTTATATCAATACTTATTACATTTTTTTAATACTTATTACATTTTATAAAACTCAATGTATTTGTAAAATATTGTTTCTTTTTGTAAAAAGCTATGTATACTATCTTCCATTAAGATATTTGCATTCAAATATTTAGGACTTGCATCATGTATTAAAGACTCTCAGTAGTTTGCAGAGTGTGGAAATAAAAGTTCTCCTTCTTACCCTACTTCCTTTCCTTCTCTCTGTTCTCCTCCCTTTCTTCTCCCCTACTTCATCTCCCTCTTCTTCAACTTCTTTTCCTTGTCCTTCCTTTTCTTCTTCATTCCTGGACTTCTCAAAATGTTTCCACGGAATTCACATTTGCAACCAGCCAGTTGTCTAGAACAGTAGATATTTGTTATACCTGTTCACAAAGGTGAACAACAGTCCCACAGAAACAAACTTCAAACCCATATAATACGGCCAAAATTAACATTGAAACACTAAATTGCATGTTCAAAAGGAAAAAACATTTTATTTGTCTTTGAAATAAAATACTATTTACCACTTACTGAAAATATTTCATGATATAGTAAACAATTTAATATACACTATTTTTTGATAGATATTTAGAGGAGCTTCAAATCTATTGTATACTCCAAAAAGACTAAAATAAATTATTTTCCATTATATATGTTTGGCATTTTGCTACCACCTTTATGTCTTAGCCTCCTCCTGATACTTGTATCTTTGTGAAGCTTGTTAAATATATTTTCCAACATTTTAAATGTACTTGTGAAATTTTTTATCACAATAGAAACATTGTATTGTATAAAGGTGGATAATATACAAAGACATAAATTATTTAATGTAATGGAGAATTTCATTGTTTAAAATTTTTACAGATGTACAAGAAATACAAGAAGAAAAGGAAATATTTGGAAGTCTGCATATGATCTAAGGTAATCTCTAAATATGAAAGTTTATGTAATTCACTAAATATGAAGAGTAACCATTACTAAGGATCATGCATGACCTTATAAGGTAGGTACTGATGTATTCACTTTAAACATTAAAAAAAAATGAGCTTTAGCATGTTAAGTAATATTTTCAAGGTCAGGGAGATGCTATGTAGTAAAGGAAGATACCAAAATATTTACTCCGATTGTAGAAGCCACATCCTTAAACGTTGTGTAATGATCAGGGCTAATATTCAAGTATTACAAGCCAATAAAAATACTATTTTGGTATTTTTAGAGTAATAAAATACAAATTTGACTGATTGCCTTCATTCTTCTAAGTAGAAAATCAGAATTTTTCAGTAGTTAATGTGAATATATTATTGAGGTATAACAAATATATGTAAAAGTACACAATAATTGAATATAGACCTTGATGAGCTTTTCATACTTTACACTTTTGTAGCACAGATCAAGGCATAATATATTTCTAACACCCGGAAGTACTCATGTGCCCTTTTAGTTGATACTATCAATTGGTTAATGCTGTTCTGTCTTTTATCATTATAGATTAGTTTTGCTAGTTTTTAAATTTCATATGAATGGATTCATGCATCATGTTTCCTTTTTATTGGACTTATGCCTATGAGATTCATCCATATTGTCCTTGGATATGTTTTTTGGACAGAAGCACTCCTTATATACCAGTGATTATATTTGCTGGACCGCGTGTGTGTGTGTATTTATAGGAGTGTGTATTTAGCTTTTTTAGCAAACAATATATGTCCCATCAACACATAAATATTTCATTTGCTCTACATATTTGCCAATATTTTGTAATTGTATGTTCTTTTAAATTCAGCTCTTCTGGTATGTGTATTATGATACAACATTGTGATTGGTTTTTTAAAAGATTTTATTTATTTAATGGAGAGAAAGAGCATCAGTGGGGGGGGGGTCAGAGGCAAAGGGAGAAGCAGACTCCCTGCTGAGCAGGGAGCCAGATATGGGACTCTCTCCCAGGACCCTGGATCATGACCTGAGCTCAAGGCAGACCTTAACCTACTGAGCCACTCAGGCTCCCCCCACATTGTGGTTTCAATTTACATTAAATCAAATTAACTAGTAGAAATGTGTTTCCTAAACACAGTTGTGAGTCTTTCACAAGCTGCCCAAATCTCAGAAAATGTCTTATGTTAAAAAGTGTTTCTGGTTTCTTAATTCTTCATGCTGCCAGGCCAATCCACAGAGGCAGCCAGAAGACTTTTCTGGTTTCTCTCCTTCAGGAAGGCTCTTATTTTTGGGCTAAGCCCAATCCGATGTCCACACAGAGAAGTGGCAAACATGCCCAAGAATTCAAAGAGCCAGAGATGGTCATCTCACCTCAGATTGGCTCCATTCTGGAACTGCAGGTCAAATTTTCCACATCTTTCCAATATCTTTCATATGTCATTAATGTGACTTTCCAGCCTTACCTAATTCTTGGTTTAGTAGTATTATATTGGGTTGTGTCAGTTTCCTATATCCTGGTCAGGAGAGAAAGACCTATAGACGCATTTGACTAAACATATGCTCTTAAATGTAGAGATAACCTATTTTTTTCATACTGTCTTGCTTCAGATTAAGGGTTTATGTAATTGAATCACTAACCCTTGAATCATAAATATCAATATAACTATTTAAAATAGATCACAACGGTTGAATAGTTAAAATATATTTTCAGTTGAAATTCTGGCCTAAAATTCAGGTTTCATTGCCAATCCTGTTTCAGCACTGTTTGTTTTTGTTTCTCAATACTCTACTTGGAAAACTAAAGGATATTAGAAATAGTTTTGCCATTCAAAGTATGTATTTTTATCTCCAAATGACTCCAAATGAATAGCAAGTCTATGAACATTAAAAAACGTATCTCAATATTACAGTCAGCTCCTAGTTTCCCAAGTTCACTATTAAATTTATTAATACTGTGTAGTGAGTAACCAAAACTGAACAAACAAACAAACAAAAACATTGAGCTAATTACCAAGACATTTCCTATGCACTTCTTATAATAAGAAAGACATTTGGGCAGCCCGGGTGGCTCAGCGGTTTAGCGCCTGCCTTCAGCCCAGGGCATGATCCTGGGGACCCGGGATCGAGTCCCACGTCGAGCTCTCTTCATGGAGCCTGCTTCACCCTCTGCCTCTGTCTCTGCCTCTCTTTCTCTGTCTCTGTGTAATAAATACATTAAAAAATTAAAAAAAAAAGAAAGACATTTAAGGAAATAAAGAAAGACATTTAAGAAGAAAAAATAACATGACAGCTATTTTCTTATTAATTAAATATCTAGAGGAATTTTAAAGGAAATTCTCAAGATGGCTGCAAATTTTAGAATGCATAACGATTTCACAAATGTATATGGATAAAGTTATTTTTACATTTCTTTTGTGTTTTATAACTTAGCAGTTATTTGATTTTTATTTATGGTTGGTGCATTGTTTAGAACACATTTTTACTGCTTTAATAAATACTCCTGCTTTTAAAAAAAACAGCTACTTAAAAATAATTATTTCTCTATCATATAAAATTTTAAATTAAAGCAAAGCAAATGTGTTATTGGGACTCCATAGTTTTGGGATATGGGCACTAATCATCAATAATTCTGCCCTCCTCAACATGGGTCTTCACACAAGTCCAGCCACTTTCTACATTGTGCTGAAGAGAAGAAAAGGGAAAGTAGGAAGCACAAGTCTTCCAGTGGTTTAGAAAGAAGGCTGGTGAATGCAATTTTAAGTGGCATCCCTATGTGCAAGGCTTAAATCTGTGAGTTTCTTTTGGAAAGTAAGTCTGAAGAATTGATTAGAAACTACTGGCTTTCTCAATCACATTTGAACGATTCTTTTACTTGAGAAGTCTCCGTTCTATATTTTTTCTTTCTTCCTTATTTTAAAATTCCAGTTTAAATAATATTGGCTGCATGTTCATGGAATTGGATATGTTGTTTAACCAACATTTCAGTTAATTATACTTAATGTAGATCTACCTCAAAAAATGTATTACCCAGGATTCCCCAGAGAAATAGAACCAGTAAGATAATATAGGATGAATAGATAGATAGATGATAGATAGATAGATAGATGATAGATAAGATTTATTGTGAAAGATTAGCTCACAATTATGGAGGCTGAAAAATCTCAGGATCTGCACTCTGCAAACTGGAGGCCTAGTCAAAACCCCAAAGCCTGAGAACCAGGGGAACCCATGGTATGTGTCCCAGCCTGAGTCATAAAATCTAAGACCTGAGGGCCAAAGGTATTAGTCTAAGTCCTAAGACCCAAGAACAAGGACCACTGATGTCAGAGGGCAGGAGAAAAGATGAATGTTCTGGCTGAAAAAACAGAGGAAAAATTTACTTTTCCTCTACTTTTTTGCCCCTATTCAGGCTCTCAAGAGATTAGATAATGTCCACTGCAGGTCAGCAGTCTTTACTCTCTATTTCTAAGGAAAGGAGAGGTTTTTCTTATTTATTTTTTCTTCCCATTTCTTGGCAGGTCACTTAACTATAGCACTGATTAAAAAATTAATGTATATACTTAGTTTTGAACTTTGTTCAATTTTACTCTGCATGAACAGTGTACAGTATGACCAATCCAAATCCCATTGGTCTGGGTTAGCACAAGTTCTGTTATTTCCTTTACTCTAATATGTCATAAATCCTTACGTCCATTAGAATATTTGTGAATATTCACTAACCACCATTGGGCCCAGATTTGTTCTTAGGAAGCTAAAGGACACCATGCCCACTGCCAGTCCTGGCAGCCACAGAGGATGGACATGTCTTGATACTGAAGCTACTATCATCATGGCCAAAAAAGGCAAAAATATTGTTGGTATTTTGTTATAACAGTTTGTTTAGGCCATTTTTATTTTATTACTACTTCTAATACTTTGTTAATTATCACTCATCTGTAGTTTCATGATAAAAGGACACCATTGTTCTCCATATTCTTTTTTTCCCAAGTATAGATATGTTTGTTTTAAATACATAATGAGCATAATTTACCTATACAATCCCATTTTGGAATACATCCTAGCCTCCCTTTTACTTTGTTTCTTTCTGACCATGGGCAGCTCTTCTCTTTCTTCCAACAGCTTCAAGCTGTCAAACATTGTTCCAGGAATAAAAAAATCCAGATCCCAAAGAGAGAAAAGATTTTTTTTTTCCAAATCCTGGATAATGTTTTGCTACCATAAGGAAACTCACAAAGAGAAGTCTGATTCCAAAACTCCAATAAGGAAGAAACAGTAAAAAAAAAAAAAAAAAAAAAAAAAAAAAAAGGAAGAAACAGTAACCTCACAGTTATTTTCATTTTCAAATCTATGTTTTTAATTCTCTTCTTTATTATCTTTCCTATTTTCTTCACTCCAGTGAGAGATTTCCATTGAAATGAAAGTCTCATTGCTGATCCATAAAACCATTAAAAGGAAGAATATAAATTATGTATGTTTTTACTTCTTTGTTATTTTGTTTTGTTTCATTTTAACCTAGCTTATTGCCACCCTCAAAGACCTAGATTGTGTTACTAAACAAAAGGAAAAGGTACAGGCCATGTAAGCATGGAATTCAGTGTGGAGTAATCCACTCTCCTAATAAAGGGACAAGGAAAAATCTTTAAAGAACTATGTCCTATTCATGTATTTGTTTTGCTACTTTCGAGGGTATGATGAAAAATTAAACTAACTCGATGACTCTTCTCTGTGAAGGGAAACACCATTTTCAGTTTCCCATCTACATCCAAGCCATGATGGAACAGTGGTAATTCTTACCCTTTCATCAATTAATATCCATATTCATCTTAGGGGAGAACACATGAATTATAGGAAGGTTTTGCTCTGTGGAAACATTAGAAATCTAGAGGAAGGTGGGCAAAATATGAATCTGTCACCTTGTTTTTGTTCCACGGACAAAATAAATGAGTCCATTTACCCTTGTTAGAAATCCAGTAATAGCAACGGTCAGTTTGATCAGTTAAGGTGCTGGTGCCAAGAAACGTATCTTAGAATCTTATCTCCCTTAACTCCACTAATTATTTCAGAGGCTAATCAGAAAAGAAAATTATCTCTTTTGCACATGAAGTTTTTTAACACCTATCATGAGAAAGTAAACTAATTTTAAATATTCTGTACATGTGAACATGAGTTAACTATTGGTTATTGAAACAAGGATCATCAGCCCTTTTAAGATTTTGTTGTAAGACCTGATTGGAGGTACTTCTTTTTTAAAAAAAATATATATTTATTTATTTACTTAAGAGAGTGAGTGAGCGAGCATAAGCACGAGGAGGAGCAGAGGGAGAGTGAGAAGCAGACACCCCGCTGAGCAGGCAATCCATGGGGCTAGATTATAGGACTGTGGGATCATCACCTGAACCAAAGGCAGACACTTAATCAACGGAGCCACCCAGGCACCTAAGGGGTACTTCTTTTTCATTTAAATGAAAAATACACAAGAAATTTTCCATCAGGTAATTGAAATGTGCACCATGAAGGAAATTGCTTATATAGAGAAGAAAGTTGTGTACACAAATCATAACGATTATGTTCTCATAATAATGTGTAAAGGGGGGGGGGGAAAGCCAGAAAATATAGATTTGATTATAGTAGCTGCAAAAAAAGAAGTTAAACCTATCAGGAAATTTTGCATCCTTTGAAAAGTAAGTGAATACCTTGATTCAGATTTTTAAGATAATTAATGTAAAAATCTAAGTAGCGTGTTGATGTACCAGACAAGGTATGTCCTTTGAAGAGTATGTTGAAAGTCTTTCAATAGTTCTACAGTTTTTCAGAAATTGTGTTTTAATGAAAAGAATAAGAATAGAAATGTGTTTTATAGGGGCTATAATATTGTAATGTGAGCTTCTACCTTAAAATTATGATAGCTTGCATTGGCTCTGAGACAGTGTCTCAGATCAGATCTAATCACTTAGCAAAAGCACATTTTAATGTAAAAGGTTATGAGTATGACATACAAAGTAGAGGTCTGTGGGGAACTATATCCTGTAGGAATATGAAATGACCATATTACAATTATTATTTCTGTAAAGTTATGTGAAGAACATATGCATATCCTAAATGTAGTACTTTCTTGGTTTGGAAATAGCATTTAATATGGCCAAAGGACTTTCAATTTAGCAAGTATCAGGGCATGTATAAAGTCAGAATTAAGGCAATTCACCTTCATCAATATATATTTGATTTTTTTCATTCTTCACAATGGATTTGGAATTATCTCACCAAGTCATTTTGTTTTCCTGTTCATGGGTCTTTTAAAGGATTAAAGCCTCATTATTTTATTAATAGTCATTAAGCTCAGCTGCTTCATGTTCACAGTTGACCTATGTTGTGTACAACAGGCAATATTAACTTCTGTAGGTTAGCAACTATTCTAATAGCTGCATTACACATAAAATTCTTGTTTGAGATTTTTTTTCAGGATATTATTGGGTTTAGATTATTAAGTTTTTACCACTCATGTTCTAAATACAACTTCCTACTTCTTCCAGTTTCCTACTAAATTTTTCCCACTTAATCTTCTTAATGAAAACTATCAGAACTCCCAGACCATTAACTTATTTCCTTTTTTCCTATGAAACTTTATAATAACAAAGTAATCCTTTTTTCTTAAAAAAAATATGCATTTATTTGAGACAGAGAGACAGAGATCACAAGAGAGAAAGAGCAAGGATGAGTGGATGGAAGGGCAGAGGGAGAGGGCAACAAGCAGATTCCCCACTGAGCAGGGAGACATGGGGCTTAATTCCAGGACCCCTGGATCATGACCTGAGCTGATGGTAGATACTCAACTGACTGAGCCACTCCAGCACCCCAATAACAAAGTAATCCTAATTTCTTACAACAAGGTAATCCTGATTCCTTCATGCCAAACTTTGTATCATTGCTCATTCATTTCACTTCTATATAAACATTCATTGACATGTGTGTGTATATATGTATACAGACATATATATGCATGTAAGCAAATACTAAATATACATAAACAAGGGTGCCTGGATCGTTCAATTGGCTAAACATCTGATTCTTAATTTTGGCTCAGTTCATGATCCCAACATTCTGAAATTGAGCTCCCAGTCAGACTCCACACTGGACATGGAGTCTGCTCAGGATTTTCTCTCTCTTCTCCTCCCTACTCTATCTCCCTTGCTAAGAAAAATAAATAAGTAAATAAATATACATAAACATATGTATGCTTAAGTATATATGTCATATATACATACTCATTGTTGCTATTATTTTAAGCCAACTGTTATCTATTAGATCAATTAAAAATAAGAAAACTAAGTTTTTATTTTACCTTCACTTAAGTTTTCTTTGATATTCCTCCTTTATGAAGATTAAAGTTTCTGACCTATATTTTCTTCTCTCCATGGAACTTCTTTAAACATTTATTGCAAGAGAGGTCTACTGGCAACAGATTCCTCCAATTTTTGTTTAAGTCTATATATCTTTTACTTTTGGATAATTTTGCAGGATATAGAATTCTAAGGTTATGTTTTTTTTTTCTCAACACTTGATTTTTATTTTTTTGAAATTTTATTTATTATTTGTGTGAGAGAGTACAAGCAGGACAGAGGGAGAGGGAAAAACAGACTTCTCTTTGAGCAGGGATCCCAACACAGGCTCAATCCCAGGACCCTGAGATCATGACCTGGGCTGATGGCAGATACTTAAATGACTAAACCATCCAAGCACCCCTCTCTCAACACTTTAAATATTTCACCACACTCTGGTCTTGCTTCATTAATTTTGAGGAGAAATTAACTATAATTCTTATTTTTGTTCCCCTTTATATAAGGAGTTTTTTTTTTCCTTTAGCTTCTTTCAAGATTTTTTCTTTCTTTTATTTCCTATAGTTTTAACATGATATGCCTAGTTATAGTGTATTTCCCCCTATTTACCCTAGTGTCTTTTTCATCTATATCCAGTGTAGATTCCTTGAGTCACTTTTTAAAATAACCCTTCATCAAACCACCAAACTAATTTGTCCTTTATCCTTTCCTTACATTTCTTTAGCAAATCATCAAACATAGATAATCTGTTACCCACTGGTTAGCATTAACTGTTAGGAATAATCACACAACAAAATATTAATTTCACAGAAAATCTCAACACACCTACACCAACTTAAACTTCAACATTGCAATCTTACTTTGTTTTTCTCATCAACTCTCATTCTACAAAAACCATTTGAGTCTCCTCCAACTAGCTTCCTAGATTTGGCTCTCATTTATAAGTCTTAACATTTTTTCCTTAGGGGGAAAAAAAACATGCAATTATATAATACATCCTCAACTCTCTGCTACCATATGTATACCAAGCATCATTGTTTTCTCTTGTAAAAGTAGGTGCATATTGATAGCAGTTCTCTTCTAAAGGTCTACCTTCCAGGGGTGCCTACTTAACTCACTAGGAGGAGCATGCAACTCTTGATCTTGAGGTCATGAATTTGACCCCACCCTGGAAATAGAAGCTACTTAAAAAATAAAAATAAATAAATAAAATAAATAGAAAATAAATAAAAGTGTACCTTCTACAACTTATCTTTCTGTTTTCTCAAGAAAATTATACATTTGCTTGTCCTTCCATTTTCCTATACCTCCTATGTTCTCTCCTGATTCTTTATTTGAAGACTAAAACTAGGATTTATCTATTAGATCTATGGGTTTCCTTATCTTGTAAGAATATAATATCTGCAAATAATAAGTTCTATTTCATTTCTTTATTTAAATGATTAATTTAATTAATTCCCTTGTCATATTACATTGACCAGGAAACTTTGTACTGTGCTGGAACATTATGGTCATGGTAGTGACAGTGACAACTCTCCTCTGGTCATTCTCACAGTAAGCTCTAATTATGTTATATTTTATTAGTGGTATAGTAGTAACCTAGCCTAATGAGCACATCACCTTTCCATCTTGCCCTTTTGGGAAAACTCATATATGGTTAAGGCTATTTGTCTCAAAAAATTTTGGCAAACTCTGCTGAAGGCCATCAGTGCCTGGGGTTTAATGATACACAATGGTTTTGATTCAAAATATATTTATTTCTATAAAATTTCATTTATTTATTTATTTATTTGGGGAGAAGTGGGGAAGAGCAGAGGGAGAGGGAGAGTAAGAATCTTAAGCAGGCTCCATGCTCAGCCTGGAGCCTGACACGAGGCTTGCTTTCCCAACCCTGATATCATGACCTGAGCTGAAATATAGAGTCAGACACTTAAGTGACTGAGCCTCCCAGGTGCCCCTCAAATGTGTTTTTAAATTCTGTTCTAATTTTACATTTGGTCATTTTCTGAAAATATGTCCATTTTGTTTCATGCCTTGTAATTTATTGATCTATTTTTTAAATAATAGTTTCTTTAAACTATTCTGTCAGCTTTTTTCTGTATCATTCTAAATTTTAGTTTATTTGTATCTTCTTTATTTTTTACAATATAATTATGTACCATATTCACTTAAAGTCAGGTTTTTTAATATCCACTATTTTCATTTTCCTAATTTTGCACTTCTGTTTTAAAGCTATTATTTGTGCTCCTTTGCTCTTTTCTAGGTTTTGATTTTCTTTAAAAGATTTATATATTTATTCATGAGAGACAGAGAGAGAGAGGGAGGCAGAGACATAGGCAGGGGGAGAAACAAGATCCTTGCAGGGAGCCTGATGTGGGACTTAATCCAGGATCTTAGGATCACACCCTGAGCCAAAGGCAGATGCTCATAGGTTGTGATTTTCATCAAACAGTTTCATTTTTCATATTTACTGGTTGTAGTAAGCAGAATAATGATCCCCCAAAGATGTCCACATCCTCGTCTAATCCCCAGTATTCCTAGTGAAATGTTGCTTTACAAAATGGTAGGGAACCTACAGACATAGTTGAAGTGAAAGACTTTGAGATGGAGAGATTATTCTGAATTACTCAGGTGGCTACAATAATCACGTGAATCCTTCAAAGTGGAAGAGAGTCAGAAGAGTGGGATAGTGGGGGTGACTTGAGGAGTTGATGTGCTATTGACTCTGAAGGTGGAAAAAGGGAGCTAAATCCAAAGCATGTAGTTGATGCCTAGACACTAGAAAGGGCAAGGAAATAGATTCTCCCTTAAAGCCTCCATGAGGGAACATAGTCTTGCACAATGTGCCTGTGCCAGATGCTGATTTTTGGACCTAATAAATATTTATAATTATCCTCTGTTATTGGTTTCCAAATTACTGTGATGACAGAATGACATGATCAGAAATCCTAGTCTGAGATTCTTTAACATTGATTGAGTTTTAGTTTATAATTAATTTATAATCACTTTTATGAATGTCATATAATACATTGAAAATAATTATTTTTGTTTATTTCATCTATTTCATCTGGTTTTCCATTTTTTCCCTGTGTATTACAGTTACAATCATAAGTTGCTTTTCAAGTTGTAAAAAGAGGAGTAGTTGGTTAATGGACCTTCTAGAAGAGCTAAAAATGTAAAGCTATGGGAGGTTAAGAGACATCCTCAAGGCAAAGTAAAGATATTACCATCACGAAATAGTGATATTTAAAATAACATTATCCTTCCCTTGTGATCAGTTTGCCCTTATGCTGTGCAGCTCAATACATTAGAACACTCATTGATTATAAGTAAGAGTCCATATCTCATTCCCTACACTCAGTCTCCATTCACTTAAGAGTTCATCAAAGATATGCCACATGGATGAGTCCTGGGCAGGCTACATATCTTCTCCCTGATGGCAGAGACAGTAAAGAGCACCCAGGACAATATGGACAATATGAAGGATATGTCTGAAAAATCCTCTCTTACCTGTAAGAACCAACAACTTTCTGAATAATAATGGACCATTATTCAGAGCGGTTGTTACTGAAGATTTATGGAGAGAATGGGAAAGAGAAAAATGACATTTAGAATTTAGCATTACAGAAAACTGCAATTAGTTATTTGTTGGGATAGTATTACCACTCCATTCCTAATGTTTCCTTCTGTCGAGAGGAAATTTCATTATAAAGGACTAACTATTCTGCTGGCACATTTGAGCACCATGACTTTGGGATGTTTTCATCATAGCTCCTTCCTCCTTCTCTCTGGGAATCATGCTGCTTGCAGTGAATACACATTTTACTACTTAGCTCCTTCTTCCAAGGGGTAAGTTCCATTTTCTGAAGTGATCCGCTAGTCTAGACACTTTGACACTGAATATTCATTCTGAGATTTTAGCTATGAGAAAACCATTAGCTATGTTTTCCAGTTCAGATATATAGATTTTAAAATTGGCATTACTGTTGCACACATGATTTTTGTTGTGTTTTGGTTTAGTTTTGTATTACCTACCCATGTTTCAGGGTTGAGATGCAAAACAAGAATGGTTTATATTGGACCTCCATAACATTCATTGTTTTTTTTCAAATCTTACTATAAAAGGAAGAAAAATTGGGGTGCCTGGGTGGCTCAGTTGGTTAGGCATCAGACTCTTGATTTTGGCTCAAGTCATGATCACAGGGTTGTGAGATTGACACCAGTGTCAGGCTCTGTGAACGTGTGGAGTCTGCTTGAGATTCTTTCTCTCCCCCCCAAAAAATTAATTAATTAATTTAAAAAAGCAAAAAATTAAGAGAATGCATCAACCTCCTTAAAGATAAGAATCAAGCCTTCTGTAAGCTACCTACTTGAATAATGATGAGGCTATATGGAATAAATTAAATTCTTTTAATTAAGAATATTAACACCCAAACTGTTGATTATCATTTATAAAAAGCCTAGCCTTTTAATCAGATCTTGGTTTAACTTGTAATCATCTTTAAATATCATTACTTATTTTTCTAGGTTTTTGATAATTCAAATATGTTGTAATTACTTTCCCAGATAAAGGTATTTCCTTGATATCTTTCTGCTCTCTTGAAACTACGAGCTGGAAATTAAACAAAGAAAGAAAGAAATGTAGCAGTGGTAAAAATGCGGTACAAATATATCAGCATGTCAGCTTTATATCTGGCTGGTATCATGATGACAACAGATCTGTTAAGGCAAATGCTTCCCTGACAAGCTATTTAATTAGAATTACAATCATCTTCCCAGAAATGATCCTTAAAATAAATTGTCTACTGTAAATGGATGAAAATAAATAGTTTGTCTTCAAATCTTCTGAAAGAAAAGAGCCAAAGACAAAGAGTCTTTGAAATACCATAACTTTCAGTGTGGAAATGTGGAAGGAGCAGTTAATACTGGATAACAGTAACAGTTGCTGTGATCAGAAGTGTCGTTTCCTTTTTTTTTTTTTTTCTATTCCAATTTCCTTTTTTTTTTTAGATCTACATGGATGACTAAGTAATGGTTTTTGTCACACACTATCATTAAGCAGCTTCTCTGTTTACAGTGCCTCTACCTCAGTGAAAATCAAGGAAACAAGATTTTTTAAAATTTATTTAAATGTAATGTAGCATAATGTAAGACCATGTGGAAAATACTTGGTGGCTTAAATTCTGCTACTTACATTTGGTTATCAGGATCACTTTGGAAAACCCTTTAATCTCTTTTGAGGTCAATTCCTGGTCTCTAAAAGATAGACAACCCTTTTTATTCCATAAGATATTTGTAAGTATCATACAACATAACACTACTTAAAATAATTTCTTGAAATCTTCAGAATAGAAATAAAAATATATATTTATGAACAGTGTATAGCACTGTCTTTTGTTTTTATGGAAACAAATTAATTTGGCTTGTCAAGAGCCTTAAAAATTTCAGGTTTAAAGAGTTATAATACTACTAAATAAATTAAAATATTTGTGGAATAAAGAATCATGGAATCTCAGGTTAAAGTCTTGTTAATAATATAATGGCCAAAAGAAAACTAACATTTATTACTTAAGTATTTATATATTCATATTAATACATTTTTAAGAATCATAGAATTTTACATAGATGAGGACTCTTATTTATACATCACTTACATATTCCTCTAAGAGAATATTTAGATATAATGCACATCATAAAATAATTACAAAGAACAAATTAAAAATTATGAGTGAAAAATAAATAGATATTATACTTCTTTCACACATGTCAGTGGATGAATTATCAATGCACACTTCACTGCAGAGAAGACTAAAGGATCTATGTATTTTCAATGTACTTCTTTGGCCTTAATGATAAAATTTTAAATGTTGTGATGTACTAAATATGAATGTGTGGGATCCCTGGGTGGTGCAGCAGTTTGGCGCCTGCCTTTGGCCCAGGGCGCGATCCTGGAGACCCGAGATCGAATCCCACATCGGGCTCCCGGTGCATGGAGCCTGCTTCTCCCTCTGCCTGTGTCTCTGCCTCTCTCTCTCTCTGTGACTATCATAAATAAAATAAAAATTAAAATAAATAAATAAATAAGAATGTGTATTTAGTTAATTCACTTAATTACTATTATTCAAACATTTGAAAAGTATAGCTATATTTTAAATATCCATGGGTTATTTAAATAACATAAATTAACAGTTCAGATTTTAAGTATCTGGTAGAGTTTTAAGTGTTACATTCACTACATTCTGATAACTTTACTATATAGTAAATGAACATCATAAATATAATTTATGATTATGAACAGCTATACGCCAATAAATTAGGCAATCTAGAAGAAATGGACGCATTCCTGGAAAGCCACAAACTACCAAAACTGGAACAGGAAGAAATAGAAAACCTGAACAGGCCAATAACCAGGGAGGAAATTGAAGCAGTCATCAAAAACCTCCCAAGACACTAAAGTCCAGGGCCAGATGGCTTCCCCGGGGAATTCTATCAAACGTTTAAAGAAGAAACCATACCTATTCTCCTAAAGCTGTTTGGAAAGATAGAAAGAGATGGAGTACTTCCAAATTTGTTCTATGAGGCCAGCATCACCTTAATTCCAAAACCAGACAAAGACCCCACCAAAAAGGAGAATTACAGACCAATATCCCTGATGAACATGGATGCAAAAATTCTCAACAAGATACTAGCCAGTAGGATCCAACAGTACATTAAGAAAAGTATTCACCATGACCAAGTAGGATTTATCCCCGGGACACAAGGCTGGTTCAACACTCGTAAAACAATCAATGGGATTCATCATATCAGCAAGAGAAAAAACAAGAACCATATGATCCTCTCATTAGATGCAGAGAAAGCATTTGACAAAATACAGCATCCATTCCTGATCAAAACTCTTCAGAGTGTAGGGATAGAGGGAACATTCCTCAACATCTTAAAAGTCATCTACGAAAAGCCCACAGCAAATATCATTCTCAATGGGGAAGCACTGGGAGCCTTTCCCCTAAGATCAGGAACAAGACAGGGATGTCCACTCTCACCACTGCTATTCAACCTAGTACTGGAAGTCCTCGCCTCAGCAATCAGACAACAAAAAGACATTAAAGGCATTCAAATTGGCAAAGAAGAAGTCAAACTCTCCCTCTTCGCCGATGACATGATACTCTACATAGAAAACCCAAAAGTCTCCACCCCAAGATTGCTAGAACTCATACAGCAATTCGGTAGCATGGCAGGATACAAAATCAATGCCCAGAAATCAGTGGCATTTCTATACACTAACAATGAGACTGAAGAAAGAGAAATCAAGGAGTCAATCCCATTTACAATTGCACCCAAAAGCATAAGATACCTAGGAATAAACCTAACCAAAGATGTAAAGGATCTATATCCTCAAAACTATAGAACACTTCTGAAAGAAATTGAGGAAACACAAAGAGATGAAAAAATGTTCCATGCTCATGGATTGGCAGAATTAATATTGTGAAAATGTCAATGTTACCCAGGGCAATTTACACGTTTAATGCAATCCCTATCAACATACCATGGACTTTCTTCAGAGAGTTAGAACAAATTATTTTAAGATTTGTGTGGAATCAGCAAAGACCCCGAATGGCCAGGGGAATTTAAAAAAAAGAAAACCATATCTGGGGGCATCACAATGCCAGATTTCAGGTTGTACTACAAAGCTGTGGTCGTCAAGACAGTGTGGTACTGGCACAAAAACAGACACATAGATCAGTGGAACAGAATAGAGAACCCAGAAGTGGACCCTCAACTTTATGGTCAACTAATATTCGATAAAGAAGGAAAGACTATCCACTGGAAGAAAGACAGTCTCTTCAATAAATGGTGCTGGGAAAATTGGACATCCACATGCAGAAGAATGAAACTAGACCACTCTCTTTCACCATACACAAAGATAAACTCAAAATGGATGAAAGATTTAAATGTGAGACAAGATTCCATCAAAATCCTAGAGAAGAACACAGGCAACACCCTTTTTGAACTTAGCCACAGTAACTTCTTGCAAGATACATCCACGAAGGCAAAAGAAACAAAAACAAAAATGAACTATTGGGACTTCATCAAGATAAGAAGCTTTTGCACAGCAAAGGATACAGTCAACAAAACTAAAAGACAACCTACAGAATGGGAGGAGATATTTGCAAATGACATATCAGATAAAGGGCTAGTTTCCAAGATCTATAAAGAACTTATTAAACTCAACACCAAAGAAACAAACAATCCAATCATGAAATGGGCAAAAGACATGAAGAGAAATCTCACAGAGGAAGACATAGACATGGCCAACATGCATATGAGAAAATGCTCTGCATCACTTGCCATCAGGGAAATACAAAACAAAACCACAATGAGATACCACCTCACACCAGTGAGAATGGGGAAAGTTAACAAGGCAGGAAACAACAAATGTTGGAGAGGATGCGGTGAAAAGGGAACCCTCTTGCACTGTTGGTGGGAATGTGAACTGGTGCAGCCACTCTGGAAAACTGTGTGGAGGTTCCTCAAAGAGTTAAAAATAGACCTGCCCTACAACCCAGCAATTGCACTGCTGGGGATTTACCTCAAAGATACAGATGCAATGAAACGCCAGGACACCTGCACCCCGATGTTTCTAGCAGCAATGTCCACAATAGCCAAACTGTGGAAGGAGCCTCGGTGTCCATCGAAAGATGAATGGATAAAGAAGATGTGGTCTATGTATACAATGGAATATTCCTCAGCCATTAGAAATGACAAATACCCACCATTTGCCTCAATGTGGATGGAACTGGAGTGTATTATGCTGAGTGAAATGAGTCAATCGGAGAAGGACAAACATTACAAGTTCATTCATTTGGGGAATATGAATAATAGTGAAAGGGAATATAAGGGAAGGGAGAAGAAATGTGTGGGAAATATCAGAAAGGGAGACAGAACATAAAGACTCCTAACTCTGGGAAATGAACTAGGGGTGGTGGAAGGGGAGGAGGGCGGGGGTGGGGATGAAAGGGTGACAGGTACTGAGGGGGGCACTTGACGGGATGAGCACTGGGTGTTATTCTGCATGTTGGAAAATTGAACACCAATAAAAATGAATTTATTATAAAATATATATATAATTTATGTTTTCATATATTTGAGTTATGTATAAAATTTCATGTGAAAAATATGTGTTGTTTTTTTTTTTTTTTTTTTTTGCTCAGGGAAATCTTAAGAGCTTTATATGTTACAGATTTATTTATGCCATACATGAGGAGCAGAAAAATATCATAAAGAGTTTTATACATAATCATAATATTAAATTAATAAGATTATGTAACTCCTCCTTTTTTATTACACTTTAAAAAATTCTAAATTCAATTATTTAACCTATAGTGTACTATTAGTTTCAGAGGTAGAGTTCAGTGATTCATTAGTCTTGTGTAATACCCAGTGCTCATACATCATGTGCCCTTCTTAATGCCCATAGCCCAATTACTCTGTCCCCGTATACTGCTCCCCTCCAGCAACCTTCAATTTGTTTCCTATGATTAAGAGTCTTTTATGGTTTGTCTCTCTCTCTGATTTTGTCTTGTTTTATTTTTCCCTCCCTTCTCCTATGATCCTGATTTATTTCTTAAATTAGATATAAGAGTGAATCATTTGATAATTGTTTTTCTCTGATTGAGTCTTTCACTTAGCATAGTGTCCTCAAGTTGCATCCACATCATTACAAATGGCAAGATTTTGATATTTTTTTATTTTGATATTTTTTGATAATTTTTTGATAGCGGAATTGTATTCCATTATACAATTACATTTGGTAATGGGATACCACTTGTATGTTCCATTTTATATATATATAATATACCACATCTCCTTTATCCATTCATCTATCAGTGGACATCTGGGCTCTTTCCATATTTTCACTGTTGTAGACATTAGTGCTACAAACATTGGGGTGAAGGTGCCCCTTCCAATCAATATATTTGTATCTTTGGGGTAAATATCTAGTAGTGCAATTGCTTGGTCATAGGCTAGTTCTATTTTCTATTTTCAACTTTGTGAGGAAACTCCATACTTTTCCAGAGTGGATGCACCAGCTTGCATTCCCACCAACAGTGTTCTAGGTTTCCCCTTTCTCTGCATCCTTGCCAACATCTGTCAATTCCTGACTTGTTAATATTAGCCATTCTGACTGGTGTGAGATGGTATTCTCACTGTGGTTTTGATTTGTATTTCTCTGATGCTGGGGGGTTTTGAGCCATTTTTCAAGTGTCTATTGGCTATTTGTACGTCGTCTTTGCAGAAATGTCTGTTCATGTCTCCTGCCCATTTCTTGATTGGATTAATTGTTCTTTGGGTGTTGAGTTTAATAAGTTCCTTATAGATTTCGGATACTAGCCCTTTATCTGATAAGACATTTGTAAATATCTTCTCCCTATCTGTAAGTTGTCTTTTGGTTTTATTGACTGTTTCCTTTGCTCTGCAAAATATTTTTATCTTGATGAAGTCCCAATCGTTCATTGTTGCATTTGGCTTCTCTTTAGAGTATACAAATCTTTCACCTTTTATGTATGTAATTCTTCTATGATAAATATAATCCCAAAATTCTTAAAAAGATATTTTTAGAAGAGTAGGCTAATGAAATATTATTTATAGGGGCTCCTGGGTGGTTCAGTGAGTTAAGCATCTGCCTTCTGCTCAGGTCATAATCCCAGGGTCCTGGCCCACATCAGGCTCTCTGCTAAAAGCCTGCTTCTCCCTCTCCCTCTGCCTGCCACTTTGCCTACTTTTGCTCTCTTTGTCAAATAAATAAATAAATAAATAAATAAATAAATAAATAAATAAAAAGTTTTTCAAAAGGAAATATTATCTCTAAAACTTCTAGAAACTTCAAAAAAAAAACCCATGCTATAATTTTTAAGGCTATATTATGGACGTTTTGTTCTATTTCTCTTGCTTAGGTTATGTATGGTAATACATAATTTATTTTTTTCCCTTTTATAGGACAGTGAGAGAATCTCTATACCCCCCTGCTGAGTGTGGAGCCTCAGCTAGGGCTTGAACTCAAAATACTGAGATCAAGACCTAAGCCGAAACCAAGAATCAATGCTCAACCTATTTAACCACTCAGAGCCCCTCAATTATGAGTATATATATATTTATTTATTTAGTATTTGCACCATTTTATTTTATTTATTTTATTATTTTATAATAATAAATTGATTTTTTATTGGTGTTCTTCTCAGGAAGAAGCAATAGATTAATTTTATACAGAAATATAAAGTAAAGAATAAAGTAAAATGGTACTATTTTCTTATATATTTTCACAGATTGCTTCTCAAATTATAATTATGATCTTGATTAAATTAATATTAAATTATCCATAGCTATCTGCAATCACAAATTTTAGTTTCTTTTTTAATAATTTTTTTTATTGGTGTTCAATTTACCAACATACAGAATAACACCCAGTGCTCATCCTGTCAAGTGCCCCCCCCCCCAGTGCCCGTCACCCATTCCTCCCCACCCCCCGCCCTCCTCCCCTAACACCACCTGTAGTTCATTTCCCAGAGTTAGGAGACTTTATGTTCTGTCTCCCTTTCTGATATTTCCCACACATTTCTTCTCCCTTCCCTTATATTCCCTTTCACTATTATCTATATTCCCCAAATGAATGAGAACATATAATGTTTGTCTTTCTCCGATTGACTCATTTCACTCAGCATAATACCCTCCAGTTCCATCCACGTTGAGGCAAATGGTGGGTATTTGTCATTTCTAATGGCTGAGTAATATTCCATTGTATACATAGACCACATCTTCTTTATCCATTCATCTTTCATGGACACTGAGGTTCCTTCCGCAGTTTGGCTATTGTGGACATTGATGCTATAAACTTTGGGGTGCAGGGGTCCTGGCGTTTCACTATATCTGTATCTTTGGGGTAAATCCCCAGCAGTGCAATTGCTGGGTCTAGGGCAGGTCTATTTTTAACTCTTTGAGGAACCTCCACACAGTTTTCCAGAGTGGCTGCACCAGTTCACATTCCCACCGACAGTGTAAGAGGGTTCCCTTTTCTCCGCATCCTCTCCATTTGTGGTTTCCTGCCTTGTTAATTTTCCCCATTCTCACTGGTGTGAGGTGGTATCTTATTATGGTTTTGATTTGTATTTCCCTGATGGCAAGTGATGCAGAGCATTTTCTCATGTGCTTGTTGGCCATGTCTATGTCTTCCTCTGTGAGATTTCTCTTCATGTCTTTTGCCCATTTCATGATTGGATTGTTTGTTTCTTTGGTGTTGAGCTTAATAAGTTCTTTTTAGATCTTGGAAACTAGCCCTGTATCTGATATGTCATTTGCAATAATCTCCTCCCATTCTGTAGGTTGTCTTTTAGTTTTGTTGACTGTATCCTTTGCTGTGCAAAAGCTTCTTATCTTGATGAAGTCCCAATAGTTCTTTTTTGTTTTTGTTTCTTTTGCCTTCGTGGATGTATCTTGCAAGAAGTTACTGAGGCGGAGTTCAAAAAGGGTGTGGCCACACCCTTTTTGAATTATGAGTATTTAAACCAGAAGGAGAGGGTGTTAGAATGGATATAAAAACAAGTAAAGTTTCAATTTCATCCAGGATGACAGATTAGATAATGTGGCCAACTATCTCTCTGAAAATCACTTTAAAAAATAAGAAATATTAAAACTTATTTTAAAAGGTATTACTTGGGATGGATGGGTTGCTCAGTGGTTCAGCATCTGCCTTCAGTTTAGGGAGTGATGCCAGGTCTAGTGATTGAGTTCCGCATCAGGCTCCCTACGAGGAGCTTGCTTCTCCCTCTGCCTATGTCTCTGCCTCTCTCTCTGTGTCTCTCTCATGAGTAAATAAAATAAGAATCTTTAAAAGTAAAAAAATAAAAGGCATTACTCAAATAACAGTAAAATAAGAAATAAGAAAAAAAAATAAAAAAAATAAAAAAATAAAAAAATAAAAAAAAATAAAAATAAAAAAATAAAAAAAAAATAAGAAATAAGAAGTGGTTAAAAATGAAAGCAAAACAGGATTTCTGTGAGGTAAATCTAGCTAGTTCACAAGCAGGTATATTTTGAAGTATGTTGAATTTCAGTTTATATTTTGAAGAATGTGCAGTGGTCTTGGATAGGATATAAAGCCTATGCACACCCATGTGGAGAATTAATAATCATATTTCTAGTTGTCATCTCTATTTAAGTAGAATACAGTACAGCATGGTAGTCCAGTGTCCCTACTGCCATAAATAGAAGAAAAATTACAAAGGGAGTAATAATTTAACAGGCTTTTGAGCAGACAGGGAGGAAATAAGGGAAGACTTGATGAATTAGAGCTGAAGGGTAGAGGGGGACATCTGGATGGCTCAATGGCTGAGCGTTTGCCTTCAGCTCAGGGCCTGATCCCAGGGTACTGGATTGAGTCCCACATCGGGCTCCCCGCAGGAAGCCTGCTTCTCCATCTGTTTAAGTCTCTACCTCTCTCTGTGTGTCTCTCATGAATAAATAAATAAAATCTTAAACAACAACAACAAAAAAGAACTGAAAGGTAGAGGGACATCCCACAGCGATCTTGGGAAGTTTTATACCCTTGAAGTCATTTTTAATCCAAGATACAGACTGAGGATCAAACATAGTTCAGACACAAGTTCTCAAAGAGGAAAAACAGAAACCAGTGAAGATATTCATTACCTTGAAGAAATGTCATGAATAGACTGGAAATTAAAGAAGCCCAAAACTCTGGTAGTTTCCCTCAATTTACTAAATTGTTTAGACATAATGCAAAATGCAGTGTTACTAATCTTAGTCTAAAGAAGTAGATTAATATTCTAATAGTGCCCAGAAGATAGAGTTCTACCAAAAAGAATATTCTTTTGTTAAGACCAATTATGAAAAAAAATCATATATCTATATAGTTTATTTTTCCTACATATAATCTAAGTAGAAACAACTTATAAGCAGAAAGAAGATACTTGTCTGAAAGATGCAGTTTGTCTCCATTATAAGATATTTTCTAGACATGGAATTTACAAGGGTGAAAGCTAATGTAAGAAGAGCTAAGAGAGCTATGATAAAAATCTCCAAAGAGCAAATTATATCCAAGGCTATGAGGGCATAGAAGAGAGAAAAATTTGCCAAACACCTAGTCAAAAGATTAGGAGGGGCATGGCCAAGGTAGAAAGACAAATAATAGATGACCAGAGTTTACTAAATTTGTGACTAACTGTATCTCTAGGCTCAATCTTTAATTTAATTGAATGGTTCAGAACCTCTATCTAGGTGTCAAACACACATATAGATACACATACAAACATACCCATACATTTACTTTACCCAAAAGTAGGTAAGAAAGAAAAATGAATGATTAAAACTTGATGAAAAGATGGAAAACACATAGAATGATACACCCAAACTAAACCATACGTGATAATTACGTTACATGTAAGTAGTATATACACTCTCAGTAAAAGGAAGCGGTTATCAGACTAAGTAAACATAAATAAATAAATAAATAAATAAATAAATAAATAAATAAATAAATAAATAAAAACAAGCCAAATTACATACTGTCTACAAAAACCCACTTTAAACATAAATGCAGATAGATACAAAGTAGAAGAATTGAAAGATATTCCATCCTAACTCAATTAATGTGCTATGTGGCTAGAAAAAGGACAGAAGCTGAAAAAATATCATAATGAAATTAAAAAGGATATTTCATAATATTAAAAGAAATGGTTAGTTCATCAAGAAGACCAAACCATTTTAAATGCATGCTTGAAACAAACAGTAAATCTTCAAAATTTATGAAACAAAGTTTATATGGCCAAAGGGAGAAAAAGTAAAAGTCACAATTCTAGCTGGAAATTGTAGCAGTCCTCCATCATTAATTGATGAGGCAAACTTGTAAGTATACAGAAGATTTTTACAACAATGTCAACCAATACATGACCTGAGTGACATTTCTAAAACACTATAAGAAACTGATTCATAGTATAAGTTCTTTTCAATTGAACACAGAACTGTCACCTGGATAGTTTATATATAAGATTATGAAACCTATCACAAGAAAGTTCAATAGACTGAAATTACGCAGAACACATATTTTTACTCAAGTGAAATTAAGGCGGCCTTTACCAAGAAGACATTCCTGCTGGAGAGAAAGATGGACTTTGAAGAAATTCTCTTACTGAAGCATGAGCTTAGAAGTTTTTGTTGGTGGTGGTGTTTTTGTTTTGGACACCTCATTCCTTGCAACTCCAGGGGTTGGTGTCAAAACACAGTGGACCACATACCACATCTGCTGCCGTCGTGATATTTTTTTTGTTTGGTTTTGTTACATCTTACATTATGCAGAAATATTTTTGTACAAATTGTTTAAAAGTTATTTATGCAAGGTTAAAAATATAAGTGAAATTAAATTGAAAATTAGCAGCACAAATAAAATAATTTAAAAATATATAAATCCAAGTATATACAGATAACTAACGTAAAAAAAACTGGTAAAATTTATCTTTGTAAATAGAATTTTTAAGAAATATAAAGAGAGCGAAAATGAAGTACAAAAGAAGCACTAAGAAAACAACAAGAAAATAAAAATTGGTTCCTCAAAAGTATTAGTATAATTGACAAACCCATAAGAAGACCATTTTCAAGACAGGGTGAGTGAGGAAGATAATTTTCAGTATCAAGACTGAAAGAAAAGACAGTGGAACTTACAGAATGGCTGGGTGGAGAGCTCAGTTGAAAGTCTCCAGCTAAATAACATTTAGTGGGTGTAAAGTACAAAGTAAAATCATTTAAAAGTTACTGGAAATTAGTCTAGGGCATATAGCAAGTCAAAAACATTTTTTTTTTCAAGGAGATCTACTAAATCTTAGTTTATAGCATTAGAGCCAGGTCTTCTCTCATCTCCAGTCTAGCTCTCTGTGTTACAGAATCTCTACCATAAATGGATGTGGGCAAGAAGACAGAGGTTCCATTTCCCCTCAGTTCCAAACCACACGACAGTAATTTCACACTAAGAGGAGCAGGTCACAAGTGTCTTTCACTTCATCCCCAGGAATCTGTGTTGTGGGAGCTCTATTCCAGGAGGGCAAAGCAGGGAAAGATTGGGGCTTCCTTCCTCTCTCAGCTTCCACTCACAGGCTTGAGGCTCTAACTCAGGAGTGGCAGGTGGAAGACACCTGGTACTCCAATAGCCAGCATGCCAGACCCCTCTGGAAGGACAGAGGTACCATGCTCAGAAATGAAAGATGAAATAACAGGCTGCCATCCTGCTGCCTGATTCCGGCCAGTATGTTGGAGGAATCGCTGCAGGACTAACAGTTTGCCACGCCTTCCCACGCCTTCCCATCACTCTGGTGCAGTAGCAGAGAGGTTCTCCCCAGGAGGAGGAGCAGAAGAAAGGACTAGTATTTCCACAGCTCTGTCGAGGGGTATTCACTTTATTGGTACCCAGCAGAGAGGAATTCATGCCTTAAGATGGTGAAAACAATACAGTTGCTAGTATTGAGCAAAGAGAAGGCTTTTGGCTCTGTGAAACCTGGAGCAACAATCAAAATGTCAAGGAGTCAAAGTTTAACAAGGAGGACAGAGGAGCAAAGACAAAATGGGCTCAGCTGGACATGGTGCAGATTGAAAGCATCCTCCAAGTCACTCACAGGTCCATCAGAAAAGTAAGACAGCTTCTGACAGTTCTGGAAGCCAGAAGTCTGGAATCAGTACCACTGGGCTGATTACAAGGTGTCAGAAGGGTTGTTCTCTCTCTGGCTTTACAAATTCAGAAATAAATATACTACTTTTTAATAAATTTCTTTTTAAAAAGATTTTATTTATTTATTCATGAAAGACACAGAGAAGAGAGGCAGAGACATAGGCAAAGGGAGAAGCAGGATCCCTGCAAGGAGTCCCATGCAGGACTCGATCTCAGGATTCTGGGATCATACCCTGAGCCGCAGGCAGACACTTAACCACTGAGCCACCCCGGCATCCCTTAATAAATTTCTTAATAAATGAATAGGATCATAAAGTTACAATTTGTATTTGAAAGTCAACTTCACCTAAGATAATGAAGTGAATTTAATTTTTGCTAATGTTTACCTGTCAAAGACTTAGTGCTTTACTATGACTATTACATTTTGCATCAGTTCTTGTAAAAAAAATACCACAAAACCCGATAACCCTGTGCTTATAACAATCCTAGCTTTTTGTGCAAATTCCGTATTTAGTCTGAGCATAAGTTAGTGGCAACAAACAAAGTCTTGGATAATTTAAAATAACTCACAGAACAGTGCTTTTTTCTGGGTGTTTATCCTACCTGCACTGAAATCCCTTTGTAGTGCTAGAGGGTGAAAGATGTTGCTGGATATTGCCCTTTCAGAGAGAATATAGAGCAGCAGGCTGATAAAGGCTATAATAGCTCAGCTGATTTTAAACAAACATACACAGCATTTCCCATACTTCGATGTACTTGAGAGAGCAAGAAGAGGGAGTAAATTACTTGGCATAAACACTATGATATGCTTTATTTTTTGTCCTGAAAAATATTTTGCAATTTTAACACTGTCATACAGTAACATCAATTTTTCATATTTATTCTGTCCTCCTGTAAGGCACTGGAAGTGGAGACATAAGTATTATATATACCACTTCTCACCATCACTTGAAAATCTGTCCTTAGAACACTTCCAATGTGAAGGAGAAGAGGGTACATCTCTTTGAAGATCTCCAAAATTGAAATATTTTGAATGGTTACGTTGGGACTCTCTAAAAGAATTTAGAACCTTTAGATTTATATAATAGAAACTTTTGTACAGTTTTCCCTTGGCAAACGGATGCAACCTGGAGACAGGGAGAGATGTTCACCTGGTGGTACAAACTATCTCACCAAAGGAGTTACATTAGGTTTAGGGAAGCATTCTTTTTTGTATAAAAATATAAAATAGGTTTTCCCTGTTCTATATATATATCCTGGGAGTTGGAATATTGTGGCTATAGTAGAATGAAGTTTAAAATGTAGATTCATGTATTTTTAAAGATTTTATTATTTATTTGAGAGAGAGAAAGAGGGAGAGAGAGAAAGAGAAAGTGTGTGTGTGCACACATGCAAGCAAGGGGGTGGAGGACAGAAGGAGAGGTAGAAGCAGGCTCCTCGCCAAGCAGGAAGCCTGATGGCAGGGCTCTATCCCAGGACCATGAGCCAAAGGGAGACACTTAGCCTAATGAGCCACCTAGGTGCCCCTAGATTCTTATTTTAAATGCAGGTTGTTAATTATCAACCAAATTTTACCTAATGTACTTTCAGGGAAAAAAAGTGAGTATATACCAAGGATATTTGAATAAATAACAAGGGAGAAAATAGAGCTTTTTCATTTAGAGAAGAATATTAACTGAGCTTAAAATTGCTGATAAACTAGCTGAACTTTTTGGAAGAAAGCATGCAATAATAGAAAATGCTTCATTCCAGTTAGTAGAAAATCTGTGCCAATATTTAATTCCAAGGTTCACATTTCTTATGTTTAAATGGATATATCTTTAGCTCATATCTATCTATCTATTAGCTGTTATGATCATAAGCAGAGAGTCTATTAACCATTCCCATCCCCTATCTTTTAACTCAGAACTGAGGAACTGTCATTTTACTCCTAAGGAAATCAGTTGTGCTGTGGAAACTTTTTTTTTCTCTTTTAAGTATCATTACATGTGGTAGCCATATGCTACTTTTGGTATAATGAAGAGTAAGTATGACCCTGGAAATTCAAAAGCTGAATGTATAAGACGTCAATGCAGGAACAAAAGCAAATGATACATTTCTTTGCAGTGTGTATCTGAAGGCGCAGAGTTGAGAAGCGGCACGTTGGCAAGAAAGTCTTTTGAATACTTCTGGATTTTGAGAATTAAAGAGAGAAGAGCAGGACATGAAAACTGCAAAATGTAGAATTGTATCAATTACAAAAATTGACCAATTTCACACTGGTAACTGTTCTGGAAATCTGTAGTACTGCAGGAGAATTTTTTTTTCCATATTAGTAGTAGAGCTGTCTCTATAATGATTCAGAGATACAATTTTAAAATAGATGCAATTGCAGATTTCATTACACATCATCAAAATCAAATGAAATATATAGACACAGATCATGCTGTACAGGAATGGTACAGCATATCTGACCTTTATATAGACAATTATGTCATAAGAGTTACAATGAGCTTTGAAGAAATCACTGAAAATTGTATGTGTTCAGGCTTTTTGGTGGAAATCTTGCATTCTAGAAAAAAAGATCTTTTCTCTCTGTCTCTTGACTCCAAAAGCAATTTGTAGCAAGCCTATGTATTTAAAGGAACAGCAATAACTCCTTAATATTTTTTTGGGGGGAGGCAGCAATAAATGGTCAGAAATGTTGAATACTTTACTCACAAAAAAACAGGAGAGATCTTAAGCCAAATGAAAAACTCATGTTCAATTTATCATTAAGGAGTCAGGATAAAGGACCAACTGAAAAAATAGGAATTAAAAAATATAAATGTAAAGATAAATACTGGATATAAGTGCTAAATAAATAATCCAAACTTTATCTATGCAAAATGAATAAAGGGCCTATGTCTAAAAAAATAAAATAATAGAAGAGAGGTAATGTGTACATTTTAAAATTATAAGTTATCTGGAAGAGACAGAACAGAATTTTATTTTAAGAAATTGAATTATCTATGCCTTCAGGGGACTGATTTTTAATAGCAGAAGGTAAAACATTTATATTTAAAGTATCAATTCAGGGCCATCTGAGTGACTCAGTCAGTTAAGAATCTGCCTTGGGCTCAGGTCATCATCCCAGGGTCCTGGGATCGAACTCTGTGGCAGGCTCCCTGCTCAGTGGGGAGCCTGCTTCTCCCTCTCCCTTTGCCCCTCTACTTCCCCACTGACCCACTCATGCTCTCTCTCTCTCTCCCAAACAAATAAAATTAAATAAAATCTTTAAAATACCATTTGATATAAAAGGTGGCAACAAGTTAAAACATTTTTAAATTTTATATATCATATTATTCCAATTATGTTAGTGTCTGGTTCAGATTTTATAACCTGTCTATTGATAACTTCAAAACAGTATAGTTTGACTTACTCCAGAAGCTTCTTTGAACAATAATATTTCTGTTTTTTTAAAGATTTATCTATTTATTTCTGGGAGAGAGAAAGAGAGATGTGGAAGGGGCAAAGGGAAAAAGAGAGAATCTCAAGTAGATCTCGCTCTGAGGACAGAGCCCAGCACTGAGATCATCACCTGAACTAAAACCAAGAGTCAGATGCTCAACAGCTGAGCCACCCACATGCCCCTGAACAATAATAGTTCTAATAATAATAGAAGGAATATCCATCTGTTATCACATAACCTCTCTGATAAAGTGAGCAGAAACTCTATGTGTGTTATAGAGTTAGGTACTGTTAGGCAGTGGGAACAGCAGGTGCAAGGACCCTGAAATGGGCATGTCTTTTCCACGTTGAGAATCTGTGAGGAAATCAGCATGGCCAGAGTGGGGGGTAAGCAAGAAGGATGGGCAGGAATTTACATCTGGAGGTATCCAAGTAGGAAACAACTCATGTGGGCTCTTGTGGGCATGGTTAAGACTTTGGATTTTATTCTGAGTGAAGTTGAAAGCCCTTGCAAAGTTTTGAATGGAGACATGAAATTCTCTGATTAATGGTTTAACCAGATCACTTTTGTTCCCTCATAGAGAATGGTCTATAATGGAAACTAGTTCCATACCTCAAGCTTAAAAAGAGAAAAAGAAAAAAAAGAAAAGAAAGAAGAAAAGAAAAGAAAAGAAAAGAAAAGAGAAAAAGAAAAGAAAAGAAAAGAAAAAAGAAAAGAAAAAAGAATGCTTAAAAATTCATAGTTGCAGATATGACAAAGTAAGCAGACTCTCTCTCCCATTGAATATAGCAATAAAATGTGAAAAGAATGCATGGAGCTATCTGAAGATTCTGAAAAAAAAATAGCAGGATGATTGAGGGAGAAGATTAATACTAAAAATACCACAGAACTTTTAATATTTTTTCATCTGATATTCCTGATAAGATATAATTGTGATATAATCTATGAATAGATAGCTTTATCTCTTACTTTCCAATCTGGATGCCTTTTACTTATTTTTCTTACCTAATTACCCTGGTTGGAGACTCTGGTGAAATGATAAATAGGAGCGGTGAGAGAAGGCATCCACTTCCTGTCCCAGAATTTAGAGGGAAACATTGATTTCTTTTACCATTAACTATAATATTTTCTATGAATTTTCCAACGGAAAACACAGTTTTTTTTAATTGAGTTGAGGAAGTTCCACTCTCTTCCAAGTTTGTTGATTGTTCTTATCTTGAAGCAATGTTTGCTTGTTTCAAATATTTTCTTCTGTATCCAACATAATGATTATGTGCTTTTTTTGTTTTCTATTCTATAATTTATTACATTGATTTTTGATATGAAGCTAACTTTGCATTCCTAGGATAAATCCCACTTGGTCATGGTTTATAACACTTTTTAAGTGTCGTTTTAATCTGTTTCCTAGTATTCTGTTGCCAAATTTTGTGTCCACATGGATAGATAGGATTGGTCTATAGATTTCTTTTCTCACGATGCCTTCTCTGGTTTTGTTACCCAGGTAATATGAGCTTCATGAGGGAAAGTATTCCCTCTTCCTCTATCTTTCTGAAGCCTGTGAAGAATTGGTGTTAATTATTCTTTAAATGTTTGGTAGAATTTACTAATGAAGTAATCTGGCCTTAAGCTTTCCCTTATATTTTAACGACTAATTAAATCTCTTTACTTGTTATACTATTGTCTATTCACATGGTCTATTTTTTCTTCAGTCAGTTTTTGTTGTTTGCATCTTTCTAGAAATTTTTACACTTTATTTGTATAATTTCGTCATACAATTTTCATAGCATTTCTTCAGAATCCTTATTTCTCTAAGCTGGTAGTAATATCCTTTCATTTCTGATTTTGTTAATTTGAATTTTGTCTCTTTTATTCTCAATGTAGCTAGAGGTTTGTCGATTTTAATTTCTTCAAAGATCTAGCTTTTGGTTATATTGTTCTTTTTTTCTACTCTTTTTCTCTTCTCTGTTTCCTGTGTTTGAGGATTTATTCATTTTCTTCATTCTTTTTTCTTTCCTCTTTGGATTGTATAATTTCTATAAGTTTCAATTTAATGTCAATAGTTCTTTCTCTGTTTCAGTTATTGTTAAGGTGCTCTAGTGAATTATCATTTCAGTTATTGTAGTTTTTGACTTCCGAAGTTCCATTTATACTTTTTTATAATTTATCTCTTTATTGAAATTATCTATTTATGACATATTGTCATCATACCATTCTTTCCTTCTTCATTCAGAATTCAGAATTTCCTTTAGTTCTTTGAATATATTCATAATGGCTACTAATTTTTGTTGAAAGCTAGATGTCTTATATATTGATTAGGTGAGTTATTTTAGTGAAATCTATTTTCCCACTATAGCGCAAAGCATGTGCCATTATTCCTCAGTGGGCACAACCTTGAGTATATCCATAATTGCCCTATGATACCAGTGGTTTTGGCTAGGCTCTCTGACTAATTCTTTTCCTGGCCCTTCATAGCTATTAAGCTTCACTAATTGCTGGCTAATTCTTCTCATTTTCTACAATGCTCTGCCTCGTAAATTGCTTCATGGAGATACTCAACTACATTTGGGCTTTTTGGAAAGACTGTTTCCTGGGATTGGTGTTTAAGAATTGTTCTGGCCAAAGCAAGGTGATTTTAAGTTATTCTTTCTCCATTTCTCTCTAGTAAACTAGTTTACAGTTTATCATCCATTTTTCCTCATTCTTTTTTAATAGCTTTTTACCATAGCTTCCACTGTTGGTAAGCATACAATTAGGCTTGAACTTCTCTATACCCTGTGGCACATGAACTGAGTCCTTTTGGGGAAGGATTGGAGCTCTCTTCTAAGGCCTAACTCACACTTGAATCCACATATCTGAACCACTACTTTGGTGTCAAAGTGAGTACAATGGTACAGTTCTGACTGACACCCCTATGTTAGGAGCTGAGAGTTTGGTGGATAAGGGGCAGTAGTACCCTCAGGTCTCCTTGACTTGCCTCTTGGTGTGGAACCTTCACCTCACATGCCAAGACAAGGTGATTTGGGCTCATATTCTCAGCAGCATAACATAGTTTTGGAACAAGTGGAAACTGTGCAAAAGATGAGAACTCTTACTTCTTGGCTGAAGTAAACAGAATGTAATATCAATACCAGGTAGCTGGGTCCAGGATGAGAAATGTTGTCCTGCCCCACCCAGGATGTAGTCCTCTGACCAGGACCTGAGCATATAAGGAGCCTTGGCTTCTTGGTTGTATCATTCTAGACTGGAGTTTCTGTCTGACTGTGATGGGGGAAGGAGATGGGTTGGTGGATACAGGTATTGATTCAAATACAACAGAATATAAGGAATCACTTAGGAGTGATGAAAATACTCTAAAACCGGATTGTAGTCAATTATATATTTATAATGGGTGAATTTTTATGTTAAGTCAATTAAACATCAATAATGATGTTAAAAAGTTAACTTTGCAATATTTCAACACCATATGGCTCTAGATTTTATGAAGCAAATAATCCAGAATAGGGAAATAACCACTGACAATCTTCCAAATAGTTTTTGCGGAAGGAGTTTGGTATTATGCCTTTCTTTCATATCCTCGAAAGTGACTTTACAGACTTAATACAAAAAGCTTGAATCCTCAAAAGAGAATATTAACATTACAGATATATTCTATGCTACGGTCTCTCTTATTGCTCTCTCATCCTCAGGTGTCAGATTTAATAAGCCAAAATTTTGAAGAAAATAACAAACTTCAAATCCCAATCTTTAAAAGTTTACTTTCGGTTCACTTCATTCAGTTTCTAAATTTCCAAATGGCATTCAACTATAATAAAACTAAATGCCTCTGTCAGCAAATAAATATTTTAAAAACTGGTATTTCCAAGTAGTTTGAAACTTAGTAGACATTCTTTATAAAATGCATTTATTTATATATAATAAAATCATGTGGTATTTATTTCATCTTTCTTGTGGCCTTGTATCTATTCTATTAGATTAGAAGAATAATATACAGTATTTCTTTTTTTTTTTTATATACAGTATTTCTTATAAAAGTTTACTGGTTTAGGGGATTCTATTTATGCTAAAGTCTTTTTTTTAATTGAAGATTTTATTTATTTACTTGAGAGAGTGCATGTAATAGAGAGAGAGAGAGTACAGCAGGGGGAGCAGTGAGGGAGAGGGGAAAGCAGACTCCCCACTGAGCAGGGAACTCAACATGGGACTTGATCCCAGGACCCTGGGATCATGACCTGAGCAAAAGGCAGATGCTTAACCTACTGAGCCACCCAGGTACCCTATTTATACTAGTTTCCAGATCTACTTGGATTCAATAAGTATAATATATCTCACTGATTGTCAATACTTATGTATAATCTTGCTAGCCTAAGTATTTTCATTTTTAAAATAAACATTGTTAGGCTAGTTTACTTATTTCCTCAGAATTAACTAATTTTTTTTTCAAAAAAAAAAAAAAAAGAAGTGCAATTTCTAAGTATATAAGCTTGGACAATATATCCTAAAATCCTACCCTATTGTGATGATTAAATAAAATATAGTTAATATATCTAGCCTAATACCTGGAAAAATTGTAATTACTCAATGAGTATTTAGCTTTTTTCTTTTGGTTTGCATTTTCTTTCTGAAGGTTCTAGCTGTACCTAGAAAATAACCCATATTTTTAAAATATGTTCTTTTAATGATACTGCTGAAATTAGATATTTTAAAATAGGTGAACTTTTAAATTTGAAGTTAGTTGAATCCATCACGAGCATTGCTCTTGTGATAAAGCTAAAGAGAAAGTATTTACTCAAAGACAACATGAATCAGTCTATAGTTTAGAGACCATGAAATCAACTTGAAGGAAAGTTATGGCCAGATGCAGAAAAAGAGAATTTCCTTTTTACCACTCCTGTGTGATGAATAGGTGCCAGAAATAAAAGAATTATGAAATTGGGTCAAAACCAACAAACAATACGGAACAATCTTTTAGGACTATTGCCATAACTGTGAGAAAATCTGGGGATGCACTTTGATAAAAATTTATTGCCCAATATGTTATAATACAAACAAGTAATACCACTAAATTACTCATGGACTAAATAGACTCATTTTTCAGACCCGTGGGGAACTTAATAACTTCCCAAACTGTCTTTGCTTATTCATTCATTTTGCCTTCTATTTCTAATCGTTCAGATCCACATATCAGAATATACTTTGATACTAAAGCTTCCCTCATCGGATAAGCTCTCAACCTACACTGACTTCTGTACCAGCACTGTCTCCAACACTCCCAAATTTGGAGCGCTCACTATTTCTAAACTGAATAATGAGATATTCTTATTTTTGTTTGTAGTTTCTTTCTTATCTACACTTTTCCACATTACACAATGTCACAAAGTCTGGAATTTATGGTAAAAGATAAAAGTTCAAGTGATCAGTGTTTATATTTTGTGTTTGTAAATTAACTATAAATTTCATATTCAGAAGCTTCTTTCTAGAGTTTGATAAGGTAATATTACTTAAATTCTGACTAAAGGAACCTTTGTTTACATTAAGCATATTTAAAATGATTTATCATTAGATTGAATAGCAGTGTTCATGTTTTACAGTTGATTAAAGATTATTTCCAACCTCTACACTGCGATGAGTGGAGGGTACAATCTTTATTTTTTATTTTTTTTAAATATTGTATTTATTTATGAGAAACACAGAGAGAGAGAGAGACAGACAGACAGACACAGGCAAAGGGAGAAGCAGGCTCCATGCAGGGAGCCCGATGCAGGACTTGATCCCAGGTCTCCAGGATCAGGCTCTGGGCTGAAGGTGGCACCAAACCACTGAGCCACTGGGGCTGCCTGAGGGTACAATCTTTAGATTGCACTTTATGTTTGATCTTCCTTTCAGGCTTTTAAGGATTTTGTCACCTGATCTGCCTAGGAACATGGTTAATTCTGCTATCAGAATATGTTGCATTTGTCTTAAAATGAACCTTCAGGTAAAATCTTGAAATAGCGAAGAAGAAGAAGAAGGAGAAGGAGAAGGAGAAGGAGAAGGAGAAGGAGAAGAAGGAGAAGGAAGAAGGAAGAAGGAAGAAGGAGAAGAAGAATGGAGGAGGAGGAGGAGAAGGAGGAAGGAGGACGAGGAGGAGAAGGGGGGAGGGGGAGAAGAGAGAGACAAAAATCTTTGTAAAAGTTAATAAACAGTCTGTATAACCTTTTGAGGCAAATTTTGGTCTGATACTTGTATTTACCATAATATGTCACTAAGCAAATCTAAAATTTCATTTACCCTTAATCATCTGAGACTACCAAATTGGTTTAAGTCAATGTAAACTTCATAAATGGCTATTTAGACCCTTCATCAAAGATATAAATAATATTTTTTGCATAAGTTCCATAATGTTCAAGGTTCTCCACACTTATATTTTGTCTAAATTGTTTGCTTCCTACCTCTCAGTTCACTATTAGGAAAACCTTTGAATAAAATTATTAATATGCTGCTCACAATTTAAATTAGAACAGCTTAATGATGGGCACCTGGATGGTTCAGTGGTTGAGTGTCTGCCTTTGGCTCAGGGTTTGATCCCCTGGTCCTGGGATTGAGGCCTGCATCAGGCTCCCTGCAAGGGGTCTACTCCTCCCTCTGCCTGTGTGTCTGCCTCTCTCTGTGTCTCTCATGAATAAATAGATAAAATATATGAAAATAAAACAGTTAAAGGGTTTGGGGACATATCTACTCCATCCACAAAACTCCATATTTAAAGTTTGATTCCTCTGAAGAAATTTTCAGGCTAACTATAGCAGAACTCAACAGGACACTATGAACTGTCTTCATTCCCCTCACACATATATGTTCCTCTTCTTTTCTATCAACTATGGAAGAAAAATTATATATTAACCAAGCACAGGTAATTCTGTGTCAACTTTATCATTTCTACTGAAGATTATTTTTAATGTACTATGTTCTATCATCTGTTTTATCTTCTATGTCTCTTTCCAAATTTAACTCTTGTTTTATAAACTAACAAAAAGTTATCTCTGTGAATGTTATTTCACTATTTTGTTTAACAAAATGATGGTGATAATAAAAATGATGGTGATGCTGATAGTAATAATTACTATAGGTAAAATACAGGTATACTATAATACATATAGTTTTATATGACTTGGTTATAAAATTTCTGTCTCAGAACTTTTGTCACTTCTGCTTTCCCTTAATTAGATCTGACTTCTTCCTCTGAACAGCCATAAAAATTGTATTTCTCTTGCAACACTTGATATATTACTTTATATTTTTCATTATTCACATTCTTGTCACCATCATAATATTTCCACCTCTTTAACATACATTCATGAAACATAATAAGTTCCCTTGTGTCAGTAACTGTAAAAAGCGCCCTTGGGAGCTTAGTCCTAATTAAAAATTTCATACCAGATATGGCAAATAGAAAAATTGAAGTAGGCACAGATACTCTCTTGCCTGAGGGTAAATTGTGGTTTCAAGATTGCATGGTCATAGAAGAAAGTTTTTTTTTTTTTTCTATATAGATAGAATCAGGAAGGTTCAAGAAGAGTTAAATACATGGTTGTCAGTGGAGACAGGTAGGATACTATTTGCTATAACATGCTAGAGAGTGCCAGAACAGTTGGACAAATATATTCAGACCTAACAGTATAGACATTTATCAGTAAGTGGAAGGACTTAAGTCACATGTCATTAGTTCTGAGTTTTCCAGAGATAGTCAGGAACACTTTAGGTAGAACTGGTCCCTCAGTAAATTTTTTTTTCCCCCTCAGTAAATTTTAAGAGTAAGAATTTTTTTTAAAGATTTTATTTATTTATTCATGAGAGACAGAGAGAGAAGCAGAGACACAGGCAGAGGGAGAAGCAGGGTCCCTGCAGGGAGCCCATGTGGGACTCAATCCCGGGTCTCCAGGATCACGCCTTGGGCTGAAGGCAGCGCTAAACCACTGAGCCACCCAGGCTGCCCTAAGAGTAAGAATTTAAATGAAGTCTTCTCTTGGGATGCCTGGGTGGCTCAGCAGCTGAGCATCTGCCTTTCGCTCAGGACATAATCCCAGGTCCGGGGATTAGGTCTCACACTGAGGTCCCTGCTACTCCCTCTGCCTATGTCTCTGTGTCTCTCATGAATAAATAAATAAAATCTTCAAAAAATGAAGTCTTCTCTTATACCATTAAAGGACTAATAACAAAACAAGGCCTAAGACCGATTATTACAATCAGAGTAGACAGATGGTTCCTGAACATCAGCAAGAATGACTATTTCACCTGAGGTAACTTAATACTTCTTAATTTCTTCTGACTTAAGTCAACCGTGAGTCAAGGCAGTCTTCCAGAGCCTAAGGGATGGTCTGACTCTGGAGTGTCTAATAAAGACTCAACTGGTAGTACAGAAAAGCTTTGAGAGGTAGAATCGGTCAGATGTCTTTAAAATAAATCCTTTTGAAAAGGTCTATCAAGCTTTTATCCCTGTAATTCTTTAAAATGGCACCTGGGATATGGCAAAGTTTTTTTTTTTTTTTTTTTTTTTTGAAGGTTGAATTGCATTAACTTGAATAAAAAAAAAGTAGGTATCATTGAAGATAAGCTTGCAAGAATATCTTTCCTTTTATTACAATTCCTTTCTAATGCATTTTTTTCTTTCACATTTTATTAAATATGAGTTTGCAGTAAAATACTTTTTGATCTTCACTTCTTATGCTTTTGAACACCTCAATTCTACTTCATCTTCCCCCTAAGGTTCCAGCCTGAATTTTTCTCACATATTAAGCAAAGTGAAATTGACATTAAAGCCAGGGAAACACATCTTGTCTCATTTATACTTAGTATTTCTATTCTTAAAGTCAGGGGAAAATGTACAGGAATGAAAGCATCTTCTTTTATTTTCTAATGCATCCACTAAAGTTATTGTAATTTCTTTTACATATTGAACAAGATTATAAGACTTTTTAACTTAAACTCTTATTTTAATTTCTATTTGTATTTTTAACTAGTCTGGAGAATATGTCTAATGAAAACTTCTAACTATGTGCTTTAATATATAGAAATTATGAACTTTGCACCTTCAGAGACAAGACTAACAGGAAGGAGGGCATAGAAGGATGGTTAAAGTTTGCTGATTTTTAAAATATAACACCAAGTTAACCTATATACAACTATTCATGAGATTAATATTAATCCCTTTATTTATCAAACCACTAAAACATTCACTTTTTTAAAAATTTATTTATTTATTTATTCATGAGAGACACACACAGAGAGAGAGGCAGAGACACAGGCAGAGGGAGAAGCAGGTTCCATGCAGGGAGCCTGACGTGGGACTCGATCCCGGGACTCCAGGATGATGCCCTGGGCCAAAGGCAGATGCTCAAACGCTGAACCACCCAGGCATCCCAAAACATTTACATTTTAAACAGGGTAATTTGAGTAAGAACCCAAAAAAGAAGAATTTATTGATTTCAAATAACTTCAACAATTCTTTGTAATAATTCTATGTTAATATTTGGTATCTGTTGCTTTATTGTTTTATCAAGACACTCATTTTTCAAAATTAATCCTGATGACTGCAATGTTTTTGAGTTAATTTTCATCATTTTGGCTTTATTATTTATTGTAATCAAAATTTCTAAGTTAAATTTAAATTTATTCACATTCAAAATGTTATTTTACTGTATTGTAAAAGTTAGTGACAGCAAAACTAAGAATAAGATAACTTTGCTGATTATGTATTGGCTAGTATAAATTAGGAAACTTTAATTTTATCTACCGAATAGGTAAGATTCATTCTAAGATTATGTAATTTTAGAGTTTGCAGGACTTAGATTTTCTTAATTTCAACCCATTTCTTTTTATGGGTGAAATCCAGCCTATTGAAATTTCATCAAGTTTGAGAAAATTGCGCCAAATCAGTTAGTTAATTATCTGATTATATGAAAAATTGAGTTGAGGAACTTTTCATTTAATTAAAGCCCTAAAAATCATTACATTTTGTAAGTGTGGGAAGAGGTGAAATATGTCTTTTAATATTTGGAATAAAGACACTCTTCATAAGGAACAATACTGTGAAGAATGTATTACTAAGTAGCTCAGGGATGTAGTTGAAAGCCCAGAGTGTATTTGGGTAAGAAATGAAGCATCAGAACACACACACACACACACACACACACACACATGCACGCATGCACACACACGCATGCACCCAGGCACACACACAACCTCTATATCGATATAGATATAGTTACAGATATAGATACAGTAGTTAAGTTGCTCTATAAGACAGAGTTTGAAGAATTTGTAGAGTTTGGTATTCTGTTGTTTTGATTTGAACTGATGAAATAAATGAGGTAAGTCTGTTGTGGCAGACAAAGGAAAACAAGAAAAGAGATGGTATAGATCTGAGGCTTCTGTGAAACGAAAGGCTCAAGGAATGCTCTGTGTCGAGATGGTGAAAAAGAATTTTAATAACGTTGATATTGAGTTCCAAATTTAAATGCATGCTTAGATAATTAAGCCCTTCCTACACACACATGCATATAATCGTTTTATAAAAAGGACTTACAAGTGACCATAAAGAGTATTATGGCCATCAAAGTCCTCAGTTTACCTGGAGAGCTCCTGCACTCAGGTCCTTGGACATTACAGACCTTCACCCCTAGCCTTTGGCTTCTGATGTCTTTATGATGAATCTGAGGTGTTGCCGTGGAAAACAATCTGACCTGTGTGTACCAAATCCAGGCTGTTTTTAGGTCTGAGGCTGACTGATGCATACTATCTTGTGGCTAGGCTTTGCTATAACCATATTCAGAGATTCACAACACATACCTCATATATACAACATGAAATGTCAAATTAAATGGGAAACAGCTCCTGATGATATTATATGATTTTGCCCCACTCACTTGCTATTTTGATAAAATATGAGATTTGAAATTTAGAAATATTAACAAAGACTCTCCTGCTTTTTCCTACATCCTATTGCAGTACAGTCAACATTATATACTGAGAAGCTAGAAGAAACAAATAAGAAAAAGGAATTTTAAAGAAGGAAAACTATGGTTTAAAATAAAGATTCTAAAAGTGCCTGGGTGGCTGTTTGGTTAAGCATCTGACTTCAGCTCAGATCATAATCTTACCCTGGGATTGAATCTCACATCAGGGTCCCTGCTCAGCGAGGGGTCTGCTTCTCCCTCTCCCTTTGCCCCTCCTCCCTGCTTGTGCACGCTCTCTCTCAAATAAATAAATAAAAGATCTTAAAAAAAAAAAAGTACAGATTCTATTCCAGTAATCGACCAAAGATCCATACGAGGACACAGATAATAATATAAAGGAATACACAATGATTTTAAGACAGTATCTTCTGCAGCTCCATAGATGAATATTTCAAAAATATTAAATTGGGCAAAAGAAGCCTCAAATAAAAGAATGCCCTATGTAGTTCCACTTATATGAAGTTCAAAATTAATTTGGTTTTGAATGAAAAAATTCAGAATTGCGGTTGCCTAAGGCAGGATGATTAAGTGGATTAATTTAAGGACCATGAAAGCATCTTTTGGAGTGATCAAATACTTTGTACCTTGATTTTGGAGGTGGTTACATGTCAGCAGTGGGCTGAGCATGGCTCCCATTATTCCAACAGTCAGTTCTTATTTAATCAAGATAATTTTATGAGCCGCTCGTTAAACCATCGCTAGCTTGAAATCAGCTATGGTGGCAGTATTTAAACCATGAAAATCATTAAATGTTATATATCAGGCTGTTTTTTTTTTTTTCTTCCAGAGAGCCAGTTTACCAGCACATCCCTGAATACATTTGTCAAATTCCATCACAGCATACACTTAAGATTCATGAAGTTTCCTGTGTATAAATTATGCTTTAATAAAACACTAGCAGCAAAAAAGAGGGGAAAAGGCATTGATACTCAGGAATGGGACCTGTAAATGTGGTGCTTGGGTTTCCTTGATTTTATAATACAGGAATGTAAAATAGCCAAAAAAACACACTGTTAAAGGGCCTGTGATTTAAATAAGACTGCCCAGGTTCAAATTCCTTTCCCATTTACATGATCTTCGAAAGTTATTTAACCACAGCTTAGCTTCCTCCTCTGCAAAGTGGGAATAAATTATTATAGATTAAAATAATCATGCATGTAAAGTGCTTTAGTATTTCCTGGCACACACTTAACCCTCAACAAATGTTATTTTATTTTTAAAGCCTGATTTCTCATGCTAGCTCAACCTGGAGTAGAACAGATCTAGCATGCATGTAAACAAAAGCCACATATAGGCCTCACTCCCCTCTAGATTCAGGGAATTCACTAAGTTCTAATAAAGTCTTTGGGCCCATAACAATCAAGAATGCTGTCTTTTTTCCAAGGGGTAGAGAAAACTAGCCCAATGAATCACTCAGAAATTATTTTTTGTAATGTGAAAAAGTGTGAGTGTCAGGTATTCAAGTGTACCACCAATCAATAGGGTGAAAATTTCTGTGATATAAATGGATGTTAACTTCTATAGAAGCAGCTTAATGATTACCTGATTTTGGAATCAATATTATCTAATCAACAAATACATTCAATTTTATATAATGTATATTCAATTTTCATTTCAATATGTATACTAATTATATTATATATTAATTATATTATATATGATATTATATATTAATGCATATTAATTCTATATTTAATGTTTCATATCAACATTAAGAGACATGAAATATAAGACTCAGTTCTATTAATTTGATTTATAATATTGATGTTACTGAAAATCCACTGAATAATGATATAATGCTAATAACTGTGGTAGACACTATAATATGCCAATCAAATTCTGTCAACAAAGAGCTTATCTCACTTGCACAGATGGCTCTTGTAAGTCATTCTTCCGCTCTCTGAGATGCCTCAGCTGCCCAAAGCTACCTTGCCAAGACCATTCCCCTTCCCAGGCAAACCACATCTCATAAGTACTTGAGGATGAGTAAAGCCTGACTTGGGACAACTCTAAAGGGCCAGTTTGGCTCTAGAACTCCTACTAAGATTGCAGAGGTTGACACTAAACCTATATTACAGCTCAACTTCATCCTGTACCCACTCCTTTCCACTTACCCTCAGTTCCATAGAGGTTAGGTCCAAGAGCATTCTTTTTAAAAATATTTATTTATTTATTTGAGAGAGAGTGAGAAGGGGCAGAGAGGAGAGGGAGAGAGAGAATCTCAAGCTGACTCCCCTCAGAGCACAGAGCCCAATGTGGGGCCCCATCCCAGGACTCTGAGGTCACGACCTGAGCTGAAATCCAGAGCTGAAGATTAATCGACTGAGCCATTTAGGTGCCCCAATCCAAGAGCATTGTTAAGGAATCATGCTCAATGCTGAACTTCTCAGACTGCTTCCTGGGAAATGCAACCTGCTAAAACAGCTTTAGTAAGAGCAATTATAAATCCTTGTATTTACCAAATGATGATCATGTACCAGATACCTTGCTATTCACTGTAAATTTTATTTCTAAATCAATGCCCAGAGAAACCATACCCTGTTTGGTTGGGAATGAGTATAATACTCATTTTGTAGATGGGAAAAATGAGGATTAAAAGGATTAAGCAATTTTTCTAAACAACTTAGATACATACCTAAGTAGTCTGAAATCAGCATATGGATTCTTAAGCTATTTTTATTATTTGTAAATGTTGCCTTTTAAAAGTAGAAAAACTTGGGGCACCTGGGTAGCTCAGTCAATTAAGCAACTGACTGTTAGTTTCAGTTCAGGTCATGATCTCAGGATTGTCCAGCTCCACACTCAGTGTGGAGTCTGCTTGAAGGTTCTCTATCGTCCCCCCATTCATGTGTGCAGACTCTCTGCCCCCTCTCTAAAATAAATAAATCTTTACAAAATTAAAAGAAAAAATAAAAGAAAAACTTTTCTTCAAAAAGCGTTTTACTCATATAAAGACAGAGTAATTTATGCTGTAGAATACATGAATAATTTGGCACAGTATTACCATCTGATGAGAGCTTTTCAGATGTAGATTATTAAAGTATGCAGAATTTGATTCTATTCATTTTATGCAAATCTAAATGTATAGCTTTGAGACCATAAATGAGAGCATAAATATTCCCTTTACATTTTTATAAATAATTTTTAACACGATATATTTAACATTTTCTTCACACCTTGGTTTTGGATTTACAAAACAACATGAATATTTTTTGAAAGCTGGCAAGCTTTTATGTTAAATGATGTTAGTGGCCTGTGGTCTTAAATTTTGACGTGAATATTTGAGGCTTATATTATAGCAGATGGATTAGCGACCACTGCACTAAAACTCATTAGTTTAAAAATAAAGGGAAAAACAATAGAAAAAAGAGGAAGAAATCTTCAGCTTACTGTTAAGACTGTTTATTTTTGTCAATGTGAAAATGCAACATTTTTTTCTCTTTTTTTTCTTTCATAAACCACCAGATTGTGGAAAGAATAATAGCCCCTCCTGGGATTGCTATCCTTATTAACTAGTTTTCTAGTATTATTGTAATGACTTTAAATTTCATAATCACAAATAATTTTCTAAATTTATTAGTTTATTGACAAATGTCATGCAAAACAAAGAAGGAAAATGTAAAAACTATCTTTTGATTATAAAATTGAGTTCAATTGCCATCTGTGATGAAAAAAAAATCCTTTCCAATTGCATAAATTTCTAATGCTAAACTTATTGTAAGATGCACTCGTGTTCTACAATTCATTATTATTAATCTTTAAATTAAAACTTCCAAATAAAAACACTTAGCAAAGATTTGTGATTAATTTCTTGAAATGATATTTTCCAGGTTCTTATAGTTCATTTCAATTCTTTATTATTTATGTATGTTTTCAGATTCTTGTTTCTATTTATGTTCTCGTTCAAGAGGAATTGAGTACTGGACCAGTGGAAATTCATTTGCATAAGAACAACCTAAATCCTCAAGAAGAAAGTGATGAGGAGAGATTTTGGACTGTCAGTTAAACCTTTAAAGTACCAGTATCAAGTGGCTTACAAAGCCAAAATAGAAAACACTACAAACAAAACTGATAACTGGGGATCCAAGACACTTCAAGAAAGTATGGAGATTATCCTGTATTGTGTACAAAGTAATAATAGATCTGGAAGTAAGAAAGAAAAGTTAATATTCCTATTAGACAATTTTCTCTATATTTAGTACATGCCTTAACCTGCATGACGAAGACACTAATATTTAACGAGACAACTCCTTTCTAATTGCCAGGTAGAGTAATGGGTGTTTTACATTCTTTACCTTGAATAAATGTGGTCATCCTGACAGGATAACCTTGTTTTAATTCACTAATCCTCCCCACAGGGGATCAGGAACATACATAGAAACCTAGCTTTAGGTATCCTAGTTGAGATTTAAACATGGGTCATTGTGAATTCAAAGTTTAGGGTATTTCCTTTGTAGCACATAGCACCATGTAACTAAATTGTCCTCAAAATAATAAGCACAATGAAAAGAAAAGCAATGAAAATCATTAAAGTTGTTTTGCTTAGATCATAGTCTGGGGTCTGATTACTGGGCTATTGATCATGCAGTAATTTCATACCCTGTTTGGTTGGGAACATGAGACACCATTAATGAGTACACAGTTTTGATTGACTTGCTATGTTTCCCATAGATTTGCCTTTGTCAAAACCATAAATCCTAGTTAGCATTTTCTTGCTTCTTATGTATGCTCCACTATAATTTTGATCTTACACTTTTTTTTACAAATAATAAACGTTTGCTAAAAATGACAATTATAATGATCTTTATGGTAAATTTATGACCTGTCAGAAAATACAGTTAAGAACAATTCTAGAAAAGGATAAGAGCAAAGAAAATACCAAACACTGATCAGATTCCTTTGATTTGTACGCTGTTTCAGAATGAAATGATCCCATGTTATTTTCCCTCTCACAAATTTTCTAAGCAAAAACCAAGTAAAAAATTTACTTCTACCTGAAATTTAATTCTACCTGATATATTCTGTAACCAACCCTCTTCTTGCTCTCTTTATATATATGTGTGTATATAACTATTATATATAGTATATATAATTTCACCAGCTTTATGTATCTTTCTGCAGCTGTAAGCTTCACTCATCTACTTGTGAAGATTCTATTTCTTTGGATATTTTCCCTAAACAAAATGAGCCAGATGAGTTAAGAATATCTTGAGGGTTTTTCTTAAGAAAAAGAAAATCATATCATGGCAGCAATAACTTCTTAAAATTATGAGTCTAGAAGGAAGATCTATAGGAATTGAAACCCTAATCTGAAATGATGTTCAATCTTATATTTAAAGAATTTCCTAAAGCCAAAAAAAAAAAAAAAATAGTGTAAAATCTTGCTTCAGAATTCAGGATTCAGCTAGCGGCTTTTGGTCTTAGACCATAAGATTTATAAAAGATAGTTGACTTCATTATTTATTAACTCAGATAGGAAAAAAATGTTTAAATAAAACAAGTTAGGATATACAATTATACCCCAGCCATGCCTAATTTAAAAAATCTTCATAGCACGAGAAAAAATAATAAATACACAGCATAAAGACATTTCAGAAGCTTTTATCTAAGGGTAAACTGGTTAAGTTTCAAAATTACAATAAAACAGATAAATCAGTAAGAGTCTTCAATATTAGACTCTGAGAAACTATAGTACAATATTTTGCTGCATAAAATACTGATAAGATAAAAGAGGAATTTCTGGTCTTTTTTTTTTTTTTTTTTTGGAAATACCTTCAGGCTTGAAATAAGGGATTTAGTCAGGAAAAGTAATAAATATATTGGAAAAGGAAATCACACAATTAGAAGGTCTCCTCTATGTGCTAAACACTTTCAAATAGCACTAAACAGTAAATGTTATTGTTTAAAATCAACTAATCATCTTTACATAAAACACCTACTTCTCCATCCAAAATATCTAAAGGTTCTCTTTTCTCTAAGCATTGGAAAAGAACAAATGAATCATAGACTATGTAAATATTGCAAGTATACTCCAAAGATTTACTGAAATTCAGGGATACGTTTCATAAACCTAAAACTAGAATTTTATAGACTTGCAGTATCCTTGTGGGGGTACTCTGTTAAAATACATAGAAATCCTCTCTTAATGTTGTATTAATATGGATAAATCTAAAATCGGTTCTGGTATTCATTTCCTATTGTTGTTATAACAATGGCCACAAATTTGGTTTATAAAGGTACACGTTTATTCTCACAGTTTGGGAGGTTAGAGAGTCCAAAATCAGTCTCACTGGGCTGCATTTGAAGTGTCCTCAAGGGCTTGTTACTTTCAGAGACTCCAGGAGAATTCATTTTCTGCCTTTTCCAGCATCTACCACTTGGATTCCTTGTCTCATAATTACCTCTTCCATCCTCAAAGTATATTACTCCTCCCTGCTTCCAGCACCACTTCTCTCCTCTGGATTGTGACCCTCTTATAAGAACTCTTATTATTTTATTAGGACTACCTAGATGGTCTTCAGGAATCTTCACATCTCAGGGTCCTTAATTTAATCACATTTGTGAAATCCATCTTGCTATGTAAAATAACCTATTTCTGGAGATTAGGATGTAGATATCTTTGGATAACATCATTCTATCTACCACAATTCTATACATTTATTTTCTGATCAGTCTGAAAAGTGACACAAAGCTTCTATGTAAAGCAATAATTATATTATCTTGCCCATGATTTGTTAAGTGAAAGATGAGTATTATCTAAGGATTGGGGTACCTAGGTGGCTCAGTTGGTTAAATGTCCGACTCTTGTTTTTGGCTCAGATTATGATCTCATGGATTGTGAGATTGAGCTCTGCATTGGGATCTATGCTCAACAGGGAGTCTGCTTAAAGTTTCCCTCCTTCTGTTCTCCCCTCAATTCACATGCATCCTCAGGTCTCAAACTAGAATTACTAAATGTGGTATATTTCCTACTGATGCTTCAAAGTACCTAATATCTATCTCTCTGAAAGATAATTAACTCATCACTGTTACATATTTTTCTCATTTTTCTATCCACTGACTCTGATTCCAAAAATACTTTTATGAATACACAAGGAGGAAGAAACTCATGATAAAACATATTATTGAGAATAGATCTTTTGGATACTATTATAGTTAAGTAAATCCTGCGTTAGTTTCATTTCTTGATGGGTCTTATCTTAAAAATAATGGACAGTTTTAGTCTGGTTTTGTAATAACTAATTCAGACTTCTTTAAATCTAGGTTAGTACAAATTCCAGGTATTCAAACTTGTGGTCTTCCCTGGGACTCTACAAATTGTTAAAAGTGCGAGGCTAAAAATATATCCTCATATTCATTATGCTTTTGATACAGTTCATAGAGTGCTTTAGAAACAAAATTTTTTAATTAACCTCTTCAGGTACTATGCTATAAAAATGGACAATAAATATATGAAATGCTTATTGTCTTTCATTAGTCAGAAAAATATTGTCCACTTCAGAATAATAGCACTGGCTCTGTATGAAAGAGGTAATATAGGAGTAGGAGAAAAAGCTTTAGCAAATCATTAGGCTAAATAAATTGATCTACCTAAGGTTTTTTGCAAAGCCAAATCCATGAAGACCTTTATAGGTTTCACGTTAGGTGCATAATCTCTGAGTCTGAAAAAATATCTTGGAAAAATCAAGGTTGTCAGATCCAAGAGGAAATAATCTGAGAAAGCTAGGTAACTGTGCATTGGAATCAGATAACCTTAAGTGGGCACTTGCTAAAGTACTCCATTAGACAACATTTTTTAAAATAGAGTTGAACACTGATGGATTTTTGCAGTAACAATTCATAACTCACTTATAACCAAATGTTGCTGGAAAAGGTGGAAAAGTGGCACCTGAACAGTAATCAGATCCTAGGGAAGATTTGAGCATCTCTAAATGAATTTGATATTACTATCTCCCATTACAGGTTATGAAAATGCATCACTGAATATATACTGAGTTCCTGTGTAAGTCTAAAGAATTGACTACTTAACAAAAGCCATGACACTCACAGTATCTTGAGAAAACCACAAAAATGCCTGGACCATTCTGATTTACTTCCTCAGTAATGAAGAAATACATTTTACTAGGACAGTTAGATGTAGATGACTCAAAGGCATTGCCCTTTATTCAGGAAACTGATTGTACTGATTATGCCCAATAATATGGAAAAGAAGAAAGAGCAAATGAAAAAAGAAAAACACATGAAGAACAAATGATGTAAAACATAAATTAGTTAAATTATCAAACAACTTTGAAATTCATGTTTTAAAGTAATTTCCTTAGCTGTCATGGCCTTACATGATTACCTTTAATAAAGTCATAGAGATAGAACCCATCGCAAATAGGCTCATGCACTAGAAGTATCTGTATTTATAACTTACTCCAATCTTTTACATTTCAATCTATCTATATGTTGTGAAAAATGTAAGAAGTATGATCATTCCTATCATTCCTATATTCATTAATGGTACAGGCTACCTTTACTCTCCCAACTGTCTAATCATCCCCTGCATGACTGTGATGTATACTTGACCAGAGATAGATTGCTCTTGATTTTCAATGCAAAATATCTCATGGGGCTCTCCTAATTAACAGTTAAACAACATTTATCTTTGGATGCAGACTTAATAACTGAAATGACATCAGCCATCTTAAAATGACAAGAATTAGTAAGATACAACCATTAAATATCTTAGTTAGGAAACCTCGAGAAGCAACTATCACATTGAAGTTGACTGCTGATCCAACAACCATGGAAAAGCAAATAGCTTAATAAAGTAGATAACTCTCACTTAAATGCATGAAAAAAAGATTTTTTTTCTGGATACTTGGAAACAGTGATTATTACATTCTTTCTTTAAAACTTTTGCTATATATAATTTTGATTATATTTTTACCTTTACTGATTTATTGAAAAGATTATATATTCATAACTTTATTTTTTGTATTTATATATTTGTCATAACTATCATTTTGCTTGTTACGTTACTACTACTAAAAATTTCCCATTCTTTTTAATGTACCTTTTTTTTTCTCCTTTCAAGATCCCATTAGGATACCACATTACATTAAATTGTCATGTCTCCTTAGGCTCCTCTTGACTGTGACAGTTTCTTAGACTTTCCTTTTTATTTATTTTCTTTTTGACAACCTGGACAGTTTTGCATTGTAATGGTCAGGTGTTTGTAGAATGTTTCTTAATTGGGGTTAGTATAATGCTTTTACATTATTAGATGAGGTTATGTATTTGAGGGGAGTAAGATCCCAGAGAAAAAGTGTTATTCTCATCATATCCCATCAAAGGTAGATATTATTAACCTGATAGGTCACTGTTGATCCTCTTGGACACTTGGCTGAACACTTGGCTAGGGTAATGTTTGTCAACTTTTTCCAGTTTCAATGTATTATTTTCTCCCCTACCTATACCATAAACTTTGGTAGGAAATGACTTCGTGCAACCTACGCTTCCAGGGTGGGGAATTATGACCCATGTCCTTGAGGGCAGAGTATCTACATAAATTATTAGGAATTCTATTGGATGTGAGATTTAGTTGTTTGTTCTCTGTCATTTATTTATCTAATTTTTATAAATGTTTATCAGTGTGGACCTATGCATGGTAATTTTAAAACTGGATTATGAACTGATACCACTTTATTATTTTTTTTTGTCAAATAATTCCAGTTTTGGATATTGGTCTTCTTTCAGTTTCATTCTATTTACTTTTGACATACCCCCACAGTTGCAAGATTTTTGTTATTGTTGCTATTGTTATTACTTAATTATTTTTTAACATACACGTTGCTTCAAGCTAATCTTGTGTATTTTATGCTTCAGTCCTAGATTCAGCTTTCTCTCTGAGGAGACTTGGTTCCTTTTATTGGTAAATGGTGTAAGAGAGCAATATCTTGGTGTTCAGTGTGTTTGCTTGAATGTCAGTGCTTCTAGAATCTCTCAGATAACAGAGTAAATAAGGGGTTATGTATTTGTAAACTAATCCTTATACATGCACATATCTATAAATACTTCTCCATATCTGTATCCACAGTAAGATAAATACTATGTCCATACTGATGCTTCAAATCTAATTAAGTTTCATTTAAATCATTCTGGTATTTCCTCCTTGCTAATTTGTAATGACCCACTCTAACAGTAAGAATATTGGTTCCCAGCACCTGCCATCCATTTACTTAGTTATTCAATTTCAGTATGCAAAAAAAAAAACTATGTCAGAATTTATAATCCATACCCCTGTAGGATACAACTTTATCAAAGAGAGTAAAGTACTTATGTAAAGATTTTCCCTTTAGTCTTATAGATTTCTCTTATTTCCAAAGTTACTTAGGTTACCAAATTTTCCCTCACCCTGTTCATTAAGAATTTTCAAACATCGGGATAAGTTAGTCTTTTGTTATAGTCTGCATTCTATCCTGAGACTCCATGAACTCTTAAATGATTTTTCAAAATTTGCCTACAGTGAAGCTCACTCTTTGTGCTGTAAAGTTCTATAGGTTTTGATAAATGAATGTCATAGGTCCATCATTATAATATCATAGAGAAGAGATTCACCACCCTGATAAATGCCTTGTGCTTCATCTGTTCAACCATCCTCCACCCTTACCTCTGTCCCACTTCTGATTTGTTAGACATCTCAAGTTCTGCCTTTTTTTTTTTTTTTTTTGCCTTTTCAATAATGGCATAAAAATGGAATGTTTGGTCTTTTTAGATGCCTTCTTTCAATCAGCAGTATACATTTAAGATTGATTTATGTATTTTTATGGCTTGATAACTCATTTTCTTGTTGAATCATATTCCACTTTATGGATGTAGTATAGTCATTTTTACCCATTCACCTACTTTAAAAAAAAAAGATTTATTTATTTATTTGAGATAGAAAGAGCAAGAGAGAGAGCAGGGAGCAGAGGAAGAGGGAGAAGCAGACTCCCTGTTGAGAAGGGAGCCCAACACGATGCTTAATCCCAGGACCTTGGGATCATGACCTGAGCTGAAAAAAGATGCTTATCACCATTCAGGAGCCCCTCCATTCACCTATTGAAGAACATCTTGGTTGGTTCAATTTGGAGCAATTATGAATAATGCTGCTATAAACATTTTCATGCAGGTTTTTGTGTGGACATAAATTTTCGAAGTCAATAGAGTAAATACAGTTTGATACCTGGATCATATGTCAACACTATGTTCAGTTTTATAAAAGATTGCTAACCTTGGAAGTGGCTGAACAACATGAATTCCCAATGGCAATTAATAAAAATTTTATTCCTCCATATATTTGTAAGTCATTAATTTTTTCATATGTTTACATTTTAGCCATTTAATAGGCGTGTAATTGTACCTCATCACTGTCTTAATTGGCATTTCTCTAATGTAAATGATATTCAGTGTATCTTTTTTTTAAGATTTTATCCATTTATTAATGAGAGAGAGAGAGAGAGAGAGAGAGGCAGAGACATAGGCAGAGGGAGAAGGAGGCTCCATGTGAGGAGCCTGACATGGGACTCCATCCATGGTCCCCAGGATCAGGTCCCGGGCTGAAGGCGGAACTAAACGGCTGAGCCACCGGGGCTGCCCCCAGTGTATCTTTTCTCATGTTTATTTGCTCTTTGTATACCTTCCTGGTAAGGTGTCTGGTGATATCTTGTACCCATTTTATTTTTTTTTAAATTTGGGATGTTTGATTTCTTATTGTTCATTGCATTTTGGGATACAACTCCTTTATCAGATTAGTGTTTTCCAAATATTTTCTCATAGTTTGTGACCTGTGTTCATTGTTTTAACAGTGTCTTTCATAAAGCCTAAGTTTTTTACTTTAATAAAGTTCAACTTAGCAGTGTTTCTCTCAGGGACAGTGTTTTTGTTATTGAAGCTAAAACTCATGTTCAACCTAAGGTCATATAGATTTTTCTCCTAAACCTTTCTTCTGGAAGGTTTATAGTTTTGTGTTTATGTTTAGGTCATTGATCCATTTTGAGTTACTTTTTGTCAAGGTATAATGTTCACGTCTAAGTGCACCTTTTGTTTTTCTTTTTGTTTTGTTTTGCATATGGACATCAAATTGCTCTAGCTGCCTTTTGAAAGACTGTTTTTCTCCACTTGAACTTCCTTTGTGTAAAAGGCACAACAGTTGCCTTTGTTGTAAAGCAGTTGATTATAATTTTTGGTGTGGCTTCCTGAGCTCTTCCAATTATGACCATAGGATAATTCTCTTTTTATTTAGATCTTCTTTTATTTTTTCACTACAGTTTTGTGGTTTTCTTCTTCCTGATTCTGGAAATATTTTTTCTTTACCTTTATGCCTTAGTATTTATTTGGGAGCAATCTTAAATGCTTTTGCTTTTTAAAAAATGTCAAATTCTAACTGTTTATGGCTAGTTTATACAAGATCAATTGATATTAGTTTATTGATGTTCTACATTGGGAACTTGCTATACTCACTTTAAAGGTACAATATTTGTGGTAGATTATTTGGATAGATTACTTATTTCTACATAGACAATTATGAGAAGAGCAGTTTTGTTTCTTCCTTTCCATCCATATTTATTTTATTTCCTTTTCTTATCTTACTGCACTAGCTAGAATTTCCATTATAATGTTGAGTAGAAGAGGTAAGAAAGCACAACTTTACCTTGTTCCTATTATCAGAGTGGAAGCTTCTAGTCACTAGTAAGTATGATGTTTGCTTAAGATTTCTTTTATATATGTTCTTTATCAGTTAAGTAAACTCCATTGTATTTTTAATGTGTGGGAGTTTTTTAGCATGAATGTATGTTTGATTTTGTCAAATATGTCTGCATTAATTGATAAGGATTTATTTATCTCATGGATGGAATATAATTTTAGGAAGACTCCAAAAAATTAAACTCTTCCAGGAGGTAAATCTAAAAGCAAAAAACTATGATGCCAATCATGGGAGTATGATTAATCAGTGGCCTCTTCAAAAGTGGATTCCTCTTTAGAGCTGACTTAATATTTAAAAAAGAGCTCATGTCCTTGAGTCTAAAAAAAAAAAAATTTAAAAACTTTAGACAAAATAGCTATGTATAATAGAATATAAGCAGAATTTAATTTGGCCACATAGGGTATCTGAACCATTGTTAAAAATTAATTTAGATTAATACCATAAGTGAAATAATACTATCTATATCTAAGCTGAAGAAAAGGAAGCGTGGTTATTTAAGGTAGACTAAGGTGATCTTAGGGACCTTCTTTTATGGTCACTCAGGGAAATCTTGGGACATAGTTCAAGACCACCTTTCTGTCAGTTCTGCTAGAAATTTATCCATTTTTGTGTCTTATGTGTCTTATGAAGACTATGACCCAGAGATTGAAATGTTTCTGGGAAGCCACTCTTCTGAAAGATGATGCAACACGTCATTAAAAAAAATAAAGTCTGGGCAGCCCAGGTGGCTCAGTGGTTTAGCACCGCCTTTAGCCCAGGGTGTGATCCTGGAGTCCTGTGATTGACTCCCACATCAGGCTCCCTGCATGGAGCCTACTCTCCCTCTGCCTGTGTCTCGGCCTCTCTCCGTCTCTCTCTCTCTCTCTCTCTCTCTCTCTCTGTGTGTGTGTGTGTGTGTGATGAATAAATAAATAAAATCTTAAAAAAAAAGTCTGATGAAATCAATCTGATAAACACTGAAACCAAAAATCAATCCTCTTCAAATTAAACCTCTTCCATGAGAATCAAATGAAATGATGAAATTCTGGAATATCCTTGATTATTATTCTAAAACTTTGGCTAAGGAATGATAAAAAGTGGGGTAAAGGGATCAAGAATAATTGGTAAACATTTTCTAAAATAAAGGAGAATACTAAGTCCAGAGCTCAACTTCTTTGTCCAGAAGTTCAACCATTTGGTATGTAATCAAAGAGATGGTTGGAGAAGGAGAGATAGAAGAGAGGAGGAAGGGGAGAGAGAGAGAGAGAGAAAGGATGGGGGAGAGGAAGGGTGAGAAGGAGAGAGAGAGGAAGGGAGGGAGATTTATACTCTTAATAATTAATCAGTAGAACTACTGATTAGTGCATACTTCTGAATATAAACCAATCCGTGACAACCCTCATTTTTTAATGTTAGCCAAGCAACAGCCTTATTTCATTAAATTTATTTCTGTGGTGAATCAGCCAGTTCCTAAACAGTCTTGCTTCTTTCAGTACCTAAATATATTCTTTTCTCAGTGATATATCATTATATGTAATCTTATTTAGTTTCAATCGTACATTGAAATTGCATTTCTCTTTTGCTTAGCAAGCAATAAATTTGTTTACTTCTTTGAGATATAATTAGCAGCCTATGATTTCAGTATGAAAAAGAATATCACAATGCTAATAACATTTCTGTATAAAGCAGGCACAATTCTTCATGCAAAGCAGAGATGCCCCTAAGTAACCACAAAGAAAAATGAGTTTATTGAAATAATATGCTTGATCTAGAAGTAAAGCTGAAATGTTAACTGGCTAACTCTGGAGCCAAATTGGCTTTTTTTTCCCTATCATCTATGCTTTATGTTATCATGAACTCTTGGCTTTTCCTGCTTTATTTTCATCTTATTACCAAGTCCTCTACAATTTTTAAATACTTTTAAATACTTTCCCCATTATTTCATAGATGAGTTTATATATGGCTTGGCTTTTTTTTTTTTTTTTTTTGCCATGTGTGTGGTTAAATTTCATGGTATTCATTTACAAAATATCAGTTAAAATCCTAAGTGAATAATCTGTTCAGTCTTCCTATTATAAAATTAAAAAGGCATAATCCTATAACCAAAACATTAGGCTTTTCATTGAGATAATACACAACATGGGATGGTTTAGCTTAAATTAGATATCTATGTATCCTTAAGTAGCCATAATACCTTAGTTAGCCACAATGACTGTGATCTTTTAGAAAGATTACATGACAAACGTGGAATTTTTCAGAAAGATTTTAAAATTTTTCTTCTACATCTTTTAGGAAGCCTATTCTTATAAATGAAATTATAATTAAATTTCATTGTGTAGTTCTCTTATAAGGAGACTTTGACATGTCACTTAAATATAAGGTTATTCATAAACAAAATGTATGGTCTGCTTGTTTTGGGGTAGTCTCAGTTTGCATGTATTTTCCAGAGTTTTTTCTTCCTTTTTTTTATTTTAAGAATTTATTTACTTGAGAGATACAGAGATAGCAAGAGAAAGCACAAGTGGGGAGAAAAGAGATAAGCAGGCTCCCCACTGAGCAGGGAACCTGATATGGGGCTCAATCCCACGACCCCAGGATCATGACCTGAGCCAAATGCAGATGCTTAACCAACTGAGCTATCCAGGCACCCTCTAGAATTTTTTCTAGTAGTTAAATTCTGCCCCCCCCCCCCCCCGCCACTCCAAATATTTCCATTGAAAACTTCTATTTTGAGTTATGAAAAAGATGATTCTGGACTTCTTTCCTGAAATAAGTGATGAGAAAGCTGGGTTAAATATATCATACAACTATTTCTGGAAGTGGATAATAGCACAAAACCATGATACCTGAAAAAAATATGGAAAGAACAAGACTAATCCTACAGTGACAATTTGCTCATTACTGTGCAGAGATAAGAAACTCAGGCAGAACATATCTTTTTCAATGAGCAAATGGAAGGGGGATCAGAATTTGGAAGGGTGATGTGGCTGAATTTGCAGCAAATTAATAGAAGTTAGAGTGCTACACAGAGAAAGAACAATGATCTTAATAGAGCTTCCCTTAATTAAATTGTTCAGTATTAAGCCATGACTACATGGGTGAAAATCTAATTGCTTTCTTTAGATAAATTTTAAAAAATAGATATATTGATAATAAAATGGCAGTCATTAAAAATGAAAAAGTTCCATTCTTAGTATTAAAAACTTAAGGAATTCTGTGGGATTTTTAAAATAAATTTGGGGGCACAAATTCATAGTTATACTTATCAGATGCCAATGAAAAAATACATAGGGGTCTCTGGGTGGCTTAGTCAGTTAATTGTAACTCTTGTTTTCAGCTCAGTCATGATCTCAGAGCTGTGGGAAGAAGCCCAATTTTGTGCTCCACGCTCAGCAGGGAGTCTGCTTGAGATTCTCTCACTCCCCCCCCCCCATATAAGTATGTGCACACGTCCCCTCTTTCTCTCTCAAATAAATACAGTCTTAGGAAAAAAAGATACATAAATAAGTAGATTTTCTTAAATGCAATTTGAAAACAATATTGGTTGAATTTCAAGTTTAATCCGGAAAAATCATTCAAAGTATTATTGAAATATGGTGCAATTGATATTTTTCACTAAGGAAAAATATGGCTTAATAAAAGTGTCTACAGGGGCATCTGAGTGGTTCATCTGGTTAAGTGTCTGACTTGGCTCAGGTCATAATCTCAGGATCCTGGAATTGAGCCCCACATTGGGTTCCCTGCTCAGTGGAAAGTCTGCTTGTCTCTGTCAAATAAATAAACAGAATCTTTTTGATAAATCCACAATAATTATTATAATCCAATCTGTAATTATATCAAAGATGACTATTTTCTAAGAGTTGTTCTTTTTAGTAATTCATTTGTCAAAGTTTCAACTTTTTCTATATTTTTAGAACAAAACTGCATGCATATGAGGTGAAAATTATTGAAACTCATTTGCTTCCATTAATATTTGTAAATTACAACAATATTACAAGCAAAACATACAGATTGCTATATTCATAAACTATTTCCACAACTACTAAGAAGTGGAAACATTATTTGTTTACTAGGGTTAACTTTCTAAAGCAAATTAGTGAACACAATTAAAGTAGGTCTTTTTTATGTAAACAGTACTATGTAAGTGGTTGATTCAGAGAATCAGATATTTAGAAGAAATCCATTGCTTGAGTAATGATAAGACAAAATTTGTACAATTTCCATCTTTCCTAAAGTGATGGAAACCCTACAGAACTCAATGGCCTTGGTCACATATGTTTTATCACTATTTAGAGAATAATCTCGGCAGGAAGCTAGAAGAAACACTAGAAAAAGTTCTTAACTACATTCTTTATTCAATAAGAAGTTGGTTATGAGTCTCACAGTTGCAATTAGGAACAAAAAATAAGACAGGAAAACAGAGGCATTCAAAATCTATGCTAAGCAAAAGAAGACAAATTGTTCTTCAAATGTTTCTGTTTTTCTTATTTTATTTTACTTGTTTTGTTGTTGTTTTGTTTTGTTTCTAATAAACTGACGACTTAGAGACAATCTTATGAAGGGAAACAAAATAAGTTAATACATTATAAAACCACATACATAAAAACAGAGACAACATGTAAAATAATTGTAACTAAAATAGAAATTAATTAATACAATTTGGTATTAAAAATTTTGTATAATGAACATTCCAAATATGCCCCTTTGTATCTATTTTTCAATAAAAACAAAAAATAAGACATCAATCTCTCCCTGCTTTTAAAAATAAAAGTGCATTACTTCTGCTTTTGTTTTCTTCCTGTAGCTTCCTATATGTATGTTGAAGTAAAGTTTAACATAGTTAAATCCCTTCAAGCATCATAAATCACATGTCCTTTAAATTCTCATGTAGCTTCTTCTCAATACAGGCTGACCCGCTGGCTTCACTCTCATGTGTGATTTTTATTAATATGAAATCTTTCGCTTTCCAGTTTAACCATATCCTACAAATACACATCAAGTCAAGGTCATGCAGAAGTGGGAAAAATTCCCTCAGCAAAAATGCTGCCCCAGCTAAAATGATCAGATTTTAATTCTCTCCAATTCTAATTATAGCTCCCTTGTTATTTCTACAACATCTGAAGGTACTTCCTCCTGAAGTCTTGACCCCTCAAAGTTATCCATAAGGGTTGGAATCAACTTCTTTCAAATTCCTGCTGTTGTTGATCTTTTGATTTCTTTCCATGAATCACAAATGTTCTAAATAGCATCTAGAAGGGAGAATCCTTTCCAGAAGGTTTTCGATTTACCTTGTCCGGATCCATCAGGGACACCACTATCTGTGCCAGCTAAATCCTTACAAAATGTATTTCTTAAATAAGAAGACTTGAAAGTCAAAATGACTCCTGATCTATGGGCTGCAGAATAGGCATTGTGTTAATGGCATGAAAATTATATTAATCTCATTGTACATCTCCATCAGAGCTCTTGGGTGGCCGGGTACCTTGTCAATGAGCAGTCAGATTAAACAAATCTCCTTTCTCACTAGTAGATCACAACAGTGGGCTTAAAATAGTAAACCATGCTGTAAATAGATATGCTGTCATCCAGGCTTGGTGGTTCCATTCATAGGGCACAGGCTGAGTAGATTTAACACAATTCTTAAGGATCCTAGGATTTTGGGAATGTTAAATAAGTATTGGCTTCAATTTAAAGTCACCAGCTGCATTAGCCCCTACCAAGAAAGCCAGCTGGTCCTTTAAAATTTTGAAGCCAGGAAAAAAAAAAAAAAAAATTTGAAGCCAGGCATTGACCTCTCTCTAGCTATGTAGGCCCCGGACGACATCCTTCTCCAATATAAGGCTGTTCACCTACATTGGAAATCTGTTGTTTAGTATAGATATCTTCATTAATTATCTTAACTAATTCTTCTGGATCACTCACCGCAGCCTCTAAATCAGTACTTGCTGCTTCACCTTGTACTTTTGTGTGATGAAGATGGCTTATTTCCTCAAACCTCATGAACCAACCTCTGTTAGCTTCAAACCTTTTTTTTTTTCTGCAGCTTCCTTACTTCTTATCATCTTAATAGAATCGAAGAGAGTTAGTTAGGGCTTTGCTTTGAATTAGGATTTAGTTTAAGGGAATATTGTGGCTGGCTTAATCTTCTATGCAGACCACTAGAACTTTTTCCGATCAGCAATAAGGCTATTTCTTATCATTTGTTCATTTGTTGGAGTAGCACGTTTAATTTTCTTTGGGAAATTTCTTTTGCATTCACCATTTGGCTAACTGGTGCAAGAGGCCTAGCTTTCAGCATTTCTTGACTTTTGACATGCCTTCCTCATCAAGCTTAATCATTTCTCGTTTTGGCCTATTGATTTAAAGTGAAAGACATGTGATTCTCCATTTCATTTGAACACTTAGATGCCATTGTAGGGTAATTAACTGGACTAATTTCAGCACTGTGTCTTAGAGAATAGGGAGGCTTGAGGAGACAGGAAGAGAAAGGAAATGGCTAGTCTGTGGAACAGTGAGAACACGCTTAGCCTTTACTGATTAATTTTTCTGCCTTATATGAGCATGGTTCAGTGTGTTCCCCAAAACTATTGCAATAGTGACATCAAAGATCACTAATCACATGTCACCATAACAAATATAATAGTAATATTTGAAATATTAAGGGAATTAACAAAATGTGACACAGAGACATGAAGTGAACAAATGCTTTTGGGAAAATGGCACTGATAAGATTTAATACAGGGCTGCCACAAACCCACAATTTGTAAAAATTACATCTGCAAAGTGCAATAAGGCCAAGTGCAATAAAACTTGATATGCCTTATAATGCATATTATATAACATGTATGTAATATTTTTCCTAGTTTCTTTTTTCTTTTTTGGGGGGGGGGATTTTATTTTTTAAAATAATCACCATACCCCATATGGAGCTCAACCTCACAACCCCAAGATGAAGAGTTACAGGCTTTACTGACTGAGCCAACCACACACCCCTGTTTTTTTCTTTTACAGAGCAGGTGTTTCTTTTTTAAATGATGGCCAAAGTTTTATTTCTTTATGATTATTACTTTTTGTGTCTCATATAAAATCTTCATCTACCCTGAGAGTGTTCTTCTCACAGCTTTATAGTTTTAGTCTTAGTTTTTAAAGATGTACTTATTTTAGGGGGGAGGGCAGAGGGAGAAAGAAAGAGAGAAGGTAGGGCTCAATCTCATGATCCTGAGATCGTGACCTGAGCCCACACCAAGAGTCAGACACTCAACAGACTGAATTGCCGTGGTGCCCATATAGTTTAGTTTTAAACTTACTCATATAATAAATTCCATACTAATTTTTATATATGGTATGTGGTGAAGAAATACTTAAATTACCCAAAATGATCTACATATTCAATGCAATCTCTACCAAATTCCAAAGGCATTTTTCACAAAAATAGAAAAAATAATACTAAATTTGTATGAAATAACAAAAACTCCTGAATAACTAAAGCAGTCTTGAACAAATAGAACAAAGCCATAGCTATTGTTTTCTTATTACAAACTATATTACAAAACTATAGCAATCAAAACAAAACAACGTAATGTTGGCATAAAAATAGACAGAGAGATCAGTGGTACAGAATAGACAGCCTAGAAATAAACCCATACACCTACAATGTCCTAATTTTTGACAGGGGCATAAGAATACACAATGGAGAAAGCATACTCTCTTCAATACATGGTGTTGGGAAAATTGTATTCACACTTAACAGAATAAAATTTGATGTTTGGCTTACATCATTTTCTTATGCACAAAAATCAATTCCAAATTTATTAAAGATGTAAGCGTGAGACCTGAAACTGTTAAATTCCTAGAAGGAAATGGAGGGAAAGCTTTTGGTTAGAATACAAAAGTACAGGCAACAGAAGCAAAAGTAGACAGGCTAAAAAGCTGAAAAACGATATACAGCAAAGAAAAACATCAGTACAGTGAAAATGCAACTTACAGAATGGGAGAAAATATTTACAAACTGCATATCTGATAAGAACCTATATCCAAAATACATAAGGGATTCTTATAAGTGATTATATTTGGAAAATGTTAATTATGCATTATCCACAATCATAAGACTTTCAAATGTACCTAAATCCATAGAAGTCTAAATGATGCCTGTATATTGAGGAGCATAGAGCATAGGTTGAAAAAAAATATGTTTTTTTACCACTAATATACACAGGGTTTGATAAACTTAATTCCTTAAAGAGAGTTATTTCAATTGGAAAATGAATTACTTACTTTTGCTTTATTTGGCATAGTGAACAACGGGAACATTTTGTGTTGTGTGTGTGTGTGTGTGTGTGTGTGTGTGTGTGTGGAGTGCTCAGAATCCAGCATTTTAAAGACAGAAATTCCAAGGTCTTATGTATATTTACAACACTGCAATCCTTCAAACCTCCTAGAAATGTTTTTAAAATGAACTATTAGTATATTAGGATTGGTATGAAGGAACACTTGTTTTTCTTTTTTCTAATTCATAACCAGCTTCCATCATACAATCGATTTTTGTGGGAGAAGTTCACTGCTGAGTAAGCCAACTTTGATATAATGGAACAGTTTGAACACTGTTCTCCAGCTCAATCCAATTTGCAATACACATTTTCCACTGCATGGGGAATTCAAGTTTTTGTATTAATTTTTCAAGCAAGACAAAGGTTGTGATATTTAAAACATTTTACATTTAGAGCTAAATAATTACTTTAAAAGTTAAATGATAAGTTGAAGCATATGCACATTTTTTGTAGCATTAACTAATCATAGAGAGTGATATGAGATGACAATGATTCACAAATTATTCTACTAACAGCTTGTTTCTTAATAAATTTCTCCCTGATACCAGAAGAGCTGCTGAAAAATGAACTCACTCTACATTCTTTGCATTTGACATAATCAATTCTAAGAAATGACTGGACATAGTTATGTTCCCAGGTAATTAATATTTTTTATTATTCTATTGTTTAGAGTAATAGCATAGAACAACATATGTCGTAATTATATGAGGTTTAAGCAAATTAAAAAATGTTAATAGCAAAAATTAGTCCATAATGCTTGTTTTTTGAATTTTATTTATTTATTTGAGAGAGAATGAGCAAGCATGAGTTGGGGGAGGAGCAGAGGGAGAGGGAGAAGCAGACTCTTCGCTGAATAAGGAGTTCAGGCAGGGCTGGATCCAAGGACCCCGAGATCATGACTTGAGCTGAAGGCAGACATTTAACTGCCTGAGCCACCTAGGCACACCCATAATGTTTTTAAAAGTATTTAAGTTTTTAACCATTAACAGGGCATTTTTAAGTATTTTCTCTGTACAATGAAATAGGAAAACAATCATGAATAACTTCATTGTTATAAAAAAATAAACTTTGCAAATTTAGGATTTAAAAAAATATAACATGAATATGGATAAATACAAACGTATTGCAAATAATCCCGTTTATTGTAAAAAAAAATTAAACCTTGATTTAAATAATTAATTTTATATAAATTTATATATAGTTCTGTTAAGGTCAGAAAGCAAAAATTATAAGTAAAATGAAGAGAGGTGATGAAAGTTCTTTATTAAGCTGAGGTTATTTTCTTAAATATTTAATATATTTATCTGAACTTTTGCACTTATTTTCCTGTTGTTATTATCCCATTGCAAGCATATTTTTCTTTATTTTAACTTACAATTATAATACCTAGCCATTTAAAAAATGTTTCATGTATTTGAGCTTTTCAAATTTATTCTATTTTATATCATTTTCAGCCATTGTCTCTTCATAGAATCATTCCCGTTAAGTTATATTCATGTTAGATCTTCTCCTAATCATATATTCAAAAATTATATCTCTAAAATTCACAAAATTTTAGATCTGTCTTATCAAGATGTGATACATAATTTCAAATTTACTTCATAGTTAAGAAAAATAGGAAATTTATGGTATTAAAGTGTATTGAACAAAACTACATTCTGGATCAGTTATGTTTCTTGGTTAAATTCAATAGTTATTTCCTCTGAAAAACTACATTATATACATGCAAGGAACTAAGCTAGATGATGTTTTTGGACTTTCGGTTTGGAGTTAGGCAGGAAGCTTCTCATGTGTAAGGAACAGGAAATAGAACAGGCCAGTTGGTGATGTTACACTCTGGTCACTTCACTTCTACTGCAATTAATGACCTACATTTCTCCTTAATGTCCTTGTGCTATTAGCACAAGCTATAAAGTCCCCAGAGAGAGAGTCATCTTGGCCAAGCAAGCAAAAGTCAATGCAACTCACCTGTATTAGGAATCCTGAAGAAAAGAAAAGTTGACCCCATAAGTCAGAGTTATTTTCTCACCAATACTGCACATAATGGAGTAGAGGAAGTCCCCCCAAAAGGAAATTGGTAAATGTACAAGATACAATCTAAACATGTCACAAGTAGAAATTCAGACAGTTGAATAACATTATTTTTCTTTTTCTTTTTTTTTTTTTTTAGATTTTATTCATTTATTCATGAGACACAGAGACAGAGGAAGAGACACAGGCAAAAGGAGAAGCAGGCTCCATGCAGGGAGCCCAATGTGGGACTCGATCCTGGGATTCCAGGATCATGCCCTGAGCCAAAGGCAGGAACCCAACCACTGAACCACCCAGGCGATCTCAGTTGAATAAAATTCAATCACATTTACAAATGTGCATAAATTATAAATTTTGGAAAATTGAAATATCTTTAAGAAGTACCAGTATATAAGTATTCAAGGCAGTGCAGGTTTAAACATATTAAATTTGAGTTCAGGTATTAGTCAAGTGGGGTATTTTTCTTCACTAAAAGAGAAATAAAGTGAATATTTAGGAGAAAGTTACAGTATTCTTGATAGGTTAATTTTAATTTTGGAGCTGTCTCTACAACTGCAACCAGATTAGCTTTATCGAAGCACTGCCTAAATTTGGGTGTTTAACTTCATGTTACAAGCGGATGGACTGCATGAGTAGAGTCACTGGGTCCCTCCTGAGTGGTGCCATCAGATAGACAAGTAGCAAAATGAAAATATTATTCTACCCAATCTGATTTTGACATGTGTGAGTAGGTCTGGTGTTCATTACACAGATAAGATTGGGAATTGATAGATGAAGTGGAGAGTTGAAATGATATCTTGAAAATTTCTATAGAAATAGAATGCTAAATTAGATTAGGAACTAAAACCTAATTTACAGCTGAAAACAGTGGAATTGAAAATCTGTTTTGTTTGTGTGCATCAGATGATTATAAAATGTTCCCTTCACTTATGGTCACACTCATTTTTTCCTCCACTTTTAATTTAATGGCATCAATATATGGCAAAATGCATTTTTTGATAAAGCATCTTAGAGTGAACCAAACACTTATTCTTTTTTTTAAGATTTTTTTTTAAATTTATTTATTCATAGAGACACGGAGAGAGACAGAGAGAGGCAGAGACACAGACAGAGGGAGAAGCAGGCACCATGCAGAGAGCCTGACGTGGGACTCGATCCAGGATCTCCAGGATCACACCCTAGGCTGCAGGTGGCGCTAACGCTGCGCCACCAGGGCAGCCCCCAAACACTTATTCTTCATGGAGTGCACAGCAACATATTAGGACCTGGAGGAGGGTTTCCAGCAAGGGAAGATGCGAAACATGAATAGAGGAAGTGAACAAAAGTTTCCTCATAATTCATCATCGAAAATTAGATACTAATTTCAGAATACAGAATATTTATGAGTGATAACTACTAATACAAACATTTTGGGTGATATTGTCTTCCTAAAAGCAATGTGTTTGCTCTTTAGGGAGACTTTACTGGCAAATGATCTGTGCCATGAAGTGTGACAGTACAGAAATGCGAAAGTTTGAATGTTGCCTTCCAGAATCATAATGTTGTGTGCCAAGACAAAAGTCAATTAAAAACATAGATACAGATACCTATTATGTGCTCAGTTAAAAGTCCACACACAAAAAAAGACAAAAACAATTTTGAAAAAAAAACATTTAATGAGAACCAAATGTAGAGAGTCTATATTCTTTATATTTTTAGGAAAGTTGAGGTATTTAGTCCCACTTAAAAAGAGCAATAAAAGAATTAGTAAAAAGATAAAACCTAGTGCATCCTTGTGAGTTCATTCAATAAAGGGATAATAAAAAAGATAAAGATAAAAAAAGATAAAACAAGTATGCATTCTTGTGAATTCATTCAACAAACACATTCTTTCATCTATAATTTTCTTCCAAACTATTGCTTGTATGATGGGTAAACTCAAGGCAGATAAAAGATTGCTTACAAAGCCCCACATAGAAAAAAAAATAGGTTCATTCATCTCTGTCTGCAATTTGAGAAAGTATTATGGATGTTGTGTATTATGCAATGGCTATGTTTATTTTTCACTAGCTTCTAGGAACCTATTGTAAGGAAATTTGTAATAAGCCAAAAAGATTATAGGGTGTCTCCAAAGAAAAACTGCATTTTGTTTAGAGCAGAACGTTCTGGTAGGTACTATCTGATTCTACCCTGTTAGGACATTTTTTTAAAAATTTACTTGCTAAATGAGAAATATTCTGTTAGGTTTTGTTTTGTTCTCTCTTTTAAAGAACTCATTCATTTTGTAAATTGAATCCTAATTGAGATATTTGTGATCCAACTATTTTTGCATTTTAGTTGTCAGCTTGGGATTTCCCTGGGTTCTCACAGATATTGGACCAGGAAGATTAGAAATAGCTTCACTGAAACACACTAACTCTCTTGATTTCAATATTTGTTCCACTTCCTCTACAGTAGTTCAATGACCTGAACACTATGCTTAAATACGTCTGTTTTTTCAAACTAGCATGGATATTTTATTTATATTTGTTACACATGATTTTGTTTTATATTTTATGTTGTTCAAATGATCACATGGACACTTTATAGGTTTGTCTATATTGTTTCTAAAGAATTCCGGGATACCTGCTATCATGTAGGTTAGGTATCTATGGCTGTTAGTTATCAATAGCTGTATAAAAATTACTTTATAAGTTAGTGGCTCAAAATAAGATACATTTATTATCTCATAGCTTCTGTGGGTCAGGAGTTCAGGCAAGGACCACCCACAAGGCTGTACCCTAAGGGTCAGCTGGGCCAAGGTCATTCCAAAACTCCACTAAGGAAGGCTCCATTTTCAATTTCACTGAAGTGGCTGTTGAGGGCCTCGGGTCATTTCTTGCTGTTTGATGAAGGTATCACTTCTTTGCCCAGCTTGTCTCCACATCATTGCTTCTGCAGTAACATGGCAGCTTGCTTCCCCCAGAGACAGAGAAAAGGAGAGAGGTTAGGGAGATAGAGGGGGTTAAGCAAAAGGAAAGCCAGAGTGTTTTAAAATCTAATTTCAAAAGTGACACTTTGTTACTTTTGCCATATTCTCTTGATGAGAAGCAAGTCACCAAATCCAGCCCACAGTCAAGAAGTTACATCACTGGAATAAGAGTAAGCAGGGGTCATTGTGAGATTGTCATTGTCATTACAAGCTGTCCATCACACCATGGGAGCACAACAACAAAAACCATGCACTTTCGACAGAATTATGTGAACCGATGTCATACACTTACATGGATTTTAGGCATCAGCATCTCATACCTAAACCTACTGGCCAACAAGGGTAGCTTAAAACATAATAAAAGGATAATAAAAAATGACTAGCTAGGAAGTTAATAAATCATCAGGCTATGCTCTTCCCTGTGAAGAGTGTCTACCAGTTATTACTGATGATAAATAGCTTGATTTCTTAGGTCTTCAGCAATTAGGTGTTTTTCCCCCCTACAATTTAACATCCATCTCAAGGAGGAGGTTGTTTCATACCCTCAAATCCTGATGATTAAGAGAAATGAGAAATCTTCTAAGCATAAAAGTGTTGGTTGTACAAACTATATAAATGTCAGGAACACTGGATTGATTTAATAGGTTTACAGACTCATAACAGAATTCTGCTTCAGTCTCATTACATGAAGTTTCTGAACATCTCTGATCACAGAACTTGCTAAATTCTGAGACATGAATATTTTAGAATCAGTCTCTTGCACATTCCCCAACACAAACCATCTTAACATCCTGATATTTAAATGTACAGTTTCTCCCATGTCTTCATTATTGAGTTAAATGTACCATGATATTATTTTTATATGCATTTCATCTTTGAAGATTTATAGAATATTAAAAAGTCATAGGTAGGGAAATGGAGATACTAATAATGCATGGTTAGTAGGACTCTGGGCTAATGTCTGTGTACTGACTTGAAATGGTTTCCTAGGTACATTTTTTCATGAAAGAATTAAGGTGTAGAACTGCCTTTTAACTATTTTATCATTTTTTGTATATGAATATTTATATATATACATATGTATATGTAAAAATTTATCTGCATAAATCTCCAAAATAATACAGAAATAGTTGCTTTGGAAATAAGAGCATCAAGTTTCAAGTAGAGCATCATTTTTCACCAAATACTCTTGCATTTAAAAAAAATTATAAAAAAATAAAAAATAAATAAATAAAAATAAAAATAATTTATAGCTTTCTTGTAATAAAAAAATTCAAAGGAAAAAACAGTAATACAATTAATATAAAATAAACAATTACATGATTATTGCAGAAATAAAATGTTAACTATGATTTGGCAAAAGTTGCTTTTATATTAAAATAAACATTAATAATTATGATAACAGCTATTAAAGAAATAGGCTGGTTAGTTATTTTATATGTCTAAAAGGTAATTATTTCTGTGTATATTTGCTATAATAACTAATTCATGATTACACTGAATATATTTTTATTAAAATATTTGTTAACTGATAAAAATATTTTTAATAGTTACACATACCTGTAAAAATTAACCACTTGAAAATATACTTTATTTTTCATATGCAAATCTATATAAGTGAAAAATTGCTTATTTTTTAATAGCCATTCAAATATCATATATCTTTATTATATTTTGCTCATAGCAATTTTGATATATTTTCTAACCTTTAACAGAAATATTTCTTTATGTGAATTCCAGAGCATTACATTTCATGGTCTCATAACAACCTCATTAGAAAATATTATTCATTCTTTATGTCCTGCAGACATAAAGGAGAGTTTTCTACCTTTCTTGGCTATTCAGTAACAGATTTTCCTCTTAAAAATCTAAAAATGTATAACATGGGATGTGTGCAAGAATTATCTGAAAGCCATATTGTATCATCCTAATCCAAGAAAGTTTAACTGCTTTTAATTTTTTTAGGTTATGGCTTTGTTTTCTTATTTAAAATAATATCAAGCTGCCTGACTGGCTTAGTTGGTAGAGAGTGCTACTCTTGATCTTGGGTTTGTGAGTTCAAGGCCCATATTGGGTATAGAGAGTACTTAAAAATAAAATCTTAAAAAAAATTGTATCCTTTTAATATCCATATCTATCTTTGTTAAAGATATTTTTTTCACTTAGCAGAACTAAGATAACTAATTTTAGAAGACTTAGATAAAAATCCATTTTGTTTTATTCCGCAAGTTTCTTTAATTTGTCTCTAATGTTGAGTGGTAGATGGCATTAATAGCCTCATATCTTCAACTATTTTCTATGCTGTTCACTTTCTTTCTCTTCCATTTGACTTTGGGCTGTTACATGATTTAATTTGGGCAATAGAGTAAGATGGAAATGACAGCTTGTCAGTCCTGTGCCTAGGTCAAAAATGATATAGTTTCTGTTTTCCTTCTCACTATTTGGTCATCTCCAAGGGAAGCACATGTCTAGACAAGCCAGATGGTCTTAGAAGGAAGAATTTTCATTGCTATTATCTTGGTGATATCGTTAGCAGTGATATATTATATATAAGTAGGACAGAGTAAACTATCACCAAAAAAATGAAAACTTTGATGCTTTTTGTGAAAGGACTCTGGTACAATGAGAATGTATTTCCTTCAGAGAAAATTCATGACTGAATGAAATAAAAATGGTAGAAATAGAGATTTTTAAAAATATTTTTACAGTAAGTGCAACTATAATGTTAGAAATGTAATCTACAGGGGAGCCTGGGTGGCTCAGTCTGTTGATCTCTTGATTCTTGATTTTAGCTTTCAGTTCTTGATCTCATGGTGGCGGTTCAAGCTCCACATTGGGCTCCATGTGGGGTATGGAGCCTACTTATAAAATAAAATAAAATAAAATAAAATAAAATAAAATAAAATAAAATGTAATAAGTTTAAATTCAAAATAAATGTAATGTATAATAGAAAACCACCTTTGAACATTTTTCTAATCATGTACTTATTCATGAGGAGTTGTCTTTGTCTGTGGGAACATTGTTCCTATGTTGACAATATATATCTTCAGAATAAATATTTGGGGCAAATTGCTTTTGAAAATAGTTGTTTTTAAAAATGTGAACTCTTTCTTTGAACTTGTATATTCTATGGGTTTTGATAAATATACGAAAGAATTTTGAGTTAATTTTTGTAAAACATGTAAGGTCTGTTTGTAAGGTAGAAATAAAAAATTTAAATAAAACATATCAATAAATTGTGTAGTTAATTACTAATGATAAAAAATTCATCTAGGAGAAAGTTTATAAGGTAAATCATCGATCTGTTGAGCAAGTGTGCCGTGATAGATCTTGAGTATTTGTTGAGACCTTTTTTTTTTTTTGGCTAATATGATTGGAAAAGATCTTGACTCTGAGTTAAAGGTTCAATGAAGTTCGGTATGGACCAGCCTCCAAGACACTAAAGATGAGCTACACAAGTCATTTCTGCCACCACTACTTCTAAGATTTTTATTTTAAGCCAAAAAATATTATGAACTAATGCTGGTGTCCTGAGAGGTCACTGGGAGAAGCCAGAGTGCCACATTATCAGTTTATTCATCCAGCCTATGGAGATAATTGAGTGATGACGAACCAACGCTTGCCAATACCCACATGTATGAGTTTGGAAGAAGATTATTCAGGCCTGATGAAGGTTGGGATAAGCCAGCCCCCCAATGAAAGACCCTGAACAGAATCATTTAGCTAATTTGTTCCTGGATTCCTGACCCACCAAAAACTGTGAGATAAAAATGTTCATTTTTTAAAGCTGTTAAGCTGTTAAGTGTTGTAGTGATTTGTTTTTTTAACAGTGGTAATGAATGTGCTAATTTGAAATTAGCGGTTTGGCGCCTGCCTTTGGCCAGGGCGTGATCCTGGAGTCCCGGGATCGAATCCCACGTCGGGCTCCCAGTGCATGGAGCCTGCTTCTCCCTCTGCCTGTGTCTCTGCCTCTCTCTCTCTCTCTCTCTCTCTCTCTCTGTGTGTGTGTGTGTGTGACTCTCATAAATAAATAAAAAAAAAATTAAAAAAAAAAAAGAAAAAAAATTTTCTCATTTCATTGCTAACCTATCATTTACTTGATATACTTGTTCAAAATGCTCAAAATTATACCCCAAAAGTGTAGACTATTTTTGACTCATAAGTTAATTGATCAAATGCAAGTTTAGGGCAGCCCCAGTGATGGAGTGGTTTAGCGCCGCCTGCAGCCGGGGGTGTGATCCTGGTGACCCGGGATCAAGTCCCACGTCCGGCTCCCTGCATGGAGCCTGTTTCTCCCTCTGCCTGTGTCTCTGCCTCTCTCTCTCTCTCTCTCTCTCTCTCTGTATGTGTCTTTATGAATAAATAAATAAAATCTTTAAAAAACAAATGAAAGTTTAGTGGGATTGATTTATATGCTACATATAATTCTGTAAGAAAAAAAAACAGCATGCTCGTTTCTTATGTTCAATCTCCTACCTAATGTATAAGCATCAGTGAGTTAAAAGTATACCACCTATTACTTTGATATCTCTTTCAAAATATAGAATAGAACCTGTAGAGAGTAGATGGCTACAAAAATTTTTTCAAAGGACAGATTTTTTTAAATTATAAAAGAAGCATGATTTTTAAAATGTTGACTAAACCAAAGAAAACTATTAGAAGTTTCATGAATGTTTTTAATTCCTAGGCTTTGTTTTTCAAAATATTTCATTAATTATTACACTATGTATAACCTTTAAACCAATACATCTCAAATGGCACTAACATAATTCACTACATCTAATCTTCATATTATTTTAAATCCTTCTAATAATTTGAAGAATCTTGTTTCTAGTCCTCTCTTTTCCTAGTGTTCTAGTATATTTGAAGTTTTGAAATTCTACCATTTTCCATTCAATAGACAGTGAAGTTATTGAATGGTTATCTTTCTAATTTAGTAAAACAGAATATATACACACAAACGGAAGGATAACGTGAAGTGTTAACACTGGCTGCCTCTAGCTATGGGTATGTATAATACACATATACATACATATATAATTTCCAAGGCCATTCACAAAATTCAGTAAATTCCAGTCTTAACCATTTTCTTATTCCATGTTAACACCACTGCTACTACATAACCTCACCTTTTATATGCACCTCATTCCAGTTTATCACCAATGAAAACATTGATAATTATGAAGGTACTGGGATGCCTGGGTGGCTCAGCGGTTGAGCGTCTGCCTTTGGCCCAGGGTGTGATCCTGGAGTCCCTGGATCGAGTCCCACATCGGGCTCCCTGGATGGAGCCTGCTTCTCCCTCTGCCTGTGTTTCTCTGCCTCTCTCTGTGTGTCTCTCATGAATAAATAATTAAAATCTTAAAAAAATTATGAAGGTACTGTACATTAGGAGTTTCACCCATCCAATTTATGATTAGCAATGGTTATATACTCACTGTTTGGGCTCTGATTGGTCTAGCTCCAGAATGTCATGATTAGAGTCTGCATTCTAGAAGTTATATTAACTTGGTTTCCTCCCTAAAACCTTAGTCTTAGAAACAAGCCATTCACATGATCTTGGCATGTGATCTCTGGAAACAAGAGCAAACAGATGGTAAGATAAAAGAAGAGGAAAAGAAGAATGACCACCCTGTCATCAATAGTAGCAACTGGATCTCGAGCAAGGGACTCATTAAGGAGCCATGTTGAATGTATTTTATTATTTTTGAGAAACAGAAAATATATGTGCACTAACTCCTAAATATTATTTTACAAGGTTTACCCCGTAGGATGTTAAATACTTCACATTTCCTAATTTGTACATTCATCAGAACATCAGAATATGTATATTCTACATCATTTCATATGGTGATGAAATATAACTTTTAGGTAAGAAACAGAGAATATACGCTAATCTTAGGCAAGGGGGGATATTGTCGGCATACATGTATTTACCATAGTAACAAACAGTTGTCTTGAAAAGATGAGTTGAAGCACAAGGGTTGTTCAGTTCTATTTCAGCTACCATAAAAGACCTAGACTTTTAAGATATAGGGAAGAAAAAATGTTTTCTAGAATAACCTCAAGAGGTGACCAACACTTTAAAGTGTTTAATGAAATTTACACTGACTCTTTCTGATCATATTACCAAAACATTTTGAAGAAAAATACTAGAGATATTAAAGTTTTAGAATTTATTAAAAGGACAAAAAATATTGTCTTAACAAATGAATGTTTTTAACTTTACTGATACTCAGCATAAAATTTGCTCTCAGACTAAAAAATCACAAACACTGATGGCAAGAGTTTTACTGTAGAACAACTAATTTTTTACACTTATTTATTCTGACATTGAATCCCAGGATATTGTGATGAAGAAAAGGGAAAACACATACACCACAGTGCCTAAATGCAGACAAATATTTACCAAAGCCACTTAGGGGACATTTTCTGTATTACAGAGAAGACCTTGTACCAGCCCTCTCAGTAGCAAATGAAGAACATATACCTGAAAGAAAACAAGACAAATATAACAATTACTGAATAATTAAGTAGACAGTAAAATATTAATCTCATTATTATATTCTAAACATCACAATGATGCCTTATCCTGAACGGGAAATGCATTGTTTTGTTCTAAAACAATTCACATTATATAATAGAGATTTTTTTTTTGCCTTAGAAACCCTGATTATCCCATTGTGAACTGTAGAATTTTCAAAAGATAAATACTAGAAAATATTTTAAAAACCTAGATTTAAATGTATGTGACATCATAAAAAAATTCCATGCCATAAAATACATAGGAAAAAAGGGGTGAAATTGCTGTTTGCAGGAGTAAAATAGTAGCATTTTATGAGTTGGGGAAGTTTTATGATACTGCCTAATGATTTTCTTTGTTTGGCCAGTGTACAAATGTGTCACATCCATAGTTTGCCATGCCTAAATTGCTACTCTGCTCGTATGCATGGCTTTCCTCCAGTTATTTTATGAACGTCGAGCTTATTAGATTTCATTGTTGAAAATGCCGTTTCCTCAGATTTAAGGTGGGCTGCATCACCTCCATGGTGGATTTCTTCCACAGTGCACTTGTATTTAATGACAGTGTCTATACATCACAAAGTAAAGTGGTGACTTGACAACTACATATGTGGCCCATTTTATTTATGGATCAAGAAAGGAACAGGAATGTCTAACTTTACCACAACCAAAGTTTCTTAAAGATAAGAAAACTGAGAGCCAGGGAATTTAAAAAGTTTCTCTAAGGTCTCCTTGCTCTCTGCTAAATGTAGTTTGCCTTACTCCAAGATACAGTGGGTAAATTCAAAATTAGAATTAATATATGTGAGATTCCAAATCATCTTGATTGACCACATTAAATCAAAAAAGCATGTTAAGAGTCTAATAATGTCAACTTTTAAAATCCCCAAATTCATTGAAATGGGAAGAAGATGTAGAACCAATCATTTCAAAAACTTCATTCTTAGAAGTAGAAACAAAACCTAGGAGTGTGAAGCGAGTGATCCAGGATCACACAGCTGACAGAAATTATAGAATTATAAACATATGTTCACATAAATTTGTTCTTTTTTGTATCATGGCATAATAGGACTTTTGAATTCAATGCCCTGAGTTTCTAAATTTTTCTAGTAGCAGCTCTGTGATAATTACATATCTAAATATAAAGAAAAAGAACTATTATTCCTTTACGAATCTATGGCATTTTTTTCCAAAAAAAAGAGATAAAGATAATCTATACTTTGATTATAGACGAAATGTTACATTTTCTTTATATGCTTTTTTTCAAAGAGAAAAATTGGGAAAAGTACTGACAAATTCTAAGAAATGAAATATTAACTTTAAACATATTTGTTTAAATGTCAAAGTATTAACTTTAAATTTTTCTCTACAGTTTAACTTAGCAATGTATAAATCATGTAATGCATTTTTGTTGTGATTTTAACATGGCAAAAAATTACTAGCAGGTTCACAGATATGGAGGACATGATCACTTAGTGTGATTATGTTGAAAATTGCTCCACATATCTTGTGTTTTAACCAGAAAATCTCCCAGTAATCATCTAAGACCTCACATTGAGATCCACATACACAAAAATATATATAAAGCTATCCCAAATTCCTGCCAAAAAAGGAGAATTTATATGATCCAAATAACAACACAGAGGTAACAGGATATAACAACAGAAGACACTAATTGAAATAATAACAAGGCAGAGGGATATGGAAGGATCCTAGAAAATATGAATCTTGGCTAATTTTCAATTTATGAATTAGACATTTTCAGGAATTACTGAACTAAGAAATTGTATTATTTCTATACAATTTCCAGCCAACCCTGGATACATTTTTAATATTTATTTTCAATTATACTCTTATTAATTGTTCTTTTTGTCTCTTTTTATTCTTTTATTTTTTCCTTCTTTCTTTCCAACCTTCTTTCATTCCTTCTTTTTTCCTTCCTTCTTTCCTGTTTTCTTACTTCCCCTTTCATTACTTTTTTCCTTTCATTATTCCTTTTCTTATCTTCTTTTTCATTTTTTGAATACCCTTATTTGGAAAGATTCAGTAATTTTTACCACTGTAAAAAGTTTTGCCCATGTAAAAACTACTACCAAGTTCTCTTACATGGATAATATCCAACAATGGTTAGTCTTCAAATTCTGAGCATGCCAATTTAGTTGTATTCTTCTTAGGGTTGGTAGATAAAATACAGGATGACAGTTCATTTTGAATTACAAATAAACAACAAATTGATTTTTAGTGCAGATACATTTCTTGGGATATAACAAGGCATCTGTATTTTTATTTGTTAATCTGGCAATCTCTTTTTTTTTAATATGGCAATCTTTGTTTATTCTATTAACCTCATGTGAAATGATAATAAGAATTCTCAGATACAGTCACATGGATTTTTTTTTTTAGCTCCACACTTCTGAGTTTTCTGAAATAGTATAAATTAAGAACATGAGCTTTAAAGCCAGGTAGTTCTGAGCTTGAATCATAATTGCATAAATCTGATCAAATCACTTTACCTCTCCAGACTCATTTGTTGTTGCTGTTGTTGTTTCATTTAAATAAATAGTAGAAATGATAGTAAAAGCTTCAGAAACTGTTGTGAAAATTAAATGATAATATGTAAAGTAACTGGCAGACAGTTTTCCCTTATAAAATACTTATTTCAAAAATAAAATAAAATAAAAATTTAAAACTTCATCATTACACTAAAATAAAAGCTTTCTATCTCTTTTGAAAATGCACCCATTTATCTCTAATTCAGAGAAAATAATATAAGTCTCTTCATTATTTTGTTTATATATTAACTATAGCCATCAATTAAAAAAGAAGTGAGGAGGTCAAGATGGAGTCTACAAAATTGCAAGTCAGAATTCGGAAGACTATGACATGTTTTGAAAATATACTGTAGTAAAATAGATAAGTTAGTAAATACAGACACTGTGAACTTTGGACTAAAGAAAGCTGGGTTTAATTCCTATTGCCTTCCACATGATCTGTGAATTTGTCTTTACCTAGAAAATTGGAATAAAAGTTTCTTGTCTATTTGATGTCCTATTAAAAGGACTATTAAATTTAAAATAATTGAGCATAACGAAGATACTAATACTACCACTCATATCTGACAGTTCTGTATCTTTTTATTTTAATCTTGTTTTTATAGCTGTTTTTATTATCAGTTTTTTTTTCATATTTTCTCTTTATGCCTTGTAAAACTTGTCTCTATTTTCCTTCGTCTTCTCCAATTAAACAGTTTTCTTTTTATATCTTAAAAAATTAGATTTATAGATGCTCCTCTCAATTTATGATCGATAAAAAAAATTTTCTCAAGTGTTAAAATGTATGAGATATGAAATCTTGGATGAAATGTGTAAATGCTGCCTTTCACCTTAACCTGATGAGTAACTAAAGTTATGAACAGCTCATGATTGAAAATGAGAAGTTAATGACTACATTGCCTAAGGACAAAGAAAGGTAATTTTATAGATAAGAAATTTACTGTGTTTTCAAAAAGAGATCCTTTCTAACAATCAGTTATGCTTTTACAAGTACTTTAAATATGTGAGTTAAAAATTGGATAATAGAGTAGTATAGACAGAAAAATTGACTTCTCAGTCAATATGGAGAGATTTTATGTCCCCCAGGAAACTTTCCTTAACAATGAAAAATGGATGAATTGGAGGCAGGAAGATGAGGCAAGAAAGAAGTTATTACTCATAATTTATCAGAATACATGTTAACAGAAGTTTTAAATTATTATTCAATAAATTAAGGAGAACAAATTATTAGGTTTAAAGTTTTTTTAAAACTTAGTTTCCAAAAATATAATAAGCAGCCAAAGAAGAAATAATATATGAGCAAAGATCCATGGACTACACAACTCAAGGGCCAAATTACAGGACATTTTTAAAAGGTTGTAAAAAAGAATAAGAAGACGCAGAAGCAGCAGCCAAGACCATGAAGGGTTTATAAATCCTAAAATATTTACTTTACAAAAAAGGTTTCAGATCTTTGACATATGGCATATATCTTAATTATTATATTAACTTGTTTTTCTCCCCTGAAGTAAATTTTATCAGTGAGATATAACTCAGTTTCCTTTTGGTTTAGTGTGGGAATGAGAACAACAACTGCTTGACCATATTTAAATGTCACTATTGTTTTTAGAATTTAGAGTAGAAGAGAATTACTAGATTTATTTATTTATTTATTATTTATTTATTTATTTATTCATTTATTTATTTAGTATTTAGAAGATTTTATTTATTTATTTAACAGCACAAGCAGGGGAAGCAGCAGGCACATGGAAACAGAGAAGCAGGCTTCCCACTGAGCAGGGAGCTCCTGGGGTCTCTCTTAGGGCTTGACCCCAGGACTCTGGGATCATGACCTGAGCTGAAGGCAGACACCCAACCACTGAGCCACACAGGCACTCCAGAGAATTTTCAGTTTAAGCTTGAGACAGAAGAAGTAAGTTAAAGACAAGAACCTAGCTGAGTTAAAAAAAAAAAAAAAAAAAAAAAAAAAAAAGAACCTAGCTGAGTTGGACTCAAGAACTGTAAGTAGTGAAATTCAATATTGACTGGAAGTGTCCAGAAAGATACCAAGATTTCCTCATTTACTAGATTCCTGGGGTAATAAGTTACCAAAATTGCATATCAATTACATGTGCATACATAACCAGAATCAAACAGAGTAGGTGCTAAATACATAGGGTTTTTAATTTTTTTTTATTTTTTTTTAAATATTTACTTATTTATTCATTAGAGACACACACAGAGAGAGGCAGAGACAGAGGCAGAGGGAGAAGCAGGCTCCATGCAGGGAGCCCCATGTTGGACTGGATCCAAGGACCGTGGGATCACACCCTGAGCCAAAGGCAGATGCTCAGCCACTGAGTCACTCAGGCATCCCAAAATACATAGTTCTTAAACAAATATCACCATTTTATACATTGCAATTTAGAAAACAGGTAGTAAGTGGTGTATGTTTGGGTTCAATTAAAGCCAATGATGTATGTAACTTGCTGTAATAAGAGAAATATGGGCAGCCCTGGTGGCTCACCGGTTTGGCGCCGCCTTCAGCCCATGGCCTGATCCTGGAGACTCAGGATCAAGTCCCACGTCAGGCTCCCTGCATGGAGCCTGCCTCTTTATCTCTCCCCCTCTCTGTGTCTCTCATGAATAAATAAATAAAATCTTAAAAAAAAGAAAAATATAATGACATATCATTAAAATCAGTTAATATATTTGTGACAGTTACCTGAATTACTATAAATTTATTTTTGGTATCTAAATTATTGGGAAATAATTCTGGGTAATGTGTTCTTTAACATGAATTATTTGCAAAACAGAAACCAGCAACCGGTGAGTTTGCACTCAGAACCCTCGGAGGATGCAATTTCAATTGTGATGAACAGGTAGCAAATGGAGGAATGTGTGGTAACAATAAACACAATAAGAGTGTTCCTTGTGTCTAGGCCAGTCCTAAGTGTATTACATGGATTATACAAGAGCTTTGTATAGATTATCATTGGTTGAACAAAAGACAGCTTTACCTTTCACAAGGCACAGACCATGATTGCAAAAAATATTATATAGGAAGATCATTTTTGCAAGAAATCCAAAAGACTCTTCATTAAGTGCTCTTATGTTGGAGATGCTTATTGTGGAAAACAGACTTTAGGCTGCTGTATTTTCTCTGAGTAATGTCAAATGCCAATTTTAAATCATCTTCTCTTAAGAGTATTGTGACAGATGAGCTTTCAATGAATGAGTTACTGTTCGCTTTTTGATATCAATTTCCCAAACTATGTCACTCAAATCTATTCTGAGCCACTTATGCCAATGGCAATTCCAAAAGAAGTTTTACAAATATAGGTTCTTGTGCCAGGTATTATAGTAATGTTGTTCTAACAGTTTATCCTCAAAAGAATTATAAAATATTGATAAAATATAAATACTTCAGATTTTGGAAAGATTAATTCCAATAATATTTTTAGTACAAATAGATACTTTAAGATGAATTCATCCTAAATATACTTCTTCATTGACATTTTCCCTGGAGTCAAATATATTTCATAATGTCATAAATCCATAGGAAATTTTATATGATCGTCTGTATTCTTATATCAAACGGAGGGAGGAATATATTATCATGAAATACTACTCAATATGATACTTTTAAATAGTCATTAGTTGGCAGAGCCATGGCATTTGTAGTCTAGTAGTGCATAAAATTCATTAGGAAGTTCTTAAAGAAACTCAGGGCATTTTTTTAAGTATTTATTTATTCATGAGAGACAAAGAGAGAGAGGCAGAGACATAGGCAGAGGGAGAAGCAGGCTCCATGTGGGGAGCCCGATGTGGGACATGATCCCACGACCCTGAGATCACACCTTGAGCCAAAGGCAGACGCTCAACCACTGAACCACCCAGGCATCCTTAGGCCCTTTTCATATTTAACTAACATATTTCACTAATAAATTATATAATTATATAATTATATATTTATATTTATATATATTTGCTCACGTGTTGAAAATGAGAAAAATATTTTAAATAAGGACATATTATATTTTTGGACTATTAATAAATTAGTTGTCTGTACCAGTTAGCATTACTATCTGTCAGGCCATAAAACTGATTCTTCTTAGCTTGGCCTGTGATGTTTGGGTTTAGACTCTGCTCATCACATTTTTCTGTCAGTGAGCAGGTGTGTTTAGGAGAACTAGAGAAGTGTTCTAGAAATCTGAGAGGAAGAGGAAGTCTTACCCTTTCCTAGTGTCGTCTTAATCCTGCCAACATGAACTTAACAATGGCTCTTTGCCCTGGCATTTAGGTTTAATGTCCAGTTTTCCTCTATTCCCAGAAGCTCCCTTACAGATGGAAGCCCAGTACTCTAATACTCCCCCAACAAGGGTCCCCAAAATGCAGCTGCCTCTTCACTTCTGGGGTATGGCCACCAACTGGCAACACTCTCACTTCAGAGGGCCTGGTCTCAGCTCCACAGAACCTCTTCTCCAAGCTTCTAGGCTCCAGTGACCTAAAGTTTTCCCTTTGTTTGCCAAAGAAGTTCTAGAATCACTTCCCCATGTGTTATTCCATATTCTTCTTTTTGCTTTTCAGTTGTTGACTAACAACTGGTAATGAGATCTTGATATTAACTCTTCCTTATAAATGAATGATGTAGTTTCTGTTTTCTTTATTGAATCATGACTTAATCTTTAAATAAAGATTTTATTTTTTTTAAAGATCTATTTATTCATGAGAGATACACAGAGAGTGGCAGAGACATAGGCAGAGGGAGAAGCGAGTTTCCCACAGGGAGTCCCATGCGGGACTCCATCTGGGGACCCCAGGATGATGACCTAAGACAAAGACAGACTCTTAACCACTGAGCTACCTGGGCAAGATTTAAAGGTTTGACTTCTCCTATCAAATGTCTGAAGAAGTATTTTTTATGCTAAATAAATTTTAAGCAGGAAGAAAAATATTTTATTTTTCTTAATTCCTTATCCCCTGTATTCTATAATGGATTTTAAATTATTAGTGAATAGAAAAAAAAAATAAAATATTACTGAATAGAAAAGGGAAAAAAAAGGAAAATAAGGACCTACTTTATTTCTGGCTGTTCCTCAGTCTTTTTTTTTTTTTTTTTTTTTGTTCCTCAGTCTTAAAACATGTTTGTATCAAATTGTTGTGTATTAACATCTGCCTTATAAGACATAAATAATATATGAACATGCTGGTCAGTATTAGTCAAGTATTAAGCAATCATTATGACATAATGCCTAGAATGCAGTATCTGTTCATACAGGAAATAGAAAACAATAAAATGGATCCATGCAAAAGAATACAATGTCTGTTAAGATGTTCTGTTTGGGGGCAATATGTACATAAGGAAGACACATAAGAAACAAAATATTGTAAATAAAGACATCCAGTGAGTCATACAGTGTTTACAAAACACATTCAATGCATGTCTCTCCACCTGATCTAGAAAAAGAACAGAAAATTTTGAGCTTTTAGTTTTTTTTCTAAGTGATTTGTCAAGGTGACCAGTGCTAAGAACATTAGGCCTCTATATGGCAGGTCATGTGAGTGTAGGTTTTTTATGTCTCAAAGACAGTGGCTAAAGATTGGCTCTGCTCTCCTAAGTTAGTAATTTTTAGGAGTATTGGGGTTTAGACAACTCTTGTTAGAATAAAAATAAATTCCAATATATAGTTCCTTATCAATGTGGCTTCAGATTAATATGTCTGTAATATAAAAGGATGATGATGAGGAGAGGTAAAAGAGGGGTTTATTATGTTTCCATTTTTTGATGATTGCATTCTTGCGCTTTTTAATTCCATTTGATCAGTCTCATACAAATTGGAAATTAAATTAGGTGTCTGAGCAGTTGCTGAGAGTCTAAGCAATATTTCTGTAATGCAGATCTGATTATTTGTCACAGCCACTGTAAGGTGGTTTCTGTCCTGAAGTCCTTAATGTTTAAAAAATATTAACAAAACAAAACTATTAGTCAATTGGTTGTGGTCAAAATCAATCGACGAATCAATCAGTTAATTAATCAAGATACTGTCTTCTCTAGGTTTTCTATGAAATTTTCACAGAAAAAAGTATTGTCTAAAAATGCATAAGTCAACAGCTAAAATCAATCTCAAAAGGGTTCACACTTAGATCATTTACCTTGTATATTTGTTCAGCAATTTAACTTTGCATAAAGTCTCTAAATATTTCTTGTTGACAAATGGAGATTTTAGAATGATTGTTTTCTGACACTGTGTGAGTGATATTGGAATAGTGCAAATTTATGTCCTAGAGGTGCAACATCAGAATTTAGGTGTGTCTTGGGTGAGAGGGAGTACTTTGTTCAAATTGTTTGAAGAATGTAAAGACTAGATGATACATATGGCCAACTGAAGATTATGGCAATAATCCTGCAGCAGATGGTAAACCTCTGGACTGAACTGGGGGATGAAATTTATCATAGGAGAATGAAACTAGGATACTGGAGGGAAGTAGCGAGAACAAACAGTGCAAAATCTAACAGGATTTTTTACTTAAAGAGGCAAATGGCAGAAGTAGGGATTTAGCAAGGGAACTCGTTTTGAGAAAAATGATATTAATGTGGCCATTGGTATATCCTGAGATAAGGAGAAATAAAATGAGATAGTTGGGTTCTGAGCAGAATTTTGAATTACATATATGTAGGTGCAGGCACATGTTCCCTAATTTCCAGCTAAATCTCCTCATATACTTAATTTTAAAAAGAGATAATGGTTAGACCATTAAGAAATAAAATGCTTTGTTTTTAAGGAGCAGGCATTTGTTTAAATGTTAATGATATAACTGGTATTTAGAGAAATAAATTCCAAAAGATTAGGGAAAAAAATTTAAGACTCTTTTTAGGCAAATTCTATACCTTATGACATTTATAGCTGGATCCCATTTACACTTTTGAGCTTCATTTAAAAATAACTACATGCCACATAATTCCAAATGGCCTTTCTCATCACAGTATGGTTATTTTAAAAATTCAATTTGCATTAGCATAATTCTAATTGACATTTAAACTGTCAGTCTGTACATTTCTCACAGAGTGTTAATTTTATCCAAAAATGATAGAGTATATCACCATTAAGTCAATGATTGGATATGGAAATAAATTCAATTAAATTTCAAAACAAAATACCACACAAATATCAAGATAATTAAATAAGTGTGGTAGATGTGAATTTGAGATGTCTGTTATTTCAAATGCTTTGAATAAATTAAAGTTGCATATACATATATAGGTATAGATATAAATATATAGATAGATGCACACACACATTTATGCCAGATTTTTGTCATGACAAGTCCAGTCAGTCAAATGTGCATTATACACGGACGTATCAAATCAAAATTAGTTATACGTATTCAAGCTAATTTGACATTTTCTGGTAAAAACACCCATGCTAGTTAGTCAAAATAATTTATAATTTGAATATACATGGAATCTGAGAAAATATAATATTATAGTATGAAGTATTTGGATTTAAATGTGAAGGCGGATCAATTGATTTATTAATTTTTAAATATTTTGAAATAGGAATGCATGAATTTAACAATGTAAGGCATTATCAATGCACATTTTTTCAAACAATGTGTGACTAATAAATGAGCTTTTTAATTTTAACAGACTGATAAAATAATTTAGATTATAAAATTTTGTATGTGATCCAGCTGTCTATACCTCACCACTTGTTTTGCTTTGCTTTTCAATGGATAACAAAAAAAGAAAGAAGCGAAAAGAAACAAAAAAATTGGAACAATTCTAAAAAGATGGCATCTTGATATTAATTCTTTGAGGCCTTTAACATATCAACTTTCATTCAAGATGTCTCTGGAATATACAAAGTCAGTGTAGGTAAACTGGGAATGTCTAAATCGTGAATTCTACTGAGATATGAAGAAAAAGAAAAGCTGGTTGTTTTTGTGACATAAGAGATCTGGCTTGTTCTTATATATGGAATGTGGGCTCAAATTTTTTAAGTAAGGACCTAAAAATACATTTGAGTTGTCTCAGGAAAGGGTTGTACCACCATACTTGTATGTGATAATAAGAAAGGCCTCCTGACTCTGATGTTTGAGAACAATCTGAATTTATAGATTAGATTGTTCCAGATGAAATTAGTTGGGACAGGATTCTGCATCTGCAGTAATCTGGCTAGCAGGAATAATCAACAAGTACTATCCCATTTAATGATTTTTTTCATCTAGCACCTCAAGTGAGATTAACACTTTGGGCTATAAAGGGTATATGATATCATAAAGAGAAAAAAATAAAAATAAATCAGGAATCAAAGGTTCATGACAGCACTAAACAGTCTGGAATATGTGCTTCTTACTGAAGTGAAACTAATAGACATGTCAAGAGAGTGATCAACAAAATAATGAAATTCTTCAAAGATTTAATTGATGCACACACATAAACACAAGTACACCATAAAGACTAAAGAATTTTAGAAGCAAAAACAACATTTCAAATATAAAAATTTATTAAGGAACATTGGAAATAGTAATATCTACTTTTGAAAACAATTGCTTGGAAGATGAAGAAATATATAAAATCATTGAAAATAAGATAAAAGAATGAAAATATCTAAAACAATATAAAGGAAAGACTCAGAAGATATAATGTGAATAATAAGAATTCCAGAAGAAAATGGACAGATATGTAGAAAGAGCAAAACCCATGATAGACGGAGGCCTGGCTGACTCAGTTGGTTAAGCATCTGCTTTTGGGTCAGGTCATGACCCCAGAATCCAGAGACCCTACTTTTCCCTCTCTCTCTGCCTGCCACTCCATTTGCTTTTGCTCTCTTTCTCTCTGTCAAATAAATAAATACAATCTTAAACAACAACAATAGAGAATTTCTCTGATCTGAACAAAGATCTGCCCAATGAAAGGCTCATGATAATCTGGGAAAGATATTTCTTTTAAAAAAATTAGACAAATATTCACAACATACTTAGACTCTAAGTGGAAAAGAAATTTTACAGAAAATATTACAAAGTTACAAAAATGTTACAAGTCTACTACATAAAGACAATTTGCTCTGAAACTTCCTCTTATCTAGAAATCAACATGCAGTGTCTAAGTAAAAAATCACATGTGCTAAAAGAATCTTGAAATTTACCATGTAGGCTAGTGTTTAACAGCCATGAAAAACAGGTATAAAATATTGCATGGAAAATATGTATCTTTTAATATTCAGCATACAAAAATGCTCAAAACAATAAAAGGACACAAATCTGAACAATTAAAAGATTGTTCCACTATCCTCTTTGCTCACATTGAATATAAGGGCCTTGAGTTGGTGCCCATATTATGGATCTTCTTTCTCAATTCATAGAAAAAAATAAATGTTAATAAGAAAGATATTATAAATAATTTTATTGAGTTATAATTAAGATTTCTTAAGGAATTTTTAAAAACTGACAATTCATAGAAGGATTTATCCATATGACAAATAAGCTTGTGAAATGAAAACCCAAACATCTCTAGTTCTCAAGAATGTGCAAATTAAATATTGCTTTTTATTCTCTAGACTGGGAATAATTAAACACAGTGGGAATTTCAGGGCTTGTTAAGATGGAAAATAGTGGATATTCTCATGAATTCCTGGTGGGAATGTGTTTTGCCACACTGCATTTTGTAGAACAACCAAAAAATAATTATAAACACTTGCAAGCAAGAATATAGTTGCAAGCATATCAATAGGTCTATAGTAGCAGAGTCACTTTTTATGCTTGGTACTGATGATTATGGTAACACATATTACTTGGCGCCTTCAATGGGCCAGGCCCTTTTCCTACACATTTTTATAGATGGAATAATTGAAGCAAAGATTATTTAAAAAGCATATCTAAGGTCATATAAATAGGAAGTGGGGAGATTGGTTGAAACTGTAAGCAATCTATTTCTGAAGTCTATGTTCTCAAGCACACTAGGTATTTAACATATGATTGAAAATTTGGACACAGTTTAAAAAGAATGACCTAGATCTACATTATATATTTGGAAGACTGCTCATGATTTATTTTTAAGTAAGAAAAGCAAGTTGGAAATGGGAATATTGATCTTATATTGATCTTATTTATCTTATATTGCCTGCAACAACTAGATCACTAACACAAAAACTATTTTTGGTGCACAAACTTTTTGTTTAATTAAATTGAATTAATTTGGAAACACCTACATGTTTCTGGACAAAGCATATGATGTACTTCTGATATTTTCCCAATTTTTATAGTCTGAAGGATTCTAGTTTCAATTTAGTTATATAAAAACAACTAAAGGTGAGAGCTTAGGAAAGTCTACATACAGAAGCAAATTAAGCACTGCATTAGGCTGTTGTGTCTTAGCCCATAATACTTTGAAAACAAATCAATTAAGTAATAAATCTTTCTATTATTTCAACACATCAGAAACAAAAGTTATTGTCCCCAAATATCCCTTTGTCCAAATAACTTGCATTATCAAACTGTTGATAAAACTCTTATGGTTCTGTTTAAATGACTTCTTATATATTTCCTTATATAAATGACATATAAGTAATTCCTGGCCTCAGTGAATTTTCAAATATTATTCAAATTGTATCAAATTTTTGTACTTTCAAAATAAATATGTTCCAGAAGTGGTTATATGCTGAGTACAGGTCCTGCATGTCCATATTGCAAGTAAAAAAATAAAATCCACTGGAGTGCCATAGAATGACTTTGAAGTCTACCTTTTAAAAAAACGATTCTTTGTAAATTGAACATGCTTATAGATAAAATGGAAGGGTCCATGAAATGACTTTGAATAGGAGGATGAGTTAAAGAATGACGGTGAACAATCTCTTTTATTTGCTACCAAAGAAACCTGAACAAAATTTCCTCCTAGTTTGACTTTATTTTCAATGTACTTCCAATAAATAGAACCACTTGCAGTTCCTCAACTCTGTTTTTGGTTTGCAGGCATTTGTGCTACCTGCTTCTTAACTACTCATACCTGTGTATAGCCTACTCTGATACATGGTAAAATCCTCAATATATATATATATATATATATATATATATATATATATTTTTTTTTTTTTTACATTTTCCCAGGAGTTTTCTAGTCTAGTTCTAGACCCAGGCATTGTTTTCTATTTCTGCCATGCATACAAGTATTTCTCACATCTCACACCAAATTGTAAATTATCTTTTTATTTCAGCATAATCTAAGGAATTTACAACCTGTTTGAAGACACAAAGTGGTCTGGTCATCTTATATCCTTAGCACTTTGTACAGTATTTGATGCATATGAGACACCCAGATGAAAGATGAGGGAGACAACCAGGCTTAATTTACTAAAACAGAGAGACTCCAGAAATTTTCCTTCGTATTCATCATGAGAGAATGCTGTGAGCAAAATAAACCAGCAGAGAGTCAATCACCTCCATGAAACTCTGTAATTAAGAATGTGCTTATATAACATTAGATTGAACTCTTTGGGATTATATTCTGTGCTTTATTGAAAGTCAAGTCCTTTCAATTCTATTATTTTTATTTATCTGATTTTCATACCAAAAAAGGAAAGTCATTGGAATTTAAAATATATATTTGGCATTTTTTAAAAAATCAACTTTAGTTTCAATCAATAGATACTCAAGTACTAATCCCCATAATTTAAGTAATTAGAAATGTTATAAATTTAGTGTTTGATTGACATTTTTCATCAGTAACACCTGATTTTAATTTTAAATGTTGAACTTATATAATTATTTTCTAAATATAAATAGATACCAGGTAGAATTTGTTGCCCTGCCTAGTTGTGCCGTATGTAAACTCTGTCTATAAATAAATACAAATATATGTATATATGATATATGCATCATATATTCACATACATACACTGAAGGGGAGCAGAATATGCCACCTCAAAATATGTATTTTGACATATTGTTTGTTTTAAATTATAGTTACTTGAAAAGCCAGCGCAAGAAGGACATTGACCTTCCTTGTCCCCCTGAAAGCAGGAAATATATCTCCCATGTGAAGGGTACTTTGCTTATACCAGGAGGGGAGAAGGCATTCTTAACACCAGAAAGAGAATTCAGTGCTGAGAAAGCTGAACAAACTTTGTTTCTTCCTTACTAATTTAACATCCTAAGGCCTAAATTCTTTTCTCTTGTCAATTCTTTACAGATTGATTGTTTCATTGCCTAAAAGATATAAGAGCATAAAAGCTGTCTGCTTTGGTCATTTCTTTGAGTCTCTCGCTCTCTCCTTTTTTTTTTTTTTTTTTTTAATGGAGTTCCTATCTGTATGAACTTAAATTAGTTTTTCTCCTATTAATCTGTCTCATGTCAACTTAATATTAGTCAAGCCAAGGAACCTAAAAGGGAAGAAAAGTTTTCCATTCCTATAACACCCATAATTAGTAGGCCTATTTCAACAAGGAATCTTAATATATTTTGATTGGAAAGAAACTTAAAAAAAATCATCCAATTATTTTTGTTCATCTTGAAACCTGTAAACTTTAACAATGAAATAGCATTTCAAAGGACAATTTTTAGCAACAAAATACAATGAAATATTTTTAGCAATGAACTAGCACTCCAAAGGGAAGGGATACTTTGCAAGTCAAAAATTAATCTACATTCTATATTGTATACGCTTATATTTGTCTATTATTATTTCAAATCCTTTTGCTAACAATAATCTAAGGTTGTCTACACTTTATCAATCTATCTATCCATCCATCATCTATCTATTTATATAAGATTACTTGCCACAGCCAAAAAAATAGCTTCTTACCTTTCCATTTCATTATCCAACCTCTCTTGAGAGCTCTTGAACCATTTCCCACATTTGACATGGGTGATTTTCTCTCTGGGTTAGCTTCATGGTCCCCGAATTTAGGATAACTTGCATATGACAAAGAGACATATGACACCCAGCCTTACATTTTATGATCTATGTCCCCGAATGGAAGAGTGATGTTTATGAGAACAAATCTGAAAATGTGCAGGAAAAGTACTCTATGTCTAACTCTTTATTAGAGTCCTTGTCATGAACTGACAAATTAAGAAAAAAATTAATGACAGAATGAATAAATAAATATTCATAGATGTGGCTACATGCCCTTTCTTTGGCCTGGAGATTTCTTTTTTGGACTCTGCTAGAACCAAAAGATGTAAAAATAGGAGTAGGAAATATCCCAAAAGAAGCATTTTGATTCCAAAATGTGGTAAATATGTGCAAAAATAAAGGAATACATGTAGATTAAAATATTTTTTCAAATCACCCTTAATGAAGAACATCACATACCCTAAAAGGCACCCACAAAAATTACACATTTAAATGAGCCATAAATAAACCACCAGCAGTATAGAAACAGAAATCTCAGGCTAACTCAGAAGATTTTCTCCTGTCTCTCCTCAATTTATTTTTTTTACTCTCCTGGCCCCAGGTACCACCCATTCTCTGTCATTATCCACTAGGTTTATCTTTTCTAAGTTTACTTATAAATAGAATCATCTTCTTTCCCATGTAGCTTATTTCACTCAACATAATATCTTCAGTAGTTTGTTAATATTTATTGCTGATTACACCACAGTCTGCCTATCCATTAACTTATTGATAGACTTTTGAGTCTTTTGCAGTTTGTTGCTATAAACAATTATATACAAATCTTTGTTTAAAGGTTTCTATATCTTTGAAATTAATATCTAGACATAGAATTGCTGGGTCATAGGGTAAATTTGTGCTTACACTTAAAAGAAAACAAACAAACACCATACTAATTTCCAAAGTAGTTGCATAATTTTAAATTCCCAGCAGCAATGTGAAAGAATTCCACTTGCATTACCCTTTCACCAACATTTGGAATCGTATTTATTGAAAAGAATTATCCTTTTTCCATTGAATTACTGTGTAGTTTTGAAAAATATTAATTGATCATATATATGTGAGTTTATGTGTGCACTGCCCTGTAGTTCAGTCATTTAGATATCTCTCCTTACATCAGAACCATAGAGTTGTCATCATTGTGACTTTAGAGTAAGTCTTAAGATCACAGAATGCAAATCCCCTTCATCCATTCTTGTCTTAAGAAATTATTTGGACTATTCCAAGTCCTATGAATATGTGTAGACATTTTGAATCATCTCAATGTCTACAAAAAATGTAGCCTACACAGCTTTTTGTTTGCATTGCCCTGAATTCATACATCAATCTTAAAATGATGATCAGTTTAATGTATTGAGTTCTTCATTCCAAGAGTATATCCTAGCTTCCCTTTGTTTGGGTCTTTTAAAAGTCTGTATCATTAGTATTTTATAGTTTAAATGTGTAGATTATTTTAATATTACACTATTAAACTGATTTTTTTAAATATTTTCAGATTGTAATTGTTATTTATTGCTTATGTAGAGAACTAGATATTTTTTAAATGGATCAAGTGTCCTGTGACCTGCTCGACTCCATGATTAGCTCTAGTCAGTTTTATTTTGGTTTGTTCACTTAGGATTTTCTACATGCATAATCATTTCATCAGCATTTAGAGTGTTACTGCTTTCCAATGTGGATGCTCTTTACTTATCTATCTTTACTGCACTATCTGGAACCTGAAGTATTCAGGTTGTTAACCATATGTGATGTTGAGTTTTGTCAAATGCTTATTCTGGCTACTCTTAGATTATCTTTTTCAATGTTGGTCAATAATCTTTTTTTAAGATTTTATGTATTTATTTATTCATGAGAGACACAGAGAGAGAAGCAGAGACACAGGCAGAGGGAGAAGCAGGCTCCGAGCAGGGAGCCCAATGTGGAACTCAATCCCGGGACTCCGGGATCACGCCCTGGGCTGAAGGCAGACACTCAGCTGCTGAGCCAGCCAGGTGTCCCTGATTGTCAATAATCTGATGATGATATGCTTTGGAGATTTTTACATTTTTACATTTAAGTTTTGATGATGTTTTATGATTCGGGTTATGGTTATTATTAAGGCTGGAGGTCATTGAGCTTCTTCAATGTATGGCTTCATAGTTTTTGTCCAATTTAGAAAAGTTTTAGCCATTATTTTTCCAAATGTTTACTCTTCCACTATGTCCTTTTGGGACTCGAATTACCTATATCTCATGCTACGTGGTGTGTCTCAGCAGTCAATGAGGCTGAGTTAAATAGTTTTCAGTTTTTTTTTTCTGTGTATCCATCATTTTCAATAGATTCCACTGTGTTATTTACTTTAGTCTTAATTTCTCCATTGTCTCATATGGTAGTATTTTCCATCTAACATATTTTTTTCTTTTAAATCATATTTCACTTATAGAGGTTCAATTTGATCATTTAATAATGTCCATTTTTTCACATTCTGACCATGTTTTCCTTTACATTTCTATATTTCTATTTTTAACCACTTTATTGTGGTATTATTAAGCATACAAAAAAGCTGTACATATTTAACATACTCGATGAATATGGAGATAAGTATACACTTAAAACACCATCAGCACAATCTATGCCAAAAACACATCCATGATCTCCAAAAGTTTCCTCTCTCCCTATTTATTATTATTATTTTGATGAGAATACTTAGCATAATATCTACACTCTTAGCAAAATTTTAAGTATACAAAGCAGTATTAGTAAACGTAGGCGCTCTATTGTACGACAGATCTCTAGAACTTACTCATCTTGCATAACTGAAATGTACTCTCAACTAATGCTCTTCATTTCTACCTCCCCCAGCCCCTGTCAACCACTGTTCAAATCTCTACTTCTGAGTTACTATTTTAGATTCCTCATGTAAATGGGATTATATAGTATTTGTGTTTCTGTGTCTGGCTGATTTCACTTAGCATAATGTAATATTTATTAGATGTTCAACATTGTGATATTGCATTGTTATATTCATGGATTTTCTTGTATTCCTTTAGAAGGGAGAGAGTTTTGTTTTGGAAGAATTAACATTTCTTCTTGATTATTTTAATCCTTTGTAGGTCTCTTCTTAAGCTTTGCTATTTTGGTTCTAGAATAACTTTCACCGTGTATTAAGTTCATCTCTAGGTCTTCACTAAATATATCTGCTGATCATTGAGCACTATTGCCTGGCTGATTATAGCCCAAATGTGTCTTCTTATTTGAACTCTGAAAATTATTAACTTTATCCCTGCTCCCCATCACCCAATTTGGGGTTTTTGCCTGGATTTGTGGAGTTTCATTCTATGCATATACAGTTTAATAATCAGCTAACACTCAAGGGAATACCTAAACAGATGTCTGGAGCTCTTTCTTTCTTTTTTTTTTTTTTTTACTTTTCCATTTGACTTTTTTTTATAACAAATTTATTTTTTATTGGTGTTCAATTTACCAACATACAGAATAACACCCAGTGCTCATCCCGTCAAGTGCCCCCCTCAGTGCCCGTCACCCATTCACCCCCACCCCCCGCCCTCCTCCCCTATGGAGCTCTTTTTCTCTATATTGTATCATCCTTCTTTTCATAACTCTGCTCCACCACTTCCAGGCATCTCAGCTTCTTCATATTCTGATTTCCATCTCTTTACATTGGTAAGACCAAGTGCTCTGTGGATCCTCTCTCTGAAGATTACCTGCAGAGTGAAGACAGGGACAATGGTAATGCTCTCCTAATTTGTTTCCCTATCCTCAGGGATCTCATTCCTCTGCTGGCTGATTATTAAATGTTTTAAAGTCATTTTTCATTTCTTTCATTGAAGTTTTTAGTTTTTACTATTGGTAGTGAAGTCCAGTTTTTATTACTTCATTATATTTGGAAGTGGAACTCCAGGTATTATAAATTTTTAGTCGCTTCCTAATTTGCTTTCAAATTGTTCATTGAATTTTGATTTGTTTAATATGCAGACCTTAAAAATGTTTCCTTACTGGGCAGCCCGGGTGGCTCAGCAGTGTAGGGCCACCTTCAGCTCAGGGCCTGATCCTGGAGACCGGGGATTGAGTCCCACCCTCAGGCTCCCTGTATGGAGCCTGCTCCTCCCTCTGCCTGTGTCTCTGCCTCTCTCTCTCTCTCTGTGTCTCTCATGAATAAATAAATAAAATCTTTAAAAAAAAAAGTTTCCTTACTCAAATTCATAAGTTTTTGCCTTTGTGGTTTACCTTTTGAATTTTTTTAAAGGCTACTTTAAATATTTTTCACTTTACTTTTTGTTTTATTTTATTATTGTTTTTATTTGAGTGTAGTTGATAAGTGATGTTGCATTAGTTTCAGGTCTACCTCATAATAATTCAACAACTCTATATGTTATGTTGCGCTCACCACAAGTATAGTTACCATCTGTCACCATACAACACTATTACCATACCATTGACTATTTTGCTTATGCCTATGATCCCCATGATTTATTCTTTCCATAACTGGAAGCCACTCCCCTTCACCCATTTTACCCATCTTGCCACCTTTCTCCCTTCTGGCAGCCATCATTTTGTTTTCTGTATTTATAGGTCTGTTTCTGCTTTTCATTTGTTTGTTTATCCATTTGTTGTTGTTTTTTTTTTTAATTTTACATATAACTGCAAAGAAAGAACAAGAATTAGCAAAGATGTGGAGAAAAAAAAAAAAAAACGTGTGCACTGTGGGTGGGATGTAAATTGGTACAACCACTTTGAAAAACAGTATGGAGTTTCCTCAAAATAAGAATAGAAATACCATAGAATTGGGATCCCTGAGTGGCACAGTGGTTTGGTGCCTGCCTTTGGCCCAGGGCGCGATCCTGGAGACCCGGGATCGAATCCCACATCGGGCTCCCGGTGCATGGAGCCTGCTTCTCCCTCTGCCTGTGTCTCTGCCTCTCTCTCTCTCTCTCTTTGTGTGACTATCATAAATAAATAAAAAAAATTAAAAAAAAGAAATACCATAGAATCCAATAGTTCTGCTAATAGATATTTGCCCAAAGAAAACAAAACGCTAATTCAAAAAACATATGCATACTTATTACAGCTCTATTTACAATAGTCAAGATATGGAAGCAGTCCAAGTGTCCATTGATAGATGAATGGCTAAATCATATATGTGTATATATATATATATATATATATATATATATATATATGATTTTTAAATTATTACATATATAATCATTTTATTATAGTAAGTTAACTTCATATTTAAATATGTAATGTGTATATTATTTATTTGATGTTCAATATATGAGATATAAAGGGCCAGTAATTCCTCAAGGTCCATTTCTCTTATCCTCCATTTTCTGCCAAGGATTATGTGTTATAGCTATGATTTGCATCCAGGTTGAATTATGTGACTATTACTCACCAAAATGGAAGCTGAGTTAAAATACTGTATCTTACTTGCAAGCCACAATATTGGGGGATTTGCTGTCTCTCTATTTGCTTGCTGGTGAGAAGGACTTCAAAGTCCTTGTGTATGGCAGAGGTTAGTAGTATAGGTAGAGCCAGGAAGAAAGCTGCTCTCTGATGAGGAAAGATTATATAGGCTATTATATAGGTCATTATATTTTTATTGTATGTTTATTATAGCAGTTAGCAGAGCTAATAATGAATTAATTAAAAATGAGATTATCATTATATTTTTCCAAACAATTAATCACTTGTTTCAATATCATTTATTGAATAATTTATCCATCCACTTAAGTAATAACGAGGTTATCATTTTTCCAAACAATTAGTCACCTGTCACATTACAATTATTGGATGATTCATCTAGCCCTTATTTTGAAATATCATCTTTCCACATAACAAACTTACTTTCCAAATAGTCTATTTCATTACATTTTTATATATTCTGTTTAACCAAAGTTTCTATGTCAGATGCACACTATATTTAACATCATGCATATTTAATAGCCTTTAATATTTGTTAGGGAAAGTTTGCTTTAGCATTTAATTTTCTTGACTATTTTTACTCCTTTATTCTTCCACATGATTTAAGAATTTTTAGCAATTAAAGCATAGTATGTCAATTGAAATTGTGTTTAATTTATAAATTAATTGAGTGGAAATTTTTATCTTTCAAATATTGTATTTCTTTTCAGGAACATATTATGTCTCCCATTAATTTAGGTCTCTTTTTAATTTCCTTAGTGGCAGATACTCATTTGTAAAACTGTATGCAAAATAATTGGAAATGAAAACCAAGACGTTTAGAAAGAACACAGAGAAATATTAATGGCAAAGTAACAGTAATATTGTTTTACACTAGAGTCTTTGTTGGGATAAATACAATAGAGCAAAGAATGTCAAGGGTTCATGTATCTTTTGGAAAAATGGTATCATTATAAGTTCACACTCTTAGGCACAAAGGAAGAAGGGAGAAATTAATTCTTGTATCAGTTAATATAATCGTAATTGTAATAATCAGCCTCAGTGTCTTCTATATGAGCAGAGACCTAAAAACACCATGCATTTCCATTTTGTATTTACTATTATTCAGTGACTTTATATCATAATGAAAGTTATAGGTATAAAGTATTAGAATTCCTGATTTGAATTATACTAACCTGTAGTACTCTACCCAAAAGTACCTCTCTTCACTTTTCCTTCTTTTCCAATATTGAAAGTAGCGCTCTTTCCAACTCATTCCTAATTTATACTCAAATTTTATGTGTCAAATATAGGTTTAAGGGACATGTACAAACTGAGTTTCTAGTTTTGAACTCAGTGGCTATTGGCTTGTATGTCCAAATTTCCTCAACTATGTATTCAAGTTTATGCCCTACAAATACCTCCAAATCCATATTTCAAAGGCAACTCAACCTGATTCACCACAGATACGTTTTTGTCTCCTGGTTGTTTGAAAACAGAATCATCAGCATCTGATGTTATCAGATAAACCATTAAAATTTACTTGTATTTATGCTTCCTTTCTCAGTCTTATCTTTCGTAAATGATGCTCAAAACAGTTTCTTTTTTTTTTAAGATTTTATTACTTGAGGGAGTGTGAGGGAGAGAGCATGAGCAGAGGAAGGGGCAGAAGGAGAGGGAGAAGCAGACTCTCTACTGAGCAAGGAACTCAGGTGGGACTCAGTCCCAGGACCCTGGGATCATGACTTGAGCTAAAGACAGGAGCCCCCAAACAATTCCAATTTGATCGTCATCCAAATCTACCCTCCTCCCATTGATTTTGTGCAGGTGTTCACTGACTTATGTGATTTTCTCTAATGGATTCCAACTGGTTCCAGTGATATCCTGCAAACATTTTTTTTTCCTCTGAAACATTACTGTATTTTCAGTGCTTTTATACACTGTTCATGAGATGCTAAACAAGAGAAACTACTTTGAAGAATGATTTGGCATTTCCTTTATAAAGAATAACTTATTCATTGAATTAGCTATTCTACAGTACAGAAATACACAATGGAAATGTCCACATCCACTATGTAAGGACATGTATGTTTATAGCAGTTTGCAAATAGTAGCTCCAAATGAAAACAATATCACTGTCTCAAAGGACCAGGTAGACAAATTGCAGTATTTTCCTAAAATGTAATCCTACTTAAGAGCATAAAGAAATAAATTATTGACACAGGAAAGAAATGACTATCAATATCATTTTGCTTAGTGAGAAATTCTGCCCAGAAAAACATATTCTGTATGATTCCATTTGTATAAAGTTTTAGAATAGGGAAAATAATCTATGCTCAGGTATCAGAACAGAGGTGACTGTGTTTTGACTGAGTACTGACGGGGAAGGAGCATGAGGAAACATTCTTGAATGATAATAATATTCTATGTTAGAGATCTGGAAATTTTTCTGGAAGGGCCAGTAAAAGGGCATGGTCTCTGTGGCAACTATTCAACTTTGCCCTGATAGTGCAAAGTATTGTGAACAATTTGCAAACAAAAGGGCCTAACTGTGTTTTAATAAAACTTAAAAAAATCAAATCAAGGAATGGCTGTATTTGGACCATAGATTATCATTTTTCAGTCCTTGCTCTTTATCTTGATAGGGTATGGGTGCCCTAACTGCATGCATTTACAAAAAAATGATCAAACTGTAACACAAAGTATGTATTTCAGTCTCGGTATGTCTCATGTAAAAAGAAGTGTATTAAAGTTGTGTAAATCTTTAGTTCCAAAGGCCCAGAAACCGGACACTGGTATAAATTCATTATGTTTCTTGCCTCATTTACTGATAATGATGGTAGTAACTGACATTGAGAACTAAAGAGAAAGACCAAAGAAGAGAGAGAGAACCAAAATTGCCTCATATTTTAACAGATTATAAGGACAAACTTCTTTTAAGTTCCAATTGTTTTGTGCAGGGTCCTACAGAGGTCCTTGTCAAAGAAATATAATTAAAAACAAAATCCTACCCCATCCTAAAAAACTTCTCCAAAAAGGTAGCAGAGAAAGAAAAGCCTTGTTCATGAATAAGCATGAAAACAGAATGTGATGTACATCAGAGGCACTGCAGTAGGAGATAGCAAGACAGTAGGAAATCTCGTCCATTTATATAGCCAAGCAGATACAAGTAATTATATACATGATCTGAAGATAGAAAGTAACAGGTCCTCAAGTAAGAGAACCTAACAGCACCATTTGTCACACAGAGTTGAACTTAAGTTACCTGGTAATCTGGGTGACCATCTGTATTAGCTAAGTGGCTTTATCCATGAAGAAACAAACTTCTTGTATCATTATGACAGGAACTTGGAGCAAAGTACCCACAAAATTAGGCTCCTATCTTCTGAAAGAAACTGAGAAATAGGGGTCCTACCTCCTTTGATGTGGTTATTTCAAAGTCATGATCCCAAGTCTTTGAGAAAATGATCTGGGTCACAAAGCTAACAAAGGATCTATCTAATCTTCCACAGGATTTATATGCATTTAAAAGACATGAAAAAGAATTTACCATAGAAAAAGTAAATGCTCTAAGACAAAGGAGGGGAGGCAGATATTCCCTATTTTCAGAAAGGAGAATTAAGCCTCTCATTTTAAATTTGTGTTTCTCCTCATATCTTTAAGTAAATAAATAAAGAACATATATTATTTAAGTGTGTGAATATTTTCAATATGACTGAACTGTCATATTAGGTAAGTAGGAAAGAATACATGATTCAACAAATGGAATCTGAAAAATTGGTTATCCATGTGGGGGAAAAATGGGTCACGAATAGTTTCTTCATGGTGAAAACACAAGAGTCATTGAACTTTAAAATATATTCTATTTCATGGTTATTAGCTGTATTTTTATACCATTTCTCCCATAAGAATTGGAATCTTCCCTCTCCCCTCGATGAAGAAAATTTATAAAAAATATGCATCAGAACAGCCATTGTGTGACCTTATGTCTCACCCTCACTGTTTCCATTTCACGGTTTTGGTAGCCAACTGCCTGACTACACAGTGGATTGAAAGATCACATGGAGAAAGAGAAGTCTTAGAGGATAAGAGCTACGAAAGGAAGAAGGGAAGTCCATCACAGCCAACCATCTCATCTACTGTGTTGACACACTGTCATTCTCGTAAGGCCCTTTTGGGTCCTCCATCTTAGAGTAATTTTTATACTTCAGTGCTCATCTACTTTATATTAATATAACTAAAAATGCAGTAAAATGCTTACATTTTAATATACCGTCATTTCTTTTCTGTGAATCCTGTGTAACTATGATCTGGATTAAGATACAGAACATTGCCCGTCCTCCCAAAGGTTCCAATGTGCTTTGTCCTGGTCCATGAAGTACACTTGGTACAAAGTTAAACACCAGTTGTCCTCTGATGAAGGCCGTTGTGCTTGAACAATATTTTTTCCTCTTTTAATATTAATTGTCTTTTATTAAAGCACATACTCCCATAGCCTCCTCAGAATGGATTATGGCAAGAAAAACAAGGTCTTGGGTATCTCTATGCTATTTTTTCATACCTATAATTGATTTATAATTTGTTTGAGTATAGAAATTAAAATTATAATTCTTCTTTTTTCCCCCTCTTAGAAAACTGATAGCATTACTGGGTTCCCGAGTGGCTCAGTTGGTTGAGCGTATAACTCTTGGTTTCAGCTCAGGTCATGATCTCAGAGTCTTGAGATGGAGCCCCAGTTCAGGCTCCCCACTCAGCAGGGAGTCTGTTTGAGATTATATCTCTCCCTCTGCCCCTCCCTCCACACTCACATTCTCCTCCCTCTATTCTCTTTCTCAAAAAAAAAAAAATAATTTTTTTTAAAAGAAAAAAGAAAAGAAAAGAAAGAAAATTGATAGCATGACTTTACTGATTTATAGGTTTGTTTCTTTTAAGAGTCAAATGGCATTTGGATTTCTGAACATTTGTTTATGAGACTTGTTTCTTCCTTTCCAGATGCTGTGGTAATATATCTCTGTCCCAGTGTTCTGAATTTTAATGTAATGTGCCTTGGTGAGAATTTCTTTTCATTCATTGCTTTAGGCATTGCGTAGGTCTCTCAATTTTGTGTTTTAAATCTATTCTGTGAAATACTCTGGATAAGATATTTGATAATCTACTTCTCCATTTTGTCTTTTATCTATGTCTGAATAAAAGTTTAGATATTGGAATTTTCTGAAATCATTATTTTATATCTAATCTCTCCTTTACTCAGTCTTTCTGCCTATTACAGCATCTGGAAATTATCCTTGACTTTTTTTTTACCATCCCATTGGAGTTTTCATTCCCGAGATCTTTAAGTATCTTTAACTATATCTGTGTCTACATCTGTATTTCCAAAATATCTTTACCTGTTGTTCCTTATTACAGATTCTCTTTCTTTTGGGGGGTAGAAAATTTTCTCTGAGGCTATTACTCACAGATATGTGGGTGTCTTATATATACTCCTTTCTGTCCCTCATATTTCTTCTGGTTTCCATGATTTTTTTTTTCTCCTCAAGTATATGATGTATCTTAGCAATCCAATCACTTGTAGCTGTGAGGAACAAAACCCTGAGTGAGTATTCCTTGGTTTTATTCAAAGCATGCCAAGTAATGAGCTTCTCGATCAATGTGTCTGCTCTATGTTTTTTTTTTTTTTTTTTTTTTTGTAGTTTTTATTTATTCATGAGAGACACCGAGAGAGGCAGAGACAGGCAGAGGTAGAAGCAGGCTCCCTGTGGGGAACCAGATGCGGGACTCAATTCCAGGATCCTGGGATCAAGACCTGAGCCAAAGGCAGATGCTCAACCACGGAGCCACCCAGGCGTCCCTGCTCTATGTTTTTGAGGGAAGATCTTTTAGCTTTTCATTTCTGGTGGTCATTTTTCCCATGGAAGAATTCTCCAGTGTCCCACTTTGGGAGGTTGTAAGCCTCCTTGTCATTTTTCTCAGACCGACTGGAGATAGGAAGGGTTGTTCTCAGTTCAGGATAGAACATTTCATTTCACGTAAGGTTCATTTTCCAGTGTGATCTCCCTGCTGTGCTATTGTCAGAGTTCCCTGCCTCCCTGGGGCAACCCTTCCAGAGGGTAAATTGAGGCTTTATGCCTTTCATTTGTGCTGTGAGGGAAGAAATCTGAACATTTAAGAGCATTGAAACATACTTGCAAATGTGATTTTGGTCTGTAGACCTATAAACAGCTTCCACTTTCGGAGGTAGTTGGCCCTTCAGAATCCAGCAAGCTGTGCAGAACTCTGCGGCAGGGATCCACTTGCTTCAGCCAAACCCACTACCAGAGTAAACAGTGTGTTCATCAATGGCACTTTGTACATTTTTTCTGTCTTTCAAATTTTGTTGCTGCCATTCACTCTTCTATCTCTATTGTCTTTATGCATATATTCATTAAATATTCTTTTATAATCTTAGAGTGACTCTGTGAGAAGCAGACTGTATAAATATTTGTTTAATCTTTTGTATTTACTAGAAGTACACGAACTCCTTCCACAAAGTAAAGCAAAAAAGACAACAGTTGCCGGCAATGCACTCAGGACACTATACAATACCTTTGATGTTTTCATGTTTGTTTTTTCTTTTATTCCTCAGAGTTATACATTTCCTTGAAGAAATGTTGTATCTAAGATATCAGATGTATTCCAAGTTGTTGAATTGTCTAATTTGCATTTGGAATGTGTGTTCACTAAAAATGAGGCCATTGATATCTGTCAGAGATGCAAACCTTTGGAATAAACATGAACTACTTTAGCATAAAACTCTTGATAAAAAAAGTTATTTTATCTTTGTATAGTCTGTATGATCCAAGTTTAATATTTTGTAAAATCATGCTTTAATGTACTAAAAATCAGAAAATGCAATGTTATCAATCAACTATGGAATTTTAGTGACTTATTGCTGTACATTTCTGCACCTATGGAATTGAAACTATCATTTTCACAAAGAATTCTGAAGATGATGGTGTTGTGAGGTCAAAAGGAGGCAAATTTAAACTTGAGAGACAGATATTGTGTAAATACAACTGTTTTATTCATAAAGCACCTCAGTTTTGTTAATTATTATTTATTTTAAATGTAAATGCTTCCTCTAGGCATGTATTGTGATTCATCTTTATTGCTAAAAGAAAAATCATGTATCTTAGACAACTCTTTAAGCATTTTTTTTCTATTTATGTGCTATTTGTTAACAGATCATTGATAATCTTTTTATAGAGATTTTCGGTTAACTCTGTAAGTAGGACAAGAGAAACCTGGTATGGTTAGAACAGTCAAGCTAACTCCGTAAGATTTTTAAAAATTGGAAATGATAGTAGCACCTATATAGTTAAAATAAAAAACTGAAGTAATATTGTTATTTCTACTTAGCAATGGCAAAATAATTAAACAACTCTGTGCACCCAGAAGGGACAATACGATTCAACCGGTACAGTTTCGCTTTGACAGTGATCCTTAGCAGTACATTTAAAATTTGATTTGTCTTATCCTCTTCCTAGTGGGTCTAAAAAGTGTATTTACATATATCACAGACCTAAATGGAATGATTTAGTTCAGACTTAGAGGACATAAAGCTGCTACTACAGTAAAACACACTGTTTTCATGCTAGAGTCTGAAACTGGAAAAGTCAGTTTTCCAGTTAATTAACTTAGTATTTTTCTAAAAGCATTTCTCCCAAATAATGGTGTATTTTTAGCTACTTTAGTAATAATTATTTAAATAAGTTCACAAGTTGAGGCATCTGGGTGGCTCAGTCCCTTAGGCATCCGACTTAAGCTCAATCCAGCCCTGGGCTCCCTGCTCCTTGGGGCATCTACTTCTCCCTCTGCCCCTCTCCCTGTTAGTTCTCTGTCTTTCTCTCTCAAATAAATAAATATATATTTTAAAATAAGTAATTTCACAAATCTTCATCATGTATGAACAACCAGAAACCAGTGTTTTAGTTTATAGATGATTCAAAGAAAATTGAATATTTTACCTGAAAGTATTACAGATTGCCCATAGAACTCATGTGTTAATTTCCAGCTGAAGGTCCAGCTCCCACAATTAATTACACTTGTCTGAGCATCAATTTCCTCTTTCACCTTCCAAGTTCAAATCAAAAGGGTAGACAACATCCAATTACCTAAGAAACTTTAATACACTTGCTAAACATAACAAATGATTGTTTCATTAAACTGACAGTGTAAATATGCCATTGTGTTTACATGTTAAAAATATTTTATCCCAGGAGAGAAATAGATGGATTTATAAAATTTTTGAAGGGAAGAGTTGTAAAGAAAAAAGACCATTTTAGTTTTGAAGAAGAATATTATAAAAAGGCATAGAAAGTGAAATTTAAGAAAAAATACCATTTCAAAATAATTGTGACATAATCTATGTTAAGGCAAGCTAATTTAAATTAAGAGTTAATTTTCCCAAAGCTACATTATTTTAAATTACAGATTGCTGTCAAATATTAGGTCAGAGGGATCCCTGGGTGGCGCAGCGGTTTGGCACCTGCCTTTGGCCCAGGGCGCGATCCTGGAGACTCGGGATCGAATCCCACGTCAGGCTCCCTGCGTGGAGCCTGCTTCTCCCTCTGCCTATGTCTCTGCCTCTCTCTCTCTCTCTCTCTCTGTGACTATCATAAATAAATAAAAATTTTTAAAAAATTAAAAAATAACAAATATTAGGTCAGAGAAGGAAAGAGTTAAATTTAAGGCTAGTTGTATTTTGGCTCTTATATTTACCCTGTAAGGTAGTTCATTTAATTATCACAAACTCTCTATGTAATACTCCCTTTAGACAGACAGGGAAATTGAGTCACAAAAAATGTATTTAATCACTTTATATTTTGCAACCAATAATTGGTCCTAAATATATAAATTTCTAAAGCCTTGCTTCTTTATATTTTTCCAGCTGCAAAGTGCATGTTAATATATTAAAATAGCAAATAACAGAACACCCAAAATACACTGAGTTCTTAGTATCAATGAACCTTTTTTTTTTTTTTTACAAAAAAAGGTATAATTTTATCCTTTTTCAGTTATTCAACAAGTTGTTAAGATTACCTGTATGTGACACCATCTTTGTAGGTGCTGTTGTTACAACAGCATAAAATGGGACCAGTGCATGTGGGTTTGGTTTCAAGTAATTAGAAATCAGTAATTGTGCTGAGACCTGAATAACATAAGTATTTAATATAGCCCCACCTTTACCTAGCTCATGTGAAAATCTGGTGACAAATTTTTTTAGATAGAAGGAATTACAATATAAAGATCTTAAGGTAAAAACAAGCATGGATTGTGGGAGAGGAAAATATGGAAAGTCATTAAGTCTGGGGTGTACCAACAGGAAATGGTCAAAGTTCTTACTCTGTCATCACATCCTCTATTCTTTCATAATTGTGTATTTTACAAGTTACTTTCTTACCATTATGGATCATTTCAATTCCAATTTTTACAGAGAATTTCGTATCACCTAAATGACCTGAAGAAAGCTCTTTGAATAAACTAAGTCACATCAACACATAACTAAGTGGTAAATACAGGAATACTTTTATATTATGAGAAGATTCCTATAATTCAAATATAGATATTTTCTGAAAAAATAAAAAAATCAGGGATCACAACTTTTAAATAATATGAGAAGACATGTTTTGAGAAAAAGATCCCTCTAAAATTTAGCAGTTGCTTCTTTTTAAGAGTTTTGTCCATCCTGGCACATTGCGATAAAGATAGAATTTGTAATTAAGCACAATTACATTATTATTATACCTTACTAAATGTTGTCTTACACAAATAATTTAAACATTTAAACTTTAGTTGACTAAATAATTAAAAATGTGTAATAGCACTCTCAAATCTGCTCACTGGTAAATTCTCTAGCACTCAAACTGAGCATGTGGGAATTGTTTTCAATTTATTTCTCTCCTACCATATCTTCCAACACCAATCCTCATTCTTTATACATTCTTAGTATATGTCTAAACTTTTTATGTAGTTACTATCTTAATTATATCATTTTTGTCTCCTGTTTTGTTCTGAAATATTACAATAGTTTGATAACAGAAGTCCTTCCTGTCAATCTTTCTTTGCTTTCTAATTAATCAATCTTATATCCATTTATTTTAAAGAGCTAATACTTTTTGTAGTATTTTATCACTACATTGCTAAAAGTCTTAATATCTTAATCTGTGCTTTTACTAAATTCCAAACTCATTGGCATAAGGTAAAAACTTAATTTTGTGGTATTATGTGCATTTATATTTACTTTCGCAATCTCAGCTTATCTCATTCTCTCTCTGCTACCACTCATACTATTTCCAAAAATACATGGAATGTTTTAAATACCTAAAACCTAAGAGCCACTTTGGTTTTTAGATTTATTTATTTATTTGAGAGAGGGAGAGCACCGGGTGGGGGTGCATGGGCAGAGGGAGAGAGAGAATCGCCAAGCAGACTCCCCGTGAGCTCAGAGCTCAATGCGGGGGTTCTATCCCAGGACCTTGAGATCATAGCCTGAGTCAAAATCAAGAGTCCATTGCTCAACTGACTGAGCCACCCAGGCACCCCATTAAGTATTTTATTTTCGAATTAATTTTTTTAAATTTTATTATTTTTGCTTGTTTTAAGTAGGCTCCATACCCAGCATGGAGCCCAATGCAGGGTTTGCCTACCCTGAGATTAAGACCTAAACTGAAATTAAGAGTTGGATGCTTAACTAAGCTACTCAGCCACACCCACTTTGGCTTTTAGATGCATTATAGTGATATGCTTCTCTTATTCTAGCTCTCACCCTTTCTGTCTCCTATTTCTGACCTAATATTTGCTGCAACAAATACACAAAAAAATTCTGAAAGAAATATTCAATATGGTAGTCATGGGTGCATTTGGATAAGTATCCTTGCTAAGATGCATTTTATGTTTCCCTACTTTATCCACCTCAATAGATTGGCAGTTTGTCCATTTATTCACATTTGTGCTGCTAATTGAGGGTGCTGAGCAAGTCAAATATCCCTTCTCATTTAGCAGTATTGAATGAAAGGGAAATAACACTCTTCTCACCAATGGGAAAATCTATTTCAATAGAGTCTCATCAAGAAGTAGCTCATATCATTTACAAACTGACTTAACTTAAAGTAGCTTTGATTGAATATATCCTGATTTTGATTGTGTTTGAGTGACCTGTCCCTGCCATTCCTATAATCTTTGCTGGTAGGTGTAATTTGATAGATAACTTTTATTTTTTCCAGGAGTGACAAAAGCAGCCAAGATACCACATTCTTGACTAGTTTTTGGTCTGATTGAATTTCTTTAGTAATCCACCTATATATTTTCCTGGTTCTGATGCTTTTCCTACTACTCATGGTCACAGTGTTTGAATGCCTTAATACCACGATGGCATGGATTATCGCCTCACATTTGAGGTTCTTCATCTCCTATATTTTCATCATTCTTTCTCTCAAACAAAATCTTAGTCATCATTTAGATTATAGACCTAGAGATTGTTTCAATTTTCCCATTCAATAAGTACGCAGGTCGGCATATTAAAGAACTCTTGAATTTCTACTAATGTAACTTATAAAGGTTAGGAATACTAGACAGGAGGAAAGAGAAAGCACAAACACAGGTCTGAGAATTCCAGGTGCACCTTAGAAAGATTTTCCTTAAAAGAATAATATGTGTTTTTATCTTTGTTGCACCAAGACATATAAGATATTTTACTCAGGGGGGCAAGTTTTAAATTTACCTAGTGGGTGTTTTTATTCCACAGGCCACATGGTCAAAACCAGGCTGTGTAACTGGCTAAGGCAGGTACAAACCCACATCAATTTTCAATAAATTACATCAATGAGCTGGTTCAGAGTACTTTGGGGAATGATTTGGATGTAAATGGCATATTCTAAGTACCAGCTGGTACATTTCATCATTCTCTTGACTGAGGGTCAACATCAGAGTTGCAGGCATCCCTGATGATAAGCAGTCTAGTTACAAGTTAACTCTGTCCTTCCACCTGCTTTCATACATTTGACACCTGGCCATTGCCAGCAATTCTCTAGATTTATGTGTTTTGTTTGGTACTTGGTTTTGGTTTTAGTTTTTACCACTTATGTCAGTGTTTGGTGAAGTTATAGACACTTCACACACGTTATATTTTTATACATTTCATTTGCCCTGTGTCTTCCTTCCTCCCCACACCCAACTCTCCCCTTAAATGTCTTTGTTTCCTTTGAGCTTCTTCTAGGTACAGAGTCAATACCAATTATTGAGAGGATTAATAATGTCTACAAGCTATTATATTAGGCACTTCTGCCCTACTTTCTTTCCTGAATAGTAATTTTCAGAGAAGAGAGCTACTGTCTGGGATGGGCACAGTATAACAGAACTTTACTAAAACATTTTCATATAAATTCAAGAATAATTAGCTCGCCCAAGTTCTTCAATTGAATGAATATTTTGAGACATTTTAATGTTGTGGTTTCAGGAAATCAAAATAAAAATGCGGGAAGGTGAAATCTGCAAATCTGGAGCAAAGACAGCTCAACAATAGGTAACTCCTATTTTGTCCCCATGTCCCAGGCACTATTCTGATCACTTTTTCACTTACTGAATCAGTACAACAACACTATTCGGTAGGTGCTATTTACTAACCTGAATTACAGGGCAAGAAACTGAGTCACAAAGAGTTCTCAGTAACTCACACATGAGTTCATAGTTATGGAGCAGTACAGCAGAGATGCAAAACTAGACCCTCTGGCTGTGCCATCTGCACTCTTAACTAGAGGACAACAGACACTTTCCTTCTGCAGAGATCAAGGCGTAATGCCAGGGAAAATGTGAGCAAAAGTGAAGATACATTCAGCCAGAATTATATATTCCAATGCCCAACTTCTTCTTCTTTGTTTTTAAAAGCCAAAAAGACTACAGCCTACTTTTTGGAAACCCAGTCTTAGTAATCAGTAGCATAATCAGTGGCATGCCACCAACAACATACTTCCAAATTCTTTTCTGAATTTTAAAAACATATAGAAATACTCATGTTTACACATTTAAAAATATCTTCAGGTAAACTTGATTCATGCTTATGATAAGATTGACTCATTTAAAGACTTTTATCCTGGCCTTCCAATATAAAGCAGGACTGGAACAGACAAAGTTGCAAATAATTCACCATTTTCTTCTTGGAAAAGTATGCTTTAAAATCTATGAATATTGTGAAAAAGTAAGGTGACATTTACTTTGAAGTAGGTTTCTATTAAATAAAACATCTGTACCTTCCTATGTGGACTCAATGGAATTTGATATGGTTGTCAGATTCTTAAAATGTATTGGTTTTCAAATATATTTAATATGGCTTTTCAGAGACTTTGATTCATATTATATTCCAACCTAAAATTGTTGAGATCTTTGGGTAGTCAAAGTTCAGAGATGTTCAGTGTCCTCAATCCTTGCATTCATAATATCTTTGCATTTTCAGTGCATTTAATAGTCAAAAAATTATGTCACTTGAAGTATCTAGGGATTACTTTTTCATTTATAGCCTCTTCAAATAATTTTCTAATTACTACAGAGAACCTCATTATGGAGACTGCATGTGCAAATAATTAATATAAATGTGTAAGTAGTTGTAAATAAAATAGTGTTAAAAGGAATTACATGTCTTCAGAAAGATATGCCAAACTAATTACGATATTAGCACATCCATAACATATGGTTCTTGACAGACAATGTGAATACATATTAATCTCAGGCCAAGCACATTCTTCCTACAAAATATATTATGGAATGATAAATTGTATTATGCTATAAAAGTTTATAAGGAAATATTCCTGGACTTTTGTACTTATCTGTAGGGTTATCATAGGAGAAACAAATTATGAAATGAATCATGTTTTCTTATTTATCTTATCTTATCTTTATTTATGTATTACTTTTTAATTTTGGTGAAAGATTAATTGTAACATTTATAAAATCCTAATTGAATCACTATAGCAAAAACAGTGTATCTAGAAAATCCAGTCTGAAGGTAGTATTTACTTTCGAGGTAGAAAATATTAAAAAGAGACCCCAATAGTAATGATTTAAATAAAAAAAATTGCCTAATAACTGCATTCATTAATTAGGACTTTTCCTGTTGAAAGTGAGAGAACATCTAAGTCAAACTGTGGAAAGAGTATATTGAGTCTGATAAGAATAAAATTCTAAGGATCTAGGGCACAAGTGGTGTTATCAAGATGTTGTTACTTTCTCTCTCTTGTCTCATTGCTGTACTGACTTTACTTCCCACCACGTGGTAAAAAGATATTGCGGCTTAAGAAATCATATCCCCTCAAACTTAGATCCAGCAGTTAAGTTTGAATCTCTTCCCAAAAACTCCATTAAAAATCTTATATCTCCAGATACCTATCTAGTTTAGGCCTAAGTTGTCTGTTCATCTCCTGTAGTGAAATTAATGATTGCAAAAAAAAAAAAAAAAAAAAAAAAGAAATTAATGATTGCATTAAACTTTACCAAAATCCTAGGAAAATGGAAATTTCCTCAGAAGAAAGTTATTATAGGATTACCAGAAGGAGATTAATAGGGGAGTAGCAGCAGAAATAATAGATGTTCATTCTAGTTTATCTTTATTGGAAAATAGCACATATATGCACATACACAGATTCCTCTTACATAAGTACATGTAAAATCTGCATACTCATAGAATGGAGGGGTTTGCAATAGGCAAACGTCTCCAGTGAGAACAACTAGAAAGCAAAATATATTACACAATTCCAATTATAAAAGTAGGAGCGCTATAGAATTAAGAAACACTAGGGGGACTAGAAATAGGCAAGCACTTCTGAGCCATTAAAAAGTGATATAACTTTCTACAGCTGTATTTCTCCCCGTCAGGTATTTATAAATTGTACTTCTAGGCTTAATAAATTGTAGGCTGACACTGAGATTCAGAACTTGGTCTAGAAAAAGACACAATGCTTCCAAAGGAAATTATAATGAATGGTTAACTTAGTAACAGAAATGATAGAAAATAGAATCAATCAAAAGATATCATTAAAAAAATTTTTTTTATTTATTCATGAGAGATACAGAGAGAGAGGTAGAGACATAGACAGAGGGAGAAGCAGACTCCCCGCAGGGAGCCAAACATGGGACTCAATCTCCGGATCCGTGATCACACCCTGGGCCCAAGGTAGTGCTCAACCACAGAGCCACCTTGGCTGCCCCAAATTATACCTTTTTTTGAGCTTGCATTTAAATTCCAGTTAGCATACACTGTAATAGTTTAAGGTGCATAGTAGAGTGATTCAACACTTCCATGCAACATCCAGTGCTTATCATAACAAGTGTCCTCCTTAGCCCCCCTCACTATATATCCCATTCACCCTGGAATGATACCTTTAAAATGATGAAATAAAATACTCACTAGTTTTAATCATATGCTTAACAAAATATACTCTTTATATAAAAGTAGAGTGAAGACAGATTGTTTATTTATTAATTTATTTATTTATTTATTTATTTATTTATTTATTCTAAATTGAGATATAATTAAAAAGATTTTAGGCCAAGACTGAGTTCTTTTGGTGTCTGTAGGACTGCAGTAAAAGGAACATTTAAGTAGCCCTTTAGGAACAATGAGATGATACCAGAAAGAAACATGGAAATACTTGTAAGAATACGAAACCTCAGAAAATATAATAACTTCAAATAGACATTTGTTTTTAAATAGACATGCAAGATTAACTTACATGTAAAATTAAAACACTGTTTATCATAGTCCCAAAGAGGGAACCAGATATTGATCAATAGCCACACAATGGAATATTTCTTAGTAATGAAAATGAATAATACACAAATTCATGAAACTATGTAAATGAAAAAAATGATATTAAGAAAAAGAAGCAGACCATATACAACTTTGTTAATATAAAGTACAAGGAGAAGCTGAACTATGCTGTAAGAAGTTGAGATTGTGGGAGGTTTTGGAGGTCGGTGTTTAAAAAGGATCAAAAGGTATTTCTGGCATTTATGATTTGAATATTGATTGTACGGTTATTTCTAACTTGTGAAAATTCATAAGCTGTTAATCTATTGCATGGGCATTTTTCTGTTTGTACATTTTACTTTAGTGAGAAGTTAATGAGAAAGAGAAATAGAAGCAGCTCTATTTACTTAAATGTGAGCTGGTAATGTAGGCTTAAATAACTTTTAATACTTATCCTACTACAAATTTCAAAAGTCCATTATTTATCATAGTAATTAAAAGATTAAGCATTAGTAATATCTACCTGAAAAACTAAATGAAGCATAATGAAAATGTATTATATTAGAAACTAATCATTAAACTATTCATAGAAAGTTTCTAAGGATTATCTTCAGTTAATGGTAAATGACTAATGTAATGATTATAGCAAGAGATAAATGTTTTCAAAGATTTGCAGGCATTGCACTTATTGCAATGAGTTGATAATATTCTCATGATAAAATTCAAATACAAAATGATTTAAGGTTATGTCAGATAACCAAAATGTGACAGTTAAAACTAACCATAATTTTATTTATTTAAAAAGTACTTATTAGGACATATTCCTGAATATCAGTGAACATTGTATAAAGCCAATAAGCCAAAATAAATCTAAAAAAATTAATTGTGCAATTTGTTATGAATCTCTTTAAATAAAAATATTGCAACAGTTATAGTTTAAAATTTTCTTGAAAAGGAAACAGCAAATATAATCAACTTTTGAAAAATGCTCAGAATTGTATAACATAATGACAAATTTTTTACACTCTTACCATGTGCCGCAATTTGTTATGCTCTGGCAACTTCTTCGCTATAAATGTCACTACATCATTGAGAGTCCTACTCTTATTATTCCATTTTATAGAGAGGAAATTGAGAAATATTTTCAGATTGTTCTGGCCCTACCATCTATGCCCTCAAATGAGTGATTCTCAGAATGAATCGTATACCTGAATTTCATATGGAACTTCAAAACACACATGGGTCATTACCAAGACTCATTGAAATAACACTTAAGCAATGAGTTCTAGGTACCTGTTTTTTTTTTTTTTCCCATAAAATCCCACAAATTCTGAATTTTCCTTGTGCTCACTTACACTCTTTGACACAAGCCCAAGCAGGAATTTCCTGAAATATTTGTGTTTTTTTCCTTTTATTGGATGATATTGTTGTTTTGCTGTTGTTGCCTTGTTTATTTTCAGAATTTTTGCAGAATTCTGTTGAGAAACCTAGATCGCTGATTTTCACCTTGTGGTCCTATAATTCTTTCCTTACTTTTGACTTAGCTGTTTGTCTTATTTACCTGTTCTTACTTTGTACTTGAAAGTCATGATGCCATGCTTTGGCTACCTCTGGTCGTCTGTTCTGACTGACAGCCAAGATGGATTGACTTACCAAATGACTGAATTGATTTACTGTTTTTGCTGTGGCTAACTATAATCAATTTTAATTTAAACTGTGATTTTGCCTTGGCTGTCCCCTGGACCCACTGGCTATTATCACATCGATATTTGTGAATTGTCATCCCATCCTTAAGAAGAATATGTTTATATTCTTGATGATTCTATAAATCATTTCACTGATTTAGAAAGAGATAAAAATTGAGGCATCTTGGGGTCACTGAGAAAATTTTATGTCTTTACTAGGATGTGGGTTGTAGAGTGTTCAATTTATAATATTTTCCTAAGTTATATTTGGGAAAAGTGTTTTTATTTTAATATCTGTATTTTTAAATTAAAAGTTTTAACAATGAAAACAAAAGTAATAGACTAATTTCTATTAGATGAGAGGAGACAAAGACTGTGAGGGAGAGCTCTTTGGAAGGCTATTGTAAAATTCTATGTAAAAGAAATCAGTGTGGAAGATGGTAGCAAGAGTAAAGATAATTAGAATTACCTGAATTCTGGATACAGGGTTAGTACAAACAGGAAGTGCCAATTAATAACACATGGGGTGTTAGAGAGTTGTCACTGCTATGACTTCAGGATTTGGGGCCTGAGCAATTAATTACTTATTTCTGTCACTGGGGAAAAAAGCAGGAGAAAAGTGTTTTGTTATCATTTCGTTTTGTTTTAGGGCAGGAAGATCAGGGGGTCAATTTGAGCCATTTCATTTTTGGGTTGCTTAGTAACCCATGAGACCAAGCGCAGTCACTGAAGGAGTGAAAGTGCAGACAGAAATAGAAGAAATAAAGAATTAAAGGATGGAGCAACTCTGTATGTAGAGGTCAGAAAGAGAAATACCATCTATGAAGACTGAGTGAGATTAGAAAGTACAGTGAGTGACGAGGACAGAGTGGTGTGACTGGAGGCAAGTGAATTGATGTTTCAAGAAAAAGATCAACTGTGCCAAATGCTGCTGATAAATTAAGTGAGAGGAAGATTAAGAAATTAGCATTATATTTACCAGGCCCATGATAAATCAAAACAGTTTTTGTGGAGTTTAGAGTGATAACACTGTGTTTTTAAATGGACAGAATCCTGGAGAATGAATAATTAATAATGCAGAAGAGGGGGGAAGTTGCCGAAAACATTCTTTAGTAGGAGAAAGGGAACACGTTGTTACGCTGAAGAGAAAAGGGACCATTTCAATATTCCCTGATGGTTTTCCATAGTGAGAGTGAGGGCAAAATATGTAAACGCAGATCCAGGTAGCCTAATTGATCCATGTGATGGGTAGATTTCTTCAATAAAATAGGAGACATGATCATCAGTTTAAGGTAAGGTCAAGGAATACATGTGAGGTACTGAGGCTTTGAGAAGAAACAGAATGAAACCCCTTCTTGGAGCAAAGGATAGTTGAAGGGATTAGAGAAATACTGTAAGATTTCCATATACATCAGGTGGTTCTTGGGCTGATCATCATTATTTGTCTGTTTTTCCCTGGGACTTCCCACTGTGGCGGAAAGCACTGTGCAGCTAGAGCACAGTTAGAGCCCTGGGCTCTGCTAAGGCTGCCATTCAGCAAAGGGAATAGAGTGAAAGGAGACACAAGAGAAATGTGAAACCAATAGGTGAGAGCATGATTATAATGAGCTGAGCATGGAATTTAACAAGAGAAAGCAGGAAATTGAGATTAAGCAAATAGTGAGGAATAGTAAAAAACAGTAGGATCAACATGTTTGTGCATATTGTTTCTGACCTTTATTTCAGATTTTACCATTTATTGACTTAATAACAATGTAAATAATAGACCTGATAAAATATTTCTGTATAAATAATATGTCTACATATGGAATACTGTAGTACTTTAGATTTAATTAACAAATAATGTTTATTTAGGATGATTTATTATGAACCAATAATATTTAACATAAAATAAGAATAAACTCATAAAATAGGACATTTAAGAACTTCCAAAGAATAATATTCCAAGTTTAGATTTAAGGATCATGATATCTTGGCAGAAATCTATAGATATCAGCAGTATTAGACACATTGTCATGTAGACAGACAGCTTTGATTCTTTTGACAAATTATTATGGTTGGAACTCTTCCCAGACTCATTCAGCTTTGTGCGTGTAGATTCAATCTAAATTAGAGAGGTCTGGCCTTTAGTTACATAATTGCAATTGGGTATGAATTAATGCTCACTGTTTAAGGGAAAGACTTTTAAAAATATGTAGATTAAAGGGTAGTGTATTGCTAATGATCATTATTTATTCAACACCATTCATTACATTCTGGAAGAAATGAATAACATTGCTGAAATGCATAGATTATCTTAGGGCTGTGCATAACCACATTGTCAGAAGTTTCTAGAACTTTATTCTGAAAGTCACAGAGTGAAAATAACTGTTAGATTCTTTTCTGGTTGGGGAAAGAGTGAGGGATAACTATTGTCCTACATTGAAGACCAACGAGGATTCCTTAATGCTTCATCCTTTACTTTGTCTTCTATCTTCTCTACACACATTCCATTTATTTTATTTTTTATTTTATTTTTTTACATTCCAAACATTTAAAGGGTAAACGACAGCTTCCTAATCCTTAAGGAGAAAAAATGTAAATAAAAAATAAAACTTTAATATAATCCCATTTTAAACCATTTGATAAAAGAATTATTAAGAATAAATGAAATTTCAATATAGGGCAAGGCTACCTACAAAGTCATTCTCAATTTTAGATACTAAGTTTGTATAAAAATATAGTTTCATTTTAGCATATCAGATTTAGCACATAATTTGGAAAAAGAAAGATGTTTAACCCCCCTGTCAATGGGCAAAGAGACACCTTGGTGGTGGTAATGAAAAAAAAAAAAAAAAAGAAAGATGTTTAGAAACAAAGTATGATGTAATAAGCCCTATTCAAATATTTTGATTTAGTTCAGTTACCAGTGTTGGTTTCCAAAGGGTAATGTCTATTTGCATTATTTGTATTTTATAAGCATTTATTAATAATATATTTACTATGTGCAAAGTAATCTGGTGTCATATTTAGATATATTCCAATACATTCCAGATTAATTTTTCTACTTTGAATGCATACTCATTGAAACTATATAAGTTAATTGACTTAAAAAATAAAAAAAATAAATAAATAAACAAATAAATAACCAAACCTGAGAATATAGGTAGAAAACTATGTTGAGTCATTTGATACCTAATATGAACATTAATTTTCTTCTACTATAGAAATATATAAAGAGAAAGAATGAGATCAGATTAGTTTCTGCCTTTGAAATATCTTATACTTTACTCTTTTCTGCTCTAAAATTCTGTTTGTGAAATTTAGACTCTTGTGCCTTTTTTCCTTTTAATAGAGGAGGTTGAGGTAATATTTTAATATTTTACAGCCCAATGACAGAAGTTTTTGGATGCATGCTTTGTAGATTTGTAAAACATAATCATGTTTGATTCCTCTAAATTTTATAGATTGAGCCAAAAACATATTATTTAGCATGTATGAATTTCAATATAAGAATAAAATTGACTGATATGTCAATTGAAATATATAAGAATACTATATTATTAATTGATTTAATCATTAATATGGCAATTGTTATGTTAGGAGTGATAATCTTTTTTTGAAATGTAGTGTGTTATTCAAAGCTACATGCATATTGAGGCACCAGAGTGGCTCTGTCGGTTAATGTTTGACTCTTTTTTTTTTTTTAATAATAAATTTATTTTTTATTGGTGTTCAATTTGCCAACATACAGAATAACACCCAGTGCTCTTAATTTCAGCTCAGGTCCTAATCTCAGCATAGTGGGATTGAGCTCCACATGGGGCTCCATGCTGGGTGTGGAGGCTATTTAAGATTATCTCTTTCCTTTCTCCCAGTTTGCACACACTCTAGCTCTCTCTCTCTCTCTCTCAAAAAAAGCTACATACATGTTTTAAAATACAATTACTGGATAATATATCAAGTAGATAATTTTCCAGATTAAAATGAGTGCTCTATTGGATTCGGACTTTTGAATAGGACTCATTATTGTGTTAATTATCTTAAAGACTTTCATAGCGAATATTGGAAAGATAAAAATATTTCTGAAATGATAATTTCCCAATAATTGTTTCAGACAAATTCAAGCAAAAATTATTTCAATGAGTATAATTGTAATATGTAATTATATACAATGCACATTACATAGTTGTAATTTCAACACGATTAGTAAAAGAAATAAACTGAATAGAGCTGAAGCCTCTCCCCAGCCCAGATTTGCGTTGTTTTGGCCAAATTTCTGTTATAAAATAGACCATCAGTCAATTACCTTATACCATGATTTCTAAATGTTGCTTTTTTCCAACATCATGTAATATCAACATAAATTACCAGATTGCCCAGTTTTTTTTAACCTGCAAACTTTTCCATCTACTTACACTGTTGTTTATAATTGGCTACGTCTGCTTTTGTTTTATTTTCCTTCTTCTGTTAGAAATGTGAGAGTACTTGATCTACCTCTATTAGGTTCAGGTTCTTCCAATCTATTCTGATTGAACATGGTCCATAGGCTAGTATATTAATATGTGAATTGATTTATTTTGAAAGAACTTGAAAATAGAGTGTCATCTACATACATAGTTTAATAAGTGGTCACATGATCTAATAGCCTTAAGTGTGTCATACATAACTGTATAATGAATCACAATCATTTACATTCAAAATATGAAAACTTAATCAGTGATTCAAAAGATCAGCTCAAAACACTTTAAAAATAATAGCACAAAAATAAAATCATCAAAAATACTGGTATCAAAGATTCTAGAAAGTCATATGATGCTTACTTATAATTTTAAGAAAATTTAAAGATGAATAAATAATTATGTACTTTATCAGTACACACAAACACACCCAAAGTATCACTACTTAATACACTTGATAATCTGGGTCACAACTGTGTGGATTAGTAGTATTAGAGCCAATTGAAATACAACCAATTTTGCTTATTTGTGTGCCCATACAAAGGAGTAAAATAGAACAAACTTTGTTGAGATGTCTGAATCATTTATCAGAAATGCACTATCATTTTAAACAGAGTAAAATTATTAGGGTACTCTTACCTAAAAATCAAAAGTATGTAAGCAGCCTGGATGAGCATGAGGTAAATAGAAAAATCAATAATGGAAGATTGTAAAATGTCATCCTAGGTTCTGAGAGGATTTTTCTTTTATTTATTCAAGCAGTATTTATTGAGCATCTACTAGGCAGTACACTGGAGTTTCACTGGTGAGCAACATGAGGCATATAAATAAATAAACAATATAATGAGATAATTAATGAAAAAGTGTGATTTGCAGACATATAGGAAAGCAGTTGGAATCAGTAGCTTTTATTAAAAGACACAGAGGAGGTTGGGGATCAAGAAGTGCACTTGTCATGAGCACTGAGTGATGTATGGAATTGTTGAATTGCTTTATTGTACACTCGAAACTAATATAATACCGTATGTTAACTAAACTGGAATTAAAAAATTAAAAATTAAAGTATAAAAAAACCCACGGAGGCCATTTGTAACAAATGCAGTAGGTACTCTGCTTATAGCACTTGGAGATAACCCATTTGTGGGGTTGTCTGACTTGGAACAGTATCTGAATCATTCTGGCTCTGCCTTTGCCTTTTACTTTTAAGGACCCTTCCTCTTCCATTGTCCCAAATGGATAATTCAAGACAATTTCTTTACCATAATGTCAACTAATTAGTGAGCTTATTTCCATCTTCAATCTTAATTTTCCTTTTCCATGTAAGGTGAAATATTCATGGCTTCCAGGGATTAGGACATGGTGAAATATTCATAGTTTACAGGGATTAGGACATGAATTTTTGTGAGGAGGGGAATAGCATTATTCTGCCTATAACACTAAATGATCTCTGGAGTCATTTCCATCAGAAGTTTGGTTGAAGATATAACTTAATATGTGGTATTTACAAGTCAATGTTCTCTAAATACTAGTTTTCACTCTTTTTTTTTTTTCTAGTTTTCACTCTTAATTTGATGAGGAAATGTCAAATTGCAAAACACTCTGACTTAAATGAAGCCTTCTGCTCAGTTTTAAGTACACAACATTCCGGAGTATATGGAATAAATACTCTCAAAATTTTCAGAAGAGTCATGTTTTGAAATTTGTATATATCATAAAACAAAACTCTGATTAATATTTATATATAGATATGTACCTATCAGTCTCAATACCATGGTTTTTACTTGATTTGTCCATTTTCCATTTCCAACTTCCCTGAACAACATCACTGGACAAGTTCTACATATATACACATGTGCATATGTATTTTTTGTGTGTGCATATGTATTTTTAAAAGGTACTTTCTCATCTAGTTTAACCTTAATGTTATGTATTTGGATAAGAGCAGATCAATATTATAATTTCATCTTGATTTTTAAAAAGGTAAATTAGATAAAACTTTATTCAACTTCTGCAAATGCAGACTTCATAATATTACTTGAAGATTTATATTTTTCCATACAAACTAAATATGATTAATAAAAAATTCTGTGAATGTATTGTCAAATACACTTTGGACAGTTTTCTCTTTCCTTTCCCTAATTTATAATGCAACAGTTATAAAAGCTTACCCCTACCTTGGGGAGAAATCGGTTGAAATTTCCTAACCTCAGTTCTTATGAAGCTCTTCGCCACAGGCTTCAGGCAAGAGAAATGTTTATCACAAAGTAAAACATCTCCTGAGTCAGCCTGTTCAGGGAGATTTGCTGCCACTTTTATTGAATTCCTGAGGATTTTATTCCTCGAGCTATTACTCTCGAATGTATGAGCAAGGAAAGGCCAAAGACCTGTAACACTTTAATATGTCTCTCCATGTAAATGTTTACAAAAACGAAGAACAAAGCCGTAAGTCAAAGCACCACTGCCTGGTGGCTTTTTATCTTTTCTTTCCCCTCAATATTGCCTGGGGACTAAGGAAGAGTTGAGTTCAAGTCCTGTTTTTGACTTTTTTTTTTTTTTTTTTTTTTTACTTCATGGTAGTAACAATGTTTCTAAGGACATTTCCTATAGTCAAAGAGGTAATGGCACTCATCTGAAAGTGTTGGCGCTGGGTAAAATGAGATTATTTATCCAAACAATTTATTAGAGTGCCTGACCCCCTGTAAGTTTTCAATGAATTGTAAGTTCATCAGCATCCTTCCAAATGGCTCTTTTCTGTTCAATTACTTTTCTCTTGAATTCTTCTATTTTGACTGTAGACTTCTCTGAACTTTATCAACATCACTCAGAAGCAGGACACTTTATAAGGTGTTTATCATCCTTTGCCAGTCTAACTTTAAAATGAAAAAAAAATTATTTGAGAAAGTACTAGGGCAAAGAAAAGAATTTAATTTCCAGAGGGTTTTTTTTTTTTTTTTTTTATCACCTTGTGGTCTGTTTGGACAAAAGCTTTGTCTTAGTCATACTGAAAATTCTTTTCATTAAAGTACTGCAGATAATTAACATAGCACTAACCTGTCAAGCTAGGTGAGAAAATTTGATTTAGGTAAATTGAATATTATTACTGGAATACCAAATAATTTATTAAGAAAAGAGCAAATATGTAGACTAAGTCAATTTAGTCTCATTTACACACTAAAGCCAACTCTTCCTGCAAACCATTCTGTAGCTAAAAAAAAACCAGAGATCTTTAAATGAATGTGTCCATTATATAGGATTCATATTAGTGGAAAGGAAGGAGGGATGTTTCAGGGAGTAGATTTTCAATTATCAAATCAACTTCAGGCCCGGACCAAAAGAGCAACACTCTTCTGTGACATGTTGTAACATGAGGTCTCTAATAATGAAGTGGTCAGGACCTCATTTTTATATTCCAACGAGATAGCTCACAGAATAACATGCTACTCCCCTAATTATGATAAACAATAATTACAGGATCAGATTATTAAAGCATCGTGGTAAGAAAAAAAAAAAACTTGAACTGGGCTAGAAAAGAAGGTGAGGAGGTCTCTGAGAGGACCTTCATTTTATTTTCAACTTTATTAGACATTGGCCACGAGTGGAAAGTTAAAGGTGTTTTTATTTTTTCTTAGCTCCCAATATACCACGCAGGTTAACAGAAGAAGTGATACAGGCACAATTACATATCTCACCATCTATCCTAATGCTATGACACAGAAGCAGGTGGGTGAGAATGTGGCAGCCTTAATTTTTATTATAATTGTTCTATATTATTGCTTCCAACATAGTGATGACTGCAAATGCCATTTAATATAATTCAGCATTATTCCCAAATTTGTGCACCTGTCTCAAAAAAAGAGAAGAGCTACAGGTAGAATTTATTAATACCATAGGAAAAGCAATCATTTGTTTCTTTTCATTCAAAGGTGCTTTTTGTCACAATATATTAATGAAACTTGAAGATTTGGAAAAGACCAATAATAAATTTTTAATTCAGTGAAAATTTATTGAGAAATTACTTTGTTTCACTTGTACTCGGGGACTAAGTTGACCAACTCCAATCCAAACTACCATAAAATCAAGTACTAACGGCGACTTAGGCCAATGTAAGTTTTAGGTTTCCTGCGTGTTAAAAATTCATTTACTATACACTTTTTAAGTAATATGATAGAAGAAACAGAGTGCCATGTTTGAAAATACTATTTTTTATTCTGTTCTTACATTCTTGTCAACAATTTCATTATTTTTTGCCATAGCATTGGTTTGGCACATGAGGTACCCAAAATGGCCAATTTATTGGTTCCTTGTTTAAAATATCTCACTCCTGGCATTCCAAATCCATTGAGGTCAAAAGCACAAAGACAATAATCAAATTCTTCCGGTAGGTATTGTGTGTATTGATGAGAGGGGCCACGTATAACTACATTACTTGATTCTTGGATGTGTGCACACACTATTGTTTTAAGATATCCTGATACTGCAGCCAGTGGAGACCCCAGCCCTCAGAATGTTGTCTCCAAAGAAGGGAAGTAAGTCAGTCTTCATCAGGCCATTCAATCTTTCTATTAGGCCAGCTGCTTCTGGGTGATGGGGCTCCTTATAGAACCAGATTCCATTTACACGAATCTGTTGTCACACCTCCTCAAAATAAAATATGACACTGTATGGATTATGACAGCAATAGATAAGGCACTAAGTTCACAGTGAGGGTGCCGGTGGATCTACAAGCAGGGAAGACAAATCCATGACCCAAAATGTGACTTTATAAATGAGCACAGAGTACTACTCTTTCTATGACAGAAGGAATTCAATATAATCAAGCTGCCAGCTAGTGATTTGCGGATACTGTTGTGTATGTTGGTAAATCCGCTTTCTGAGGTGGGAAAAGATCTGAAATTTGTAGTTTTTGCTAATTTCCATCATGTATATACTCTGGCCACTGATGATTTCACAATATCAACATGATTTTTGAATAATAAAACTGAGAAAAAATGTGCACAATTGACTTTTGAGATCTGGTAGGAGCTTCAGAACACCTAGTTTGATTGTTCATGTTGTGACAGTAGCCATATCAACCATAGTAAGGAAAAACCTATTTTCTTTTTTTTCTTTCTTTGTTTCTTTTTTTTTTTTTCCTGCGGAAGAAGACATCCCTGTGTTCCTCAAAAACATAAGCACAAATCCCCGAATCCACTTTGAGGACCACTTTCCTGAAGCCTTCAGGAGTTATTCAGGAAGGTAAATAATGATTGAGCAGGAAAATAGGAGGTTTCTGGCACATATAGAAACCCTAAATAGGTACGTCTATTAGTGAGTGGTTGATTTAGGATCAGAATCAAAATGATATGACTTTAAGACCCTTCATCTAAATTATGCTTCATTTATTTTCTCTTGGCTTTCTAAAATATTAGTAAATTCACAATCCTTGAGGTATATATGAATATATACATGTGTCTATGTGTATATGTGTGTATATATGTGATATAGTTATTTGGAAGAGTGTAACATTGCACATTTTAATACATTCTACTTCACAGAGACATCTATGCTATACAAAGCATACCATTTCCATATTCTCAAAATATTTTGTTCGCTGTGTTGGGTACCCTGAATGCCAGATGGATAGGAACAAATGTATGGCATTATAGATTATTCTGATATTGCCTATTTGGAAACATGAAAAACAAATATAGTGTGGGTTGGTGGAAAGGTTGAAGTTGGGTGAGATAAATTGGGAAATTGAAATAGTATTGATATTTCTGGGTCACAAGAAAAATGATATACCCATTAGTTTAAACTAGTGAGTTGGAAACTCTAAAACTGCTCAAATTATCTTGAACTGGTAAAAATGACATAATATATCTGCTGGTAAAGTTTTAGTCTTGAAAGATACATTTACCTAGATAAATATGACAGCTTTCGTTTACTTTAGGCTCTGCACAAAATTATGGAATGCCTGTACTACATTATTATTCATCACACCCCCTAAAGTTAAAAAGGATACTCAAACACCAGAATCCAATGAATAGGTTAAGAGATTTTTATTCCATATTAAAAGCATATCTCAAAAAAAAAAAAAAGTAACCAACTTCCATTCTGCTCTCTCTCTGCATTGAGGAATTTTAATTATGTGATCTGTCTCAAATTGTAGGCAAAAATTGCTTGTTCACTTTAGGGACAATTGACAGAGCAAGGGTGCCTTCAGCCAAAAGTTGAATTCTATAGGGAACTGAAAAGATGGAGTGACTGAAGCTGCTAATTAGTTTCCTGAGGGCAGAGGGTAGAACTTGTGGTTGATAACAAAAGCTTTTCCAGATCTTAATTCCATCAGATGAGATCTTGCCAAGGCAAATATTATTGGACCTAAAAAGATAGTACAGACATTTCATACAGTATTAGAGGTACAGATATGCAGTGGGAAAGGATTGAAAATTATCGAAATAATAACAGTACTTACATGTATTATTAATTTTTCCTCGGGGTGGAGACTTTTGGGTTTTCTATGTAGAGTATCATGTCATCAGCGAAGAGGGAGAGTTTGACTTCTTCTTTGCCAATTTGAATGCCTTTAATGTCTTTTTGTTGTCTGATTGCTGAGGCTAGGACTTCCAGTACTATGTTGAACAGCAGTGGTGAGAGTGGACATCCCTGTCTTGTTCCTGATCTTAGGGGAAAGGCTCCCAGTGCTTCCCCATTGAGAATGATATTTGCTGTGGGCATTTCATAGATGGCTTTTAAGATGTCGAGGAATGTTCCCTCTATCCCTACACTCTGAAGAGTTTTGATCAGGAATGGATGCTGTATTTTGTCAAATGCTTTCTCTGCATCCAATGAGAGGATCATATGGTTCTTGGTTTTTCTCTTGCTGATATGATGAATCACATTGATTGTTTTACGGGTGTTGAACCAGCCTTGTGTCCCAGGGATAAGTCCTACTTGGTCATGGTGAATAATTTTCTTAATGTACTGTTGGATCCTATTGGCCAGTATCTTGTTGAGAATTTTTGCATCCATGTTCATCAGGGATATTGGTCTGTAATTCTCCTTTTTGGTGGGGTCTTTGTCTGGTTTTGGAATTAAGGTGATGCTGGCCTCATAGAACGAATTTGGAAGTACTCCATCTCTTTCTATCTTTCCAAACAGCTTTAGGAGAATAGGTATGGTTTCTTCTTTAAACGTTTGATAAAATTCCCTTGGGAAGCCATCTGGCCCTGGACTCTTGTGTCTTGGGAGGTTTTTGATGACTGCTTCAATTTCCTCCCTGGTTATTGGCCTGTTCAGGTTTTCTATTTCTTCCTGTTCCAGTTTTGGTAGTTTGTGGCTTTCCAGGAATGCGTCCATTTCTTCTAGATTGCCTAATTTATTGGCGTATAGCTGTTCATAATATGTTTTTAAAATCGTTTGTATTTCCTTGGTGTTGGTAGTGATCTCTCCTTTCTCATTCATGATTTTATTAATTTGAGTCTTCTCTCTCTTCTTTTTAATAAGGCTGGCTAATGGTTTATCTATCTTGTTAATTCTTTCAAAGAACCAACTCCTGGTTTTGTTGATCTGTTCCACAGTTCTTCTGGTCTCGATTTCGTTGAGTTCTGCTCGAATCTTTATTAACTCCCTTCTTCTCTTGGGTGTAGGATCTATTTGCTGTTTTTTCTCTAGCTCCTTTATGTGTAAGGTTAGCTTTTGTATTTGAGTTCTTTCCAGTTTTTGAATGGATGCTTGTATTGCGAAGAAACAAACAATCCAATCATGAAATGGGCAAAAGACATGAACAGAAATCTCACAGAGGAAGACATAGACATGGCCAACATGCACATGAGAAAATGCTCTGCATCACTTGCCATCAGGGAAATACAAATCAAAACCACAATGAGATACCACCTCACACCAGTGAGAATGGGGAAAATTAACAAGGCAGGAAACAACAAATGTTGGAGAGGATGTGGAGAAAAGGGAACCCTCATACACTGTTGGTGGGAATGTGAACTGGTGCAGCCACTCTGGAAAACTGTGTGGAGGTTCCTCAATCAGTTAAAAATATACCTGTCCTACGACCCAGCAATTGCACTGTTGGGGATTTACCCCAAAGATACAAATGCAATGAAACGCCAGGACACCTGCACCCCGATGTTTATAGCAGCAATGGCCACGATAGCCAAACTGTGGAAGGAGCCTCGGTGTCCATCGAAAGATGAATGGATAAAGAAGATGTGGTTTATGTATACAATGTAATATTACTCAGCTATTAGAAATGACAAATACCCACCATTTGCTTCAACGTGGATGGAACTGGAGGGTATTATGCTGAGTGAAGTAAGTCAGTCGGAGAAGGACAAACATTATATGTTCTCATTCATTTGGGGAATATAAATAATAGTGAAAGGGAATATAAGGGAAGGGGGAAGAAATGTGTGGGAAATATCAGAAAGGGAGACAGAACGTAAAGACTGCTAACTCTGGGAAACGAACTAGGGGTGGTGGAAGGGGAGGAGGGCGGGGGGTGGGAGTGAACGGGTGACGGGCACTGGGGGTTATTCTGTATGTTAGTAAATTGAACACCAATAAAAAATAAATTTAAAAATTTTTTTTTCCTCAGTTTAAGCATTACGAATCTGAAAGTAGTCTTGAAGTTCTTCATTTAACATAAATAACATAATTAACATTTATTGTCATCTGAATGTTAGAGAAAAAACTGGCAACCGTTTGGGGTACTATTTGTACTTATTCATAAGTTTAAGCTTTCCCTTGACATATGGTAAAATACACAGTTATCATTTTAAAATAAGAAAACGCAGTTATTTCAAGTTAAAAGGAAAAGGATAAAAAAAAACTGAAAAATATTGATTGCTTCTGACTACGTGATTTCTTGATTAGTTTGAATGTAATATGTCATTGTAGTACATGTGGTAATTTCAAATGCGAGTCAGTTTTACAGCAGGAATAACATTAACTCAACTAACATTAATTTCACTGAAAAAAAAAGAAAATATAGGAACAAGCATTGTGATGACTAAAATGTAAACAAATGTCCCTTCAAAAACATTAGATCATGTTTTTTTTCAAAAGAGAAGAAACAATTTTATGCTAAAATTTTAAAAAGCAGTAGGGATGAATTGCATATTTCACATATATAATTTGAAGAACGAGAAATATTTTTTACAATGTTCACATTTTGCTTTGAATTGAAGCCTGGGGTATAAGTGGCATGATCATATGAGCCATGAAATGTTTAGAAATGAATATCTATCTGTGTATGTATGTGTGTTTATGTCTATATGTTTACTTTTGTTATTATTTCGGTATAAATGCAGAGCAAAAATATTTGCCTAAGGCAGAGTACACATATTCCAATTTGATTTTCAATAGTAAATAATTTGTTTAAAAATATATGATACTGTTTCTAATAGTATAAGCTGTTTAGGAAATGAGAATTAAAGGAAACAAACAAACCATTATAACAATGAGTTTTCATGATAGCTATGCTAATAAATTATTCTTTTATTTGTATTATGTGTTCCAATTGCTTTTTACTTCCATGTCCTCTTCGTTCATTGACATTCTTCTGCATTAAGGAAGAAATTGAGCTAAAAGGCTCAACAAATATTTATTGCACTTGCTTCCAGTCATCTACCTAATGTCTTTCCTCTTCTCTCATATAATTGTTATGCCCAAAAATCTGCTTTAAACCTTCTGATGGAGTATCCCAATAGGTTAAGATTTCCTTCTTGATAAATGTTGAGCTATTTCAATGAGCATCACACTTTATAAAGAGGTAAAGTGAACCAGTCCTCTGTCCAGTTATATTCAATGTCCTAGCTGTTCCCAAGTGATTATATTATTTTCTGTGTTTCTTTTAACATTTTGCTAATAGATACTTTGACATTTTTCTTACCCCTTTATGACTGTACAATCTTCAAGTCCTCCTGTCACTCTAAAGTTTGCATTAATTCAGGCTCAAGCTTTTTCCTCCTGTCAACATCATGAATATACACTATGAAATTGAGCATTTATTCATATACTTTCATATAGTTCTTTGTCTCCATGCATTTATTGTTACTAGTTTAATACATCAACCATCTCCTGCTTCTAATGGAATCTCTTCATTTTTTTTAAGATTTTACTTATTTATTAATGAGAGAGACACACACACACACACACACAGAGAAGAGAAGAGAGAGAGAGAGAGGCAGAGACACAGGCAGAGGGAGAAGCAGGCTCCATTTAGGGAGCCCGATGTGGGACTCAATCTCAGGACTTCAGGACCATGCTCTGGGCTGAAGGCAAGCACTAAACCGTTGAGTCATCCAGGGATCTCTAAAGAAATCACTTCAATGTTCAGTTGCCACTCTAACCAGTAAAAGAATCCCATAGCTAACTAAACATGTAGATTAGATATAACATCTGAATTCAAGAAAATTATACTTAAAAAAGGATCACTCAAAACATTTCTCCATATCACTAGAAAGTAGATAAATGAGCATATAGAAGGAATGCAATAAACCAGTAATGATTTTTTTCATAATTTAAGCAAATGAGTATCAAATTCTAATATAAAATAACATTATAAAAGCATAATGACATATGGGCAAGTATTTTGGTTCTTGAATTAGAGATGGATTTAGTCCTAAAAAATAGCATGCATTTTTTCCCTTTATTTCTGAAATAATATATTTCTGAAACCTTTGGATAGAAATCTGACTTGGTTTATAATGTCATCTGTGTAAGAGGGTGTTACAAAGGATTTATGATAGGATTTGGGTTTTGGTTGGGTGATTTTGGAGACTGTCCAAGGAAGCAGAGGTTGGCATTGTACAGGGTGCTGGTAGGATGCAGACACAATTCCAACAAATCTTACTTCTGGGAAGGCACATTAGAGTGAAGCTAAACTGTAATTTGTAAAGATGCATCATTTAATCATTCCTACTGTCCCTGGGAGGGGAGGTTTTATATTTTGTGTCTTGGAAAATATATACAACTTATGTTTGTTCAATAATCTCTTATGTGATTACAGAATGCTGTGGGTTTTGTCGTAGTCTATCATGGTCACAGAATGATCTTTTCTGATGTTGATGTTTTGTGAATTATTTTCAACAGGAGAACAATAGAGCCTAGCTGAAGTAGCAGGCCAGCTCCTGAATGTCAGGTACAGCCTTGCTCCTTCTCAATAACATAGTTTAAAAGGAGTAAATTTATTTTTATTTTTATTGCAAGAAATACTGTGATTAATTCTACAGACAAAACACCAGGATGCTCAGAAATAAATCAGGCTTTATCTGAAAGATACAGATAGAAGAGGATTTTGGATATGGCAACCAGAGGCACTTATTTTTAAAAAAACACAACTCACAAATAAATGTTTATTTGAATGCCAGTACTGTAATTTTCTTTTGCTTTTGTTTAGCACCAGATATATATTATGATTAATTATGATTCTCATGTTCTCATGGCATAATTCTATTTTCATAAAGTGTTCTCCTTATAGCTCCTTAGATGAACTCATTCAAGATGTGGAAACAACCAGTAATTGATTTAACAGCTTGGATTTAGCACTTTTGCTTTAGTGGTATCATATAAATTCCTTCCTAAAGACATGTTATGGTTATGGTGCTTGAAATTAAATCTGGTATTGTATTTGTGTAGCATGGGTTATTTATTATTGTAACATTTGGAATGAAAAAATTAAGGCAGACGGGGCACTTGGATGGTTCAGTGGTCGAGCATCTGCCTTTGGCTCAGGGCATAATCCCGGGGTCCTGGGATCAAGTCCTGCATCAGGCTCCCCATGGGGAAACTGCTTTCTCCCTCTGCCTATGTCCCTGCCTCTCTCTCTCTCTGTGTCTCTCATGAATAAATAAAAGTCTTAAGAAAAAAGAGTTTCAGTTATTAAAAGAAAAATATCAAAAAAAAAAAGAAAAATATCACTAATTTTTAATGACAACTAGTTAAATTAGCACAATAGAAAAATAAATCTGTGAACCAGAAATAAATATTCTGTCTTTAATTTATATATAAATATATATAAATATATATATATACAGAAGCAGCATAAAGAAGAGGCATATATAAATTTTACTTATAAAAATTCCTTTGAAAGGGTGTATATAATTTTACAAATTGATGTTGTTCACTACTTATTAAGTGTCTTGTATTTGAATTTTTGGATCATTATTTCCTAGACACCATGATTTGAGGATGAATATTTCCACACATTTTTCAGTGTATATCCACATGTATTTTGCCAGTGACCCTTATGCAATGCCTTATACACTGTTTCTTCAAAGGCTGATTTTTTAAATTAATTCTACATTGTTTTAAAATTAATGAATCTTAGATGGAAAATAAAATCATTTTAACTTTTAAAAATTCCAGAATTGCAATCATTTGTAAATTTTCTAATTTCCAAAAATTATCATCAATAATATATCCATACTTTAAAACTTGCCAATATTTTTTGCCAATATTTTATTTAATATTTTACACATGTGATCTGGCCCAGAAAATTCTAATATAGCACAATTTTAATTTCTTTAAGTAGTATTGTGGATTTTGTTTACTTGTTCACTTTTTATTGTTGTGTTGGACAGTTACAATATGCCATTTCTCTGTGTTAATGTTTTGTTATTTCTTTTTGGTGATAAGTTTTTTTATTCTCTGACCTCTTAACATTTATGCTAAAGGTATTAGAGAAAAAGTAAAAGTATATCTCAGGTTTCTGCCTTATCTGTATAAATTTAGAAGAATTGGCTCTAGCAAACATTCTATACTCAACATGGGCTTGAACTCATGACCCCAAGATTAAGAGTCAAATGCTCTTCCAACTGAGTCAGCCAGGCATCCCTCTAGCAACTGTTCAAAATCTTTGGGTCCAGCAGAAGATGTAGGCTATTTGAAGGAAAGATTTGTCTTTAAATTTCCAACATTTACTATAAGACTTGCCTTATAGCAAGTGTTGTCCACCTAATTTACTTATAATCCCTGAATAAAACACATAATTGATAATTTTCATAATTACTTCTGTTAATAATGATTTAATAGCTATATATGATACAATATACTTTAAACATGTTATTAGACTTCAAGATAATGCAGAATTTTATATTTGATTTAAAAACAATCTGTCTGATTGGCAGAGGAGAAGGAGGTAGGGAGATGGGCAAAATGGGTGAAGGGCAGTGGGAAATAAAGACTTCCAGTTATGGAATGAATAGATCATAAGAATAAAAGATAAATCATAGAATATATAGTCAATGGTGTTTCAACAGCACTGTGCAGTGACAGATGGTAGCTACACTTGTGGTAAGCATAGCATAACATATAAATTTGTCAAAACACTTTGATGTATACCTGAAACTAATGTAATATTGTATGTCAACTAAACTTCAATAAAAAATAAATTTAAAAATCTGTCAGTGGATTTAATTACATTTAATTAATATGAATTTACATTTGAACAAATGATGCAATATCTAGTATAAATTAATGTGTCACCCATTCTAATCAAACTCTAATAAAAAATAAGGTATAGAAACACTGAGCACTTATATGCAAAGAGTAGATACAGATAGATGAAAAGGAATTAATTTTTGTTTCTTCTCTTATTCCATTTCCAATCTAATCTTCTCTAATTCAGTAAAAGCCACCATTATCCCTGTAGTTGTTGATCAGTAACCCAAGAAACATGTTTGATTTTTTCCCTATCCACATCTAAATAAATTAAACCCTAGCATTATATATGCAAACTATATTTCATATCCATCTCCTTCTCAACACACCACAGTCATTTAATCCAAACCACTGTTTGCATCCACCTGGTCTATTACAATCTTATCCCAACTTTTTCACTGTCTTCTTATCCATCGGTTCTCCTCCCTCAAAAACATAATATATAAACTAGATGACATAAATTTTCACCTTAAAATCCTTCAATATACTTCCATTGAACTCATAGTAAAATTCAAGTCCCTTACCACAATCAACAGAAGCCATCATGATCGACCCTTTGCTATTTCTAAAACTTCATTTTAGGGGTGCCTGGGTGGTTCAGTTCATTGAGCAGCCAAGTCTTTTTTTTAAAGATTTTATTTATTTATTCATCATAGACACACAGAGAGAAACGCAGAGACACAGTCAAAGAAATAAGCAGGCTCCATGCAGGGAGCACGATGTGGGACTTGATCCAAGGACCCCAGGATCATGCCCTGGGCTGAAGTCAGACGCTTAATCACTGAGTCACCCAGATGTATCCAGCATCCAACTATTGATCTCAGCTCAGGTCTGGATCTCAGGTGGAGCCTTTAAAAAGATAAAAAATAAAATTAAAAAAATAAATGAGACATCATTTTACTTAATCCTCACTCTTTACTACTGTCCAGCCACATACTGTTCCATTAGTTTCTTGAATAAATCAATTTAAACTGAAATTTTTATTGAAGTGAAAGTAGGTTCAAATTCAGTGTAACAAATAATTCACAGAGACCCATGGACTCTTTACAAAGACTACAAATGTCCCAATGGTAACATCCTGCAAAATTATAGCATAATGTTACAACCATGATATTGACATTGATACAATCCATCATTATATGTTGCATTTAGTTCTATCATATATATTTTTATCATACAATTTGTGCAAATTTGTGTAAATTTATAGCTTTATGCAATCATCACAGAAAAGATACAGAATAGTTTCATTACCACAAACGTACCATATGTTACCCTTTTATAATCAAGCCTATCTCCCACCCACTAGGCCATCTGCCCCATATCTATCCATTGTCAAGCACTAATTTGTCCTTCATTTCTAAAATCTTTTCCTTTTCAAAATGTATGTAAGTAGAATCATATAGTAAGTAACACTTTGGGATCACTTTTTTCATTAAACATTCATCCTGGAGATTCATCAAGAAGCTGTATGGATCAAAGTTTGCTCCTTTTTTATTGATGATTCCAGGTTAGAGGTTAGGGAAAAAATGCTATGAATGTTACTGTACAGATTTTAGTGTGAATATACATTTTCATTTCACTTAGATAAATTTCCAAGACTGCAATTGCTGGGTTATATGGGAATCATGTATACAGCTTTATAAGAAACTACCAGACTATTTTCCAGAGGAGCTGTAGCATTTTGCATTCTCATCAGCAATGAATGAGTGATCCAGTTTCATTGTAGCCTTCCTAGCACTTGGTGTTAATACAATATTGTACTTTTAGTCATTCTGATAGGTTTTTTGTGCATTTTCTTATTGTGATATACTTTACATTTTCCTTTTGGCTAATAATATTTTAACATGTTTTTGTGATGAGCTGTATATATCTCTTCATCGAAACTGAATTGTTTGCTCTTGTTTGTAACACTCTGGGAGCCCTTTTTGAAGTTTAAACACCAGTCATTTCTTGTACATATAGCCTGTGAATATTTTCTCCCATTGTCTTGTATTCTATAGAATACTGTTTAAAAACCAATGTTCTTGATGTTTTAACTCAAAAGATTGCTTGATTGTAGTAGAAATAATTGTGTTTAAAATGTTTAATAATTTTGTATATATATCTCAGTTTTAAACCTTATAGTTTTGTGTGGATATATCACAAAACCATAAGGTTTATATATACGCATATATATATATACATAGGTACGTGTATGCATATATATATACACATGCACAGTGGTTTTAAACCTTTACCTATTGTTGTGTGTGTGTACGTATATATATACATATATTATATTATATATGTGTGTGTGTGTGTGTGTTTTAAATCTTTACCTATTCAAAGTGACACTGGGAAGTGGATAGTAGGTATGATTGAAGAGCAAAGAAAATTGACTAAACAGAGGTTGAGTAACGAGGTTTTTAGGGAAGAAGTATTAAATATATTGAAAGCAGAAATAGAGATGTATTAGCAAATATACAACTTCTTTTACTGATTGGCTGAGTAAATTTGTCATTTAGTTACTGCAATTATCCTAAGAAAAATGCTATTGCTTTCTTAGAATGCTAGGAGAGATCTTTCTTCAAAATTTTCACTGCAACAATCATTTTGAAAATTGCTCAAGTGGATTAGTTGTGAGCTTTGTAAATTTTGGGGAGTGCAGCCAAGATCTTGAATGTCCAAAATGTCAATGTGCCAGCTTTAGTGTCAGCCATCTAGAGGCAGATAAATAACATGGATGACACTTTAGGCATTCTTTATTCCTTCTAAAGAGTTGAATGTATGGTTTTCTTTCCTTAAACACGGAAGTGAAGGACCTGAAGTCATTTTTACCTACCGACAAGACTGAACACAGCCTGCTTCACTCCCTGGTCCTTGTTTCTTTTGAAATTGTGTTGTGTCCTTTTGGGAGTTTAGTCCTTGAGAAAGTTACCCACCTCCCTCCTTCAATGTTTTGCCTGTTAGTGGTCTCTCCTTTCCACATGCTGTCTTCCTTAGCTACACTTTCTGTGTAGTCTCATACCAATCTCATGTTTTAATCTTATCAATATGTCAATTATTAGCATGTTTACTTTTCAAATCCCAAATTCACTCTTAAACTACATTTTTATATTACTTGCTTGACATTTCTCTTTGTATTTCTAATAAGCAATCCAAACTTAACACACCAAAAATATAAACCTCTAAACTTTTTCTTTCTCAGAATATCTTATATCATTAAATGGTGCCACTTTCCTCCAGATCATCAAGTCTCAGTCCTATGATTAATTTTTGACTCACTCATTCTTTTATTCAACAAATAAATATTATTGGGAATTTAATTTGTGTCACATTTTTTCTCCGTCTCCAGGCACCATATCCAAATAAGCCTTCAAAATATATTCCAAATATATACAAATTTCCCATTGTCTTTACCATTGCAGTGGACAAGGCTGCAATAACTGCTCACCAGGGTTGATGCATATAGCATTCTGACCACCATTCTTACTTTCCGAGAGTCTATTCTCAATATCCAGCATGAGCTTTTACGACCATACATTAGATCCAATTATTTTCTTGTCTCTGACCATATGATTTTAGCAATAAAATTATTTTCTTATTTTATCAGTGTTTAAATTTACCAATTAAATAGAATGGAATTAACATGCTAGTCTTTCACTCTAAGCCACAAAGCTCTATATAATCTGTCCCTGTGTCTTTCTCTCAACTTCATCATTGATTTTTATCTGAATTGCTCACTCTGCTTCTACAACAACAAGCTTGATTTCCACAAACAATCCCAAATTGCTTCAGACCTGAAACTAAAATGCTTCTTCCACGTTTTAAAAAGTTATATACTTCTGGTCATTCAGGTCATGGCCTAAGTGTGTGCCTCCCTGGACAGGCATGAGTAAAAATCCAGATATCTGACCCATGTTTACTAACAAGTTAGAGTGAGACTCACTTTTCATTTATATCTTAAATCACCATGGAATCAGATGCACTGAGTTCAAAGCTGCCTAATATTTTTTAATGCTTATCTACAATTAAGTTACTGGAATAAGTATAGGCCTTTATAGCAGCAGTATTTTTAAAAAGCTAACAATTACTCAACACCTACTATGTAGCAGCACTGTCCTAGTTATTTTACAATGATTATCTCAGTTAATTTCTGTGAGATGAAAATTGTGAGTTAAGAAGGTTTTTGTTTGTTTTAATCTATTTTACAAAGGAAGACTAATGTTCAGATTGATTAATTAGCTTGAATAAAATTCTTCAGGGAATAAAATGTGAAGTTGCATTTGACCAAAAACAGCTATTGTTCATAATCATTAATCTTTCTTGAATATAGCCAGGTGAATTTGCAAGATTCAATCAAACTTTAATATTATCTATTAAAGCCATTGATTTTAATGATACTCTTACTTCTTAGATGATATTAATGCTCATTGTAGAGCATTAATGCTCATTATATTTCCAAAATTGAACATTAAGGGAGCTTGCAATGAGAATTTTATTTACTTTTCTTTTTCTTAAATGCAAATAACCTCTAAGAATAAGTCTTCAGTTCTTAATTCTCCATTTGTCCACATAAATTTTATCTCTACACTAAACAATATCAAGCTTCTCTATCTACTCAATTTTTTCCAACTGACCTTTTTGTAACAAATGCAAATTCAGCAAGGCCAAAACAAGCTATCACTTTTATCTCAAACTACTATTTCTAATATTCTTTTGTTAGGGAATAGTATTTATCATACATTTAGTTATGCCAGTAGAGACTTTAACTCTTCAGATAGACTTGTCAATATCATGTGCATACATTATTTGAACTTTGAACTTATTGTTAATTTCTTTCTATCATTTGTTTTTTAGATGATTGATCACTTTCTTTTTTAATACAATTCTAGATCTGGAATGCGTCTCAAGTTTTTCTTTCTTTCCTGTCCATAAATGGTTTATTGCCTAAAGTTCAACCATTTAAACTATAATAATTTGTATACCAGCATTCTTCCTGTGTAATTATGTACTCACCTAATTTTTATTAAAATATTTAGAATGCAAATGTTTTGTTAATATAATCAATGGAAATCTATTTCAATTGCCATAGAAAAGATTGTGAAAGCTTTGCTACTTTTAAGAGAGTCTTTTCTGTTCATCTTTCATTCCTCCCCAATCTCTCTCCACTTATTTCTTTTCCGGGGTAGGGGGTGGATTTATGAGTCTACTTTGAGGAACACAGTAGAAGTAGTTTGGTCTCTTTCTTCTTCTCTTCTGAACAGAGAAAATATATTGTTGCTTTGCTATCTCTATGTCATATGATTTACAAGAACATAATCTTTTTTTTAAGATTTTATTTATTTATTCATGAGAGACACAGAGAGAGAGAGAGAAAGAGAGAGAGACAGAGAGAGAGAGGCAGAGACACAGGCAGAGAGAGAAGCAGGCTCCATGTAGGGAGCCCCATGTGGGACTCGATCCCTAGACTCCAGGATGATGCCCTGGGTGGAAGGGAAGTGCTCAACCACTGAGCCACTCCGGCGTCCCTACAAGAACATAATCTTATCTGGGGGGAAATTCTGAAGAGTTTTGAGTGATAATTTCAAGTAGAATTGATATTAAGATCTGGCTCATTGACCAGAAATTTTGAGAAAGAGATTAAAAGTGGATTCAGCAAGGGGCACTTAGGTGGCTCAGTGGTTGAGTGGCTGCCTTTGGCTCAGGTCATGATCCTGGGGTCCTGAGATCGAGTTCATCATAAGGCTCCCTGCAGAGAGCCTGGTTCTCCCTCTGCCTATGTCTCTGACTCCATCTGAGTCTCCCATGAATAAATAATTAAAATCTTAAAAAAAAAGTGGATTAACCAAAATAAGAATTATAAGGTTAAAAAGTGTAGCAACAAAGATGATAGATTTAGTAACGGTCATGTTGTACTTAGGCTACCTGTAAGAGATTCATGTGCACATATTTAGGATTATATTTGATGTCTAGATAAAGGTTGAACCTTTTGAATCAAGTAAAAGCCCAATTAGAACAATAAGAATATCACAGAAAAAAAGTCAATAGAAACTATCCTAGGGCTTACTACAGGGTGAGTAATTGGTTTTAGAGACAAGGAACTGATTTGTATAAACAAGGCTACACACAGACATTAGTCACACATGAATTGTGAACAGAATTTGGTAAAACTCTGGCCATACAGACCCAAGCATGTGGGTCAAGGGAGTCTTTAAAATGTAAATTGATATATTTTGACTTTAGACTTCAGAGGCACAGCTTAATATGTATATAAGAAAAAATGAGGTGAGAAAGATTTTTATATTTATTTTTGTATATATACATGTATATATATACATTTTTTTTTTTTCTGAGCCAGGTCTGTGTTCAGATTCTTGAGAGTGCAGCTGTGATACAGAATACTAATATGTGATGTTCTCACTTTCAGCAGTCAATGACAGTTGACAGGCACCAGAATAGCTGCCTCCAAATCTGTTCTTGTTTTGTGTAATTTTGGGCTACATTCAGATCTCGTGATTCATGCTTTTATATACAGGGTTCATGTGTTTCTCCACCGCACTTGTCCCGGGATGGCTCTGACCAAGACTTTAGATCCTGGGATGCAAATAGGAACTTCTCCAACAGAAAGATGGTAATAAAACAAAACAAAACAAAACAAAACAAAACAACAAGATTGGAATTCTTAATTTAAAGGGAATTAAGAATTCTTAATTTAAAGAGAATTCATAATATAAAAACAGGTACATTGGCCAGAAAGTATAGGAAATTACAGTGACTTTTTACACTTAATTTTAGAAGCTTTTGTTATCTTCCATCATGTTGGAGGGAAAAAATTAGTGGACAGTAGTCAACTTTCCTGAAATACTTTTGTGGACATCATACAAAAACAATATACCAGGATTCATATTGTGACACACACACAAGAAGGAATCAAATACAGCTGATAAATCAAATATAGCCTGCCACAACAGGCTTCCACAAACTGAAAAAAAAAAAAAAAAGTTAATAGAAATACATGGTCAAAAAAGTAGTCCTCACAAAATTCTAAGAACTCATACTTTACCTCCATTAGTACCCTCAATTTAGAAATCAGCTGAACTGTTTTTCCATCTTAAACAAGTCAGAACTTGTTTGGAATCATATTTCACAAATCTAATGAATTTTATAGCAATATGTGTATCTCTAAATACACGGTGTTCAATATTGCACTGGACTGAGGTAATAAGAGCCAGAGATGTAGATGGTCATTGAAAGTTTTTGAATATTCTGGATAAAAAAGAATGACTCCTTAAATAAGGAATTAATGAGGGCTATCACTATTTTAGATTTACTTACTTCGAAAGAATTTGGAATGTCTTAGTTTCATTTAGCTGTAGGACTCAACATCATTTTCTTCTAAATCAGAAATGGTGATAGACAAGACTGGTGCTATATGCTTATGCAATCCCATATGCACAATCTCATAAATCTCATCATACTTGCATAGCTCTATTAATTAAAGGAAAGTCATAGGTCTTGCCTACAATCCATGAGAGGAGATTACACAGTGGATCAACTCCAGACTATGGAAACACTTGTGCCACTTTAACATCCACCCCTCTACACTTTCCTATATCATAATTACCTTATCTCTATTATCCTATTTTGATGTCATCACTTGACCTGACATTAAAAACCTGCCAGATTTCATACCTGGTTTTCATATCGAAACTTACAGCACTAATTGTAAGCAAAGGTATTAATCACTTAAATAGAAACTGTGTAGAACTTCAAAGAGGTAATATTTAATCTTATGTGATCATGTGGAAAAATGGGAAATATTCCATTTTAACTGCAAATCTTGAAAGACACTATTTTTCAATATTTCTTAAAAGTTATTACTATTTTTTTTAGGTATCAGATTTTTAAAAGACCCAAGGAGCACAATTCTCTGATGTGAATAAAATTAAAAATGAGTTTAAAATGCTTACTGAATGGGACGCCTGGGTGGCTCAGCGGTTGGGCGCCTGCCTTTGGCTCAGGTCGTGATCCCCGGATCAAAGATCGAGTCCCGCATCGGGTTCCCTGCGAGGAGCCTGCTTCTCCCTCTGCCTATGTCTCTGCCTCTCTTCTCAATCTGTATCTCTCATAAATAAATAAATAAATCTAAAAAAAAATAAAATGCTTACTGAAATATCTTTAAGGCTGAAGTGATATTAAGGATTTATTTTATTTATTTATTTTATGCCCCCTTTTTAATTAGCACGTTCAATTGTAAGGTAAACTGTGCTTTGTCTTTCTTAAATTACCTAGAAAGGGGAACCATATTTGCACTTAGATCTATGTGTATATCAGCCTACCTTTATAAAGTATATTGGGTTATATTTTATAACATTTATATAATCGACATTATTAGAGCTTCAGGCAGTTTTATGAAAGAAATGCTGAATCAGAGGTAAACATGGGAAATCATATTATACCTAATTATATAAAGAAGAAATTAAAGTGTCCAAACTGTATTCCTTATATGTCTGCTTAATTTTTTTTTAATTTTCAAATTAAATACAGCTGTAAAAAGCTGAGACACTTATTGCTTCATGAATAAGCATATTATTTATATTAAAATCAAATAATTGTTAAATTTATTTGTTTAATTAAAGCTAAATTAACATTATAAGAAAAATGTAAAACCATTTGGAAATAGTACTGAATATAACTTATGATAAAGAAAATCTCTCAAACAATAGTGTATCTATTTGAATAATGGTGCCCTTATTTTCTATCCTTAGCTTCTATTTGAAGATCCAGATACTATATAGATAATAAAGTATATAGATTTCCAACATACCACCAATCTACCATAGTCACTGTAATATGGATGGTTGCTATTAAGAGAGTGAGATGTCATCTGGGTTAAGTACCCTTGACTTTAATAATATAAAGTGAACAAATGAGATTAATCTTGTAATCACAATCATTAATAAATATATATTTTAACCACCAGTGAAATTAGTGATGAAACATCTTAAGTTAAAAAAAATAAGTGGAAAATTGGTGCGATTTAAGAGAATGAAAAGACAAGCCGCAGTCAGGAGAAATTGCTTATAAAATGTATACCTGAGAAAGGACTGGTTTCCCAAATTTATACATAAATTTTAATACTCAATAATATTTTTTAATTTAAAATGGGCAAAAGATATTAATATACACCTCACCAGAGCAGATATTCAGATAGCAAATAAGCATATGAAAAGTTGTTCAATATCATGTCATCAAAGAATTGCAAATTTTGACAATAATAGTACCATTGCATACCAACTAAAATGGTGAAAATCCAAGAAAACCAATAACATCTAAACCTGAGGCAATAGGGACTCTTATTTGCTGCTGATAAAAGTGCAAAATGGCACATCAAGTTTGGAAGACATTTTGGCAGCTTCCTACAAAGCTTAGCATAGACTTAGCATATACTTAGCATAGGCTATGAACTTCAGTCCAATAATCACACTCCTTGGGATTTACCCAAATGAGTTGAATACTTATATCCACACAGAATACTTGCCCATGAATGTTTATAGTAATTAACAAAACTTTGAATTAGCCAAGTAGGATAAACAAATTGTAGTGCATCCAGACAATGGCATATTCTTCAACAATGGAAAGAATGAGCTATTAAATCACAAAGAGGCATAAAGAAAATTGAAATGCATATTGCTAAGTGAAAGAAGCCAACTTTAAAAGACTATATACTGCATGATCCCAACTTAAGAAATTCTGGAAAGAGCAAACTATGGAGACAATAAAAAATCAACAGTTACCAGGGTTCTGGGGAGAGGGGGGGAGATGAGTAGGTGGAGCACAGGGAATTTTTTTAGAATGGTGAAATGATTTTACATGATACTGTCATGGTGGGTACACCTGGAGTATATGAAAAGCCAAGAGTGAACATTAATGTAACTATGGACTTAGCTAATAGTAGTTCATCAATATTAGCTCATTAATTTTAGCAATAAGTCAAAGTGTTGATAATGGAGACATCTGGGGGATGGGTGAGAGGATTACATAGGAACTTGTGTACTTTTCGCTTGGCTTTTATAAAAACCTAAAACTTCTCTAAAAATAGTCTTTTTACTATATGAAAAAAAAATGGTGTGATTTGAGTTTTCTAAATTTCCTTACTGTACTTCTTCATATTTATATCCTCCTTGAACCCTTCTTGTTTTTTAGGATTTTTTAAAATCGAAATATAGTTGATACACAATGTTACATAAGTTTCAGGTGCACAGCATATTGATTCTATAGTCTATATGTTATGCTATTCTTCTAGCCCTTCTTATTGAGACTAGATTTTACTGATTTCTCAGCTGTAAAATAAAAATTTGATTATTATATAAAATTGAGTATATTTACTTAAAGCTCTTAAATATTTTTAAAGCTTTTTTTTTCAAATTTATATCACTTATCTCAATGTTAGCTCAACATGAAAGCAAAATAAAGACTATTTTATATGTGCAAAAGTTGAAAGTATTTGTTACCAAAGAAATGAACTAAAGAAAATGCTAAAGGAAGTACTCAGCCAAAGAGGAAAATTTTAAATATCTGGATACATATAAAAGATTTATCTCTCACTTATAATACCTTCTCAAAAATAACTGACTAGTTAAAGTAAATATAATAATAATAATAATAATAATAATAATAATACCTTGTGAGGTTTATAAGATAAATAGAATAAAGTCTTGATGGCAGTAGCTTAAAAGCTGAAAGATGGAAAGGCAATGTACTGATTAGGAGAAAATATTTGCAAATGATACATCCAATAAAGGATTAGTATAAAAAATATATAAAGAACTGATACAACTCAACACTTAAAAAACAAATAAACCAATTTAAAAATGAGCAGAAGAAATGAACAGATATTTCTCCAAAGAAGACATCCAGATGGCCAACAGACGTGTAAAAATATGATCAATATCATGAATCATCAGGGAAATGCAAATCAAAACTACAATGAGATAGCACCTCACACCTGTCAGAATGGCTAAAATAAAAAACACAAGAAACCAAGTTGGGGAGGATGTGGAGAAAAAGGAACCTTGTGCATTGTTGGTGGGAATGCAAACGGGCACAGTGACTGTGGAAACCAGTATGGAGTTTCCTCGGAAAATTAAAAATAGAACTACCCTATGATCCAGCAATTGCTGCTTTACAAGGTATTTACCCCCAAAATGCAAAGACACTAATTCCAAAGGATACTTGTACCCATATGTGTATAGCAGCATTATTTACAATATGCAAATTATGAAAGCACCCCAAATATCTATTGATAGAGGAATGGATAAAAAAGAGATGGTGTGTATACACACACACACACACACATATATATGGTATATACTATTATATGGTATATGCTATATATGATATATATATATATAGCAACAATATAGATGGAACTAGAGAGTATAAAGCTAAGTGAAATAAGTCAGAGACAGACAAACACAATATAATTTCACTCACATGTGCAATTTAAGAAGCAAAACAAATTAACAAAGAAAAAAGAGAGACAAACCAAAAGACAGGCTTTTTTTAAAAAAGATTTTATTTACTTGACAGCACAGGCAGGGGGAAAGGTAGGCAGAGGTTGAGGGAGAATAAGGCTGTCTGCAGAACAGGTTGCCCAATGAGGGACTCAATCTCAGGACCCTAGGATCATGACCTGAGCTGAAGGCAGATGCTTAACCAAGAGGCACAGATTCTTAACTATAGAGAACAAATTGGTGATAATCAGAGAGGAGGCAAGTGGGAAGAAGGGGAAAATAGGTGAAGGGGATTAACAGTTCATTTATCATGATGAGCACTAAGTAACGTATAGAACTGTTGAATCACTGTATTTTATACCTAAAATGAATATAGCACTGCATGCTATCTATAGTAGAATTGAAATTTTAAAAAGCTACAGCTGATAAGCCAAGAAGGGATAAAATGCAATCATTAAAAATACTTAATTCAAAAGAGTTGGGAAAAAGAGGAACAAGAAAGATGAGGCAAATAAAAACAAATGGTAAATGGTAGATTTAAACCTAAATATATTTTAAAAATCACATTAAAATGCACCAATTTGGGGATCCTTGGGTGGTGCAGAGGTTTAGCGCCTACCTTTGGCCCAGGGCGCGATCCTGGAGACCCGGGATCGAATCCCACATTGGGCTCCTGGTGCATGGAGCCTGCTTCTCCCTCTGCCTGTGTCTCTGCCTCTCTTTCTCTCTCTCTGTGACTATCATAAATAAATAAATTAAAAAAAATAAAAATAAAATAAAATGCACCAATTTAAAAGCAAAGCTTATCTTGAATTCTGCACACAGCATGGAATTTGCTTAAGATTCTCTCTCCCTCTCCCTTCCCCCCTCCTTCTCATGTGTTCGCTCTCTCTCTCTCTCTCAAATAAATGAGTAAATATCTAAAACTAGAGATTATCAGCTATAAATAAGAAAGACTCAATTTAATGCTACCTAATAAGAAACCTGAATATGCATATACATTATAAATAAAAAACGGAGACAAGATGTACCATGTTAGCACCTATTAAGTAAACCTAGAGTGGCTTTATTACAGCAAAGAAATCAGATCTCAGGGGAAAGGATTTTGCCAAGGATAAATTAGCCATTTCATCAAGGACATAGCAATCTTAAACCCTTATGCACCTAACAACAGAGCTTCAAAATACATCTAGGAAAACTGATTGAATGGCATGAGAATTTATTACTTTCTTAGGGCTTCTGTAACAAATTACAACTAACTTCATGGCTTAATACATTTTTTTTCCTTTGTCTAAATTCTATGTCAGAGTTCCAAACTCAAGGCTTCTAATGAAGAACCTTCATTGATCTTTTCATCTGGTGGTTTCCAGATATTCCCTGGCTTGTGGCAGCATATTTCCATTCACTCCCTCTGGCTTTCTTTTCTTTCATGTGTTTGTATATCAAATATCCCTCTGCCTTTTTCTTGGAAGGATATTAATCATTGGATTCTGGGTCCACCTAGGTAATCCATGATTATCTCATCTCAAGATATTTAAATTAATTACACAAAATTGCTTTTTCCAATTGAGGTCATATTCATGAGTTCAGTTGCTTACAAGATGAATATATCTTTCTGGGGCCTCTATTTAACCCCCAACAGAGAGGGGGAGAGGCAAATCCACAAACACAGTTGGAGATTTCAATGCCTCTGTCTCAAAATTGATAGAACAAATAGGTATTAAGTTAACAAGGACACAGAAAACTCATACTATTATCCAACTTGAACTAATTGACATTTTTATAAAAATTACCTCAGCCATAGCAGAATATACATTATTTATAAGTGCATCTGGAACATCAATCCAGAGTTTCTTCTGGGCCATAAACCAAGTTTCAATAAATTAAAATTTTAAAGTTTTGAATTATACATATCATGTTCTTTGACCATATGAAAGTACATTAGAAATCAGTACCAAAAAGATATCTAAAAAATTTCCAAGCAATTAGAAAATAAATATTTCCAAACAGCCAATGTACCAAAGAACATACTAAAGTAACAATTACAAAGAATTTTACATTGAATGAAAATGAAAGCATAACATTTCAAAACTTGTCCAAAGTAGTTAACACATTTATTTGAAAGAAATACATAGCACTCAATGCCTATATTAGAAAAGAATAGACATTGTATACATTTCATTGGTGTGTGTGGAATGATATACAGACACCCCTGAAAAATGGTAAGTATCTCTAAAGAAACAAACAGAAACATAAAAGTAATAAATGGGACCATGTTTATATGCCTACACCCATTGAGAAAGAGTCTATGTGAGAATAGATCAGATTTCAATTCCTGTCAAGTTAACAGAAGCTAAAGTGCTGATTGTAGCACATGGAATGGAATTTGCCTCACTTTATAACTGGAACTTGTGCAAGGTTTCTTCATTCCTTAATGAAAATTGTGATACTGCCTCTTTTTTGGAAGTTATTATTGAATTCTATGACTGAAATGTGGTTAGTGGGAACAAAGCAGCCTCAGATATGAGACCTGTGTGAAATTGCTTTCTGACTCAAGGACGGCATCTGAGATATACTTTGCAATTTCAACAAACGAGAGCACTAAGGCATAAAAAAAATTTGGTGTTATCTTCAGAGATCTGTGGACCTGAGTGAAAGCATATCTCAAATCATGAAATAAGTCAATATGAGAGAGAGATATAGAACCCTCCAAAGAAGGGTAGCCAGGGGTGGCTCAGCAGTTTAGTGCCGCTTTCAGCCCAGGGCGTGACCCTGGAGTCCCTGGTCTGCTCACTGCTGGGAGTCTGCTTCTGCCTGTGTCTCTCTGCCTCTCTTTCTCTCTGTGTCTCTTATGAATAAGTAAATAAAAATCTTAAAAAAAAAAAAAAAAAAAAACCTCCAAAGAATCCCAAAAGCAAGTAACATTTTAAAATGAACAAAGATCATCAAATGAATTTGCAAATGCAAAACTCATTGCTGATGAAATAATCCAATATCTTGGGGGAAAAAAGTAAGCTCAATAAGCAAAGTATATCTTGATGCTCAAGAAATTAGATATAATTTTAGCTACAAAAGGGAAGTAAAAGATGAGAAGATTGAACACTTTATACATGTAAACATCTGCATGGTTAAAGGTAGACATACCAAGATTTATCAATTAATTAGGTAATCCTGAACCCGAAGTGTCCCGAATTTGACTTTAATCTTTTACTACAGGATGTGAGCCAAGAGCAATAAATATAATGGAGAAGCTGGGATCTCCATTTACCATCTGTGTTTACCATATTCCCAGGAATGTTTGTATGCTGTTTTTCCTTTCATAGATAATTTCCACTCTCCACTGATAAGAGTGAATACAAATTCCAATTTTCATATTTCACAATAGAATGTGTCACTTTGTTATAATGCTAGGTAATAAGTTGACATTGCAATTTTTCTCCAATGCTAAAATACTGACATTTACAGAGAAATTAGTTTTCCTTGGCCAAAAAAAGGGCTATTTTTAATAATTAAAAAATAGGTTTTAGTAACAAAGTACATTTAATTTAATTTAATCCATAGTGGGCCAGTATATATAGACTATATGAGATGTTGATAAAACTGCAATTTATTTCAGTTTTGAAATCATTAGACTTGATTGAGTAAACCTAATATGAAGCTGATGATTATAAATACTTGTGTTGATTAGTATGTGATTAAAAAGAAAAAGATTTGAAAACATGATTTACTTTTCTCTTTTACCATTATAAACTAAATATATGCAATTTCCTTATTCTAAAAATGTGAGCAAGGGTAAACAATTAAATTAGCTAAATGAAATATAAAATAAAACAAAGATTTTCTTCTTTTGTGACTAAATGCATACTGTGTATCTGTTGACAGATTATATGTCAAGACTGTGTGAGCTTTTTCCTATAGCAAGAAGCAATCTAATGATTTAAACTATTTGAAAAAAATGACAAAAGAAAAAAATACTTCCAGAAGGTTTTTTCTATCATCTACATATTTTATACACACTTTTGAAAAACACACACAAAAAAACCAAAAAAACAAAAACAAAAAACAAAAAAATCCACATCCACTGGAGCCATATAGATTACTATGATGAAAAAACAGCTATCACTAAATTTCTATGAGAAAATATACTAAATTAATTGCTCAAAAATAAATTATCTAATTGACTTTCAAAAATATTTATTGCCACAATGAAATATTTCCATTTAAATCTAGTTAGCAACTTTTTCTTCAATCACTAATTTCACAGAGGGTTTCATTTGAATTATATATATTTATTAACCACATTGCTGAAAATGCTCTAAGTGACAAAAGTCACAGAAGTCACAAAAGTGACTAAGTGATAAAAGGTTCGCCTATACATTCTTACTGGGCTGTGCTGTAACCTAAAATGACAAGAAACCAACACAGCATAACTATTATAAAAGTTTCGAGACTGTTTTCTAGGTTTCCCTAGTGAATATTTTTGAGTTCTTCAGAAAGAAGGAAACAATTTTAATGATATTGTAAATTACCATTTACAATATTGTGAACTATTACTTTTAAAAGTCATTACATTTTACCTCATAAAATTCAATATTGTGTTGATATATTAGCTTCAAATCTTTTAATTTCTAAATTCCTTTAACATGTAATTCCATATAATTCAAAATATTAATGGGTAACTTAATAAAGGAATCACATGTGTTAGTCATTTGCAGTTGACTCTAAATTACTTGGGGATACTCATACCATTTAAATATTTGGATTTGGATTTACCCTAACTATGTATGCATAAATGCCTTAGTACTATAAAGCCACTAACTCTGGGGCTACTGGGTGGCTCAGTGGTTGAGCATCTGGCTTTGGCTCAGGTGGTGATCTTGGGGTATTGGGATCAAGTCCCTGTGAGGAGCCTGCTTCTCATTCTCCCTCTGCCTATGTCTCTGCCTCTTTCTCTTTCATGAGAGAATAAGTAAGTAAACTCTTAAAAAAAATAAAGCCACTAACTCATTTTTTAACTGAAGAATTTTTGAGAGTCACATATCACCTGAAATAACATTGTTAACACAGTGCTTCTGCTCCTATTCAAATCAAATGATTATTTATTATGTATATTTTTAATCTGACTTAAGCAGTTGTTTCTCTATGAAACCTTATTAAATCAAGAGATTTTATAATGAAAATAGGAATTAAACCTTCTAAACTCAAAGAAAATGAATGAGTAGCTAGAGTGACAATATTTTTCTAATAATGACACAATTTGTCAAACAAGACTACTAGTTCAATTGCCAACTCAATGATTACATTGCCTCTACATATGTGGTCAAGATCCTGTTGCATGTCAGAATGAAATCTGCTATAATTAACATATTTAATTAAATTTTCAATGCTCTGAGTTGAAGATAAATAAAAGCTTTATATTATAAAAAAAAAAGGATGGTAGAGAATTGTTTATCAAGTACTGATAGTCTTTGATTCTTGCACAGCCTGGGCCTGGAATCCTTTAGGATTGTCTCTAAAGAAAGTGTTCCCAAGAGAAAATTAAGTAGTGCAATTTTAGCTACATGTCATAGATTACATTATCTTGATTTTATATTTTTCTACTTTTTAAAAATCATATACATATTATTTGTACTATTAGATCTTCTGCTGACCACTTAAGTATCATTTAAATTGGAATAAAAATTTCCCTGATGCTAATGGTGCTTGAGGGTGACTAAAAGATTACTATATTTACATTTTAATTTAAGTACTGTAAATGAATACTCATCATTATTGAATACTTGTTAAGTATACATATCATTATTATTGATTTTGTTTTGAATTTTCTCAAAATATTTTCTTATTTTTATAATCATTAAAAAGAAATAATAATCTGCATCTAAAAATAAATTATTTTTAGACAAGTTTCTTTAAGAGTTGCTATTGAACCCATGATACTTAGAGTTGCCTATGATTGTTAGTAAAAATTATCAGTGACATTTCGGTGGATGGTGAAGTCTTTTTTGATTACTATATATAAAACGGGAATATTTCCTTAGAAATTATTCCAAATTCAATACATATTTGAATAATGATTCAAGTGTTTTTTGCAAATTGATTAATCAGAAACTGAGTAAAAAATTTTATCTAAACATTATAAAACTATGAATATTTAAGATTGTATTTATTTATTTGTGAGAGACATGGAGAGTGAGAAAGAGGCAGAGACACAGGCAGAGACACAGAGACACAGAGGAAGAAGCAGGCTCCATGCAAGGAGCGCGATGTGGGACTAGATCCTGGGTCCTCAGGATCATGCCCTGGGGTGAAGATGGTGTTAAACCACCGAGCCACCTGGGCAGCCCTGAATATTTATTTATAAATTTCTTACCACTCAAAATGCTTCTGCTAAACAGAATATTTTGACAATACACGGTAGTTTTCCTAGATAGCCTAGCCTATAGTTTTTCCCAAGGATAGTTATGATATTTTTACAATCTGCATTCAAAGCTTGTCTAAAATTTAGCTGAGATTGCTTACTCACCAGGACAAAGGCTTACTTAGAAGCATTCAGATCTAGATTCAATTGACATGCATGCAGATATCTCTTCAGAGGAAAAAAAAAAAAAAGATTGTTTACTATAGAAGAAGATTAAGAAATACATTTTTAGCCACCGTAATGAGCTTGCTGAAGACAAAGTTATAACATCTTTTTGGGCAAGGGAAATGTCAGGTGGAAAAATAGGTGAAACAAAATCGAATACTAAAAATGCAGGTTTAATTACAGACTGGACTTGAGTAAAATGACACAGTGATATGTGGAGTGAAACTGATATATAAAAGCCTGTGGCTATACATTGAAGAAATATAATAACCTAGAACTCTAGTTTGATTAATTGAATGGTTGTTAAAAATAAGTACTGTGTATTTCACATAAGTTTTCCTCTTTCTTGTGTGAGGAAAACCCTTGTTCAATTATTCCTCACGGCTATACACAGAATAAAAGATTTGGGTATACATTAATTTGTAGTTGCCTGACAATGCTTAAGCCAAGGAGCTGTAGATCACATTGATGGATATCAAAGCATTGGATTACATGGGTTTTTTTGGTGTTTTGTTTTTTGTTGTTGCAAAGAAAGTGCTGTTTTCACAATGCATTGGAATTCATGACCGTAGATGTTTATTTTCCACGGAGATGTTATTATGCCACGGTAAGTATGATGCTTTTACTTACAGTGATCAGCAGTACAAAGGAAGGAAAATAAGCCTCAATTTACAGCATATGATTTTCAGACTGCTGTTTAGATTCAGTGTGGGCATGTATGTTTGTATGATTTTCCCATATCTGAGATGAGCAATATGTTTCACAAAAATTATCAGTTTTGTAATCTCCACAAAAATTTGGGACTTTTACTATTTTAGATACAGTAACTTATGAAATATTTTTAAAAGGGGAACAGAAAAAAATAAAAAAATAAAAGGGGAACAGAATGGTTACAAATTACTTCTCAATTAATAATTATTGGCATTTTCAACAGGACAGTTATTGGTTTTATGGCACTGTCTTTTGCACTTCAAGATCTTCAAAATATTCTTATCACGATTTGAAATTATATGTTCATACAAAAGCTTGCACACACATATTTATAAGAGCCTTATTTAAAATTACTCCAAATAGGTAGCAACCAAGGTACGGTTGCATAGGTGAATGGACATACAGATAGTGATGCATTTATGCATTTCAATACTATTCAGTGCTAAAAGAAATAATGAGCTATCAAGCCACACAAAGATATGGACAGAAGAGTTGAAGAAAAGATTCTGATTTAAGTAACTCTGGAGATGAAGAAAACTAAGACAAATGGCAAAAGGAACCTTATATAAACACATTGTATTTTCTACTTGGTAAAGTTTTTTCTTATGGGAGTATGAATTAACAACTCTGAAACTAAATATACTGGAATTGAACAAATTAATGAAAATGATGAGTGGTGGGAGTCAGGTTTCTCATTATTGGAGTTAAAAATTACAGATAAGCAAGGGAGAGGAAAAAAAAAAGCAAGGGAGAGGGCTAGAATGATCCATGTGGTACTGGATCAGGTGAGAAATATCAATATGAAGTCAAGATTAGCTTAATATAGCTACAGATATATACATATAGAAATATTTATATATGTGTGAATATATAGATATGTACATACTTACTGTGTAATCTGAGAAAGCTGAGAGCAATGACACTATAGTTGCAATGACTACAGCTAGTGCCCACATCATGTTTTCTAATACCATTCACCAGTGAAAAGGAGCCAGGACTCCTTGAAGAAACAGCAGATTCTCAGACTGGGGCAAGGAATATACAAACTGAGCATGGAGCATATTGCAATGCCAGAAAGTGAAGAAGTGTTAAAAAATCCACAATATATGTCAAAGGGTCACAGTTTGCGATTGAATGAGCCCCCAATGGCCAAAGAAGAAACGACTTGAACAAAAAGTAAATAACATAACTCAAGATACAAAACAAATGTCTGTAAGTCCATACAACACGAATATATGCTTAAGTAGATGACAGATGATTGATGACAGAACATAGATGATAGATGGATAGATAGATGATAGATGATGGCTAGATAGATGAGAGATAGATGATAGATGATAGATGTTAGAAAGAAAGAAAGAAAGAAAGAAAGAAAGAAAGAAAGAAAGAAAGAAAGAAAGAAAGAGAAAGAAAGAAAAAAAAAGAAAGAACGAAAAAAAGAAAGAAAGAAAGAAAGAAAGAAAGAAAGAAAGAAAGAAAGATGATAGATAGATAGATACGTGATAGATAGACAGAAGAGAACATGTCCCATGCAAAATTACAAATGATTTTGTAGATACTCAGCCTCAAAGAGGAGCAGCATAACTTCCTACCCCATAAGTGTTGGTTGTGCATAGTGACTTCATTCCAAAGAATACAGTAAAGAAAGCGAGAAAAAATAATACCTTTACAGTGGAGAAATGTGACAAACACTAGCTTAACAAGGTGATCGAGGTTAACATGCAGTGTAATGTCATGTTGATACCGTGTGCCCCTGATGATGCGTGGTGAGAATGGTCTTTTATAAAAAGTTTATAATCTTCCTCCACAAAGCCCATAAACCCTCTGTTTAATTGTAAGAAACACATCAAACAAATTCCAAACAAGGACCATTATACAAAATACTGGATCAGTGGTCTCCAAAACTGCTGCAGTCATCAAAAACTAGGAAAGGCTGAGAAACTGTCACAGTCTAGAGGAGCCTAAGTAGCAATGGCATTTTGTGGAAATAACATGCTAGTGTAGCAGAGAAGCCCTAGTTTAGAAAGCTGAAGGTGCACAGAGCAGCTGATTCCCAGAGCTCAAGTGATGTCTGCACGCAGCTGGCACAGCCACAGCAACAAGATCAAGAGGATTTTGGATAGGGCTATAATTATTTGACAGGATTTGGGCTTACATTTTTACCTCCAATAACTTGATAAATGGCTTTCTTTTTCAGTCTCTCTTAGGCAGTGTTGAAAATAGCTGTCTTGTCCCTCTATGAAGTCATTATGTAAACCAATTCAAATAATGTGTAATGTTTTGCGTATGTTGAACTTCTATTCCAATATGCCTTTTGACAGATCATCATGTTATTACTATTTTGCTTTGCTTATCGGAAATACTGACTATCATCCTGACATCTTCCATATTTCCCCAAGATAATGTGATTCTGACTTCCGTTTTGCTGTGCTTGGGATAAGACGTTTCTGCAAGTATCTATGAAGCTATTGCAGACGTATCCTTATTGGATGCCACTTCTTTCACTACTTTAATTATATCTTTCTGACTATAACAAAGTATCAGAATAAGCTACTCTTGCTTATTAACAATTCCATTTCAAAAACTTCTTGGAATTTTACTAATCTTTAACGTGAAAATATTTTTTTTCCCATCACAAAATATGCATGGGTTTACCGTTTCATATAATGATGACTATAAATACATTTCAAACTCTTGACAGTTACATAAATGACTTATGATATGCTGTGATATTGACATGAATTTAAAATATGTAGTTTAACTAAGAAATCACATTTAAGATTTTAAGAATCTGTAAAACTGTCACAGAGATATACATTTTAGAGATCATCAAACTTGCATGGGTGAAATGGATATTCTCTTCTTGGTTATTGTGCAATAGGTGGATGTATATTAAGGGAATATAATGGCTGAGAGCCTGGGGCTTTCCAGTAGTTTCCAGGTGATAACATTTTGAATATATGAATAAGAAGTATGAAAACCCCCAAACACAGGCACAGGTATGCAGGTGGGTAAATCTATTTAGACACTTAAATATGGGAAGTTGGGAACTGTGGGAAAAATTTTAACTGTGAACCAAACATGTAGAGCATTTAATATAGTATAAAGACAGCATGTTCTAGAGTTTTATTCTCATTTTCATTACCTGTTTCACTTAGGAATTATTGAAAAACTAGTGCCACCCCCTCCCCATCTTCATCTATTATGGGATCTTTTCACAGTGTAGTTATGAAGCGCTTGTGAGGTACAGGCGTGGAGTAATGCTATGCTGAAGAGAAAATGGGGTCCTTTATTCCAATTTAGAAACTGTGGTATAGTAGGTACATGGCAACCAGAATCAAGACGATGCCTTTATATTCTCTCTTCTTAAGACTGATTTTTTTTGCAGATATGTACAAGTCCAGATATAACAAGATAACCTCATGCAAGAAACCTCATGCAACAAATCTGAATATAAACACTCACTAAAAAATTGAAATGCTAATACCCTCGATATGTCTTGGTGGAAACTCACAGATCTCTCTGCTTTATGCTGTTTTTAATGGAGACATATGGTAACAGAAATAAACAATACGTATACAATAATCAATTATGACAACTCTTTTAATGAAAACAAAATTCCAAATTTCTAATTAACACTTTTAGGTAATAAATGAGTATCATTTAAAGTCACCAAACTGTGATAATATATATTTATATATAAGTATAAATATTTATATACCATATATATTCTCAAATATATATATATATATATATATATATATATATTTAAAAAAAAAAGACCTGAACTTTGTTAATTTTCCACCAATACCCCCACCCCCTCAATGGCCCTCAGGGAATATCCAAGGTCAGTAAACAGGGGCGCTGGGAGAGTGAAGTGTCTCAGAGCTGCTGCTGTTTCTCTGGGTCCTACTGTGCCCCCTTGAGCCTGTAGGAGGTGGGACACACGGGTGATGCAGATGAAGCCCTGCAGGTGCCCTCACAGGGCTGGCAGGGGGGCCAGAGGTGCAAGAAGGGCTTCTCCAGGGCCATCAAGGGGGACACCTGTTTCTGATGCAGCTCTGACCCCTGGGCTGCAGAAGCCACACACACAGCTCCCCGGTGGCTGAGGGCAGGGCAGGGGCACATGCCAGGAGTCGCCCACCGGGGCTTGCGTGTCTACAGGTAGGCTGGTCCACGGCCTTGGCGGACTGATGATCACCTAAGGAGCACGAGGCCCGGCTGGTGCGCTCCCCGGGTCCCCCTTGAAGCCTCCAGGAGCAGCCCCGAGGGGCCTGCTTGGCCTGGTGATGAGCAGCTGCGAGATGGCCTTGCGAATGGACAGCGGGGGTGGGGTAGGGGATGGGGGGTGGGGGTGGGGAGGGTGCTCTGTGTGGGCCACGGTACCTGGGGGGCCTCTGTAGGTGTGCACTCGCTGCAGCCAGGCTGTCAGGAAGTTGGCTGCTATGTGTGTCCACACACGCACGCACACTCACTTCATTATGAGATAGATGTGTGTATCTCATAATCATATGTCTCTCTCATTTTAAGCGACTATTATTTACTGGCTTCTTTTATCTAACATTAAAATAGCTTTCCAATTCTTTTAGAGGCCACCATTGGCATAGTAAATAGAGTAAATATTTTCCCATCATTTTACTTTTAAGCTATTTGTGTTTTGGGATCACATTATTGGGTCTTGTTTTTAATCTAGTCTGACAATTTCAGGTATTTTGGACTTTTTATTCTATAAATTATTAATTCATTTAATTATCAATGTGGTTGGATTCACGGTGCCGTTTTGCTATTTGATTTGCTTTTTTTTCCCCTTAGATTTCTTATTTACAGGCTTTTTGGTTAAGATAAAAAAATTCTTATGTATCATTTTATTTTCATTGTTGATTTCCTTGCTATATCTTTTGAGTTTTTTATTCTTCAGTGATTATTCTATGGGTTAAATATACATTTGAACTTATTAAAAACTGCTTTGGAATAAAACAGCATTAATTCCAGAAAGATATACCAAATTTCATAGAGTTCTATTTCTCATCCCTCTTTTCAAATTTATTTGTTTGCTTATTTATTTATTTATTTATTTATTTATTTATTTATTTAAAGAGAGAGAGAGAATGAGCCCAGGGAAAGGGAGAGGGAGAGGGAGAAGCAGACTCCCTGCCTAGTAGGGAGCCCGGTGGGTTATTCCATCCCAGGATCCTGGGATCATGATCTGAGCAGAAAGCAGAGACTTAACCAACTGAGCCACCCAGGCACCACTCTCATCCCTCTTTTTCTATTACTACCATATACTTTACTTCTTTGTTGTTGTTGTTTTTCTTTATATTAGGGGGGCTGCCATTGGGGAGGGACAGAAGGAGAAGGAAAGAGAGAAACTCAAGCAGGCTCTATGTACAGTGTGGAGTCCACCTGGCGGGTCATCCCACCACCCTGAGATTAGGACCCAAGTGAAAACCAAGCAGCCCATACTCAACCTTTGGACCACCCAGGCTCCCCCACCTATATTTTATTTTATATTAATTACAAACCCTGGTTACTATAATTACTAGTTTAAACAATCCTTGTTTTAAAATAAATTAGGTAGTCCTTATTCTTTCCTACAGATTTGATTAGTGCCATTTTTATTCATTCTGAAGACTTCATTGGTATTTTTGGGGCACATCTGATACCAAAAATTGTTCTCTCACTCTCTTTTAATGAGAAAGTGTTCATTTTGGGGGGCTCCTAGGTGGCTCAGCGGTTGAGTGTCTGCTTTGGCTCAGGGCATGATCTCAGAGTCACCGGATCCAGTCCCACATTAGTCTCCCTGCATGGAGCCTGCTTCTCCCTCTGCCTATGTCTGTGCCTTTCTCTCTGTGTGTCTCAAGAATAAATAAATAAAATTCTTTAAAAAAAGAAAGAAGAGAAAGAAGAAAGAAAGAAAGAAAGAAAGAAAGAAAGAAAGAAAGAGTTAATTTCTCTCTTTCTGCCCCTTTAATTTTTTTCATTCCTTTTTCAATGGATCAGAATTCATGTTTTCTGTATTTAGCCAATGTTTAAAGTGAATACTCTCATGCATTTTCTTTTAAGAGGGTGAATGTTTCTTTTTTCTGAATGTTTAATTATTCCTTACCCAGAACCTTAGAATTGCAGTGTATTTTTGTTTGTTTGTTTGCCTTTTACTTTGATCAGACTTCCATTTCCTCTCCAGTGTGCCATTTTGGTCTCTGGCTCTATCTTAAATTTGTCCCATAGGAAATTTTCATACATTCTTTGTTCACAATCATTTCCCAAATCATAGCTTTGTGTTGTGTTGTGCCTTACTGCCACTTGTTGATTCACCCAAATTTTCCCTGTTTTGATGACTCAGACATCAGTTCACTAAATTCCTCAAACTGTAGAATCATATTATGCTCTCTAAGTGGCTTCACTAAAGTCTTATCTATTTTGGCTGAGGGTTGCACCAATAAATATAAATTCGACTCACATTGTCTGACAATTCTCAGGTTTCTTTCCTGTCATTCATTAAGAACATGTTCTGTAGAAGGCCATTCTATTTAAGCCTGGTCATACCCTGACATTTTCCCTGGCTTTGCCAATATAAATTTATGCTTGTCATATATGTTGTGTTTATTATAATCAGTGTAACATAAAAGTATAGCAGTGAAAAAATTTCTATTTCTAAGATATTATGAATGGGTGTGGTTGTTTCTGGCTTCAAAATATGGAGTATTTTTTTCAATCTATTTGCCAAGTTATCATTGTAAAAATGATATAGTTTATGCAGATATTGGCTGGCAAATTTATAAGGTTAGAGGATTCACAGTTCCTGGCACAACTATCACTAATATCTAAACTACTTTGGTGACAAAAAGATATTTAATCATTGTTCAAAAGTAACTATGGAGGACATAATATGTTTCAGTTTTTTTAAAAACTCATTCTGAGTTGTGTAATTTCCTTTTTGTTCTTAAATCAGATATATAAATATAACTTAATTTTTTTATTTTCAACTTTTAGATGACATCACTTCATCTATAGATCAAAAAAAAAAAACCCATGTAAGTAATAATCATGGAGCGAAAATTGCATTTGGCATCATTGCTGACTAATTATGATGCATACTGATTTGGAAATGGGATTGAAGCTAAAAGTAGCATTTGTCATGGCAGCCTTCATACCTCCAGAGCTTTTAGCCAGAAGTTCATTAATTTAACAAAAATATATTTTGCCAGGCACTGTGAAAAATGGAAGAAAGAAGAGGAGGGACAGATGGAAGAGGATAAAAAGAATGAAGAGAAGGAGGAGGAGAAGAAATGAAGGTGATTTTTTACCCAAGAGCTTAAAATCTGACATAAAGTGAAGAAAAGACATAATGGATAAATATAAATGAATTAAAAGTCTTAATCATCATGCAAAATTTCTCTTTTCATTGACCTAGAAATAAATTAATTTAATAAAATAACTTATAATTAACTGTTGGTAGTGAGTCATTAGTGATTTGATTTACTGGGCTATTATTTTACTTGAGATGACTTGTCGATTGTTTTAAATAATAATTTTACATTTGCATGTAGTTTTAAATTAATAACATGCAAATAATTTACAGCATCAACCTTTAAACATAGTTATTCAACAAAATATTACCTTTGGGGACAATGGTGGAAATAATAAAATGCTGTTTGTCCTTAACTCATATTTGCATACTTAAAGGGTGTTGTGCTTAAGATTTAGACATATACCTGCATTTGTAAAATGATTATATATGGGCCAATATTAACAACAGAGATTCAAGCAAAATATTTTGTCATTTCCTCTATTTAAACCAGTAGATGCAAAAAAAAAAAACAGTAGATGCAATCTACTTTTCATCATGCTTATTTAAAAAAATAGGTCAATAAAGAAAATATATGTAAAAGTCCTTAAATTATACATGCACCTATACATATATTTGCACTGAACTGATCACTATGTTTATAAAAACAGACAATTGGTGTACTTTTTCGTTGCTACTCAGCACTCTGTGCAGGGACACATACTAAATGACTTCATATAGTTTCCATAACACTGCATGTTTCTGTAGACTATAACAGTTACAAAATTTGATTTAAAACCATATTTTTAAATTTAATCACAGTACTTTATAAAAATGACACTAAATTTCAGCAAATGAAGTCCAGCAGAGATTTACTGGACAATGCACAGAAGATTGATTTAACAAATTTATATTCAAATTTAAAATATCCACCTTAAAACGTGTTAATCCATCTGTATTCCAAGGCTACATATGTGTAGATTCTGAATTTCACAGCTCCACATTAACATGATTTGCCTAGCAGGTGGAAAGAGATGTGTCATTCAGATTGAGGTGCGGAGAAGAGGTGTTGGGATAAGCTATGTGGTCTTCACCAGAGTCCACTGAGTCTTATGCCACAGTGATTACTTGGGTTGGAAGAAGTAGCCAAATTCTGAAGACTGGTGAGTCAAAGAATCTTTGAAGTGGTGCATAAATAGTACCCACGCCTTAGAACACTGATATGCTTGTGCACTGTTTTTATGTCTTCAAATATTAGTTTGGAGTGTCTCTCTTATTGTAAGAAAAAGGTGCACTCACATGTGCCCCAAGATTGATGCTGCAATTCCAATAAGTCAAAGTTTTCTTCAATTGTTGACCTCAATCTCTGACAAGATTTAAGGCAAAAGGGTCAGTGACTTAAGCAATGGCCTCTGCTAGTAAATGTTCTAAAAGTGTAATAATCACTCATGATCTCCATTGCTCACCCTCAGGATAGATTATCTTCACTTTAGTCCCGTTTCAGATTGCCTGGCTGCTTGCTTCCTGAATGACCCAGATGGTATTCGAAGGGTTTCTTTCTTAGTCACTGTGGTAAATCAGCACTCCATTGGCTTCTAATTTGTTCACAGCTCCCACAAGGCATTTGGGTTGTCCTCTCTCACAGTGATTCTGGGCTTGACTATGGGACTTGCTTTGGCTGTGAAGACTTGAAAAAATATGGCATAAGTAGAAACTTCAAATGAGCTTGAAAAGTGAGGCTTATCTTCTGTGGCTTTGCTTAAAAACCTGAGACTACCATTGGAATAAGCTCAAGTTCATGAGGCACCTTCTTTTTTTTTTTTAAGATTTCTTTATTCAAGAGAGACACAGAAAGAGAGGCAGAGACATGGGCAGGGGGAGAAGGGGGAGAAGCAGGCTCCCTGCAGGGACCCTGATGTGGGACTCGCCCATGATTCTGGGATCACACCCTGAGCCAAAGGCAGACAACTGCTGAGCTACCCAGGTGACCCATGAGTCACCTTCTGAGAACTGAAGTGATCTGGCCAGCAACTAGCCAGCAAACATCGAACCATCAGATACATGAATGAGGCAATCCTATCTCATCTAACCATCAACTGATCTTTCAGCTTTTCACAAAGAAGAGGCCTTTTAGAAATCATCTAAGGTGATCAAGAGCACAAGATATGAAGATGGAAAATGTCCTCTATGTATAAAATCTGCCCACTGTATATAAATAGCATTCCATGCAAAAATCATAAATGAGCAAATCTAATAAATAGGAAAATGTACATACACTCACTGGCAGTTAATCAAATATAAATTAGTGTGGACATATGGTGTTTCTTTATGCCCATTAAGGCTAAATTAGAAACATGTGATTACACAAATATTGGTATAGATGGGAAAGTGAGCACAGTTGGATAAAACTGGTGAAAATGCAAACAAATATTTTTGGGAAACATTCTGCTAAATCCTATCAAAAATTCCTATTCACTTAAAGAGTGGGTACACTAGAAAGGAAATTCTCAGTTCTGCCTTATGAAACTTTGTTTTATACTGTTTTGTTTATTTGTTTTGATAAGTTTTACATTACTTATTTAACTGATATTCAGTATATAAATGAATTTGTTTTCCAAAGAAATACTTTTAGAAGAATACTTAAGTGTGAGGCAACAGTCATTAGAGTAATTAAAAATTATTAGAATTAAATATGCATTTATAAACAATTTATTCACTGATTTAAACATTCTTTTCACCTCCAGTTAAAGACAGGAGAATAAAGTTCTAGAATATAATGTGAAGTGCAGTATGTGTTACCTACCTTCACACAGTCAGTAGATTAGTAGAAGAAAGAAAGTAAACATTAATTGACAAATACTATTTTGTGTGAAACATCATATGCTATGGGAGCACATGAAGACCACTTAATACAGTTTTGGAGCTTAAGAATAGGGAAAGCTATCTTGGGGTGGAGTCTTTTGGGTTTTCTATGTAGAGTATCATGTCATCGGCGAAGAGGGAGAGTTTGACTTCTTCTTTGCCAATTTGAATGCCTTTAATGTCTTTTTGTTGTCTGATTGCTGAGGCTAGGACTTCCAGTACTATGTTGAACAGCAGTGGTGAGAGTGGACATCCCTGTCTTGTTCCTGATCTTAGGGGAAAGGCTCCCAGTGCTTCCCCATTGAGAATGATATTTGCTGTGGGCTTTTCGTATATGGCTTTTAAGATGTCGAGGAATGTTCCCTCTATCCCTACACTCTGAAGAGTTTTGATCAGGAATGGATGCTGTATTTTGTAACAAATGCTTTCTCTGCATCTATTGAGAGGATCATATATATGGTTCTTCTTTTTTCTCTTGCTGATATGATGAATCACATTGATTGTTTTACGAGTGTTGAACCAGCCTTGTGTCCCGGGGATAAATCCTACTTGGTCATGGTGAATTATCTTCTTAACGTATTGTTGTATCCTATTAGCTAGTATCTTATTGAGAATTTTTGCATCCATGTTCATCAGGGATATTGGTCTATAATTCTCCTTTTTGGTGGGGTCTTTGTCTGGTTTTAGAATTAAGGTGATGCTGGCCTCATAGAGCGAGTTTGGAAGTACTCCATCTCTTTCTATTTTTTTGAACAGCTTTAGTAGAATAGGTATGGTTTCTTCTTTCAACGTTTGATAGAATTCCCCAGGGAAGCCATCTGGCCCCGGACTTTTGTGTCATGAGAGGTTTTTGATGACTGCTTCAATTTCCTCCCTGGTTATGGGCCTGTTCAGGTTTTCTATTTCTTCCTGTTCCAGTTTTGGTAGTTTGTGGTTTTCCACAAACGTGTCCATTTCTTCTAGATTGCCTAATTTATTGGCGAATAGCTGCTCATAATATGTTTTTAAAATCGTTTGTATTTCCTTGGTGTTGGTAGTGATCTCTCCTTTCTCATCCATGATTTTATTAATTTGAGTCTTCTCTCTCTTCTTTTTAATAAGGCTGGCTAATGGTTTATTTATCTTATTAATTCTTTCAAAGAACCAACTTCTGGTTTTGTTGATCTGTTCCACAGTTCTTCCGGTCTCTATTTCATTGAGTTCTGCTCGAATATCTATTAACTTTCTTCTTCTGCTGGGTGTAGGATCTATTTGCTGTTTTTTCTCTAGCTCCTTTAGGTGTAAGGTTAGCTTTTGTATTGAGTTCTTTCCAGTTTTTGGATGGATGCTTGTATTGCGATGTATTTCCCCCTCAGGACTGCTTTTGCTGCATCCCAAAGATTTTGAACGATTGTATCTTCATTCTTATTAGTTTCCATGAATATTTTTAATTTTTCCTTAATTTCCTGGTTGACCCTTTCATCTTTTAGCAGGATGGTCCTTAACCTTTACGTGTTTGAGGTCCTTCCAAACTTCTTGTTGTGATTTAGTTCTAATTTCAAAGCATTACGGTCTGAGAATATGCAGGGGACGATCCCAATTTTTTGGTATCTGTTAAGACCTGATTTGTGACTCAGTATGTGGTCTATTCTGGAGAAAGTTCCATGTGCACTTGAGAAGAATGTGTATTCAGTTGTGTTTGGATGTAAAGTTCTGTAGACATCTGTGAAATCCATCTGGTCCAGTGTATCGTTTAAAACTCTTGTTTCTTTGGCGATGTTGTGCTTGGAAGACCTATCGATTGTAGAACACGCTACATTGCTAGAACTCATACAGCAATTTGGCAGTGTGGCAGGATACAAAAATCAATGCCCAGAAGTCAGTGGCATTTCTACACACTAACAATGAGACTGAAGAAAAAGAAATTAAGGAGTCAATCCCATTTACAATTGCACCCAAAAGCATAAGATACCTAGGAATAAACCTAACCAAAGAGGTAAAGGATCTATACCCTAAAAGCTACAGAACGCTTCTGAAAGAAATTGAGGAAGACACAAAGAGAAGGAAAAATATTCCATGCTCATGGATTGGCAGACTTAATATTGCGAAAATGTCAATGTTACCCAGGGCAATTTACACGTTTAATGCAATCCCTATCAAAATACCATGGACTTTCTTCAGAGAGTTGGAACAAATTATTTTAAGATTTGTGTGGAATCAAAAAGACCCCCGATAGCCAGGGGAATATTAAAACAAAAATCATAGCTGGAGGCATCACAATGCCAGATTTCAGGTTGTACTACAAAGCTGTGGTCATCAAGACAGTGTGGTATTGGCACAAAAACAGACACATAGATCAATGGAACAGAACAGAGAACCCAGAAGTGGACCCTCAACTTTATGGTCAACTAATATTTGACAAAGGAGGAAAGACTATCCACTGGAAAAGACAGTCTCTTCAATAAATGGTGCTGGGAAAATTAGACATCCACATGCAGAAGAATGAAACTAGACCACTCTCTTGCACCATACACAAAGATAAACTCAAAATGGATGAAAGATCTAAATGTGAGACAAGATTCCATCAAAATCCTAGAGGAGAACACAGGCAACACCCTTTTTGAACTCGGCCACAGTAACTTCTTGCAAGATACATCCATGAAGGCAAAAGAAACAAAAACAAAAATGAACTCTTGGGACTTCATCAAGATAAGAAGCTTTTGCACAGCAAAGGATACAGTCAACAAAACTAAAAGACAACCTACAGAATGGGAGAAGATATTTGCAAATGACATATCAGACATGAAGAGAAATCTCACAGAGGAAGACATAGACATGGCCAACATGCACATGAGAAAATGCTCTGCATCACTTGCCATCAGGGAAATACAAAACAAAACCACAATGAGATACCACCTCACACCAGTGAGAATGGGGAAAATTAACAAGGCAGGAAACCACAAATGTTGGAGAGGATGCGGAGAAAAGGGAACCCTCTTACACTGTTGGTGGGAATGTGAACTGGTGCAGCCACTCTGGAAAACTGTGTGGAGGTTCCTCAAAGAGTTAAAAATAGACCTGCCCTACGACCCAGCAATTGCACTGCTGGGGATTTACCTCAAAGATACAGATGCAATGAAACGCCAGGACACCTGCACCCCGATGTTTCTAGCAGCAATGGCCACAATAGCCAAACTGTGGAAGGAGCCTCAGTGTCCATCAAAAGATGAATGGATAGAGAAGATGTGGTTTATGTATACAATGGAATATTCCTCAGCCATTAGAAACGACAAATACCCACCATTTTCTTCAACGTGGATGGACCTGGAGGGTATTATGCTGAGTGAAGTAGGTCAATCGGAGAAGGACAAACATTATATGTTCTCATTCATTTGAGGAATATAAAAAATAGTGAAAGGGAATAAAGGGGAAATGAGAAGAAATGTGTGGGAAATATCAGAAAGGGATACAGAACACGAGAGACTCCTAACTCTGGGAAACGAACTAGGGGTGGTGGAAGGGGAGGTGGGGGGGATGCGGGTGCCTGGGTGACAGGCACTGAGGGGGGCACTTGAGGGGATGAGCACTGAGTGTTATTCTATATGTTGGCAAATTGAACACCAATAAAAAATAAATTTATAAAAATAAAATAAAATAAAATATCTCCACTACAAGAGTACCAGAAAAAAACAAAAAAAAAAAGAAAAGAAAAGAAAAGAAAAGAAAAGAAAAGAAAAGAAAAGAAAAAAAGAATAGGGAAAGCTTCCTAAGAAAATCATTTTCAATTAAGTCCCCAAAAATGGTAATATTGATGAAAGAAAGAAGAGAAGCAGGAGATAAAAAAAGGACTGTTTCTGGCAAAATGGACAGAATTTAAAGATGTACATGTGAAAGAGGCATCGTACATTCAGAGATTTAAGTGCAGTTAGGCATGTATGTGGTGTTAGGACATGTACAAAGGTGCACCACAAATCTGAGGTTTTGAATATACTAACTTTTTGCTCTCCTTAAAGCATATCTAATTGTCCTCATGTTGCAAAATTGGTCTCACCATACGCTCAAATATACATTCTCCTGGATTTAAATAAATTCCAGCAAACCATTAGTTTTTTTCCTGTGCATGTTTATAAAATTTGGAAATGTGATTTTTAAAAAATGGCATAGTACAATAGTTTTGGGTGTCCTGAATCCAAAGAGTGAGGAATCAGCTATGTGAAAAAATTCTAAGCTGATCTTTCACACATAAGTGGATTATCTATGTACACACACATATAAATTTATATTTTCATGGCTTTTTGATATTTTCAGTTTTGTTTGAGGTTTTTGGTTCAAACCAAAGAAAAGATAAATTGTACTTTTAACGTGTACTCTGAGATAAAGGAGATGCTATATTTTTTTAAGATTTTATTTATTTATTCATGAGAGACACAGAGAGAGAGCAAGAGAGGCAGAGACACAGGCAGAGGGAGAAGCAGGCTCCACGCAGGGAGCCCGATGTGGGACTCGATCCCGGGACTCCAGGACCATGCCCTGGGCTGAAGGCAGGTGCTAAACCACTGAGCCATCCAGGGATCCCCAAGACATGTTATTATAATATACTTTAAGAAACATTGAGTTCTAGTAAATATGTATATATTATTTGTCTTGATAAAATAAGACAGTGATATTACATAGTTAATGTAGACTACACCGTTATTTTTATATTTTTATTTAATGAGTGATTGAAATAATGAGAATTTAATGTCAAGGGAATCATACATTTGAATTAAAATACATTTTTAATTCTTTATCCTAACTGAATTATTTTTTCAATATATCTGATTAAACAGGCTTAAAATTAATCACTTGACACTATATGATTAAAATTATTATTTATTTATTTTATTATTGATGACATTTTGGAAACTAAGATAAATCTACATATGATGCGATTATAATACTATTTTTAAAATTATTATGAACTTAGTGACAATTAGCTAAATTTTATGAGTCTACACAAATCTTTGGAGAAATAGCTTTCATAAAGCAGAATAAAATGTAAAACTGTTTTTTACAAGATATCTTTTTCATTCATTTTCAATACTTTATCAATATAGACTATGCTATATTGTTGATCATACACTCGGAATGCTAACATTTTCTAAGTTCTCTAGGCATGTGTCATGGATACTTAGAGAATAATTATAACTCGTTCTTATCCTTGATCATATAAAAGATTTTGACTTTACAAGAGTAGTTTCACAGGCATTCTACTTTTGATGATCTGGTAGAAATGGAAGGAGAAAAATTAATGGGGCATACGAATGTAATAATTGGATGCTGGACTACAAGTCCTAAACCTAAATGGAAAATATCCTTAACCTCCTAGATAATGTGTCAGATAAGAAAGGGGCCATTTCTTGAGGTGAGAAAGAGTAAGAAGAAGGAGCTCAATATTGAAATAGTTTTAAATTTTACCAATCAGGGTTGTATGTCATCTGTGAGATATCAAAGTTTGAGAGGCAGAACAGGGCTAAAGCGATAATGAACAATGAGTGGGAACTAAACATAAGGGAATTTTCAGAATTCAATTTTAGCATCTCCCTTGTCTCTTGTATTATACCTGTCATGGTTAATAGGTTTTAGAAAACTAGAATTATGTCAGAATACTTGCAATCTATTGGTCACTTTGATGTGTTTGTTAAATTATAGTCCCCATCAGTAAAATAGGCATGCCTGCTGATGTTTATCTTTCTTTGACCAAATGGTCCTAAAGATAAAGTTACTCCTTGATGTGTCTTCAAAGACCAGACTAGATTATTTAATTTCATTTCAAGTATATTAAGATTATTATTTAATCTTTAAGATAAGTAGAGTTAGTAAAATAGAAAATATAAAAATTTAAGTCAGAGAAGATTACCTAAAAATATCTAAGGATCAAAATTTGCACCTGAGTGTGCCGAAACCATATGTACTTTCTTTTGAAATAAGCACCAAACTTTGGATGCAACCTGTAGACCCTTCCTTCTCCAAGTTGCAATGCTGAGCTGCAATTGGATGCGCAGGTGACTGAATTTCTAGAGACACAGTCCAAGATAAATGTGACATATGTAGAAGATTATGTGGAAGTAAAGATTACTGGCAGGTGTGCCCCGGTGAGAGACCGCTGGTAGTACCACACCTTGGGAAGAGACATAAGGGTGTCAATTTGAACCATTTAAAATCAATGTTTCATGAACTATTCAGAGGAGAGAAGATCCCCATGAGGATAATAAGGAATTTGCTGTCTCTCTCATACTTAGTAGCCATAATTCATTGTAATTTACTTTGTAGAAATAAAAATGATATGATTAGACTTGATCCTAAGTGCCGTGGAGCAAGACATACATGATGCATAACTAAGAAATAATTGTAGAACATCAGAGCCTAGAGACTAAAAATTACTCCAATCATGTCTTTTTTTTTAAGATTTTATTTATTTATTCATGAGAGACACCGAGAAAGCTAGAGACATAGGCAGAGGGAGAAGCAGGCTTCCCGCAGGGAGCCTGATGTGGGCCTCGATCCCAGGACCCCGGGATCACAACTTGAGCCAAAGGTAGATACTCAACCAGCAAGCCACCCAGGTTCCCTACTCCAACCATGTCTTGTAGTTATATTTGCTTTGCCTTATTTTGAACAGGGTGTCACATACAGCAGCCACCCCTTGTCTGTGGTTTCACTTTCCAAACTTTTAGTTACCCACAGTCAACTGAGGTCTGGAAGTAGATGATCCCCTTCCAACATATTGTCAGAAGGTCAGTAGCAGCCTATCGCTGTACCAATACCTACTCTATTTACCCCACTTCTTCCTGTCATATAGGCTTTTTAATCATCTCACATTATCACAAGGAGAAGGATGAGTATAATATAATAATTTGAGAAAGACTCATTCACAAAACTTTTATTACAGTGTATTGTTATACTTGGTCTATTTTTAGTTGTTTTTGATCTCCTACTGTGCTTAATTTAAACTTCATCATAGGTATGTATATATAGGAAAAAAAAAACATAGTATAATAGAAGGTTGGTACTATCTCTGACTTAGGCATCAGCTGGGGGTTTTGGAACATATTCCCCAAGGATTTGCAGGGACTACTTTAATAAGTGCAATGCTAACTTGCAATGATACCTATGAAATGTTTGACAATTTATTTCACTTCTCTGAACCTTATTTTTCTGAAAGAAAATAGACTTTGGAGCTGACTATACCAGAATTTGAAATGAGGTTGTTTACCTTACCTACTTAATAGTTTTAAGTAAGTCTTACAAAATCTCTGGGCATCCATTTCCTTCATCTGAGGAAAGCTAGCACCTAGCTCTCAAATATCTCAAATATGGAGATAACAGATATGTAAGTTTCTTTGTAATGCTGTGGGGTCTTGGTCCTATGCCCTAAATCTGGGTCAGTTTTTGATTGCTTTAAACAATGGGTCATAAAAGATGGATGTTCTATGACTTTTGTTTGTTTTTTCCTTTTGTTCTTTACGTGTGTGTGTGTGTGTTGTTCTTTTATTTGTTGTTGTTCCTTTTTGTTGTTCTTTTATTTTGTTTGTTTGTATTCTGTGTCTTTTGAAGTTATATTACAAATGACATGTAGCTTTCACATGGTCTTCTGCATATTGACACTACTTGGAAGTTCCCTTTCTGAACTCAGCAGCCACACTGAGGAGACACATTCAAACCGTATGAATCAGCAACATGTGTCCTCCAGACCAGAGTCCAGCTGAGCTGATTCTTTAGCCTTCACAGCCCAGTTAGCGGACACTTGATTAAAGGACCTGCCATCAGAATGTATCAACTAGTCTTGAGGATTTCAGCACTCAGCCATTCAGTTCTTCTTAGGTGACCCATGGATTTTCTAAGCATAATAAAATGATTGTTTTTATGCCATTAAATGTCACTAACTCATATCATTATCACAAAAAACACTAAATTTAAGAACAAGTATTTAACAAATTAAAAACACACCACAAAAGTATTATGAAAATAAAATACATAAAATTTTGTGAATCTACATAAGAGAGTGGACAAATAAATATATTTTAAAAATATGAGTTGTGCTCATTAATGAATGATTGGTCCATAAGAGACTACATAAAATTATGACAGTTTAGAATATGTCCTGTTATATTCTGAGATGGATACTATATTAGGCACATTACATTATCTTATACCAATTGCTTATTAGTATCATCTTCAGAAACAAATGCTAGACTAACTGGAGAATTAAACAGTATAGAATGTGTAGTAACTGTGAACTGAGTTTCTGTCTTCATTCTGAATGCCATTTGTTTACCTCCTGGGTGGGATGGGGATAAAACCTAGCTCTTGTACTGAAAGTAGGCCAATATATTGAAAATAAAATTCAGGAACTAATGCTCAGGAACAAATTACATTCCACACTGAAAGTAAGGATGTAAGGTACGCCAACAGAGAGCTGAGATGCATATTATTCAAGTGTGCAAAATGACTTCTTCATGAGGATTTTGTAAGAGATGAATACTAAATTGGCTAGACTACAACAGGAAAATTGTATGTTAGATCAGAAGTAGACACTTTAGTTTCATGAGTCATTGGCTTGGAAAACTGTCTTAAAAGTATTAAGGAAGGAAAAGAAAAAGAAGAAAAAGCACAATAAAAAATAGAATATCTATCACAAACTATGTCAGCAGGGGTGAAAAAAGAGCATGATGCATGGAATCATAGAAACAGAGAATCCAATTTATCAGGAAAAACTTCTCACACCTGGCACTTTTTTGACACAAAAAATTGCAATAACAACTTTTTCTCCCTGAATTAAGATCCCACCAACTATGAAAGATAGCACAGTGATCAAACATTAGATATGAAATAGTTTTATATGATTAAACTGATATTTTAAAGTTAAAGCATTCCTACAAGAAGTTATTTATCAATTATGTGATTCATTTGTCAACCATAATATATCAAAGCAAAACATTTAAATATATATCATTTTATCAATAGTGGTAAAATTGGGTAATAAAATGTGCAGTTTAAAATATGCCTCTCTTAATCTGGTACAGTGTTCTGAAACAAAAAATTAAAAATGTATATTAAAATACTGTCATAATATATTTTCTTTTCCACCATATTACAAATACACACCATGTAGAATACACACACACAAACACACACACACACACATGTCCATGTCAACAAAGTTATAGTGCTTTTCAAATCTATTTTATCTTTTTCCAGCTTTATGGAGCCATAATTAAGAAATAAATCATATATATTTAAGGTATACAGCACTATGTGTTGGTATCAATATATCTTATATGATTACCACAATCAAGCTCATTAACGTACTATCATCTCACAGATAGTTACTATTGTGTGTGTGTGTGTGCACGTATGTGGTGATCTACTCTCTTAAACTCTACTCTTAGCAAAATTGAAATATAAAATGCACTATAGGAAGTCTTGTAACTCAATAGCAAAAACCAAACTCTTCTCCAAAGAAAACATACAAATAGCCAGCGGTATACTGAAGTTGTTCAATATCACTAATCATCAGGGAAATGCCAATGAAAACGACAATGACATATCACCTTATATGCATTAGGATGGCTATTATTAGGAGGAAAATAGATAACAAATCTTAGCAAAGATGTAGAGAAAAGAATACCCTTGTACACTGTTTTTGAAATGTAAATAGGTATAACCATTTGGGAAAAGAGAGTGGAAATTCCTCAAAAATCAGAACTACCATATGATCCACAATCCCACTTCTGGGTGTACATCTAAAGGAAATAAAATCAGTATTTTGAAGTTATATCTGCACTCCCATGTTTATTGAAGCATTATTCACAATAATCAAGATATGGAAACAACCTAAGTTGTCCTAAGAATTTAGTGTCCAGTGGCATGGATAAAGAAATCGTGGTATTTAGATATAAAGTCAGATTGTGAACAATTAATTCACGTGCAGGTATCAGGCAAGAAGAATTTAGATGCCTGAACAATTCCTTCCAGTGTGAAAAGAAGCTAGGTGAAGAGATTCTTAGGGAAGAAAGAATTTCTGGGAGAACAAAGGGTGTGTAAAGATAGAACTGTGAGAGTTTTTGAGGAAACTAAGTAATGGTATGTAGAAAATATGAGGGATAAATTTCAGACAGGTCAGTGGAAAGAAACCACTTTAAGAAAAATTTAGAAGCACATCATTATTTGCTAAGTTAAAGAGATGAAATGTAATACTCAAAAGATTTGGAAACTCTTAAGCTATGTAAGGAGATAAAAATTACAAGGTAACACATTGTTAGACTTGGACAGATTGTAAAAGAGTACTCCCCAGAGTGGATGGCGCTCCCCACAGCGAACTATGCAAGAAAATCCACTGAATGGGAAAAGAAAACAGCATGACTGTTGTTTACATTTTTAAAAATAAGAGTGAAGGGCAACCAGGTGGTTCAGTGGTTGAGAGTCTGATGCCTTTGGCTTAGGTCCTGATCCTGGGGTCCTGGGATTGAGTCCCACATCAGCTCCCTCCAGAGAGCCTGCTTCTCCCTCTGCCTATGTCTCTGCCTCTTTCTCTGTGTCTCTCATGAATGAATGAATGAATGAATGAATGAATGAATAAATAAATATCGTTAAAAATAAGAGTGAAATATTGTTTGCTAATTTTAATATGTTCATTCCAGTTCTCCCATGTGCCTTATGTGAATGGATTTTTCTTTAAACAAAATATTTACGATATTATTTTTTAACTAAAAAGAGGTTGAAGTTTTTTGGTATTTGCCAAAATGAGTTGAAAACCTATGTTCATGCAAAAACTTGCACATTGATGTTTATAGCAGCTTTATTCATAATAGGCAAAACTTGGAAACAACCAGGAAGTCCTTCATTCGATGAATGAATAAATAAATCATGATACACTCAGACAATGGAATATTATTCAGTGCTAAAACAGAAATGAGCCACCAAGCCATGAAAACATAAAGAGAACACAAATTTGCATTACTAAAGTGGAAGGAGCCAGTCTGGAAACTCTACATGCCATAGAATTCTAACTACTGGACATTTTGGAAAAGTTAAAACTATGGAGACGGTAAAAAGATCAGCAGTCCCAGGGCTTGGGGGGCAGGGTGTCCGGAAGAGAGGAATAGGAGAGAACAGAGCATTTTTTATGGCAGTGAAAATATTCTGTAAGACACTATAAGGAAGATGCATGATATTTTATATATGTTCAAGCCCATAAAATGGACAACAACAAGAATGCATCCTAATGTAAATGTCCATAGGATTTGTGTGATTACACTGTGTACATGTAGGTCCACTAATTGTAACAAATATTCCACTCCAGTGGGGGATGTTGATAATGGGGAAGGGTATATCCATATACCTGCGTAGATTCAGGAGATATATAGGGAATCTCTGTGCTTTTTTCATAATTTTGCTATGAACTTACAAATACTCTATTTTTTTTAGAACGAAAGTAGATTACTTTTTGTCTAGGACAGAAGTAAGAATGTCCATGTAAATGGACAGAGGAAATGTTTTGGGGGTGATGGAAATGTTCTAAAACTAAGTTGCAATGATTGGTTGCACAACTCTTTAAGTTTACTAAAAATTATTAAATTACACACACAGAATAGGTGAATTTATGTTGTGGAAATTATACCTTAAGGAAGCTTTTTTATTTTTATTTTTTAAAGGCTTTATTTATTTGAGAGAGGGAGAGAGGGGGCACAAGCAGGGGATGAGGGGAAGAGGGAGAGGGAGAAGCAGGGAGCCCCATGCAGGCGCTTCATGCAGGGCTTGATTCCAGGACCCCAGAATCATGACCTTAGCCAAAGGCAGATGCTTTTGGGCTGAGCCACCCAAGTGCCCTAAAAGCTTTATTTAAAAATAAAATCTGAAAAGAATAGGTGAGAAAAGCATGAAAGTATTTTCATTGTTCAGAGATTAACTAATTATCTTTTTTTTTACTATTTCTCTTGTTAAGGATTTCAAAGTATTTTGAAACTTAAAAAATGTCATGCATTTTTTTCCACAGGTATATACACAGTTTCAAATTTCTTGGTCAGTACTTTATTGTGGTCAAATAGCTCTTAATATTGCAACAACTTGTAATGATTTTGGAAAGAGAACCATACCTAACCTGTCTCTACAAGATCAAGATGTTATTTTTTAAATGGGGAATAAAGCATTTACCTAAAAAATCTTGTGCTCTCGAGAACATTTTTAAAATGAGTTGGAAATGTTTCAGTGATTTTCTTTCTAAAAAGTATTAGCTGACATTTCGCTAAACTTACAGAACTTGTTGTCAAACTCACTAGATTGAAAAATTCCCAAATTAGTAGTATCAGCAGTTATTTAGCCAACTTATTATAAATATTATAATAACATTTAAAAAATTCAAGAATAACAAAATGATATCAGAAGAGAAGGGAATTTACTACTTTGAAATAAATGTAATTAAAGTAATAAGTGCAGTTGATGATGAATTTTACAACTGTTTAACATCCAGATCTAGATTTGGGGAGTATTTTTAGAGTCAGAGAGGTGTTTTGTATGAGAGTATAATGATGGGTCTGTGACATTATGCATTTGTCTGAATCCATAGAAATTTAGACCAACAAAGAGTGACCCTTAAGTATGCAAATTAAAAAATAATTAGGAGTTTGTGTATCTCAGGAAGAAAATAAAAATGTTACAAAGCAATCCGACTATATTATATATATGAAATGGTTCATTGAAGGTGGTGGTGGGAGGGAATGTGCTAACTTAAGTAATTTTGGAAAAAAATGAAACCTGAAAGAGTAGAAGGAAAAGGACCGGACACAAGCCTTATACTCTAGTTTATTACGTTATTTTGGAGGGAGACATTAGTTAACATTGAGGCTGCAGTCTCCTATACATTTAAAAGGCAAATAAACAAATAAATGGATGGCGGATGATGGGAATCACTCTTCTTCCTGTTGGAGTGAAAATTTACAGATAAGCAAGGAGAGGAGTCTAGAATTATCTAGACTAATGAAATAGAATTGGCTCTATCAGTATAAACTCACGCATCTTAATACAGCTACAGATGGTTACATATAGAACTATTTATCGATAGATGTATACACATAGGTTAGTATATATGCGTATATTTTCTTGCTCTGTCCCCTGAGTGTACTAGAAACAATGAGACCTCAAAAAGAACAAGTACACCGAGGGCCCAGCTTTTGGTTTCTAATACCATTCTCCCATTAAAGGAAGGAACCGAGGATTCCTGGAAAACTGAGCAATTCTAGGACTGGAATAAGGAATATACAAGATGAGCTTGGAGCTGGAACAAAAAAGTAAGAAAGTGCTAAAAACCCCACAACTCCCTCCCAAAAAGCCCACCTCAATGATGAGGGTACATCAAAGGAATATGGGGACTAACTGAATCGCTCCCAATGGCCAAAGTTGGAATCAATGAATAATTTAATTTAGTCTGATTAAACAAATAAATGATGAGATAAACAGATACATGGGGAAGAGGAGAAAAAGTTCAAATAATTTCTATAGAAGGCCTACCCTTTAGGAAGCAAAGTGGAACTCTTAAGTGTAAGTTAAACTGTGCAGAGCAATTACTTCCAAAGAGTGGAAATAAGAAAAAAAAATCAGTACATCCACAATGGACAAATTTGACAAACACTCTCTTAGCTAGGTTATCACTACATCAACAGTATTAAGTAAAGTTAATGCCATGTACCATTGATGTGATGAAAATGATACTTTATCTCTGTACTCTTTCTCCCCAAAACACGTAACCCCAGTCTAATCATCAGAGGTGAAAAAAAAATCAAAGCAGATACCAATTGAAGAACCTGCTACAGAATAGGTGGCTAGTGCTCCTCTGAACTGTCAAGACAAGGGGTATCTAAGAAATATTTTCCAGGCAAGAGGAGCTTATGGAGAGATAACAGCTAAATGTATTACATTCTGTATCGGAACCTGAAACAGAAAGATTACAGTAGGTACAAATAGACAATCTGGATACAGGATGAACTTTAACGATACTATATCAATATTAGTTGATTAATTATAAAAAATGTACCCCCTAGTTTAAAATGATAATAGAGGAAACTGGGTATATAATATATGGGAACATACTCTATTGTCTTTTAGAATTTTGCTAAATATAAAATTTTGCTAAAAGCAAAATTCATTGAAACACACCCATATGCAACTAGACCAAAATAATAATAAAACAATTTCCCATTTGCTATATGTTTGTATTCTATTTTTGGAGATAGATTATAAACATATATGCTGGATATAGGCATATATACTCATGCAGTGATAAATATTCTGAGAAAATTAGCAGAAGTAAAAGAGAATGGCAAGGGTGCTATTTCAGAGAGTTTGGTTAAAACAGACCACTTCAAGGAGGCAAAGTCTAAATTAACTGAGTTGAAAACACTATCTCAGATATAAAGTAAGAGAAGAGAATATCACAGTGGGAATGATCAATCCTGTCAAAATGCCACTGAGAAATTTAGAAAGGTGAAAATTTAGTACCAACTTTGGAGTTTTGACACTGCTGGAAAAGGCAGTCGTGCACAGCCTGCTGACCCTTGCATGGTTCCATAAATGTGCCTCGGGCCTGGAACATTTTTTAACGTGAAGATAAAAATCCTTCACAGCTTGTGCTGGGCATATTGCTTTGTTTGGGAATACCTTTCTGTGTTCTGGGTTTGATGTGTACATCTTTGTTCTTCTTAAGGGTGTGTGTCATAGGGCACCTGGCCAGTGTCAGTGCTGCAGAAGTTCCCAGCAGAGAGACAATGGGGTTCTTCACCTTCAGAATAACAGGTCACTGGGGACCAGCACTTACTATTGAAGGTGAGCTTGATCTGTCTTCTCTATGCAAGTGAAGCATCCTTCCATCCAGTGCCTGTGTGAGTCATGTCTTTCTTGGTGACCCCGACATCTGCAAACCATACAATGAGTCGACATCTTAGAATGGCAGTTCCTACAGGTAGATATTGTTACGCTCTTTGCTCTTCTTCATACAGTGGGGAGCCTCTGCTGGAGGTGGTAGCCAGTGTCATGGCTCTGCAGATGTTAAGTTTGTGAGTCTGAAAAGAATGGTTAAAGCAGAGTGTTGGGGACAATGACCTGGCTGGCAAAAAGGGCTCTAGGGAGACCCGGAGGTGAAATGTGTGGAAAGCAGTGATGGGATAAGCTGAATCATGAAAGTAGAATAGCTGACAACCTGAAATGGAGAAGTCAGAAATAATCCTTTATGACCAGGCCAGAGTAAGATGGCTCTTTTGGCAAGATTGTATACTCTGAAGTGTTATTAATTAGAGAGGGAAAACTCTTGTTCCATTTCAGGCACATTTATGGTAAATTTCCTTTGTAGCATCTAAGAGAAGAAGGAGAATAGGCAGCTGAATATATATGGTTTTGGAATTCAGAAAAGAGCTCTTGGCAGAGATGAAGGTTTTTGAACATTGGACATATCAGTTGTTATTAATACACTGGGACATGAGTTTGCTTCATAAAGGCAGAGAGTAAGAAGAGAAGATAGTTTGATATGGGGACCCTATCACTGAGCCTTGGAAAAACAAGCTAGATATTTTGGAGGAAGGCCACAAAGAATAGAATTCAAGTAGAGAGACTATTAAAAAAAAAAAAGTTAGGGAAAGGACAATCACGAAAAGTACTTTTCAAAGATCAAAAGTAATCTGTGCTAAAAAAAAAAAAAAAGTTCCAATGATTTTTTTTATTTTTTTTTAAAGATTTTATTTATTTATTCATGAGAGACAGAAAGAGAGAAACAAAGACATAGGCAGAGGGAGAGGGAGGAGCAGGTCTCCTGGGACTCAATCCAAGGACCTGGGATCACAATCTGAGCCTAAAGCAGATGCTCAACCTCTGAGCCACCCAGGCATCCTGTTCCAGTGATTAAAAAGATAGAGGTCATTAATGTCTTTGTTGAGAAGTTGGAGTGTCCCAAGCTGTGAGTGTAGTCTGTGTGTCTGTCTGTCTATCTATCTATCTATCTATCTATCTATCTATCTATCTATCTATCTATCATCTATCTATCTACTATCTATCATCTACCTACCTACCTACCTACCTACCTACCTATCATCTATCCTCTATCTTCATCTATCATCTTTATGCTTGGGTTATAGTTGTAAGCTCATGTTAGATTGATCTTCTCAGGCAGACAAATTATTAGCTTGCTAGAATCGCCTACGTGTCTTTCCAGTGCAGTTGGATTAAAATCTTTTTAAGAGTGGTCACTGTATCTTTACAGTGTTGATATCCACCCTCTTCCCCACAACAATTTACATATAATTGGCGTTCACAGCTCTGGCCTAGTTTTGTTACTATGTACAGAAAGATTTAAAAACAGTAGAGAGTGAAGCTGTAATATCCTTATTAATAGTTTTATTATATTCACTAGATTCAATTACTTTTATATCATTTATATTAACCAGATGATCTTCAAAACACTCTATGCGTTGATATATATGTTCAGACAATCCACCCATTGGAAAATAAAATGAAACAGTTCATGCAAAACATACTTACTGAAAATGCAAAATCCTTTAGATTATCAATAAGAAAATCAGTGAGCATTCCTTAATTATTCCTTCTTATTTCATATATTTATATAATGTTTTCTATGCACTTTTAATGTTAACTTAGAGTTAACCTTATTTTAAATGGATTATTTAATTACATTCTCATGCAAAGCATATAATATAGCTACTATTATTGCCACTACTTGACAGAAAAGGGAAAGAAAGTATAATAAGATTAAACCAGATGCCAATTAACCAGTCACCCTTGTTGTCTCCTCTACACAAATTATGTTTTTTTAAATTGCCATTTTTCTGGCCAAACATTTTCAGTTCTTATATTGTGAAGCCTATTTTTTGAGCAATTGAACATTTGGCTTTCTACATATATGAAGATAATTTGCAAAAATAGCATATTAATTGTCAGAGTGTTTCTACAGCCTAAGTGTGTTCAAATAGAAAGGTTTTATAAGGTTTGCTAATAACATATTTTAAATGTGTTGTGTATTATTTAAAGTCTTCCACATGATACATGGATTTAATAATTTTATACATTCCCTTTCATTGTTTAAAAATCATAAAAATATGCTATAAACCTGAAATGGTCAATTTGTCTCAGTTCTATTTCTTTTATATTCTCTCACAGAAAAATAGTTCTAAGCCATCTGGCTGCTCAAAGAAAGTGAAAACTTGCATTCTATTTTGTGTTCTCTTTTGATAGCAAGCTTTGCTTTTTGGTTTATGGAGCATACTGCAGAATTTCAAGCAATGGATAATTGCAAATTACTAGCAGCAGGTGCACAGATATTTACTTACTAGTTTTATAGTATAAAATACATTAAGAAAATGGTTAATTTATTATCATTCACTATTCTCTCATATGAGTACCTACGATATTTTATGAGAGATAAAAGTTTCATTTTTAACTTGTCATTTATTTAACAAGCCAAAATACCCATGATGATCTCTAAGAATAAAGGAGATGACACATATGTACAGTGCCATGCCCGGCATACACTAAAAACTCTAAAGAATGGAAGCTGCTGTATTTATACTTATGATTCAGATTAGCAAACTATAGTACCTGTTAAATATTAAACACATGTACTGCAATACATTTAAATACTTAATTAGCTCCGTCTCTTCCTGCTATCACCAAATCAGGAAAAAGCTCATATCCCTTAAGATAAATGCATATCAACTTAACAGAGAATGAATACTGAAATGCAAAAGTATTGTTTAGAATGGTAAGCAACATAATAAAGCAAATTTTCAATGATGTTTTTCCTCAATAATCAAAGTGAAAGATGTATTTCCAGGGTTCAAGGATTTGAGCAATTTGGAACACAAATCTGATTTGTGGAGGTGGGTGTCAGGGTTTCCTGGTAAAAGATCAGTGCCACCAAACTATCCCCATGCCCAACACACTTCAGAAGCCACTTCTATGCCCCGGTTATTACTTTGATTCTGACTGACTGGCTATAAATCAAAGTTTCCCACGAACCCCTCCCTTGAGTTCCATTAACTTGCTAGAGCCAGCTCATGGAACTCGAGAAACATTTTACTTACTAGATCACTGGATATAATTCCTTTTAGAGGATATAATTCAGGAACACATAAATGGAGGAGAGGCATAGGGCAACATATGAGAAAAAGACAGGGAGAGCTGCACCCTCTCCATTCTTCCGGTGTCTACGTGTGTCCACTAACATTGAAGCTCTCTGAACCTAGTCCTTTTGGGTTTCTAGAAGGCTTCATTACAGAGACATGATGGAATAAATCATTGGCCATTGGCAATTGATGCAACTTCCAGCCTCTCTCCCCTTACAGGAGATGGAGGGTGGGGATGAGACTGAACATTCCAACTCTCAAATCACAAGGTTGGCTCTCCTGGCAAACAGCTCATGCTTTAGGTAGTTCCAACATAATGAAACAAACCAGACTAACATAACAAAAGATACCTTCTTAGCTCTATTAGGAAATTCCAAGAGTTTTAAGTATAAAGGAATATACTTACTATAAATTACAATGTCACATAGTATATCCAGATTAGTTGCAACTACTAGTTTCCCAAATACAAATTCATCTTTTTCTTCCAGTTTTATGAGAAATAACTTACATATATTACTGCATATGTTTAAGGTATAATTTGATGCTTGATTATTTGACTTACCTATATGAAATGATTACCTTAATGGCTTAGTTAACATCCATCTTCTGATAAAGACACAGTAAAAAGAAAAGAAGAAAGGAATGGAAAGAAGATTTCCTTGTGATGGGTAATAGGATTTACTCTCTTAACAATTTATCCCTTATATCAAACATCACTGTTAATTATCATCATCATGTTGTACATTCCATCCCTAGTACTTATATATCTTATAACAGGAAGTTTGTTCATTTATTATTTTTGCTCCAATTCAATAAAAAATCAAAATAGAAGTAAGAAAATTATATTAGAGAGATAACCCAGATATGTGTTCCAATTTATTTTAAAATATCATAATGTATTTTATTCAGTGTAAATATTTTACTGCATTTCTTCTAATTTTGTAGCAAATAAAGCACAGCAGCAGTGCATTAAACTGTATACATATCTTTATTTTATATTTTTTAGAGATTTTATTTATTGACTTGAAAGAGAATGAGAGATAGATTAAGAGCAAGAAGAGGGAGAAGAAGACTCCCTGCTGAGCAGGGAGCCTCATGGGGGGACTCCATGCAGGGCTTGATCCCAAGGCTGAGAGAATATGACCTGAGCCAAAAGTAGCTACTTAGCTGATTGAGCCACCCAAGCACTCCAGAATGCATAAATATTTAAAAGCCAGGGATGAAATTAATACTTTTCTCATGAAAGATAACCCCAAACCTCCTTGATCTGAAAATTATACTTCCTATTCTGTTAGGTTTAATCACCCAGCACTACTTCAGTGCTTTAATTCACTTTACTTTCAAAATCATTATTGATATTAGGTATCACAAGAACTTCTATTCTTCTTCAGTAGATACTTCACTAGCTTTTCCTTTTTATTTCTTTCTAATATATTTGAGAGTTACTTTGTCTAATTCTACAAAAGCATGTTGAGACTTTAATGAAAATTACATTGAGTCTATAAATTAATTACTACTAATACCATAGGCCATTTTCATTGAATTTTGCAATTATTTTAACAAACTTGTAACTAATACCTGTGTGTGTGTGTTTCTTTCTTTTACCAATGATTCTCTTCTGATTCTAGAAAAAAATCCTTATTATGGTTTAGACTATAAAGTGAACATCCAAGTCTGATTTTATTTCCTACTATTCCCTCTCTTGCTCACTCCCTTCCAGTCAAGTAGTCTCCTTTGCTGTTTATTTTTTTAAGATTTTTTTAAAGATTTTTAAAAAATATTTATTCATGAGAGACAGAGAGAGAGAGAGAGAGAGAGAGAGGCAGAGACACAGGCAGAGGGAGAAGCAGGCTCCATGCAAGGAGCTGGATGCAGGATTGGATCTCCAGAATCCAGGATCACGCCCTGGGCTGAAGGCAGGCACTAAACTGCTGAGCCACCCAGGGATCCCTCGTTTTTTGTTTTTTTTTTCCTCATTGGTTTTTAAATATGTCTCATATCATGAATGTTTACACCTCATTATTTCTCTGCTTATATTTTCTTACATAGTGACATTGAAGTCATACCCAATAATTGTAGTTAATAGTTCACCATTTCTAACAGTATCTTCTCTGCTCTTCAGTTTTGGTTTCCTCCAAGTAATAATAATACCTAATAAAATATTTATTTTACTTATTAATATGTTATTATCTTTCCACTAGAAATAAAATTACATAAGAGTGGCTGGCATTCTTCATTCGTCTCTTTCATTCATGAGTGCTCATCCCTATACCCAACAGGGAGTAGCTACTCTATAAATGGTTGTCAAAAAAAAAAAAAAAAAAGTTGTCAAATGAATGCATGCATGGGTGAATGAGATTTTTTAAAAAGTGCCTAATATGTAATGTGCCAGTAAAATGCTTTGATTAAAATATGATTTAATATAAATTATTTTGCATAAGATTATTATACGTGATCTATAAAAGTGCTTTTGAAAGATTAAAAATATTGTAAAATAATTCAGTTATTATTAATTTATCTGTAATATAGCAAATATCAATGGACTCTATCAAAATTATATTTTCATCTGGAGGTAATAATATTTAATAGCGTATATTTAATACACAATTATACATTAAACCTAGAACGTTATTCTTCAACATTAATGTGGGCCTATAATTTCATGACCAATAGACGAAACTCTCCCTCTCTCTCTCTGTCATCACTCACTGAAGTTAGTACTATTCTCAGCAGACTTAGGCAGAGGCTGTCTTGGGGAGAAACTGAGGTCTTCTACTAAAAGCCCAAGACAGATAAAGAATGCAGGCCTTTGGAGAATAGCCAAGGAGGAAGTGGATGTAATACTCCACTCTCAGTGAAATCTTTGGATGACTCATTAAAAATTTTGCACCAAACCAGCCAGCTAAACTACTCCACTTAAAGACTACATAAGATAAAAAAAAAATTTAAGCCACTAACCTTCAATAATTTATTATACAGCAATGGATGATTAATAGACAATGTTATAGATATAAACAGTAATATCCCTTTCTAAAACAGGCTAAAGTTGAAAATAAATTTTTTCCAGTATTGCATATAATTGAAATAAAAAAATACTTACATGAATTTACTTTTATTTTTATTTTTTATTTTATTTTTAATATTTTTAAATTTATTATTTATTGGTGTTCAATTTGCCAACGTATAGAATAACACCCAGTGCTCATCCCATCAAGTGCCCCCCTCAGTGCCCGTCATAAATTTACTTTTAGTTTTTTTTTTAAGATTTTATTTATTTATTCATGAGAGACAGAGAGAAAGAGAGAGGCAGAGACATAGGCAGAGGGAGAAGCAAGCTCCATGCAAGGAGCCCGATGTGGGACTCAATCCGGGTCTCCGGGATCAGCCCTGGGCTGAAGGCAGCACTAAACCGCTGAGCCACCCAGGCTGCCCAACCTTTTAGTTTTTTCATAGGTGAAAAACAATTATACTTATTTTACCCCTATTTCTGTTTTATGTGAAAGATATAATTTATCAGTAGAATAATATACTTTCTCAGATGATTTTTAATGTTCTTCATGAACCTGGAGGGACAGATGAAAAAATGAAGTCATAAAAGTGCAGTTTGATCCTCCCTATTTGTGGACTATCCATTTGTGAACTCACTCACTTGCTAAAGTTTATTTTTAACCCCCAAATCAAAGCTTGTGGTATTTTTGTGGTCACTCAAGGACATGCTCAGAGTGGTGAACTAAGTAGAAGAAAAAAATAACAGAAATGAGATGGTTCAATTCAAATTTGAGCTTCTAGAATATTTCAAGATGATAAAACCAGAAGCATGACAAGTAAGTTTGGATTTTGAGTCTCCTAATTAACTTGTGAAATCCTAGATCTGTCACTTCTCCTGAAGTGGGCTCAGTGTTCTGAATAGTAAGGTAGGGTAATATCCAGAGGACAGATTGCTGAGAGTATTCAATTAGACTTATGCAAGTACAGTGGTTGGCATAATTTCTGGCACATAGTTTAGTGAGTCACTGTTGTTATTGTAGCTGTTAATATTATGATTGCAATCTTCATTAAATTTATGCTGTCTATAAGACTGAGTTATTCCAAATGACAACTAATATGGCCAAGTAGACTCCTCAGTATTTTAAAGCAAATAAACAAAAACGCAACACAATTAGTTTTCACCCCTCTCCTCAAGGAAAATTTATGTGACTCCTGTTTATCAGAACATTCCAAAGTGTATGTCATAATTTTTAGATTAAAAAAGAAATAGAGTACAATTATCTGGGAGGAAACTAAACTTTTTATACATTTATTTAAATAGGTACCTCAAAATAAACATTTTTATGGCAGCCAAATATAACAGTTGCAAAACACATATATGTGTCTCATATAATGAACTTATTGTACTGAAGTTATATTTTCTATTACAGATATAATCAGCATCAAATTATTTTAACAAAATGAAGAAAAAAGGGGGAACCATGCAGAATTATGTCGCATAGGATTGCAGATTTAAAAGGCAAGAAAAGAAGTTAGAAATTTAACTGACGGATGAAAATCAGAGTGAGCTGGCATTTCTTCAAACTAACCCCATCCTCAAAGCTAAAGCATCTCGTCTTCCACAGCACATTCAGATAGAGTTTCATAAAAAGGCATTTCAATTTAATTTAAATTGGCTGAAACAATCAGATAGCTTTTTTTCTCCTAAATGACTTGCTTTTGCAATGGATGTAAAAGCTATTAGCTTTTTTTTTTTTCTAGAAGTAGGTATGAGGTATGAGGATTTTGTCTCTTGAGATACACTCTGATTATTAATAAAGAGGTTGTGAAAATTGAACATGACTTTCAGCCAACACAGTAACACAGACTTTGTTAAGTGACAAGTGACATTAAGAGCCCTTGAGAGGCAGGTTTCTGTCAGAGGAAGGAGATTCATGTTAGTGAAAAGGGAATAAAATATTACCATTATTGAGAAATTTAATCTTATTCCTTATCTGAAGATTAGAGTAAACTAAAGAGAACTTGCTGTTCAAGAGATTGTTATAACATCTGATTTTGTTAAACTCCTGTCTGACTTGTTGGTCATAAAGGACGCCATGATCCTTTTCCATTTTCTTCAAGTTCTCGAATTTCTTACTCAGTTTCTTGCTCTAGTTCTATGCCTTATAATGATGACATAAATATCTCCATGTTGATTATCTATTTCCTTTCATTTATGGTGCTACAAAATTCTTAAACTCCACAATAATGATGGCACATTCAGGTGTCACGCCTCAGACCCTGATATTGCTCAAAACTACTGTGGCTGTCAAATCTCGAGATTAATAATCAACTTCTGTCTTTCAGCCTTTCTTATAACAGCTCTTTTTCTCTCTTAAATGCCTGGTCTTTCTGTTCTTCACACAGTTTATGTGATTATACAATCTCCAACTAAATCAAAGTAATAGGAATTTCATAATGCACTTGCTTTTGGAATCCTTTAATCCACCACCAATTCCCTGATATTTTTGCATTGATAATCTTTTTGAAGATTTTATTATTTATTCATGAGATACCGAGAGAGAGAGAGAGAGAGAGAGAGAGAGAGGCAGAGGCATAGGCAGAGGGAGAAGCAAGCTCCCAGTGGGGAGCCCGATGCAGGATTTGATCCCAGAACCCTTGGGGTCACGACCTGAGTCAAAGGCAGACACTCAACCACTGAGCCACTCAGGTGGCTCCTAATTGATAGCTTTTAACCATCAATACTTTCTATTGTTGGTTTTGAGAGTTTTCAGAAAAAGTAGAGAACTTAGTGGAACCTACTGTAACTTGACTTTTTCAAATTCTTTGAACCTTTTCAAAATCTTTCAAATTCTTTGTTCAGGAATAATTAAGTAAAGTCATTTCTGATGTCTTATGCACTGTGTTTTCTTCTCTTGAGGTGATTCAATTCTCACTCTGTGAAAATGCTCTAAAATTAATAGCTCTAACTTTCATTTTCTATTGAATTCCCTATGTACTGGTTCTTTCTCTCTTTCTCTCTCTCTCTGTCTCTCTGTCTCTCTCTCCTTTGTAGATAGATGATAGATAGATGATAGATAGATAGATAGATAGATAGATAGATAGATGATAGATAATCTGTGAATTGATTCACTAAATGCAAAAATTAAAAACAAAACATCTCTTCCCTTCTATAACCAATTTTAACTATGCAGAAACCAGTATATTTTGTAGATGTTTAGACAAAATAATCCATTGATCCATCCATTTATTTGTTCATTTATGCTATTATTTCCTTATTAAAAATATTTATTAATACCATAAGCCAGATACTACCCTTCATGGTATGACAGAAAGATAAATAAGGCATTAAATGACTTCATAGTCTAGATAGAAGATCTAGAAATAGGTATTTAAAAAGCATCATAGTAAGTTTAGCAAAAAAGCCCAGCCAAGAATGTTGCATTATAGGAATAGAACATAGAACATAGAATGCAATATATAGAGGCAAGAATGTAAAGTAAAGTAAGTAAAAGAACCCAACCATAGGTATGCATGTAGCTAGTATTTGTAGAATCTAATTGTGGAAAATTGGCTACATGTTATCTAAGTGATAAATAATTATTCCAAATAGACTCAAAATGTTCTCTTTCTCTTTCTTTCTTTCTTTCTTTCTTTTCTTTCTTTCTTTCTTTCTTTCTTTCTTTCTTTCTTTTCTTTCTTTTTCTTTCTTTCTTTCTTTCGTGTTGTCACCTCTCTCATAGGATTTGAGTCTTCTTGTCTGTTCCTTTAGCATTTAGCAGACATCCCTGTAGGTATCAGAGCTCACTTAATTATAGATTTATAGTACATGCCATTGTCTTCCATGAAACAGGTTATTGATGTTAATGACAACATCACATTTGACTTTATATCTCAGCATTTAATTAAATGATTTTCACATATTTGACATTGTGTAAATGTTTGCTGAATGGAACCAGTAAATCATCCAAGTTTCAATATCCTAAAGAACATAGATTCTAAGGTCACAACATCAATGGTTGGGTGTTTGGTTCAGTTTATTCTAGCACCATATACTTGAGAAATTATTTGAACTCTCTTCCTTAGTTTCTTTATCTATAGACATCCTTCTAGGATTATTGTGAAGATTAATTGATTTGAGCATTAATGGACCCTAACAAGTCAGTGCTTAAAAAAAAAAAAAAAGTCAGTGCTATACAGGATAGCTATTTTGTTAAATACTTTATGTCACTTTAAATAACTTCTACTCTAGTTCACACACATACACATATACACACACATATTTTTCCTTAACTTGTAACAGCTTTCGAGTGGATCTTTGTACCACCAGCATCTCTTTCATCCAACCAATTATTCACACTACTGTAAGAATTCATGACCTAAAACCCAGATATAATCACATAATTTTCATCATGTGAATTTATATTGACTACAATTTTAATGGTTTCAATCTAGTACTTAAGTATCTCAATAAAATATAGCAAACTCTTTTTCAATAATTATTACTTTTAACAAACTATTGAATTATAATTCGCAATCATATAATTCACACACTTGAACTGTACAGTTCAGTGTGATTCTTAGTATATTCATAAAGATGCACGGCCACCAACTCAGTCAACTTTAGAACATTTTGACACCTCACAAAATAGACCTGCATCCTTTAGATATCTCTTCCCCACTATTCCTTCGTTCCTTCCCACCTAGCCATAAGCAAACACTAATCTACTTTCTATCCCCTACTTTTTCGTATGAATGGAATCATGTAGTAAGTGGTCTTTTGTAACTGAGACTGACTTCAGTCAACTGTTTCAAGGTTCATCCCTGTTGAAGGTTCATCCCTGTAAAATGTTTCAGTGCGTTGTTAGTGGCAATATAGATTTCTATTGTAAGGCTATACCCCATTTGGTTTCTCCATTTATCCTTTGTTTGACATCTTGACTGTTTCCACCTCTTAGCTACTATGAGTGATGCTGCTATAAACATCCATGTACAAGTTTCTGTGTGGGCATATATTGTTATTTCTCTTGGGAATGTATTTAGCAGTGGAACCACTGGGTCATATGGTAACTCTAAGTTTAAAAGTTTGAGGAACTGCCAGACTATTTCCCTACAGCATCACTTTGCATTCCAATCGGTAATGCATATGGATTCTGATTTCTCTTATTCCTTGCCAATGCTTGCTGTTAACTGATTTTTTTTATTCTAGTCTTCCTACTAGATTTGAAGCGGGATCTCACTGTGGTTTTGATTTACATTTCCCTGATGACACCTGCCATTTCTATATCATTGTCTTTAGAGAAATGTATATTCAGAACCTTTGCCCATTTTAATTGGATTATTATTTTTTATTACTGAATTAAAACGTTTTTTTAAAAAAATACATTCTAGATACTAGTCTCTTATAGGAAATACAATTAGCATATGTTTTCTCCATTTGTGTGGGTGGTCTTTTCACTTTCATTATGATCCTTTGAAACACAAACCAAAAGGCTAAAAATAATTTGAATCAAGTCCAATTTATCCATCATTTTCACATCCAGATGAAATTTACTTTAAAATGGAAAATCACTTTAATACAATAAACTGTAGAACAATTTAAAAATTTAAATAAAAAGGAAAAAGGCATTTGATCCCAGGGAATCCAAATGGGATACATTTACATAGGCATTTGAAATTCATATAAGGAATAATTAAAAACAACAGCATTGTCCTTCCTGTGTCTGATAGATAGATGTGCTCCCCACCTGTGCTCCAGGTATCTGCTCTGGAGAAACACTGTAGTAAGGATGCAGCCTACAGCCCAACACTGGACATTCCTGCAGAGAACTGCCATATGAAAAGGGTGACCTCAAACAGTCAATACCTTAGTGACCCAGGCAGATGTTTAAATGTTGTCAAGGGGAGGTGCAAACAGTTCTTTCAAGATGCAGCATAAAGGTAAATAAAGAGATCCTATGAGAAACATTCAAGAGATTTGGGAATCTAAAATTATACCAAAGCTTCCAAACGTGCTGAATCTAAGCTTTGTTCAGATGGCAGCCAACTGTAGAGCGGCTCCTCTAAAGTGATAGAGCATTTAGTTTGTATGGGGTTTCCACTTGGGTTTTTCCTCATAAAACTTCTCAAATATGCTCACGCTGCTTTTATCCACAGGTTAATGCCATCTTTGGTAAAGGTAAACACTACATGATCCCTAAAACATGCCAGCCAGTGTGATGTTGGCATGGTGATGGTAAAAGCTAAGACATAGTCAATGAGTGTATTGTGCTTTGTAGATGAAGGTCTTCTAAGGTAGACTTAAAACTGACTTTATCTTCTAATTCACAAAGCTGAGGTAACAGAGAAAAAGGCAAAAGCATATTCCATCAGTTGACAAAGCTGATTAACCAGGAAAACCAACTTTCCCTAGTTCAGTTGCTAATCCGATGCCTATTGGGATAAGGACTAGTAAATTCATCTTCTCATCCAGAAAAACAAGTAATATAACTACTGTGCAGCAGCTGACCCAAATCACTACTTTGGTGGATATTCCAATCACGCTCTTGTTTTTCCTTCAGAAACTGATGTCATTTTTTAAATGCCAGGAAATCAAAAAGGAGATGAAATGCAGTAATGAAGAGGGCTAAAGTTGGTGTCTGTAAACATTCCTTTCACCTCCTCAGCAACTATCTTTGAAAACCCAAACTCCTTCAAGGAGAACAAGAACTCTTGCTCATGAATCCAGAAGACTATTCTCCCCAGTGAGATCCAGTGTCTGTAGGACATTGTGAAAGGTAACCCAATAGTAGAATGATTTAAGAATTTATGATCATTAAATCCTCCACTTGATCTGAACTATGAACAGAATAGAGAAGTAACATACATTATTTTTCTAAATGAATTACCTTCACCTATCTATGCACATGAGCAGGAAGAGAGGACCCATCAAAAACAATATCATCTGCCTCCACATTTAGTATTATTCTTGGCCTTCAGTGAAAAATGGGCTCATTCAAGGCATATATCCATGTCTTTTCAGTTTTCACTTACTGTGAAAACTAGCAGATTCCTTGAGAGAAGATTGATTTCTTTGGGTTTTGTGAGTATGTAGGAGATAAGAGGATTTATAAAGTGCACTTGTTTCTTATTACACCAAATGAATTTCCAGTATGATAGAGAAAAAAAGGTAGCTATATAGCATCCCATTATTTCTTGTTTTCCTTCGTTCAGAAACATTAACTATCCTATTATGTTTGGACTCCTCATTGAAGTCTTCCATATTTAATACCAAATAGATGTTGTTCTCAGCACCAAGGTTGAACCTTGTCATGGTATATACACTCAGTTGAAATCTGAGCCTCCTGGTCAGGTAGAGTTAGATGCAGTTCTGTTGTAGGCACATGGGAGGCTATAGACATGGCCATCTGTGAGGAACACACTGCTGCGACATGAAGGAATTTCTTGTGTACAAGATCCGTCTGTGGATAGAGACAGTTTTCCTCTTTTCCAATCTGGATGCTTTCCACACTCCCACCCCCACACCCTTTTCTTACTTTCTCTAGCTAGAATCTCCAGGGCAATAGAATAGAGGCAATGGGACTGGACTTCCTTGTCTTCTTGATCATAAAGGAACCATAGCTAGTCTTAATTAAGTCTAATGTTAGCTGTGAGTTTTCAAGTTTAGAAAGTTTTTTTCTCCTTCCTGTTTTGTGGAGTGCTTTCATCATGAAGGTGTGCTAGTTGTTTGGGCTTCTTTTATTTTTTTTTTATTTGTTTTATTTTGTTTTTCAAATAATTTGCTATATGTATTGAGATGATCTTTGCAAGTTTTTATTTTTATCAATATGAGTAGTGTTACATTAATTGATTTTTTTAAAGATTTTATTTATTTATTCATGAAAGACACACGGAGAAAGAGAGAGAGAGGCAGAGACACAGGCAGAGGGAGAAGCAGGTTCCATGCAGGGAGCCTGATGTGGGACTGGATCCCAGGTCTCCAGGATCAGGCCCTAAACTGAAGGTGGCACTAAACCACTGAGCCACCTGGGCTGCCTGCATTGATTTTTGGATATGAAACAAGCCTTCCATCCCTGGGGACAATTCCACTTGGTTACAGTATATAATTTGTTATATGTTGCCATAATCAGTTTGCTAGTATGTCGTTGAAGATTTTGCATTCATATTCATAAGAGATATTGGTACATAAATTCTTTCCTTGTAATTTTTTTGTCTGGTTTGGGTATAATACTGGCCTCATAAAATAAATTGAGAAGCATTCCCTCCTCTTCTATTTTGTGGAAGTTTGTAAAGAATTGGTATTCTTTCAGGAGTGAAGTCATCTGGGGTGGTCTTTTCTTGCTGTTTTTTTTTTTTTTTTTTTTTTTTTTTTTTTTTTTTTTTAATTGAGCAAATGTTGGCACCTGATATAGTTCTAGTCACATTATCTATTTCATCTTGAGTCAGTTTGGGTACTTTATGTCATTCTAGGAATTTGCTCATTTTACCCCAGTTATCTGATTTGGCGGCAAACAATTGTCATAGTATGGCTTTACAATACTTCTTATTTCTATAAAATTAGTAGCAATGTTCCCTCTTTAATTTCTGATTCTAGCCATTTGAGTCTTCTTTCTTTTTCCTTTGATCAGGCTAGTTAATAGTTTGTCAATTTTATTGACTTTTTAAAGAATCAGCTTTGGATTTTATTGATTTTCTTTATTGTTTTCCTATTCATTAATTTTTGCTTTAATTTTTCTTCTTTTTTTTTTCTTGCTTTAGGTTTAGCTTGCTCTTCTTTCCCTAGATTGTTAGATTGTAAGGTTATTGATCTAAGATTTTTTTCTTTTTTTCTTAATATAGGGCTTTACAGCTGTAATTTTTTTCCTAAGCATTGCTTTACCTGCATCCCATAGGTTTTCATACATTATACTTTATATTCATCTAAATAAGTTTCATAAGTTTCTATACATTATATTCCATTCATCTGAAATTGTTTTCTGATTTCCCTTTTGATTTTTTCTTTGACCCAGTGGTTACTTAGACATGTGTTTTTAAATTTCACATGGTTTTAAGTTTCCTGAAATGTCAACTGCTGTTGATTTCTGATTTAATTCTATTGTTTTAAGATAACATATTTGATATTATTTTTATTTTTTCAAATTAATTGAAATTTCTTAAGTGCATGTTCTAACCTAGAGAAGATTCTGTACATTCTTGAAAAGAAAGAATATTCTATTGTTGTTAGGTCATGTGTTCTATAGCTTTCTGTTAGATCCAGGTAGCTCATCGTATTGTTCAAGACTTTTATTTCCTTGTAGAGCTTTGGTCTATTGTTCTATCCATTAATGAAGGTGGATATTATGGGTTAAATTGTGTCACCTTAAAAAGAAAATATTGTTATCTTAACCCCCAGAAACTGTGAATGTAATCATATTTGAAAACAGGGTTTTGCATGTTGGACTTCTACTCTCCAGAATCTTGACATGCTGGATTTCTATTTTATCATTCACCTGGTTTGGGGCATGTTTCTTATGGCAGCCCTAGGAAATTAATACATTAAAGCATTGAAAACTCCAGTGATTATTGTTTTTTTTTTTTTTTTTTTTTTTTTTTTTTTTTTATTGGTGTTCAATTTTCTAACATACAGAATAACACCCAGTGCCCGTCACCCGTTCACTCCCACCCCCCGCCCTCCTCCCCTTCTACCACCCCTAGTTCGTTTCCCAGAGTTAGCAGTCTTTACGTTCTGTCTCCCTTTCTGATATTTCCCACACATTTCTTCTCCCTTCCCTTATTTTCCCTTTCACTATTGTTTATATTCCCCAAATGAATGAGAACATATAATGTTTGTCCTTCTCCGACTGACTTACTTCACTCAGCATAATACCCTCCAGTTCCATCCACGTTGAAGCAAATGGTGGGTATTTGTCATTTCTAATAGCTGAGTAATATTCCATTGTATACATAAACCACATCTTCTTTATCCATTCATCTTTCGTTGGACACCGAGGCTCCTTCCACAGTTTGGCTATCGTGGCCATTGCTGCTAGAAACATCGGGGTGCAGGTGTCCCAGCGTTTCATTGCATTTGTATCTTTGGGGTAAATCCCCAACAGTGCAATTGCTGGGTCGTAGGGCAGGTATATTTTTAACTGTTTGAGGAACCTCCACACAGTTTTCCAGAGTGGCTGCACCAGTTCACATTCCCACCAACAGTGTAAGAGGGTTCCCTTTTCTCCACATCCTCTCCAACATTTGTGGTTTCCTGCCTTGTTAATTTTTCCCATTCTCACTGGTGTGAGGTGGTATCTCATTGTGGTTTTGATTTGTATTTCCCTGATGGCAAGTGATGCAGAGCATTTTCTCATGTGCATGTTGGCCATGTCTATGTCTTCTTCTGTGAGATTTCTGTTCATGTCTTTTGCCCATTTCATGATTGGATTGTTTGTTTCTTTGGTGTTGAGTTTAATAAGTTCTTTATAGATCTTGGAAACTAGCCCTTTATCTGATATGTCATTTGCAAATATCTTCTCCCATTCTGTAGGTTGTCTTTGAGTTTTGTTGACTGTATCCTTTGCTGTGCAAAAGCTTCTTATCTTGATGAAGTCCCAATAGTTCATTTTTGCTTTTGTTTCTTTTGCCTTCGTGGATGAATCTTGCAAGAAGTTACTATGGCCGAGTTCAAAAAGGGTGTTGCCTGTGTTCTTCTCTAGGATTTTGATGGAATCTTGTCTCACATTTAGATCTTTCATCCATTTTGAGTTTATCTTTGTGTATGGTGAAAGAGAGTGGTCTAGTTTCATTCTTCTGCATGTGGATGTCCAATTTTCCCAGCACCATTTATTGAAGAGACTGTCTTTCTTCCAATGGATAGTCTTTCCTCCTTTATCGAATATTAGTTGCCCATAAAGTTCAGGGTCCACTTCTGGATTCTCTATTCTGTTCCACTGATCTATGTGTCTGTTTTTGTGCCAGTACCACACTGTCTTGATGACCACAGCTTTGTAGTACAACCTGAAATCTGGCATTGTGATGCCCCCAGCTATGGTTTTCTTTTTTAAAATTCCCCTGGCTATTCGGGGTCTTTTCTGATTCCACACAAATCTTAAAATAATTTGTTCTAACTCTCTGAAGAAAGTCCATGGTATTTTGATAGGGATTGCATTAAACGTGTATATTGCCCTGGGTAACATTGACATTTTCACAATATTAATTCTGCCAATCCATGAGCATGGAATATTTTTCCATCTCTTTGTGTCTTCCTCAATTTCTTTCAGAAGTGTTCTATAGTTTTGAGGGTATAGATCCTTTACATCTTTGGTGAGGTTTATTCCTAGGTATCTTATGCTTTTGGGTGCAATTGTAAATGGGATTGACTCCTTAATTTCTCTTTCTTCAGTCTCATTGTTAGTGTATAGAAATGCCACTGACTTCTGGGCATTGATTTTGTATCCTGCCACGCTACCGAATTGCTGTATGAGTTCTAGCAATCTTGGGGTGGAGACTTTTGGGTTTTCTATGTAGAGTATCATGTCATCGGCGAAGAGGGAGAGTTTGACTTCTTCTTTGCCAATTTGAATGCCTTTAATGTCTTTTTGTTGTCTGATTGCTGAGGCTAGGACTTCCAGTACTATGTTGAATAGCAGTGGTGAGAGTGGACATCCCTGTCTTGTTCCTGATCTTAGGGGAAAGGCTCCCAGTGCTTCCCCATTGAGAATGATATTTGCTGTGGGCTTTTCATAGATGACTTTTAAGATGTCGAGGAATGTTCCCTCTATCCCTACACTCTGAAGAGTTTTGATCAGGAATGGATGCTGTATTTTGTCAAATGCTTTCTCTGCATCCAATGAGAGGATCATATGGTTCTTGGTTTTTCTCTTGCTGATATGATGAATCACATTGATTGTTTTACGGGTGTTGAACCAGCCTTGTGTCCCAGGGATAAATCCTACTTGGTCATGGTGGATAATTTTCTTAATGTACTGTTGGATCCTATTGGCCAGTATCTTGTTGAGAATTTTTGCATCCATGTTCATCAGGGATATTGGTCTGTAATTCTCCTTTTTGGTGGGGTCTTTGTCTGGCTTTGGAATTAAGGTGATGCTGGCTTCATAGAACGAATTTGGAAGTACTCCATCTCTTTCTATCTTTCCAAACAGCTTTAGGAGAATAGGTATGATTTCTTCTTTAAACGTTTGATAAAATTCTCCTGGGAAGCCATCTGGCCCTGGACTCTTGTGTCTTGGGAGGTTTTTGATGACTGCTTCAATTTCCTCCCTGGTTATTGGCCTGTTCAGGTTTTCTATTTCTTCCTGTTCCAGTTTTGGTAGTTTGTGGCTTTCCAGGAATGCGTCCGTTTCTTCTAGATTGCCTAATTTATTGGCGTATAGCTGTTCATAATATGTTTTTAAAATCGTTTGTATTTCCTTGGTGTTGGTAGTGATCTCTCCTTTCTCATTCATGATTTTATTAATTTGAGTCTTCTCTCTCTTCTTTTTAATAAGGCTGGCTAATGGTTTATCTATCTTATTAATTCTTTCAAAGAACCAACTCCTGGTTCTGTTGATCTGTTCCACAGTTCTTCTGGTCTCGATTTCGTTGAGTTCTGCTCGAATCTTTATTAGCTCCCTTCTTCTCTTGGGTGTAGGATCTATTTGCTGTTTTTTCTCTAGCTCCTTTATGTGTAAGGTTAGCTTTTGTATTTGAGTTCTTTCCAGTTTTTGAATGGATGCTTGTATTGCGATGTATTTCCCCCTTAGGACTGCTTTTGCTGCATCCCAAGGATTTTGAACGGTTGTATCTTCATTCTCATTAGTTTCCATGAATCTTTTTAATTCTTCCTTAATTTCCTGGTTGACCCTTTTATCTTTTAGCAGGATGGTCCTTAACCTCCATGTGTTTGAGGTCCTTCCAAACTTCTTGTTGTGATTTAGTTCTAATTTCAAGGCATTATGGTCCGAGAATATGCAGGGGACAATCCCAATCTTTTGGTATCGGTTCAGACCCGATTTGTGACCCAATATGTGGTCTATTCTGGAGAAAGTTCCATGTGCGCTTGAGAAGAATGTGTATTCAGTTGAGTTTGGATGTAAAGTTCTGTAGATATCTGTGAAATCCATCTGGTCCAGTGTATCATTTAAAGCTCTCGTTTCTTTGGAGATGTTTTGCTTAGAAGACCTATCGAGTATAGAAAGAGCTAGATTGAAGTCACCAAGTATAAGTGTATTATTATCTAAGTATTTCTTCACTTTGGTTAATAATTGATTTATATATTTGGCAGCTCCCACATTCGGAGCATATATATTGAGGATTGTTAAGTCCTCTTGTTGAATAGATCCTTTAAGTATGATATAGTGTCCCTCTTCATCTCTCACTACAGTCTTTGGGGTAAATTTTAGTTTATCTGATATAAGGATCCAGTGATTATTGTTAAATAGTCCATTTTTTTCTTCATTGGGTTATTTTTGCTTCATGTATTTTGATGCTCTGTTATAGGTTAGTATGTTTTATAATTATTATATACTCCATATGAATTAACCTTTTATTGTTATAAATTATCTATTATCTCTAGTAACATTTTTTTTCTTTTAACATCTACATCACCTGTTCTTCATATAGTCATTGCAGCTTTCTTGTGGTTGATATTTCACTAATGAAATTAAAATGTTAAATTAGAAAATATTCACTCAATGCAAAAGAAAGCAGTAAAAAATAGAAGAATATAAAAGATGTGAGATATAGAGTAAACAAAATGTTAAACGAGAGATACTACATTCAATGACTATTTTTGAAATATTTAAAATTAAGAAGTCTCACCTCAAAATTCTGAAAGATTTTGTACACTACTCCAATTATTCCTGAAGGTGTTTGGTAGAGTGTTTGGTAGATGGTTCCCTAGAATTCTCTAGTGAAATCATCTGGACCTAGAGTTTCTTTGAGCAATGTTTTTTAATTACAAAATTAATTTCTTTGTTAGATTGTGGAATATTAAGCTATCTACTAATTATATTAACTCAGTAAGATTTAGTACTTTGTGTCTTTTAAAGAATTTTTCTAATTCATCTAAGTTGTTGACTATCAGAATGAAGTTTGTTCATAATATTCCACAACAAAGCTTTTTAATTTTTGTTGTTGCTGTTTTGTTTGTTTGTTTGTTTGTTTTAGATGGTTTTAGTCTGTTTTAGGGGGTCGCAGAGAGGTAGAGGGAGAGAGAGACTTTCAAGCAGGTTCCACACCCAGCTTGATCCCACAATCCTGAAAAGACCAGAGCCAAAATCAAGAGTCAGATGCTTAATCAACTGAGTGACCCAGGATCCCCAAAACTTTTAATATTTATAAACTGTGTATCGATGCTCCATCTCTCATTTGTGATACTGTTGTGTCTTTGCTCTTTTTTCTTGCTCAATGTGCTTGGAAATTTAACAGTTTTATTTTTTTTAAGATTTTCTTTATTTATTTGAGATAGTGTGAGAGAGTGAGCATGCGCAGGAGGTGTGGTGCACAGAGAGAGGGAGAAATAGAATTTCCACTAGCAAGGAGCCTAATGCGGAGCTCCATCCCAGGACCCTGAGATCATAACCTGAGCGAAGGCACATGCTTAACCGACTGAGACACCCAGGTGGCCCAATAATGTTATTGTCTTAAAGAACCAGCTTTTGGTTTCACTGATATGTCTATTATCAATCCTTTTTCTGTACCATTGCTTTCCTCTTCCTCTCTGATATATATATTTTTTTCTTTTTTCCTTTCTTTTCCCTTAATTTACTGTTCTTTTCCTATTATCTAAAGATAGAAACTAGGGTGATTGATTTGAGAACTTTCTTCATTTTTTATCTATGTATTTAGTGACTATAAAATTTTTCTGTAAGGCCTACTTTAGCTGAAACCCAATAAATTTGGATAAAATGTTGGCTGTTTCTGTTGAAGAATCATTATTAAGAAAAACTTTAGAAGTTGGGATCCCTGGGTGGCGCAGTGGTTTAGCGCCTGCCTTTGGCCCAGGGCGCGATCCTGGAGACCCGGGATCGAATCCCACGTTGGGCTCCCGGTGCATGGAGCCTGCTTCTCCCTCTGCCTGTGTCTCTGCCTCTCTCGCTCTCTCTGTGTGACTATCATAAATAAGTAAAAATTAAAAAAAAAAAAAAAAGAAAAACTTTAGAAGTTATCTCACAATATATTTTTCCCTGACAATTCTTACTAATGCTACTTTATATCCAATGAAATTCTATCACACATATTTATTGAATACTTCTCTCTAGTACTTAATCACACACAACTGTATGTATGCATTTTAATGTTTCTTAGGCATATAACTTTTATATTTGACAAACTTTTAACTATTTAAAAGTAGAGATTTTAGTTTTTTTCTTTGAGGTTATAGTTTGTTGTTTTTTAATGTGTATATAAAACATCTAAATTCATGGTATGAAAGAAAATTGGTTAAATTGAATCGATTTTAATTAATTTGAATTGAAACGTGGTCTGAATTTGCAGTGAAAGAAAACATATTTAGGAAAAAATAATGAAAACAACCAGGATATTTTTTTATAGATAAGAAAAAAAGTTTTTATTTTCTTCACCACAGTCAGGAGTGAATCTAGCAATCTGTTTCCTTCAAAAGGAACACATTGTTTTGAAATTTTTACCAAACTGAGGTAAGAAGGCAAAGCTAAGAAATTGACTGGAGAATCTATATAAAACTATAAAAGCCTGATGTTTACCATGCAGATCTTAATTTAAATCATTTTGGTCTACATAATATATATTGTATCAATTAGTATTCACTTCCGTTTTACCTTGTCATCATCTGTTGTTGTTGCCTTAAAGTTTCTACTCTTTGTTAAACAGTTTCCCAACAGAATTTCAAAAAGCAAATCAAATATGAGGGTAATGTTCCAATCATCAAAAATATAGCTAGGCTCAGTAGTATGCAATTATTTCCTATAATTCACTATTGTGAATCAAGCTGTATGAATTTTATAGTGCTTTATATGTTTTTAAAACTCACAGGGTATGTGTAGAAACTACAGAAAATTTAAAAAGTGCATTTCTGGGTTTTAGCTATTGCTGTCAAATATGGGGGAAAAAATCCACTAAGTAAATGCATTCCTGGTACAACTACAAATCCCTTGGGAAATGTTTTAAAAAAATGATTTAAAAATGTACAATACTGGAAATATTTGAACATTGCTAAACTAATATAGATTCAACAATGACCTAAAATGATGGAATTTTCTGGCTTTTTCAAATATCGAGAATATCACTTTTTCTTGTTCTATATAGTAGCATGCTATTGATTTTTTAGAAGCAAGATATTACTAGATGTCATGTGAGCTTGTTCTTATAAATACTCATGTTTTAGAAATTCGAATGTGGTATTATTACTGTTAAAATTGGTGTGTAAATAAATAATTGCATTTAACAGATTTAAAAAATAAGAGGACATTTAAAGATTGTGACTAAGGAACATTTCAACTATTTTTAGCTCTACAGTGTTCACTGACATTCTTAGTGTTAACAGTTCTTGCAGCCACTTACATTCCAAATGTTCTCCATTGCTTTTCTCTTGCCCTGCAGTAAAAAGAAACCATAGACAATAAACAAGAAACAAGTTTAAATCATGATGTTTGTGGCATTTGGATCAATAACTAACACTCTTAAGATAGAAAAATCAACTTTATAAAACAGTCTTTTTAACAAGATTGTATGTTGCTCTTGAAAACATACAGCTTTTGATACATTAGGGATACAATTAATAATAACTAAAGGTTTAGTGTTTCAAAAAACCCTTACAGAATAACAATGCAATTCTATAACTTATGTATTTCAAAGGGTATCAATCAATCATGAGTTATTCCAGTAACTTTGGATGATATTGTGGCTATTTTTATTTAAGGCAGACACTACTGGTAGTGTGTTGATCCATACACCAGGATGAGTTTGAAAATGCTTATATGACTCTAGTAGCCACAGTTGTAGATCTAGGCAAAAAAAGAAAAATAACACAAATTTTTAAAATTACATATTATGTATGTATGTATATATAGATATATATATAGAGAGAGATAGTAGACAATTTTTCTTGATTCATAGTTTCCTTTCTTCTTCCCATTTCATTCATATTATAATTTTATCCTTCCATTTCAATACATTTGGCAAATCGGTCCATCTCCCTTGATTTTTGCCCTAAATTAAAATTAAAAATTAAAAAGTTTCTCCTATTTCCTGTAACAAATTAAATGTAAGTAGGGGTGCTATATTATTTCTCCCAGAAATATTAAATGAACGTTATATTACTCAAATGGCATCTTAAAGACAAATCAACTGACCGATTGGTTATGAGATCTTCTCTCTTGTCTACTGGGCCAGCATCTGACTTCTTTTATTTCTTCCCTTACCTTTCTTTCTGTGTAATTTAAATATTTAGTACTATTTTGGGGGGTGAGCTGTTTGTTTCAGTTTTATACCTTTGGCTTTTTTTTTTTTTCATTCATTACATTGTATCTTAATTGTCCACATTGAAATGCTGTTCTCCAATCATTATATAAGAAAACTAACCATTTATTTTGATTTTTGATTGACATCTTTATTAATTTAAAATGTTTTATTTTCAATTTGTACTTGTCATTTGTTAGTCTTTTCCCAATGGATGATGACTTTCAAAAAACAAATTTATTATTTGTGAAACTCCTCAGTGTCTACTACTTATGAGGAATTAAGGATGATTTGCCTTATTAGTTATTAAGGCTTTACATACAGGTATGTGTGTGTGTGTATGTGATATGTATGTTTGTGTCTAAGTACCATTTATGTATATATACATAAATGGCAAATAATACATATGGGTTTATATTTGCATGTGTGTACGTGTAAGTGAGTATATATATGAGGAAGATGGCCCCACATTTCATTGAGAAAGGTGTTCAGAAACCAGATGATATAAAAATATATCTCTTCATTACATTATTAATTTACTATCCTAAGCTAGAAGAAGGAAATATAGAAAAATATCCTTGTAATCTAGGAATAAGATGATACATTTAAAGCAATTTAAATGCAAATTGATGCCAAACCATTGCAAGAGATATTAACGGATATGATTGCATCAAAGTCAGGATTTAGTTAAATGAAAGACACAATAGACACAGTTTCCAGGCAGGGGGCATATCAGGAAATGATACTGAAATATCTAAAATCATCAAGGGAATAATGTTGGAAAACTAATAAGAATAAAGTTTTATGTTGCAATTTAATGTAACAAAAATATAAAGCTGAATAAAGCCAACTGTTGGTGAGATTGTAGAAAAACTGACAATTGCAGTGCTGCTAATCTTTTTAGATTTAGGCTTTTGAACGGGTGAATAGTAGCTGTTAAAGAAAAACTGTTAGAAATGTCCAACAGAACAACTATTCTACACATTCTGTGAATCTGTTAACTCTCAGGCAAATTAAGTAATCACATTATCCCAGTTCTTCTATTCCTGAGTAGTGTGTGTGTCCCAGAAAGGTTATCCTACTGTTCTCTGGGGTCCCTGTTCAAGGATGTATTTCCATAGTTACTAGTGACATGAGGGAGTCCTCAGTAGTCTGGATTTCCATCTCTGCTAAAGTAAAATGTGGACACACATGAAAAGGAATAAATACAGCAGCAAGCATACGGACTCTACTAGAGCAGACTGTTAGGATATATAGGTAGATATTTAAGAAATAGTATCAACCCCAAGTTATGCATCCACTAGTGAACTGATAAACAAAATGTGGCATGTTTGCACAATGGAACACTATACAAAAATAAAAAGGATAGAGTGCTGACACATTTAACAAAAGCCTCATGATGAGTGAACAATCCAGACACATGCAACTGCATAGTTAATGCTTCCACAGAATATATAGAGAGGGTATAAAATAGTGGGTGATAGAAGAGAAGTGAATGGTAATCTGAATACTTCTGAGAGAAATGGTGAGAGTCGTGTCCTAAAAGATCTTATGTCTGGAGATGCTGGGAAGAAGGAAGATATTTGTGATTGATCTCTGATGTTTTTTTAATGGTACTCATTGACAGTTTCTGTATGTCAGGTAAAATGTTACTGCACAATTGCTGATGCAAACATAATTATCTCCAGTGTTGCAGAATATTGGCTCCTTTTGGTATTAGAAAATGAGATATAATTTATTCTCAGGCTAGTACATTTTGGCTGCCTTCCACCTATTTCGAGAAGTAAGATGTGCAGAGCGAAGATGTACTGGTATCAATTATTGCTAAATGCATTAGAGAATGTGATATCATTCCTTTCTCCCTGATCCAAGGGAGTTCTCATTATAGCTCTATAAAAATATTGGGGGAGTGAGTCATAGAAAAAATTCAGTGTCATATATAGCTTATATATTGAATTATTTTTCTATGATTCTGTTGGTCCTTTTTAAGTCATACAAACAGCAGCAATATACTCTAATGGAGTGAACTTCACAATATATGTAAGTCTAATTGCTATGCTGTACATTTTAAACCTATGCAGTGCTGTATGTCAGGTATATCTCAATAAAACTGAAAAAAATCACCAAAAATTGAACAGAGATGATTCACATATGATGATATTCAATGTTTTAACAATATTTTGTGCACTAAATTGAAAAAGACAACGTTTTATGAACACTGTTCTTAAAGACTTTTCAATTATTATAAGATATTTGAATTGTTGTAAGGATTTTTTTCAAGTTAAACATGTTCACAATCCAGAATATACTGAATCATTTCTCAAAATGTAGCATGCTCCACTGAGGGGGCACTTGATGGGATGAGCATTGAGTGTTATTCTATATGTTGGCAAATTGAACACCAATAAAAAATAAATTTATAAAAAAAAATGTAGCATGCTCCAAATAACAGCATTCACGTAACTGGACATGCAAGGAAGTTTTCCTTACAAGTTTGCTCCATTAAAGCAGAACCATTTCCACCAGGCGAAAAGAGTCTCAATGAACTATTAGCCATGAGTGTCAACAGGGCACTTAAAGATCTTTGAACTCAGGAAACAGAAGCTTAGAAGGGGAGTCAGTATTGGGACAGGGGTAACTGACTCTGACCCTCAAGAGTCAGGAGTGCTCTAAGGAGATGGGGAATGGTGGATTGTTTAGCTTGCAGGCTAGCACCTGGCACCTGTTGGTATTCCCTTGTCTAGTTTTTATTTGTAAACGCACAAGTACAGCCACTCCAGACTAAGGGTCATGGTGGCCAGGTGTTCAACCTCAGTGACGAAACTACAAATAAATCTTGGGTGATTGTGCTTATTAATTTAGCAAGAAGGGATCCCTGGGTGGCTCAGTGGTTTAGCACCTGCCTTTGGCCCAGGGCCTGATCCTGGAGAACCAGGATCGAGTCCCACGTCGGGCTCCCTGCAGGGAGCCTGCTTCTCCCTCTGCCTGTGTCTCTGCCTCTCTCTCTCTGTCTCTCATGAATAAATGAAATGTTTTAAAAAATTTAGCAAGGAAACCAATGGAGTATAAAACTATGGCCACCCACTATGTAAGACTGATGAAATTGCCTACGTGAATTGTCTTTAAACGTCTGCTGAAACAGCATCATATAAAGTAGAGAAATGTGTATGGCTTTGTTTTGATAACTTTGCATCTTAGTATGTTTTTAAAATTTGGCTATAACTAAAAATCAGAGTCTAGTTAATTCAGTGGCCTCAATATCTATAATCATGGTTCATTTAGGTAAAATAATTTTCTTCAATTGTTCAAAGTAATTTTTTGTTCCTAAAATAGTTTTGTATTTTTGTAAACTTTTCAAATTGTTTTGAGAACGATTGGTTTGGAACATAGAGTGGTTCACACAAATCTGTAGGCCAAGGGGGTTACTTTGTCTTAAACAGACCATATGTGATACAGTGACAGTTCAGAGACAGTACAGTTAGATCACTCCCATGGCTGCCAATATCTTCTAAAACCTTAAACAGATGCTAATCCATCCTCCAAGGTTGCTGGTCACCTGTACGAATCTCAGGAACAACTCTTGGGTGTGTACATTTAGTATGAGCTTTTAAAACTTAATACATTATACTGATCTCTCATAATTGAGAGTTCTGTAAGTTTAATTATTTGAGGACGTTTTCTCAGGTTAATCAAGTAAATGTTTATTATTTATCTCTAAGCATCCTATTTAGAAACATTATTTCTGAGAAAAAATTGCCAAACCTCCAAATTTGTTTCTACATGTTTTTACATATCACCTATAAATTATAATCAATGTCTTACTTTCCATTTCTAGTTGCTTAAACCTTCTGTTTAAACTTAATTTATTCTTGTTCATTCGTGCTATTTATAGCCATAAAAAGAAACTCCAAGGTAGAAAAACTGTACATACATATCTAAAATTTTTACACTAAAATAGTTAGTACAAGGCTGTACATGATTATATATTTAACACACCATTTGATTGAATGTAGCAATTAGCTTTTATCAAAGTATGTAAATATTACATGTTTTATGGCCAAACTATAAATTGTTACAGCTATTTTAATGGATCAGGTCAATGATATTAAAAAGAAATCCATCACATTGAATGTCACTTGGAGAGAAAAGAAGTCCTGAAACACAGTTTGCATGCCTTATAGATCCTGTTATTTCTGTATTATTGGCAAGTTTTGAGTTAAAATCTCTTATAAAAGCTATCTTCTGTCTATGAACTGTGGTCTGAAGGAAATTTAGCTAATAATTTTACTCTCCATCATAGTGAATTTCACTTGTAATAAAATAAAGTACATTCCTGAGGATAATGTGCTTTAGTTTATGACTAGGAAGCAAACTTTGTTTCACTTTTGACACCTTGAATGAAGACATTTGAATATTTAAATTAATATCAATTATGGAAAAAGTCAACCAATATGAATAATGATTGAATGAGTAAAATATCTCACTATGAAAAACACTTTTTATTTTTCCAATTTTCTATGTAGGTTTTATATTTCTTGTATTGTTCACAAGCATGCCTTATAAATATTCCTGATTTATGGTCTTCCACGATTCATGATCTGCCCTGGATGAAATCATCTGAATATGTACTTATTTTTATTACTCATCCTTATCATAACAGGAAACACATTCATCTAATAAAAATAATCTGCAATAAAAAGATGCTACCTTTTTCTCATTACAGTAATACAGAAAATAAAATATCATTTCTTAGCTATTCTGTTCAGAATAGAAAAAATATGACAAATAATGAGATATGATTTCAGAAATATAAGGAAAGAAGCAGATTATGGAGAACTCTGTATGACATACCAAGGCTTTGATTGTATGAATTGGAAAAACGCTGGAAAGGCATAACCATACAAATGACAAAGGAAGATTTTTGTCATTGCAGAATTAGTCTGGATGCTGTGTTAACAATGAAGGACAGGGGAGTGCAGTAGAAGGAAAAGGATGATTTAGGAGGTTATTGATAAAATTCAAGGAGATAATGGCAGTCAAAGAAAATGGCCATAGATTATAGTATTGGATGCATTTCATTCCAAGGCCTATGTTAAGGCTTAAAACCTGAGCATATGCTAGAATAGAGTAGTCTCTAACTTCCAGTAGGAAGTTTTGAAGAAATTATATTACTGTTTCTGTTTTTCCAGTTTGTATCTTTGCTTTCTGGCAAGGATAAGAGGAGGATATTAGGATTTCATATTTGAACATATTAGCTTGAAGCTGCATTTTAAACATTCAAGTAGGCCTGTTGGTACGCAACCGGAAAAAAAATGAATCTAGATTCAAGAGAGGGCTTCAGGCTGGATATATATGTTGGGAATCATCAAAATGAGATAGTATTTTTAATCATGAGATTAAATAAATCACCTAGGGTGTCAGTGTAGATATAGCCAAACTGTGGAAGGAGCCTCGGTGTCCAACGAAAGATAAATGGATAAAGAAGATGTGGTTTATGTATACAATGGAATATTCCTCAGCCATTAGAAATGACAAATACCCACCATTTGCTTCAACGTGGATGGAACTGGAGGGTATTATGCTGAGTGAAGTAAGTCAGTCGGAGAAGGACAAACATTATATGTTCTCATTCATTTGGGGAATATAAATAATAGTGAAAGGGAAAATAAGGGAAGGGAGAAGAAATGGGTGGGAAATATCAGAAAGGGAGACAGAACGTAAAGACTGCTAACTCTGGGAAACGAACTAGGGGTGGTAGAAGGGGAGGAGGGCGGGGGGTGGGAGTGAATGGGTGACGGGCACTGGGTGTTATTCTGTATGTTAGTAAATTGAACACCAATAAAAAAAATAAAAAATAAATAAAAAATAAAAATAAAAATAAAAAAAAAAAAAAGAAGTTGTTCAAGGAAGAAACCCTGGAACATTCTTTCATAGCCTTACTGAAATATCTTTGTCATATAAAAATTGTATATTTCTGGTGTATAACTTGATGAAGTGATATATGTATATGTTGTAAAACATCACCACAATCAAGTTAACTAGCATATTCATCACCTTTACATAGTGCCCACTGCGTGTGTATGTGTTTGTGCATGTGGTGAGAAGACTTAATTTAAGATCTATTTTCTCAAATTTCAAGGACACAACAGAGTATTGTTAACTATCTGCATCATGCTATAGTTTAGATTTCTAGAATTTACTCACCTTGCATATGTGAACCTTTATATACTTTAACCAACATCACCCCAATTCTCCTCCCTCGATCCCCATTTTACTCTATGAGTTTAATTATTTTGGATTCTATAGATAAGTGACCTCATGAAATATTCCTTCTTCTTTCTCTTACTTAATCCATTTAGCATCATGTTTTAATTCTATCCATGTTATCTCAAAAGGACAGAATTTCCTTTTTTATGTATGAAGAATAATCCATTGTGTATATTATATTATATTATATTATATTATATTATATTATATGACAAAGAGAGAGAGGTATCTATCAATCTATCCATCTATCTATAAAACATTTTTCTTTATCCATTCATCTGTCAAATAACATTTAGGTTGTTTCCATATTTTGGCTATTGTGAATAATGCCACAGTGAACATGAACACACAGGTGTATCTTCACAAACATGATTTCAGATGATTTGGATATATACCCAGAAATTACATTTTTGAATCACGTGGTTATTCCATTTTTAGTTACTTGAGGAACTGTCATACCATTTTCCATAATGGATGCACTCATTTACATTCCTACCAGAAATGTACAAAGGTTCCTTTTTTCCGTACCTTCACCAAAACTTTTTAAAAAAGATTTTATTTATTTATTCATGATAGACATATATAGAGAAACAGGCAGAGACACAGGCAGAGGGAGAAGCAGGCTCCATGCAGGGAGCCGACGCGGGACTCAATCCCAGGTCTCCAGGGTCACGCCCTGGGCCGAAGGCAGGGGCTAAACTCCTGAGCCACCCAGGGATCCCCTTCACCAGCACTTTTTATCCATTGTCTTTTTTTTATAATTGCCTCTAAGGTGACATCTTCTTAAGGGTTTAATTTGCATTTTCCTGCTGCTTAGAGATGTTGAGCACTTTTTCATATAAGAGTTGGTCAACTGAATTTCTTTTTTTTTGAGAAATTTCTGTCTAGTGTCCTTTTTCCGTTTTATTAATCGGGTCATTTGTATTTTGTTATTGTATTTATATGAATTCATTATATATTTAGTATGTTAACCCTTTATTGAATATATGGCTTCCTTTACTTTTAAGGCTGAATAATATTCCATTTTATGTACAAACCATGTTATCTTTATCCATTCATGTGTTGACTGACTTGACTTATTTCCATGACGTGGCTATTGTGAATTATTTTGCAATGACATGGAAGTGCAGATTTCTCCTCGAGATAGAGATACTGAATTCAATTTCTTTGGGTGTGCACCCAGAAGTAGGTTTGCTAAATCAGATAGCAGTTCTATTTTTTATTTTTTAAGGAACCTCCATACTGTTACCCATAATGACTGTACCAATATATATTTCTTTCAATAATGTAGGACTTTCCTTTTCTCCTTATTCCCACAAACATTTGTTATCTTTTATTTAAGAAACATCATCCTAACAGGTATGAAATGATATTTCATTGTGATTTTGATTTGCATTTCCCTGATGATTAGTTACATTGAGCATCATTTTGTATATGTGTTAGTCATATATGTTGTACAATTTATGTTGTACAATTTATACCTATGTTTCTTGGGAGAATTATTTATTAATTTTTGCTTGTTTTTAAGTTGGATTATTTGGGTTTTTATACTGAGTGGCAGGAGTTCTTTACATATTTTGTAGATTAACATTTTATTGGCTAAATGGATTACAAATACTTTCTGCCATTCTGGAGTCTGTCTTTTCATTTTGTTGATTTTTTCCTTTGCTATGCAGAAACTTCATAATCTGATATAATTTCACTTGTCTATATTTGCTTTTATTGCTTGTGTTTTTGGTGTCACATCCAAGAAATCATTGCCAAAGCCAATGTCCAGAAGCTTTTTCACTATGTTGTGTTCTATGAGTTTTATGGTTTCAGATCTTACATTTAAGCCTTTAATCCATTAATGACTCTGACTCTTTATAGTGTTTCTTTTCCCATTCCTGGCATTAATTGAAGTGTTGCCAACTCAGAGTAAAGGTCATTTTAGTGCTTGTATGACATACTATAACATGTTGTACAATTTATACCTATAGGCATTTTAAAATTAAGTGATATCCAAAGGTGAACATTTTGTAATAGATAGGATAGATATTAGTGCTTCATGCTTTGCAACACAATTTTATCAACTAAAATTAGTACCTTTTTTTAAAGGTTAAGAAAACCAGGACATTCCAACATTATTTGATCATTTACCTATTCCCGTAACTTTAGAGCACCCAGAGTTTTATGAATATTTAATTTATGATAGTAATGAAAGTGTTAGACAGAAAATCTTAATTTTAGTAGAAGTATTTGCAAGATCAATTATCTTAAATGAAAAGAATCTAACCTTGAACAGCATACATTATCAGCAATCTAGACTTCTATTCAGATATAGATAACATCTCTTGGCAAATTTTAGTGGCTTGATAGAGAAACAAATATTGGAAAAATAAATATTTAGGTTCATTTTATTAAGTATTGAAGTTTTAAGTAAGTATAGTCAAGGAATGACCAATATTTGTACAAATTTTCAGTTTGATGTTTCAGATTTTGACATATATTTTTTTTCAGAATGCTCTGTTAAGAAATTGTCATACACAGGTTAAAATTTACTTTAGAAATAAATATTTCATAAGTATGTATTGATATTTTATAAATGAAAATTAAATAAATGTCATATATTAGTAAGCAGATCTTTTGGCAGTGACACAATCATATAATGGAAACCAGAAATATTATTTATTCCATCTCTCTTTTTATAGTCTCTCCATCCTACCTTGAAAAAGTGGTTTTATTGGAGGTTAAAAAGAAGACTAGAGATAGTAAAATCACTTATCGTGTGATTTTGAGTCCTTCTTACCAGTTCCATGTAATGATGAATACAAGAAAGCAAGACTCATAGAAGACAAAAATAGCATAAAGCAAATTTCAAAGCACAATGATTCACTTTTAGTCCCTTTCACGGAGTAGATAGAAAGCAGTGTTGCATCTCCCATGATCATTCCAGGCTTAATTATTATGTATTTTATTTATTCTAGGAATTAGAAAGTAAAAATATTTTCTTTTTTTTTTAAGTTTTTTTTTTGTTTTTGTTTTTGTTTTTTTTTATTCATAGCGACGCAGGCAGAAAAGCAGGCAGAGGGAGAAGCAGGCTCCATGCAGGGAGCCCGACGTGGGACTCCATCCCGGGTCTCCAGGATCACACCCCGGGCTGCAGGCAGCGCCACCGGGGCTGCCCGCAAAAATATTTTCTATAAATGAGGCTGTGTGTCCTACATGAAGAAATTTAAGGATTTTGCTATTAGGATACTTCCATTGGGGACAAAAAAAATTATCAGTGTAAAATATAATACTTCTTAAAATGCTAGTAAAATTTTTACAAATTAAAATTTGTTACCTAAAATGGCATTACTAATTGTTCTGTCTGTATTTGTCTGTGACTATATAGATTAGTACCAGGAACACAAGAAAGGAAAGATAGGATTGACTCAGAGAAGTAATTGAATGGCTAAGTCACAACAAACATGGATGTGCAAAGAGATGATAAGTTCCAAGTAATTGGATGGGATTGATTAATCTCACAGGACAAATGAAATCCAGAGAGGGATAATAATTGAAGATAATAATAATGTCTGATTTTGATAAGAAAGAGAAATTGAGGACTTTGAGGCAGTTATGAGATTGTATATTCAGTATATAGTATGTAGTATATGTACTATATAGCATATATTGCATATAGGCAGACACTATTATATAATATGGTTTATTTTTATCTATTGGAAATTTTTCCTTTTTTTGTTTGTTTGGGCATAGAAAATAAAGGATATGTGGATTTCTTCCAACATATTAGAATAATTCCTAATGTTACCTATTTAAGAAATGCAGTTTTCCAAGGAGAGTCTTTGGATAAATAACACCTATCATTAGATTGTGCGCTTTTGAGAGGGGTGCCATCCTCATTTAATTCTGACACTTGCTTTCAGTAATTATTTTACTTAAATATATTTTTATTAAAAATGCTAGAATTGATATAAAAACGTCTGTAAGTAAAGTAGAGATATGCAAAATTGCCAGATATATTTTTCAGAAGTGATTTATCAGTTTCGAAGATACTATCTTCCGAAGAAAGCATCATCGAAGCTCTGTAATAAGGCAGTTTCTCTGACTGGAGGTTGCCGAATGAGTAATTAAAGAAATGGGTAAAACCAAGAGAATATAGAACAAATGCAGGGGAAACAAGGATAAGAAATATACTCAAAAAGCAATTATAAAAATGAAAAGCAAAAAAAAAAAAAAAGAAAAGCTACTGTCTTTTGGCTGATTCACTTTTTTAAAACATTGCATATCTTATTTTCCTTTTTCAAATGAAAGCTGTAAAAAAAAGGTTTTATTTAACTCTTTTATGTGTGCACTTTCTGCAAAAAATAAACTGCTTTGACTTATGCATTATTCTTTTGAGATAGAAGTGGAGTATTGGCTTGACTTTTTGACATGCTGTTTGATTGGTTTGAAATAGTCCACGTGTTCACAAAATAAGCAGATTCGAGGAGAGTCTACCACAAGTCGTCCTCCTTTTGTGGCTCTGGGGGAGGAACCAGGCTTTAATGAAGCAACTTCCTGCATGGTGCTACCTATGCACTTCACTCCACCAGTCCAAACACACCCAATAAATGCCTGCATCAGTGGGTATTCTTTGTGAGCAAACAAAACTTCTTTCATGGACCTTATATTTTACTGGTGGCAAACAACCTAATTTTTAAAAGTTAATCTTACAATAATTTAGAAGACAATATATGTTAGGGAGAAAAATGCAACAGAGACACAAGATAAATTTCAGTCAAAAGGATGCGCTTTTAAAAAGAATGGTCAGGGTAAGCCACTTGGAGGAAGTTGACCTTGAAGCAAAGACTGGAAAAAGGTGAAGAAAGAAGAAAGTGGTGTGGATATAGGAGGGGCAGGGGGAGCACTTCATTCAGAGTGAACTTGAAATGAAAAAGCTCTGAAGCAAGTAATTGGTATTGACACACCCCAAGTAGTTGTTAATCGACAAATAGGATAAATAACATGGACAAATAGGATAAATAACATTTCTATAAGAAATGGACATTTATCATGTAATTGCATTTCCCCAAATCAAGTGGAAAATATATAAATGGTAAACCCATGAACTTTATAAGAATAGAAATGTAGTAATTTGCATAGAACTTTCTTCTTACTCTGATCAGATTACATCTTAGTAAAAAGAGATCACGGACATGCATCTGCCCACTAAGATTTTTGGTTGATATAAATGTAATAATTAGATGAGATCATCTCTCAGGTTAAACCAAATGGTGGTGATTTTTATTTTTATGATAAAACATTTTTCTTTTATTAAATGTTCTTTAGGGCAATATTTTACGTGTGGTTTTTACTTTTATCTTTTACATAAAGAGTAAGGGACTCAGACTTTGTTGAAAAAATAATCTGGAAACTGTTTAATTAAAATGAAGAACATATAATTTGAATAAATTCTTAGTAAGAGACATCAAAAAAAATCTGCTCCATATTTAGTGAATACACTGAAGGACAAATCAATCTCCCTAATGAACACTTTTTCCAAATAGCTTTATTCCAGAAAACAGTGTGGAGATCAGAGTTGTGATCACCATCTTACAAGGACCAAATCAAATATCATTTTTCTATAGAGATACATCCACTTAAAAATGAACTTGTGTTTGTTTATTTTTAAAGATTTTATTTATTTATTATTTATTTATTTATTTATTTATTTATTTATTTATTTTTAATTTTTTATTCATGAGAGACACAGAGAGAGAGGCAGAGTCATAGGAAGAGAGAGAAGCAGACTCCCCACGGGGAGCTTGATGCAAGACTCCATCCCAAGACCCTGGAATCATGACCTGAGCCAAAGGCAGATGTTCAACCACTGAGCTACCCAGGTGTCCCTGAACTTGTTTAACTCAGTTTCAGGAGCACTTTGGGCTCTCTCATGGTTATCTTATCTCCTCCCTTGGATTTGCTTATTTATGTCACCTCTACTTATGGAATATAACATTCTTTAGAACATATTAAAAGGAATACTTTTAATATTAAAATATTGAAAAAATATAGCAATTAGAGGATGCTGAGATGGAAGAATGATGTGCAAAGAAATGATGAGTTTTAGTGAGAGTGTTAAAAATATCTTAATAAATTTTCTATGTCTAAATCAATAACAGTATTGTAATATTAACATAATGATATATTAATGGTAATAAATTCATGACTTTTGTATATTATTTTGGATCTTCTGCCTTCTAGGCTAAGACATAAACTCGAAAAAACAAAATAAATTTTATCCATATACAATGCTTTTTTTATATCCTCAAAATTCAGAATCTAGCAATAATATTGTAAATCATATGATACTTTTGATGATAGCTTTATTTTTAAAATTAATAAAAAATCAATATTTAAAAATCAATATTTTAAAAATCAATAAAAAATCAATATTTAAAAAATCAATATATCTATTTTGGAAATAAACTTAGAAATTATAGATTTAGAATTTTACAATTGTAATAGTAACAAAATTGAAATAAAATATATGATAATCTTTTTATAGTAAAGTGAACAGAAAACATGTGAAATTCTGTATGAAGGTATAAGAGGATATAAAGAGCCATGTTCAGGGGCCACATGTCCATGACAAAGGTGGATGAACAGATGCTTATGAAAATGGATGAAGGAAATCTGGCCTAAAACAGAGTCAGGAAGCCCTGAAGGGAGATCCCTCACACAGGTACCTCTGCTCTTAACGTATATGACTGGCAAGACAAGGGAAGATTTCCATGTGCCTCAGTAGCAACAAATTGCACCCCACTTGCAGCGGGGGAGAAGCTGCCACAACCTCGAACTCTCATTCTCCGCCAATGAACTTATATTCAAAACGACCCTCCCCAGTTTCCTCCCAGAGCTTAATAAGCTGGCCTCCTTTTGTCACTTTAGAATTGCCTGTGGTTCACCATAGTTTGCTTGTCTCGAATTGCAATTCTCCCACCATTCCCAAGTAAACTCATCTTTGTTTGATGAAATTACCATTGGTTTTATTTAAACTTGACATGCTTAGTGTCCAAAACAAGAAAAGTGGATCCCGAACAATGTAAAAACAGCTCTCTATGCCTTCCCACCCCAAAGGCTAAAAATGTCCACCACATTCATCTGCAACAGCAAGACCATAGGCAAGCTGTTCAAGCACATCCTGGAGCAGTCCCCACCATGTTCAGGTACAGCACCACCCTGCACTGGTATACAGGTAAGGGCATGGGTAAGATGGACTTCAGGAGGACCTAGAGCAACATGAATGACTTAGTGTCCAAGTACCAACAGTACCAGGATACCACAGCGGATGAGGACAGTGAGTTTGAGCACACGGATGAGAAGGTGTCTGGTCCCTGGCACAGCATGGAAGCCTTATGAACTCTATCCCTTCACAACTTGCTCCCCAACACCCATGTCTTACTGTGTGTACACTTGTTCTGTCTTGACATCACATGCTTCCTGTACGGGTAGCACCATTAAAGCATTTTTGTGGTGAAAAAAAAAAAGATCTTTTAATTTTAAATTAGGCTTATTTACGTATTTGTTTACATTGTTTTTAAATGATCATGAAATAGGGGATGGGATTAAATCAAATAACCTAAGTTATATACATTGATAATCTTAGACTGTTGAAGAATTGAGAGGGAAAAAGAGTTCAGTTTGTCTTTCCTAATATTGTAGGGTTGTTTTTTTTTTTTGCACTATTTACCATGATCTTTTTTAGTTGCAATATAATGCCTAAAAATTTAGAAGAAATACAGCAAGGGAAAAAAAAGAAATATAGCAAGGAGAAATTATACCGATTTTATATTGTGACTCTGTTGAGTGTCTCAGGATCTAAATATTTTTTTGACCTCTTTATTTCAGGTACTTCACAGCAATGATCATCCGCCCCTCTCTACACCAAAGCATGAAAGCAGATAGCCTTAAATAGAAAGGTTGATTGCTTCCTGAAGCCACTCTTCCCTAGGAGACATGTCCTTTGAAAATGTTCTGCATTAGAAAATATATTTCATCACATAGCATTCAGATTTGTTTTAAAATGGGTAAACAGGAAAACAGTTTCATGAAGTAAAAAGAATTTGTTGAAATTATTGTAATCCCCAAGGCATTTTTATACTCTGATTAAAAGCACAGCAATTTAATATGAAGTTCTTTGAAAATATTATATCACTTTTAAGAGTAGGGGCAATAGAGTTTAAGTTTTAAGAAAAGTCTTTTTGGGACACAGCATTTGTGTTGAATGTTGAAATGTTTACATCATTTCTGATCTGTCTAAATATTCCTTCCTAGCAAGCTTGTAACTTATGGTCCATCATTTTAAGTCCTTTTTGCTCTCAGTATCCATTTACTTGCTTTACTATGACATTATAGATTGAATTTAACACTCACATTTTTACCTTTAGCACAATAGCTACTTAGTGTCAAACACTAATTTCAGAACTTAAAAGCTATGGGATTTGGACCAATCTATTTAGCTTTCTTATATGTAAATTTGAAATAACAATACTTTTCTTAGGGGATAATGGAGATTTAATGATAATGTTGCATAAAAAACTTATATATTGTGTCTTAAGCCCACCTGATGCTTGGTGAATAGGAGTTCTGATAATATTTGTTGAATAAGTGGATGCTCTCTGTGCTATCCTATAGCGTTTTAGTCTTAGAAACCTAGGCTGAGTAAGAACATCTGCTACACTATCTATGACTTTACCTGCCTCTACCTTATGGGGTTACAAAGCAGAGCAGCATGCCTTTCCAGAATCTTCACTGAGGTCGCAAGTTCTGGTTTATTGAATTTATCTGTCATACCTTAGTATGTAAATATCTTAAAATAAACCTACATTCATTGCTTCCTGTTGTCCAAATTCTATCTGATGGCATCAACTCATGGATTCAGAATATTTTTTGGAGTTATGGAATCACTTGGTTTTACCGCATCTTAAATTTCCTCGCAGAATACTAAAATGAATATGAGCATGTGGCAAGATCTCCTAAGAGATACAACAAAACCCATTCCAATTTTCTTTAAAAAAAAAAAAAAGATTTTTTTAAAATTTATTCATTTGAGCGAGAGTAAGAGCAAGAGGAAGGATCAGAAGGAGAAGGAGAAGCCGATTCCCTGCTCAGCAGGGCTCAGTCCCAGAACCCTGGGATCACGACATGAGCCAAAGGCAGACGCTTAACCCACTGAGCTGTCCAGGTACTCCATCTAATTTTCTGCTATTGGGATAGAAGAGACAGGGAGTGGATACTTTTGAACTCAACAGCTGCCTGCCAGATACATTTGTTTTTGCAATGAGCCAATCACAATATACAGCAAAAGGTAAAAGTAGATATGTACCAAATCAATATATATGACGATTAAAAAAAGATTCAAATTATTAAAGACAAAACATATTTGGAACCATAAGACAGATATAAATTATTGTGAAAAATAAGATTTATAAAAAATATAATGGACCCTATAAAGGCACAATAATTAGAAAGCATTGGAAAAATAAAAGAAAGCTTATCAAAATTGAAGAAAACGTACTGTATTAGAAGACTGAATTGAGGAAAGAAATAAAAACAAAATATGGAGAAAATAGAGATAAAATACGAAAGGTCAAAAGGCATAGATTGGACTGAGAACAAGGAATAAAAGAAATTGTAGAGAAATTCGTGTCTGAGTTTATACAAGCCCTATATTTGATTATGAATATAATTAATGATCCAACAGCTTAAAAACCCACCCATGCACACCCAAAATATGATTTTCTAGTTACCTTTATCATTCCCTCAAAGTATGAGAGATCTAGAGAATGAAGAGAGAGAAAGAAGATGGGGAGAGGGAGGAGAAAAAGAAGAAAGAGAGAGAGAGAGAGGAGATAGTGTCTACACCTTATTTTAAGAACTTCTTAAAATACATGTTAACAGGAAAAACCAGTTAGGAGTAGCTTGAGAAAGAAGAAAAAGATAAGATTTGTTTAAGTACATAAATTCAGTAGCAGTAAATCAAATATCAGTACATCAGATAAGAAGCTAGTATGTTTTCCCTCAAAATAGAAAGGAGTAAAATATGAAAATCTACTAATGTAAGTTACAACACTGCAAAGGTGTGCAAGCTGTTTGCTGGTGTCCATTCTTCCACAGGACTAAACAAAACCTACTAGATTATGAGAATCCACCCTTGCTACTAGATGTGTTCACGTGAGTTAGTTCTACATTCACTCTGCAGGAAGTTTATTGGAGAGTTTAGAATTTATGTTATTTAATTAATTGCATATAGGATATGGTATAATTTTCTGTTTTAGCCTCAAAAATATATTTACTAACTCTGCACCCTGAATCTGCTTGTTTAGTAAAGAGTGCATAGTTGGTTTATGAAAAAGAGAAAACAAAATCATTTAAAGAACTTGAATTTCATTAACACTTTTGAATTGTTTCTAATTCAAAGAAAAATGCTTTCTCAATGTTTAAATGTACAAAACATTTTACTAGCCCCTAAGCAAAGCACAAAAATGAGCAAAATGGCCCCCACCCTCAGGAAAGGGAGAAAGAAGCCATGCATATCCCTAATGAGAAGAATGGGAAAAAAATGTCTTCGGTGCTCCTGGACCTAGTAGTAGTGAAAAGAGATGTCTTCATGGAGGAGATACAGATATTATAGTCCTTTAAAGATGAAATTGTCAAGTATGATTCATACACATTTTTCATGGAAATAGCTAAACTCTACTGTGTTTGTCTATAAAGATATTTTGCTTTGTTTATCAACACATTTATTGAGTTCCCTGCATGTGTCAGTAATGGGCTTTGCCCTAGCCCTCTTACTCAGGAAGGAATATCTTTATTTACTGAGAAATTATTCCTAAATAAATTACTTATTATAGGTGATGTATCTACACACATCAATTAACCACAGACAATAAAGGAAATTTATTTTAACTGTTTTCATAAATCAGGAAGTTTGAAACAGACACTTAAGTCACTTAAATAAAAATATACATAAAATTATGTTTTCAAATAAATGCTATATTTTAATGATAATAGATGGTCTTGGTTTTACCTAGAGTTTTTTTTTTAATATGACAAAGTGATACAATTATAAAGAATGATACATTTAATTTGTTTTGCAAAGTGCACTTTACACTTGCTCAAGACTTGTTTCAGGACCTATTCTAGAAAAAAACTTTGAAAGACAGTTTGAAATATTGCCTTTATTAATGTTCTGTGAGATTTTGAGAGCTTATATAGACACTTAAAAATTGAAGTTGGCTATCCTTAAGGAAGAACAGATGTTTTGACATATGTCCAGATGAGTACTTTGAACTAGAAATTCAAATCTCCTTCTGGAAAACTTTTTGTGCTAACATATGGTAGACAATGAATCTTAAAAACCATTGGCCATGGACTTGACAGCAAAATGGGATTAGTTACGATTTATTTACAGAGATTAACCAAATTGAGCACAGAAATGAATGGAATTGGCTATATTCCTCTGATTTTCAAATGATTGGCAAAAATTCCTTCAAACTTTCCAAAAAATTCTTTAAACTCCCTGAAATTTACATGAAATATAATATTTCTAACCACATTTCCTATCTGTCTTTGTTAAATCATGTGGAACACTTTCCATACCCACAATATCATTAACAATTCTAAAAGGAATATAAATTTGTAGTCCCCAAATTGTAGAAAGAAATGCTCAAATTTGAGTAATTTTACTCTTTTCTCTGTTATCATAAAAAAGGATGGATTCAAAGCATAACAATATCCACATTTAAATGGCATCAAGAAAAATCATATCCTTTCTCTATCGCTGATAATTACATATAGAAATACCTCCCCATTTTTGTAGATTTACATTTATATAATTTAAAAGTTTAAAATAAGAAATGCATATTTGTCAGCTATTATTTTAAACAAGCCCAAACTTATATAGGACATTTATGAATTTAAACAAGATGTAAAAGTATGGTTTTTATTTTGTTTCTTGGAGATATGTACATGGCAAAAATAGCAATTCTATGCTTCCTTCTGTTCAAATGCCATTTTCTTTCCTTTCTTTTTTCCTATTTTTGTATATATTGTGTTCTCACTGGACATTAAATAACCCAGAATATATTTTTAGCATCCCCCACAGAAATACTTCAAAATTAATTCATAATAATTGCAACAATGGAAAATACATAACAGATATCTAATATACTTAGAAGTTGAAATTAGTGATAAAATGAGAGTAATCAGTTCTATTGGGCTCATGTACTTATCTGAGAAAGGATACCCGATGATAGTGACTAGTTTGGCAAGAACAATAATGAGCTTACATTATTCAAATTTCCATATGGTCCCAGAATTAATCTTTTGGGGGAGGGTACAGCTGAATCCTCAATTTCATTCTTCTCTGCAAAGTATTAAAAAAAATTCTATTCTATTTAACACTTAGAATTAAGGAAAAGTGTATAAAACTAGTTGAACTATATCCAGGGTCTTCTAAGAGATTACTGTAATAACGAATAATGTACTCATTAATGTTCTGTATATTTTAACCTAGATACTTTTCCCCACAGACAAATTTTCTCTAGGTCAGAATTATCAACTTTTAAGGGGCGTACACTCAGTGTTCCCTGGTGCAGAATATAAAAATTACTTTGAGAGTTGTTTTTGTATAACTCAACTGTTGTCTTGATCACACCAGCAAGCAAAGGTATGTTTCTTTTCTTCTTTCTTTCTTTTTTTTTTTTTTTTTAACTGACCAATTGACCAATATGCCTAATCCACATAAGGTGGCAAGACATATTTATTTTAAATAAATATACTGATATGGTTCTCAAATCTCTGCTGTCTTCTTGAGAATCACTTTTCTAGGTACATGCTATTAATCTTTAATATTGTTTCCCTGCTTTTTAGTTGGTTATTGCCCATGACTAGTCTTTGGCCAAGCAGTAAACATAGGAATGTGTTTACATTATTCACTTAATTATAAATTTCCCTTTCCGGGTATTTTGGATAAAGTTTCACTGAATTTAAATATATCTGCTAAATATGAATTTTTAAACTATTTAAAATTTGTGTGCAATAATGAAAACAATGTTTAAGAAACACATTTAGACTGGAATGTAAAATCTGCCTTTTTCGTATCTGTATTATCTTAGGTGACTTGATTAACCTCTATGAACTCAGTTTCTTTATCTATAAAAAGGAAATAACATCATCCATTCTTCAATATTCAAAAAATACTGTTTTGTGTTTTGTTTTCACTTCAAAATCAGTATCTCCTTAGAAATTGAAAGATTACCCTCTGACACTCAGGCTGGAAAAAAGTCTCCAGCATCCTGAACTAAGATCCATTCACATTGTTCTTTATTTTAATTTTATATCTTGAGATTACACAAATAATTTAGTGACAATGTTAATGAATTTCCACACAAGATAAACAATGCAAAAGGGAAGTTATCCAAGTCAGACAAGTTGATGATACGTAAAGCTGCTTTAAGGATCTGAGTGAAAGGTACTTAATCAATTTGACACCAGATACAAATCTGGATTTGCCCAATAAATAAAGATCTCTGGAAATGATAAAAATGATAATCATATGTAGGATTTTTTTCTTATTTAGACTTGCTTTCAGAAGAATTCGACACTCTTAGGGGAAAATAGTAAAAATAAATTACATGTTTAAACATAAAATTAAAATATAGACTTGAAAGAAAACAGAGGAATGGAAGGAAGAATTAGTTTTATTGTGTTAAAAAATTATTTCACATTACTTTTTAAAACTATAAATAATAGATCAACAGTGAAGCAAAGAAAGCTGGAGTGGCTATAATAATATCAGTTCACATAAAATTCAGAACAAGGAATATTACCAGAAATAAAACAGTTAAGAGATAAGACTAAGAAAATGAATAGAAAAATCCACAATTAGAATTGGACATATTAATACTCCTCTCTGTGAAATCACATGCAGTAAACAGAAGACTTGATAAATAGAAGCTGACCTCATTGATATTTATAAATGCCCCCAACAAACAAAACCAAATGTACACCAAAAAAATATATACAAAACAAAACACACTTTTCAAATATTTATCAAGATAGAATATTTTCTGGGCTATCAAGCAAACATCAATACATTTAAAAGAACTGAAAACAGTCAAAGTATTTTCTGACCACAATGGAAAGTTTATATGGAAATTAAAAACAGAAAGATATCTGGAAAATGCCAAATATTTGGAAATTAAACACTTTTAAATAACTTATGAGTTAAATGGAGATTCAGAAGAGATATTAGAAAATATTTTGAATTGACTGAAAATGAAAATGTAACATATTACAATGTGGAACATAAGTAATGCAGTGCTTAAAGGGATTTTACAACATTAAATACTTGTTTTAGAAAAATGGTCTCAAATCAACTATCGTCCATGTTAAGCAATGATTTAAAAAAGAGAGAATTAAACCCAAAGCAAGCAGAAGAGAGGATATAATAAAAATAAAAGCAGAAAAGGTGAAATAGAAAGCAGAAATAATAGGAAATCATCTATTCAAAGAAGAACTGGTTCTTTTAAAAGAACAATGAAATTGATAAATCCCTAATTAGAGTGATCAACTAACTCAAATCCACAAGAGGAAATAAAATCGCTGGAATGGCAAATATATCAGTAAATATAGAATATATTTATATGTATATTTCTTCTCTTAATTTTATTAAAGACAAAATGTTACACAAAGCAATAATTATAATACTCTATTTGTCTTTATAATGTATATAGATGAGATTTTTAAATTCAATTTATTTAAACTAAAAAAAACAAAAACAAAAACAATTCACCTATCTCTCCTGCCCTCTATTCCTGCCCCTAATGACCACCAATTGATTTTCCACATCTATGAGCTTATATATATATATTCTATATAGACCACAATCTAGTCCATATTGTGTATATATATATATATAATGTATATTATAAATGTGTTTAGATTATATATATATATGGGATATTATAGGGTATTTATCTTTGTCTGACTTAGTATAGTAATTTGTTAGAGGATTGAAGAGGAAAATGGATATGGAGCAAGAGTGGAGCAAAGTTGCAATATTTTATTAGAATTAAGTCAATATTAATGTGAAGTAGATCATAATATATAAAGATACACATTGTAAATCCTAGAAGGAAGAGAAAATTAAAATGGGGATTAAAATGATATACTCAAAAGTATTTATTTTATATGAAAGGAGTTGATAATGGAAGAATGAAGGAGCAGCAAAGATAAGAGAATTATCAAAAATAAATGGGAAAAATAATGTGTATATATTATACATTATATACACATTGTATATGTATATGTATAATATATGTGTGTGTGTATATATATATATATATATATATATATATATATATGGCAGATGTAAACCCAATCATATTAGCAATTAAATCAAATATAGTAGACTAATCACTATAATCAAGTTCAGAGATTATAATTTTGGATTAAATATCAAGATCTAAGTATATTCAGTAGAAACAGACATTTTTAGATTTAAAGGTGCAAATGAAGGTTTATCCACATATCACTCTTTTATTTCTCAATATGTTAAATCTACTTAATCATCTCAGTTTTGACAGATAATTTTTAAGTGATAACACATTTTATGAAGGCTTTGCATATAAAAATCTGGTTTCTAGGAAATTATTTTCTTAAAAGCCAATCCAATAATAGTATAGAATGTACAACACCAAGAGTGACCCTAAAGTAAATTATGGATTTTGAATGATTATCATGTGTCAACATAGGTTCATCAGTTGTAACAAATGTACTACTCTGATGCAGAATGTTGATAATGACAGAGGCTATGCTTGTGTAGGATAGGGGGTATATAGGAAATGTCTGAATCTTCTTCTGAATTTTGTTGTGAATTTAAAACCGCTCTTAAAAGTAAAGCATACACATTATTTTTATGCATATAAATGCATTTACCTGATGCATAAAATATATATAAATACAGTAAACACATTTTGTATGCACATATATACAAAATATGCAAAATATATATTTTTGAATAAAAAACATTTTTGAGAAAAATATTTTTTTGAAAAAAAATTTCTAGTGTATGGGTAAGCGTTCCTAGGCAAAAAATAAGAGTTAGAGATTAGCAACAGTTATAATTAAGAAAAAATTTGCTTTTAGGCATCTGTTGTTTGTGGATACATATAGATTCTGGATGTTTCAAAGTCAGCCATGCACTGACAATATAAATAAAGCATAAGAATTTAAATGATGACGCAAGAAAGCCAAACAGTCATCTTAACACAAATTTTTGTGATTGATGATCCTGAAAACTGGTGGCAATATTCATTGCAAGTGTTTATGTAAAAGAGCAACCAAAGTAAACCAAAGTGACTTAAAAAATACATTGTTAACACAATTGTATGCCATTAAAGTTAACATATGGATGAAACGGGATTGTTTAAGGAAAGTGACTGTTAGAACCTCCTTTTTAAAAAGAAAATAGCCTAACTAGTATTGAAATCTATGTAAATTAGGTTTATAGCTTTAACTTGGGGTAAATGGGAGACTGCAAGCCGCAAGCACAGCTTGTTTATTACACGAGAAACGCACATGTCTAAATGCCTTTTTGTTTTTGCCTCATATAAATTCAAGTTGTGCAAGATTATCTGAAATGGAACAATTGTAAAAGAAAGGATTTATCTCTAACCAGTTACTTCTTAGGAGAGGGATATGGAACAATTTAGGAATGAAGCACATTGACATAGGTATCTCTTTTAATGATGCAATTTTTTCTATTCAAGATGTTAGGCAACATGTTTACCTGTTAGCAAAAATTACAACCATTTGAGGAAAGAAAAAAAAAAAGGTTACTCTATTGATAATTCTTAAATGGAATAGGAGTCCATTAAATTGTAAAGTGTCAGTTTCACGAAAATAGCAGGATAAATGTTGGTGAATTAATATTTGACATTAGGTGGTCTAAAGCACTGAGAAATTTACTTCTACATGAAAATAAGACTATCACGAGTTTTAACATCATTGCTAATTGGTTTATAAAACTACAGATTCTTATAATTTTATGGTTAAAGATGCTTTCCAAATTTTTTTCTTTTTTCTTCTCTTCTCTTTTCTTTTCTTTTTTTTAAATTTATTTATTCATGAGAGACTCAGAGAGAGAGAGAGAGAGGCAGGGACACAGGCAGAGGGAGAAGCAGGCTCCATGCAGGGAGCCTGACGTGGGACTCATCCCAGGACCCTGGGAACACGCCCTGAGCTGGAGGCAGATGCTCAACCCCTGAGCCACTCAGGTGCCCACAAGAATAGTGTGGGCACTGTCTTAATGATAAAGAGGTTAATTTTCCAAGAAGATGTAATGTTCTTAAAGTTGTATGTACCTAACTTTTATTTGTCTGTGTCAAAACACATGAGGCAAAAATTTTCATAATTGGAAAGAGAAATAGGCCAAATGGTTAAAGACATCATTGTCACCTATCAATAATTGATACATTGCAGGGACAGAATGTCAGTAAGAATATAGATGATCTGAATAGTGCTATCATAAACTTGAACTAATTGGGACTTATATAACACCCTGCCTAATAGCAGAATATATATCATTCTTAAGTAAACATGGATCATCACCAAGATAGACCACAATCTAATCCATAAAATAAACCTTAGCAAAGTTAAAAAATAGAAATTATATGAAGTATGTTTGTAAACTATGAAACAAACTAAAATCAGGAACGGAAATATAGCTGAAAATTCTCATTAATTGGAAATTGAACAATATCCTTCTAAAAGTCCATGGTCGGGCAGCCCAGGTGGCTCAGTGGTTTAGTGATGCCTACAGCCCAGGGTGTGATCCTGGAGTCCCGGGATCAAGTCCTACTTCAGGCTCTCTGCATGGAGCCTGCTACTCCCTCTGCCTGTGTCTTTGCCTCTCTCTTTCTCCCCATGTCACTCATGAATAAATAAATAAGATATCAAAAAAACAAAAAAATAAATAAGTAAGAAAAAATCCATGGGTCCAAGAGGACTTTTTTTTTAATCCTATAATCCAGCAATCACTCTCCCTGGTACTCACACAAAGAGTTAAAAACTTTTGTTCACAAAAAAACCTTATACAAGAATATTTACAGCACTTTTATTCATAATTGCCCAAACTTGGAGGCAACCAAGATGTCTTTTGGAGGTGCATTGGTAAACTGTGGTATATCTAGACAATGGAATATTATTCAGCACTAAAAAGAATTTACCTCTTAAACCATGAAAAGAAATAGAGGAACCTTAAATACATACCGCAAAGTGAAATAAGTGATTCTGAAAGGCCACACACAATATCGTTCCAACCATATGATATTTTGGAAAAGGTAAAAATATAGAGACAGCAATACAATCTATGGTTATGGAGGGGGAGGGATGACGAGGTGGACACACAGGACTTTTAGGGCAGTGAAAATATTTGGTATAATACCATAGTGATAAATATATGTTATTATAAATTTATCAAACTGTGAAGAACAAAAGGGAACATCTTTGGTCAATTTGTAGTTTTTTTTTCTTAAGTTATGTATTTATTCATGAAAGACACACACAGAGATCAGAAACAATAGGCAGAGGGAGAAGCAGGCTACGTGGTGGGGGGCCTGATGTGGGACTCGATCCTGGGACTCTGGGATCATGACCTGGGCCAAAAGCAGATGCTCAACCACTGAGCCACCCAGGTGTCCCTGTAGCGTCTCTTTTCAAGCTCTGGATTGTGGCTTTCACAGAGGAAAGGTTGCTAATTCCCTATCATAAATATGATCGAGTTTAATGACTTGTTTCCAAAGTACAGAGTATTGAAATGAGAAGAGAGGTAAAGTACAACTAATTAGGGGTGCCTGAGTGATACAGTAGGTTGGGCAGCTGACTCTTGGTTTCAGCTCAGGTTGTGAATTCAGGGTCATGCAATCAAACACTCAATAAAGCCCCTGGTTGGGCTCCAAGCTTGGTGCACAGTCTGCTTTAGATTCTCTCTCCCTCTCCCTCTGCCCTTCTTGCTCATTCTCTCTCTTGCATGCACTAAAATAAATACATCTTGAAAAAAAGATGTACAACTAATTTTACAATGAATAACCCTGGCAAACAGTACCTCAGCCAGTTGATAAAGTTTAATACCAATGGATATGTCATATTGATAGCATGTACCCTTGAAATGATGTAATAAGCATAGGACTTCACCTTTGTCATATATTTCCACCTCTCCCAAAATTATAATCCTTGTCTAATCATGAGAAAAAAAATCAACCAAACCCACATTGAGAGACATTCTGTAAAATATCTAACCAATATACCCTAAAACTATCGAGGTCATCAAAAACAAAACAGAAGAAAATCTAGAAAGCCGTAACAAACTAGAAGAGGTTACTCAGATATGACATTTATGAATAAATATATTGCTAATAAATGACTTAAATGCACTGTAGTAATGCACCCTGGAAAAGAGAGGGAATATTTTAAAAAATAGTGCAATAGGAATAAATCACAAATATACTTAATAGTAAATAATAATAAAAAATAGGGTAATAAATACATAAAGTGTAGTATGTGCATATTTGGGATACAGGAGCTAAAAGTAGTAAACTACTGCCACTTGTGTCAACTTAGCATTTATTGAGAAAGTAAATTGAATGAAATATATAACCCAATATACATCATATATTTTAAAAGTGTGATATAATTTATATGAATTTTAAAACTTGAAATATACTTAAAGATACAAAGAAATGATAGATGGATAGATAGATGATAGATAGATAGATAGATAGATGATAGATATCCTATATTATCACAAAAGCTACTTGTAGAACAATGAATTTAGGAGAATTTAATATTTTTCAACTTTATTAAGGTACAATTGACAAATAAAAGTATATATTTAGTGTATAATGTTATGGGTTGAGAGAAATATGGTGAAAGGATTATCAATGTATATAATGTAATATTTTATATTTTGTAATATAATATTTTATAACATAATATTTTATAATCTATAATAGAAAGGATTTCCACCATTGAGTTAATTAGTGCGTCATTGCTTCACATTTTATTTTTTTTTGTGAGAACACTTAACACCTCCTCTCACAGAAAATTTGAATCCTGTGAATGTGAGCCTAATGTGTCTGTCATCTTCTTCCTCGTGAAGATTGTGTTCCCTCCACATCCACCTCACTTTCCTTATATGTGACCTGCCTGACTCTTTTTCATTTGCTTTGTACCTCTGATGTATCTTCCTTCAGAAAACCAATCTTGATATCTGGGTTAAATGCCCAATATATTTAATTCCTGTGGTATCCTGTATTTTCATTATGATATGACTGATTATGCTATAAAGATATTGCTAGTAAAGATATTGCACTGATCCTCACTAAAATGTAATCACAATTGGGGGGGTGCTGAGTTTACATGTTCAGAATTTGGTGAAATCCTGACAGAAAGCCTTCAAGAGATTATAGATTAAGGATTAATGTCAAGATTGTTTGCTCTTCAATCAAAATATTAAGAAGGCAAACACTAATTTTTCTAATAAATAGAAAAGGATTTGTGAAAGATGATGTAGTTACAATGTAATGTTTTGAAGGATAGCTAGAATTCTTAAAAGAAAAAAAAAAGAGCAATAAGGTCTGGAAGGCTCTCACAGTGGAAAAACTGGCATCAGTAAAGGCAGAGGTGGAAGTATTTGGGAAATAGAATGTTCTTTATTGTCTTCAAAATTACTCTAACATATGTAGTAAGCCAGATACAAGGCTGAACATATTATAGAGATTTAATTTTACAACTTCTTTTTCCCAAATTTGTGGAAGATTATAATAACCTGTTTTCACTTCATTTTCTGTGAAGGAAGTTAGGTTCAAAATAGAAAGGACTTCTTTGACTACAAAGAATCATCATTAAAGATGATTAGTTAAAGATGATTAATCATGAAGGCTGCCTTCATTTGGTCCATGTCCATGCATATTACAAAGCACCGGTTTTTAAAAACTAGTGTATTGTATGCATTTGCAAATTATTTTTCCTCAAAAATGCAACAGCATTTATATTAATAATGGTTCTTCTAGAAGACAGTGGTTTGCTATTACTGTGCATTATTTTATCATGATTCTTCATGTTACATTTTCCTCTAAGGGCAATAGAAAATGAAATAGCAAATCTTTGGTAAAAACAAACAAACAACAAAACTATGTTAAATAAGTGTCAAAAAACCTTACATCTATTGTGCACTGTTTTGGTAATGATTTCATGGTTTAATATATATGTCAAACTTTGTCAAATTATGTATGTCAAGTACGTACATTTTATTATATACCAATTGTTCATCAGGGAAGCTTTGAAAAAAAGACTACATATTTTTCACTCACTAAAAATTCAGTCAAATCAAGTAATAGCAAAACCTAAGATATATTTTTATAATTCTCAAAATTACCCATTTAAGATATGCTTTAATATTTATGACTGTGATATTTTAAAGTAATTAAAATGGAAGCGTATTTAGTCTCTTAATTAAATCAATCATTATAATACACTTTTATATTTATATAACTATTAGATTTCAAATAAATTTATTTTTCTTAACTGTATCTCCCCCCCCGCCCCCGCTTCATTGGTATCTATTCATACCTGTGATCTTTTTTGCTCTTATTGTTCAAATTTATTCCACTTCTATTCGGTTCAGTTTTCTCCTCTTAGGGTCTCTTCCAATGTTTTAATTTCCTTTTATGCTTTCTGTAGATATAGTGGCTTCTGAAATAATGTTGCTCTAATTAGAGTACCAGGGGTTTGGCTAAATAGCCAAAAGAAGTCTTATTCTCCATACTTTGTTTACTGCCTCCATGCCTGGTCAAATACAGACTTTTAATTTCCTGGACTTAAAGGTCAGCCAGCTACCCTTTTAGTTGACAAGATACCAAGATCTAAAAAAGCTAATACTATGGGTTCATCGACAGTGACTGGTGCTAGAGAGAAGAATAAACTGACTCAGAGGCCAAAAGGCAATGCATACCATTAATTGCTTGCAATCTAGAGCTATGCTTGGATATATTTACATTGCCATCAAATTATGAATCCCTAAAGATTCAATTTTATTATTTATTCTGTTTTTAATCATGACAAATATGATGTATATACAAATTGGAATTGATTATATTACATATGAGTCAGAAATTTTTTTTCAATGTCTAGTCCACCTTTGAAGGCCTAGCCCCATTTTTCATTTCTGGCATATAGCAGTGATAAATGCCAATTACTATGCTAGGCAGTGATAGCGTAAAGTTGTACAAAATATGTGTCTAGCCAGAAGAATTTAATAGTGCTTTGAGGGTACAGATTAACAATAACAATCCAGTGCTTTATTTGTCAGAGTTACAAATGCATTAACCAGTAGACTTGTCAAAACAGGATACTAAATACTATCAGTAATTAACATTTGTATATGTAGTAATAATTATGTAAAATAATTTCATTTATATAAAAGCCTAAACCTTGAAACAACTCAGTATCCACCAACTGTAAAATTAATATTGTGATATATGTATATAAAGGGATATGTTACAAGGGAAGCACATGACCTATATTTACATAAAATATGATTGAATCTTACAACTATAATATAAAAAACTATAATATAGATAAAAAAAGCCAGACTCAAAGAATATTAATTATATTATTACAATTGTATGAACTTTGTAAGTAGAAAACACTGAGTTTAAAGTCAGAATATTTTTTTAAATTTTATTTAAATTTTGCTTAGTTATACATAGTGCAATATCGGTTTCTGGAGTAGAATTTGGTGATTCATCACTTACATACAACACCCAGTGCTCATCACAAAAGTGCCCTCATTATTACCTTTCATCCATCTATTCAATTTCCCCACCTGCCTCCCTCCATCAACTCCTACTTTATTCTCTATCATTAAGAGTCTCTCATGGTTTATTTCCCTTTCTCCCTTTCCCCCTTCCCATTTATTCATGTGTTTTCCTTCTTAAATTCCACATATGCGTGAAATCATATGGTATTTGTCTTTCTCTGACTGACTTATTTCACTTAGCATAATACCCTCTAGTACATTGTTGCAAATGGCAAGATTGCCTTCTTTTTTGACGGCTGAGTAATATTCATATATTTATTCACATACATATATAAATCACATCTTTATTAGTTCATCAGTTAATGCACATTTGGGCTCTTTCTATACTTTGGCTATTATTGATAATGCTTCTATAAACATAGGGTGTATGTGTCCCTTCAAATCTGCATTTTTGTATACTTTTGGTAAATACCTAGTAGTGCAATTGCTTAGGTCTAATGTAGCTCTATTTTTCACTTTTGCAGAACCTCCACATTGTTCTCCAGAGTGCTGCACCAGTTTTCATTCCTCCTAACAGTGCAAGAGGGTTCTCCTCTCTCCACATCCTCATCAAAGCTGTTGTTTCTTGCATTGTTAATTTTAGCCATTTTAACAGGAGTGAGGTGGTGTCTTATTGTGGTTTTGATTTGTATTTCCCTGATGATAAGTGATGTTGAGCATCTCACGTGCCTGTTAGCCATCTGGTTGTCTTCTTTGGGAAAATGTCTATTCATGTCTTCTGTCCATTTCTTAACTGGACTATTTGTTTTTTGGGTGTTGAGTTTGATAATGTCTTTATAGATTTTGGATACTAATCCTTTACCTGATATGTCATTTGCAAATATCTACTCCCATTCCCTGGGTTGCCTTTTAGTTTTGTTGATTATTTCCTTCACAGAAGTTTTTATCTTGATAAAGTCACAATAGTTCATTTTTGCTTTTGTTTCTTTGACTTCTAGCAATGTGTCTAGTAAGAATTTTGCTACAGCAAAGGTCAAAGAGATTGCTGCCTCTGTTCTTCTGGACTTTGATGGTTTTCAGTCTCACATTTGTCTTTCATCCATTTTGAATTTATTTTTGAGTATGGTGTAACAAACTAGCCCAGTTTCATTCTTCTGCATGTTTATCTCCAGTTTTCCCAACTCCTGTGGTTAAGAGACTGTCTTGTTTCCATTGGATAGTCTTTCCTGCTTTGTCAAAACTAGTTGACCATATAGTTGTGGGTCCAATTCTGGGTTTTCTATTCTATTCCACTGATCTGTGCATCTTTTTTTGTGCCAGTTCCATACTATCTTGATGAAAGTCAAAATATATTATCTCTGGTGAGTAAAGAGAGGAATGTAATTAAAATGGGAAAGAGTGTGTTTTCTATTGTTAGTTTTCTCCATATTAGTTTACTACTGCTGTATAACAAATTAGCAAGCTTACAACACTGCACATGTTTTAGTTCACAGTGTCTTGAATCAGGAGTCTGGTACTTTAGGTGGATCTTCTACAATGAAAGTGTGGCCAGGACCTGATTATCAGCTGGAAGCTAGTTTGGGAAAAAGCTTGCTTCCAGATCACTTGGCATATCTAATTTCTTTACTCATATAATGTTCATGGTAGTTGGCTTTGTGAAAGTTTCTGGAATAAGTTTGCTAACAAGACATGGCATAATCATGAGAGTGACATTTCACACTTTTTTCATGGACCATTCCTTAGAAACAAGTCAAATATGCTGCCAACATGCATGGTGAAGGGATTATAAAGATGCACAAACCAAAAGGCAGGGGTCCTTTGTTTGTTACCTCAGGTTCTGCATTCCACATCTTTTTTGATCTGGATGGTGATTAGATTGACCAGTTCATGTTATTGTCAGTCACTTTTTGAAAATCATTTTATATACTGGTTAGACTCTACGTAAGATTTTTAGAAATCATATTATCTATGTAAAATAAGCTGATTTGTTTTAAAAGTAAAATGTTACTTAGCAGCCTGAAGGAATGTTAATTATTGCCAAGATATTAAATGATATATCATTTTGTTTTCAATGATAATAAAGAAAAAGAAAGGATGTATTGTAATGCACTTTCTCAGATTATTTTTAAGTAGATGAGTCATGCAGTTATTTATGCATAGCTCACCTTCATATAAAATGTGCTGTAGGGATCCCTGGGTGGCGCAGCGGTTTGGCGCCTGCCTTTGGCCCAGGGCGCGATCCTGGAGACCCTGGATCGAGTCCCACATCAGGCTCCCGGTGCATGGAGCCTGCTTCTCCCTCTGCCTATGTCTCTGCCTCTCTCTATCTCTCTGTATGACTATCATAAATAAATAATAAAAAAAAAATTTAAAAAAATGTGCTGTAAAATTTAAGTCTCATTAACCTAGGTATATTAGTTTTCTATTGCTATTTAACATATTGCCTCAAATTTGGCAGTTTAAAACAGCACCCATTTATTATCTCACAGGTCAGAAATCCAAAACCATATGACTAGATTATTTACTTAGGGCCTCATAAGGTCAAAGTCAAGGTAGGCTGAGATCTTACCTGGCGTATTAAAGAATCCACTTCTGAATTAATTCATGGTTTTTGGCCCAATTCATTTCCTGTCGTTATTGAACTAATATACCTGTTTCTATTCTGGCTGGTGGCCATGGGCTGCTCTCTTCTAGAGACTGTCTGTTTTCCTTCTTATGCATTCTCTTCATCTTCAAATGAAGCAAAGTACATCAAATCCTCTCATGCCACAAATCTCACTGACTTTCTGTTCTGTCTTTAAGAGTTCCTGGTGTTGCATTTTGGGTTCACACCGATGATCCAGGATAATTTCCCTATCATAAAGTTGGATAATTAATAGCTTTAATTAAATCTTCAAAATCTCTTTTGCCATGTAAGGTTACATGGAATAGTTATGAGAACAGGCATTAAGGGTTATGGAGAGACAAATTTGCCTATAACACAAGCATATTAGCATTTGAATGGAAAATCTAGATCTTGAAATTAGAAGATGTTAATATGATATTTTATTCTAAAGCCATAGTAGCTTAACTATTTTTGTCTCTACAAGACATAAATGGTAAAATCCTATTGTAGGTAGAATAAATACTATTTTAATATACTAGTGTGTTTTCTACTCATAGTATAAAACATTTACAGCTGTACTTACTTTGCCTTACCAATTAAAACAAACAAAAAAGTAAAGAATGATGTCTTTAAAGTTCATATTTATGCTTTTAGAAATCAGAAAATAACAGTTCTTAAAACAAAGCAGGTGAAAAAATATGTTTAAAGTTTCTACATGCCTCTTCTTTGTATATCAAAATACAAAATCTATTCCATATTACATTCCATGCATAGGTCAGGATACTATCCAAATAATTTCTCTAAGTATTTTGCTATTGTGCATGTATATTATATATTATGTCAGTTAGGTATATAGCACTACATCTGAACACTTTAATATATTTTTGTATATAGCACTCTAGTTTAATCAGTTATTTTAAATGACTGGTCTGCTAATTACAGTAATTTTCTCTTTTGTAAATACAAATAAGGCACAATTTCAAATTTAAGAATAATTTTTAATGCTCTTAATATACTGACAGAATATTTTTATTGAGATAACAATTAAATTGTGGAGATATCAGTTAATATTAATTGAGATATAACTGCTAAACTGTTATCCACGATGGCTGCACCATAACAAAACCCACTAATAGTGAATGAATTTCCATATTCTCCACTTACCAACACCTGTAATTCCCTGTATATTTTTATTATAGCCATTCTTAAAGGTATGATATAGTACTCCAGTGTGGTTTTGATCTGTATTTCCTTGTGGCTAATGATGTTGAACATATTTTCATGTGATTATTAGACATGCATTTACTAACTTTCAAGAAATAACTGTTCAGATAATTTGCTAATTTTTATTTTATTTGTTTTTTTTTAATTTTTTAAAATTTATTTATGATAGTCACAGAGAGAGAGAGAGAAGCAGAGACACAGGCAGAGGGAGAAGCAGGCTCCATGCACGGGAGCCCGACGTGGAATTCGATCCCGAGTCTCCAGGATCATGCCCTGGGCCAAAGGCAGGCGCCAAACCTCTGCGCCACCCAGGGATCCTAATTTGCTAATTTTTAAATTGCTTTTCCCCTTTTATTATATTCTGGGTACAATTCCTACATAAGGCATATCATTTGCAAATATATTCTCCAATTGAGTGGGTTATCTTTTCACTTTCTTGTTGGTATGATTTGCTGCACAAACGTTTTTAATTATAATGAACTTGAATTTATATATTTTTTTCTTTTATCAGTTGGGCTTTGGCTGTCATATCCAGGAAAGCACTGCATAACCCAAGGTCAAGAAAATACATTCTTTTTCTTCTAAGATTTTATAATTTTGCCTTTAATATTTAGGTCTATGCTCATTTTACATTAATTTTTGTGTATATTGTGAGATAGTGGTCCATAATCACTTGTTTTCATGTGAAAACATGTTGACGAGATGATCCTTTGCCTACTGCATCTTTTGGCACCCTTTTCAAAAGCCCATTGATCATAAATGTAAGATATGTTTTGGGACTGTCATTTCTAGTTCATTAATCTGCATGTCTATTTTTGTAACTCATCTTCTTGGTTATGATAGCTTTGTGATAAAGCTTGATATCAGAAAGTATGAGTCCTTCTCCCGCAAAAAGATAAAAGAAAGTATAAGTGCCACCAACTTTGTTCTTTTTCAAGATCAGGTTGGCTAATTGAGGATCCTTGAGATTTCACATGAATTTTAGAAGTAGCTTGTCAAATTCTATAAAAATGCCCTTTGGAGCTTTGATATAGACAGTGTTGAATCCATAGATAAATTTGACTAATTTTGCCACCTCAACATATTAAGTCTTGCAGTCTGTGAATTGTCTTTAGATTTATTTAGATCTTTTAAAATTTCATTTAAAAATTGATTTTAAAGAAATTTAAATTTCTTTTATAGAAAAAATAATAAAAATAAAGAAATTTCAAGAAAAATTTCATTTATAATCACATCAAAACAGTAAAATGCTTAGAAATAAATTTAACCAAAGATGTTAAAGATCTGTACAATGGAAACTATAAAATACTGATGAAAGAAATTATAAATCACAATAAATGGAAAGGCATCTTGTGCTCGTAAATTGGAAGAATTAATATTGTCAAAAATGTTAACATTATCCAAAGTGATCTACAGACTCAGTTTAATCCCTATTAAAATTCCAATAGCATTGAATGGTATAGATGGTAGCTACACTTGTGAGCATAGCATAATGTATAGACTAATCAAATCACTATATTGTATACCTGAAACTAATGTAACATTGTGTGATAATTATACTTTAATAAAAACAAATTCCAATGGCATTTTTCACAAAAGTAGAACAAAAAGAATTCTAAACTTTGCAAAGTACCAAAAAAAGACCCTGATAGTCAAAGTAGTCTTGAGAGAGAACTGAATTGGAGACAATCACACTTCCTGGTTTCAAGCTATATTACAAAACTATAGTAATCAAAACAGTATGGTACCCTCATAAAAACAGGCCTATAGGACAATGGAACAGAATAGAGAGCCCAGGAATAAGGCCACACGTATATGGCCAATTTGTCTTTGACAGCAGTGCCAAAAACAGATAGAAAGTATAGATTCTTCAATAAATGTTGCTAAAAAAACTAAGTATACAGATGCAAAAGAATAAAATTGGACCCCTTACACCATCCAAAAAAAAAAACTTGAAATAGATTAAAGAATTAAACATAAAACCTGAAACTGCAAATTTTTTAAAAGAAATATACAGAAAAAGCTCATTGACATTGGTCTTTGTGATGATTATTTGGATGTGACTCCAAAAGCACAAGCAATCAAAATAAAAATAAATATGTAAATGAATGAATGAATAATAAAAAAGTAAATAAGGCTACATCAGACTAGAAAGCTTCTGTATAGCAAAAAAAAAAACTATCAATAAGATGAAAACACAAACTGTAGAATGGAGAAAATACTTGGAAGTTATATATTCATAAAGGATTAATACCCAAAATATACAAGTAGCTAAACAACTCAATAGAAAATAACAAATAGCCTTATAAAAATAAGCAAAGTTCTCAGGTAGACATTTTTTCAAGAAAGACATACAAATGATCAACACATACATGAATGGGTGCTCAATGTCACTAATCATCAGGGAGATTCAAGTCAAAATCACAATAGGATACTTTCTCACACCTGTTAAGATGTGTTATTACAACACATTAAGATGTTAAGATTTAAGATGGCTGTTAAGATGTTAAGATGGCTATTACAAAAATACAAGAGATCATCAATATTGGCAAAGTTGTAGAGAAAAAGTAATCCTCGTATGCTTTGGGGGAGATGTAAATTGGTACAGCTACTATGGTAAACAGTAGAAAAGTTCTTTTAAAAAATTAAAAATAGAAATACCATATGATCCAGCAACTTCACGCCTGGGTTCAGTATATATGTGTATAGTACAAAGAAAGAAAATCGTTATCTAGAAGAAAGATCCCATTCATTGCAGCATTCTTCATCAATAGCCACGATATGGAAACAACATAAAGACTTGTCAACAAATGAATAAAGAAAACACGTAAATATACAATAAGACATTATTTAGCCTTAAAAAGAAAGAGATCCTTCCTTTTGCAACAACATAGATGAACCTAGAGAACATTACGTTAAATGAAATAACCTGGACAAAGGAAAAAAACCTGCGTAATGATACTTATGTGCAGAATTCTTTAATTTTTTTCAACAATTTTTTTTAATTATCAGTAATAATTCTTTAACCTCGTTGAAAAAATTTATTTCTAAATATTTGTTCTTTTGTTGCTATTATAAATTGTTTTCCTTCTCTTTTTAAGATTTTATTTATTGACAGAGAGCGAGGAAGAGAGCACAAACAAAGGGAGTGGCAGAGAGAGAGAGAGAAGCAGGCTCTTCACTGAGCAGGGAGCCGGACATGGGGCCCAATCCCAGGGTCCTGGGATCGTGACCTGAGCCCAAGACAGATACTTAACTGACTGAGCCACCAGACACCCTTAAATTGTTTTCTTAATTTCCTTTATAGATTGCTCATTTGTAGAACATGGAATAGATATGTGTGTATGTTGATCTTGCATCTTGCATTTTTAAAAATATTTCATTTGATTATGAGATTTTTAGTAGATGTATTAGAATTTTCTATATATAAGATCATATCATTTGTAAATAGAGATAGTTTTGCTTCTTCCTTTCCAATTTCAGTTATTTCTTTTTCTTTCCATGTTGCCCTAGCTTGAACCACCGGTACAATGTTTTTAAGTGGTGGCAAAAGTGGACTTTTTTGCCGTGTTCCTGATCTCAGGTGGGAAATCATTCTTTCACCATTAATATATTTCCTGTAGGTTTTTCTCAGATGCCTTGTGTTAATTTGGGTTAGTTTCCTTATCTTCCATATTAAATTTATTAGTTTTTAGGCCACACACTAATCTTACATTCCTGGGATAAGTCTTATTTTTTCAGTGTATTAACCATTTAAGTGCTATTGTATTCTGTTTGCTAGTATTTTTTTAAGGCTTTTGCATCTTTATCTACAAGAGATATTGTTATTTTCTTACGATTTTCTTGTTATCAGGCTAAGAGTAGACTCAAAAAAAATGTTTTCAGAAGAGTTTCATTGTTCTGTCTCTTCTACATTTCTAAGACTTTAGAGATGATTCACACACATTCCTTTTTAAAATGTTTGGCAAAATTCAGTAAAGAAGATATATTATCTTTGGCTTTTATTTTAGGAGAAATATTTAAGTATAAATTCAATGCTTTTATTTCTTTTTTTTTTTCCTAAAATTTTATTTATTTATTGATGAGAGACACAGAGAGAGAGAGTCAGAGACACAGGCAGAGGGAGAAGCAGTCGCCATGCAGGGAGCCGGATGCGGGACTCAATCCCAGGACTCCAGGCTCTTGCCCTGAGCCAAAGGCAGACACTTAACTGCTGAGCCACCCAGGCGTCCCTTGATGCCTCCACTTCTTACAGTTATAGTTGGATTTTTCTCTTTCTTATCCATTTGCAGTGTTTTGTTTTGTCTTTTAGAATTTTGCTCATTTATCTAAATAATCTATTTTTGGCAAGTAGTTGTATTTCATTATGATGTTTTTTATTTCTGTAAAGTTGATAGGCGATTTCTTAAGATACATTTCTAATTTTAGTAAATTGAGTTTTCTATCATTATTTTCTTGGTCACTCTACCTAATTAATTTTGTAAATATATTTGTGCATGTGTGCACACATATGCACACAATTCGAGTGTCTAAGACAATATATGTTTTAATCAGAATCTATTTTAGATATATATTGACTTAAGTCTTGAAGTTATAGAAACTTTACTCCCAGGTAGCTCCATTCCTCCCTTCTTTTATATGTTGCTATTGTTATAAATATTACATCTGTTACATGCCTCTGTGCTCAGCTTGGAGTCTGCTTGAGGTTCTCGCTCCCTCTCCTTCTGCTCCTCCAGCTCATGTTCTCTCTTTCTCTAAAATAAATTAGTAAATCTTTTCCAAAACACTTTTTTTTCTCTAGTAGAGAGTTTCATCAAGCTCCTCACACTGTTTTTTACCGACAAGAAATTTCAAAATGTGAGGTTACTTGATGTTCAAGATACAATCGATCCAATATTTATTTTATGAATAAATATTTACCCAAAACCCTCGGTCAGATAATAATTAAACACTCAAGAAATTTAAAAGATTTTTGGTACATGTTGGTGAATGTTTGGATATTTTGAAACATATAAATTTTTTAGTTTTTCATATTGCATTAGAGATTTACTCTTGTGTTTGGCCTTGTATATGAACTTGTCAGATAATAACTATTTATCGTTTATAGGACAACAATTGGGGAAAGTGCACAGATTGTCTTTATAACTTCAGATATGTTTCTCAATTTTAAAAGAGCAAATGACTTTATCCTAATGGTGAGAACTGCCCTAATCTTTCAATGAACAATTATCCTTTATCTGGATTTCAGAATTCTAATTATGTAGCTCTGCATTTCAAAGATCCACAATTTCTAAGGGAAAATAAATTCTACAGTCCCTACTGTATTAACACAGGTAGTTATCCATCCAATGTCACTTTCTAAGATACTGCTCTCAGGGAACAGAAAATTATTAATTCGAAAGTAGGACATTAGTTAATATTACTTAAAATTGCAGAATGATATCTTAAAAGTCTCTTTAAGAGAAGAAAACCTTAACTAACAAAAAAGAATAAAATACATTAGTAGAAAGATATGGGGAATTTCTGGGAGGCATGCGATCTTGCCTGGTACTTACATAAATCTTACGTACTCTCTGTATCTATAAATACCACTTTAAAGATTGATGTAAGCAATATTCTATACAAAGATAAATGACTGCTATATGAAGGAAAGCTCAAAGAGACAAAGAAACAGATATTTATTAGATAAATACAGCATGCCAGTTTTGATATAAGTTATTTGCGAGAAGTATAATAAAGTAAAAACTATATTTGAATTTAATGGAATGAAAATTTAACTGTAATCCCTTGGCCAAATTAATTACACTTTCTAATTTTAAATTTTCCTATAGGAAAGGTAATACTGACTTTGCATCAAGTGGTGTTAAGGATTAGTATAGATATTTGTAAAGTGTAATAATAATATTGTTCTATATTTATTAATTATCAAAACAACACCATGTGAGAGATACTCTTTTCATATTTTGTAGAAGAAGAAGCAAAGGTATAAAGAAGTGTAGTATGCTGTATGGCTTATATGGAATGGATCCAGAACTTGAGTTCAGTCACTCTTACACCAATTTCCTTTGTTATTGTTGTTAATGTACCCTAAATAGAAAAATACAGTTCTCCGATTTTTAGAACATAGGTTCTAAAATACTGTTATAGTTCTAATGTCACTTCTTAACTATGACAGGTTTTTTAACCTGTTTGAATCTTAATTCTGTCATCATTGTTACAAGAAACATAATATTCCACAGAGATGTTGTGAATAATCCTTATGAACGTGTTTTCTGAGTGACAATACACTGTGAAATAGTAATTGGTATAGTTGATTCAGTAAATTAAATGGAATAGAAAACAATGGGTTTATCATGGTCATATTTACATGATATTTAGTCTATATTATAAAAAAATCTAAGATTTTAATTTAGTGAATTAGATTTTTATTTGCTCCTAAAAATTTATAAATCTATTTACACACAAGTTAAACCATTCTTGAAAATATATTATAGGGACTACTGGGTGGCTCAGTGTTTGAGCATCTGCCTTCCACCCAGGATCCGATCCTGGACTCCGGGATGGGGTCCTGCATGGGGCTCCCTGCATGGAGCTTGCTTCTCCCTCTGCCTATGTCTCTGCCTCTGCCTCTCCCTCTGTCTCTCATGAATAAATAAATAAAATCTTAAAAAATATATGTATTGTAATTATTGCCCCTTGAAATACTATTTTAATCAGATATAGTTCAAAATCATATCAAAGATAAAAATTTTCGAATCATTCTGCAATTATTAATCATGTGGATTATTTATTCTCAAGAAATCTATGAAATTTCTATAAATATTTATTATTTCTAAAGAACATTTGCTCTTTGGAAAAGCATACCAAGTAAGTTTGTATACTGGATTGTGTTGGAGGATGCAATTGAGTGCATGTAACCACTGGTTGACTGGAGATCTGGACCCGGACACTTTCCTTGTCCTTGGAACGCACACCCTGCCCACTGTTTCCACAGTGGGAGTCATTTTCAAGGATGTAGACTTGAGAGAGTAAGGTGTTATTGAGACCATCTGGACTGAATATGTGACTGAGCCCCAGTCTGGTGGGTGGATATTGAGATCAATTTGTCTTACAGCCGCCAAAGGCAAGCCTCATATGTAAATTACTCTGCTTATTAAACCTGCCACCAAAAAAAAAAAAAAAAAAATGAACAAACAAACCTGTAACCTATCAATCAGAAGTGGCCTACCTCTTTCTTCTGTTTTTCCCTGTCCTCTGAGTACGGGGCCAGTTTCAGATTTCACCTAGGAAGCCTTTGAGATTGCAAACCCAAAATTGAAAAATATGTTTGCAAATACCTATTTTATTGAAATCTCTTGAATCCAGTTAAAGATCATGTAGAGACATAATGCTTTATGTTATCCTAGTTATTTACTTATATTTTACAGTCTACAAAACATTGACTTCTGCCCCCTAAAAGCAGGCCTAGGTGATCAAAAACAATAAAGTATGATTGAGTAGAAGAGGTGAAAGTCTTCTTAAGAGATTGATAAAATAATTTTGTCTAAGAAGTAAGAGGTGAAGGGCATGAATGTGTGTTACTTCACAATAGTCTGGAAATACACCGTGATATTTAGAATTTCATCAGGAGCAAACAAAAACCATACTTTTTGTGTGTGTCAATGCTGTTTAAAAAAAGAGATATCTCTAGCTCTATAATCTTATTGTCATACTGTTATTTTTATTGACCCAAAGGTGAAGGAAATCAATAATTTGCAAATAATCTTTGTAGATATATACAATAAAAATCACTGTATGTGGATACTGATGAATGTATATTCGCAAATGGTCACAACTCCAAGGTATTTGCAAAAGTGAGAATATAGACTCAGATTACCTAATATCTATCAAGGGTGACTTCTATTTTCTCTCATATGTATAAAAATTAAAAAAGTAAATCCTGCATCTAGATTACTTCTGTAACTACTTATACCAGGTTGCTAGTTACAGTAGTTAGCTAACTAACTCTGATAAGAAGTATAGAATTATGCTTTAATCTAATCAGATTCCAAATATAAAGACATTTGTTCACATATATACAACATTGTCTATATGCCTTTAGAAAATACAAAACTTTTAATAGAAGTGACTGAGAAATATGCTACAGCTAAAGTATTTTTTTTAAAGATTTTATTTATTTATTCATGAGAGACACAGAGAGAGAGAGGCAGACACATAGGCAGAGGGAGAAACAGACTCCATGGAGGGAACCGGATGTGGGACTCAATCCCAGGACCCCAGGATTACACCCTGAGCCAAAGGCAGTCGCTCAACCGCTGAGCCACCCAGGCACCCCATAAAGTATTTTTTCTATAACAGCAATCACTTGAGTCATAAAACAGAACACAGTGGCAGCAGTACATTTTTAAGCCATAGAAACTACGGTCTGAATTCTAACCCTATCTTTCAGAAAAGAATGTAGCTTTGAACACCTATTTTCATCATGTAGTAAATGCTCAGTAAATGTTTAAAATCACACCACTGTATTCTCTGAAAACTCTGGATGGAATCTACGTAGTGGTGGTAATTTAGCCTCTTATTTTGCTTCATATATTCCTTTTCTGTCCTGTACTTCATTTCCATTCTTCAGTACTAAAACTTCATTGGCTTTTATTTATTTGTATCTCTCTATTGATTTGTCTCCCCTGTAACTGTTAGGACTATTCATTTCCATGTGGAATCATAGATCAACAGACATCCATTAACTTCTTCCAGAACCACTAACAGATACACGGCTAACATTTGTTGGGTTGCTGCAAGAATACAAATGGAGGCTAACATGGCATACATCTAAGAAATTTAGTTATAAGTAAAGTTAATCAGTTGGTAAAATATGTTCCATTATGACAAATATACCTTCTTTTCAGCAAAATGGATAGATATGATTAAAGCTACAGTTTTGTGAAATAGGAATTCTGCAAAATATAAAATGAATAAAACTAATATTGCACACTTCTGGATGGTCCATTGTTATGCAAACAATGTTTGTATTAATAACAAAATAAGAGTATACACAAAATAAGAGTATACGCAATACGTAAATCCTTGTGATTTATTTTATAAAATTTATTTTTCCTATATATCAGAACATTCATTAGTTATGTTCTAATTGTAATGTTATACAATGTATGCAACTGTTGATAGTAATGATACAGAGATTTAAATTGTAATGTGGGATCCCTGGGTGGCGCAGCGGTTTAGCGCCTGCCTTTGGCCCAGGGCTCGATCCTGGAGACCCGGGATCGAATCCCACATCGGGCTCCCGGTGCATGGAGCCTGCTTCTCCCTCTGCCTTTGTCTCTGGCGCTCTCTCTCTCTCTGTCTCTCAGTCTTTCATGAATAAATAAATAAATAAAATCTTAAAAAAAAATAAATAAATAAATTGTAATGTAATTCTAAGTATATAAAATGCAGATATATCTACATGAAAAAATATAAGTGAAAGTTAATGTCTAAAAGTCAAACCTAGGGGCAGCCCCGCTGGCACAGTGGTTTAGCGCTGCCTGCAGCCAAGGGCCTGATCCTGGAGACCCTGGATCGAGTCCCACGTCGGGCTTCCTGCATGGAGCCTGCTTCTCCCTCTGCCTGTGTCTCTGCCTCTCTCTCTGTGTGTCTCTATGAATAAAAAAATCTTTAAAAATAAATAAATAAAAGTTAAAACCTTAAAAATGTCAAAACCTTAAATGAATATGCCTCAAACATGTTTACAATATTTTCTTTCTCCAAATATATTCAAAATTATGCATTAAAATTGATAGATAAAATACAAATTACAACTAAGGTAACACTCAACCTTTAAAACCAAACTTATTTAAATAGACCTGAGTTTTTATATGATATCTGAACATTATATTAAAATTATTTGAAAATCTAGTTTCTAATTTGAAGAGTTCATATCATATGTTACTTATTATGTTTAGATATTTATATTCAGATTTGAGAGTAATAATGTATAGCTAATATTGTAAGATTTCCTTACTGCTATGGGCAATTAGTTACCACACTAAGTTGTGAATATTTCGGCAACCATGGATTGAAGATAAACAAGCATAGAACTTTGACATTTGACATCACATGAAAACAATGCCTTTGCCCCCAGGACGCAATCCTGGAGACCTGGGATCGAGTCCTGCATCCCGCTCCTGGTGTGGAGCCTGCTTCTCCCTCTGCCTGTGTCTCTGCCTCTCTCTCTCTCTCTCTCTGTCTGTCTGTCTATCCTGAATAAATAAATCTTTAAAAAAAAGTCTCCATTATATTCGTTGATTCTGATGGAAGATTATGACAATTATTCATTTTTCATTTCTTCTATATAAGTGCTTTTGTTGATCAAACTCTCTCACTCTAGGAAGCAGTGTTCTCCATTGTCAGCTGCAGCAAACCTCACAAAACTTTTGGATATTTGGACCTTTCTGTCTTTTCCATATCAAGATTATAAAGCAAATGATGTGAAGGTTTCCCCTTGGATTTAAATGGTGTTGGTTATGAAAATGTGCATTTTAGGTCTCCCAGCAGCTTCATGCGGACACAAATCTCTGAATCCCTACTGATGGATGTGGCCATTATGTTCTGTGTGTGTGTGTGTGTGTGTGTGTGTGTGTGTGTTGTGATATGCAGGGTCCTCTATAGTTCTGTGGGCTCTAAAGCACAGTGCCTTGTTCCTTATGCTGAGGTGAGTCACTAAAGTTTGACAGACTATTTTTCTTGATGCTGTATGTCTTGATATTTCTAACGTATTTCTTGATGTTACTTCTGAATAACAGATGTATTTCTGTTATTTCTTCATTTTTCTTGATTATCCTGTTTGGAAACTGGTTATATGCTTCAAAGTTAGTCTCAAAATCACAGTTTTATTTCTACTGTAGTTTACTTGTCTTTGGTAATGCATTTCAGGTCTCCAAATGCTCTGGGGACTTTGGCTTTTTCTTCTGACTGCAGGTCAATTATCACTATGGTTACACTTCTAATTTTCTAAACAAACACAATGGCTTCATAGGCCTAAGGTCTGTGATTTTATTGGATATATTTCAATACTTTCTTCATACTTAAAACTGTTCTGGTTTTAAAGAGCATGTTGGCTACACTGGATCTACTGGACGTTATCCATTAAACCAATATGCACTCAAGTCCTGCATTTATAAGGTGTCCATATTTTTTTCATTCTCCCTAGGCAACCCAGGTTTATGCTTGACTGAAATACTTATTGTTTATAATAACAAATAAATAGTCATTATTTTATCTATTTTTTAAGTGGGCTCCATGCCCAGTGTGAAACCCAACATGGAGCTTGAACTCATGACCCTGAAATCAAGACCTGGGTGGAGATCAAGGGTCAGCAGCTTATCTGACTGAGCTACCCAGGCATCCCTCTTTTATTCCTAAGTATCCTAGTTTGATGATATTATATGGTGGTCCTTTATATAGATCTCTGAGGTCTCTGAAGTCTCCCTGAGTTCTTTGTGATATCCCCTTATCAAATAATGTTAATGTTTTCATCTTGCCCCTCTTATATTAAACTAGTGGAAATTTCTCCCAAACATAGTGGAACTAAAAAGATTAATACTTAGAAAAGTGGACCTCTTCCTTGTTTGTCCATCAAAAATTTTCCTTCTACTAGTTCACAGCTGCTCTGGCAATCTAAATTTTCTAATTAGAAATATGTAACTGTTTCTTATTCAGTACACGTTTTTGTTTTCTTTTTACCTTTTGGTTTCTCACAAAAGTCTATTTATTATACAAAAGCATTAAAAAATATATGAGGCACCTTTTTCTACACGTGGTTAAGTATTATTTCTATATTAAGTGCTTTAATTATCTACTGAACTAAATAATTTTTCCCCTATCATCATTATGTTTACCAGTAATCCACTAATTCTCCAAGCAAGAAATTTTAGTGTGACAGATATTTCAGTTACTTATTATTCTTTATTCCTAATAGTATTTTCTAGGAAAGTCTTTCTTTCTATTGTTTTCTAAAAGTCTTTCTATTGTCATACTGTCAGTTAGGACCATATGATTATCTAATGAGAAGACAATATGTAATGTATTTAATTTTTAATAATCTTTTTTATTCCTAGACATATGGAGGCCACCATATTTAGCCAATCTTTAAATAGAAAGTTACATATTATCCGATTATTTTATTATAATTTTAGTGTAAGATTCACAGCCATGTTTTTAAAAAGATGATAAATATTTCTGTCAATAATATTTAATCTTAAAAAAAACTTCAGGTGATTCTCATGCATGTTTCTGCCCTTTACACTACTTTAGTGCTTCAAGCATCCACATTTTGAATATCATTTATATAATAATTTATATAATATTTGCTAGTTCAAACAAAAGATAAACCAATTCATAAGGCCATTTTCTAGGATTTGTTAACATACTCTGGCCTACTTTTATGTTTTTCTTATGATCATAAGAAAGAAACAATAACTTGAGGCTAAATTGTTGCTTAGGCCACTTTTCTTCCAGAGAAACTCATATTTTAAAGAAACTCATGTTTTAAAGAACTTTCTCCATTTTGTCTTACAAAATCCCCTTCTTTTTTAAAGATAAAAGGAAAGTGAAATGAATGTAGTTTAAATGCCAGTATAGCTCCAATTCAAACACTCCAATGACTTTCGCAGATGATGACCAAACCAAACCAAACCAAACGGACATACACTAGTTGACATTTATAAATTATTTCCATTCTAAAGAATTTCTGAGTTCATGTAAGTTCTTTGAAATATCCATTCATACAAGAGTAACAATAGTAAATCTCATATTTAATACACACTAAATTGAACATGACTATAAAATAATAATCTTTCTAAATGTCCCATTGCTATTTGTGCAAACATTCTCTTACTCTTATATGACAAATTTTAAAAAGAACAAACAAAAAGTAAAGGTTATAATTTTTGAATATTTTCTTTCCTTCTTTTTTGAGGATTTAAACATTTTTTTCTATTATTTCACTTAGCATACATTGAAAAAGGTGAAAAAAAAAAGCATAAATAACCACGAAGCTGGGATCCCTGGGTGGCGCAGCGGTTTGGCGCCTGCCTTTGGCCCAGGGCACGATCCTGGAGACCCGGGATCGAATCCCACGTCAGGCTCCCGGTGCATGGAGCCTGCTTCTCCCTCTGCCTGTGTCTCTGCCTCTCTCTCTCTCACTGTGTGCCTATCATAAATAAATAAAAAAAAAATTAAAAAAAAAAATTAAAAAAAAAAAATAAATAAATAAATAAATAACCACGAAGGCAACTTTGTGGTAACCAAGAAATCAGGTAAGGGACTTCTGCACTTCAGAAGGTTTCTCTTCTACAAAGGGATGCACAATATCAATTTCTAAAGAATAGTTTTATTGGCTTTTGAAATGTAGCTACTCTGAAAAACAGTATGGAGATTCTTCAAAAAGTTAAAAATAGAACTACCCTATGACCCAGCAGTTGCACTATTAGATATTTATCCAAAAGGACACAAAAATACCAATTAGAAGGTATACATGCATTATCAACGATAGCCAAACTATGCAAAGAGCCCAAGTGTATATTGACTGATGAATGGATAAAGAAGATGTGGTATTTATACACAATGGAATATTACCTGGCCATAAAAAGAATGAAATTTTCCATTTGCGATGATGTGGATAGAGCTAGAGAGTATCATGCTAAGCAAAATAAGTCAGAGAAAAACAAATCCCACATGATTTCACTCACATGTGGAATTTAGAAAACAAAACAGATAAACATATGGGAAGAGACAAAAAAAAAGAGAGAGAGAGGAGAGAGAGGAAGCAAACCATAAAAGATTCTTATGATAGAGAACAATCTGAGGGTTGATGAAGTAAGGTGGGTAGGAGATGAGCTAGAGGGGTGATGGTATTAAGGAGGGCACTTGTCATGATGAGCACTGTCATGTATTGTATATAAGTGATGAATCACTGAATTGTACTCCTGAAACCAATATTGGACTGTTTGTTAACTAACTGGAATTTAAATAAAAATTTGGAACAACAAAAAAAAGAAATATCGCTCAATATGTGTTCTTTTCTGTGTGGCTCTTTCCCCTTAATATTATATTTGTGAGCATAATCCATGTTGTATAAGTATTACCTAACTTATTTTACTATATATAGTATTTGATTACACAAGTATTCCACAATTTACCTACCTTTCTAATGCTGATAGACACTAGAATTTTAGAGTTTTGTTATATTATGAATAGCACTATGATGACATTCGGGGACATGTAATTTGGAGAACAGATACTTTTATTTCTGTTAAGTATCCGTCAAGGAATGGAATTGCAGTGCAATGGGAGAGGTGCTCATTGAGCTTTAGTAGATAGTATAAAAGATGTATATATTCTCGCTCAAAAGCAGTGTATGGTAGCTCTGGCTATCCTACATACCAGAAAAAAGTTAATCTTGTCTATCTTATCATATTCATTATTCTGGTGATGGTGTAGTCATGGAACACTGTGGTTCAGATTGCCTTTCTCTGATAATTCATAAAGTTGCTATCATTTGGATATACTGGCTTTTTTGGTTACTTGTTTTGTGAACTTTTCATATTGTTTGTTCATTTTTTCCACTGGTATGTGTCTTTTTTATTGTTGCTTTGTAGGAATTCTTTATATGTTTTTAATATTTGCCTTTTGTCAAGTGCACACGTTACAGATAGTTCCCCAATAATGATGATATCTGCTTTTATATTTGTCATGGATTTTCTCTTCCTTCCAGAATACATATTAACATGCCATTGGTGTATTATTAGCTACAACATTATCCTCAAGGTATTAAGGATGAAAAGCTTTAATTTTTGGTAAACATTCTGTAAGCTAACTTGGAAATACAAAATTAAAGAACAGAGATATACCACTCTCTAGCCACAGGCTTTAGTAAGACAATAAAAAAGAGGTCATTAGTTCATCTACTTTTCCTAGTATGTCACATTAGAAAATGTGAAATTCACTGAAATTGATTTATCTCACCTTTTAAATATCATAGCGACAACTGTCTTCTTTAAAAGCAGATTTATCATAATGCATACTTTTTGTGAGTGACCTCTCACTCCCTGATTTTTATTTATATGCTTGTAAATAAATTGAAAACTTTATACCCTTAAAAAATACCTCCAAAATGTATGCTTCAGGCTTGAGAAAACCTGGATGTGATACAGATCACCTTATTACAATTCTGGTTGCTTTTCCCTTACAAACAGTAGTAATCAAAATTGTCAAAATACTTAAATCCTTCCCTATTCATGAAGTTAATATAACACCAGATAAGATAAAGCAATGAGTCATTAATTGACTGATGACATGCACTGGAGCTTCCTAATGAGGGAAATAGTAAGTAGAAATGGCCATAATTAGTTCTAGTAATGAAAATTAATAAATTTCAAGTCATAAATCACAAGAACTGTATTACATTTTGCCAAATGTATAAACTTCCAGAATATGGAGAATTATAGTATTTTTTCCACACTGAGTAATTTTGATAAATCATGTGTCTTGAATGGGAAAGTGTATCTTTCTGACTTCTGCAAAATTTCAGACTCTAGTATTAGAAGAAATTAAGTTAATTAGCCTGTTTATAATTAAATATTCAACCTACAGGGATTTTCTAATCGGTTCCATATATCTTAAGAACAGATTGCCCATTGGAAATAATTGTTACCTGAATTGATAGCCAATATTAAATAATCCCTTACACATGAAAGTAAAATCCTTGAAAAGCAATATTTTAACTAAATTTGCACTGTTCATGAATAGAACAAAATCAATCCAGCTTTCTGAGTGGAACATAGGAATTCTTTCCAAGAACTGTTTAATGTGGCACATTCGTATAATTAATGTTTTATAAAGGAAATTTCACAGCACACACTTGAGGCTATGAAGTTTTATTATCTCTGGATATAATAGACCACATTCTCTGTTTATTACTTTAGATTTTAGGTCTTTTATAGTACAGAGTATGACCTGTTGTGCATAATACCCATAGATCTAAAATCTCATGATCAAACACTTTTTTCAATCTTATTTTCCAAAGCATTGCTTATATTTGATGCTTCTCACTCCCTTCTGAAGGCCTGTTTGTCCTGACTTCATGACTCTCCTCATATCTGGCTGCTTTCTTTCCATTCCCACAGTTACTTCCCATGCTTAGCTCCTTATAGGCTCACGCTTAGAAAATGGAAACTAGTCTCTAACTTGTGGTTCTGTTCTGTTTTTTAATCAATAATTCATAATATTCATTGATAGTTCCTTAATATGTCAGGTACTCTACTCCTGAGAAGAGCAAGGTAACAGCAATAGCAACACATGTGGAGGGTTTTTTTTTTAACTTATTAAAGGAGAGATCAAACCTTCCACAATCTGAATTGAACTTGTCTTTCATAAATGATCTTTCAGTGTTACTTCCCAAAAAAAAAAAAAAAACCTCTAGTCAATTATCAACAATAGCCACAGTATGAAAAGAGCCCAAATGTCCATTGGCTGATGAATAAAGAAGATGTGTTATGTGTGTGTACACACACACACATACAAACACACACACACACTGGAATATTACTCAGGCATTAAAATGAATGAAAACTTGCCATTTTTAAATGACATGGATGGAACTAGTGAATGTTATCCTAAGTGAAATAAGTCAGTCAGAGAAGGAAATATACCATATGGTTTCACTTATATGTGGAATTTAAGAAATAAAACTAATGAACATAGGGGAAGGAATGGAAAAATAAAATAAGATAAAAACAGACAGGGAGGCAAATCATAAGAGGCTCAACTATAGAGAATAAAATGAGGAGTATTGGAGGGGAGGTGGGCCAGGGATAGGATAATTGGGTGTTGGGCATTAAGAAGGGCACTTGTGATGAGCACTGGGTAGTATATGTAAGTGATGAATCACTAGGTTCTACTCCTGAAACTAATACTACATTATACGTTAACTAATTTAAATTTAAATGAAATTTTGAAGAAAAAACTACCTCTAGTCACTAAGAATATCTGGCATGTTTTATTAATTTTAAGATTCTCACTTATGCAAATGTTCATTAATTCATTCACTCAGGTTTCTGTCTTTTATTAGAATTCCTTCAATTCAGGATTATACTCCACCTGTTTTATTGATCTCTACCCCAGCTTCAGTAGCTCTGAGAGAGGTTCTCTATAATGACCACAGTGCTTTTAAAGATAAAAATAATAGTCCAATTTAGTTCTCAGGTCTATGTCTAATTCAAACGGTTTTAAATAATTCATTAAACTAATAAAATAAATATTCTTTAAAAGTTTGTTTTGGTTTGTAACAATTTTCAATATATGTAAACTGATCTTTGACTCATGGAGTTGAAGTGATTAATATTTTCACTTCCTCTCATGACCTGTGAGGAGAAACCAGGATTAATATCAAATCTCATAAATAGGTAAAAGTGAGAAAAGCCAAAAGGTAAATCTCAATTAATACTTAATACATTCCAAGGGTAAGGCAAAAAAAAACCTTAATCAGTGCACAAATATAAATGAAAGAGTAAAATTGCAGGCAATGCTAGAGGTCAGGAGCAAAATAAAATTGATTAAGCTAAATCAAGTGTTGGGGTGAACCTAGGAGGAGACTGGCACTTTTGTGATATTAATGGGTTCATTGCGTTCACCTACATAGGACTTTGAGGGCTCAGTAAGGATTAGAAGTACTAGTTGGATGCATTTCTCCCTGCAGAAATAACAGATGTAAGAAAAAAACATACATATGTGAACATCAGCATAAAAATAAGTATTGACATAAAAGTATATATAACTAAACATAGTTCACACTTTTGTAAATTAAATATGAGACATTATATTCTCCAGAAAGTTTTCTTATCCTCATCTGCTCTCTTTTGACAGCACAGAAAACTTTAAAAAGCTCTTTCAAGGCGATCTTGAAAGCAAGATGGATTTTAGATTAATTATCATCACAAAACGACCCCCAAACATATTCAGAAATTTATTTATTTTAAAGATTTGATTTATTTATTCATGACAGAGAGAGAGAGAGAGAGAGAGGCAGAAACATAGGCTGAGGGAGAAGCAGGCTCCTTGTGGGGACCCTGATGCGGAACTCGATCCCAGGAACCCAGGATCACCACCTGAGCCAAAGGCAGATGCTCAACCACTAAGCCACCCAGGCATCCCAAGAAGAGTAATTTATAAAGAGCCACCTACATGCCAGCTCCTATGCTAAATGACTTCACATGTATTTCATTATTTCATACATCCAAAGTATCATGTTATATTTTAAAGAACAGTCCATTTCCAAAACGTATTTCATACATAACTATTCAAATATAGTAATGAGACTTATATTCCTCCTAGTGGTATGTTTATTTTTGAGGGGAGGAAACTGCCTTTAATGACATCTGGAACGGCAGAGGACCTTTTCCCAAGAGAAACAAACTTCACTGGTAAAAATTATAACAAACAACAGCAATAAAAAAACATTTAATGCCCCTGAATATTGTCCTAAGGACATAAACAAATGAAGACAAAATTATTGAAAAAAAATAAAACTTCTACTAAATGTTGGTAAAAGTATCAAGAGAGTGGGAACTTGGGCCACTAAGGCCACTTGGCTCTTCAAACCTAGCCAGCTCAGTATGATGGAATCCTTACTCAGGTGGCTATGGCCAAGACTGCAGGGCTCTCTCCCTCCAGGTCACAGCCTAGGGCTACAGTCTCTCCAAGAGATGCAAGACATCAGCAAATCTTTATCTCCCCAGCTCTATGTTGCAAGAGCTCTATTCCAGATAATAGACAATGAGAGATCTGGAGCTTCCATCTCCCATCTATCTTCAACTCCTCAGAGGGGAACTATATTCCACATACAATGGACCTAATATTGGTACTTTATAATAGGATAGAGGTTTAATGCCAGTAGAGGCATGCTGAGAAGATCACGAGCTACTGCCCCTGCACAGAGCTTTGTTTGTAAAGAAAAAAAAATATCATTCTAAGAGAATTCATCCACTGTCTCTACCTTTTTCTCAACTCCACAGCAGTGGTACACAAAAGATACACAGGAGGAGGGGAAGGCAATAGAACAAAGAAAGAAGCTCAATTTGGAACAGAGCACAGGGAAGTTTAACCATAAGGACACTATTGAAAACAATGGAGATTTTGGTGATAAGCAATTAAGAGGACGCTGGTAGCTCCATGAGAGCAACAATCCAAACTTTAACCAGTCAGAATTTTAACAAAGAAAACTAGGCAAAAATATATCTAAGAAGAGTCTACTTGGACCCAGATCAAGCCTAACTGAATTTTTTTTTTTTTTTTTTTGGTCAGGATTTTTTCTCTCTCTCTTTAAAATTGAGGTATAACTGACAAACAATTCAGTTTCAAGTGTACACCATAGTGATTTGACATTTACATACTTCACAAAATAATTACCATGAAAAGTGTAGTTACCATCTATCACTATACAAAATTAATGCAATATTACTGATTATATTTCCTAAGCTATCCTGAATGGGAGAAAATGTTTGTAAGTCATATCTGATAAGGAGTTGGTATCAAAACATATAAAGAACTCATACTACTCAATAACAACAACAACAAAAAAGACAATCTGATTTAAAATTGGCAAAGAAGATCAGAATAGACATTTTTCCAAAGAAGACATACAGACAGCCAAAAGGCACGTGAAAAAATGCTCAACATCACTCATCATCAGGGAAATACACATCAAAACCATACTAAGATATCACTTCACATCTGTCAGAATAGCTATTGTCAAAAGACATGAAATAATGAATCCTAGCGAGGATGTGAAGAAAAGGGAACCCTCGTGCACTGTTGGTAGGAATGTAAACTGATGCAGCCATTATGGAAATCAGGGTGGAGGTTCCTCAAAAAATTAAAAATATAACTACCATATGAATTCCATTTTTTTAAACAATATTTTTTCCTTTTTTCCCCCTTAACTATAAAAAATACCTCAGTAGAACAGATATAGACAAAAAGGGCAGATGGGAGGGTTGCATACAAGAGCATGCCTTGACTGCCACTACTTTGTAATTGGTTTTAAGCTTCAAATGGTTTGTGCCTCTGTCACTCAGGTCCTCCAGAAGCACTGGCTGCAAAGGCTCAGTGATCTCTGGCTGGCTGGCATCTCCTAATGCCTCTGTGCCTGAGCTCACTGTAGCGGTGATAGAGGACACTGAGCCATGTACCATCCCAACATTGCCAGACTGTGGTCTCCCAATTGGCTGGTGAGAGGCTGACCCTGCACATCGAGGTACAGGTGAGGTGGATGTAAGGGTTGCAAGCTGCTTCCATAAATGAGGTAGATGTGTGGGTTCAAGATGGCAGTGTGAATGGGCTTGTTGCTTTGAGGTAAGAGATTCTTCAAGTAAGACTTATGGAAGTCCATCTCTGGGAGGCTATACTGGGCTTGGGGCTCAAAAAAATGTAAGGATTAAATCACTAATCTTCCTGTAGATCTCAAGGACCCCATTGTTAACAACCTCTATCTGTTGTTCAATGATCTTAATGACCTCCTGTTTGTGCCCTCTGATGTCCTCATCTTTCATGGTGGTGGTGCAGCTTTCTATGGAGCTCTTGAGGCCATCCGTAAACTGTATACAGCATGGTGGTTTCTGGTACTTTACACCACCATTTGACTTCTCATTCTATGCTTTTGTCAGCTGAAAAGTTCCTAGAAAAAAGCATTGTCATGAGCATGACACTCTTCAGTTTTTTCAGGACATTGAACTTGCACAAACACTCTACAGTCTTTTGATGAATCATCATTGAGGCCACTGGGGAATCTTTTGCAGCCCCATGGCTACTTGAGAGCCTGTTGAGGTGTGATGCATTTTGTGGGGTTTTATGGTCAGCTCTGGTTAATCATGTTCTTGCTACAGGAGTCACTGTGTCCTGCTCTCGTGATGAGAAACCATACGCTCCAGCCTGAATCTGTTGATATAGCTTGTGCTGATCTTCATCCAAGAAAGGAGAATTTCCCAACAGAAGGATATACAAGATGACTCCACAGGCCTGGTTAACCACAGGTTTTCCGTAGGGATCTTTCCTCAAGGCCTCAAGGGACAAATAACCTAGGATGCCATCAAAATTAAACCAAGCCTGCTGTTCTTCTTACAGCAGGGATGTGTGTTTCATTGTTGTGGGAGGCCGTGTAGTTGGCACCATGTTATGTTGTTCAACAGATGGAAGGATGCAAAGCAACTGCTCACTAGGTGGTGTGGGGCTGATGTGCTCATTGAGTGAGCAAGGAAAGCAGCTAGGTATCCAGATGTCTAATATCCTGGGGATGGATGTGTGTGGCATTGACCTATTGATGAAAGATGATGGCTCCTTCTGTGTCTGTGAGGCCAATGCAAAATCCTTTTCAGGAGCCAAAAAAAAAAAAAAAAAACAAGCAAACTAAAGAAAAGAACTTTCCCTCTTCCCCCTTCCTGATGATGAGTGAGAAGTATTGAGAACTTTCAGGGTCAGTGCCCTTCTGAACTCCCCTTCCCCCAATAATGCAGCTGTATAATGAATGGTAAATGTGGTGGTTTGGATTCAGGCACAGCCCAGCCTGCTTGCAGCAGAGAGATAAACTGGTAGGTGGCAGCAGAAGGAATTCTTCAGATTCATGGCTACTGAAAGGCTCTACATAGGAGAAGAAATAGAGTATAACATATCAAGTCAAGCAAAGGGGGCATAAAGTGGAAACAGGACTAACATTTTTGGATTTTGCCTAAATGGTTCTTTTGAAGTAACCAGTGATCATGTTTGGTTATTACTTCATTCATAGAATGGACAAAGATAGATTTGACTGTATGTTTTTTGAAATGGAGGATAGAAACACCCAGAACAAGGAAGCAGTAGCTCTAACCTGTTCCATTCAATGTGTTTCCTAAAATAAAAATACCAGGGATCCCTGGGTGGCGCAGCGGTTTGGCGCCTGCCTTTGGCCCAGGGCGCAATCCTGGAGACCCGGGATCGAGTCCCACGTCGGGCTCCCGGTGCATGGAGCCTGCTTCTCCCTCTGCCTGTGTCTCTGCCTCTCTCTCTCTCTCTCTCTATGTGACTATCATAAATAAATAAAATTAAAAAAAATTAAAAAAAATAAAAATACCAGAACTGGGAAAAACAAAAACAAAACAAAAAACTACAATGTCTAGACCACAATCAGCCAGCTTCATGTTGGCATTCTTGTATCTACTTGCTAGCAGTAGGTTCTCAGACTTCAGATCATAGTGGACAATGTCATGCTAATGGATATGGCGAATACTTTCCAGAATTTGATGTAAACTGGCTAGCACTAGCTTCACTGTAGTACTTTCTGGCCACAGTCTCTTCCAAGAGCTCTTTGCCAGTAACAAGGCCAAACATGAGGTCGTGAAATACTTCAGAAATACTGCCACGAAGGTGCGTGATGTTTCAAAAGTCAGAATATCCTGACCTCACATTCTAGTTTCTGGTAATCTTCTAAAGATAACATCTTGGTATTAATAATTTTTGCAGCCTATTTCTGCATGAAAGAGTTCTTCACACACCTGCAGAGCAGAGGGAAAGCAACTTTGCTGGGCAACTTGAAGTGTTGGTAGTCATTGCTGAAGCAGGTCCAGGTGGTGGTGGTGGGGCATTTTGTCCAGCAGGCAGACATGGTGGTGCCGCCCACACTGATGTCCTTATAGTCACCACCCCTCAGCCACCAGAGCAGGAGGGAATGAGGCAAAAAAACAAGAAGCCCAAATTTAATTTTGTAAAACTTTGAAACAATGTGTGTTCCAGGACATAACTCATACAGGCATCCTCAACAATATTACTTTTATGGTGGTGGTGGCACCTGGGTGGCTCAGTTGGTTAACTGAGGTCATGATCGATCAGGGTCCTAGGTCATGATCTCAGGGTCCTAGGATTGAGCCTCAAGTTGGGCTCCCTGCTCAGTGGGGAGTCTGCTTCTCCCTCTCCCTCTGCCTCTCCCCCTACCCATGTCATCTCTCTCTCTCTGTCTCAAATGAATAAATAAAATATTTTAAAAATCTAATATTACTAGCCAACTTTTCATCAGATATAATGGAGGCCAGAATATAGTAGTACGCCATTCAAAGGTTTACAAGAAAAAGAATGAAAGCAAGAATTCTGTATCTACGAATCTATTAAAAAACAAACAACAGACAAACAAACAACTGAGATATATTGTTTCTAGCAGACCTTCCCCACAGGAAATACTGAAGAGAGACTTTTAGGCTGAAATGAAAGGCCACTGAACAGTAACTGGGAACCACATAACAGAATAAATAACATTGTTAAGATGACTACAAAGGTGGAAATAAATCAATATAGAAGTATTTTTGTAACACTTTTCTGCTATCTGATTTAAGAAAAAAACACATAAAGCAATAATTATAAAAAAGCGTTGATATATTTCTAATGGGTCAATTCATCAAGGAATATATAAAAATTGTGAACATATATATGTAAGCATATATATGCATGTACATGTGTAAACATACATATTTATGTGTAAGAGAAGCTAGTCATAAAGGGCCACATGTTCTATGATCCCATTCATTTCAAATGTCCGAAGTAGGTAAACTCATTCAGAGAGAAAGTAGATTAGTAGTTTCCTAGGGTGTTTGGTGGGACCTAAGGAGTGACTTCTGGCAGATGCAAGATTTCTTTTTGAAGAGACAGAAATGTTCTAAAAGTGATTGTGGTGACGGTTTCACAACTCAATGAATACACTAAAAAAGTTAAATCTATAATTTAAATGTTTGAGGTGTATAGTATGTGCATTAAATCCCAATAAAGTTGTTTAAAAATTACCGTATATTTAGTATGACAAGATGTAAAGTTTGATTCCAACTCCCCTACCCCCAAAAAACTTTATAACTTTATGGCGATGTAACAATTTCTTGCTAAAAAAAAAAAAAAAAAAAAAGCCATAGAAGATTTGTCCTCACCTCATCATTGAAACATTAAATTTCTGGATATTATTACTAGCACTAATGTAGTCATTTAGCTACATATCTGATAAAACAATTAAATACTGAGGACAAAAATTAGAGTTTTAGAAAACACAAAAATACATTGTTGCATCTCATCAAGTAATTAGTTTAGATGTGATTACTTAACCCCTAAATACTCGGATGACCTCTTCCTCCTTAATGTAATAAAAGGCAGCAGTCTCCTGGTTCTAAGATCATCATTGGGGTAGCTTCCTCACTGTTTTCATTGCTCTGAAAGTCAAACACCAGTGCATTCCTAAGAGAACTTAAGAGAATCAAACCACTTGTTTGATTTTACCTTAATACCTTGTATCCTTTACATTTCTCATTGTTTGTTCTGATAACACATTGAAGTGAAAGCCACTTAATTTGAGCTCATGTTGTTGTTCATCCCAGTCTTTGAACATCGTCTACATTATGCGTTGATTTTGCGCAGGGCCTTTGATGATGTCATTGGTATGCTATGAGATCAGTGCATCCTTAAGGAAGAATGGATTTAGTAGTTCTAATCAGGGCTATAATGAATAATTATTTATTAGACAGTACGGTAGAAGTACTGATCAATTAAGGTGAATATGTAAACAAAACAGATAATAGTAAGTGAATCCCCTTCATCAAAATATACTGAATTTCTTGATTTCATTTAAAATGATAGAGTTGCTGTTGTTTTCTCTCATGGATTTGAAATAATACTTTAGAAATATGTTCTTTTGACATGACAAATTGACTTTGAGAAAAATTCCTCGGTGTATTTTTATTATCCTAACTATCGATTTAGTCAGTATTTTATTTATTTGTTTGGACTGACAAAAAGTCATTTCAACCCATCCATATGGAGAGAAGATGGGAGAAATCTCCCCAAACTCAGATTTGAGAGATAGTTGGATCTGTGGAAAAGATAAGAATTAACAGAAGCTATAACATACACTCTTGCCATTCTCAGAACTTTGGCAAGATAAAAAAAATAAATAAATAAGTACAGAAATACCCTGATCTGTTTATTTGGCCTTCAGGTTTCTTGCTAGACTTTCTGTCATGAAAAAAAAAAAAAAAAAAAATCAGCAAACCACTAAACATGGCTGCTTCAATGATGCTGTTTGTTCAGTTTGGTCTCCTTAGAGAGCGGATAAAAAAAAAAAAAAAAAAAAAGACAAAACATTGAATAGCATGAAAAACAGGATGAGAAGTTGAAAACATGAATAATTCATGCAGAGTGTAAAATTTATGAACTAATGAATTAGAAAACTTCTTTCAGTTCTTACCTTTGCCTTAACATGGACTTGAAAAATGGTGCATTCTTTGCCCATACCAGTATTAAGATTAAAGAAATTGAATGAATGTAAGCACACCTTCTCTCTTAGCAGTCTTAGGGTATTTACAGAGCCAATCTTTGAGTTACACCAATGACATTTAATTCAAATGGAAGAAATTGATTATTTCTATAACTATTATCCATTAATAATTTAAGAAATAATAGAATTACATGTGATAGTTTATTTAGAAAAGGCAAATATCAAGGTCTGTTGAATTATATCACTCAATGGTGAGAACAGTGTTTTAATAGTAGATATGCGGAAGAGAGGCTTGTCATTCTCTTATTAATATAACACAATCTCATTCATTCTCTATCAAGTAAGGAGTAAAAGTCCTCCATGGACATGAACTGCATGAGTGCCAGTGAATAAAACCAATGTATTTTTTTTTTCCTCTCAACCAAACAAAAAATACCTTATTTCAGTGCAATCATGTGAAAAGATTTTTACTAACACTTTAAGTTCTATTATATTCATGGAAATCATACGCATCATTCTTTTGTTGTCATTGCTGATTTTGTAAGAAAGTCTATGAAGCATTCTGTATGTTTTATTTCAACTGTTTGAATATTGTCCTGTTGGAAATTCTGGGTTGCTTACACTGGATAAGAAGGAAGCACTTCAGGTACTTCCCAAGGCATAAGAGAAGAAGATTGAACTCTTAGAATCCAAGAAGAAACAGAACAGATAAAGACAAGGCAGTTGATTAAAACAAAGTGCTCTTACATTGATATTAAAGCACTAAAAAAAAAAAAAAAAAAAAAAAAAGAAAGAAAAAAAAGAAAAAAAGAAATTAAAACACTAACATTAGTCAATATAAAAATCACATAATTAGTTTTTATATAGTTTCTTTTTTATGTGTACAAACTGTGTATTAAATGTCCTGGACAAACAAATTACGCATTTTAATCCTTGTTGAATGAAATGCATATGTGTAAGGTTTCAGAAAAGTAAGATTGTGTAAAAATAAGCATTATAATTATTTTAATATTTTTTTAAAGATTTACTTATTTATTCATGAGAGACACACAGAGAAAGAGAGAGGCAGAGACATAGGCTGAAGGAACAGCAGGTGGGACTCGATCCTGGATCTTGGAATCACAACCTGAGTTGAAGTCAGACGCCCAACCGCTGAGCCACCCGGTGTCCCAAATTATTTTAATATTAATATAGGTTGCATGCATGTACATTTATGGATATTTTTAATTTTAAAATACAAAGTTTCCCATACTTAACAAGTTCATGATATCCTATAAATAAGTTATTTCACATATTACAGGAAGTAATGACTAATAATAAGGTGATGTAAAAGATCCATTTAAGAAAATTTGCAAATATAAAAGTATGATAAAATATTAGTAATATCTCATTGAAATAAAAAGGAAATAACTTATATGTAGATCATGTGACTATAAATATCTGTAGTGTGGGGCATCTGGCTGGTTCAGTCAGCAGAGCATGTGACTCTTGATCTCAGGGTGATGACTTTGAGCTTTGTGATGGATGTGGAGCCAACTTAAAAAATAAATTAATTGAAAATTAAAAAAAAATCTATGTTGATTTTATTCTTGAGGAAATTATCATTATTTAACTTAAATATAAATATGTTCTTTTCTAGGAGAAAAAGAAAATGATTAGCTAATAGTTTGGGGGTAATTTGTCCCTGATATTTATTAGTAAAGTTTTTCTCAAAAGTAGTAAATTAAAAATCTGAGAATATACAAAAAAAATCTGAGAATATATTTCATAGTAAAACCCCTCTGTTACCAGCTTTTGAACAAGCTATATATGATATCTTAGATGTAAAATTTTTCTAATTCTATTCATCTGCTTTTTCCACCCTAATTTCCTCAGAACACATATTTTTCCTTGAGTATCAAGCTTTTTAAAACTCCTACTATTTAGAATATTTCTTACTAGAGTAAAGCCATTAGAAATAATTACTAATTTGATGAAAACTATAAATATTTTAGAATACTAAGAATTATTGTGTATCATTGGCTTATTTAATTGTATTAATTATATTTGCATAAATATAAAACATTAAGAATGAGGAAAATAGGTTGGAAAGCATTAAATGCAGCTGTATATTTAACACAAGAATTTTTTATAGTTATTTCTAGTCCAAGTGAGAAATATTAAATAAATAAATAACCATATGCATAAAAATAATTTTAGTAATTAAATTATTTTTCCCATGCTTGCAAGTGATTTTTTCTGGTTTTCTAAAAAACATTAAGAGAGCCAAAAAATTATGAAAATACAATTCCAGCTCCATAGCCCAAGTGATGAACATGTTATGTTTTTAGGAAAACATGAGTCAATAGTTTTTTAGTTTGTGCTCTAAGCATTAATGTTCTAGTCCTAACATTTGAATCATATTAATTATATGTTTGCTAGATCTAATTTTACAAGAATGGTATAATTAATATCACTACTTTCCCCTAATGTTCTTATATTGTTTTTAATGTATAGAATAGGAACTGTTTTTGAAGGAATGGTTTTGTCCTTTGAAATTCATGTTGAAACCCTACCTTCCATGTGATAGAATTCAGAAGTGGAGTTTATAGCAAGCTCATCATATTAGGATTTCTTTATTTTATTTTTAAAGATTTTATTTATTTATTAATGAGAGACACACAGAGAGAGAGAGAGAGAGAGAGAGAGAGAGGCAGAGACACAGGCAGAGGGAGAAGCAGGTTCCATGCAGGGAGCCTGACGTGGGACTTGATCCTGGGACTCCAGGATCATGCCCTGGGCCAAAGGCAGACACTCAATCGCTGAGCCACCCAGGCATCCCTCAAATTAGGATTTGATGAGGTCATGAGGATGGGACCCTCATGAATGTGATTAGTGCTCATATAAAAGTCAAGAAGAGCCTGCTTCTTCTTACTGCTGTCATCTGTGTGACAGACAAGGATATAAGGAGAAGTCAACAATCTGCTACCTGGGGGAGCGTCCTCACCAGACCCTGATTGTGTTGGCTCCTGATCATGACTTCCAGCCTCAAGAAAAGTGAAAAATTCTCTTGTTTATAAGCCACCCAGTCTTAGGTACTATTTTTATAACAGTCAGAAAAGTAATACTCTTGCAAAGCCCTCAAATAAAGGTTTAGCAACTCATGCAATTTTAAGCATTGCTTTAATCATTATGTATCTTTTATTTATTTATTTTTCATTATTTATCTTTTAATTTTGTCTTTCTGGCTAGATCACTTAGTTACTGTGGGACCTTGAGCAAATTTTATTCCATGTTCCTCAGTCACCTCATTCAGACAGTGTTTCAGACCAAAGGAATTTAAGCACTTGGGTTATGAAGCCTAATTGCTGCACAGGTAGCCTGTGAACTCATAGGTAACTTTACTAACTTGAGTGTCTGTGTGAGTGTGTATATTACACAGTAGTTTGGACACTTTGTGGGGACTTGCCTAACACTCCCTTAGAAGAATTAGTTTTCTGTAGGACAAGATTACATGATACCCTGTATTTTTAGTATATTTAATTTTCTTAAAATGCTCTTGTGATCTCAGCAGAAGCTTTTGGTATTGCTAGGATTAAATTGTAGAAAATTGTGTGACCAAATAAACTTGTGCTCCAGGAACCAAACTTACAGATTTGTTTAAATGGACATTTAAACACTAATAGGAGGGACACGTGGGTGGCTCAGTGGTTGAGCATCTGCCTTTGGCTCAGGTTGTGATCCTAGGGTCCTGGGATTGGGTTCCACATTGGGCTCCTCGCAGGGAGCCTGCTTCTCTGCTGCCTGTATCTCTGTCTTTTTCTCCATCTCTCATTAATAAATAAATAAAATCTTAAAAAAAAACCTGATAGAAACTGTAATAGTGATTTTGTGAAGAAAACGAACAAATAGCTTCTATTGGAGCACATCAATTGCACTTTTTAGGAGAGTTCTCAGTTCTGGAGTCCTTTTTTTAACCAAATACATTAAATACATTGTTTGTTTAATATCAGTTAAGTTTTCCTCAAGCCTAATGTTAGGTGATGTGAATTTTGAATGAAGCTCACCTTTCAAAGTGAAGTCAATCATAATAATGCCAATCATAATGATACAAAAAAGCAAAATTCTTCAAAACTGAGAAGTGGCACACTGCTAATATTCTAAGTATTAATACTGAGCATAGATTTATTTGTTAATTTTATCCTATTTATTGCTTTCATCATTACTTACCTAACCATTGGGACCCAATATAAAAGATATTTTTCAAATATACAATTGACAAATAGCTAGATCATTTATGACAGTAACTGATGGACAGAGAAGTAAAGAGGTAAGAGAACATCCCTTGTCAGAAATTGTTGTGGCAAAATAATGTTATTATTGTATTCCAAAATGTAGAAAACCACTGCTATTATTAGAATTCTGTATTGTTTAAAATGCATAACAATACATATTTTTCCAAATGTGCTTGGCAAAAGGAATTTCAGAACACTTTCTGATTTTTAACTCAACTTTTAAATTTTCACAAGTTGCATGTTTTAAAAACAGACCCTAAATAAGCTTGTATGATAATGTAGTATTTTCTGATGCCTTCAAGGAAATTTGATTAGCAGTTGCATCATGCTGGTTTTAATAAATCATTACATTCAAAGCAGATGTGCTTTTCAATAATCCTAAATTTAAATTCTTGCAGTCCTTTTTTCCTCTGAAGTGTGTATGTTATGTTTTCAAAAGCATTCAGTTCTATATCAATAAAAATATTTAAATGCATGAGTTAAAGAGTGTTCCTTTTAAATAAGCATTCTAAACTACTATCAGGCTAAATTTGAATGTGAATTGGTGTACCTTTGAAGAATAGCTATATCATTAATCTGTAATCAGCCATTGACATATTCATTTGTTCAAGAGACCAGCTGTTGGTAGGGCAATTTTCATAAAATTAAAAAATCAATGTTATAACCATATGTAGTGTTTGATTTGATGCAGAGGGGAATTACTAATAAAACTAGAGTGTAGTACTTCATAAAGAGATGACATTCACATAACCTTAAACCTTTGCACAAATAAATCTGAAATTAAAAATGCCTTATACTAAGAAATAGTTTTTTTCACCTTCCAACAAATGTTCTAAAAGTTCTTTATTTATGTTTTGTAGATAAATAATATAAAAAAATAACTGCAAAGAAAAAAAGACCTAATAAATATGATGTCTTTAATACGAGTATCTGAGACTAGATTAAAATAAAACCAGCAATAATTTATAAATAAAATTCCACATCATAGTCATTTTGACTTGATAATTACCATAACAAAAGGATAAATGTTTATACAAAATACTTACTAAACCTAATGATTTGAGTATATGTAAAATATAAGTCTATTTATACAATTTAATTTATGCAAACCAAAGATAGATTATTTATATCAAAAGAAAAATAATTTAAAATTACTGATTATTTTGATAATCAAGCCTGTCAACATAGAATATTAAGGTATGTATAACAGATTTTTATAGAAAATAAACATAAATAATAGACAAATTTACTTTTATTGGCTAGTTTTAAACCTTTGAATAACTCAATCAGATGACTTCCAATGATATCAATAATTGTATACACACAATTTAATAAGTATAATACATATACATATATATCAAAGGGTTTAAAATTCGATTTTTAAAAATCAAACTGTAGGAAAAATGTGATCACAGAAATAAGGTATAGTTAGAATGATGGAATTACTTTGCTCATTTAAAAAAATGACTCTACAAATGTTGAGTATTTGATTAAAAATCAGTTCTTTATAGAAAGAAAAGCCTGTTCTAATAGGTTATGTGTTGAGTAACAAAAGAAATACTTTCGACTTAGGTTTTTAAATTATGGTTTTAGAATTGTTCATGAAACCTTTAATTGAAACCCTTTCCTACTTTGCATTTATAAGGATACACAAAATGTCAAAATTTCAAAGTGAGGGTGAGTCCTTGTACTTACTCCATAGCCTCTAACTCAGCCAAATGCAACTTTATCAATGAGACCACTGAGCTAGTCTCGGAGTTGGAGTGGCTGGAGCAGAAAAATATCAAGACTCAGGTATTGTATCTTTCTGTTTACAGGCATTATAGTTTTTTCTATAGTGAAGAACTTAAGGAAAACAATCATAGAGGAAGAAAAATGTCAGATTTGATGTTTAATCATGAATATGCTTTTGTAAATCCCCTAAACCTTAGTCACAACTCTGTATTTTGCACCTCCAATTTCCTATTGATACCGTAATGGTAAAATGAAACAAATAAGCAAACAAAACCATAGCTGCAAATTATTTTACATTCTTTTTGGGGAGAAAAGAGATCTAGATTGCTACTGCTTTCATTGACAGACTACAATTGAGTTCCAACACTCTTTTACATTCCCCTCAAATGAAAAAAAACTATGAGATAAGTGGTATTTTCCCTCTTGCTTCACAACTATGTATCCAGTAATAAGAAGAGCAACTGAAAAAGTTTTTAGACTGAATATCAATTTCTTAAGTTAATAAATAAGCAAATGTATGAAGATCATAGATGGGCTCTCATAAGAAAGCTTTTCTCCTCTTATTAATTGGAAGGTGTGTATTTTTTGTTTTTGTTATGTATATGATTCTTACAAAAGATCCAAATGCATATATTAACTTTAAACCAGAATGAATGCTTATTGCAACTTATTGCAATTGTATTCTTTTAATAAATGTTACAGAATTTAAAAATCTGTATTTTATATGATGCTCTTTATAAAAAATATCCATGAAGTAAGTCATATTGTTTTGTTTTACATGTTGTTCAAAGTAATTTTATTTAAATACAGAAATTTAAAAGTATATACCTCTGGTTTTGATTTTCTTTTAGTTGGCATCAGGAGCTCAGGACCTGGGAGAGAGCTAACTGTAGGATGTCATAGTAACCAGCTAAAGTAGCGAGTCAGAAATTAAAAAGGTAAGACTTGAATCACTTACTGCCAGTGTATAAGCAAAAAGCTAAAACTGGAGAAAGGTCAACAGAAGTCTTGCATTTTATCCTATGGAATGAAGTGTTGCAAGTCAGGTGGACTGCACATACTCCTTCCCTTTTGAGGGAGCCTGGAACAAAAAGCGTCAGCAGTTCTCAGCATCCTGAGTTGGGGACAGTTTGAAGATAGGGGTGTGGCACAATGCAGGAGGGGTGGGAGTGGAAATGTGGTGGAAAATGTCTTCAAATTTTCCCCCTTTCTTCCCATATGAAAGCTTCACCAGAGGTGCTGGAAGCCTTCTCTCTGGTCAAGCCTCAGATATAGACCTAGGGGTGAAGGAATGAAGGCTAAGGATTTAAATATATTAAGAGAATGATCTTCCAGAAGGTCTTAAGGGAATTGCCTGGTGAGTGTGGAGACAGAAGGAAATAATTGTCTCATTCTTAATAATGTTAATCAGCTAACATGACTGAGCACATGCTAGTACTAAGTTTCACAAATATTTTCTGCTTTCACTGAATTGAATCGTCATTACAACCACACTGCATGGGTCATATATCCAACCCAATCCTGAAACTAGTGAAGTGCAGCTGAGAATGGTCGAGGCACATGCACCAGGCTATACACTGGTAAAGGGTGGAAGCCCTTTTATCCATTTCTGTCAGTGTCCGGCAATATTTTATCACTACAGATCTGTTCTGGCACAAGACACTCAAAATGATAGATAATCCATGACTATGTAAATAGCTGCAGTGTACATATTTCTCTCACTTTTCTTGCACTTTTTTCAGCTGTCAAGAGACCTCTTTTGAACTGACAGGAAATAGCAAGCATAGAGTTTAGAGGGATACACTTTGTCATGATAAGGAAATGGTATATCAGAGATTTCATGGTTGATACCAGTTCAACTGTTTCCTGCTGCAATTTTTTTCTACTGCAATTTTAATATAAGTTTTGAGCCTAGAGTATTTATTTCCATCTTATGATAATAACTCTATCCTATAGTTAACATACATTTTGGAATTGTATTTTATTATGGGATGGATCCTTAAAAAGACAAAGATGCCCCTTTAGGTGGTGAGTTAACTGATGGCAGCATTTGATACATTTTCCTTCTTGTATCTATCTATGCATTGACAAAAGTAGGAGCTAGATGTAGAAAAAAATAAGCAATACATTATTTGTGCATTCGAGTAGCTTCACATGTAAAGAAGTAAAATAAGTATGTTGCTAAGTGATTATTAAAGGAGTAAATAATAAAACCATAGTGGGATACTGTTGAAACAAATAAGCTAGAAACCCAAATTATGACCAAATGAGTAGTATGGGGTAGATATAAAAGTAGTCATCTGGAAAAACAATGGTATTCTAAGAACATGAAATACCACTCATACAATCCTAGAAGCAAAAGAAAACATAGCTCCTCTTTGGAATTCCAAAAAATTATGTGTGATTGGAATACATAGCTTGGGAGCTGAGAGTTAAAGGTTAGATAGGGGCAAGAAGTGTCATCAAGAGTTTCAGGTAAAGTGGATATAGAGGTAAGTCTAAGAGGCAGATGGCGAAGGGCCTTACATTGTCAGGCTAAGGAGTTTGACCCTTTCTCATCAGCAATAATAAGCCTCTGCAACAGTTTAAAAAGGGAAGAAGCATTATCAGTTTGATATTTTTTTATCACTCTAGATGCAAGATACAGAATGCTTTAGTAAAAAAAAAAAAAAAAAGTAAAACTGAGAGCAGAATGCTTTGGTGAAAAGCAAAATCGGGAGCAGAGCAACTAGTAGGCTCCAGTAATAAGCTAAATGAGTAAGAGTGACAAACTGAAGGTAAGTATAGATAATGTAAAGAGATTTGATGGATCTGAATATTAAGATACTTGGTTATTGAAATGAAGATGATATGGGGGTCAAGAATAATTACTATGTCTTAGTCCCTTCAAGCTGCCATACAAAATACCATAGACTGGGTGACTTCTGAACAACAAACCTTTCTCACAGTTCTAGAAGCTGAAAAGTGCAAAATCAAGTTTTATGGCAGATTCAGTGTCTAGTGAGATCCCACCTCCTGGTTCATAGATATTTGTCTTTCTCTCTGTGTTTTCACATGGCAACAGGGGTGAGTAATCGATCTCTCTGAGGTCTCTTTTATAAGGACATTAATTTCATTCATGGGTCTCTGACCTCATGATCTAATCACTTCCCAAATGCCCTACCTCCAGATACTATCACATTGGGGATTAGGTTCCAACATAATAATTTTGAGGTGACAAACATCCAGTGTTAGGATTTTTAGTTCTGACAACAGAGTGATAGTGACTCCAACTACTGATGTGAAGCCCACAGGAAGAACAGAAAATTAGATGTGAGACAGAATTTCCTCCTAGACATATAATGTTTGAGGTACCTCTGATACCTCAGTACCACTCTCTTACGTGGTACTAAAGAAAGAGATTTATTGGAGATATATGTCATGAATAGCAAGAAGTGTCCTACACTTAACCCTTTAGAAATATTCCAAATTATTTAAACTTCAAAATTACAAGTTTTGAAGCAATCTATCACTAAATACAAATCCCTAGAACAACTAACATTTACCTTAAACATGCACCACTATAAGAGGAGGGTGAACATGATAGGTTAAAATGTCTGTAAAATGTTTACCTTTCTACTGAAATACCATTTCATTTTGTATCACAAAGAGGCCATTAGTTAGGCCTCTGAGACCCAATACCAAAACACAAAAGAAATTAAATTCTATGTGCCATAATCCAGAAAGGAAAAAAAAAAAAAACAATCAACCAACCAACTATTAAAAAAGAGAGAGGCACTTATGGAAATAGTTCACTTATTCCATAAAACTCTGTTGAAAGTGAGATGAAATGTGTATGTGTATTGAAATCATGCATATTTAATGGGAATGTTCAAAACCAATTGTCAAGAAATAGAAAAAAAGGTTAATGTGCTCAATGCAGATAAATAATATTTGAAGCCAAAGTTGTGGGTTGGGCAGGGATTATAGGTAAGGAGACACATTTTAAGTTTTTTTTTTTTTCTCTGAAGTGTCAAACAATATAATGTTTTCATTTGATCATTGTTATTAAGAGTCAAAATAGGGAGATACCTGGGTGGCTCAGTGGTTGAGCATCTGCCTTCGGCTCAGGTTGTGATCCTGGGGTCCTGAAATCGAGTCCATATTGAGCTCCCCACAGGAAGCCTGCTTCTCCCTCTGCCTATGTCTCTGCCTCTTTCTCTGTGTCTCTCATGAATAAATAAATAAAATCTTTTTTAACAAAAGATTCAAAATAGGGATTCCACTCAGGGCAGGACAATTTGTAAAATAAGTGGATTAAAACATTAAGTTTGAAAAGAAGAGGGGACTAATAAATATAACCTTGGGGAACACAGCATGGCTGATTTAGGGCAAGTGACATTAATTACCAGAGAGGTACTAGCTGGTGTGTGTGTGTGTGTGTGTGCATGTGTGTGTTCACACATATGCCCAAGTGCTTTTGTGTGCCCTGAAAATCATGGCTTTCAGCATGATTTAATATTCAGTATCGGGGATCCCTGGGTGGCGCAGCGGTTTGGCGCCTGCCTTTGGCCCAGGGCGCGATCCTGGAGACCCGGGATCGAATCCCACGTCGGGCTCCCGGTGCATGGAGCCTGCTTCTCCCTCTGCCTGTGTCTCTGCCCCTCTCTCTCTCTTTCTCTGTGTGACTATCATAAATAAATAAAAATTAAAAAAAAATATTCAGTATCAATGCGTCTCATTTTCCATTAGTGCTATTTTTCTAGACTATCACTACACATCCTTCTGTTTTCTATTGTCATTTTCAGTCATTATATTTCTCAACGTTTATTCTTTACTTCACCAAAATTTTCAGATAACTCCAAAGAGCAACTCTGTATTTCACATTCTTATTAAGTGCAACAGACAATATGATAGACCATAAAATAGGTTTTTGCAAAATCTTTTTCTAAAGATTTTATATATTTGTTTGAGAGAGAGAGAGTGAGGAGGAGGAGGGGCAAAGGGAGCAGGAGAGAATCTCAAGCAAACTTGCACCCAACATGGAGCCAGACCTGGGGCTCAATCTCAAGACCCTGAGCCAGAACCAAGAGTCAAAAGTTTAACCAACTGAGAACACTCAAGTGCCCCATAATACATTTTCTGAATACAGTAGGATTGAAAAAAAAAATCAATGTTAATGTATCTATAAATCATAAAGTTCCATGCTAAATAACATACCTGTCAAAGAAGAAATCCCATATGAAAATAGAATGTGGGGATCTCTGGGTGGCTCAGCGGTTTAGCGCCTGCCTTCAGCCCAGGGTGTGACCCCAGAGTCTCAAGATTGAGTCCCACTCCAGCTCCCTCAATGGAGCCTGCTTCTCCCTCTGCCTGTGTCTCTACCTCTCTGTGTGTGTGTGTCTCATGAATAAATAAATAAAATATTAAAAAAAGGAAATAGAATGTATTTTGAATACACTTTGAATGGAATAATAATGAAAACCATGTATCAAAATTGGGGAAGGTACAGCTATAGCAATGCTTAAAGGAAGATCTTAAATGTACTTATTATATTAGAAAAGAAATACGTTTAAAATCAGTGATCTAGCTTTCCAACATAAGTTTAAAAAACACTTAAAGTAAATTAAATTCAAACTAAGGAGAAGAAAAAATTATCAAGGAAAAAATCGAGAAAAAAATCAGAAATAGGTCTTCTGAATAAATTAATGAAGTGTATAAACCAATGAAGAAACTGATCAAGAATAATTGAATAGAATATAAAAATACAAATTATAGTATTTTTAATTTTCATTTTGATGTTCCCTTAAGATCTTTACATACAAACCTTTATTTCACTGGTTTGTTTGTTTATTGGGAACTCTGGATTTATAACTTTTATTTCATTTGGAAAAGCTTGGTTATTATTTTCTCAATTAGTGTCTTTTCCTTTTTCTCTCTTTCTGGAATATTAACTACACATACCATTTAAATTGGATTAGATTAGGCCATTTACTCTCTTTTTCTTCCTTCAAGTTTCAAAACGTTTTATTTGCTTATTAAAAAGTTTGTGCATTCCAATAATTAAAATCATTTGAACAACAACAAAAAATGGCACTCTGATTACACTGCATTTTATAGCCTGCAAGACACCTTGGACAGCTTGATTTTTACTCTAGATTTACCTGCTGTCCCACCCAACTTCTTCCTTTGCCAATAGGCAAGTTCTTTTTCTTTCTGCCAGCCAGACAGGCTGGTGGGAGAGGAGGCACTGCCTTATCGGTTGCTCTGGATACTTTGATGTAAAAAAGGGCAGCATAGTCACTTAAACTTGATCCAGCTTCATTGCATCTTAACAATTTAAATAGCTGAAAGAAGTAGGGAGGAAGGCAATGCTGTGGAACGTACAGTATATACTAGTGGCTCAGGTCTCATTATGATTCACCATCTTGCTTCTCCTGTTCGGTAGTTTTCTTTGGAAGGCAGTGGATTTATCTCTTGCATTTTTGTCTTCTTCAAGGTTTGACTTATCATATTTCTCTATCACAGTCAAATAGGATTTGTCAGACATGTTTGCAGAAAAAGCATACCTAGAAGCTCCAGTCAAGGGTGTCCCTCTTGCACAATGGCCAGCACCCAATGCTTAGACCAACTACTTCTGTTTCAAATTTTATTTATGATTTGTTCAGATCTATCTATCTACCTATCATCTATCTATCATCTCTCTATCTTCATCTATTTTATTTCTGTGATTTTATTTCATAGTTTTTATTGTTGTATCTCTCACTATTTTTTGGTGCCATATATATATTTCAGATATTGCATTTTCATCTTTAGATAACTGTTTTGGTTATTTTAAAATTCTTCATTAAATATGTTTTCCTTGAAATATTTGAGCATGTTTATCATAACTTTTAAACTTTCTTTTTCACTAATACCATCATTTGTGTTTCTATTGTCTGATTTGTCTCTTTGCTATTGTAGCCTTTGTTTCTGCTTCCTCCTCTGTCTGGTACTTTTGTTTGATGTCAAATATCATGAATTTTATGCTGTTGAATGCTTGATTTTATTGGTTTCTTTTATGAAAAACTGCAATTTTTATTAGTGAGCAGTTATTCGAACATGAGTTTTGCCAGTTTGAGGCTTGTTTTAAGCTATTTTGGGTAGACCATAGCAATATTTATTTTGTGACTACTTCAGCTCCACTACTATGATGAGACTCTTCCTGGGTTTCTATTGAATGTCCCTCATATTTAACAAAGTATCTAAACTTTGACTATTGGCCTCTCCAACACTTTTTATCCTTTTTCATTATGGGAATTTTTCAACTTATAGCTATAACTATGGTCAGGACAGGAGTTTATTGTTTCTTCAGTTATTTCATGCTTTATCTAACATTCACTGAGAAAATGTTGGTCTGAGTAGATTTTGCAAAATAATAAATAAAATGTTTTGTAATATTTGATTATACATACAGTTGGTTTAATTTTTTTTAAATCTCCTCCAATCTGTTTAGCTCTACAAATTAGATGTTATCATGTAATAGCATTAATACAGAATGTAAAAGAACAGTTTCTGGGTTTTCAGTAATAGGATGGTATTATTCATTTATGAAGAAATGTAAGTACCTTTTTAAAAAAGATTATTATGACATTTCAGTTATATAGGCAGAAGAGAGGTGGTTATATAACTAACTCAATATTAGACACATTTTAAATATTAATTTCTCCAGATTTTTGTTCTCAGTAGGTAAATATTTAAAATTAGATATATTTTTAAAAATTGCTCCTGTCATAGATAATATATAACAATTTCAATTATCACCATATTTTTTTCCTTTCAATTAATCTTCACTTACCACTATTTATCAGCACTTATTTAATTTATTTTTGACAAAACTTATTAGAATATTTTTAAGATCTCACTGATACATTGTCAGAAAACTGCAGATGCAAAAGAAATCAAATTGTGTTTATTACCCTGAAATAAGATTTTTTAAAATGCAATTTTCTTTATTGTTTAACGTTTTGTGATGTAAAATATAATTATACACGAATGCCAATTTGAAAGCATTAGTAGCTCCTGGCAACCTTGAAAATAAATTATTTTTCATTTTTCTTCACTATAACTTGGAGAAAATCTGGATACTGAAATAAAATAATGGAATGTGATGCCTGTTGAAACTATACAAAGACCTGGCGTATATTTCCTCTTTTAAAACATAACAATAAATTATCATTAGAAAAGTTGCTGTAGGCATGGTCTCATTGTTAACAGAATCGTAGAACAGAAAAGAACTCATGCTCTGCCACCTTTGACATTACAGAGTAGACTATTTTTACTTTACATGAACTGAGAGTAAACCACATTTTCCCCAGAAGATACTTTCAATTTTAAAAAACTGAAACTGTGTATAAAGATTACTAATTTAATAAAACATTTATATAAATCAAGAAGCTTTTAGTCAAGAGCAGAAACATTCTAGTAAACTGAATTATGACAATTCCAGAAAATTTTGATTATAGAGTCAATGTAGTTTCACTTTTGCCTTTATTGTATGTGAATGAAATTTTGCTGTATTATATACTCGTGTCTTCGTTTATCAGTAAACAGATTATGAAATAAAACATCCAGTTTACAAATGTTTGACACTAGTATCATTTTCTTGACATATATGTCCTTTTGCTTTATTTTCAAAATCAGCATGTGATACACCTATTAATCAAGAAATATTTCTATATTACTAGTTTTAATCATATATCTTAATTTTTGATATTTTATTATTTGCATTTAAGGTTCATATATTTTAATTGATGTTAAATTATAATCAAGTAATGTATTTATGACACTTTCTTGAAACACTTATTGGAACTTCTTAACCTAAAGGAACCACATTAGAGAATTTTAATTAAAAGTAAATGGATTAGTAAAAAAATGATCCAAAGATAATTTTCTAATGGTAAGCAAAATACATGTTATCTGTCTGAACCTGTCTAAGACTTCATTTGTCAGGTGTAATTTGCTGCCTTCCAAAAAAAAAGAAAAAAGAAAAAAGAAAATAAAAAAAGAAAGAAGAAAGAAAGAAAGAAAAAGAAAGAAAGAAAGAAGAAAGAAAGAAAGGAAAGAAAGAAAGAAAGAAAGAAAGAAAGAAAGAAAGAAAGAAAGAAAAAGAGAAAGAAAGAAAAAGAGAAAGAAAGAAAGAAAGAAAGAAGAAAGAAGAAAGACAATCTCTTGTATTTTGATATCAAGGTTGAGAATTTATTCGGATCCTTTTTCTAATCGTTAGTTGTAAGGATTCGATAACCATTTGATCCAGCAATTCTATTTATGAGAATTTATCTAAAGGAAATGAAATCACTATCTCAAAAAGATAGCTGCATCCCCATGTTCATTGCAGAATTATTTACAATGGCTAAGACATGTAAATAATATAAATGTTCACTGTCAGAGGAATGTATAAAGAGAATGTGAGGTACATAAACACACACACACACGCACACACACATGTTATCCAACCATTTAAAAGGGAAATACTGTCATTTGCAACAATATGGATAAATCTTTAGGGAATTATGCTAAATGAAATAAGTCTGACAGAGACAAATATTGTATGATCTCAATTTTATGTGGAACCTAATAAAATAAAATGAACTCATTAGGTACAGGGAATGAATTGGTGGTTGCCAGAGCTGGGTACTGGGGGTGAGAGAAATGAGATGAAGAAGTCAAAAGGTATAAACTTCCAGTTACAAGATAAACAAGTCCTGGGGATATAACGTATAGCATGGTGACTATAGTTAACAATAACATATTGTCTATTTGAAAATTGCTAAGAGAGTAAATCTTAAAAATTCTCATCACAAGAAAAATAATGAAACTATGTAAGGTGATGGATGTTAATTAAACTTATTCTGGTAATTATTTTGCAATATATACATATATTAAATCATGTTGCAGGTCTAAAACTAATAAAATGCTGCATATAAATTATATTTCAATAAAAAATTGACTTATGTTTATTTACATATTGCATTATTACAAATATATTTATTTATATGTGTGTATATTTCAACATATGCAATTTTAAGAATTTGACTTCAAGAGTGGATAAGACAAAATATTTCTATTCATGTGGTGCTGGTTTATAAACATGATAATTGCCTAATTCTAGATTTTAGTTGTAATAATTTATAAAATGGAACTTGGAAATCTATTTAAATTTGTTTGATATAAAATATATATGATATAAATATTTATGAAGATGGTTATGTTTTAAGGAAATTTACTAATAGCAGTCAAGTAAAAACTTTTTTTTTTCAAATTAAAAAATATCTCTATACAATTTCTTTCAAATGCAATTTTTCTTGTCAAATGACTATATATTAAACTCTTCATCACACTCAACATATAACAAAAATATGTTTTAAGCAATCTTTTTAAGGAATATATTGTTTTATCTTCTAAAAATGTTACTGTGGGGATCCCTGGGTGGCTCAGCAGTTTAGGGCCTGCCTTCGGCCCAGGGCATGATCCTGGAGACCTGGGATCGAGTTCTGCAGTGGGCTCCCTGCATGGAGTCTGCTTCTCCCTCTCCCTGAGTCTCTGCCACCCCCTCTGTGTCTCTCATTAATAAATGAATAAAGTCTTAAAATAATAATAATAATAATAATAATAATAATAATAATAATATTACTGCAAGAAACAAATGATACACTGAAGGTAGTTTTAAATCAGCTGCCTGTGCTCTTCACAGGTAATATATGTTAAAAATTTTTTAACATTGTTGTGCTTGATATACTACACACAAAACTGTTTTAAAATCAGTTATAAATATCTTAAGCTAAAAAAAAATCTTAAGCTATTAGAATGATCATAATAATGAGGAACATTTTTTCTGTCCTTTTCTGAGAATACACCATGTTAACTTGTGATTTTTATTTATTATCTTTTAAATTAAGGTTATCCCACATAACAAACAATACAATCACTGATCTTAAATTAAAAATATCATATGTTTGAAGGACTAACATAATTATCCTTTACTCTCCTCAACAATACTCTGTCACCTACTTAAAATTACTAAATGCCTTTTTAAATTAGTTGAAAATATGTGCAGTAAATTACATGAAAAGGTAAAATTCAGAAAATATAATCCTTAGCAAATTTATATACTAAAAATATCAGAGTATTGGTAAACTCCATTCAAGGAAAGAAAACAGAATAATTTTGGATAAAATTATGTGCTGCCCCTTGACAAATCAAGTTAGATGGGTATTTGTAATGTCTTTTTCATGACATTGGTATTTGTTTTAAATTGTACTAGGGTAATCCCACAGGTTAGAGCTGGAGAATCAAGAAGGAATTGATCTTAAATTTTAAGGTCTTAGTGATATCCTTGACTATATATGTCTTTAAAAATAATGCTCTTAATTATCCACAATTTAAAAGGAATTTTCAGCTTCTCATAAATATGGAGTAAAAGGGACCAGATTTACCTGCTTCCAGAAATAACTAGACAAGATGAAACATGAAATAAGCATTTTCAAGGCACTGGACATCGGGCTACACAGGACAATAATAATTCCTGAGATAAAAGAAACAAACAAGATAAACTCTAAAATTGCCCCAATATGCAGCTTGAAAGGACTCCAGGTTGTGCCATTGGTGGGAGGAACCCAGGTAGAACCCCAGGATACTACGTGTTGAAGAGACTGACTTGAAAGAACAAGGAGACCAAGACTGGAAGAACTTTCAGGATAGAGTACCAGAGAGAATAGAGCTGCACAGACAGAGAGCTTTTGAGATCTGCAGCTGCTCCTCTTAGCATTCAGCAGAGCACTGATTGACCTATAGTACAGACTCACTAGAGGGATGAGTGATTTCAAGAATTACATAAGACCAGGTAAATAAGCCATCTGAGATGATTAGAGAAAATGGTGTCTGACATTCAATATACCTGAGAATGTTGTCAGTTTCTATCAGCCAAATTAGAATACCTCCTAATTCACAGAGCACTTGGTATAGTACTTGGAAAGACCCTGCTTCAGTAGTGGGAGAGAAGTACATGTACACTCACTGCTTCTCTAAAGAATTCATGATTTAAAATTACATATCTGATAAAGCACTACTGTCCAGAATCTATAAACACACCTTAAATTCAACAATGGGGAAACAATCTATCGAAAATGTGCTAGGGGTGCCTGGGTGGCTCAGTTGGTTAAGTGTCTGCCTTTGGCTCACATCATGATCCCAAAGTCCTGGATCGAGCCCTGCATGGGGCTGCCTGCTCAATGGGGACTCTGTTTCTCTGCCTTCTTCCTTCTGCTCATGCTGTCCGTCTTACTCTGTTTCTCAAATAGATAAAAAATAGAATCTTTTAAAAAATGGGCAGAATATTTGGGCAGACCCTTCACCAAAGAAGATGTATGGATAGCTAATAACTACATGAAAAGGTACCTAACAATTTTTTTTTTCACCAAGGAAACAAATACTGAAACCACTAAGAAATACTGTGAACTAATTAGAATGATTAAATTGAAAGGATTGACCATAACAAATTCTAAGGAGGATCATTCAGTTCACAATCTTATTTGACCCCCAAATTCTCAAGAGGATTCTATTCACTCAAATTTATCTCCTGCTCATATCTATTCTTGAAAATATTATTCCTATGTGCAGTTCACTTGGGAATCTCTAACTTTTTTCTCAATCTAATTCTATGAATACTTTATTTCTAGAACCTGATCTCTATGACTTCCTACTAACTTTGTTTTGCAGAACAGCTGGCATTTTTCATCTATTGCTATGCAACTGTTATTATTTTAATAGTAAATTTTAAATATATGCATAAAGAATTCATGGCTCAGTGCCAAGTAAATCTTGAAGACCATCTTTCCCTATGTGTTCATAAAAGACTTTTGAAATTATATTTTTAAAAAAAGACAGTATTGACTGAAATTAGGATAATTATGCATAAAATTTTATGGTCAAACGAAAATACTTTTTGAATATAGTTACGTAATCTTACTACTCTATTGATCTCTGTGGTCTTGGTAGAGAGCTTGTCAGTTTTTTATGTGTTGTTGTGAAGACTCTTCTTGACTTCTCAGAGGCCTTTGATTCATGTCCCTTTATTTCAGATCAGTATGCAAGTCTATAGATCATATTCTAAAACACCCCATAGCAAATAGAGGTTATAATGTGACCTTAATCATTCAAGCAACGGCTTGTGGCATTATAGTTTCTATCAGAACAATTAAAATCAGTAGTTTTCTTCCCTATGCTTCCTCAAAGTGTTTTCCAGGTTGATAGAACTATTTTTAAATTGTTTTAATGACTGGGAGAAATGATTATGTTGAATGTATTAATTCTTACCAAATTTTCAGGCTTAAAAATCTTCACTAAAATACAGTGTCTAAATTTCAAAATATCTGAAATATCTCTTTCAGATATGTGTCTGGTCCCTATATGTTCACTTGTGATTGTTATTATGTTAAAGGAAAAGATCATTAATTTTTAACTAAACTATGTATCTTCAAAATGACTTTTTAAAATTTTCTTAGGCTTTAGGAAGGTTTTCTGTTTTTATTGTTTGTTTGTTTTGTTTTTTTAGCATTTTCCTCGCCTAGTGCAGGGCTCAAACTCATGACTGTGAGATCAGGACCTGAGCCAAGGCAAAGACTCAAGCATTCAACTGACTGAGTCACCCAGACACCCTTTCAGGAAGGCTTTTAATGAAATGCTAATCATTCTAATAATAATAATATCCATTAATGAAATTTCAACCTCCTTACTCATATATTATTAATAAAAAACACACCTAAACTTAAATGATATGTCAATCATATTTCAATAAATCTAGAAAGAACAGGTTTTGAAAATTACATGGTTTTTTAATGATTATTGTCTTACCACCTACTTACAAAACTGATATCAAAGAAAAAGTAATTAAATGAAGTTTTTACACTTTCATAGTTATATTATCAACAAATATAGACATGTATCATAGAAGAAAAGAGCTGTAAATTAATAGTTTTTCAATATGTCAGCGGATGGCTTAGAGAATAATCTTTTCTCATAAGAGACTTTGTAAGAATTTGCACTGCTCATATTAGATCCTGACTCAAAAATTACTTAAATCATAGAACCATCACATAGGAAAGCATTGAGTTTTATAATGATATTATCATATAACAAATTATATGTTTGTATATAGGCATATACATGTATTTTTCCATTCCATAGATCGTCCTTTTATTTTATTATTTCTTTTGCTGTACAGAAGCTTTTTATTTGGTGTAATCCCCTTGTTAATTCTTGATTTTGTTGCTTCCAAATACCTTTGGTGTCATATCCAATAAAGTCATTGCCAAGATTCATAACAAGGTGCTTTTCTTCCTAGGGGTTCTATGGCTTCAGTCTTACATTCAAGTCCTTTATCCATTTCAAGTTAATAGTTGTAGGTGGTGTAAGATATGGGCCCAGTTTCATTCTTTTGCCCATGACTAATTTTTCCAGGACAATATATTCAAGAAACTCTCTTCCATTTACTCATTGAGTATTCTTATCTCCCCTGTCAATTATCATGGCTATATGTGCATGGGTTTATTTCTGGGATCTCAATTCTGTCCTGTTGATCAATAACTACTTTTTATGCCAGCTTCATCTGTTTTGATTGCTATAGCTTAGTGATATAGTTTGAAATTAGTTAGGGTGATGCCTCTACACATTTTATTATCTTGATTTGCATGTCTTTAATTACTAAAATGTCTGATTTTTTTAAGGACTTATAAGCACAATTTTTCCTTGGACATAATGGGTGTTTAGTACCTTTAGTTAAAGCCTAAATCAGGTATAATAATGGCAAACTAAAATAGTTGTTAAGTTGGCATACAAAATTGTCATTAAATAGATATACTATTGAATGATAGGGAAGTAAATGACAGGTAATAAAAATATTAAGGGTGGTTATACAAGGTAAATAGATAACTTGAAGAAGAAAAACTTATACGTTTTTAAAGTTATATTGTTTATAGAATTTTAAGTTAAAAATCAGAATGATATAGATTAGATTATGTGATAAATATGATTAGCTGATTGGATGAGATTGTAAATATGATTTTTTACTAGATTATATGATAAATATAATGCTTTCTGGGATTTTTTTATATACTAGCATTCAAAAATCATAATTCATTTCTTAGACCATTCTATTTAAACATAGATCTTTAAGGAAATAATGTCTTATTTCAGATTTTTGTATTTAGAAAGCTAGATTAAAACTATGTCTCCATTCAATGATATAATATTCAGGAATTGAAAGGGATAAAAATTATGTCAAGTGAAAAAAGCCATATACAAAAAGTATAAATGGTAGGATTACTTTCTTATGAACTTCGTAATAGGGAAATTAATAAAGACCTCAAACAGGTCGGTGGTTGCCCTAGATTGGGATTGAGAGTGGAGACAGACAGTAGAATGGAAAGTTTGGGATGATAAAAATGCTTCAAATCTGAATTATTTTGATTTAAAAACTTTATAATTTTAGTTAATATCATTGCATTGCACCCTTAGAATGGATTCATTTTTCTGCATGTAAATTATATCATAAAAAACTGTGCAAATATCATGTCAACTCTGACATTTCAGAAATTCACCAAGAAGTAGCACTCTGAAATCATGCACAATGACATTGTGATACCTCATGTTTGACCCAGACATTATAAAGAATATACAAATTAGAAAAATAAAAATCATGTAAAAAAATTTGGCAATCCAAACAACTTCTCAAATTTTCACTAAATAACAAAACTCAAATAAAATTTGAAAAAGATAATAATTATGAATTGAATACATTAAGAAAAAATTCCTTATATTTGCAGTTTGGAAATTTCAAAAAAGATACAACCTAACAGAAATACATGTTGAAAATTGCTGCCTTTTGAAGATGGAAGATTTTTACACATCATAGACTATGTATGTATATCGAATACTAAGTTTCTTCTAGAGAACATATGGTTAAAATATTTTGTACTCAGTTATATACAAATAAGTTACTGGCATTGCTAAGTGGGCCATTTGAAAGTGAGTGTAAATTAAATTGTAATTTTACAACAGTGATTGTAATCAAACTGCACTGAAGGCAAAATTATCCTTTCTGCAATAAAATGTCAACTTTTAATATTGTTTAATAAAATATTAAATAATAATATAATAACATCATTTGCATTTTAGGTCACATTTCATTGAGAGTGTGATATTTCCATAAAATGGACATGAAGATCAGTGCAACCGATTAGAGATTACAGAAATAAATCCACTCCTGTAGAATGCATTGAATGAAACAAAGTGCAAAGGGTAAGGATAGTCTCTGCAACAAATTGTACTGGAACAACCAGACATCTGTGTGCTAACGAATGAAACACTTTTTCTTTTCTTTTTTTAAATTTTATCTATTTATGAGAGAGACAGAGACAGAGACAGAGACAGAGAGGCAGACACACAGGCGGAGGGAGAAGCAGGCTCCATATAGGGAGCCCGACGTGGGAACTTGATCCCGGGTCTCCAGGATCAGGCCCTGGGCTGAAGGCGATGCTAAACTGCTGAGCCACTGGGCTGCCCGAAATACGTTTTCCTTAAACTAGACACACACACACACACACACACACACACACACACACACATATCTTGACAGTGACCAGAGATCCAATTTAAAAAACTAATAATTTTAAATTTGTGGAATAAAATATAGTCAAAAAACTGTAGTGGAATTATGCAGCACTTTTTTAGAGGAGGTAAAATGTGCTAACCAATATATATACATATATATATATATATATATATATGCACATTAAATATATTTCATAAAAATTGAAAAAACTTAGTGCTTTAAAAAAACGCTGTTAAGAAAATGAAGACACATACCATTGTAGCAGAAAATATTTGCAAAACAAATTCTGTTAAAGGTTTTGTATGTTAAAAACATAAAAGTATTTTACAACACAATAAAGGAGTCTAACTTTAAAAAAAATGGACAAAAGGGTTAAGCAGTCACTTTACAAAGGAGATATGGATAGAAAATTAATCACAAAGAAATATGCTCGATATTAGTTATTATAGAAAAGCAAGTTAAAATAATACTATGAAACACCATAACTCACTCATTAGAATTGCTAAAATTAAAAAGTCTAAGAGGAGGAGATTTGCTACTGAGGATGTTGAACTGGAGATCTCATGTATTCCAGTGAGCATGCATAATTGCTCACCTTCTTTGGAAAGCAGATTGTCATTTTTTTGGAAAATTAAATATAATGTTACCATACATCTTAGCAATTCCCCTGCTCAGTCCTTACACAAGAGAAATGAAAACATGTGTCTGAAATATGTTTTTACGTGAATGCTCATAGAACCTTTGTTCCAAATAGTCAAAATCAAAAACATTCTAAATGGTTTTTAGATAGAGAACATGGAGTGGAAAAATCATACAATGGATTACTCTTTAAAAATATGAAAGAAACAAAACATTGATATCATGATATAGCACAGATGAATCTCTAGAGTTATTCTAAGTGATCAAAGCCAGACACAAAAAGGCTCTGTAGACAGTGGTTCCTTTCAGGTGACATTGTAGGACAGGCACAGGAGAGGGCATTCTGGAGTGGGAGGAGAGGCGAGGCATGACAAGAAGAGGCAAAAAGAGGTTTTAGGGGTAATAAAAACATACATGCTTTTTGAATTTTGTGGTTACACTACTATTTCAATCTGTCATACATCATACTGCACATTTTTTGGCAATATTGCAAAGCAAATGTAAATAGATGATAGATTAGATAGATAGATAGATAGATGATAGGATTGTAATTTTTAAGGAACCATTCTGCTGAAATGCTGTTTGCTTGCTCTGTGATTTCTATATCCTTAATTCTTGTCTTCACTTACAATAGGAAATCTCAGGTAACAAGATCATTTTTTAATACTGGAAGTGATCTCTCAAGCAGACGTTACTAGGAAAAATAGAGTATTACAGGCATACCTTCTGTCATTGTGCTTTGCTTTATTGTCTTTCTCAGATACTGTACTTTTTATAGATTGAGGCTTTGTGGTAAAGTGTTGACCAAGTTTATTGGTGCCATTTTTCTATTTTCTTTACTTCCTGTCTCAGTATAACATTTTGGGAATTCTTACAATATTTCAAACATTATTATTATTATTATTATTATTATTATTATTATTATTATTAATTATATTTGTTATGGTGATCAGTGATCTTTGATGTTACCATTGTCATTGTTTTGGGGCCACTAACTATCCCCTCATAAGACAGTAAATGTAATCCATAAATGGCAAGTGTGTTTTAACTGCTCCATAGACCAGTTGTTCCCTGTCTTTCTCACTCTCCGTGGGCTGCCCTAGACCCTGAGACACACACACACACACACATACAAAAAAAAAAAAAAAAAAAAACTGAAATTAAGCTAACTGATAATTCTACCATGACCTCTAAGTGTTTAAGTGAAAGGAAGAGTCACATATGTGTCACTTTAAATCAAAAGCTAGGGGTCCCTGGGTGGCTCAGCGGTTTGGCACCTGCCTTTGGCCCAGGGCGCAATCCTGGAGACCCAGGATCGAATCCCACATCAGGCTCCTAGTGCATGGAGCTTGCTTCTCCCTCTGCCTATGTCTCTGCCTCTCTCTCTCTCTCTCTCTGTGACTATCATAAATAAATAAAAATTTTAAAAAAAGCTAAAAATAACAAAGCTTAGTAAAGAAAGCATGTCAATAGTTGAGATAGGCCAAAAGCTAGACCTCTTGCACCAAACAGCCAGATCATGAGTGGAGAAGAAAAGTTCTTAAAGAAAATTAAAAGTAACACTCCATGGAACACACAAATGATGAGGAAGAGAAACAGCCTTATCACTTATATCAAAAAAAATTTAGTGGTCTGCATGGAAGATGAAGCCAGCTACAACATTCCCTTGAGCCAAAATCTAATCCAGAGAAAGGCTGAACTGTCTTCAATTCTACGAAGGCTGAGGGAGGTAAGGAAGGAGTCTGTAGAAGAAAAATTTGAAAGTAGCAGAGGTTGGTTCATGAGGCTTAAAGAAAGAAACCATCTCCACAACATAAAAGTGCAAGGTGAAGCACCAGATGCTGATGAAGAAGCTACAGCAAGTTATCCCGAAGATCTAGCTAGGATTATTAATGATGGTGTCTGCACTAGACACTAGATTTTCAGTGTGGATGAAATAGCCTTCTATCAGAAGAAGATCCCATTCAGGACTTTCATAGCTAGAGAGACAAAGTCAATGTCTGGCTTCAAGGCTTCAAAGGACAGGCGACTCTCTTATTAGGGGCTAATGCAGCTGGTGACTTAAAGCTGGTGACCAAGGCTTGTTTACCATTTTAAAAATCCTAGTGCCCTTAAGAATTATGCTGAATGTACTCTGCTTGTGCTTTATAAATAGAACAACAAAGCTTGGATGACAGCACATCTGTTTACAACATGGTTTACTGAATATTTTAAGCCCACTCTTGGGACTGACCACTTAGAAAAAAAGATTCCTGTCAAAATTTGACTGCTTGACAATGCACCTGGTTACCCAAGGTGTGATGAAGATATACGACAAGATTAATGTGGTTTTCATGCCTGCTAACACAATATCCATTTTGCAACCCATGGGTCAAGGTGCAATTTAGACTTTCAAGTCTTATTATTTAAGAAATACATTTCATAAGGCTGATGCTGCCACAGATATGTGATTCCTGTGATGTATCTGGACAAAGTGAACTGAAAACCTTCTGGAAAGGAATCACCATTCTAGGTGTCGCTAAGAACATTTGCAATTCGTGGGAAGAAGTCAAAAGATCAACATGAACAGGAATATAAAGGAAGATTATTCCAACCTTCCTTGATGACTGAGCGGCTCAAGACTTTACTGGAGGAAGCAACCACAATATGGTAGAAATAGTAATAGAACTAGGATTAGAAGTGATCCTGAAGATCTCAATGAATGCTACAGTCTTGTGATAAAACTTGTACAGATGAGGAGTTGATTCTTGTGGAAGAAGAAAGAAAGTGGTTTCTTGAAATGGAAGCAACTTATGGTGAAGATGCTGTGAAGGTTGTTGAAATGAAAAAACAATGGGCTTAGAACACCACATCAAGTCAGTTGATAAAGCAGTGACAGGTTTGGGGAGGATTGACTTCAATTTGGAAAAAAGTTCTACTACGGGTAATATGCCATCAAACAGCATTGCATGCTACAGAGTAATTGTTCGTGAAAAAAAGGAACAATCAATATGGCACACTTCATTGTTGTCTTATTTTAAGAAATTGACACAGGGACCCCAATCTTCATCAACCACCACTCTGATCAGTCAGCAACCATACATGTTGAGACAAGACCCACTACCAGCAAACAGATGATGACTTTCTGTAAGCTGAGATGATGCTTAGCATTTTTTAGCAATTAGTATTCTTAGGATATATGCATTGTTTTTTTAGACACAATATTATTGCACGCTTAATAGACTACAGGGTAGACATAATTTTTCTTTGCTTTGAGAAACCAAAAGACTTCATCTGACTTGCTTTATTGTGATATTCAGGCAGAAATTGATATTGCTGTATCTCTGAGGTATGGCTGTATATGAGAACAATAGGACCTTTATATCCTAGCCTCAGCACATACAAATAATCAGAGGTAAATTAAATATAATTTTTACGTATGCAAACTTGTAAAATCATGAACACACAGTATCAATCAGTAGTCCCCTTTTAGAAATTGAAAACAAAAGGTAAATCAAATATCTGTTACTAAATGTTAGTTGCTGTTATTATTATTATGCTATTTTTAGTAGTGTTGCTTTTAGTAGATCCTGCTACCAATATGTCAATCTGATATACTTGCATGGACCTTGCATTGTCCCAATAGTATGGCTGTAACTTGTTTTCATAGAGATGTTTAAAGTTTGCATTTTAAAACCAAACTTCATCAGTGTTTTTTTTTTTTAATTTTATTTATTTACTTGTCAAAGAGAGAAAGAGAGAGAGAGAGAGAGCACAAGCAAGGGGAGTGGCAGGCAGAGGAAGAAGCAGGCTCCCTGGTCAACAGGGAGCCTAACACAGGGCTCTACCCCAGGACCCTGGGTCCCTGACCGGGGTGGCTCACTGGTTGAGCATCTGCCTTTGGCTCAGGTTGTGATCCCAGTGTCCTAGGATTGAGTTCCACATCGGGTTCCCCTCAAGGAGGCTGCTTCTTCCTCTGCCTTTGTCTCTGCCTCTCTCTCTGTGTCTCTCATGAATAAATAAATAAAACTTTTTAAAAAATGTTCTGGCTACTTTAATAACTTCTGTTAAATGATACCCAGCTGCTTATCTTAGAAAAGGAAAAGGCATTCGATTATTTATACATTGCTTCCTATCTAAGCTATTTTCTTTCACAGAGGGAGGCTATAGGGTCTTATACATAGTGCAGTACTTTGTCTGAGATGGTCTTAACAGGAAATTCAGTATGTGTATTAAATACCTGGGCTTTCAGTATGTTTTATGAAATAAATCCCCTATTGCCACCTAAGTTTTATTAACCATTTTTTATCCATTTCATGACGTTATTGTGTGGACCTTTTAACACATTAGATGTGAGAAAATTCTTTAAAATTTCAAATATGGGTTATTTTTCTAAATAAGATGTGGTTATACATGGCAATTAGGGTATAAAAATTATTTCAGATATTTCATTTTCATTTTCTTTAAGTTAGAGATCATTTTTCCACATTTCTAAGGAACTTACAACTCAACAAACCTTAAAATTTAGACTGCAGTAGCAAGCAATTTCTTAAGGCAACCCAACTATTTTTACTTAAATGAATTTAGTATATGTCCATTCATATAATTCTTCTTATAATACCTAATATATTGTTAAATATTTAGATGTATATCCATCGTTGTCTAGTGGTCATTCTCACCTATTGTATGCTCTTCTCCTACAAATCAGTTTCCATGGTTACCTTCCAAAGCCTCCTAGGTAAATTTAGCCAATAGGAATTGCTGCTGATAGCCTGGAAAGCAAGAAAAGAGAAACTTGGTATTCCTATATTTTATCCCTCACATCTCTGACCTATCCCAGTAGTGACTGTCTCTCCTCCAAAGTGGCTGCTCTCCATAAGACAAACCCTTCTTCCATGATCCAGGATCTTCACGGCCCTTGAAAGGATTGCATATTCCAGAAGATGGACTCGACTTATTGCCTCATTAATATTATCTCCTCCAATTTCCAAAGAGTGGTCACTGACATCTTGTCTCTTGCTGATGTCTAAATTGCTTCAATACTCTCTATGTGACTTTGTGATTCTTTCATAATCTGGTGATGGATTCCCTTCATTAAATTACTTGTCATAAAAATACCCAGAGAAGTTTTAGTGAATGTTCTAGAAAACAGTGCCTCTTGATGAGTTGTTGGGATCATGTGGCTAATCAGCATGAAAAATTTCCTCATTAAGATTCCTTGTATTGAAAAAAATAGAATGTTAAAATCGGTGTAAAGTAGTGACAGTAGGGGCACCTGGGTGGCTCAACGGTTGAGGATCTGCCTTTGGGTCAGGGTGTGATCCCGGAGTCTCGGGATTGAGTACCACATCAGGCTTCCCGCATGAAGCCTGCTTTTCCCTCTGCCTGTGTCCTTGGCTCTGTGTGTGTGTGTGTGTGTGTGTGTGTCTCACAAATAAAGAAATAAAATCTTTTTAAAAAAGATAGTCACAGTATAATTATAAGTGCCATCTCCTATACTTGTTCAGTACTGTGCACCAGCTTGGTTAAGCTGGGAACACAGTTTTAGTCTACTCTTCCCTGTGTACATCTGAGTGGCATTAGGCAAGAGAGAAATATGATATTTGGAGGATGGAAATGAAATAACCAATACTGTCTGAATGTCACCATGGATAGATATGGTGAGATAGTTTCCTATATGTCTTCCACAACCTGCCTGTTTCATATCCATCTCCTCTTTCTGAATGCTACCCCGGCTGACTAATAGTAACCCAGGCACAATGCCAGATAGGAAGAGAAAAAGCCTTCTACAGATTAATACAGTGACTCTCAACAGCAATCCCACGTTAATGCTGTGCAAGTCTTGCTACAGATTTGTCTCCAACTCAAAATTGTTCACCTACACCAATGTTTTAGAAAGTCTACTTAGTAACTTTTTTTTGATGACTCTCCCTTTCCCTTTTGAAATTTTATTTTTACAGTTGTTCCCATCATGGCAGAAAATTTAATTGCAAAATCTCTAATTCCTCCAAATACATTACTTTATAATATAATAATCATAGCCTTTCTGTTTCTGTGATTGAGCCCTGACAGATTCATTTGTGGTTAGTCAGAATGAAGAGGTGGTTGAAGGCAAAAGTAGGAAGGAAAATCATGTAAACACCAAACTTAATTTAGATGATAATAATGAAGACTTCTAGGGCTATGAAGAGTGATGCAATATTTGCTTCTATTGTCTCTAGAGAACTTAAAGAAAAATGATAGACAAATAATTATTTTTTATTAAAAAATTTAGGTTAAAATCTCTCAAGGCAGACTTAGAAAATCAGAATTATATTAAGATTAAAGAATTAAGTGGGAATTAGTAGGCATCTCAGATTTGAATTGAGAGTTTTGTACATCTACCAAATCCTTTGAAATTCCATTGTCAGTAGAAACATTCATCTTCACTCATGTGAGGAAACTAGACTCCACTTGTTCAAGTATATTGTAATGATCACATCTAAGACTTGCCTTGTAAAAGGTACTTATTTTCCTCAAATCTCATTTCATCTTTTCTCTTTCCCCCCAGACTCATAACTTGAAGATATTTATTGAGGATATTGATGTCTATTTTAAGATAAGGCAGCTTATACACCAAATAATTGTATTATCTAGTGAACTTTTAATCTCAAATACCTGTATAATATATGTGGAAATGGATTTTAAACTTTTTATCCTAAGTTCAAGACATGAGACCAGAATATGTTGAATTTATAATATTGGCATGCTCTCCCAAGGCCCTAGATTGAATATACTTGATTTATTTAGTTGATTGACTTAAAATTGGTTCCTGGTGAATATCATATGAAATCAAAATGCCAGAGTTGCCATAATATGAAGGCAGGTCTAGAAAAAAATGTGATGTGAGGAGTAGAAGATCAGGAATGGTGGTGGGAGATGCCACTATTGAAATGGGTCCCTGATATCATTGAAAACATGGACTTTTCAGATTGATGTAGCCAGGATGGGGATGTGTAGGATGGGTAATTATTGCCCTTTACTATAGTGGGCTAGAAGAGTGAGAATGACACTCAGTCACTTTGACCCATAGGGAATGGGGTATTGGGAAATTGAAGAACACTAAGAGCAAGATATATGTGTCCCTCCAAAATGCTATTTAAGAAATTTTAAGTGGAAAATACTAGCTAAAATATTTCATAGAAACATTCAAATGTTTGTGTTATTCTGTATGCAGTGACTTTGCTGGAACAAATTAATATGCATTACGAGATATGATATGAAGACAATAAATGGGCTATTTACCTCTGTAAGTAGGATCAGAGTGGTTTGCTTTCAATTGACAGTGACAGCAATACTTTCATTATCTTTCTCAAGACTATGTTAAATGTCCTGTCTCTTTATATATATATATATATATATATATATACACATACATATAATTCATTGGAAGGATTTCCTAAATATCACTAAAAATAGCAAACTGATTATAGATATGATGACTGAGCATAAAAATCAGATTAATAAATTATATTTCTCTCAAAAGAGCCAAAGCTTGCTCTGTTTCTGAAACTAAGAATACTTAGTGAAACAATGATCTGTCATAAGTTATACAGAAAGCCTATCTCAAAAACATATTTAAACAGATGTCATAACAATTGTATTTTTTTCATCTTTTTCTGATAGCAAGTGAAGATATTCACATGCATCTCACAAACACTTCCTATTTAAATTGTATTTGGTCTCCCAAATCTCTGTTAACATTGTAAATACAAACAAACCCTGAAATGTTTTCTAGTCGCCAATCAGAGCATGCACGAAGTGCATTAAAGACCATGAATTGAAGGGTAGAGTAAACTAAATGGTGCTGATCTCTGATCAGTGATGTATCTACATAAAACAAAGTTATTAAAAGCAAAGGTATTCACTAAACAAAAACTTTTTGCTTATCCTAGTATTATTTCTTATGTACTTTTAACTACTGCAGTGAGCTGAATAGTGGCTTCTTCAAATATCATGCATGCCTGGAGCCTGTAAATGTGCCTTTATTTGGAAAAAGACACTTTGCATTTATAATTGAGGAATTTGAGATGAGATTATTCTAGATTGGGGTCAACCCAAGACAAATATCTTTATAAGAAGAGAAGACACAGAGAGGAAGACCATATAGAGATAGAGACAAAGATTAAAGTTATGATATCACAAGCCAAGAGATACCTGGAGCTAAGAGATGCTGGAAGAGTCAAGAAAAAAATTCTTTCTCTGAGCCTTTGATGCCAGTGCAGCCCTGCCCACGCCTTGATTTCTGAATTCTGGCCTCAAAAACTGTGAGAGAAAAACAAACAAAATGTGTAGATTGAAGTCACCTAGCATGTAGTAATTTGTTATAGCAGGTGTAGGAAACTAATAAAAATATTGCCAGAAGAATAATTTTCTTTGGGGAATTTATAATTGTTGATGGAACAGAAGGTCAGTGTAAGATTTTAAACTAGTCTAAGAGCTGTGGCTTCAGATCTGTGGGGAAAAATCAACACATGTTCTTGCGGTCACTTTCTGCCAGTGCCAGTGTGAGGTCATAGGCAGTGCTTTTTTTCCCTCCACCACCTTTCCACCACCATCAGGAGATGCACAGGTGAAATGTCAAAGAATCCCCAACAGAGTAATGACACACCAAAGGAGAAACCAGGGGCTTTTCCATATGGCACATAATGTCCTTGCAAAGGTTTAATTTAGACAAAATTCATAAATGTATAGCTCCAGTTCTACTTCATAGTAATAACATCTTTGTAAAATGTGTCTTCCTTCCTCTTCTGTATAGACAGCACCACCACTTCCTCTTCAGTAATAATGTGATGGGTACTCTAACCAAGCTCTAAAATCACACAGGGACATGTGTGTAAGTACATCTGAAATAAACTCTACTCAAGACTTCTTCTATCAGTAACAGTTTCAAGGATAGCTCATGTAACAGAACATGATGACCAGTAGACATCCTTCTCTTTGAAGTTATTTCATGACCACGAGAGGTTCTTTACTTATCTCTTGTACAAGTCTTCCAAATGATTGGCAACAAGATAGTGGAATGAAAGTGCCTATTGAGCTGGGGATTTAAATGATGTGAATTGAAGTGTAATTAAAAGCAGAGAGGCTGAATTATGCTGATACTTTGTAATAATGATGTAAGGAGAGAGATAGCACTATGTCAATTAGTTAAATGAATTTAATTGTTTTAGACCTGTTCCTAAGAGTGGAGCTATGTAGTTAGGAAACCAGAATCTTTAACATCTTTATTAGCCGATCTTGAATTTTGTAATTGAAAAAGATGAAACCCCTGACTTGCTACCATTCTGACTATTAACAGTGTGTTCCTTCTTCCTCTCTGGCATATTGTTTATGCATTTTTCTTAGGGATCTTATCATGTATTATAATTATCTTTTATAAGAATGTGACATACATTGCATAATACTTGAGAGCATGAGTCATTTTATTTTTTAATATAATATTTTATTTATTTATTTGAGAGAGAGCAGAAGAGTGGAAGGGGCAGAGGAAGAAGAAGCATACTCCCCACTGAGCAGAGAGCCTGAGACAGGGCTCTAATCCCGGACCCCGAGATCATGACTTGAGCCAAAGGCAGACACTTAACCCACTGAACCACTCAGGTGCCCCAAGGGCATGCATAATTTTATTCATCTCAGTGTCTGTGGCAGCCAGTACAGTTTTGGTACTTAGGATGCAATCCATCTGTGCTCTGTGAATGGCTGCATTGGAAAGAAAAGAAAAAAATACATGGAAGTAACAAGCAGGAATATATCCCTGTCTGAAGAAAGGATAACAACTATTTTTTTACATTGTAATGTTAAATGTTTATTGTAAATATTATGTTTATTTAAGCTCACATGAAGGGATAATAATTACTGGACTATTGAATCGACATAGGAACTACATGCATAATATGATCAGTAAGATGTATGGTTTCACATGCTTGCATAGATCATAGATGTGATGTTATTGTTTTATTCTTCAATTTATGTATTTTATATTCTTTCTAGTTTTTTTAGCTAGATCTACAGATTTTTTTGTGTGTTAGGTATATTAAAATCTAAACTAAATTTATGCATATGCCATCAGAACTTGGAAGTTCACCTAATTTATACACACACATATTTGAAACCATATTTTAGTATATGAAATTCAAATTTCTGTATCTTCTTCATCGTTCTTTTTTGGTATAATTATGCACTACTTTTATTTTTCCTCTTTATATATTTTTTCACCTGAAATTCAATTTTATTTGGTTTGTAAATATTGTTTACCAAAGATTAATATGTGAATATTTCACGGAACATAGTTTTTCATTTTTTTATTATTATTTTGAAAATGGAATTATTGTAGGTGCTTACTATTAGCATCTAGATAAATTTTTATTTTGCTCATTTTGTTCTTTTTATTTGCCATGGTTTTATATTTTTTTCTTTTAAAAATAAGCCCAGTGTTGATTGATTGTGCCTTTTAATCAGTCTTTTGCTGATTTAAAATTATTATATAGTAAATTATATCATACAACATAATGCAAACAAGCTATGGAAATTTCAAAGAGAGACTAAATTAACCCATCTGTATCCAGGAAATAGAATGGGTACCAGCTTTTTAGAAGCCAAGAAGATGTGCATTTCATATTTATATCACCTTCCATCCTCCAAAAGCTAATACTATCATGTTATTTTCTATTTAAAAAATGTATTTAATGCATGACTACATATATACCCATGTCTTAAAAACATATTTAGTTTTATTTGTGTTTGAACATTATATAATGGCCAAATGTCATATGATTTTTTTCTATGGTTTGCTCACTTTTTATTTTCCGGCACTTTAAAAAAATTTTTTTCACATATGTTTATAAGGTTTTTGTATAATTTTCATCATGATGACTCCCCCCCCAGATTTATTGAGACATGACTGACAAATATATATTATATATATTTAATGCAAACAACTAGATGTTTATATATAATATAAAATCTTCCTCTGTTTATTTTTTTTAAGATTTTATTTATTTATTCATGAGAGACACAGAGACAGAGAGGCACAGACACAGGAAGAGGAAGAAAGCAGACTCCATGCAGGGAGCCCGACATGGGACTCAATCCCGGGTCTCCAGGATCAGGTCCTGGGCCGAAGGCGGCACTAAACTGCCTAGTCACCACCACCCCCCGCCCCCGCCTGGCTGCCCTCTTCCTTTGCTTAGATCAGAGTCATAAGAATAGTTGTTGCACCAAAGTAGTCTAAATATATAAATAAAAAACCAAAATTTTTATGTTAAAATCTCTGTATAATATAAAATTTAAAATGTGAAGTAACCGATTAAAAATAAGACACAAAGATCATTTTAAATTATATACTGTTTTACTACTTCTTCTAATATCCAAAAAAAAAAAAAAATCCCAAATTAGAAATGGGTAATTTGAAGTATAACACAAACCTTGAAAAGCATTTATATCTAATGGTAAAAGAAAATTTATATTATTTTTTATGATTTTTATGTGTGGATTTGCATTTTTATTTTTTTAAAGATTTTATTTATTCGAGAGAGAGAGAGAGAGAAAGAGAGAGAAAGGGAGAGACACAGGCAGAGGGAGAAGCAGACTCCATGCAGGGAGCCCCACGTGGGAATCGATCCCAGGTCTCCAGGGTCAGGTGCTGGGCTGAAGGCAGCGCCAAACCGCTGAGCCCCCCGGGCTGCCCTGGACTTGCATTTTAAACGACGCACTAACCCATTCTCTAAAGAAAGGAATTGTTTGTCCTTATTAGTAGTTTAGAGAGTCAGTTTTTACTCGTCATTGGGAAAGCATTCCATTTTAAAATTACTGTTTTAATTTTTTTTATTCAAGCAAGTTCAGGTTAAAGAATTATTGGATAAGTATAATGTTTGACATAAGAAGTTTCTGAATAATCCTTGACTTAAAAACAATCTTTTAGTATATAGACAGGATAAATTATTCAGAAGTGCCCTTGAGATTGATCTATTGTTCTTCCTCCTTGGTGATTACTTGCTAGCCCAAATCAGTATGTGTGATGACTATGCAGACAGCTGGCCAGTAAAAGAGATGATGGGCTCCAGCTGTGCCAAACATCAAGGGAATTAAAAAAACAGTAAATGGAAATTCACTTATTCCCATGTCAAAATATTTTAAAACCAATGGTAGTATGATCTGTTCTTCTGTGCATCAGTGACACTGGTGAATATATAAACTGGACATCCATCAAGCAATTAGATCTATGCAGTGTACAATGTGTGCACGGGCAAAAAGCAGGTACTCATAAAACTTACCAAAACATAAATCTAATCAGCCTACTCATATACGAACCCTATTAATATTGCCTTGTTCTACTCAGATTTCTGTAACAAAATGGCATGAAGTGGGTAGCCTATATAAAACAGAAACCTATTTCTTACAGTTCTGAGCCAAGATCAAAAACCAAGATCAAAATGAAGCAGATTCAAAGTGTGATTATGGTCCACTTTCTGTGTTACTGGGTGGTGGAGAAGAGAGATCTTTCTGTGGCCTCCCCTAAGGGTGCTAATCCCATTTGTGAGCTCAATGCTATGACCAATCACCCCCTAAGGGTCTCACCTCCAAATATTATCACATCAGGAATTAAGTTTCAACATATGACTTTGGGAGTGGGCATAAGCTTTCAGTTTATAGGAATTCTCAAATAGAAAATGGGCAGAAAAAATAAAGTTAGAAAACTTTAAGGAACTGATACCATCAAGAACAAATCTCATGGTTTTATTTTTAAAGATTTTATTTATTTATTCATGAGAGACAGACAGAGAGAGAGAGAGAGAGAGAGGCAGAGACACAGGCAGAGGGAGAAGCAGGCTCCACGCAGGGAGCCTGACGTGGGACTCGATCCTGGGTCTCCAGGATCACACCCTGAGCTGAAGGCAGATGCTCAACTGCTGAGCCACCCAGGCTGCCCCAAATCTCATGTTATATTGGATAAAGAAACTAATATAATTCCTACTCACACAAAAATAAAGGACTTATCATTCATATTCTCTCCCATAGAGTTATTGGGGAGAGTCTTTATTGTCAGTCTTTTCTATTACATTAAAAACATGATATGATTATTACTAATCATTATTATTAGAGACATTTCAATGATTTCCAGCTCCTGAAAGTATGAAAGCTAAGCCCCTTGTAAGAACACAAGGCCCTGCATGCCTTTGTTTCTGCCCTATTTCTTGTCAAGGCACATGTGGTAGGTTGTCCATAATAATAATTGTCCCTCATGATTCATGCATCCATATATTTATGTCCAAGAATAGTTCTCTTCTGTATACATTCTGACCTTTCAACATTAGGAAGTGTGACACCAGAAGCTAGGAAAGTTCTGTGTACCAGAACTTGTGTGCTCTTCCTCCTAGGGATGTTTTCATTACATGGGCCAGATCCTAGGCTAGCATCCTGGAGAATTAGGGAGAAATAGCCCCTACTGTACCCTCCACTTCAGACCACATGCAAACACAAGGGAGCTTCCTCTGTCACCTCCTGGAGCAGAGGTAAGCTAACCCAGCTGAACCCATTGCGAATTGAATCAGAACTTTGAGGCTCCCCCACCCCAAGGTTATCTTAACCACCGAATTTGGGGACAACTCATCATGCAACATTAGATGAAGGTGATCGAACTATTTCTATTGCCTCAAATAGATTTTATTTTTCTGACTACCTCTTACTCATCTTTCAATGCTCAGCCTAGGCATTATTGCTTCCAGAAAGATTTTCACAAATTTCCAGTTTAGGTTTAATTCTTCTTTTCTATCATCGCATAGGATACTCAGTATATAATTAACAGTTTTTATATTATATTAAATATATTAATAAGTGATGAGTGCCAGAATTATTTGCTGTAAGCGGCAATATTAAACTTGTGAAGGTCTAATGTTTTAGGAACATTGGAAGAAATTATGCGGAGAACCAAAAAGTTGGAATTCTAACACTCTTATTATATTCATATTAAAGATCTGATCTGAATCAATGATCAGATATTTGCATGATTTTCACGTGTTTTGTTGTCATTAATGTTGCAAAAACCCCTGTGTTCTAGGATTTCTGCTTCACCCTCTATGTTGTCATTTGGTGGTCCTATTAGGAACCAGTTTTCCTGGTATTTTTCAGTTAATATGAAATCAACTATATATAAGGACAAATTTAATTACTATAGATTCCGGAATGTTTGAAGAGTTGGATAATTCCAGAATTCAAACAATTTAAATGATGACTTCCCAAGCAATTTTGGTTTATTAGGTAAATTTTGATTATTAAAAAAATGCATCAGAAAAAAAATGTAGAAAGTGAAGAGAAGGAAAGGGAAGAAAACCCACTGGTTCTGGAAGATGATTTTCCATCAGCCACACCTCTTATTATAAAAGATTTTGAGACAATTTTTTTTTTGTCTCTGTGTCATATGCTGATATCATTAAAATAACCCAGTGTTCTAGGTTTCCAAATGAGAATTGCTATTTGTTTCTTTATTCTTTGAGACTCTCCTTGTAGCAGGAATGGGAATTATCCATTTCAGTTTTTCTCTTTTCCACTTGGCAATATATTGCTAAGAAAAGAGAATTTCATAATTCTCATAAATTTTGTTGACCACTGAATCCACAAGACCTGAGTGCAGACAATACTTTTGTGTCAAGCATGTTCTGTGTTATTTCTGACAGAAGCTTCAAAAGCAGCTTCTCTATAGTCAGGTCTTTTGTTTTTTCTTCTGTATATTTACTTTAGCAAAGAAAAAGAAAATGATGTACAAACACATCATTGCAGTCTGTTAAAAGAACAACATTTTTCTGTCAAATAAAAGATTTCATAGATTCTTAAAGCTTCAAGACAGATATATTTCTGTTATCTCCTATCAGCCTACGAAAGCTCTTGAGCTAATATCTTTACCCTAAGATGGTATGCTCCTCAATGTCTCTAATTAATCTGTTCTTGCAATAGAAATACATTAAATAGAATTACATGTTACTTATCCTCAAGCACCTCAAGTAGGAATTTGACAGAAAATATGAATGAGGCCACCCTGTAGCCAAGCTTTTATGTAGTCTCCCATTGCTGAGTTACAGTGACCGGATAAGTTTTCCATAGTAAGACATTTGTTCTGGAAACAAAATGCTTATTTTAGAATAGCTTAATAAAAATAAATTTATGCATATTTATCTTTGTGCATATATATGTGTCTATGATGTTTAATTTTGATGCAAAATTGTTGTTCATTATTAAATAATCATACTGGTTTAAAAATTCAATTTTCGTTCTTAATTTTATTTGTGAGAGGCAGTAATAAAATTTAAAGTCTATTTTTTCAAAGTAATCTGTAGAGTTTCATTGCTGATTACTGTGAAATTGCAGCCTCGAGTTTTGTTTTGGAAGTTTGGTCTTGGAGAAATCCCATCAACAAAGTAGTGGATTAATTTACCTAAATAAGCCATTGTGTGTGAAATAATAAGTAGGGTTGTAGGAGGAAGTAAGTTTCCCTCTTAATACAGGAATTGGGTAATTTGAAAAGATTGGGCAACATCTTTTCTCTAAAGTATTTTAGATATCTTAGGGGGATTAGTAGGAAATTTACATAAATATACTGAAAGAAATAAAAAGTAGAATATTAACAATTCCTGCTGCCTCTTAGACATTGTATGGGAGCAGTAGAGGGAGGATGGAAGAGAGAAGTGGGGTCATGGCAGATTGTTTGAAATGGCAATGGCGAGCACAAAGCTTCAGAATGTCTTCACCTCTATATTATGTCCAACAAGTAGGTCTTAGAAATTTAGGTTGAAATATTTAGAACAATTGACTCTACTGTGAGACAGTATTAAAGAATAGGTAGGGAGGGGTAAACAGAATGTCCACTCAACAGAGTCATGCTCACTTCCATTTCTATCCCTGTAGAAAATGCTCCTGAGTGGGGCCAAGTTTAAAAATCAGTATTTACAAATAGGGTTTAATGAGTCCTAGCCAATGCCAGTATCAAAGTGGTTCAACTCCTCATCTGGAGAACAATTTTTGCCACTTTTCAACTACAGAGAAAATAACATAAGACTTCAGAAGGAGCTTAATCTAGCTCTGAGTATTATTGGACTCTTGTGTTTGCAAACACACGGAGGCAATGGCTATTCTGCATGTGGAAATAAATTATGATCCTTATTGTAGTCAGATTGGACTGCTATATCATAATACTATAGACTGGGTGACACGCAACACATGCTAATTTCTCATGGTTCTAGAGCCTAGGAAGTTTCCTCTGACATTTTATAAGTGACTGGGCCACTTTCCCTGCTTCTTCACATGTCTAATACTTTTATTGTGTAGAGGAAATTAGGGATGGTACATTGCTACAAGTCTGAATTTTGTTCCTTTGTTGGGTGCATCCAGAGTAACCCTTCCATTATAGCAATGTTTCTCAGCCTCACCACTAATGACATTTTGGTCTGGAAGATTCTTTGTTTTGTTTTTTAAAAATATTTTATTTATTTATTTTAGACACGGAGAGAAAGAGAGCACAAGTGGAGAGGAAGATCAGAGGGAGGAGAGAAGCAGACTCCTTGCTGAACAGGGAGCCCATGTGGGGCTCAATCCCAGGACCCCAAGATCATGACCTGAACTGAAGGCAGATGCTTATCCAACTGAGCCACCCAGGTTCCCCTAGAAGACTCTGTTTTAGAGACTGTCCTGTTTATTATAGAATGCTCAGCAGCATTTCAGGCCTCTAGCTACTACATGCCAGTAATACCCTCCAAAGTTGTAACAGCCCAAAAATGTGTCCTAAAATTTCCAAATATCTTGTTGGGGACATAATTACCTCCATTAGAGGACCACTGCTCAATGGCAAGAGTAAGTTTATATCTAAGTTATAGTCTTTCTGGGGTCTCCCTCTTATTTGTTGTGTGTTCTGTGAAATCATTCCACTCTGGTCAAAATCCCTCAGCTGTATTCATCCTCCTGAATCTCCACTCAGCTCACAGGCTGCCAGTAGCTGTTTTGGGTTGGGACTCTTAGACCTGTGCATATGCAGCTTAATATTCAACTGTGACTCAAGGAGATGCCAATGCAGATTCCTTGAGTTCTTTCTTTGTGCAGCTTCCTTCCTCAAGTACCCTGTCCTGCAAATTTTAACTACCTCATCAGCTCTGAACTCATATCTTTCCTCTACTGAGCAATATTGCTTCTCTGTAATTGGTTTGTATTTACCTGCTCTGTGGTTTGGAAAATGACCCAGGCAGAAATCTGGGGTGAATGTGGAGCTTATCTCAAATATTTCCTTTCTTTAAGGAATCACAGTTCTGTGCTGAATGCTGTTCAGTGTTGAACTCGCTGCTGTAGTCTACAATTTTATAGTTGCTTATAACAGAAGGGTATGGCTAATGCATATTATTTTATCATGTTGGGAAATAGAGCTATATATAATTTTTAAATAATATATTTCTTTTTCAAAAAAACCTGGAAAACTTTATATAATTGCATTCTTGACTCTTATTTATGCTATTATCCATCTTATCCTGTCAAATGTGTACCAAGAAAAACAGAATAGCCCCGCTCACAGCTAAAATATCATCTAAATATGTTTTTAAGATTAGTGCTTATTGGGCTTAACTAAACAATTAGTTCTTTAAAAACACCAAAGCAGAATTTATAACACATGAATTACTCTATAATTTACAGACTTCATTCACATCTATTACTTTGTTGGATTTTAATAATCATGTCAGCTATGAAGCACAGCCACTAGATAATATATAGGAATGTGATCATCATCACATTATCATAGTCACCATAATTCATATTGTAAAGGAGGAAATCAAGACATAAATGGGATATTATTGGTTAAGTGGTAGAGTCAGGGTTTATACCTATTTCCTCTATTTGACTATATACTGTCCTTTTCCGTATTAACCATATATTGTAGTCATAATCTCTCTGAAGCTTAGGTGCTGCATTTCTCATAATTTATATCAGAGCAGAAGTGCTTAAGAAATATTTTGATTGATTCACAACATTAAAGTTGTTTCACAATATTAAAGAAATTAAATAATCATTACATATTACTTCCACATCTCATTCAAATATGGCTATCTTCCCCTTACCCGACAATTTCATTTTCAATCTTAGAATGGTATAAATATTACAAAAAGAAAAAAAATAAAAATATAGAAAGTGAAATACTGAAGGGATTTCTGGAGTTGTTTCTGTATAAAAGATTTTATTTGTTTATTCATGAGAGACACACAGAGAGAAGCAGAGGAAAAAGCAGGCTCCCTGTGGGGATCCGGATGTGGGACTGGATCCCAGGACCCCAGGATCATGCCCTAAGCCAAAGACAGATGCTCAATTGCTGAGCTACCCAGATGCCCCTTTGTGTGTTTTTCTACTCAAGGGTTAAATGAAATGAGAGCCCAGCAGAATACCTTAGAACGGAGTTACAATGGGTAAAAGAAGGAGGAATGCACAATTCATGATCGCTTACTCTTGGGCAGACAGTGTACTAAATGCCTTATATATATTAATTCACTTAAGCATAGGTCATAGAAGGCACTTTTACAAGGGACGAACAAGCTTTTGGCTGCTCTGTTTAATACATCTTTGCATTTATTTAATCGAAATTATCATATTGTGTAAATAAATGAGGGTTATCATGAAAATTAAATGTTATGTTGTAACTAATTCATTTTGAAATAATTTAACAGTCATTGGATTTTACACTAATTGCTTTATGAGATTAATGAATTTACATAGTTATTTGAGTCTCATTACTTGGCAGAGTTTAGAAAAAAAGAAGCTAATAAACCAGTCCAAGAACTTCATTTGGCATGAAGCAAGTAGAAAATAAACTGCTTTAAAGAAGTGGTAGCTTCACTTTGTATAGAAGGAGAACTGATCATAAAATCTCTTTCTCCCATTTCAGTACTCTGAGGAAAGTCAAACTGGAATTAGATAAAGTCACATGTTTACTTGTGTAAATATAAATAATCAATATTAACTGAGCAGCATATTCTATATCTGGGACAGCAAGTTCCAGGCAGAGAAAACAAGTACAAGTGACTTATGCAATTGCTTTAAGTATGACTGTTGAAGGCTGGAGTCAGTGGCAGGAGAGAGTAGTGAACTTCAGATATAAGTTGAAGGTAGTACGATTTTGCTGATGAGTGAGTTATGCCAGGCATATGGCCCACTATGTTAAATAAAGGTCTTTTTACAAGAATCAAGCAGAGTGTAGTTAAACCACTTAGGGAATATGGCAACACATGATCTGGTCACGACAGGGAGAACTCTGTACCCTTAAACCTGAAGAGGGAAGGCGAGGGGATACACGGTAAGCAAAGCCCAAAGAGAGATGAAGAGCAGACCACTGCGGCTTATATACATATACATATAATGATAAATTTCGTTATAAGCAAAGATAATATTGGACAATGATAATAATAATTATGCCAAAGATCAGAAAATAATAATAATTTATTCCGGGTTATACAAAACCATCAGACATATTCTTTTGTAGGTAAAATATATACTTACGTGTGTCATGTATGCAATTATATGCATAGTCTTTAGTGATGCCTCCTTTTTTAGCTTATGCATATCTGTAATTTTTTCACATAAATCTAGCACAACTTTTGCACTGTAACTATGAATATCACTGTTATTATTCCCTGTTTATATGTGAGTTTACTAATAAATATGTACGTTAGAATTTTGAAATATTATTTGAACTGTATATTTTAAAGTGTTCTATTTTGCTGTGTTTTTAGTATATAGGCATCATAGACATGACCATTGATATTAAGAGGAAATAATTTTCCTATCTACTGACAAGTCATGCACCCTACAACTGCATTTTGAAAGTCATTAGTTCCTGTCTCCTAACCAAATCTCATACATATACACATATACATATGTGTATACATATATAGGTGTATGTGACATGTATGTGTATGTGTGTATACATGTGTCATATACATAATTATTCATGTGTATGATATATATATTCAGCTGTCATTCTACTGGGGGGAAATTATTTTTTTTTGGGGGGGGAAACTAAAAATGAAATTTCCTGCCAATCCAGAGAAACCTCTCCACAAATCTAAAAAAAGAGAAACCATTTTCATTACTAAATAAGCCTTAAGCCAGACTGTTATGTGCATCACCGGCAATTTGCTAATGTGATTGCAAAGACAGAATGAAATCTCACTCTGTTATATAGCCAGGCAGATACAATCCATTACATGCACATTCTCAAGATAAATGATAACTTGTCCTCATATGAGAGGACCTGACAGCAGCATTTACCATACATAGTTCATCTGAATTTTACCCAGTAATTGGAATGGCCATCTGTGTTAGTTAATTGTCTTTATCCAAAGGAAAAATAAAACTTCTCCTGTCATTATGACAAGCAGATAGTTACAATGTGGGGATACTATCTTCCTTAACGTTGATATTTCAAAAAGGTGGCTCTTGAATTGTAAAACAAGTGAGAGATTCATCTACTTTTAAATGGTATTACTTACATATGAAACTAACAGAAGAAGAATTTACAATTACAAGTTTTCTCAAGGAAATTCTCCAAGAAAAGGAAGAGTGGAAATGGTCTCTGCCTTTTGGCACCTTGGAAAATTCAATCTTAAAAAAAATAACCTTTATAATATTACCATTAATATAATGAATTAACTTTTCTTAAAATAACTTGCGAGTCCCGAATGAGTTAAAAGTTAGACTCCACAATACACTGAGTCCAGAGTAGATGTTATAACAGTCCCTACCAATATTTCCCACTATTTTTCTTCCGGGTACATAGGAGATTGTGTCTCTTTTCTCTCTTTAAATCGGGCATAGTTGTGTCACTTGACTTAGCCAACAAACTACAAGCAGAAGCCTGTATGGGTCAGTTGGTGATTTACAGCCTTTCCCTGCTTCACAACAGCTGAGGTCCAGATGGTGGAAGCTTCTCTCAGATTTCATCTCCACTTAAGGATTGCAAGGATCACAGCCTCCAGCTGACACAGGATGGACATGGAGTATGAGAAGAAAATGAATCCTTGTTGTTCTTAGCCATGTAGATATTGAGATAATTTGTTAGTATCGTCTGCCTCACTCTGACTGATACAGGATCATTTATTTGCAAAGGAAATTATTTATCAGAACACTGCAGAGCTTGCCATCACAAGGTGATGATGAAGCAAAATTGAGTTTTATTTTGTACAGGCTGTGTGTGTTTGTGTGTGTGTGTGTGTGTGTAACTTTTACCTACATTCTTTTTAAAACTGTTATAATTCTGGATTTAATATCCTTGCAAATGGACCTTCAGCCAAACCTAAAACACTGTTTGAATGGACCCCATCAAGCTTTGAAAAAAACAACATAGCTATCATATAGTTACACACTCTGACCTCTGATTCCATCATTGCATCAACTTCCATGTATATACATCTATGTATCTATCTATGCATCTATCCACCGAGAGAGAGAGTGGGGGGGGTGTGGATATAACTGTGACAAGGTTTTGAGAAAGAAACCATGAACTAAGAGAGCTGAGCCTGTTGGAATGGATTTGTTTTTTTTGTTGTTGTTGTTGTTTGTTTTGTTTTTTTGTTTTGTTTTGTTTTTTTTAATTTTTTATTTATTTATGATAGTCATGGAGAGAGAAAGAGGCAGAGACATAGGCAGAGGAAGAAGCAGGCTCCATGCACCAGGAGCCTGATGTGGGATTCGATCCCACGTCTCCAGGATCGCGCCCCGGGCCAAAGGCAGGCGCCAAACCGCTGTGCCACCCAGGGATCCCTGGATTTGTTTTTAAGTACAAGAAACCAACCAGCTGGCTCAGGTCCTCAGAAAGGCACTCATTTCACCTATGCTATGATAAAAAGAAAAGTGACAGATTGAATATTCCAGTGTTGTTGAAAAGCTAAGTGCACGATGTCATTTGTTGATCATATATTGACAATAGGATTCTTTTGTAAGATTCAATTTTCTCCTGATAGGAATCTGAAATAAAAGGAAAGGTGGCTTTATTCACCATAGTAGTCTACAAAGTCAGGTGTTGCTATAGTTTATATAACCTATATATTAACCTATATAACCAATGTAACCAAGAATAGGTGAGCAGAATGGCAGCAGGGGCTTAGAAAAATCACATCTGGGACACCTGGGTGGCTCAGTGGTTGAGTGTCTGCCTTTGGCTCAGGTCATGATCCTGGGGTCCTGGGATCAAGTAGGATCCCTACAGGAAGTCTGCTTCTCCCTCTGCCTATGTCTCTGCCTCTCTCTGTGTGTCTCATGAATAAGTAAATAAAATCTAAAAAAAAAGAAGAAGAAAGAAAGAAAGAAAGAAAGAAAGAAAGAAAGAAAGAAAGAAAGAAGAAAGAAAGAAAGAAAAGAAAAATCACATCCTTTGCCCAGCTGTCACGTTTTAGTCAGCATTTGATGTTTTAGCCATTTTAGTAGGTAGTCGTATCTCATTGTTTCTTAAATTATATTTCTTTGATAACATGTGGAGCATCTTTTCATATACGTATTTGCCATCTGTACACCTTCTTCAGTGAGGTGTCTATTAAGGTCCTTGGCCCACTTTTCTCTCAGGCTCTTTTCTTATTGTTGAATTTTATGGGTTTTTCATATACATTGGGAAACAACCCTTTAACAGATGAGTCTTTTGAAAATATTTTCTCCCAGTCTATTATTTGTCTTCTAATTCTTTTGGCATTATCTTTCACAGAGCAGAAGTTTTAAATATTGTGACCTAGCAATTTTAACTCTGGGTATATACCTGCAAAAATAAAAATCAGAGTTTAGATGATGTATTTGCACACTCATTTCATAGAAACATTTAAGAACTTAATAGAAACTTCAAAATTTTATTTTTAATTAAAAATACCATTTTCCATAAGGATGTATTGAGTTCTTTTACCACTTATCACTGCATATTCTGGTTCTTTCACCCAGGCAGGAAGCTTTGGCTTTGTGCAGTCACAGGCTCTAAATTATCAGTTTATCCCATAAGAATTTATATAAGAGGATAATGTCAATGCGTGCTAGAAAGTGTATCCAGCACTTAGATTGAAGTGATAAGTAATATACTGCAAGAATGAATCTGCAATCCTGGCAATACAGAAGATTGTGCAAAGCTTTGCTAGATCACCAATCTTGAAATATGTTTAGCTAAGATGTGTGTAGTGCAGCTGACAGTAGCTTTATTAAGTTGTGTCCATAGGGAAAAAAAAGAAAGTAATGGCACTTGGGTTATCTTGTGGTTTCATTTTTCTGGAAATAGTGCCTCATCTGTGTCAGCATGCAGGTGAATAGTCTGTAAGATCACTAAGTGAAACCATACCTACTACTCCAACAAAATCCTGCCTCATCCTTCTTACCATGAAAATAAAATACTATTGAATGTGGCCCCATCATGTTGCCCTTTCTTCTGGCTTTGCAGAATTACATTTCGAATAGGGAAAATGAAGAGTCTGCAAAATCCTTTCCTGTTCCTCTAATTTTTTATGATTTAAATATTTAAATACTCAATTGTAAACTGGGATAATCCATTAGAATCATTGCTTTACATAAAGAAATATGAAGCCAGTTAGCAATTTGTCCTTGATTCTTTCATCCCTTTTTCCCCCTTCTTTGGATAGTTCCTTATTTTCCTTCTTTGAATGTTTTTTTATTCTGATTATTGGCTATTTAAGACATGTTCATGTTTTCTTCTTTAATTTTAGGGTATAAATAGACACTATAATTACTCTTTTCCATGTTTGAAATGTGAAGCAGACTGCATTTAAATATACACTTTTCTAACCATGCCTGGGAATAGGGCAGATGCATATGCTCTGTAAGCTATATCCTTTGGTACCATGATTTTGGATTACATGTCTATTAAGGAATTATCCTTTACTAATGGGCTGGAGCTATATACCATGACTCTAAGAATCTACATGAAGATAACATATTAAGCACAAATGTTTCTTAATAGAAAGCAAAAATTTTATTCTCCTCCTTGATCATCCTCTCCTAGAAAACCTCCCCACTGCTTATTAAGAGATGTGGGGTTTTAAAGTGATGGGAGAGACATTAACTAGAAGGCATCTACAAAACAATTTTAATGTAAAACAGAGGCAGAAAGGAGACATTGAAGTGTTGTCAAAATTTATTATAAGTATGCCTTAAAATGTTGCATGATGCCAGAAAACTTGGGGATGTGGAGAACTATTTTGTTTTATTTGTTTTTGTAAGGTCTTACAGTGCAAACTGCCATCTGTTCTTAGTTCATTAACCTTAGAATCCCTGGAAGTTATAGCCAACATGGGAGTCAAGGGGTGGGGAAGAGGTCAAGATGTCCTAGAAATAGTAACTCTGTTTACCTCCAAGACCAGTTTGGTTGTTCTCCTAACCCCAGCCCTGGCTGTGTCATTACAGACAAAGAAAATTCCTAGAAGTTGATTTCTAGGGAACAGCAGTTCCGCTCCTCATCTTTTTTTTTCTCCATAGGTATAACACTTAATATCATCTGTATCAAAGAATATGTGCTTTCTGAATCTTCTACGGTAGCAGATAAGCTGTTTCCTTTCATTAACTTTTAATTGCTGTCCTTTTGACACATGGGTGAAAATTTGCCTCAAGTTACAGTGTTTTGAGTCACTTCAAAATTACTCAAAGATCTTTCTGAACAAGTACTGATGTTGCCAAACTGCCTATGCTCAAGGTCACTGGATTTCCATTAGAAAGGCTCCAGTGGTCACTAAAAATTGCCTTGTGACAGGAACCATATGTGTTGGCTGTCTAGAAGCAAAGACGGAAAGTGCTTGGCTATTTCTGTAATCCTCTGGCTCTTGATGATACTCAAAACCTCACATCCTCATAACCTTGGACTTCAGGCCCATGGGAGACTGAGTGCCTGGCATTTGACATGATGAATTATATGTTTCAAGGTTACAAATTGTTCAATAAGTTCCTTCAAGGAGTTACATTTTTGAAAAAGTTTGTATTCACGTGTAGATTAATGTGTCTACCTTGAAATGTTTATAAACATATTTTAATTAGGAAAATAAGTTAAATGTATATGTTATCAAGAAAGCCACAAAATCAAAAGTAAACAAAAGTAGTATGAAAAAATCTGAAATATTTAGTTTATTAAGTAAGCATAGATTTAAGGCTATAATATGTATGGTATTCATAAAGGATTTAGTTTACATTCCAGAGGAAAAATAATCTGCTATTCCATTATTTATTGAAATTTCCTACTTCTTTATTGAATTTATTGAATTTCCTACTTCTATGTGTATGTGCTTGCATGTGTGTACATCTGTTTATGTAGAATTTGTAATAGAAAATGAAGAATTCTTACTGCGCTTTGCTTTTGGTTCTTTGAATCATGAACACACAGGTTAATCTTTACAGAAAGGGTGGGCTACACATAGTAACACCATTTGTTTAAAACTAATGATGAAAGAAAAACAAACAAGCAAAAAAATAAATCTCTCTGAAATACAGAGAAACTAGTGGTTGCCAGAGGGGAGGTGGGTCAGGAGATGGGTGAAACACAGGAAAGGGATTGCAAGTGGATTTATTGTGATGAGTACTGAGCAATGTATAGAACTGTGGAATCTTTATATTGTACATCTGAAACTAATGTAATGTATGTTAACTATACTTCAATAAAAAAGTATTCATTAAGCATTTGTTTTTCTCCTCCAAATAACACCTGTGTTAGATGCTTTCATATCTACATTGCCTTTATATTCCTAAAAAACACTTGAATCTTGAATTATTAATCTTCATGATAGACATTTAAAAACTGAGGTTTAGAAACTAAAGTAATTTGCCCAAGGCCGTACAAGTAGTGGCAATGTTTTCCAATTCCAACCTTCACAACCATCTCATTCACATCATTCCATGGAATAGATTGGTATATATTTTTTAATCTATGGATATAATTAAAGGCTAAAATCTCTTGACTGCTAAGTCAAGGACAAGAAAATGCTTATATAAAAATCAATGGATAGGTCTGAGAGGTAGAATTAATTCAATATTTCTTTTTGTTAATTAAAGTAAAATATAGGACAATGAAACTGAACACTCAATAGTACTAATTCTTACTTAGCTTTAATATTTGGGAGCTGATGGGACACTTGTGACTTTTTTGCTGAGGTAATTGTAACTGATGGTGCATTTGTTCTCACTGATTGACATGTTTTATCCTTGACAGGTGAATGACTTAAGGACAAAGTCCAATCATTGATTAGCTGTCATCTCATCTCCTGTCCCTTGAAAGACTAAATCATGTTTGCATTTCAAATGAGATAATGTTAACCAAAGGAATCACATAATAAAAGAGCTTTTAACAAATATACTACATGAAAAAGCATTAATAATTAAGTACATTGATCCATTAATAATGAGGAAAATTTTTTAAATAAAATTATTACTTGCAAACAAGCAATTTCAAAAAATGAATAATAACCATATGTAGGCTCACAGAAATTCAAGGATGTCTGAGTAGATATTGTAGTTATGTTATCAAATTATAGCACAAATGACTGAGAAAGGAAAAAAAAGACTTTTCTATAGGTTTAATATTTGAGTAAGAGATCAAGTCTGTATTTACAAGTGTAAAATATATTTTGCATCTTATAAGATTAGAAAAGATATATAAGCTGCAATTATATCATAGATAAATGGACATGTATTTTGCATACAGTATTAATAAATAGTTTTTGATTCAAAGCCATTAAGTGTCATTGACAATATATAAAAGTATAGTAGTATGGTTTCATGAATTACTGCACTATAATGAAATAGTTTTAACTTTTAAATGTCTGACTTTTTAAAAATGTTTTTCTTGGTTATACTTCAGTTTGTTTTTAAGGTAGGCACTTTTAAAATATTTCTTAAAAGAAAAATAGATAAATGAGTGTTGCTTGCCAGAACTCTTATTAAACTAAGAAAATCCATTAGTTGCAGTTGAGGTCACATTTACTACCATGGCCTGTTTTCACGTGTTCTTTAATAATGAACATCTAATCTTTATTTGTTCATTGAATTATACCTTAAGCTGGATTCTCTAAAATATGATGCAGGAATGAGAATTCACATACAAGTGATTTATTGAGAAATATTTCCATAAAGAGGCTATTAAAGTAGTATGGTAAGCTGGACAGAGAATAATCTGAACAAGAGTGAAACTCCAGGCATGGTCCCATCTACAACCTGATGTCATGAGAAGAAGAGGATATAGCTCAGGAATCAAAATTATATCTCAAAATTTGGCCTATCTTGAGAGAAAACAGTAGGGTTTTATAACCAATCAGACTTGGGTTTGAGTAGATACAGTGGATTGTAAGCCTTCAGGCAATTTCATCTCTTTGTGCATACAAGCAACACAGTCCCAATAGGCCTGCTGCAGTGTTCACAAAAAAAATTGTGCATGTTAGGTGCAAAGCATAGTGAAAACGTGGCTACTTTCTGGAACTCAGTCTCTGATATCTGTTAGAAGGCACGTGGAAAGTATGATACTTTTATTCTGCTATTATGAGACTGCAATATCATTGCAAGTTCAATCAGAGATGCTGAGCAAACAACTAGTCAATGGTTGATAGATATTTGTGTGTGTGTGTGTTTAAGGGTAGTTTTTATGCAATTGTGGGAGATGGTTAATCAGTTTATATACAGCTATTACTTTTGCATTTGGTGCCAGGTCTGAGTCAGGAGGGGGACTCAGACTCAAATAGTGGAGATGGAAAGATTATTGGAAGGGAAAATAAAAAAGATCTCATGAGAATGACCTGGGACCCATTTTGGTCACTTGCTGCCTCCAAGTCTCCAACTTCGATAATGTGTGACCTACAGGAGAACCTGGCAGCATTAGCCAGGAAGCTAAACATGCATCTGTCCCAGAAGTGGAAGAAGATAATGGAAACTTCTAGCAGGAGCTGGAGTTGCTGTAGGTCCTACTGCTGCTCATGCCTGCACGATAAGCCAGAAAACAAAGGGAGAACAAATGTGACCTGCTATATAGTATGTGACCCTGCACTAAACTTTCTAGTGTAAAAGGAATATTTCTGATGCTGCAGTGCCACATTTCGAATGTTATGCAAATCATCTGCTTAGCCACTGGCTAACACAGGAATACGATTTGAGAAATTATAGGTCTGTCCGCAGTAGTGAAATTGTCACACTACAAATCCACAACAACAGTTCTAAGGTCTGCCAGTCTGACCTTTAGCAACGCAGTAATTTGATAATCTTATATATTTAAAATATATTTTGTCAAATTTTGATTAAAGGGAATGAATGGTCTTATGCAACTTAATACTGGATTATGTATTTATTTAAGGAAAACGGATGCCTGTTACCTAGCATGGTAAAAGAAGTGGGAACAGCTGACAGTGAAGGGCAAGTATAGTCTCAGTGTACGATGTAATGAAATTCTTGAATGTCACATTTTCAAAAGCATCTCCCTTTATTTTTGGACAACTCATTCACATGTTATTCCTGTATTCTTATTTATAAATATTTTTACTTATAAATATTTTTGACGGTTTTATTGTTTCTGAATGCAAATATGTATGTGCTTTTATGACCTCGTCTTGTGAAAATCATATCCATAGGTCTTAAGTCTAGTGAGAACATTTGGGGAAGCAAGATAGAGAATGGGGAGCTTACAGGATTCATAAAGGAAAAAATGGTTTAAAAAGCAAAAATATGGGACTCCTGGGTGGCTCAGTGGTTGAGCGGAGGGAGCCTACTTCTCCCTCTACCTATGTCTCTGCCTCTCTCTCTGTGTCTCTCACAAATAAATAAATAAAATCTTTTTAAAAAGCAGAAATACTAGTGCTTTAAATGTCAGCAACATATTAACTCATATTTCCAAAATTAATAAATTTTCCTTCAAAAATACATAGTGATGACATGTGGCAGTTTTTACCATAAGTCATGTTTCCAGTTCTTGGTCAAAATAATCAGAAAAAAATCTTTAAGAATAAAGCCACTTATAATTTGTTTTATTTTATGATATTTGATTTAGCAATATTTCCCTAGTACTTGAACATTTGTGTACCTGTGTGTGTGTATGTGTGTGTTTGAACATTTGTTCTGCTTTATTAGTGTGCTTCCTGGCTACCACGTTGCTTTCAGATGAAAAATGCAAGTGTAAATTATTTATATAATTTATTTTAGCCAATTAAAATTAAAATAATAAATTAAGGAAAATACGTGTAACTTTAGATACTTCATATGTTCTATTATAATAACACAGGTATTATTATTGCTGGACTTTCATTAAATAACTTTAAGACTAAAAAATTGGAAATAAAAATGCTCTTGATTTTCTATTGCATTTATACATGAAAAGAAAATTAGAATAAAATAATAATTTTGCTGAATATTACATTTTTATAAACTTTCTTTTTTTAATTTTTATTTATTTATTTATGATAGGCACACAGTGAGAGAGAGAGAGGCAGAGACACAGGCAGAGGGAGAAGCAGGCTCCATGCACCGGGAGCCCGATGTGGGATTCGATTCCGGGTCTCCAGGATCGCGCCCTGGGCCAAAGGCAGGTGCTAAAGCGCTGCGCCACCCAGGGATCCCTGAATATTACATTTTTAAAGGAAAGCAAGATTTTTTTCAATCTTAGTTTCCTGGAATCATAAAGATATTCAAAACTGCTTTTGATAGTTATGAAACAGGAAATCTCTAAGCCTCAGGATTCGTTTCTAATTAGTACTTTGATTCTATAAGGTTTTTATATTTCTGCTACTATATAGCAGACATGAATTTCAAGTTATACTAGAAGGAGCTTCTAGTGGATAATTAAGATATTCAGTTTTTAGAATTTTGTAAACATACAAAACTTGCAGTATCTGTCATATAATTACACTATGAGTAAAATTTTTTCAAAATCTGATGCTGTAAGATGCTATCTTAATTGTCTGCTAGTCCTTGTGATTTTCCACATGTAGCTATTTAACAGGGCACACTATATCACTCAGACACCTGGGGTAGCTAAGTTGTACCTGGAAAATCTGTGGCAATAATAATAAATAGTGAATAGAAATAATGTGCTCATATTACCATATGCATAATTACTGAATAGAGATAATGTACTTACATTATCTTTTTTTTTTTTTATTTTTTTTTTTTATTGGTGTTCAATTTACTAACATACAGAATAACACCCAGTGCCCGTCACCCATTCACTCCCACCCCCATATAGAGTATAAATTATATATATATATATATATATATATATATATATATATATATAAAACTGCAAAAAGATATACAATATTCTTAAGGGTTGAAAAGTTTCTGGTTTAGAGGAAGCTGTTTCTGAGATGCTTGATATAACATATGACACAATATGCACATTTTCAAAGCCTTCTTCATGTAAATTTAAACAAGCAAGAGGAACTGGCTCTTTATTATGAGATAATGGAAATAGGGAAGGAAATATATATATTTGTATATATGTATATACATATATATATCTATACATTTTGAAATTAAGTAAATGTGAGATGGAGTATTTCCCATAAATTAAAACAAAGTAAAACAAATTAATCATGTTCTTCATGATTTCAAAATCTAATGTATTTTGCTCCAACATTATGTATTTAGCTACTATCTAATAAACCTTTTTATATTTAAAATATCAATGCATCTCAAAATATAACACAAGGTTATCATTATTTGTGACCTGGTCAAAACCTAGTGGCCTGCCCTTGAATTAATCCATCAAGCTCTCTGTGAGTCAGTTTTCTTTACTCAAAAATCAGCAGATTGGATCAGATGATGCCTTACTGTCTGTAATCGGACACAATTTACAGAGTGGTCTTATTAAATGAGGAACAAAGGCTTTTGGCAATTCTTTTAAAATATGCTGAATTTGGCAAATAATTCAAATTTTATGAGACTCGATTCATAAACTCTGAAATGGGAATAATAAAACATGTAATGAAATAACAAACATGTTGAATTTGATTTATTTTTAATGAATTATCTGATTTAGTACTCATAGAAACTTTAAAATGGGAATATGGTTATCACAATTTTGAAAATGAGATTTGAAGACTATCTAATTTCCCTCTTATTAAATGTCCCAGTAATAAATTAACCTTCTTTCTGGCTCAAAGTAATTCTTTAACTAAACCACAATACCTCTTCCTTTCCTAACAGGATCACATCAAGTCAAAGTTCTTTAAAACTGTAATTCACTATTCAAATATTAAAAATGATAATTTATGCAGAGAATAGTTGTATCCACAGCACTAAGTATATTTCTAATGACACAATATTTTCAAATTGTACTTTTCTGATAAAATAATGTCAGGATTCCTGAATCATCACTTATAACCCAATTTATCAAGGTTTGCTGTGTCAACAGGTATTCTTTATATTAAAATAATATACTAAAATTAATAGGTCTCGTGTTAGTGTCCAAACATCTTTTTATTCATACAGTTCTTTTAACATTATACTTCACAAGTAATTTGTAAGTTATGTTAATTTGGTAGAAACCTGAATCATAAAAGGGCTTGTGTAAGACTTCCAAGTGCTTCAAAAGAAATTATACTTTGGGAATTTTAAACTATGTTTATATGATATGCTTTGTAAATGTCACATACTGTTAGACATGTGACAGTGAATAAAATGATCAAGTAATATAAATGAATAATATCAGCCTCAAATCAGCAGTAGTAAGTAACCAATCTGGAACACCAGATGGAGAATTAACTGCAATTCAATTATCTATATTAAAATGACTCCTAGGTGCAATTGAAAAAGATACAACATAAAAAAAGAGAAATTGACCATATGTAGCTGGTAAAAAAAAAAAGATTTGTCAATGCAAAATGAATGACTGTTGTACATAAGGCATTTGTTTTGTCATGGGAGATATTTATGAGTGTGATTCTAGTCACATTGTATTAAAATTGTGAAAAAGACATTGTACTGTTCTGGTAAATTTGTGATTTGTCCTTTCCTAATTAAGATTGTTACACAAGGAGAAGATATTTTTACAGAAAATAGTTTTGTTTCCTTACATATTCCATTTGAATTTTATAGTGATTGTTACTGAAGTAGAGTTCACAGGGAAAAAAACAAATATACACTATATAAATATGATAGAGAATATTTGGAATCACAATAATCAGAAAATTTCGATTGAAGCAGCAGTGAGATGTTTTTTATTGCCAATCACATAGATAAGGATAATTGAATTGATAGTGTCCAACTGTAGTGTGGGTGTGGGCAAATTGGGACTGGTATAAAATTAATGGAAGTATGAATTTACAGCATATCTGAGAGCAATTTGGAAGTAATGAACATATTTTAACATGCTCATTTACTTTGGATCAGCAGTTCCAGTTCCGGGAAGCTGTCTGTGAGACGTATGCTTAATTACCCACGGTGATGTATGTACAGAGGTGTTTATTGTAACAATATTTATAGTGGGTAATGCTTAGAAAAATACGGGTTATTTCCTGGTATTGGTGAATATTTTACAATATAAGTCAATGGAAGATGTCCAAGACAGCATCATAGGAAAACCCTGAATTCACCTTCTCCCATTAACAAACCAAATTCATAGCTACATATGGAAGAAATCCCACTGAAAAAGAACTAAAAACTAGCTAAACAGCTCTGTCCATAGCAAGGGGTATAAAAGGTTTCACCTAGGTGGCAGGAGAGGCAGAAACATGATCTCACCAAAAACCCCACCCCAAGCATGGGGGACCAAGAAATCTCAAGGTTCTTGAGTCTCTTCTTAAGGGGACAGTGGTTTGTGACCCACACTGGGCACCCCCATCCTTGGGACTTGCACTGGAGAGAAAAGCACCCCCAACCCCCAATCTCTGGCTTTGGAAACCAATGGGTTTCTTATCCAAGAGACTTTGGGAAATGTGAAACTGAGATCCTTCTTTTGAGGAGATCATGTATGGGCACAGGTATCACGGGACCCAGCACAGAGGCAGCATTTTGGGAGGTGACTTGATTGTATATGAAGGAGATTCATGTGCTAAACTTAAAGAATCTGCTGAAGGGATGGAAGCAGTTGGGACTTTCTTTGGGGAGGGAGGTGCTGGTGAGTGCCGCTTTTGCACTCTCCCTCTACCTTGCTAGAGCAGACGGGCAATCTAGATGCTGCAAGCTTCCTGCTCCAGGGTTCTTTCCTGCCTCATTAGAGTCAAGAGTGTGCCCTGCCCTAGTGGTCTCCAACAACCTTGGTAAAGCAGGTCGCAGGTACAGTCCACACAAGGGCTACCTCTTGATTGCCTGTTCTGGGGGCCAGAAAGAGTTGTGTTTCTGGGCCCAGAAGACCATAGCAACCAGAAAGGCAGTGAGGAAGGCTACCAAACTCAGGACACTGCACAGATAATGGACTAGAGCACACCTCCCACCTGCCTGTGTAAAACGTCCATCTACCTGTCCTAGAGCTTCAACCAGGCGGACAAGCTTCAGGACTGCCACATATCTAGAGGTTTTGGAGCTGCTCTCAGGGAACATAAACAAGAGACAGCATCTTTGAGACTTCTCTTGGCCTCACCACAGCTTCCTGGAAAGGGGCTTATGCAATCATCTGAAGCACTGATTTCTGCAGCTGATGCCAGCGAGTCACCTCCAGATCTTCTTGCCTAGAAATGAGCAGGACCTATGACTGTGATCATACAGGACTATAAATATATATCTGTATACTTTTGAACTGCTGCCCTAAGATCTGATTTCCAATCAGCTCTGAAACTAGATAGTGACTGAGGTCGCTTCCTCTGGAACACTGGAAGGTCTTGGCACACCCTCAATAACAGACACCTGTCCAGAATATATCAGGTGGCTTCAGCAATCACAAGGGTTCAAGAGGCAACCAAAAGCTAGGGCACAAAGCCACTCCTTTAAGACTAGGAGGGGTTGCTGTTTCATTTGATACAAGAAACAAAGCACCAAGGAAAATGAGCAATCTGTTCCAAATGAAAGGACAAAACACTCTAAAAAACCTACTTCCAGCAAAATTCCTGGAGGCAGAATTCCAGCAAATTCTGCGAGTGTAGCATCACAGCAAGATCTCCACCTTCAATGATCTGAGGCTCTGCGCTCTCCAACAAGGTAAGATGTCAAGTCTAATGTGATGGCGAGTGGAGGGTATCGTTGTCCCCTCCCTCAGCCCTAGGGGACCCCTGCTACTTCAACTGCTTGGCAGAGTTTGTAATCATTCAATGTTAAACTTTTTTTGTTCAAATTATTGTGTATTTTTTTATTCCTTCATTGGAGTCAGATTGATGAGAGTTTTATTGGAACCTTAGGAGTTAAGATCTAATTGGAATGGCTTGAAGAGAGACTGGGAGATAAGGAATTGGAAAACTGAGTGTAAATAACTCTTTTAAGGGGGCATATGGGTGGTTCAGTCGGTTAAGTGTCAGGCTTTGGCTCAGGTCATGATCCCAGGGTCCTGGGATCAAGGTCTGCATCAGGCTCCCTGCTCAGTGGGAAGTCTGCTTCTCCCCCTGCTCCTGCCCTCTTTCTTCTCTCTCTTAAATAAATAGATAAAATCTTAAAAAAAAAAAAAAAAAAAAACCTCTTCTAAGGAAAATTGTTTTGCCATTAAGGGGAGCAAAGAAATGTGGCCCAAGACATAAAAAAGTAATGATCCAAACCACAATTTTTTGTTTTTTGTTTTTGAGGATAGGTGAAATGACATCACAAACCACAGTGCTACAGTAAAGAGTCACAATCACTTCTTTCATGATTCAAATATTCGCATCAGGATATTGTTCTAGCAAGCAAAATAAATTATATTTATTGACATTGAAAGCATATTCCCCATGTAAATGTAATTAAAATATGCATCTATATATATCAGAGAAAAGTCAAATGTTTAGCAACTCTCTATATAATTAAAGTAAAAACTATCATGAAAACTGAAGCTACCTGGATAAATGATTCAAGGGTGATATAATTTCCATGTGAACAGGGACACTGGTTAGTAACTATTCAGACCTAGGCCCTAAATGGAGAGACACTCGGTACATACTTGATGGATAAATGAAAACAGGCTTTCATCTTCCTTATGTGCACCCTCCTCAGGCTGCCTTGGAGACTTTGCGTTTTGACAAAATATCCAAATTGATATAAAATATCCAAATTAAAAAGCAATAAATTGAAATCATTATCTTGGTGTGTTTAAACATCACTGTGAAACATTTTACTGTAAGGATCAAGATTTAAACTTGAAATTTAATATATGTTTATTAATATATATGCTATTTAACTATATTCTGACATGAAAAAATGAAGGATGGAAGAAGGCTCATTGTTAGCATAAATGACATATTACTCTATTAATAAAATGACAGCACAAATAAAAAAGAGTATATATAAGTTATGTACATTTAACAAATATGTGTGTATTTATTCACATTTATTTATATATAGCTTAGACAAACAACATTTAAAATTAAGTTTGTAAAAAAAATAAAAAATAAATAAATAAAATTAAGTTTGTATAGAGAGATTTTTATCATAATGGTAATAGGATCTTTATAAATTTTATATCCATAGCAAGTTTTACAATATTACTTCCAGTTTAATAAACAGAAGTGAGAGTTCTGATCAGAGTGACCCTGTCCACCAAATGGGGAAACATACACTAAACATTTTCAAAACTAAATAAATGGTATTTGCTAAGAAAGGCATGGCCTTCAATGTCAATAACAGCAAGATATCAGTAAGCAATTCAGCTGGTTTCCTGAGACATGGAAATCATTCTCCTAAAAGCCCTTGGCAATTCCGTGGTTAATTTTAGAGAGCAATATTTTATTTTACTTTAAGTAAAATAACTCAGCTAGTTAAAAAAAAAAAAAGAGAATTCCTGAAAATTATATCACATATGTCATCATCTTCTTCAGTAAAGAGTGAGAGAATCATTTATTCATTCATTTTAGACACTTTATCAGAATAGGTATTTCTGAAAGCATAGCTGTTCAAACAAAAAGATAGTCTATATTTTGGTACTTTTAGTGGGAAAGTAAATTATATTAATTTTGTAAATAGTGATTCTTGTTCCTCAGTTTTTTCTCGTAATCTACTAATGTAAATCACAATTAAATCTGAACTTGCTTTTTAAATGTATTCCACGTCATTTCCAAAAAATTTACCACTACCATTTTAGTCTAGGGCACCAAAATATGTTACCTGGACTCCTCATTAATGGTCTAATTAACCTTCATATTTTCTCCTTTGTCTCATACTATCCAGTCTCTCTACTGCTATCAAATTTATTTTTAATACATATGTCAAATCATGTCAATTCTCTGCTAAAAAAAATTGCCATCTCTCTAAGAATCAAATCTAAAATCCTGCTATACTTAAAACACTATAAGATCTTATTTCCACAATCTCTTTGTCCTTATCTCTTTCCTGTCTTCTACTTATAAGCACCGGTGATCTCTTTTCAGTTCCAAAAACACAAAAATTGTCCTCATCCTTAGGGCCATGACACTTCCTTTTAGACTGTGAATATTCTCCATTACAGATATCATCATAATCTCCTCTTTCACATCAGTCCAGTCTCTGCTCAAAAATAATCTTAACAAAGAAATCTCCCCTGAACGGTTAACTGAAATAACAAAGCCACTTTCCATCTACATCACTTTTTCTTCTCTCAAGCCTTTATTAGACTTCATGGCCCTGTCGTTCTTTTAGTTTTCTTTTACATTTTAATATATTGCTGTTTGTGTTTATGCATTATTGTCAGAATTAAATCTTCATGAGGTCAGAGACTATTCTCAGTGTATGAAATAATGTCTAGAAAATAATACATCTTTAATTTATATTAGTTGGATAAATAATTTCCTATGTCCTTGTAATACTTGCCAAGGGATACATTAAAATTGTTACACATAAGGCACCTGGGTGGCAAGTAGATTAAGCATCCCCCACTCTTGGTTTCAGAGCACCTGCACGGCTCAGTGGTTGAGCCTCTGCCTTTGGCTCAGGTCATGAACTCTGGGTCCTTGGATCGAGTTTTGCATCAGACTCCCCACAGGGAATCTGCTTCTCCCTCTGCATATGTCTCTGCCTCTCTCTGTGTGTCTTTCAAAATGAATAAATCAATCAATCAATCAATAAATAAATAAATAAATAAATAAAATCTTTATAAAACAGACTCTTGGTTTCAGCTCAGGTTATGGTCTCAGGGTGGTAAGTTTGAGCCCCTGTCAGGCTTAGTGCAGTCTGTTTGGAATTTCTCTCTTCCTCTCCCTCTGCTCCTCCTCCACCAAAATAAATAAATAAATCTTTAATAAAAATGTTATACATAGCATATATTTTCATTAACTCAGGACTTCAAAAAAAAAAACAAAAAAACAAACAAACAAACAAACAAAAAAAGTCAGGACCTCAAATAAATTGTAGCAAGTTAAAGAGCACTAAGCAGTAGACCTAAAGGAAGTAAATATCTGATACAAAGGAGATTTTAGAGTCTTTATAATTTTAGTTTTTATATATGGCATGAGGTAGGGATCAAAATTTATTTTTTTCCTTTATGGAAATAATTATTCCAGCACCAGTTGGAAAGTTTTTCTCTTTCCTATTAATTTTCATTGCCTCAAAAATACATTGTCATATAAATGTGTGTCTATTTTATGACAGTCTCCTTTGTTCATGGCTGTCTCATCTATCATTTTGCCTATAGTATAGAGTTCTATTTCTGTGGCTTCATATTAAGTTTTAAAATCATTAAGCATAGTATGTTTTAAAGAAACTCTTGGGCAGCCTGGGTGGCTCAGTGGTTTAGTGCCGCCTTCAGCCCAGGGCAGGGTCCTGGAGACCTGGGATCGAGTCCCACATCCAGCTCCCTGCATGGAGCCTGCTTCTCCCTCTGCCTGTGTCTCTGCCTCTCTCTCTCTCTCTCTCTGTGTGTGTCTCTCATGAATAAATAAATAAAATCTTAAAAAAAAAAAAAGAAAGTAACTCTTGTTTGGGACACCTGAGTGGCTCAATGGTTTAATGTCTGCCTTTGGCTCAGGTTATGATCCCGGAGTCCTGGGATCGAGTCCTGCATGGGACTTATTGCAGGGATCCTGCTTCTCCTCCTGCCCATGTCTCTGCCTTTCTCTGTGTCTCTCATGAATAGATAAATAAAATCATTAAAAAAATAATAATAAAGTAATACTTATTCTTTTTCAATAGTTAAAATATTTAAACTTTCTGTATAAATTTTAGAATCTGCTTGTCAATTTCTATTTAAAAATCCTGCTGAGGATTGTGTTGGATCTGTTGATTAATTTGGGGAGAAATGACATCTCAACAACATTTAGTTCCTGTCTAGTCTCTTGGAAATATTTTCTAGTTCTTAGTGCATGTCACATTTTTGGCATTAAATTTATTCCTAACCATTTTAGGTTTTTTGACTTATTGCAAATAAAGATTTAAATATTTCTTATTGTTACTGTACAGAGAGATAGACTTGATTTTTTTATATTGGACTTGTATTCTGCTACATTGATAAATTCACTTAATAATGATAATAACTTTTTAAATATTCCTTATAATTTTCTACATATGTAGCAAACCGTGCTAGGGCTATGTCTCGGGATAGAAACATTTGAAATATTTTATTTCTAAAACATCAATATTATCTTTTTTCTTTTAAATATTTTATTTATTTATTCAAGAGAGACACACACAGAGAGGTAGAGACATAGGCAGATGGAGAAGCAGGCTTCCCGCAGGAAGCCCCATATAGGACTCGAAACCAGGACCCAGGGATCAGGACCTGAGCCAAAGGTAGCAGATGCTCAAGCACTGAGCCATTCAGGTGCCCCTATCTCTCTCTCTCTCTCTCTCTCTTTTTTTTTTAAGATTTTATTTATTTGTTCATGAGAGACACAGAGAGAGAGAGGGGGAGAGATACAGGCAGAGGGAGAAGCAGGCTCAACGCACGGAGCCCGACTTGGGACTCGATCCTGGGTCCCCAGGCTTACACCCCAGGCTGAAGGCGGCGCCAAACTGCTGCACCACCGGGGCTGCCTTCTTTGTTTCTTATATATTTTAATAGCTTAGACCTTCAGAAAAATACTGAATAGAAACTGAAAAACTGCATATCCATGTTTGATTTCTATCTTTAAAGGGAAATTGCTCAATATTATACCATTAAGTATGATGTCAGATTTTCCTAAGTGCTGTTCATCATATTGAGGGAATTCCCTTGAATTCCTATTTCACAATTTCTTTTTAGGTAATGCACTTTCTTTTTTAATTTCGTCAAATGATTTTCCTATGCCTATTAATATAGTTTATCTAATTTATCTCCAATATTCTGTTAATATGGCATTTTACATTATTTGAATTTCAAATTGAGAACGAAGGTTAATTATTATGTTTTTATATATTGTTACACTTTCCTGCTAATGCTTTATTAAGGATGTTTGCACTTATATTCATAATGAATATTGGACAGCAATATTATTTTCTTGTAGTATATAAATATTAGAACTTTGCTACATTCATAAAATGAAGAGGAAATATTTCTTCATTTTTCTTTTTTCTCAAAGGCTTTTATTTATTTATTCATGAGAGCCACAGAGAGAGGTAGAGACGTAGGCAAGGGGAGGAGAAGCAGGCTCTGTGCAGGGAGCCTGATATGGGACATGATCTCAGGGCTCTAGGATCAGGCCCTGAGCTGAAGGCAGATGCTTAACCACTGAACCACCCAGACTCCCTCTTCACTTTTCTATATCTAGACCTGGTGTTTTCATTCTAGGATGGTATTGATAAATTCAATTTCCTAAATATCTATTTAACTATTAAGATATTTCATTTGTTATATTTTCAATAATTTTATTCATTTCATTTAGTTGTTGAATTTTTCATTGGATCATAATACTGCATTTTGTCATTTTAATGCCTCTGAAATTTTAGTGTTATACCTCTTCCAATACTAGAAATTTGTATCATTTATTCCATTCTTGATCAGTCTTGCTAAATATTGTGTACCATTAATATCTGCAAAGGATAACAATTTTTGCTTTCCTACTTTGCTATTTGCCTTTCAAGTCATATTTACTGGGGATCTCTGGGTGGCTCAGCGGTTTAGCGCCTGCCTTTGGCCCAGGTCGCGATCCTGGAGTCCCGGGATCGAGTCCCACGTGGGGCTCCCGGCATGGAGCCCACTTCTCCCTCTGACTCTCTCTCTCTCTATCATGAAAAAATAAATAAATCTTTAAAAAATTCATATTTACTTTTGGTTTTATCTTAATTATTTATTAATTTCTTGTGTCTTAGTTATTTATTTTTATTTTATTTTGTGTATGATTTGAACTCTTTTAGTGTAAATAAAGTTTAGACCATTCATTTGTTTTCCAAAACAAAATTTAGTGCTATGAATTTCCCCATAAACACTGAATCAGCTGCATTCCATAAATTTGACATCGTATACTTTCCTATCTGTGAGATCCAATTTCTTTTTCTTTTTTAATTCATTATTCAATATGTGAGCTATTTGGAAATTAGTTTATTTTCCAAAAAAAAATATTTAATTTTCTGTCTCTCATATTATTAACTTCTAATTTATTTTCAATTTGGCCTCAGAATATATTCTGTGAGATTTTTATATTTCAAATTTGTTAAAACTTACATAATTCAACATATGGTCTACCTTCCTTAGTGCTCCATGTAAACTTATGAACACTGTATTCTTTAGTTGTTAGCTATAGCTATCTACAAATGTTAAGTAAACCATTTTGATTGACAGTGCTATTCAGATTTTACATACTTTACTGATTATTGTACAATTTTTCTATGATTTAATAAGGTAAATGTGTAATTTGCGAATCTGATTGTAGCTTTGACTATTCCTCCTTTTATTCATGTCCTGTTCAAGATTCACATTTTGTACTTTTGACATTATGTTTATAAATGCTTAAGATTAGATCTTTTTGATTAAATTCTTCATCATTATAGGATTTATCATTATGGAATCCTCTTTTTTATGACCAGATGTCTATGCCACTATTTGCATAATATACCTTTTTAATCCTTTTACTTTCAACTTTGTGTATCTTGATTTTAAAAGTGCATCCTTTGTACCAGAATATAGCAATACAGGCCTACTTCAAGAAACAAGAAAAATCTCGAATAAACAACCTAACCAAAGGAAGTAGAAAAAGAAAAAGAAATGAAGCCTAATGCCAACTGAAGAAGGGAGGTAATGAAAAATTGAGTAGAAATAAATGATACAGAAACTAAACAAACAAACCAAAATTTCTGAAATAGAACAGATCAGTGAAACCAGGAGCTGGTATTTAAAAAAAAAAAAAAAAGGAATTGATAAGCTCATAGACAGACTTACCAAAAAGAAAAGAGAAAGGACTCAAATAAATAAAATCATAAATGAAAGAGGAGAGTCTACAACCAATAACACAAAATACAATTATAAGAGAATATAATGAAAAACTATATGTCAACATATTGGACAACCTAGAAGAAATGGATAAATTCCTAGAAACATACTACCAAAACTGAAAAGGGAGGAAATAGAAAACTCAAACAGACTAAAAATAGCAGAGAAATTGAGTCAGTAATCAGAAATCTCCCCAAAAAAAACCAAGAGTCCAGGGCCAGATGGCTTCCCAGGGAAATTCTATCAAACATTAAATGAAGAGTTAATACTTAGTCTTCGCAAACTATTCCAAAAAAATAGAAATGGAAGGAAAGCTTCCAAATTCATTCTATGAGGCCAGCATTACCCTGATAGTAAAACTAGATAAAGACTCCACTAAAAAAGGGAAGTACAGGCCAATATCCTTGATGAATATGGATGCAGAAATTCTCAATGAAGAGCTAGCAAATCAAATTCAATAGTACATTGAAGGAATCGTTCACTATGTTCAAGTGGGATTTATTTCTGGGCTGCAAGTATGGTTCAATATTAGCAAATCAATCAACATGATACACCATATTAAAAAAAGAAAGGATAAGAAACACGATCCTTTCAATAGATGCAGCAAAAGCATTTAACAACATCCATTTGTGATAAAAACCCTCAACAAAGCCAAGCTAGAGATAACATAACTCAACATAAAAAAGCCATATATAAAGGACCCACAGCTAATACCATCCTCGATGGGGAAAAACTGAGGGCTTTTCCTTTACAGTCAGGAACAAGACAGGGATGCCCACTCTCACCATTGTCATTTCACATAGTACTGGAAGTCCTAGTCAATAAATAAAGACATCAAAATCAGCAAGGAAGAAACCAAACTTTCATTATTTGCAGATGACATGACACTCTATATATAGAAAATCCAAAGACTGCATCAAAAAATTACTAGAACTGATACATAAATTCCATAAAGTTGCAGGATACAAAATCAATATACAGAAATTTGTTGCATTTCTTTTGTTGTTGTTGCATTTCTATAAGCCAATAATGAAGCAACAGAAAGAGAAATAAAGGAATCAATCCCATTTACAATTGCACCAAAAAAAAAATAAGAAACCTAAGAATGAAATTAGCCAAAGAGGTAAAGGATCTGTATTCTGAAGACAATAGAACACTGATGAACAAAATTGAAGATAACACAAAGAAATGGAAAGACATTCCATGCTCATGAATTGGAAAAAAAAAAAAGTGTTAAAATGTCTATACTTCCCAAAGCAATTTACACATTTAATGCAATTCCTATATGAACAGCAATTTTTCCATAGAGTTAGAAAACAAAAATCCTAAAATTTGTATGGAATCGCAAAAGACTGAATAGCCAAAGCAGTCCTGAAAAAGAAAACCAAAGCTAGAGGCATCACAATTCTGGATTCCATGTTATATTACAAAACTCTAGTGATCAAGACAGTATGGTACTGGCACATAAATAGACACATTGATCAATAGAATAGAATAGAAAACCCAGAAGTGAACCCACAACTATATGGTCAATTGATCTTCAACAAGGCAGGAAAGAATAGCCAATGGAAAAAAAAAATCCAATCTCTTCAACTAATAGCATTAGGAAAACTGGATGGTGTTGTGCCCAAGATTGCGGATCCGAGAAACCACCAAGGAGCCAACATCGATTCAAATGCACGAGGGTTTATTAGCAAGCTCCAGCTTGGGTCTAAGTATACCCCACACAGCAGAGCAGGGACTTGAACCCCGAGGTTAAGACGTGTAGCAGTTTTATAGGGGCCAGTGGCTAATGCGGACTGTAACACATACAGAAAGTTACATGGTCATGTCGGTCCACATGCAGGTGGCCAACTGAATTACAATTCATCCTATAGGGTCCGTATGAGCTAGCCCATTATTCTGGTCAGAATTGGGGCACGGGGGTTTGGTGGGCAAGGGTCGGGGTGTACATTCTTCGGGGGTTGGGAGTTCCACATTCCTATATGAGCCAGTGGCTTGACTAGAGTGGGAGAGTGGTTTCTTCCTGTAACCGGGGTGGGGTTCAGTTCTTGGTCTGAGATGGCTGACAAAGTATAATGTTAAACCCAACGGCCCCAATTTCTCGGCCTTCACAGATGGCAACATGCAAAAGAATGAATCTGGACCACTCTGTGACACCATACATGAAGATAAATTCAAAATGTATGAAAAATATAAGACAGGGCACCATCAAAATCCTGGAAGAGAATACAGCCAGTAACATCTTTGACATCAGCCATAGAAACTTCTTACTAGATATGTCTCCTGAGGCAAGGGAAATAAAAGCAAAAATAAACTATTGAGAATTCATCAAAATAAAAAGCTCTGCACAGCAAGGGAAGTAAACAAATTTAAAGAAAACCTATGGAATGGTAGAAGATATTTGCAAATGATATAGCTAATAAAGGGTTAGTATCCAAAGTCCATCTAGAATTTATCAAACTCAATACCCCAATAATAAGAACTACCATTAAACAATGGACAGAAGACATGAATTGACATTTTCCCAAAGGAGACATACAGATGGTCAGCAGATACATGAAAAGATACTCAACGTCATTCATCATCAAGGAAATACAAATTTAAACTACAATGAGGTATCACCTTATACATGCCAGAATAGGTAAAGTTAACAACAGAAGAAACAATAGGTGTTGGTGAGGGTACAGAGAAAGGGAAACCCTCTTGGATTGTTGGTGGGAATGCAAGCTGGTATAGCCACTCTGGAAAAGAGTATGAAGTTTCCTCAAAAGTTAAAAAAGAACTACCCTACAACCCAGCATTGCAATATTAGGTTTTTAGCCAAAGAATACAAAAATACTAATCTGAAGGGATACTTTCACCTTGATATTTATAGCAGCATTATCAACAAATCAAAAGAGCCCAATGTCTATCGACTGAGGAATGGATAAGGAAGGATATATATATGGAGGGGAGATGGATGGGCAGATGAGTTAAATAGGTGATGGGGATTAAGGAGGGCACTCGTGATGAGCATTGGCTATTGTATGTAAGAGATGAGTCATTAAATTCTACACCTAAAACTAATGTTACACTGTATGTTAACTGACTGGAATTTAAACAGAAACTTGGGGAAAGAATGAAAATTTTGTTTTTTTCCAATCATCATATCTCTTTCTTTCCTCAACTTATGGTAGTTTTTAGATGTCCTTGGCAATGTTGACTATAAGCACGGGTGTTATATACATCCTTGTGTTTCCCATCTTAGAAGAAAGATTTCAATTTTGACTATTAAAAATACTTTTCAAAAACTATCTCAATCCAACCAAGAACATGGCCGTCTTTTTCCAGTTCTGCAAGAATTTTTTTTAATTAAAAAATATTGTAAGTAAAAAAATAAAGTGCAACCTTTGTGGCCAGCGTATTGTTAGATCTTTCATCTCATTATTTTCTGTTTTCTTCTTCATAATGAGTCATATTTTCTTAATTTTTCTTGCATCTAGTAATTTTTATTGTATATTCATCATTTTGAACATTGCCATTGTTGAGTGTGTGAATTTTGCTCCCTTCCTACTGCAGACATTGAGTTTTATTCTGATAGGCAATTAATTTATGATCCTATTTCCTTGGTATTTACTAGATTCTTTTAAACATCATTTGAGCGGGTTTAGGGCAGCCCAGGTGGCTCAGAGGTTTAGCGCCGCCTTCAGTCCAAGGCCTGATCCTGGAGACCTGAGATCGAGTCCCACGTCAGGCTCCCTGCATGGAGCCTGTTTCTCCTTCTACTTGTGTCTCTGCCTCTCTTTCTGTGTCTCTCATGAATAAATAAATAAAATCTTTATTAAAAAATAATAAAAATAAAAAAAAATAATAATAATAATAAAAATAAACATTATTTGAGTGGGTTTAGAAGAACTCTTAGTCTTGGGAAAGTCTAGGTTTTCCCATGTTTGTACCTTTCTAACATGACAGTTAAATTCTTGTGATGTTTGATGTAGTCTCTCCACACTGCCTTGGTAGAACTGTATCATCAAGTACTGTACAACTTCATAATCTCCTTTCTGCTCATAACCTGGGGCCCATGAGTAGCAAGTTCTCTGGACTAAACTCAAGGAACACAGAGCAAACTAAGTATTTTATTGTTAAAGTACATTATTATGGTATTATTATTAAAAGAACAGTTGTGGTATGATGAATAATAGTGAGATAGTCCTAAAGTCTTGAAAGAAAGCCTATGGTGTGTGTGATTGCTACAAGGGCGGTGTGTTGGATTACATAATTGTATGGAATGAATTTTGGTAGTGTGTGTGTGTGTGTGTGTGTGTTTCTGCATATGTATAAGACAGAGATTTTTAGGTAAAGATTTAATTAATATTCATCCCTACCTGAGTGTATTTCATATATATAGAGAGAAAGGAGAGCAAATTCCTATGCTCATGCACAAATAGACAAATAGGTCAGCAGCTTATGGAAATCACTCTGTAAGCAAACCATGCAGAGAAATTTTTGCATTGTCAGGAGCACATCAGTTCTTCCAACTTCCCCATGCACATTGTAATCAAAAATCTATTAATTGACAAATTTCAGCAGGGCCCCCTCGAAAGCTGTAATGTAAAGTTTTAGTGCTAAGTAAAAAAGAATATTAATCATTATACTCATAGTTCAGGGGAATGTATTTTTAGTAATTTACTAGATTCCTACATAAAAGTCAAGCTTTGGAAGCTTTTTTTGTAATTATAGAATCAAAATATCATGACAGTGCGTCTGTGTTTCTTACACCACTTTGTTGTTATCCAGCCAGTCTTAAAGATTAGCTTTCCTCTTCAGAACACATATTTAAAGTTCACTAAACTTACTATTCAACTTACTCAATCTCAGAGAATTCCACTTGCCTACATGCTTTATCCCTGCAACTTTCAAGCATTTTTTAAACAATATGGATGGAGGATAATTTCTTGCTAACAATTTCTGGGCCATCAATTTTATAAAAATGGTAATAAACAATGAAGTTTATGGAAGTCTTTGTTGTCCAGAATAGCCTTCTTATTTGAAATAACAAAATTTGATGCATAGAGCAGGAAAAGTCAGGGAAACTTGAAAATCTGCTCTCTGAATATATAGCTATGAACTTCTTAAGCATCTTTTGCAAAACGTCATCTTTGTGTACACATTCATTGAGAATTGAATTCATCTCAAATTAGAATACTTTTTTGGACTAATTTCTATTACTTTTATGCCAGTCCTCAAGTTTGCATTCATAACAAATATTAGGGCAGCAGCAACCAAATTATGTATAGCTGACATAGTTAAGCTTCAGTTTGAACATAGAGGATTAGAGGTGAAGTGATATTAATTGACATTTGTCTGGGAGAAAAATCTCAATTCCTACTTTACCATCATACCTGCCCTGTGGTTGCAAAGATGGAAACACCTACGTGGACAAAGAGAAAATGAGGATCAATGTTCCACCTGATTAATTAAGCTGAAACATAGAGTGATAGTATAAACTTCTGAAAAAAATTGGAGTAGATAATTTTTATATAGTTAATAGAACTAAAGAAGAGTCAGTATTTCCCTTTAAGCCTGGATTTAAACCTTTTGATTTTATTTCTTTACCTCTGTTTTATACTATACAAACTTGAAGCAATTTATACAATTTCTGGGGGAGCATGGTAGGACAAGTACTAAAGTCCTGTGGGAGGAGTAGAAGAAAAAAGTGAAGTAAAAGGAGATGAAAAATAGAGTGAAAGAGAAGAGGGAGAGAGAAACCAGTTTACAGATTAAGCAACATGAGGAGAAAAATAAGTGATTTTTAGTCTAGATAATGATCTGGACTCTAAACATTTAGCAAATTCTCCCTCTAAGGATTAAGGTAGACGTAAAGGTACAGAAAGGAGCAGAGACAAATTGATTTTTTATCTACACTTGTCTGTAAGTTCCTTGAGAGTTTTGTAACATAGTTATATACTGCCTATTAGTTGAGAATCAATAAATACTTTTTACAGGAATGAATACATTTACCTAGCTGTGCTCCTACTTTATATATTATATAATTTAATGTCCCAATAACTCCTGAAGGTAGACATTATTATCTCTGCAGAGGAATAATTTGAAATTCATACACAAAATATCATCAAGAGCTGTTAAATGGTAGATGTAAATTTCAAACTCAGGTCTATTAGATTCCAAATTTGATGGCTTTCTCATTTCCTATTATTATCTGCTCTGCCACTACTGTGCACACTTGATAATCATCTTTAAGACTTTCACCTGCATTATTGTACAGGTTATGCTATCTTAAAATTTTACTTAAATACTTAATCCATGGAATAATAGATATTATCCTAAAACACAGATGATTAAAAAGAAAAAAAATGAAAGTTAAAGGAAATGAAAATAACAAGTTTTTCCCCAGCTCAAAGCCAACTAGGTAACACTAGGGTAAATGCTAGAATAGGACAGCCCCCTTGGCTCAGCTATTTAGCGATTTAGCCGCCTTCAGCTCAGGGTGTGATCTTGGAGACCTGGGATGGAGTCCACATCAGGCTCCCTGCATGAAGCCTTCTTCTACCGCTGCCTCTCTCCCTCTCTCTCTCTCTCTCTCTCTCTGTGTCTCTCTCTCATGAATAAATAAAATCTTTTAAAAAAAATGCTAGAATAGATTAACAAGAAGTGGCATGTGCCATAAAGAAATATCCCTATCAACAGTCAATAGAGATCTAGAAGCGTTCCAGAGTAAATAATGATATTAAGGTTGAAAAGATACATGTATATAGTTGAGGAAGGTGATGGCAATGAGAATTGACTACATCTAAGGCAAAGCCTGAGCATTACCTATGATTCAATAGAAAGTAAAGTCATGCAAAAACCTGTTACACTCTCACTGTGGAAAATGTGGCTGGTGGCTGAGCCCAGATATGTAGTCCAAGGCCTTTAAAACTATGTTCAGAAATCTGGACAAAATCTTATGAGAAATGAAAGAATTTCAGAAAATTTTACATGAAAGTTTTACAGAAAAGAATGTGATTATCAGTTTGAATTTGAAAAATCACTCCTGTTTTAATGTGGAAACTGGATTAAAGAAAAATGAATTGATTCAAAGATACCAATTAGAAACAGTAAAAATCAATCTGAGATATATATATATATATATTTTAAGATTTTATTTATTTATTCACGAGAGACACAGAGAGGCAGAGACACAGGCAGAGGGAGAAGCATACTCCATGCAGGAGCCCGATATGGAACTCGATCACGGAACTCCAGGATCAGGTCCTGAGCTAAAGGCAGACGCTCAACCGCTGAGCCACTCAGGCATCCCTGAGAGATGTAATTTTGAACCAAAGAGATTGAGAGATTGAAATATACTGAGTAGACAGATTAGAGATATGTTGAGTATAAGTGAAAGATTGAGAAGCGTCAAATTTCTGGCACTAAATAATCTTAAAACATCCTACTGTGTGACAGTATATTAAATTTTGTAAATTAAACATTATTTGAATACACCATTTGTAATTTTTTTCTATTTCCCATTTATCATTATTATAATGAGCATGCTAATTCTTAACATCTGCTACCATTTATATGCATAATTTCTTTTTCAGGGTTTCTTATGCAATTTTAATTATTTACAGAGTGCTTGAGATGTAAATTGGAATACCTTAATTTTTCAACTTCTTAAATTAATAAAAGTCATGTATATACTCCTCTATACTGTTTTTCATTTGTGTTATGACCCCCTCATTTGGTGTAAGAGTGTTTTGATTATTTAATTAGCAAATTATTAAAAAAGAACTTCCTGCCTAACAGTAACCACATTCAAATAAATTTCTGGCAAGATTACAATACAGAAAAAATCTTCCGTAATAATTTTAATTGGGTACTTCAAAGTTGGTATCATGAAACATTGACATACAGAAATGCTTCAAAACTAAAGCATATACATTTTTAAAAATTTTGCCACATAATATGATTTGGTCAAAATTAAAAATATTTCCAGAGATCAAGAAACATTGCCTATTCAAATATAAATGGTAAATAGAAAAATGAATAACAGTTAGTAGTAAAAGTAAAGATAAACTATGCAAACTTACATGAACCTCAGTACTTAGTATTAATTAATATATAGAGAATGCAACTTTTCTCTTTTTAACATTTTTTAACCAGATTACATATTATTTTGCAATGACAGATATTGATAGTTTCATGTCAGTCCTTTCACTAATGAAGGGACTTTTATATGGAAGAAGTATAACCTACCCAAGATGCTTTTGAAAGAAATAATCTGGCATGGAAATGGATGACAGGGGAATTTGAATATTATTAATTTTCTGTCTTTTGTTAAGTATTAGTTGTATTTATTTTACAAACTAGGTGTAGCTTGTAGTAAGGAAGTAAACTTGGAAATAAGACCATGCATTTCCTTAGTAATCTCTAACAGGGAATATAAGAAAGCATTAGTCATAGTTTTAATAAAAATGTAGCTTTCTTTCTTTATGAATTTTGTCATTGATTATATTAAAAGAAAACAAATTATTATGCTCACTGATTCAAAACGAATTATAAGCATTTTTAAGGCACCAGCACTTCTTATTCTGTGCCAGGCATTGCACAGAATGAAAGTAGGTTTTAAAAGTATAATCCTTGACTTCCAAATGCTGCAAATAAATAGGGTCATTCTAGGCATGATTATATGCAAGAATTAACAATGATGGTTATAACAGAGAGGTGAGGGTTATTCATGAATTGTTCTGGGGAAATTATCTCCTATTTTATATTTTTAAATTATCTGAATAGAAATACTGCTTTTTTCTCCAAATGCCATAATCAATTGTGATCCATCACAATTTATCCAGTTGCTTTGCCTTAAAATTATTGACTAAAAATATATATATATGTATTGACTAATTCTGAATTGATTTCTATCAAATACTTCCCAGATATGCTAAATCAGTAATTCCTTTTGACTTTTCTTCTGTGTATATCCCAAAATCAACCACCTCTAGTCATATCTGGCCTAGAATACTGTAATAGTTTTAAAACTGATCACCTCCAGCACTTTGATTCATCAAATCCAATATTACCCTGATTTTGAATCTATCTACATAGAAATAATATTATATCCAACATGAGTTAAAAACTGCCACTGGTTTTCCATACTCTCAGAATAAAATCCCATTCCATTAGTAAAGCATAAAGGACTGGTTTGACTCTCTGACCCTAAATCAGATTTTATCTCCCATCATTCCCTTGCTCCTGTCTCTAGAAATACAGTATTTCTTTCAGTTCTTTACCTTGACCAAAGGCCACCCTCAAGTCTAATCCAAAGATTTAGCATTTGCTATTTCTTGTTTCTGAAATGTTTTCCCAGACTCCTCAGTTTAGTTAGGATTCCGCTCAACTGTGACTCTTTCAGAGATTTTCCTGACCATCACAATAAAGAGTAGTGTCCTTACTTTTAATCTCTAACCTTATGCCATGCAGTATTTTTCTCTAATGCAATTATCACTACTACCTGAATTAGATAACAGAACATTTTCAGCTGTTGTAGTTTACTTAAAAAGTAAGCTCTGTGAAGGCAAAAGCTCTGTCTTGTTTATAAAGAAGAATTTAGAAAAGTGCTCATAAACACAGTTGGGCAACTTAATAAGTGAATAAAACCTGCTGACAACTTATTCTTTCAGACAAATTATGTAAATCAATATAAAAATCATAATGAACAAATAGTCTTGTGTTTGCATAAATTCAGACTTAGTATACTAGAATAAAGGTAGTCACATTGATTTTTTTTTAAAGCTGATGAAAGCAAAGACAGAATTGTGTTAACTGAAAATGATAATTCTAATTGTGTCTCACAATGCAATATATTTTGAGAAGGCATTTTAGGGCTTTTTGTTTTGATAATTAGGTAGAAGCCAGGTTGGTGGGATTTTGTGAAATTTTCTACAGTGGTGATGTTTGTATGTTTAGAACTTTTTTACCCCCATGCAATTTGATGGAATTGGACAGAGAAAATTGAAGTTACATATCCTCAAAGGAATCTATCTTTAGCAGAAAGTTCACTACTACAGTGGGAAGGAGTTTAAAACTTATCTATCTGAAAAATGATGTGTAAATAGTAATGCCGCTGTAACCTATCAAAATTTTTAATTCAACTCACTTGCAAAAAAATTAAATATGACTACATTGAATTGTTTCTGAACAAGATTTTTTATTAAAAAGAACAAAAAGGAAAATAAAAAACTCTCATGAGCCAAAGTTCGGTAACAATGCCAATACACACAGACCATTTATCTAGATCATTTATCTTCATTCACTCAGGCAGGAAATAAAAACATTTAATAACTCCTATTTTGTATAAATGTGTTTTCCATAGCACATTTTAATGCATTATTGCCTTTCATCTTCAAAAGGAGTTTGGGGCAGGTAGGATATAAATAAGATCTGAGAAGGCCCCAACTTATTACATCTGCAAGTGGGTTTGAAATCTTTGTCAATAGGAAAAGGCTATAGATCAGTTGTCTCTGAATAAACTTGCACTGTGCTTTGTGAAATGACGAGCATCCCTGCTGCACTGCTAAATTTTTTGACCCTGTACTCACTTGACTACTGCTGTTCTTTGAGATTGAAGACGACACAGTACAGACTGCTTAAGTTTTCTGAGAGTAAAGATAATGGTAATGATCACAAGGATGGCAACATAGTTACCATCATAATCATTGTAAATATAATAGAGATTCTAATCTACTTCTGAAGTTGTTTTTTTTTTTTTTCCAATATGCCAGGAGATTGTAAAGGTGCTACATCGTTTGCAATAAAACTTAGAAAGCAACTTAATTTCAGCTCTGCTGTAAAATCTTGTCATAATCATCATCTGTTAGTTTGTATATAATTTAAAATATTCCATAATACATAAAGAGTTTGAGGATAGGAGCAGTACATTTACAAGATTCTGTCCTGACAATGTATATTTTTATATATTTTGATATGTTTTTCAAATTACAGTATTATAATATTTTTGTGGTATGCAGGTGGCAATGCTTACTTCCACGCTTAAACACAATAAAATGATAGCATGCGCCTCTAACTATGTTTTTTGTTACATTGATGGCTTAATAGCTCATGATTATTTCTCATTTCCTAATGTACACTTTTTGCAAAGCAATTATATCCAAATTCTCCTAGTCTAAATATTTTAAACTATATACAAACATTAAAAACTGTTTTATCAATCCCAACTTACTTTAAAACTTTATTAAGTCCCAATCTTGATAAAATTGGTAAAGGAACAGATACAAATATGCATAAGAGTTTTCACTGAGAAATATGGGGAAAATTTTTTGTTGTATGGTTAAAGGGACTGATTTGGAAGCAGATTGTCTATCTTGAAATTCTTCCACTACCATTTGCTATATGTTAAGTTTCAACGCATTTCTTAACTTTCTTGTGTCTCAAAAATCTCATGTCCTTTAGAGAAAGAAAAGAAAAGGTGAGAAAAGAAGAAAGAAAAGAAAAGAAAAGAAAAGAAAAGAAAAGAAAAGAAAAGAAAAGAAGAAAAGAAAAGAAAGAAAAAAGGAAAATAGAAAATACATGTATTTATATGATAAGAATACTGTGAGAGATAAATGAATTGCACTGGGAACTGGGCCTCATACCAAATGTGCTATATAAATGTATAATCTTCCCACTCCTACTACTATAAGGCAGAGATAAATATCACATTTTATGGACAAGAAATCTTATGATCATAGAAAGTATGACTTATTCAAAGTCAAATAGTTAGCCTATTACTAAGAAAATATTAAAATATGTTTTTCACTTTAGTTATGTAAAGTCAGTTTTTATGAAAGGAATTTTTCTCTGTATTTAATGATATACTGAAATTGGCAATTAATTTCAATGATTTACCACATTCGTGATTTCTCTACATTGTTGATCACTTATAAATATTATCATTTTAAATTATATCAGAAAATTCAAACAATCATCGTGATGCACAAACACTGTTAGAACACAGGGGAAAAAGTTGAGAAGGTTTCACAAAAGAAGTAGCTTCAGGTTTATGTTGGATTACAAACTGATTAAAATTGGGATTTTAAATCAAATATATGTCTTTTTATACCATGCTTCTGCCACTGTCTATGAATGACTTTGGCAAGGTATTTAACTTCTCTAAATCTTGGTTCTATCATCTGAAAAATGAAAACAACAAAAACAAATTTTTCATGGTGTGTTAACTAATTCAGTTTTCTTTCCCAGACGTACATTCATAATTGGATATATAAACATGCCTGGGATATTTATTGCAGCATTATTTATAATGGTAAAAAGTGTCATTGAATTTATGGATATATCGTTTTCTTGATAGGGGAATAAATATAAATTATTTTATTATTTAAAAAAATCTCAAAATAGGTGAAGCGGATTGAAAGAACAATTACCATGATGAGCACTAAGTAAAGTATCAAATTATTCAATTAGTATGTTGTACACCTGAAACCAATGTAATACCATGCATTAACTATACTACAATTAAAATTAAAAACCTGATTAAAGAAAAAGTTGAAGGAAAAAATTCTCAAGCATACTAGGAAGAATAGCTGTTATTTAAAAAATTAAAACAAATTTATACTAAAAAGCTGGCATAAGGATTTATTTTAAAATGAGAGATGAATCGTAAGACTCTTACCTATAGCAAATAAACTGAGGGTTGCTGGAGGGGAAGAGGGTTACTGGGTGATGGGCATTAAAGAAAGCACATGGTGTGAAGAGCACTGGGTGTTATATACAACTGACGAATCACTGAACTTTACCTCTGAAATGAATAATATGCTATATGTTAATTAATTGAATTTAAATAAAATAAAATTTTAAAAATGTTCTCAGAAAAAAATAAAAATGAAAGACGGAAATAATGCTTACTTTCATCATCTTTATACAAGTTTATAAGGTAGAAGACTGGAGCTCTTAGGAAATGCATTAGGCATAGATAAATAGATGATGATGATAAATGATTGATAGATAGATAGATAGATAGATAGATAGATAGATGATAGACAAACCAGCATAGAAATGGGGCACCTGGGTACTATAGTCAGTTAAGTGCCTGACTCTTGTTTTGGCTCAGGTCATGATCTTGGAGTCTTGATATCAAGCCCCCAGTTAGCCCTACCCTGGGAAGGGTGCTTACCTAAATTTTTTCTCTCCCTCTCCCTCTGCCCCTCCTTACCCCTGCTCTCTCTCTCAATCTCTCTCTCTCTCTCTAAAAAAAAAAAGACATAGAAATATATAATATTAGAAATAAATATAAAATAAACTACTATATTTCAAAGATTCATAGTTGTCTTCGTAGAAAACTTCTTGAAATGACGCCAAATTTTATTATAATCACTAACCTAAGTATGCTAACATGTAAAAACATGAATGACTTTTCTCTATGTCCTTATTAGGTATTTAGAAATAATCCTGCAAAAAGGTGCAAGACTTTTATGAGGAAAACTAAAAATCATGCAACAGTTTGACATGGATATTTCTTCACAAGTTTCTCTGACTCTATGTAAGATGAGGAGAAGTATTATTTTTATAGGTAGGAAAACTTAACATTGCGAATGTATATAATTCTTACTAAATTAAGCTACATTAAATGCAATTCTAATAACAATAACTCCTACCTTACTTGTCAAACTTGAGTAGGTGATTCTAAAATGTATATGTGAGAGAAAAGAGTTAACCATTCCCAGGGCTCTCCCAAAGAAACGTTTCTATCTCTAAACTGAAAACAATGCACACATGTGGCATTTAATCCATGATATAATCCCTTTACTATCACAGAGAAATATTAAATGCTTGTATTAGTTACCTTTGTTGCATAATAGTTGTTCTGCAACTTATCAGGAAACATTTATTATTAGTAGTCGTGGTATTTTAAAGTGCAAAACTGACAATCCTTATTTTAGTGAGGTAGTTTAGTGGGTAGGTCTGAGAAAGCACAAATCAGGTGGTTAAGGCCATAAGAGCCTCTACTGCTTTGCATATGCATTCCTCAAGCTCAGTGCTGCTCGTTGAGACGTCCATCTCTGTCATTATCAGCTCCAAATCTGTTTTTTTCTTTAGATTATTTATTTATTTATTTATTTATTTATTTATTTACTTACTTACTTATTTAATAAATTACTTATTTATTCATTTTTTTGAGAGTGAAAGAGAGCTCATGAGTGGAGGGGAGGGGCAGAGGAGAGGGGGAAGTGGACTCCAGCTGAACAGGGACCCCCACAGGGGGCTCAGAGGGGGCTCTATCCCAGGACACTGAGATCATAACCTAAGCTGAAGGCTGAAGCTTAACTGCCTGAGCCACCCAGGCATCCCTCAGCTCCAAATCTTCTTTCCTTCTCCCTCTCCTGTTTGACGTTCTGCTCTGGGAACTTTCTGCTCTGTCTCTCATCACAAACATGACCATCTCCAGATTGGAACTCTGAATCTTCTTTTTCTCCTTCTTCCTGTCTTTTCTGATTAGCTCCAGGCCCCAGCACCGCTTACGTCTATGCTTCTCAGGAGGCTGCTCTGGATTCTTAAGTCTGAAATCTAGGTGTGACTTAGCTCAATGGTTCTGGCTTAGAGTCTCTTAGGAGGCGGACATCAAACTGTTGGCTGAGGCTGCAGTCTGTGAAGTTGATATTTGGGCTGAAGGATCCGCTTCCAGGCTTACTCATAATTTTATTGGCAGGAGGCTTTAGTTCCTCACCAGCTGGGTCTTTCTACAGGGCTGCTGACAGCATGACTTCCTCCAGGGCAATGATAAAAGAGAGACACAGAGAGAGGGCACCTAAGTGTGTCCCCAAGAACTATAGGAAGACTACAAAGGAGTGTTAATTTCCAGGGAAGGGGTATGGTAATCGGCATCCTGGAGGTTTGCCACCACTTTGCTTAAGAAAAACAAAATGTGAATTGAGTTTTCAAAAAATACCTAAACCACTTAGTTTTACAAGAGAAAGATGCTGTTCCATTTTGTATTGATATAGCGTAAAAAGAATCACCAGGAAAGTAGTTTCTTTCAGCATATAATTCTCAAGGTTGAAAAAATATAGAAAATATTTCAAAGAGATGCATGTTCATTTCTTTCAGTCTACTCGCTTATACTGATAACCAATTAAACAACAATGAGTAAAGACTTACAGGATGCATTCATTCATACTAATTAGCGGTGGAGTTCCCAAAACAATAAAAATATTCTCTTTGTTTTCTGGCTTCTGAGCCAGTAAAATGGTAAAGAAGAAATGGAATCCAAAATATTACCTTATTTGTTGATGAAATTAATGTCGGATAATCTAGATTAGAAAGTGGATTTATAATTCTTAATTCTACAGCTAAATAAACATACCAGTTGACTATTGGGCTTATTATACCACTGCTTTCTTCCACACATGGGCAGGGTGTTGAGAAATCTCTGTTATAGATTGGAACAACCTAGAAAACATGCACTTGTTATGGACAACTCCTGTGACAGAAAGGGTGGCTGTGTGTAGAATGGTAGATTTTCTCTTCCACTCATTTAGGTGGATTAACATTTTCTCAGTAAGGGTATGTCCTATTTTATTAGTGAGTAAACTCTCAGAGAATGTAAGACACAAAGCAGTGAAAATAGCAATGAAGTTACTTTAAGTGTTAAAAGAACGTTTTTAGGCCAGCCCAGACTAAATGTGACTACTATATGTTGGAGGATCCTGAGAAGCCATTAACTCTGACCCAGGAAAAGATAGTTTGTGGAGAAAGGGGAATAATGTAACTATGACTTCATGTCTCCTATTGCTTATTGGTTGAACTATGCACTATTATTCGACTTTTCAACGGTGAATGCCATGAGTTGTTAAATTCACTGCCTTTCATCACTTATGCATACACGGCCTTGGAGCAGGAACCCAGCACCTAAGCCTTGGGTACCAGCAGGAAAGTCCCAGGCGACTGGAAAGAGATATGTTGGGGAGGTATAGGACAAGTTAACTGTCCTTGCCACCTCAGTGTATTCCTATCTCACCTTTGGTAAGCAACCCAACCCCTGGGTTTGTAATGTGTATCCATTATAATCCTAATGAGCATCCATTAGGGCATAAAAAATTGTTCTATCTTCCTTCCTTAATGAATTGTCCAGATTTCTATGTTCCTTAGGACTATTTTCATATTTTTTTTAATTTGGAGCAATTAAATAATTTTAAATTTGAAAATTTTATGCTGTCTTCCCAAAGGTATAATAAATTAGTATTTACTAAAACTCTTCATATTTTTTGGCATTTGTAGAAATGAAATGTAGATCATCTGTAAAAATCTTATAATTAAATATACATTTACTTTAAATTAGATTATTTTTACTGTTTAGTAATACTTAAATCTAGGAGTGCCAGGGTGGCTCAGTCAGTAATGTGTCAGACTCTAGATTTCAGCTCAGATCCTGATCTCAGGTGGTGGGATCCAGCCCGTCCTTGGGCTCAGCACTCAGCAAGGAGTCTGTTTGTCCCTCTCCCTCTCCTCCTCCCCCTGCTCTCTCACTCTCTCTCTGTCTAAAATAAATAAATAAAATATTTTAAAAAATAAAATCTAATCTAAAAGCCTCAAGATAGGAAGATTATATGTAAAAGAACTTTTAAAAGGGTTAATCAGATAATGTAAAACATGGTATTTTTCTAAATTCATACAATCAATTTCCATCAAAGGAATTAAAACCATTCTTCCCCCGCCCCCCCATGAATGTTTCCTTTATGCCAGATACAGGCTAATAAAATAGTGCTAAAATAGAAGCTCCCTCTCTCTCCTTCATTTGATTGACCTGATACATCCACTAGGTGTCTGATTCAGTTTTTGTGACTCCATTAAGTAATTGTTGTTCTTTTCTAAATTTTATTTTTGTTGTTCGATTATTTGAGGTAGTAAAGAGCCCTGGACAGGACATAAATAGGACCTTGGGTAGGAGGACTGAGATTTCAAGGGTTGTCTTTTGTGTTTGTAACTGGAGACTCTGGCACATATGCATACACATATACTGACTCTACTCTTTTAATTTAGTCTTTTTTAGTCTGAACCTTTAAACAAATGTTTATTGAATGCTTAGCATAATCATAGAACACAAAAAAGAAGTAAGCTACTATCAGAAGTCAAGAATTTACCAACTATTGATAAAAAAACATAATAAAATAAAACACATAGGAACAAATATGTAAAAATATAGTATAACAATTTAAATGGGAGGATACCTACAAAGGTAGTAAACAACAAAGGTTAAACTCATCTTTGAGAGGCAATAAATGAAGTGTTTGGGAGTGTTCAGTGATTTCTTTATAGAACAAAAAATATGAATTTGTTTTTGAAAATTGAATAGGAGTTCACAAAGCAGAAAACTGGAGAAAATCCAATTATGGCAGAGAGAAATAACAATTTTATTCAGAGACATTCAATCTGCTTTATGTTGTTGGAAAGTAAAGTTGTTTAGTTTCTTTTTAATCTCATATTCTTTAAATATTATCTTCAATTAATCTCTGCATATTAGATGCCATTATAATACTATTAAAAATGTGAATCACAAATACCACTTGAAAAGCTGCAGGTGTAGGAGAATCTGCAGTAATAGTTTGAATAAAAATAGCCTAGCCTACATTTCACATACCCATGCAACGTTTAATTTCCCTTTTCACCTCTTTTCTTAAATATTAATATTACCTAAATATGTTAAAACACTTTTATTTCCAAAGACTCTAAAATTATAAATAATTAGTGACATATATTTCTATTACCCACTTCATTACACAAATGATTTTAAGTGAATCTCAGTAAGTCTCATATTCCTGAATTTAGTTGAACCTTAATCTAATCTTTTCATCTCTCCTTCTAACTCCTTTATTTCCCTTACAGTTCTGTTTTAACCTCACTTTTAAAAAGGAGGGGGGGGACCATTTGCTTTGTATCAAGTTATCTATCAACTTTCACTTTAAAGATATTTATTTATTTATTTATTTACTTATTTATTTATTTATATGGAGAGGGAGTGAGACAGAATGAGAGAGCATAAGCAGAGAGGAGGGGGAAGAAGAAGCTGACTCCCCACTGAGCAGGGAGCCCAATGATGCAGGGCTCCATCCCAGGACCCTGGGATCATAACCTGAGCCAAAGGCAGACACTTAACCAACTGAGCCCATTCACAGGGCCCTAAGAATTGATAATCTAATTGCTCTCTGCTCAGTATGCTCAGATGACTTTCCTCCCTATGCTTCTAGAGAACTGACCTAGTGCTCATCATCAACTGACAGCATTTCTGTCTCCTTTCCATTTCAGGAAAGAATGCTGAGTGAGCATTTATAAGCATTTGCCTGAAGTATACAAAACAGTACTACCAGATCTGTTCTCTTCAATTCAAAATGAACCCTCTATCCTTTTCTATATTTTACTAATACTATAGAACAGGATAACTTGATATCCTAATATAAACTATTAAGAGCATGAGATTTGAAGTCAGACTGGCACTCAATAGAAATTCATCTCCTTTACTCAATATACCACTACATATGTACTTAGTAAACCTCTAGTAGTGTATCTGTAGATCTAGGAGTGAAAACTTTATAAAATAATATTTAAATAAAGATTAAATAACAGTGGAGGCTGTTTTTAACACAATATATACTAGATAATATCTCTCCTGCTGTGATTACCCACAGTGGCTCTTCAAAAACTTCCTCAGTCTTCAAATGTGATCTACTCCATTAATTCTACATTTACTCTTGTCACTTGAATATTTCTAATACCTCAGTGAGGAAATAGAATGCATTATAAGGGGACTCTGTGAACTTTCTTCTCTTTTGTGTACATTATCTGTATCCAGACTTTTAAAAAATCATTTGTTTATTTATATTTTTATTTATTTATCTTTAGAGAAACAGAGAGCTAAATAGTGGAGTTGTGTGTGTGGGGAGGATGGGGATGGCAGAGAGAGAGGGAGGGTCCCAATCTCAGGACCCTGAGATCGTGACCTGAGCTGAAATCAAGAGTTCAATGATAACAGATTAATGACCCAGGCCCCCTTTTATTATTAAAATCAACAAATACATGTGATTCTCTGTCTGACCTCTTCATTTGTCCTTTAAATCCTATGTCTATTAGGAAACTGCCCCATTATATCTTTTATTTATTTATTTATTTATTTATTTATTTATTTATTTACTTATTTATTTTTGGTTGAGAGTGGGGCTGGTATTTTAGTATTTTTTTAATTTGATCAAGTCTATAGATATATCATATTTTTTTTAAATGAGCAACACCAGAACCCTTCCTCAAGACTCTATCTTATCCGCTATCACTTATACCTAATCTCTTTCTTAACACATCACTTGTGTACGTAATTTCCCCCCCGTTCTCATGAACTACTCCTACACTGCATTCAGCCTTCTGTTCTTACTCCATTAAAACTGCTTAAACCAACACCACCAGTGATTCTGCTGCTGTCAAATCTGACAGAATTTTTAAGTACCTACTCCTATTTAAGATCCTCTATTTCACATAGACAGGAATGCATTATCTTATTGTGATCTGTGTTACTGTGCTTTGCAGATACTGCATTTTTTTTTTTTTTTACAAATTGAAGATTTATGGCAACCTTGCGTTAAACATGTCTATCAGCTCCATTTTTCCAACAGCATTTGCTCACTTCATGTCTGTCACATTTTTGTAATTCCTGCAATATTTCAAACTTTTTCATTATTATTATATTTGCTACACTGATCTGTGATCAGTGATTATGACTGGAAAGCTGAGAAGAAGGCTAGCATTTTTCAGCATAAATTATTTTTAATTGAATTAAGGTATGTACATTTTAAGACATAATGCTATTGTATACTTAATAGACAACAAGATTGTTTTTAGTAATATAAAAAGATAAAATTATGTCCAGTGACACTAAAAATAAATGTGTGTGATCAACTTTGGGAGAAAACATCATTTTAAAAATTAGTTCATTATTAAAAATGTAATCATCAATAATCTCTCACCTCCTTGAAACGACTCATTTTTTTTCATGTTCTAGACAATAACTTTAACTTCTACTTTCATCCCTGACACTTCTTTGAAAGCATTTCTTTCAGAAAATCTTATTCGTAATCCTTATGTATTATTTCTAATTATCAGAAACTTCTATGTAACTGTCTCCTGTTAATGTGAGATGCCTACAAAGCTGTCTCAAATTCAGTATGTATGAACTAAACTTGCTTTCTCCTTACACCACACCATTCCTCTTGAGCATACTCAGCAACTGCTTGTCTTAAGAACTTTTGCTTCACCCTTGCTGGTGAAATACTCTTACCTCTATCATGTAGATTGTGTTTCTATTCAGAACATTCCCCTTTTCTTCCTTATAAGATCTATTTTTATAGGTCACCTTAGTGCCTCTCCATCTCCATTCTTTCCACCTTACTCATCTTAATCTAGATGATATACCTTTCTTTTGGCAAATGAAATGACACATACCAAATCTGAACAGATTCTGTAAGAAGTAGTTTGTGACTGTTTCCCTTTTATTTTTTCTATGAATTCAAGAATCGTTTGTCTTAGTTGGAAACTCCTTTCTCATCCTGAGTCCTAGAGTGAAGCAACATGAAGCTGAGTCTCTAAAATCAGAACTGGCGTGTAGTAAATGTGCTGTAGTTATTTGTTTAGTTGACAAGACATTCTGTGCTTCTACATAGGTCCTTCATTTATTTAATATCACCACTATGTATACACAGTTATCTAAACCTGAAATACAGAAATTGTCCTTTACCTCTCCGTTTAGCTTTCATGTTCATATTCTTTATAAGAAATAAGGGTAAGAACATAGACTCTGGAGCTATTTGGATTCAAATCACAGTTCTGCCATTAGCACTTATGGTCCTGGGAAAGTTACTTAAACTCTCTATGCTTCAATTTTCACATCTTTTCATCAGAATTTGTTTATACTTCAATTTTCAAATCTTAAAATAGTTCATCAATGTTTACGATGATCAACGTTGACTTTATCTCTTTAATTTCCTTCCTATCCCTCCACTTGTCATCATCACCCTGAATTAGCTAGGTTACCATCACTTCCCTTTTAAATATAAAACTGTTTTGTAACAGATATACTCTACAGTCTTGTTGGTCTTTCTTCAGTCCATTATTTCCTTGTAAAAAGAAGAATCTTTCTAAAACACCATTCTGATCATTTACTTTTTCCCTTAAAATATCTGAAGACAGAGTCCAAATCATTGTAATATAAAGTCCTTCAGGAAGTTCTACTGCTTACATATGGAAAATTTTCTCTCATTTCACAGCTTGTGAGTGTGGTCAAATTTTGAGTAGGGTAAAGATGCAATTTAGGACATTGGGATCCAGAGCCATATGTTTTTCCAATTTGCCTCAAATTGTTGTCTAATTTGTCCTTAGTACATCTATAATCTCTTTTTTCGAAGAAATTTAAAGCAGGTATACTATTTTGAAAGTAAATTTAACACAGTTGCCAACCAGGTATTTCCTTTTTCCCTCTTATAATAAACTAATTATTTAAAGTAATTACCTTTTGTATACCTATTTAATGATCATCTATAGTAATCCATATTGACCTATACAATCAAACATTTCCTGAAGTTAAACTAAAATTTACCCTAGGACACACATCATGTCTTTATATATTTATGTTTTATGTTCGAGTTCAGAGATTATGTTTGGCTTTTATATTTATATCAGCATGAACCTTGGCCTGTGTGCCTTTTCAAAATAATTCCACGTCTACCTTTTAGAAATAAACTATTTCAATCATATTAGATTGAAGGTAGACTAGAATACACAAATTGATTATTTGAAATAAAATTGATGTGATTAAAATGAATCTCTTAATCTAATAAGTTTTAAATAAACAACTAGAAGAAATGATATTTTATTCTATGAATTTCAGGATATTACTTGAAAACATCTTTCTGAGTGTCTATTGGAACACATCCTGAAGTTTTAAGAAAGATAAATAAATAAAACCATAAAAATTCATTGGGACTCAATTTTATAATTCTTTTTATCCTGCTATAAATCATGTTGCTTCCTATTTTTCAAACAATAGATGGAAAAGAATGCTTGTATGTTATTTATAATAGAAATTGAGATGGATTTACCTCCTACTGTTTATTGTCAGTATCTTATCCAAAAACAGTGGGAAGAAATCTGCCTTCTACTAATATTCAATTTGTGAACATTCACATCTTTATTTCAGCAGGATACTCACTCTATGAACCACAGAAACAGATGCCTATCACCAGGCAAAAATAGGTTTACTCATTTTACGATGCTGTGAGAAGCTGGTATTTTATGAGTTAAGCACATCATCTTCACTTCAACATACAAATTCATATAATCATGTGAAATCCTTCTGGAAATTTAGTAAATGAATTGTATCAGATTTGAAAATCTATAATCATTAAATGAGATTGAAGTTGGACAAAAAATCTAAAAATAACTTATAATAAAAACATGTATCTTAAAAGATATTCACAGGTCATATAGATGGCGTTATGATATCTAGCTTATTTATTCATGAGGTCATTCAGGATTATAATCTGGGGAAGTACTGAAGTTAAATATGCTATTGATTTTATTTTTTTAATCTAGCACTAATTACACAAAAATCCTAAATTGAAGGATGTTTTGAGCAGTAAGTAGTAATATTTTTATAAACTGATATTCCTGTTCAAAAGAATGAGGACTTACATATATGCTTCATATTGTTTGAGACAAATACATATCTGTTCTACTTTTTTTTTTTTTAATTTTTATTTATTTATGATAGAGAGAGAGAGAGAGACAGAGAGACAGAGACAGAGACACAGGCAGAGGGAGAAGCAGGCTCCATGCACCGGGAGCCCGACGTGGGATTCAATCCCGGGTCTCCAGGATCGCGCCCTGGGCCAAAGGCAGGCGCCAAACCGCTGCGCCACCCAGGGATCCCTCTGTTCTACTTTTTATTCATACCTTCTGCTTTTAGAAGCTACCTATGTGGAAAGAAAAGTTGGGTAGGAAATAAGGAAATTCTAAATTCCAGACCCCTGTTTGTCACTGACTTATGGATCTTATTTTTCTCATATTTTGAATAAATTGTTCAGGCATTAATAGCTTTGCTACTTTCCCACTCTCAATTTCAGTAGGTACAGTTATTAATAAATGCTCTGAGCTGGTGCTGCATTTCTATTTTTTGATAAAATAGTCACGAGTTTTCAAGAATCATTAAGCTATAAAATTCCTTTCAGCCAAAAAAATTTCTGCAAGCTTTTTTGTTTTAAGAAAATTTATAGAAAACATTGTTTTCTAATATCAAGAATAAGTAATTCAAATAATTACAGTATTTCAGCTGTAAGCTGACATTAAAATTAAGGCATCCTTAAAAAATATTTTATTTCAGTCCTAGAATATATAAACCAATGCTAGTTTTCATGAATCAATTAAATATTAAACAATTGTTTTACTTTTTTTCTGTAAAACTTAACTGATGAAGATTGTAGCTCTCATATATTTTAGTTTTCTTCATGGTAAGTGTGTGTGCTGATTCATTCATTTAAAACTTTTCTATTTTAATAGATTTGTAAGTAAATTCTGGAGGAATATCTTTAACCAAACTAGTTGGCCTTAAGTGAAATTTTAATTAACATTTCAATAAATGACTTCAGTGAAACTCATTTGCAAGGATGCTGCAAGTGATGAAAACTTTAACATACCATGGAAATTCAAATACTTTGTACCAGGAGTGATAATAAAGTAAGGTTGGATCCTCTCCTTAAAACTACAGGCTATGAGAAGGAACACTTATCTTGTATCATTCTGATCCTTTTATTCCTGCAACAACACTTGACAATTTCTGCCATTTTTTTATGAGATTTACTCAAATTTGTGATGAGATTTTAAAAAGTTAGAACATAAACAGAGTCAGAAACAACACACACTTTTTCTAGTAGGTTGTATTATTCACATCAATTTCATAATATTTATGAAATAAGTGAAGTAAGAAATTGAAATTTGAGTAAGAAGTTAGGGGATTTTTTTTCACATATTTAAATTCATATGAATCCTCACATATTTTCAAAAATACCATTTGCTTAAAATATAATTTATTTATTTAAAATATACCCTGTAGTTGTTTATTTTAGTCTCATATATATGTTCATGTTTGTTCAAGGTACCACAAATTAATAAAATATTTTAATACGAAGTAAACATTTTTCAAAACATTTAATACATTTATCATGCCTTCAATATAGTAATGTACATAAGCTAAAGAAATAGCACAAATCTCAACTTCATTTTACTCTCATTGGAATATTGCAAATATACTCTATTCTTCTGATGTTTTGTGACAGAAAGTAATGAAGATCATCCCTTCATAACTGAAGTGTTTCTTAGGAAGAGGTAATTCCAATTCTAAATAAATCATTCCTGTATATTGAAGATGAAAGAAGGCACAACCAATGTATTTTTAAGAATTTTATTTATTTATTTGAAAGAGAGACAGAGAACATAAGCATGAGCATGGGGAGGGAGACGGAGAGGGAGGCAGAGGGAAACAGAGGAGGAGAAGCAGATGCCCCACTGAGTGGGGAGCCTGATGCAGGATTTGATCCCAGGACTCGAGATCATGACCTGAATTGAAGTTAGATGCTTAACCAACTGGGCCACCCAGGCGCCCAAGGCACAATAAATATTAAAAAGCAAAGATTATCAAACTGACAAAAACAAATACAGTTCCAGAAAAGTTAATTTTGAGTTCTCATATATAAACATAATTCAGAATGTCGAAATGAAATAATAGAAAATCAAATCTAAAAGTGCACTGACTTATACTTTACATAAAACAATTTATCTCAAGTATGCTGTGGCTTTTATTAGAAAGCTTTTATACACAATATGATAATTAAATATTAAATATATAATGATGCTAATGATATAAAAATAAAGCTATAGTTAATTTTATATTAATATAGGAACTAAAAAATGGTGTAAGGAACAATCCTATGTGTATATGTATTTTGCTATGTAATAGTGGTGTCATCCAAAATCAGTGGGGTAAAGAAGATATTTAAACAATGGATAGAACCCTGTTTTTCTTCACATGCTAAGTAAAAATATCAGCTGATCTTAAAACCAGAACATGTAAATAATCCATTAAAGAGACAGAAAACAAAAATTGTGTAAATACAGAAAGAAAATATAGATGAAAATGTTTTAGGGCAGCCCCGGTGGCGCAGCGGTTTAGCGCCTCCTGCGGCCCCGGGGTGTGGTCCTGGAGACCCAGGATCGAGTCCCACGTCGTGCTCCCTGTATGGAGCCTGCTTCTCCCTCTGCCTGTGTCTCTGCCTCTCTCTTCGGTCTCTCTGAATGAATAAATAAAATAAATCTTTAAAAAAAAAAAAGAAAATGTTTTAAAACAGAATATGGAAATCCTCTCTAATAACCTTTCAAAGATAAAAGCCATATAGAAAATACTGATTTTTTTAACCTTTAAGATTTTTAAAGACAATAAAATCACACAGTAATAAACAAGTGATAAACAACATTTGAAAGACATAACAAAGGCAAATGCTTATTGCCCAGAATATTTAGTAATTTTGACAAATTAAAAAAATGCAAATAATATATATGCAAATGACATGAACAGGAAATTTTAAGAAAGTATTTGCTCCTAGGCAATATGAGTATGAACAGGTTCTTAACATTACTAATAATCAAAGAAATGCAAAACAGAGTGATGACACAGAGAAACAGGACTGGGGGCATATGACTAATAATTAGGATCCATGAATGGAGTGCTTTGTGGTTCCCAGGCTAATACCAGATTGGTCAATTCAAACCAAAAGTACAGGAGTTTATCTAATGGGTGTATACGGGGAAGACATTGAGAAGAAGGGGAAACTGTTGATTACAGACTCTTAGGGAAGTCATATCAGGAACTTATATTTAATCTTGACTCTTATAGCCAATATCTACTACATGCACCTGCATGAAGGGCTAGTGTCACTTTAAGGTCACTGCGGTGGATTTGACAAAACAAAATGGATGCTAAGACGGCAATACCATGAGTAGCTTAGCTAAACTCTCCACACTGGGGCAATATTTTAGTTAATTTTGGCCAATTTCAGCTCTTAGTACAGTAGTAGCCACCCATCATTCATCCCCCAGCCTCATAGCATGAAGCTATGCATATTTTCCAAGAGCAACTTATATGCATCTTGTTAGAGGCAGGGTAGGCAAAAAGACTTTGTCTCTAAATATCAAGGATCTGTGCTCTGATTACTGATGGATATTTTTGATTCCAGAGGTTGACACAAAACACAAATGGCCTTGCCATTGTTGCAGGCCCGTCTTCCTCAGATTGAAGTGCCTTCTGAAGGATTTAATGAGTCAGTGTCCTATTTCTCTCCCTTCATTTTTTTCTTCTCCTGCCCTACCCCTTTATGGGAGACAGACATTAAAAATGAGGACATTTTCATTGATGAATGGATAAAGAAGATGTGGTGTATATACACACACATACACACACACATGCACACTCAGCCATCAAAAAAAGATCTAAATCAACTAGATCTAACATTATCAACAATGTGGACAGACCTAGAGTATTATATTAAGTGAAATAAGTCAGACAAAGATGAATACCATATGATCTCACTCATATGTGGAATTTAAGAAAGAAAACAGACAAACATATGGTAAGGGGAAGGAACAAAAAGAAAGAGGGAACAAGCCATAAGAGACTCTTAATGACATACCACAAATGAGGGGCTAATGGCAGGAGGTGGGTGGGGAATGGGCTACATTGGTTGTGGATATTAAGGATGACATTTGTTATGATGAGCACTGAGTGTTGTATGTTATAATAAATCACTGAATTCTACTCCAGAAACTAAAATTTCACTGGATTTTAACTACCAAATATGAAAGAAAAGAAAGAAAGGAAGAAAGAAAAAACAAAAAACAAAAACAAAAAAAAACAGGACAGACCAGGACATTAAAAAGCAATGTACATTAAAAAGTAGCTGTATATATAGGGAAACTAGGGAATCATCACACATGCTTGAGGAAAGGCACAGACTCAGCGAGGAAAACCTCAAGGTTATATTTCAATCTCATCCTCAGCCCAGAAACAGTCTAGAGTAATCAAAAAACCAGAAACAAACAAAAATAAAACCCACAAAATAGTAAACTGTGGAGAAGGGGGAAATTTTGCTTTTCAGAGTTGCCACACTATTCGATTCAAATATTCAGTTTTTAACCAAAATAAACAAAAATCCCTAGGAATATAAAAAAAATAAAGTATGACCCATTCATAGGTATAAATAACTTAGCAGAAATCATCCCTATAAAAGACTTGATCTGGTGGCCAAAGACTTTAAAGTAGCTGTCTTAAAGATGCTCAAGGAACTATAGGAAGATAGGGCATCTGGCTGGCTCAGTGGTTGAGCATCTGCCTTCAGCTCAGGTCATGATCCCAGGGTCATGGGATTGAGTCCTGCTTCCGGCTCTCCTCAGGGAGCCTGCTTCTCCCTCTGCCTATGTCTCTGTCTCTCTGTGTCTTTCATAAATAAATAAAATATTTAAAAAAAGAATTAAAGGAAGATGTGAAGAAAGTCAATAAAATGATGTATGGACAAAATGTAAATCTCAATAAAAAAAATTGGAAACTTGAAACCAAAAAAGAAATTCTAAGGCTAAAAAACAAAACTAAAATGAGAATTTCACTTGAGGAAATCAAAGGCAGATTTGAGCAGACAGAAGAAAGAATCAGTGTACTTGAAGATAAGGCAATGGAAATGACTGAGTTTGAGGAAAGAAAGAAAAAGATTGAAGAAAAGTGAACAGAGTCTAAGAGATCTGTGAGACACATCGAGCAGATCAATATACACATTGAGAAAGGGGCAGAAAAAAAAAAAAAAAAGAGAAAGGGGCAGAAAGAACATTTGAAGATATCACAGCTGAAAAAACATTGAAAATGTTATGAAAGATATGAATATAAAAGTCCAAGAGGCTCAACAAACTCAAAATGAGATGATTTCAAAGGAAAAGACATCAAGATAAACTATAACCAAACTCCCGAACACAAAAGACAGAGGACATTTTGAAAACAACAAGAGAGAAGTGACTTGAGACTTACGATGGAAATTCAATAGATCAGCAGACCTATCATTAGAGACTTTGGAAGCCAGATGGCAGTGAGCTGTCATGTTCATAGTGCAGAAAAAGAAAGAGAAAGAAAAAAAGAAAGAAGGAAGAAAAGAAAGAAAGAAAAAGAAAAAGAAAGAAAGAAAGAAAGAAAGAAAGAAAGAAAGAAAGAAAGAGAAAGAGAGAAAGAAAGAAAGAAAGAAAGAAAGAAAGAAAGAAAGAAAGAAAGAGAAAGAAAGAAAGAAAGAAAGAAAGAGAAAGAAAGAAAGAAAGAAAGAAAGAAAGAAAGAAAGAAAGAAGAAAGAAAGAAAGAAAGAAAGAAAGAAAGAAAGAAAGAAAGAAAGAAAAGAAAGAAGAAACCAAGCAAGCAAGCAAGCAAGCAAGCTCTGCCAACCAAGAATCCTACATATGGCAAATTTTTTTCTTTTATGAGTGAAGGAGAAATTAAGACATTCCAAGATAAACAAATTCTGGGGAAGTTCATTATCACTAGATTTGCCTCGCAAGAAATGCAATGGAAAAGAAAAAACAGACAATAATTTAGCCATATGAAGTAAAGATCTTAGTAGAGGTAAATATGTAGCCAATTATAAAAGATAGAATTATCATAACTATGGTTTGTAACTTTGTTGTTGTTTTCCATATAATGTAAGAGACCAATACATTTTTAAAATTTATTTATGAGAGAGACAGAGAGAGAGGGGGGCAGAGACAGAGGGAGAAGCAAGCTCCCTGCAGAACAAAAAGCCTGATACAGGACTAGATCCCAGGACCCCAGGATCAAGACCTGAGCTGAAGACAGATGTTTAACCAACTGAGCCACCCTAGCCCAAGACCAATACATTAAAACACACACACGCACACACACACACACACACACTTGTTAATCTAAAAGCTAGTATTATTATAACTTTGTTCTGTAATTCATCATTTTATTTCCTAAATTATTTAAAAGACTATGTATTTAAAATAATTATTAATTTATGCTTTGGGGCCGACAACAGTTAAAAATATAAATTTTGACATCTACAACTTAAAAAGATAAGAATGGATGTGTTAGGAACAGAGTTTCTTAACATTATTGAGGTTAAGCTGGTCTAAATTAGAGTATTATAACTTTAAGATGTTAAATATAATTCCCATGGTAACCGCAATAAAAATAGCCATGAAATATACAGAAGGAAATGTAAAATCTAAAATTTTCACTACAAAAAATCAAAGCGACATAAAAGAAGAGAGTAATTTAGGAAATGAGGAATAAAAAAGCTTTAAGACATATGGAAAATATAAGAAGTAAAAAGATAAGTTTCTCCTTATCAATAATTTGGGGAATATAAAAAATAGTGAAAGGGAATAAAAGGGAAAGGAGAAAATGTGAGTGGGTAATATCAGAGAGGGAGACAGAACATGAGAGACTCCTAACTCTGGGAAATAAACAAGGGGTGGTAGAAAGGGAGGTGGGCAGGGGGTGGGGGTGACTGGGTGACGGGCACTGAGGGGGCACTTGATGGGATGAGCACTGGGTATTATTCTATATGTTGGCAAATTGAACACCAATAAAAAATAAATTTAAAAAATAATGTTTTAAAAGTTAGTAAACTCTAATCAAAAGACACAGATTGGCAGAATGGATGAAAAAATGCTTTGTCTAGCTATATGTTGCCTACAAAAGGCTCACTTTAGATGCAAAGACACAAATACATTGGAAATAGGCTGCAAGTAAAAATATGGAGAAAAGATCCTTGTAAATATTAGCAAAAACATCAGGGATGGCTACACTAATCTCAGAAGAAAATTCACCTGAAAACAAAAGTTCACAAGCTACAAAGTAAGACATTATATTAATAGAAGTTTCAATACAGCAAGAAGTTTAAACCATTATAAACTTTTGCGTACCTAATAACAGACCATAACAATATTTGAATCGATCACTGACAACATTGAAGGATAGAGTGGATACAATCTACAAAAATAACTAGAAACTTCCATACCCCATTTGCAGTAAGACATAAGATAAGACACAGAGGACTTGAATGACACAGTAAACCAACTAGATCTAACAGACATATACAAAACATTCTACCCAATAACAACAGAATGCACATCTTCTCAAGTGCACATGGGAGATTATCCTGGATAGACTGTGTTTGGCCACAAATTAAGCATCAGTAGATTTAAAGATAGCAATTATACAAGTAGGGAGTCTGGGTGGCTCAGTGGTTGAGCGTCTGCCTTTAGCTCATGTCATGATCCTCAGGTCCTGGGATCACATAAGGCTTCCCACAGGAAGCCTGCTTCTCCCTCTGCTCACGTCTTTACCTGTCTCTGTGTGTCTTTCATGAATAAATAAAATCTAAAAAAAAACCATACACATATTTTCTGTGAGCATAACAAGAATGAAGTTAAAAATCAATAATAGAAGAAAAACAGAGAAATCTACAAATGGGTGGTAATTAAATAACATACTTAAAAAACAAGTGGACCAAAGAAAAAATCACGATATAAATCAGAAAATTCTTACAGGTGAATGAAAATACAACTTACCAAAACTTAGGAGATGCAGCAAAAGCACAACTAGCAATGGGAGGGTCTGTTTCACTTGATGATGCAAGTCACACACACACACACACACACACACACATGCACACACAATACACAAAAAAACTGTTGCTGCTGTATTGGAGTTAAATCCTTGTCCTTAAAAATCATCAAACATTGCTATTAGAAATATGTAAATCATTGCTTATCCTCATATGGTTTGCAATGTTAGAAAATGAAAATTTGACATTAGAGGAATATGTTACACCTTTGCATATGGTACAGTTGTTGGAAGTAATGATTTAGGTCCAAGTGTAATAGCACGGATAGATCTCTAGCCGATCTGTAGCCTACCATATAGAGGTAATTTAAGGGGTGCTGACATCAGCAAAGCAGAAGGGACCGAAAGGGATACTGGAAACCCCTCAGTGTATTGTATTCTGGAAATCACGAGGAAACAAAAAATCAAAGAAGACAGAGTGATCAAGTAGATGAGAACTGAGAACTGATTCTCCTATTTACAAACACGGTACTCATAGCCTGTTACAGTTTGATTTCCTTCCCGAGGTGAGTATGAAATCCTAATGACAGCACAACCAAGAAGAGGTACTCGTAGCCTGTTACAGTTTGATTTCCTTCCAGAGGTGAATGTGAAATCCTAATGGCAGCACAACCAAGAAGAGGAACTATTCAGAATGAGTAGTTAGGCACTCAGGAAGGAGTGGGTTGCATTGCTCTCTCTGTATCCACTGAGTGAGGAAATGGCATCTAGTGTTGAGTAGTGGCTTTTGACAAGACCAAGAACGGGTTATCCGCAGTAACTGAAGGGGGTTAGGAATATGTAAACAAAAAAAGTGATTATGTAGAATTTACTTCCCCAAATATATAAGAATATTTAAAAAGTTTAAATAGCAATAGCAAGGTCAGGATTGCCCACATTGTTGGATTTGCCATGTTGAAGGAGATGAGCTAGAAAGAAGAGGGATTATAGGAGGGTGTAGTACTTGCATCAAATAATAACTTTGTAATTATTAGCAGTGACCATGTCTGCATGTGATCTTTGAGATACAAGCATTTGATAGGTGTTAGAAGGGAATATTGGATGAAGGTCATAATGGCTTCTCAAATGACCAAGAATTATGATGAGAATAGGTTGCCTCAGTGGTTAAAATCTCCAAGAAATGAAAGAGATGGGTCAGGGGATTGTAGATAAAAGACAACAGAAGATAGACTTGGTATTATCATCTCCTATTCCTAGAGCTCATTTGGGTAGCTTAGATAAATTATGGGTAAAGAAAGAGAAATAGTAGGGCAGGGAGCGTATTTACCCCATTTCTAATGCTGTGAGGCTCAACCGAGCAAGAAATACTGAGTAAAAAAGGAAAACATGTACCTACCTCTTAACCTATCCATGTTTTGTACACTTGTCTTTATAAAATAAACTCCTTTCCATTCGTAAAATTGTATTTAGGAGATTGTCCCTAAATATCTGATGTTTTGACACATGTACATACAGAATATACACCCTTCACACATAAAATACATATGTGTGTTTGAACACATAAGTTTTAAGAATCATTAATTAATGTATGTATTTACTATGCTTCAAGCACTAGATCAGTAGCTAAGGAGAGTAAAAATTAATAATAAATTTAAATCTTAAGATAACAAGTTATTGGAACAGTTGTTATCTCAAGATTCATAAGCAATATAAATAAATAAATAAATAAATAAATAAATAAATAAATAAATAAATAAGAATCCTGACGCTGAATAATCACAGGCTAGTTAGAGGAACACACATATAAACAAGTAAGTGATGGACATGGAGTTATCTGAAACATTCTGTAAGGCTAAGGGTAATATTATTGTGCTATTAGGCCAAGATAAGGCAGTTAGTAGAGGAGTGAAAATTCAATTTAGATGGAGAAGAGTGAACGATATATAAGAAATGAGAAATTATGAAATTACAAAAATATAGGGCAGTGATACTAGCCATGTTTGTGTTCATAACAAGGAAGATAAAAGCAAGGAAGGATATAGTTTTAGGTAAATCAAGAAAATAGATAATTTTCAGAAACCTCCATGTCCTCTTTAAAGATTTTATTTATTTATTTGTTTGTTTGTTTGTTTGTTTGTTTGTTTGTTTGACAGAGAGGAGGGGAGAGAGGAGGAGAAGAGAGTTGAGGAGAGGAGAGGAGAGACAAGCAGACTCCCCTCTGTGCACAGAGCGGGAGTTGGGGCTCAATTCCAAGGTCCTGAAATCATGACCTGAGCTGAAATCAAGAGTCAGAGGCTGATTATACTGAGACACCCAGGTGCCTCTCAACCAAAGTCCTCTTTAAATAATAATCAGTGTAATACCTAGAATTTTGCAAAGTAATTAATATTTTGAAGACTCTGGTGACTATAAATTACATCTAACAGCTCTCGTAACTAGTAAGTGATGAGACTGGATGTTATTCTATAGGACAAGCTAAATCTCTCAATACATATCCTTGTACAGGATAATTTAATATATGCCGAATATAACGATATATCTGCAAAATAATCTAGACTCTGAATATTGGATCCCACTCAGGCATCATAGCAGGACATGACAAAAATGCATGAGTGCATGCATGAAGATCATGTTTAAAGTCAAATATGATGCAGAAACTAGAGCCAATAAGTAAGATCCTGAGAGTATATACAAATAAATATATATTCATGTATGGATATGCATACTTACATATGAATTATAAATATATGTGTATACTTCGTGCTAAGTCATTATTTTAATAAGCCATGAAAAAATGATGGTAATGAAATCACTTTATATGAACATTATATTTTAATAATTGCATATTTTAAAGCTATTTCATGCAAAATATGCATTCCCAGTAAACCAACCAAAATTTAATTGCTGTTTTTTATTATGTTACACTTAGCCAAATTTCACTAACAATAGTAATGTCAATCAACATGTAATTATGGGCTACACAGCACACAGAGGCATGAAATATAATTTCTAGAGTTAAAAATTCAAGGAAGTTTGGCAAAATTGTAAAGCTATGTCCAATCCTCTTGTATTCCCATAAAATTAGTAGACATTAAGAATTTAATTTTTATTGTTCCCTTTGGTGGTTCATTGCAGATGTGAGCAAGTTATGAACTTCAGAAAAAGTAGTGTGTGCAGCAGGATCTTAATTAATTCACTGCATAAATTTTTCTCACTGTGCTCATTTCTTTGCCTACTACCAGCTTTATAAAAGATCCAGGCATTTCACATATTCCATTTGTTCTTAGGAACATTAACTTCTTTTAATCTATAACAGTCTCACTATTAAAAAATTATATTACATGTTTACATATTATGAGTATAAAATATATATATATTGTGTTAACTCTTTGAAGACATTAGGCCATTTTTTCTGTGACCTTGTCCACATTTTGGAATTGTTTGTTTTCAGAAAAATGATTAGATTCAAGTTAAACATCTCTGGAGAGTTCCTGCATAGGTGAGATATTGTGTTCTACATATTACATCACCATTAGGCTCAGGACACACATAATGTCACTACTCCCACCATTAGTGTTGCTAGGATTTATCACTTAGTTAAGGTATTAACTGCCAAATCATTCCCTTCTAAACACAGTCTTACCCTATGCTAGTAATTTAAGCAGTGATATTTTGACATCTTACAAATTTCCTATATTTCAGTAATCTTTTATTTAATGGGTTTAACATTCTTGATTCCGTAATAATATGTAAATTACACACTGGCAATCTTCTTTCTTTTTTCATGCTGGCAATCTTCTAATTTCATTTCTTTTATATGTATTAGCTGATATCCTCCTGTTAAGAAGAGTTTTCCTTATTAACCAGAGATGAGCTATAATTCCAACTAAAAATAACGAATCAATGCTAAATTGTTGTTCTTTAGGTTAAATTCACTTAAATTTATCAATGGCATCTTTACATAACTGAGATAAAGTTCTCACTGTTGGAGTAAGAAAGTGACAGAAAGTTTCTTGAAATTCTCTTGCCAAAGTATATTTCACATTGTGCAGTTCACAAAGTTTTAATGGTAATTCCTCCTATGGTGACCATATGAGAAATCACAGTCTTATCAATTGATCCCAGGTAACCTCCACAAAATCTTTCTTAGCAGAAGGATTGGAAAAGCCTTTTAATCAACTGGAATTGGGGCCTGATGATAAAGTAATTATCCGTTACTCATAAAAGTATAAGAAATGCAACCTTAGGATCAGAAGGGTATAGATGTGATCCCCAATGTGTTACTACTTATGTGATTCTGAATGAATCATACAAAAGTATTCTCAGAATAATTTCATATTTGTATAAAATAATGAGGAAATTGCTTACCTTATAGGAATGCTGGTAAGAACATAACATATATGCAAGAGATTCTTTCTTATTGGGAATGTAAGGGAAAGCCATTTGGAAAATGGTTTGGTGGTATCTACTAAAGCTGAAAGCATGTGTACCCTATAACATTGCAATTAAACTCTTAGGTATAGCATTATCACAATGCATATATATTTATAATAATACATGTATAAGGAGATTGATAATACACTCTTATACAAATTTTATTTTTTAAAGGTTATTTTATTTATTCATGAGAGATGCAGAGAGAGAGGTAGAGACACAGGCAGAGGGAGAAGCAGGCTCCTCACAGGGAGCCTGATGTGGGACTCGATCCCGGATCCCAGGATCAGGCCCTGAGAGGAAGGCAGACGCTCAACCGCTGAGCCACCCAGGCATCCTATATACAAATTTTAAAAGTAGTAAAGATTTATCTGTGTACTAGGTTTCCATTTGGGAGGCAGTGACAAAAAGATACAAGGGACACTCTGAATTAGTTATATTTCAGGTTACCCTGCTTTTTCAGTGATAGCTTTTTAAAACAAATCATAGACTTTATTTTTTTAAAAATTAATTGAGCTTTACAAACATTGTACCTCTTCCCACCTTCTTGTAATGAGGCTGTGGGAATGACAGAAAATCCCTTTGGCCAAAGCCGCATCACTTTGCAGAGACACAATTGGTTTCATTTTCCTTTACTTTTCATTTAAAAGACTTGTAATTTATCCATATACTGTATTTCAGTAAAATTGTCTATGGATAAATCTTGTGAACAATGTTAAAGTATAGAACACTCACTTTGAAACTTAGAAATGACATTTCAAAGTCCCAAAGGAATTACATAGAGACCAGTCTCTCTATTATCCATGAGAAATGAGATATCTGGCCTGAAACAGATTGGTTTTGAAATTCTTTGTGATGCTGCGTTGTCAAATTTTACTAGTACATTGTGTTTTCAGGTTTTAAAGCTTTTAAAGCACAATTGCCACCACACTATTTTATAGTTAAAATTCAAAGTTTATATAAAAAAGATCTGTACTATTTAAGATGAAATCTGTAAAATTATTTGTAAATATGATTAATATAGACTAATTTAAATAATTGATTGATTTAGTTTAGTTAGTTTAATTTAATTAACTAATTAAATAATAATTACTTTTCTTAAAAGTGCATTTGTATATGTTTAATAACTGATTTCCTCCAATTAGATACATATATATGATGAAAATATATTGCATTGAAAATTTGGATTTTAATAAACTTAAATTATAGTTTTCACAGTTTGTATATAATGTACATATATATATCATCATTATTCTTAGAATCAAATCTTTTGATATTTTTATTCCAATTAGAATAGGTCTGCATAATATTAACATAAATTGGTTTAAAAATGACATTTTCTTGAGGTGCTTGGGTGTCACAGTCCATTAGGTGTCCAGCTCAGGGCTCTGATCTCAGGGTCAAGAGATTAAGCACCCAGTCCCGGTCCCTGCTCAGCAAGGAGTCTGCTTAAGTCTCTCTCTTCCTCTTCCTTTGCCCTGCCCCCCCAATCCTTTCTTTAAAAAACAATTTTTTAATGACATTTTTCTTATTTTTGATGATATAAACACTACTGTTTTTCTCATTGAATTGATTTATCATTGAACTGAATTAATTTTTAAAAAAGATTTATAAGTGCTGTTAGGTTTTTGGGAACATGTTTATTTAATTTAGTTGTTTAAGTCATTAATGTTGATTGAAGTGAAGATAAGGAAAAATATAGAAGTTTTTAAACATGCCCTTTCATCATATCTATTAGCAAATGATTATGGGTACACAGCTTTATGACATAAATATAGAATATTGTCTACATCATAAAATTTAAAAATCCCTCATTGCAACACAGAAAACACATATTTGTATTTATGCATTATTTAGGACAACAAGAAAGTTAATTGGAGCAGACTTACATTAAATAACAACATGAAAAATAAGATCTCTCAGAATTAAATATTTTGTTTTACAAGGCACTAGCCATTTTAATTACAAATATTTGATATTGACCTAATTTTACACTAATCCCCGTGACATTTAACTTCTGAGTTGGCAATGCACATTATTTTATGCTGTTTAAATGTCATATAATCTTATTTTAACTATACATAAAAACCGATCCCTCTTGGCAATGAAAAGTAGAGTATCAGTGAGAAAAATGTTCTTAATGCCTTCAGAATTTCTGCTTTACCATGTTTACCAATCACAGATGCTCAATTTGAAATATTTATCAATGTGAAAATCATACATTATAAATGATTTCTAAGAGAGACTAGATACAATGTAAGTAGTGAAGTATTTAATGGTAACAAAGGTTAAATACTAAAAAACTATCTTTCAAATGAAGATAATAAGAATATGTTACCAAATTTAGCTGAAATATTATATGGGGACAATTCTGGTAGATATTTTATAATTCATGTTTATTCTAGAATTATTTGTAAATATAATTGAAGGGATTTACTTCACTATAATATTTGAAATTGGCATGATAAAAATAGTCTATTAAACTCTGGACTTGATTACTCTATACACTATATTAATCAATTATTTCTAAAAGTGGTGACACTATATATTATTCACTATATGTTTAACTGCCACTTTTCATAACTATACAATAATTGTCAGTTACATTTTCTAAGGTAGGTGTTTCTAAGATCTACTAAGTTCCTGCAAAGTATCCCATTATGGTTCCTTTGCTTTTTCTTTCCCTCAGACCACACTTTCTAGCAAAATCATCTATAAGTAAGCATATCATTTTACCTCTAACTTCAGAGTATATCCATAATAGTCTATGTCTGTCTTTTGTTTCCATATTAGACACATTTATCAAGTTTGTAAGAATATTTCACCTGGACTATTATAATAGAGTCTTGTTGGATCTTCCTTCTCTTATTTTTCATGTTTTAAATCATTTCTTCCACAGCATTTGGAATAAACTTGCTAAAATATAAATCATTCTACCTACCAGTACAATTAAACCCTTCCAGTAACTTAGGTATTTTTCTTTTTAAAATGTCTTTACTATAATTATTATAGTCTTTATTTACATTAAGTATAGGAAGCAATTCCCCCCACATCATAAAGCGGGACTCAATCTGAAAATGCCCAGTGTTGTTTTCCAGCTTTTCTTGCCATTAAGAGTTTGGGTCATGATGTAGGTAGTCTCGGCCAATCAGGCACTATGGCCCATGTGTTAAGTTGGGAGCTACTGGAAAGCTACATCACTGTCTACATTAGAATACAAACCTCGTTAGAAAAAGGACCTAACCTGGCTTGTTTACTGGTTAACCCCACCATCTTGACCAATTTCTACCCAGTGACAAGACTATAAAAAATTGACAGAATGTATGCATGAATAATGATAAATATACTCTCTTCAGATAAAACCCTAATTAGAATGGCATATGTCTTTTAAACTATAGTAATATATCACAGCCCACCTGATTATTTTCAGGTTTTTAAAGTATGCTTCTTAAATAAATGTAATGGGAAATTATTTTGAAAATGTAAAAATCTGTTTATTAAAACTAAAGTGTATGAACAGTTCTCCCAGGATCTTATTTAATTTTTAAATTTATCCTGTAGCAATAAATTTATCCTGTAGCAGTATCATTAACATTTATCCTGTAGCAATATTATTTAAAAAGGCAGAGTTTGAAAGAAATAGAGAAGGTAAGTATAAAAACAGTGTGACACACCAATAATTTTTTAAAATAATAACGCAAGGCCGATTAAACAACCTATAATATGATGTGCTTTATTCATTTTTGTTAATAGTGAAGTGTGTTTTCATTTATTCTTTCATTTATTTTCATTGAGGTATAATTGACATATTACATTTGTTTCAGATGAACAACGCAATGATTCAATATTTGTATATATTGGAAAATAATCAACACAAAAAGCTAGTTAACAGCTGTCACTATACATAGTCATAAAAGCTTTTTTTCTTCTGATGGGGACTTTTAAAATCTACTCCTTTAGCACCTTTCAAATATGCAATATTGTATTACTACCTATACCCACCATACTGTACATTACATCCCATGACTTAATTGTTTTATAACTGTAAGTTTGTACAATTGATGTGAAAAACTCCCTTTTCTGAAGACTTGGGGCAAGAATTTAGAAAAATACTAAGCAAGACAAGAGAAATTTTGTTGCAATTATAATTTCATATATAATTTTTAAACAAAATTTAAGGGATAATTTAAAAAATCTTTTTGTTGCTTTATCTTTTTGATTTCAATATTCCCGGACTTTCCTAAATTTCATACGCCAGTGAGAAAAAAATTTTCATTATAGGTTTACTAAAATCCATCACCTTCTCTTTCTCTTTCTTTCTTTAGTTGTTCTTTTCTTTCTCATCTCATTCTTCTCATTCCTCTTCATCTTCTTATGCCTCATCTATTTCATATTCCTATTCCTATTCCTGCTTCTCCTCCTCCTCCATTTTTTCTTTCTATACCAATTTATAGTTTTAACAAAAAGCAAAGCAAAACAAAACAGACTTAAAGATTAGCTACCTTATCAATGTGATTATCTCATATTTTAATAATAATTTGTCTACTAAGGAATTTAAGAGGTGTGAGTAAAGGTTGATAATACATTAATAATTATGTTTTTGTAAGATCTATAATCACTGAAATTTCATAAGTAATAAAGGAACAAAATTAGAGAATCAAACAAAAATAGCATTATACAAAATAGAAGCAGCACAAAGTTATTTCATCTCAAAAATGAAAATTCATATACAAAAATTAATAATATAATTGATATACAAAAACAATCATCCTAAGATTATTCTTCTATTTGTCCAAATGTTATTTGAAAATTCTCATTTCATATAATTAAGTTAAAATTAGCTTTAATAGAAGTATTTTTATATGTGATGAATCATACATATGATAAAGTTACTGCCATTATAATTGTTGAGAAAACTAAATCAAAACAATACTCTATAATTCTTTGAATCAAATATCCCTTTTAAATTTGTTGAAACTTTGGGTTGTGTTTAGAAACCAAAATGTATTATAAGTGATTTTATTTATTTCTTTTGTCAGTTATATTTCAATACTGTAAAAAATAATCTATCTTGAATAAATTGCTTGTGTCTTATTTACTTTGATCTCTGTACCAATCATGTTGCTTTTGGTGTTGATTGTTTACCAACCACAATTTATTAAAATGCAGCCAATTAATTAGTTCATGTAAAATTATTTAGAAACCATATTAATTTACTCAATAAGATAATATGAACTTACTATGCTGTGTTATATACTTATATTACTTATAATAATTACTTATAGTAATCTTATATTACTTATAGTAATCTTATAATAATTACTTATAGTACTTATAGTAATCTTACTATACTAGTACTTACTAGTACTATAATACTTATAGTACTTATAGTAATCTTATAATAATTACTTATAGTAATCTTATATTACTGTGTTTAATTTGATTGAAGGACATTTAATGTACATTAATTGGCTTCTTTTCTGCTATAACAATACAATGGCTCAACAATGAGCCCTGAATATCTGAGTTCAATCTTCTATCACATGAGAAGGCCTTCTATGAACATAGACAAAAATAAGAAGATAAATATTAATATAATTAGAAAAAAAGTTATCCTATTGCCAAAAAGCTCATAAATTGTCAAAGGATAATATAAATAGTAAAAAAAAAAAAAAGAAAGGCTAAAACATGGAAAAAAACAACAGGCCTTTCATTACAATGTACATGATAAACAAAGAGAAATCTTACAACTTAACTACAAATTAATTATAAACCCTTAGAAATAGAAAATGAGAAAAGGGCATAAAAATACAAATTACAAAATTACAAAATTCTATAAAACTCAGAAAAAAATATTTAACCTCACTATCACAAAAAATTATCTGTGCTTCTTTAGCCTAAAGTTTTTAAAGCATACAGATTTAAGGCAAAAAGGAGGATTAGAACTGTCAGACATTGTAATGAACCTGAAAACTGATACAATGTCTCTAGGAAACAATTTTTAAACATGCAACAAATAGCTATATTAGTTAGTTTAAGCAGCTCTAAAAAGAGATCTAAAATACTCCTGCACAGACAACTAAAAAGAGATATGAAATACTGTGGTTCGGACAATAAGAAATACATATTTCTCATATAACAGTCTGGAGATATGTAATCTTAGGGTAGGTAGTCATTTTTAATGATAAGATAACATTTTTAAATGATAAGATCATTCAGTGACCCAAATTAGTTCCATTGTATTTTTCTGCCATCATGACCAAGAATTGTGTTGTTATCTGCATGAACAAATCCAATTCCTCACCACACATGTGCAACAGGAAAGGAAATGTAATTACATGTCTAATATGTTAAGGTCAAGGCCCAGTAAAGGTAATCATAGTTGCCACTTATGTCCTATTGTTGCAGTCTTAGACACATAACCCATAGCTATGTGAAACTAACATGGCCAAGGAGTTCTCTAGCTAGCTAATCAGGATGACTTTATTATTAGTGATAATTTGTTTTCCATGAGTTCTATGTAAAAGTTACCACACCCAAAAGACTTTTCCAGTCATAACTCTTAAACTTATAGAATATCCTCTATATTTAATATTATCTACAGTCTGCTCAGCTATCACCCTCATCATCAATTCAATAGTAATAATTTCACGCCATCTGAAAACTCTTATTTTGATCTATGCAGCTGGGCTGGCAACCATTGTTTGCATAAATAAAAACAGTGCGATTCACTTCAAAAAAGACTGAGCAACAGAGCTCCTGGTTTTGGTTGTAGACAAAGCTCCAGCTTTTAGCAATAAATAATCTTTTTTTTTTTCCTGATACTGAATCCTCAAATTTTGTACTTTCACAAAAGTTTTATTTCAGGTTGCAGGCAAAATGTTGCTTTTATAGGAGAACTCTATTTCCTTCCAATTATGCTTGCAAACTGGCATCTGCCTATTTTGTCTAGAGTTATAGTCTCCCTAGGCTTGAAATCTGGTTTCCAGGTTATTACAGGTGAAATTTGCATGAAACTTTCACAATGACATAACAAATATCATAAGTCTTCATGTCCTGTTTCCTTTTGTCCAATGACCAAGCAGCAAGTCATTGATGTATATTTTCAAGTATGTTCAGGTGACACTCTCATTTCTTTATATGTCCAATATTTTATGTGTAATATCTAGGTGAAAAATTAAATTGCTATAGCCAAGATACTACAAAATATAAATATCTATTGTTTTTTCATTATTTGCTTCATTTCTTTCATGAATTTTAGTAAACAGATAAGTATCTTAATACTATTTATTTATTTATTTTAATACTATTTATTTAAACAATATTTTATGTGTTAAAGTTAAGCTACTATAGCCAAGATACTACAGAATAGAGTTTTTAAAAATTTTATTTTATTAAAACATGGCTTATTTGTGCGGGAGGTCTTTATTGGTAATTGAATACGCAGATTCACACTGAGATGACAAAGTAACAAGAACAAATCCAAGCAGTCCTGATAACTGAGTCACACCATGACCCATGCATGCCATGGAGAGCCATCAGAAATACATCAGAATTGGCATTAGTGTAAAATAAATATTTGTCGATGTTTAAGCATTTGCTTGTGCCATCCCATATTCTTGCATATTCTAAACATGAATTAGTATAGGAAGTGGGGTACAAAATATACAACTTTGGTTTAATGGGCAAATTGTAGACCATAAGGGTCATGATAATACAGTTTGAAAATGTTAGAGATTGATGTTATAGCTGAGCTGTCACATATAAATATTTGGAAGGCATGTAATTTGTAGCTTCAGGGAAAGGAATTGGAAACAAGAAATGTAGTAGTGTATCCTGCTGTCCACCCTGCTTCTTAGCAGGGAAATTCTGTAAGTGGCCTTCTGCCCAGATTCTTGGCCTCTCAACTTAGGCTAAGAATTGGCAAATGTCCTGAGACAAAATTACAACAGAATGCCAACTACTTATCTGAAACTCTCCCCTCAAGGGGATATTGGCCCTAAAAATTATATTTTCCTATATTTGCATGTGTTTGTGTGTATTGTGTGTGTGCCCCCACTTTCTTATTCATTGCTGAGACAGTACAATACAAAAGATTCATCCATCTTAGGAGAACTAGAAGCCTCAAAGGTAAAATATATTATAATGCGGTAATCAATCAAATAAGTAACTAATGTAAGTTGAGACTTTAAAAAAATTTTTCCTGTTCTGTTCTAAAAGTAATCTATGAGCTTACCAAAACCACTTAGAGCCCACCAGTAAGTAATTTTTATTAACACTATCTTAAATTTATTCCCTAAAGTAGGAGCCAAGCTCCATGACATTGTACTGAGTCCATATTTTTAGCAGAATGTGCCTGAAATATCTACCTGTGTCCCAATCCTACTTTGGTTATGAGAATGGATGCAAACAATTGAAATTTATTTTTTTTTAATTTATTTATTTATGATAGTCGGGGGGGGGGGTGAAATTTATTATTAATAGAAGTAGTGGTAGTAGTTATATCTAGTGAAAACGATTTTGTTAAGTCCCTTAACTCAGAATAATACACAAAAAGTTCAAAGTTAACATAAAAGTATCAAATGATAATTTCATATCAATAAGGATAAATGTGATACCTTTGGTTTGGTATTTGTGGATAGTAATAAGAAAGGTGATTGCATATATTTTGCTATGGTTTATAATGCATATGTAAGTGTGGAGGAGTGTGGTGGGTAAATGGGTGAATAAAAATGACCAGAAAATATTAATACATTTTACAAAAACATTAAGGTCAAATCAATAGAACAATCATCACAATTACCAATTTAAAAAAATCTGTATATGTGTGCTAAAATAATAAATTTCCCACATATCCCATAGCATAAGATCAACTGCATGGATTCAATCCCTCATCTTCATGCAAATGAATATCTAGATACTATTTTAATTATAATGAGATTCTGATTAGGAAAAAAAAGAAACAACCAATAAGACAGAAATGCATAGCCCATATATCATAATGACAGAATAATGAGTTCAGCAATGTTGGTCATGTGAAAGTTAATGTGTATATCACTTCTAAAAAATACATTAAGTTTCAAGCATTGAATACGTGTGAAAGTCATGAACTTGAACAGCTACTGAACTAACAATTGAAATTAAAACTTGCTCAGTGTTGGAAAACTTTGCAGTGAAAATTGGTTCCTTGACCTCACATGAATTAATTGGTTAGCCCCCAGATCATGTATGAAAGGGTGTCATGAAATGACAGTTATCTTTTCATAAGATTGCTTGATTTAAGAAAATTGGATAAAATTATTACCACTCTAGAAATAGGATAATGTGAAAAATGATTGTGATATTTTATATGTGTTCTAGTTCTATACTGGAGTACTATGCTACTATGTACTGATATGGAGGTATATTCAGGGTGTCTTAAATACAAACATTGCTTAGGTTATCTTTTCAGACCCTGATACTTACATTTAAAAAAAGAGAGAAAAATCAAATCACTAAAAACATTGTGTGTCTGTATATACATATATATATGTATATACACACATATAATAAAGAATAAGTATAAATTATTTTAAATATAGATCACAATATACATTTTCAATACATGCAACCTTTCCTTATCCTCTTGCCATACAATTTTTTTCCTAATGACTATGCTCTTTTTACAATATATCGCTATCAGTTGCCGTGTTCTTGATTCCAACTTTCTCCATCCATTTTTTTTTCAACTTTACATTCAGCAAAATGATTTAAATGATTAATTCATTTGTTGTTTCCCAACGTAATAGTGTTATATATCTCTATCCTGTTACCCACAAAATACAACCAACTGGAAAGTTGCATAATACTTGTAAGAGAAGTTAAAATTAGTTGTTTTTGTCTTTGTTGAGGAACCAATTATTCATTTAATGTCTGCTTAAGTCAAACAAAACAAGAGAAACATGGAGTAACATATTATTGTTTCTTTGTAACAATGTTATGAACAATATTAACCTACCATCTACCATATAGTTTCAAATATATATATGTGTATATATACATATGAATTATGCAGATTTCAGATATCATAATCCAAAAATTTCTCTTTAGAAATGAACTTGCCAAAGCTTATCCATTTTTGATACCTTCATGAAGTGCGTTTCTTCTACTAAAATACCTTATGTAGTATACCTTATAAATAATTATATTTTTCAATGTTTCAGTATGTGAACAGAGTAGTGATCCAGCAACATTAGATGTGTCAGAACAATTTAAGTCTTAGACATTTCCTTCTAAGACATAGGCTATTTTCTTTTTAACCCCTAGAAAATAGCATCAGGGACTACGGGAATTTTTTGTAGCTTTATATTTTATGAAAAAAGAATGTGTGCCAGTTTAAATGGAATACCAATTTAGAATGCCTTGTAGAACTATCTTTTTCTTTTTCTTTTTTTTTTTTTTTACAACTATCTTTTTCAACTAAGAGTCTAACTTACAGTTTTTCCTTTATACCAAAAAGCTCTGCAATTGCCACATTAAATCTCAGGGATAGTTCTGAAACAATATTTCAATTTTCTTCACTACCAGAAAATATAATTTTGCATATGACAACATCTATGCAAAATTAATTCTTGAAAATGCATCATTTTGATTTGTTATACTGTGGTCCTCATGTGTTGTTTTATTTTTCACAGAGTAAAATTAATATTTTAAATTTCAATTCTCTTAATCTGTGAGTGTAGTTGCCTATAGGATCTCAGCTGAAGTAAAATAGAATGCAAGAAAAATTAAAGAGAAAAGATAGTGTTATAGGGACCAAATCTTTTTAAGATAGAAGAGTTAAGAAGAGAATTCTAAGAAATTCTGTTTATCATTGGTTAAAAACAAAGATGATCTAGCTTTAAAAAAAGTAAAATTCAAGTTGCAAAGAAGAGTTATTGTCCAATGCTCCAATTTGCTTGTCAAATTTCATGGGAAACTTCCTCAAGTTGTGAATAACTTTGCCATCCTATTTACCTATTGTGACCAAACTACTGTAGTCATCCTACATATTGACTTTAAAAAAAAAAATTATCAGAAAAAAATGAGATCAGTGGGAATGACTTAGAACATGGATTAATTATGTAACAAAAAAAGGTCGATTTATAAGTATATGATGTGGAACTCTTGTTTCAGCAAATTAAATCTACATTTATAATAGCTGCTTAATTGCAACTGTGATCGGACAAACTTTTTGGAATACATGAATGTCATTTAATATTGTTTTCAAATATATACTTCTGTCAACACTATTGGGTCTATTATACCAGAGTGTATAATATATGCAGTATTAGTCCCTTATATTAAAACTTTGGATGGAAATATCTTAACCGATTTAATAAAAGCAAAAATAATATTTGAGGGTAGGAGAGATGGCTGAGATTTTAGACAAAGTAAGAAAACTTTCTTTTATGTTTTGGCACACACTGTCTTTTGATTATCAGTTCACTAATCCATATTTTCTTATGAGCTCTGTGGGAAAAATTTTGTCCAATGTGACACTATTTTGTGCATATTTTTAATATACTTACTTACAAAATAGAATACTTTTTAAAATATAAAAACAGAAAAAAACACATATATCTTGAATGTATAAATAACCTATTATAATTCACCAATTATAAAATACTGTACTATTAAAAATAGAGAAACAGTCAACTTTTTAGGCAACTGCCTATCTTCCAAAGTGGCTACACTATTTTGTATTCGCACCACCAATGAGGACTTTTGGTGCTTCATATCTTCACTAGCAGTTGGTATTTGTCAGTTTTGAATTTTTTTGTTTGTTTGTTGACTGTTATATGTATATATGCATTTATGTATGTATGTATGTATGTATGTATATTTTAGCCTTTTTCATAGGTGTGTGCACTAATATAATATATCATTATTTTAATTTTTAATTCCCTGATGACAAATAGTGTTGAACACATTATGGGCCTACTTGCTATCTATTTAGAGTGAGGAGTTTATTCAGATATCGTGCCCATTTTTAAATTTGTTGTAAATGTTCATATGAGTTATAAAATTTCTTTGTATAATTTGGAAAATATGTGTTATACAAATATATTCTCTCAGCTTTAGGTTTCTGTTTTTATTCACTTGGTAGTGTCTTTCAGGGAGCAGTGGTTTTTAATTTTAATAAAGTTCAATTCAATTCTTTCTCTTATATATTATACTTTTGGTGTTATACTTAAAAGCTCATCACCAAATTCAAAGCCAAAGATATTTTATTTTCTGTTTTTTTTTTTTTTTTTTTTTTTTTAGAAATTTTAGGATTTTCAGTTTTATATTTAGATATGGTATCTTTTCTAATTAATTTTGTGAGAGTTTTAAGGTTTGGATCTGGGTTAATTTCTTGCATGTGGGCATTCAATTGTTTGATTATTATTTATTAATAGATGCTGTTTTCTTTATTGGAATACTTCTACATTCTTCTCAATCTTCTTTCTTTTTTCCAGATTTTATTGATTTATTTATTTGAGAGAGGGAGACAGTGTATCTGTGTGTGCAAGCAGGGGGAGTAACAGAGGGAGAAAGAGAGAATCTCGAACGGACTCCATGCCGAGTGCAGAGCCCAACACGAGGCTCTACCTCACAACCCTGAGATCATGACCTGAGCCAAAGTCAAGAGTTGGACACTTAACCGCTACCCAGGTGTCCCTGTTCTCAATTTTCAATTGACTACATTTGAGTGGGCATCTTTGTAATTGAACTAATTGTCTTCACTTCATATCTTCAAATTTCAACATTTCTATGAACTCTATAATATTTACATCATTTTTCAATAAGGAAAACAAAACACAGGTCGATCCAACTCTCTAAATATGTGTATGCACTATTTTAGAATAAAATTCTGATAACTGATAGAAGTACTAGTAAATTCCTTATTAATAATTTATAAATCTCAATTATAACTCAGGAGTAAATTTGTTTCATAAATAAATAATGGAATAAGAGCAAGAATGCAATTTTTAGTTTTTTCTAATTGTTTGAAATATATTTCATTTATATCAGTATTTTATCTATATAAAAAGGAACAAAGTATAAATAAATGTATAAGAATACTTGTGTAGATCACCTATAACATTCAAACACTAAGTATTTTGCATATTTTTACATTTTTTACTTCATTTATTCTTTCTTTTTACCTCTTTGTAGTGAGATAAACTGCAATCTTCATTTAATAAAAGAAATCAGTAAAGTTAGGACTCCTGGGTGGCACAGTGGTTGAACATCTACCTTTGGCTCAGGTTGTGATCCCGGGGTCCTGTGACCAAGTCCCGCATCAGGATCCCTGCTTCTCCCTCTGTCTCTGCCTCTGCATCTCTCTGCATCAGTCATGAATAAATAAATAAAATCTAAAAAAAAAAAAAAGAAAGAAAGAAAGAAAAAAAAACAGTGAGGCAAAGACATTAAGTAACTTTTCTAATTTCTAATAACATCTAATAAGTGTTTATTTTCATTGTGGCTTCAAAATTCATTTTATGACTTATTTTTCTGTTCTGTCCTTTAAAGATTAGTGTAAAATAATATAAACTACATTTTTAATATCCTAACACATCTGCTTTCTAACACTCATCAATTATTCAAAGTTTAGTATCAAATATATAGATACTAATTTTAATGAATTGAATTCATGTTTCAAAGAATTGTTTTAAATGATATATTTGGCTAAACTTAAAATAATTTTTTTTCTTATGTTAAATTTATCCTTTGGTTACAAAATGCACAAGTATGAAACAGGTGAACCCTGACACTTCCTTTTTTTTTTCACCTCATGTGTTCATTATGAGATTTCTTTTGAGCTTTTACACAACTATTCTACTTGGTGAGTGTTACTAAAATTAACCACTATAATCAGTACTTAAGTCTACTTAACTGTAACCCTACTGAATGTATTCTTTCTTATAGAACTTCAGGAGATTGTATTTTTTTTCTCAAAATTCTTCTTCATTCATATCGCTTTTCTTTTTTTCCCCCCTTCATATCACTTTTTGTTATCAGTTTGGTCCTTTGATTTGCTTTGCCACTGGAAGTGATAATGACTAATATTTTATCTGATCAGACAATTTCAATATGCTCGCATGATTTTACTTGTCCTCTTGCATGTTTCCTAACTTCTGTATGAAGGGCATATATCAGGGAACTGATTTTCCATCTGGGTCTTTTAATGAATTATAAATGAAATAGTAAACATAGTTAACCCACAGATGCATGAGCAAGAAATAAATGTGTGTCATTGACAGCTACTGAAATTTTCTGATTATTTATTATGCGAAATGTACACAAATATCTGACTAAATCAAATACAATGAATTATATACCTTTCTATGACTAATAGATGAAGTGAAGCTATCTGTGTCAGCAATTCTATTTAAATTAGTGTAGGGGTACCTGGTTGGTTCAGTCAAGAGCATGTGACTCTTGATCTCTGGGTTGTGAGTTCAAGCCCCACGTTGGGTGTAGAGATTACCTAAAAATATAAGCTTTAAAAATATACATATATTGGTGTATTAGCCAAGATTTTCCAGAGAAACAAAACCAATAGGATATGTATATATATAAAGGTAGACTTATTTTAAGAAATTGCTCATGAGATTATTGAGTTTGGCAGATACAAAATCTGCTGGAGACCCAAGGAAGAACCAATAATGAAATTCGAGGCTAAAGGTCACTGGCTAACAGAATTCCTTCTTGTTCAGGGGAAACTAGTTTTTGATCTTGAAAGGCTTCAACTTTTGTTGATTTGTATGAGACCCACCCACATTTTGGAGGGCACTCTGTTTTACTGAAAGTCCACCAATTTAGTGTTAATCTCTTAAAAAAAAAAAAAAAAACTTATAGAAACTTTCAGAATAATGTCTGACCAAACATCTGGGCACAGTGGACCAGCCAACTTTACAAATAAAATTATCATATTGGCAAAGCTGAATCATGTTCTTACGTAAAGATATAAATGCAAACTTTAATATTTTATACTTATCTTCATATTGAGGGCCAGTCTTCAAATCTATTAAAACAAAAGGAAGGAAGAAAAATATAATAATTGTTTGGCCAAATGTTGATAGCAGCTCAGTTTTGTATGATTTTATAGTTTTGACTGAGTGTTTACAGGATCATTACTTGTCAATACAGAAAATCAAGAGATTTGTTAGGTAGGTATCTGGATACTTTGTTTTTCTTGAAAACTCAGATCTGTTGCCTCACGGCAGCAACTGACTCTCTGCTTTAGATTGTCATTTCCTGTTTCATTTGCCACATTCCCCACTCCTCCTTGTTAATGCTGAAGCCAGTATCAGTTGCCTTTATTACCTTACTTGTAGTTTTTTTATACTATGATTTAGGTTAAATGATTATTTCATGGCGGCATTTCAGCACCTTGCATTATTTGAGAAACATAAAATCTAAAAGATATTAGAACAAATTCATTTTAGAAGAAGAGGGGTGAGTAAATTATTAGACTTGTTGTCCTGTTTTCTGAGGCCAAAGAAGGCTCTTTTAATTTTGAAAAATTTCTCAGAACTACTTGAAATATTGTCATGTATGACACTCTCATTGAATACCACCTTTCAGTTCCTGAATTGAACCCTTAATAGCAATCAGTATCACCTGAAATGATAAATTAAAAAGAGAACATCTAGATGCTCTTTAACGTCAAGGCTCATTTAATATAACTGATCACTATGAAAGCAAACAATGAACAATTAAAAAGAGATCCTGTCCATGTAATGTATATCGAGTATTTTAATTGTCTTCATTAGGGATGCATGAAAAAGCCAAAATGTGTTGTGGTTGTGAAAAGTAATGATCCAAGATAAAAATATATCAACATGGGAGAAAAATAGCACATAAAGCTTTTTCTGATTTGTCATCTGGAATTAGAAGCACCTTTCCATGACATAATATTGTCAAACCTTTGATTCAGTTATTAAATGTGCAGATGATTAAAGTACAGGCTGGTCAAAGAAATCCAATTAACAGTGCATACTATTCTCAGAAGTGAGATACTACTTTATACATATTGTGAGCAACTTAAATTGCTTCAAACCGAGAGAAGTCTCAATATAAGAGGAAATTGCAGACAGTATGTACTATAATGCAAAGCATGCTTGTTAAAACTATATGGACCATAAAAAGTTTTAAAAAATAGAATTGTTGAATCACTCTATTGTACATTTGAAACTAATACAACACTGTATGTTAATCAACTGGAATTAAAATAAAAACTAAAAAAAGTGAAAACTATACGCTTCAAAAACCAATCATTTTAATGCTGGATTTTTCAACTTGTATACTGTTGATATTTTGGTCCAGAAAAGTTCTTTGTTGGTTTATTTTTAGTACTAAGCTGCCCTGTTCATTGTAAGATGTTTAGTAACACCATTGACCTTAACCCATTATATGCCAGTATCAAACCTCTAGTGTGACAGCCAAAAATAACTTAAGATATTGTCAATATTTCCTGTAGGGCAAGATCATCTCTAGTTGAGAAACATAACTTAATGCTACATCTTCTTAAATATTAAAATACATATCCTAGTGGTATTCAAAAATAGCAGGAAATATAAACATCGAAAATAAACGTTTATCTAAAGGGAATGTGGTCTTAAAAAATAATTTGCTTAAAAGTCTTAGAACATGAATCACAAGGTCAAAGGGAAGATAATTAACATATAGTTAATTCATTTCACTTAGTTACCATTTTTTCTTTCTTTCTTTCTTTCTTTCTTTCTTTCTTTCTTTCTTTCTTTCTTTTTTCTTTCTTTCTTTCTTTCTTTCTTTCTTTCTTTCTTTCTTTCTTTCTTTCTTTCTTTCTTTCTTTCTTCTTTCTTTCTTTTTCTTTCCTTCCCTTCCTTCTTTCTTTCCCTTCCTTCTTTCTTTTCCTTCCTTCTTTTCTTTTCTTCTCCTTCTCTGCCACCACCCAGCACCAGCACTTCTTCTCCTCCTCCTCCTTCTTCTTCCTTCTTTCCTTCCTTCTTTCCTTCCTTCCTTCCTTCCTTCCTTCCTTCCTTCCTTCCTTCCTTCCTTCCCTCTTGTTCTCCTTCTCCTTCTCCTTCTTCTCCTTCCCAGTCATGTGGTAAAGACACATAAGATCTAACATCTCAGGGAATTACAAGTACATAATACACATTTGTTAACTATAGTCACCATGCCCTATGTTGGTGGGTTTTTTTTGGTGGTTTTTATTTCCCATAATTTCCAATAATTAGTTATTTCCAATAATTATTTCAATAATTTTGAAATTTCAAATAATTATTCATCATAATCATTCATAATGAGACTTTGTAACCTTTGATCAACATCTATTTACTCATCCCTCCAGTCCCTGGTAAGCATCTTTCTACTCTCTGCTTCTATAAGACTATTTTAGATTCCACATATCATTCACTATTTGTCTTTATGTGCCTGGCTTATTTCACTTAGCATAATGTCCTCCAGGTTCATCAATATTGTCACAAGTGTCAGGTCATCCCTTCTTGTAATGAAATAAATATATGTTTAATTGTATATAACATTTTCTTTATACAGTCATCCTTCATTAGACATTTTGTTTTTTTCATGTCTTGGTGATTGTGATTAATGCTGCAATAAAAAGAGGTTACAAACATCTCTTCAAGATCCTGAGTTTATTTCTTTTGAATATACCTGGAAATGGGATTGGTGGATTATATGACAGTTGTATTAATTATTGAGGAAATCCCCAAACAGTTTTCCATAATGGTTGCATTAATTTCATTCCTACCAACAACCTATAGGTTCTCTTTTCTCTACATCCTCTCCAGCATTTCTTATCTCTTATCTTTTTTTTTATTTTTTTATAATAGTGATACTGACAGATGTAGGGTGATACCTTATCGTTATTGTGATTTGCATTAATGATTAGTGAAGTTGAGCATGTTTTCATATATGCAGTAGTCATTTGCATATCTTCTTTTGAGAAACATTTATTAAAGTTCTTTGTTAATTCTTAAACTGGATTATTTTTATTTATCTATTTTTGCTGTTGGTTTTTATGTATTCCCATGTATTTTTGTTAACCCCTCAACAGACATATGGTTTGCAAATATATCCTCCCATTCCATAGGCTACCTTTTCACTCTGTTGATTGTTTTCTTTGCTGTGTGGAATATTTTCAGTTTGACGAAGTCCCACTTGTCTCATTCTGCTTTTGTTTCTTGTGTTTTTGCCTTACACCCAAAAAACATTGTCAATACCAATGTCAGGAAGCTCTTTCCCTATGTTGTCATCTTGTAGTTTCATAGTTTCAGGCCTTATGTCTAATATTTAACCCACTTTGAGTTGATTTGTGTGTGTGTTGTAGGATAAGAGTTAAAATTCATTCCTTTGCTGTGGACACCAATTTTCATAGCATTGTTCATTGGATAGACATGATTTACCTACTTATATTCTTGGCACGCTTGTTAATTTTCAGTTAACTATATTTGCAGGCATTTGTTTCTGGCCTCCATTCCATTTACTTTTTTTTTTTTTTTTTGAAGATTTTGTTTATTTATTCTTGAGACACACAGAGAGAGAGGCAGAGACACAGACAGAAGGAGAAGCAGACAGAGGGAGAAGCAGGCTTCATGCAGGGAGCCCCACATGGGACTCGATCCTGGGTCTCCAGGATCATGCTCTGGGCTGAAGATGTTGCTAGACTGCTGAGCCACTTGGGCTGCCCTACTCCATTTATCTTTAAGTGTGTCTTTATACTAATACTATACTGTTTTAACTACTATAGCTTTGTAATATATATTTTAATTAAAAAATGTGATACTTTTAACATTGTTCTTGCTCAAGATTGTTTTGGCTATCCAGGGATTTTTGTGGTTCCATATAAATTTTAGAATTATTTTGTATATTTCTGTAAAAAATTCAATTGAGATATTGATAGAGACTTCACTTTACCTCACTTAATATAGCCTGGACATTTTAGCAATATATTAAATCTTCCAATCTATGAACATAAGACGCCTTCCCATTTATTGTTTGTTAATTTCACTTATAAACATTTCATAGTTTTTAGTCTATAAGTCTTTCAACTTTATCCTAAATATGTTCATTTTGATGTTATGTAAATATATTGTTTTCACGATTTTCCTTTTCAGATAGTACATTTTAAGTGTATAGAAAGCAACTGACTAAAAAAAAAAAAAGAAAAAAAGAAAGAAAGCAACTGACTTTTGTATGTTGATTTTGCATTCTGCAACTTTTTTGAATTCATTTATTAGTGCTAATAGTTTTTTGCATTTGAGAAGATGAATCTAAAGGTATTGATTAAGAGAAAAGACAATCTTACAAAGTTTTGGATGTGTCTATATGTTCCAGGGGATGGGAAGTGGTAGAAATTCATTAAGAATTATAAGTTTGATTTAAAGCAATACTTAAATATGAAGGCTTGATAAGAACTGAGTCAGAATCATATACAACAGTCCAGAATAGCTGGAAACAGATAGGAGAGGATTTTGAGAAAAGTATTCAAATAATCTTAGCATATAAATTGTTTGTTGAAGTTTTCCAAAGGAAGCGTTAATGGTTTTCCAGGAAGTACCTATAATGAACCGTGCAACCATTAGTGGGACAAAGCAGTCCTGAAAGAGTAAAGAAGTACTAATAATAAGAACAGAATAGCAAACTTATGTTAATGTGGACATTAAGATGTGATTTAGATTCTCAGTGTCCACCCTGAGTATGGGAGTAGACAGTTTTGAGGCATTAGGTCTGGATGGTCTAATCTAGTTCACAGTGTCATGTTTTACCTAATTAATGAGGAATTACGCAGTTCACTGCATTATTAGTCTTTTAAAGAGTCTGTCTCTTCTCTGTGCTTCTAATTCCCTGGGGCTTTTTCTGTACCTTCTCAAAATAGTTTTATTTAACACTAAACGGTGTCTATTTTCCAAATTAGCACTGTAGCTTATTGCACAAAAGCAATTTGAATTTTTACAATATGGTTAAATATTTTTAGATGAACAGCAAACAGCAAAATTCCAGTTATAAAGCAATTATCCATTTCTTCTTGGTAACATATCAAAATGTTTTATCTTATGTTTTACGAACAGTTTCTCAACATACATCGTTTATCAATGAGTTCATGTCATATTTATATGAAGTGAATTTAAGAGTTGCAAAAATTATGAAATTGAAGCAAACACTGAAGAAAATAAGACTTTGAAACATATATGCAAGGATGCCTGGGTGGCTTAGCAGTTGAACATCTGCCTTCAGCTCAGGTCATGATCCCACATCAGGCTCCCTGCAGGTAGCCTGTTTCTCCCTCTACCTATGTCTCTGCCTCTCTCTCTGTGTCTCTCATGAATAAATAAATCTTTTTATTTTTATTTATTTTTCATGAGAGACACACAGAGAGAGAGGCAGAGACATAGGCTGGCTCCATGCAGGGAGCCCAATGTGGGACTCCTGGGATCAAGTCCTAGGCCAAAGACAGATGCTCAACCGCTGAACCACCCAGGTGTCCCATAAATAAATCTTTTTAAAAAATGTTAAAACATATATACATTTTTTTTCTGTTTTGCTATTTATCTATTTGGAAAAACAAGATGCTCCATTTTACTGACACTGCCCTGGCTCTTATTTCCATATCCCTTCTCCTATGTTGTAGAAAATTAAAATTCCTTCACATTTTGGAAGAGGGAGAGTTGAATTAACTGTGAAATGTTTTCAGTATCCTTGAATTAGTAACTGAATTATATTGTTTCCTTCAGGTTTAGTGGTGCATATGACGTATTTGTTAAATGAATTCCTAAATAAACAAACTAAATATAACCATGTTGACTTAAAAAATCTATAGTAATGCAGAAATATAGAAAAATCTCTGGATACACACACACACACATACACACGCATACACACTACTCTCACTATTTAATAGGCATGTGATCTGCCCTTAATCATCTTCCACTAAGCAAACATCAGTGGAGGTGTTTATATTAAGTACTAATTTACCATTCATCTTAAGATGAATATACCTAGACAATATAATCCTGGCAAATCCTACAAAACACCTTGCACCCTGGAGTTGTTAGGGCGATGTCATATATTAAAGTTATTCTTGCAATTTCTCAGAACAATGCCTCTGGAATTTTAAATCTATTGTTAGTAATTATTTTAATTATGGAAAAATATTGTTTTGATTTTGGGGCAATATTTAAATCTTGTTTAGAAGTAAGTCTGTAGGGGCACCTGTGGCTCATTAGGTTAAGCATCTGCCTTTGGCTCAGGTCATGATCTCAGGGTCCTGGAATCGAGCTCCACATCAAGCTCCCTGTTCAGTGGGGAGTCGGCTTCTTCTTCTCCCTCCTACTCTGCTCTCTCGCTCTCGCTGTCTCTCAAATAAAATAAATAAAATATTTTTAAAAAATAGAGAAGTGAGTCTGCAGAGGAAGGTGGATAACCAAGCCACATAATAATATATTGCTTAAAAATAGTGTAAAATACTTCTAGAATCAGCTATAGAAGGTAAATTTCAAAATTGTTTTGAACAGAGTAACATTATTTAAAAAGCATATGCTTGGGATCCCTGGGTGGCGCATCGGTTTGGCGCCTGCCTTTGGCCTAGGGCGCGATCCTGGAGACCCGGGATTGAATCCCACGTCGGGCTCCCGGTGCATGGACTGTGACTATTGTAAATAAATAAATAAAATGTTAAAATAATTGTTGCTTTGAAGTAAGTACAAAGTAATAGAACATTTTTAAAAATTTTTATTAGAAATTCATTGATAAATAGATATTATTTGTTCAAATACAAAGTTAAGTCATAAAACATTTTATGCATAGGAATTTTGACCAGAATAAATAAGAATTTTTAATTTTTTTTAAAGATTTGTATTTATTTATTCATGAGAGAGATACAGAGAGAGAGAGGCAGAGACATAGGCAGAGGGAGAGGCAGGCTCCATGCAGGGAGCCCGATGTGGGACTCCATCCCAGGACTCAGGATCACACACTGAGCTGAAGGCAGATGCTTACCCGCTGAGCCTCCCAGGTGTCCCAAGACCAGAGTAAATAATAAGACCACTCAAAAAGAATGATCCTGGTCTATGACACATGTAGGAATTATATCAGCCAGGAGGTGAAGGCATGGTGCCACACTTGACTACATGTGTCAGAGCTGGAGAAACACTTAACATCTCTGAACTTTACAGCAAATAAAATGCAATTTCCTCTAATTGTATCATGATTAAATGCACATTCTTCCCACTTCATGAAAATCTTTTCAAATATTTATCCCTCTTCACTCTTGTACTCTTGCACTTTCTACAAAACAACCTCCACATCTCTGCTTTTCAGGGTTTGGCCTGTCTTAACTTGAGTATTATTTTTCATCCTGTTGTCTCTTCAGTGTTAGATTGCTCTGTTAGTTAAATGTATTTGATTCTTCAAGACACTTCAGAAGGTGACTTTGCCTGTGAGAATGAACTCTATACGGCAGGATTAGGAGATGAACAGTGGAAGGCACTACTGTCATCGTAACACTTCACCCATTAGGATGCTTCATGTTTTTGTTTTTATTTGTCTGTAATTCTTTACTCTTTCACAGCATATCAAAGATCATTTTTCTCAAAATGTCAGTTCCTTAGCTGAAGGATTACCAGTGTTCAGTTTTACAAATTTATGCAATTATAATGCATAATCTATTTACTTCCCAGTAACTGGAGTATAGCCATCGCTGTGGGAATAAAAGCAAGACTTACAGTTCAGAGTAAAGGACACATTCATATCATATTGCTTGTGCCAACAAGGTGAAACTCTACTTGGCCTCTGTGACATTCCGAACATCAACATAGAATCTTAATTGTAGTTTGCCTTTTTTCAACAAAAAAGCATGTTACAAATGCTTTCAAATAGCATTAATTCTGAAATTAAATTAAGGCTCTCACATTATTATTTCTGTTGATATACTAATGTTTCATTGTGGAAAAAAAGCAGTCTATAGTTATTACTATGTAGCTCTGCACTATGGGTAGTTACTGGCATCACAGTTATCATTTAAATCAATTCTATTTCATTGTGAAACTCTTTTTGTTATTATTTATGACAACAAAACAACAATAATTATGTATGTTGTCTGACTTACTTTGATTTCTTACAGCCTCATACTTCTTGTTTCATGATAAATGATCCACCTATGCTTGTTAATACCACTATGACTGTTCCAGGGTTAATAGTCCTAAATTGGAATCATTTTCCTTAGAGCTGAGCAGTTACTTACAACTCATAGCTTCAACAAAAGAAGACATTTCTTATTTGTGGTAAAAGCTATATTCAAACAAAAATTAACATTTTTTGTGCTAGCCATTTATATAAAAATATATCACTCTAAAATTCACACAGATAGCAAAACAAACTATAATTATCTCCTTAAAATGTTTTCCTTAAGACCTAAAGCTAAGGTAGTTATCAGTCCCTACACAGTTTTCCTACCAACTCTGACACTGTCTTACCTAAAAGATTCGTCAATCTAGATTTTCATTTCTACTTCTTCAGCCTCTAAGGCAAATCAGTTTTACATGTCTGATTATGTAAACCATTGCAGTCAACTAGTTAGCTAGCTCCAGAAACAGTGTTCTCTATATTATCTAACTGATTTGTTTCCATAATTCTTTTTAAGTATTTTAGGTTAATTTTCTAATTAAGAATCCATGTATTCATTCTGGCACCTAGGATGTTTCAAGCCTGTTAATAACCTCTGACCTTTTTATCAGAATGGTGCCATTATTTCCTTTTTTTTTTTTTTTTTTTTTTTTTTTTTGCTGCCAGTCATTTAAAAGACAAACTCCCAACTGCAGGCAATCCCCTACTTCTCTCCTCAATTTAAATGGCTGCTCTGTCACAGCATACAAATTTATTGCCCTCTTCTCTTGCCCGCTTATTTCCACTCCTGTAATTTGCCTGGTTTATTTCCACTTGCCTGGTTTATTTCCATTCCTGTAAGATATTCTTGAAATAATTCCTGCCTCCATATTATAAAGAAGTATATCTAGGTCTGTTGTTTCCTTTATATTACATAAAAGCTTCCACATCCTGTTGTCTTTTTAGAAAAAAAAATTCTTAATAATAAGTTTCTTTACAAAATATCATTTTTTCACCCCAATCATCTTTGTTATCTATTCCAGGGGGAGAGATATAATCATATTTTTGAAAGAATTAACATATTCTGAATTATTATACATGCAAATGAACTTTTAATACATCATTGTATTCAAATATATGTATATTACATACACAAGTCGGTTTCCAAATTGTAATAATTATCTTTGTTTCAAATGTAATGAAGTTGAAAATTGGAGTTTAAGGAGAAAGGAAATATCTCAAATGCTTACTTTGATTAACTGAATGATATCTTTGTGTATATGGAATCAAAACAATGACTAATTTAATAAATTAACTCAAGCAGTCATTTGATGGGGTAAAATTCATATGAAGCAATTGCTTATCATCATGCAACTGCTAATTTGCCAGATTATTTAACTGTGTAGCATTTATAGAAATAGTCACAACAGATTTATTTATAATAAAAAACACTTGTATATTTCAATTAGTTTGAGAGTATGACTTCAATTGTACAAATACATTTGAATATTACATGATAGTGAACTTTACATTGCATCTGAACACTGTCTTCTGCTTTCTCCCAAATTAATTCAAAAGACATCCTATTACCTCAAGTTAGTTCTTCCTTTTAACAATAGAATTATTAAATACATTTCAAATTATTAAATGCAAAATACTAGCTGGCACAATCAGTTAACTATCTTATCTTTCATAATTCAGTCTTGCCTTTTGTCTCATTTTAGAAATTAAACAATCATAATTGTGTATATTTTAACTGTGATAGTCTTTCTATAAGATTAAAGGTTACCTTTAGATAAAAAAATTACAATGTATCTGAATTATTTGTACATGTAAATAAAAGTACCCATGACACAACAATAAAACAGTGAATAAGAAACTCATTGAATAATTCTTGTTTTTAAGTAAAAAAAATTGTATAGATATTAGGGGTTAAATTGCATCTCCAACATATTTTGTTATTATCGTTGTGATTTGTTGTCTAATAATATTGACCTCTTAAATAATATAAAATATGTAGAGATTCCTGAGCTCGGGACGCCTGGGTGGTTCAGTGGTTGAGTGTCTGCCTTAGGCTCAGGGCGTGACCTGGGATCCAGTCCCACATCAGGCTCCTTGTGAGTAGCCTGCTTCTCTCTCTGCCTGTGTCTCTGCCTCTCTCTCTGTCATGAATAAATAAATAAATCTTAAAAAAAAAAGAGAGAGAGAAATTCCTGAGCTCAACTCTACTTTTATGGGCTAAAGTTACAGTGGTAAAATTGGCCTGCCTATATGTTCTATTTCCCAAATGTGTTAATTCTCTAGCAAATAGATACCACTGTTTCTCATTATAGTTCCTTAATTCTACAAAATGTGCTATTAGAATTGGAAAAGAAGTAGCTGTACGTAGAGAAAAACAACTCATCCTTGTTTATTTTATGAGACTGGTAAAATCTTGACATTAACATCAGACAAAAATTTTACAAGAAAAGGCAACTACAAATCCAAATATTCATGGATTTAAAAATATATGTAAATTAAAAAATATATATATGTAAATTGATAGATATAAAATAAAATATTAGCAAATCAAGTCCAGCAATATATAATAGATAAATCATGACCAACTTAACATGATATTATTAAATCATAATATAAATATGTGTAAAGGTTTTAAAAAGAAGTTTATATAACCTCTCATGTATACAGATTAAAAACACATGCTCATCTTGATAGATACATGAAAAGTAATACAGTTAATGATAACATCTAATGAGGTGCTACAACTTTCAGCAAACTAGAAATAGAACATAAAAGGACACATTTGTGGATACAAGATACCTTTTTAAAAATACCACTGCATTCATACTAAAAGTTCAAGATCAGGGACAATGTTAGATGTTCATTCTCACTACTTTTATTCATTATTATACTACTGCATATAGACAATTGGGTGTATTTTGTTGAGGATATGGGACATCAGAAACTCATTCATCACTGATGGGAATATAAGTTGGTATAGCTATTTTAGAAAATAATTTCAAAGGAATATTTTTCTGGGATTGAGAAACTGATTTTAAAATATATTAGGCAATAAAAGAGTTAAGAATAGAAGATAAAAAAGTATCTATTTTTAGTATGTTTCATGTTGCATTATGACTCTTGACAAAAGTGCCAATATAATTCAAAGGGAAAGGATAGCCAATAAAATATGGATAGAATATATATTAATGGAATAGAATATAGAATCCAGAAATAGACCCACTGATATAAGTAGCAATGATCTGAAGATGAATTGACATTACAAAGAAATATGGATAGGATAGACTTTTCAGTAAGTGTCACTGGTATACCAGTGTAACCACATTAAAAAAAGTAAATAAAACAATTTTTTTTATCTTATCCCCAAACAAAAAATAAATTCTGAGTTGAATAACTAAGCATGAAATAACAAATATGAAGTTTTGATAATATTATATTGGAAGATATCTTCATTATGTTAATAAGAGAAAAAAGATTAGAAAAGACTAAAAAGACAGTCTTCTCATAATAACAGAGATCAAGAATGCAATCCAAGCATATAAGTGCATTTGAAGTCCCTTTTACTCTCATCGACATTAAATTGACCAAAACAAATAATCTGGTCAAGCCCAGAGTCAAGAGGTGAGGAAATGCAATCTGCCATCATGAGGCCATGGTAAGTGTTTGGATGTTTAATACCCTACTGTGGAGTGAAAAATCAGAATCAATAATTCAGTCAACCACATCTTGAATACAAGCTAGAAAGAAAACGTTGGCATCCATTTATTTCTAACCAACTATTGTACTTTTGCAATAGTGAATTTTTCATTCTTTTTTTTAAAATCATGATACTACATTTGACAAATCAATGTATTTACTGAACAATGAGTTGGGAAGCACACCTATAAGCTTTCCCTAACACAAGCGTAAAATTTCTCTCTAGTAGAACCAAACAAGACTTCTAGACACTGTAAATTTAATTTGAAAATTTCAGAAAACAAATTTATCCAGATTGGACAAGGGCAAATTTCAAGATTTAAGGAAAAAAATCAAGTATTGTATAATATTTTCTAACTTACATATAAATATTCTATTTTCAGTTCCTAAAAATGTAAATGTAGTATTATTTTTTCAAGTGTAACTCGGCTTCATTCACATATCACAGTTGGCTTTACAAGAATATTTTTCTAGTTAAATATCATAATTTCTTTATTCAGTGTCTCACATCGTACTTGGTATATCATTTTTTTCCCAAGTTAATCTGCAAAGGGTTCACTGGGGAACCGCACAAAATATGGACTGCTTCATGAATTTGCATGTCATTCTTATGCAGGGGCCATGCTAATCTTCAATTTTAATATTTGTGTAGTTTTAGCGATAATTATATTTCAGCTCAGATATTAAAAAAAGTAATTTTTGCTAAAACTGCAGAATATGCTTATGTATGAAACTAACGCTTTCTATACAAAATATAATTCTAATCTGTCTTTCATTTACCCAATTACTTTGCAATTATGAAAATTTATTGCGATTTGAAGCAAAGTGATCTGGCAAGATACCACATACGTATATTTTGGATGAATATAGGTAAGATAGTCAAGTGATCTTAACATAAACTTAATTATACCAATTGTCTATAGTGACATGAAACTTTGAAATGAAGTGAGCAAATAAATTGTGCAAATGGGAAAATTGAATTGAATTATCAATGTTAGCTACCCACTTTAGCCCTTTGTGCTGAAATTCAGAACACCACATTGGCTCTACAAAACTAACTTTAAATTAAATATGTTATAAAATTATAATCAACAACCATTGAATTTTCAATGGCAACAGGAGATACCAGTAACTGTTTTTATGAGACGCCTTAATTTATAAAGGAATATTACAGATTTCAAATGTTTTCCCTGGTGGTTATAGGGTAGTACAATGTTTATTTATGCTTGTTTGGAGTATCTTTTTAAAAAAATTAGTTACAAGAATGGACTAAGAAAGGAACCCCAGATAGAACACTAAATTAAATCTCAGACAACTACTTTTTTAAACTAGAAAAATTGTTGAAAAGAAAAATACATTTGTCAGAGAAAAAAATATCAGTATTACACGAAAAATAGGTAAGGATAAAAACTTAATTAAATGCATAACTATATGCCAGGTAAAATATTATTTTAAGATATGCATTATTAGAGTAAAATAATGTATATAGAAATGTTTTTCCAGAACGATTTTATTTAATCTTTTTTATTATGATAATCTTTTGGAAAAGTTTCGGGTTCATAGCAAAATTGAGGAGAAAGTACAGAGATTTCCCAAATACCTCTTGCATTCACACATACCTGGCCTTTTCCATTATTAACATTAACAACTAGAGTGGTACATTTTTTAGAGCTGATGAATCCTAAAGTGAAACACCATAATCATTCAAAGTCCAAATTTTATATTACAGTTCACTTTTGGTTTTAACTTTCCATGGAATGTTAAATTGTTGTTTATTGATTTATATATAATGATATGTATCCATCATTACAATACCATACAGATATACACCAAATATCCTTTGTGCTCTATCTATTCATCCCTCCACGCCCCCAACTCAAACCTGGTGACCTCTATATTTTTACTCTCTCCACAGTTTTGCCTTTTCCAAATGTCATGTAGTTGGAATCATGCAGTATGTAGTTTTTTTAGATTCATTACTTTCACTTTGTAATGGGCAGTTGTATTCTTCCATGACTTTTCATGTACTGATAACTCATTTCTTTTTGCACTAAATAGTATTCTATTGTCTAGATGTACATAGTTTATTATCTATTCAGATACCAAAGGACAGCTTGGTTGTTTCTAATTTGGCAATTATGAATAAAGCTGCAATAAACATCCAATGTGCAAATTTCTTTTTGAGCATAAGTTTTCAACTCCATTGAATAAATTCCTTCTAACAACCATGAGTGAACTCTGAAGCAGATCTTTTGAAGACTTCCAATAGCCATTTGAATCTGGAAGTAAATTTACCCCTAGACAGACTTTGAGGTGCTTGCATATCCAGCTAACAAACTGATGTAGAGATTTTGATCCAGAACTACTCAGATAAAATAATTATTTGACTCCTTTCCTACAGATATTATGGAAGAAAAAGGTTTTATTTTAAACGTTAAGTTTTGAATACTTTGTTACATAGCAATAGATAATGAATGTGTGTAATGTTTTCAAAAATTATTTAGTCAACACATATTTCTTGAACACTTGTTGAATGTCAAACATTGTTCAAAGTATTACAGATTCAATTGTCAAGAGGAATAGGATTATGGATTTCATTGTGCTCATTTCTTTTTTTTTTTCTCGATTAGGATTTCTTGCCTAGTTTTAATTTTCCTTTGATTAAATTTTAACTATATACTTTAGTAATTGAAGGCAATCATTAACTGTTTAATGTGAGCCAGATTTTTACATTAAACTCATTTCTTCATTATAACAATGATATAAGATAGAAATTTGTACAAATCACTAAGCTATTATTGCCTATAAACACCAAATCCACCCTTTTATACTCTGTGATTCTAGAGCTAGGCTATGCAAGCTGGTTTAAACTTTAACAGTTGGTTCTCTATGAAATTTTGCAAATATGGGGCACTTTAGAGAAACTAAAAGACAGGAGAATGTAGGAAGGGATATGCTTCTTCCTGTTTTCTTAGAGTTCTCCTCAGTTTTGCCTTAGGAATACTCCATGTGAGTATGGAAAGTTGATTCTACTCTCCAGCTTTGCTTGCTCCTCCCAGAAACAACCCTATTCTTAGCCTTTACAGGTGCCAACATCAGAAACACATCCTCAAAGATCTAGGTTTTAGAACCACAGAGCCTTTCGCCAAATGCCTCGGTTCTTATAACTCCAACTCACACTTCATTTTTTCTCCTAATTTGGCCATGATTCTTTCTAGGAGTTACTAATTTCCATGTTACTTCAATATTCAGTATCTCTTTCAGTTGTCCAAAACTTGAAAACAATTCTTAACATTAAATTCTCTCTCTCTAAAAATGCTTAGTGTGGTTTCTGTTTTCTAAGTGGACCCTGAATACTATAATATTTTGTTTTTTCTCATGTTGCTCAAGGTCATAGAATCTCTGAGTAGAAGTGCTGAGTTGAAACTCAAGTGTTGTGACCAAAGGGCTTTTGCATTTAACAAGTAATCTCTTTTGTTATGAGTTGTTACAGTTTTCTCAAAATTATTAGTTTTAGGTATTCTGAATTTTGAAAAAAAATCTGTTTTAGTTCTGAGATAAATCATTTCTAATCTAAAATGAACATTTACCCAATATCATGTATTACTAATGATTTTGAGGATGCGTAATTATGAAGTAGAGGTAAAATCAAAGTAAGTCGGTAACAGCCAACTCAGTCTCCTTATTCCTTTCTTGCCACATTAGTACGAGATGTGGATTACCATTTACATGTGAGGTTAACAAATGATACTTCATACAAAGAGAAATATTTCATTTAAGAAACCTCTTCCATTTTATACACTAATAATTGCACTGTTTAAAAATAATTTGCAAAGAACCACAAATAAATCTGTATGTTACAGATTTGTTTACCATAAAAGTTCTAGGGAGAATAGGTATATTCTATAAAATGTATTCCATAGGTAAGGACTCTTTCACTTTTAAATACCATTAATACTTTAATTGTGAGTTTTATCAATAACATATTTTGAAGGGAGTTTTATTGGACCACTTTTTTCCCCCTGGTCTGTCTCTGAAGAAAATTTAAAAAAAAAATTCAGATCCACTACTAATGCTTTTATTCTCTAACTGATAATTGCTTAGGAATTCTTTTATTTTTGTGATATGCTTGCCTTTTATAATTTTAAGTGTGTGGTATTTGAAGTTATACTTCAGTGCAGTATAATTCTTGCTTTGTTCAATTATACTCCTAGAATTTAAGCTGTGCTCATTCAAACTATTGCTTTAAATTGTCAAATCTGGGATTTTTGTTAACTTCTATAAGATATTTTTAATTTTTAAATATGCATAAGATACACATATGTGTATGTATTTATATATGTATACACACATATGTATTAATAGATACAGTTATCTATTAAAAAGAAAACAATGAGATTAATTGGATTTAGGCAGAATATTACTCATGGCACTTATGAGAACATGAGCTTCATGTTCACATTGGATTCTTTTGTCTTTCAAGCATGGGAATAACACAGAAAGTGCCTGGGTAAATGCTGAATACGCAGTGATTTGTGTCACAGTTCATAAATACTCAGTTTAGGGAACCCAATCTTAACCAGAAACTGCTGACAAACTTGCCCACACTTTGCCTATGAGAAACGTTTTATTTTGTTTTATTTTATTTTTCCTGGAATATAAGCAAACCTCTAGATCTAGAACAAGGAAGGGGACTTGACCCGGACTATCGCCACACATATGTAAAATCTGCTCACTTGTCTATATGGAGATACTCTCTCTAGCTTTTAAAGGTGTTAATGTCTAGAACTGTAGAAATGCCAGAGACATGGAGAATAATCTCCCAGCAGATATACAGACTTATAATATGTAACGTGAAAAAGTGAAATATGGGGTTTTCCTGTCTTCTTCTGGACCATCCTTTACTTTGAAATTTATTCTACAAATATAACAATATACTTGAATATAATGATCAAGATAAGCCTTCCTTTCTTTTCAGAGCATATATTGAGGATCAATTTAATCCTAGATTTCATATCAAATAATATTAGACCTACAGAAGCATGATAAATGTATTCATAAAGGGTCAGTGAAGAGAAAATCTTCATCCTATATCCACATATCTCATTGACTAAGAAATTCATTAAATAACACTATTCAGAAAGTGACTGGCTTTGATACTCGCCTTTGATATAAAGAGGAAAATACTTTACTATCAATAATGACAATTGTAGATCAACTTACTGAATTCCTATGAATTTATGTATCATCATCGTTCCTGTGCTATACCAGTAAAACTTTTTTTCTCTGTTATAAAATAATTCACATAACAACAGAATTTATGTTGGACAAATAGTATATGTTCTTTCATTTATAATTCTAGCATTGTCTTCAAAAAGCAATAAAATATTAAAGTAAAATATGCAAATACACCCAGAATCATACACATCTATGGTATCCCCTAGCAACAGTGTAGTTGTACTTCCTGAAATGCAAATCCCAGATGTTATTAAATACAAGTCACATTTCTGACTCCATTAAGAAAAATCTGAATTGTAAGAACCAGCAAACACCTAACATGGTTAGTGTCCCTGAATAAGAAATAAAAGCATAATGAATTAAATTGCAATGGAACTGAGGGAAACCACATTAAGAATGGGCTAACATTGGCATTGGAACATTTACTGAACAATACAAAACTAAAGCATACATCCATATCTTATTTTTTACAACTTTTTTCCCCTTTCCTTTGACATTACATTTCTGAAAAGAAAGTAAAGGTGTTTATCCTTCCCAGTCATAAGATAAACACACACTAGGGATTTAATGTACAACATGATGACTATAGTTAATAGTGCTGCATTATATATAGAAAAGTGGCTAAGAGAGTAAATCCTAAGAGTTCTCATCAGAAGTAGAATTTCTTTTTTTCTTTTTTCTCTTTCTCTTTTTTAAAATATTTTATTTATTTTTTCATGAAAGACACAGAGAGGCAGAGACATAAGCAGAGATAAAGCAGGCTCGGTACAGAGACCTTGATGTGGAACTTGATCCCAGGATCCTAGGATCATGCCCTGAGCCAAAGGCAGATGCTCAACCACTAAGCCACCTAGATGTCCCAGGATTTCTTTTTATTTTTTCTTTTCCTTTTTTTATATTTTATCCATATGAGGTAATGGATGTTAGCTAAACCTATTGTGATAATCATTTCAAAATACATGTAATGAAACTATCATGCCGTACACCTTAAATTTATGCAGTGATGTATATCAATTACTTCTCAATAAACTAGAAAAATGTTTTTGCTATCCTTGAATAAATATGGAAATTTCTTTTTTTTAATATTTTATTTATTTATTCATGAGAGACACACAGAGAAAGAGGCAGAGACATAGGTAGAGGGAGAAGCAGGCTCCCTAGGAGGACCCCGATGCGAGACTCGATCCCTGACCCCTGGGTCATGCCCTGAGCCGAAGGCAACGCTCAACCACCAAGCCACCCACGCGTCCCAAATTGGAAATTTCTTAATCCCAAAATTCTTAATCCTATAACTATTCCTGAATGATGAATTACTTAGTTTGGTTATTAACCATTTTCAAATTGTAAAAAGCATTTACTTGTAATAGTTTAGAAAATTCAGAGAGAGCAGTGATGGAGTCTAAAATAGGGGTACTTGGCATAGAACAATGGTGATCTTCATTAATTCTTGTACACATTGTTCTTCTGGTCTTTCATGGCTGAGGTAGGTGCCAGTGAATGGTATAAACTTTAGTAATTTTCCCTGTTCCATATTGAATAAGATAATTTCTTTAAGTGTCATCACAGTATCTGGCATATACTAAAAATATTAGTTTATTTTTCCCTAATTCTACTCTGTTGCCTCTAAAGAATGTGGATTCTAATGTTTTTTCTTCCTTGAATGCACAAACTATAGTGGATTAGGGATGTTTATAAATAAATATTATTAGATTTATTTTATACAGGACTTGTGAATTTTCAAGTAACACTAAATACTTGCCCCAAGTACCTTACATAATAATGCTTTTTAAATCAACTCTGTGTATAATTTACATAAATAAAAAGCATCCATTTTAAGTATGCAATATCTATTAGTTTTTCCATTATGACTTTGTATTGTGAAAACTTGCTAAACTCTATGACCTTGCTACTAGCTCATTATGGATTTGTTAGGATCTTTTTAGACACATAATCATGATAACTGCAAAAATACATATATTTATTTTGTTTTCTATCTTATTGCATTTTTTTCTTTTTTTGTCCAGGAATAATTGATATACAGAACATTATATTAGTTTCAGATGTACAATATAATGATTTGGCAATGTACAATATAATGATTTGGCATTTGCATACATTGCAAAATGAACACCACAATAGGTTTAGTTAACATCACCATGCATAGTCTACAAATGTGTGTGTGTGTGTGTGTGTGTGTGTATGATAAGGACTTTTAAGATCTACTCCCTTAGCAACTTTTGAATATGCAATACAATATTCTAACTATAATTACTATGCTCTATATCACATCAGAATAATTTATTTATTTAACTGGAAGTCTGCCTTTTTCCCCCACCCCCTTTCTTGACCTTATTATACTGTTGCAATTCTGAATAAATATGCTCAAGGCCAACTTCCTTGTTCTATTCCAAACATAAAGGAAAAAAAAAACTATTTAAATAAATATGAATGTTTGCTGTTTGGGGTCTTATTTTGTTTTTGCAGTACACTCAAATGTTTCTGCATCTCTTAGATAAAAATATATTTTTTCTTAGTCTATTAATGTGATTTCCTGTTATTACTCCAACAAACTTCCCCAAACTTCATTTTAAAACAACACAATTCTGTGTTAAAACAACATAAATGTTACTTTCTTAGATCCTGGAGGTTGAAGTCTGAAATGGATCTCACTGTGTTAAAACCAAAATATCTTCAGGCCTTTGTTCCTGCTGGCAGCTCTAAGGGTAAATCTGTTTCCTTGTATCTTCCTGCTTCTAAAGACCACCTTTATTACTTTCGCTCATGGCCTCTTTCTCCATCTTCAAAATCAGAAGCAACTGATAGAGTCTTTCTCATGCTGTATTAGTCTGACAGTCCTATTCTGAAATTAAATCTTCCTTTACTTCCCTTATAAGGATACTTGTTTTTAAATTTAAGGGCCACTTGGATAATTCAGGATAATCTTCCCATCTCATTATGCCTTACTTAATCACATCTGCAAAATCTCTTTGACCATGTAAGTTAACATATGCACAGATTCCAGGGATTCAGACACTAACATTTAGGTGGGAAATTCAGCCTATCATGATAAACCAACCTTGCATTCCTGGGAAAAACAGTACTTGATCATGGTGTATTTTGCATCTTGAATATTATTAATTTGGTATGCTATAAAATAAAGTTAAAAACATTTGTGTCTATGTTCATGAAAAATATTAGTCTATAGTTTCTTTTCTTGTAATGACTGTCTGGTTTTAGTATAAGGATAATGATGTCCTTGCATAATGAGTTAAGGAATACTCCATCCTCTTCTAATTTCTGGAAAATTTATGTAAAATAGGTATTATTTCTTTACATATGTTTGCTAGAATTCAGCACTCTGTAAAAAGTATAATACAACATGACCAAGTGTGATTTGTACCAGGAGTGCAGAATTCATTCATCATTTAAAATTCAGTCAATCAACGAAAATTATTAGATTGGACAGAAAAAAAAAACTGTTATCTCAGTGATGCAGTGAAATTGCTTGAAATATTCAACACCTATTCATATCATAAAAAATTAGCAAATTAGAAATAAAAAGGAACATTCTTAACAGGTAAGTGGTGAACGTATCATTGTATATTGTACAATGGAATAAATCTACTGATTCTCACAACAACATTGATTTTCAAAAGCATCATGTTAAATGTAAAAAGACTGACATATAAACAACATATGCTGTATAATTCTACTTACGTGAAACTGATGGATAAGCAAAATCTGATGGAAATAAAAATAATGTTTGCCACTGGATGATAAAACTAACTTGAAGGGAACATGATTACATTTTCTGGGGAAGGCACATATTCTATCTCTTAATTGTATTTTTGCTTACAGACTTGTTTAAATTTGTCAAAATTCACCAAATTTTATTCACCAAATATAGTCTCTGTATTAAATTTATCCAAATAAAACAAAACACATAAATAAGAATTAACAAACAAACAAAAAATAACACCAACTATCTATATGAAATGTACTACTTACCAGCATTTTTATTGTAGCAGAGATTAAATTTTGAATTTTTGTAGCATGCATTAATATTTCTTATGTGTATGCATTTATCTCCTGAGTACTTATAAGTGAACTTCTTAAAATGTAATTAAAGGATGAAATAAATCTATTTTATATAGATCACCAATAATTCTTTTTGTTATAGAGATATTAAGAAAGGAGCATAGCTCTAATAAGAACAATTTGTTCCCATTTTTTCAAATATGCAGCTCTGCTATAAATAGATTTCCACAGAAACACCTACTGCTTATCAAAATTTGAGCCAAGAAAATCTCTTATGTACTTTTTTTAATGCAACTGAAACTTTGTGATTGAAAAGTTTTCTTCCATCATTTTTTCAGAATTCTTTTAATTTACCCAATTCCTCTGAATCTTCACCAAAAGTATCTGTATTTTGGGAAGACTCCCCAGTATTCAAGTCTCTCAAATCTTACTCTTCAATTCTCTTAACTTCATATCTCAGCTAAATCTTTAAAAAAGCCTTTTAACTACGGGTGTCAATTAGCCCTGAAATATATTATGATTAAAGTATTGTAATCCTAAACTATATTGTACTAGAAGTATTTCCATACTAAGCTGCTGTATTTCCCTCTTGCTATTTCAACTATTTTATTGTTATAGTTTATTAGTTGAAAAGTAACACAGATATGTGTATGGTTAATCTTATCTAGATTATATTCATGAGATATTGTATGACAAATAATTCAACATGTTTACTTATTAATATAAAAGGAATAATTATAGAAGATGCAGGATATTATCCATATAATTCTACCAATTAGAAACTTGAAAATAACGTAAACATCTCCCTTACCAGTCCCCCAATCCAGTTAGCCAAAAATATTGCTGAATTCTATGTCCCAGATCTTTCTAATAGCCATCATATCATTTATATATACTTCAGATCTAATTATCTCTTTCTTTGTATTAGTTTCTTCAGATTAAATCTCCAGTTTTCACATCTCCCTACAGTCTTCTACTATACAATAAATTTCCCTGCATCCTCAAAGTCTTGGTGATTGTTTCTCTTTTTTTCCCTTTAACTTAATCACTTTCCCACTAAATTGCCCAAATGATAATTAGGAACTAATAATCTTGTAGAGTTAGAACAGATTGTAACATGATTTACTGTTATAATAACAGTAGGTATAGAAAGAGTCTGGTGGTAATTAACAGATGTTGATAACATATATGAAGGCCTAACAAGTAAGGTTCTTTTGGGCTATAATTGTTACTGCAAAGCATCAGACCAATAACTTGCTAATTGGAGAAAGAAAATTAATGCAATGACTTGTGTACCATGCAAAACATTCAAATATACTATTTAGGTATGGCTAGCTTTTGTGTAGAAAACCTCAAACATAGAGCTTTAAAAATGTGCTTATATAATTTGTATTGTTCATAGTCTTTATTTAAAAAAGTATAGACTAAAAAATAAAACAAAAAAGAAGAAAAAAGAATAGACTATTGTGTTACACTATAGTCTCCTATGTTTATTACTTTATGGTACTTAATAACAAACATAATACCTTTTTTAAAAAAAAATTTATTTATTTATTCATGAGAGACACAGAGAGAGGCAGAGACATAGACAGAGGGAGAATCAGGCTCCATGCAGGAAGCCCAATGTGGGACTTGATGCCGGGACTCCAAGATCATGCCCTGGGTCAAAGGCAGGCACTAAACCACTGAACCACCCGGGCATTCCACAAACATAATACTTTTAATGGCAGTTGAGGAATTACCATTGCGCAGTCTCATAGATCTAAGGTTGTAAGTTCCTTTATCATTGTTTTTGATAACCACAAAAAATATAAACTAGTTATTTCAAGTCTATTAATATAATATAAGTACATAAAGCAATTCAGAAAGGGGGGAGAGATAAATAGCATGCCCAATGTGTGCTTTTAGAAAGGAAATTAAAGCAATGTATCTATTTACAGCCCCAATCTTTAATCTGTGGTCTTTTTGTTTGGTTAATATTTTGTGGAAGATAGTGGGATAACACCTCAAAAAATAGCATCTCCAAAAAGAAGTAGATTATGGCAGTCTCTGGCTGAGAGTCCTTCTAACTTGTTTCCTGTAAGCCAATGATTCTCAAACTAAGTTGCCCCTTGCAGTTGCTTGTTAAGCTGTCCTAAATATATGGATGCTCCTCCCAGTTCCAGAGTAATTAAATCACCAATATTACTGGTGATGACATACTGATAATCTTAAAGCTTCACAAATCATTTTACCGTGTATCCAGGATGAGAAAATTGGTCTACAATATCCTTCCCTCACCTTCTCCCTGCACTTGAGGACAACAGCTACTGCTGATGGGACTCTTCCCTAATCTGATGCATTTGAAACTGACTACATCAAACATATTGATTTTTTCCTCTTCAAAGCCCTGATCATAAGACTAGAAGTTTAATTACTTCTAGCTCAATTACCACATCAGTCTTAAGCAGATAGAATTTGGTATGGTATTTTATTTTATTTTATTTTATTTTATTTTATTTTATTTTATTTTTAGAATTTGTTATTTTAAAGAAACAGATATTTTAGCCAAGTCATATTGGCCTATAGGAGGTTATTTCTGGACTATTGTATATTTTAAAATATGCAAATGACTTAATATTATGCATGATATTACTTTCTTCTCTCAGTCCTCAAGGAAAGGAAATCATCATATAGTCTGTCAAAACTCCTTTGACCACACTGAAAATTATTTTAACTTTTCTCATTTTCAGGGTGAAATAATCACAAGTCATTAAGAAGTTTACATAAAGTCATTTCTAACTTAGAATAGTAACGATACTATTGTATTCAGTAACATAGAAACCTGTATCAAATTATAGTACATTTTAAAGATATATATTTTAAGTAAAATAGCTCTAACCTGTTGTACTGCCTGTTAAAACAATACACCTGGTATCTTACTTTATCAAGTAATTGAAATTATCAAAGTCATCCATGAAAAAAAAAAAAAGACATCCAGTTAGTGATCAATGCATGTATTTAAACATAAAAAAAAGAATAAAATCTTGCTATTTGTGACAACATGAGTGGACCTTGAAGGTATTTTGCTAACTGAAATGAGTCAGTTAGCAAAATCATATGCTACATATGCCACATGATTTCACTTATGAGTGGAATCTAAAAAACAAAACCAGATAAAACCCAGACTCATAGATACGGAGAACAGGGTGGTGGTTGTCAGAGGGGAGGGAATGTTTTGTACAGCCTGGGGAATGAAGTCCATAAAATTATATTAACTTTGTACAGTAATAAATAGTAACTAGACTCATGGTGCTGAGCTCATGTGCATTGTACACAAATACTGAATTACTAATGTTTTACGCCTGCAACCAATATAACATTATATGTCCATTACATTTCAATTTTTAAAAATGGGATTTAAATTTTTTAAAATAGATTTTATTTATTTATTCATGAGAGACACAGAGAGAGAGAGGGGCAGAGACACAGGCAGAGGGAGAAGCAGGCCCCATGCAGGGAGCCCAATGTGGGACTTGATCCCGGGTCTCCAGGATCACGCCGTGGGCTGAAGGCAGCGCTAAACCGCTGAGCCACCTGGGCTACTCTAAAGAATGGGTTTTAAAATGTAGATTAAAAAATAAATAAATAAATAAATAAATAAATAAACAAACAAACAAATAAAAATAAATAAATAAAATGTAGATTTTAAAGATCATAAATTGAAGGAAATGGAAATGAAGTTGTATTTTTTGGCTCCTAGTATATACCATACACTGTAAAGACAGTATCTCCTATTTATTTTCAAAACACTTCTCTAATGTGAACTATTAAATCCATTTTACAGATGTGGAAGCAGAGCATATGTGAAATTAGACAAATTGCAAAATCACAAGAGTATGTCTGATTTCAATCAAAATCTGTTATTCTAAAGCAGATTCTGTTTGTTTGCTTGTTTTCCTCCTTATAACTAAAATCATTTAGGATGCCAAAAGCAGCAGAGACACTTTCACACAGTCTGTGTTTATCAGTGGAGGACACATATTTCTCTTATGTACTTTACACTTTTAAATTGTACTTACTAGAAAAAAGGATAGATGCTATATTGCCTGTGAAATTTCATTTTCACTTTTGTCCAGGCTGAAAGGACAGACTAGTGACAGAGCAGAAGAGCAGGAAAGAGTGACAGCATAAGCAGTGAGGAATGTGATTAGGATAATTTCATCAAGAGATTTTAAGTGGTCAAATATTTTGGCAATTATCATAGTAATTTCCAAAGCAGCCCTAAGTGCCCTTTTATGAAAATATATTTGAACCATACTTAGGATATTCATCTCCAGGAGAGTGTATCTGAGGAAATTGCATTAGGAGATCACTTCTAGGTAGAAATATGCTGAAATTAGGATCAATCTGAAATTGTTTCTCTTAATCACTGCATAAAATTTGCACATACGCGAAGCTAAAAAGACTAGACCTTTTTAAAAATCCTCTACCTTTGGTAAAATTTAGAAACAAGAGTTTTGGGATGTCTGGGTGGTTCAGTGGTTGAGCTTCTTGCCATTGGCTCAAGGCGTGGTTCTGGAGTCTCGGGATGGAGTCCTGCATCGGATCGGGCTCCTCCATGGGGCCTGATTCTCCCTCTGCCTATGTCTCTGCCTCTCTCTGTGTGTCTCATGAATAAATAAATAAAACCTTAAAAATAAAAAAAAGAACAAGAGTTTCTGGGGGCTACTGGCTACATCAATAGATGTGATCCTTATTGTGTCAAATGACACCTTCACATATGTGTAGAAAATTAATGGAAAGAAACATTAAAATATCAAGTGTAGGGACACCTGTGTGGCTCAGTAGTTGAGCCTTTGTCTTTGATTCAGGGCGTGATCCCAAGGTCGGAGATTCAGACCCACATAGGGCTCCTTGTGGGGAGCCTGCTTCTCCCTCTGCCTGTGTGTCTGCCTCTCTCTGTGTCTCTCATGAATAAATAAATAAAATCTTAAAAAAAAATACTAAGTGTAGGCAGCTCTGTCTGGTAGAAGGACACGTGATTTTTATTTCTTCTTTATATTTTTCTGTACTGTTCAAAACCTTACCTGTCCATTATTTTTGTCATTTTGAGCATTGTTCATAACCATAACAACAGCTGCAAAAACAAACAAACAAACAAACAAACAAAAAAAAACAAAAAAACTCAAGCTGCACACTTACCACACCGTACTATGCCAGAGCAGACCATATGAAAACTCTCGTACAGACATTTCACTCTCATATAAATTTGGACATTTCTCTTTCTACAAACCTGGCTTTCTCCACTATCTGGCTACCCAATTTCATCAAAGTATGCATATTGCTCATTTGTCCTTTGCAGAGAAGTTCTCCCAAATACATTCTTCCTACAGGTTTTCCCCAGTTCCCATGACATGCTTTCCTGCAGCACAAAGTTTTTCTTCCTAGTCCATCATGGTAGCTCTGATGTTGGTGACTTCAGCTCTGTTTAGAATCATCTGACATTCTCTACTCTTTAGCAAGGTGAACAATATTCCAATCACTTAAAGCTCAGTGTAGATTTTATTTATTTTCCCCCACTTTCCACTTCTGTGTTAGTTGCTTCTGCTATGTGCCCCTACATTATATTGTCCTTTTGTATTGAGAGCACTTACTATACTTTGATAAAACAGATTTGTTTTTTAAAACATTTTTATTTATTTATTTGAGAAAGAGGGAGAAGGAGAGTACAAGCAGGGGAAGCGGCAGAGAGAGAAGCAGACTCCCAACTGAGCAGGGAGCCTGACACCAGGCTTCATCCTAGGACCTCAATCTCAGGACCCAAGGATCTTGACCTGAGACAAAGGCAGACTCTTAACCAACTGAACCACCTGAGTGCCCCAAAACTGATTTGTTTTTAAAGTGTCTCTCCTAAAAAAATAAATAAATAAAAAATAAAAAAATAAAGTGTCTCTCCTGCCAGATTTCCTGAGAAATTTGCATGTGAAATTATATATATGTATATACTACTCATTCAACATGTGTGTGTATATATATATATATATATATATATATATATATATATATATATATGGAGTTTAATGAATATCAGAAAACTTGCAATTGTTACCATAAAGAATAAGAAAGAAATGTGTCTAGGAGGGACATAGGAGATTACCGTGCTGTTCCTGATGTAAAGTTCACAGATTTATGGTATCTCTACTCTTTATGATTGTCTAAACATTTCTAACATCCGGAATACAAATTTCAGGGAAAGAACACTGCATGCGGAAGTTAATTAGTTGACAGTGAGTGTATAAGTAATGGGTCATTGATTAGGAGGTATATTTGGAAGGAAATGTATTGATAGTAACCATTAGGAAGTAACCAAAATCAAATATTTAAGGGTCGGAAGGTCCCATAGGATTAATGCAGATAAAATAAAATACCAAATTGATAGGATGATTATTGATCATTTCAATCAACTGGTCTTCCAATATCAACCCTCCCCACTTCCCTAGGGGTTCCTTCACAATTGTCCTCCAAAATTCAGCCCCAGAATCCATCGACCCTTCTCCATTTCTATTTCCAGAATTTGGTAATCCGCTAGTGTAAAAGTACATATGTAGATACTTTATACAATTATCTTCATGAGTTCCAAATCCAGTTCATACCAGAAGATTACACAATAGCCTGCTATATGTTTCCAGTCTTTCCAGTGATCTCTGGAATTATGAAAGATTTCACAAATCCAACTGTCATCTTGCTGTCAGCACATGATCTTGAGTTTTATTTTAGAAGAAAAGATAAATCAACAAAACACATCAAATTCTCTCTATTTCACTTACAAAGATGAACCTTCTTGTCTTAGTATCCTTTCACACTCTATCAAGCAAGAGGTGTCCTTTTCTCCATCCAAGGATAATCCACCCCTGTTTGGAGGCATATTTCCTCATTCATTCTCTGAGAATATGCTCTATCAAGTGAGTTCACTCTCTCTTATGGATCGTAATCTTTTCATTTTCTTTTGTTTATTTCTATGAGCATTGAATTCCCTATCTTCAATATGAAACATTAAGGTTCTTAAAATAAAATAACCTCTTTGTCTTTTCTCCTTTTACCATCTAAAATTGCTTCTTTGATGTGTCACAGTGCTTGTAGTCTTCTTCATTTACAGTCTGTTTTTTCTCATTTTATATATACACCCTAATGTCCCAAACAAAGTGTCTGCCCCCATCTTTCTGAAGAAACAGATGGGATCATCGGTAACAACCTAGCTATCAAAAATATTTATTATGACATCATCTCATAATTCTAAGTGTGCATTCATCTAGCAAAATCTCATCTTTTGGTTTCTTTCAACATTCCCCTATGTACTTCTTACCTCTATAAAAATGTTTCCCAGTTTTATGGGAATTTTTCATGGATTCACCTTTCTCCACTTACCTTACATACTGGTGATGACTCTACATTGTTTGTTCCTGTCTTTTTAGTTCATGTTGATCTATAGTTCATTTAAGAATCTGAATTATGTTTTTCAATTTCTGTCTTTCATTGTTGGTAATAATTCCATGTGATAGAATTTTTTTTTAATTTTTTTTATTTATTTATGATAGTTACAGAGAGAGAGAGAGGCAGAGACACAAGCAGAGGGAGGAGCAGGCTCCATGCACCGGGATCCCGACGTGGGATTCGATCCCGGGTCTCCAGGATCGCACCCTGGGCCAAAGGCAGGCGCCAAACCGCTGCGCCACCCAGGGATCCCTAATTTTTTTTTTTTTTTAATGATGTAAAAGAAGACACAAAAGATAACTAAAGTCTGGCCATTTAGAGCGAAACACTGCAAGTGATAGTTTCCAACAAAAAAATAAAAAGTCAAGGCGCCTAGGAGGTTCAGTTGGTTAAGTGTCTGCCTTCAATGTAGGTCATGATCCCAAGGTCCTGGGATGGATCCCCATGTCAGGATCTCTGCTCAGTAGGGATACTACTTCTCCCTCTGCCTGCCTCTCCCCCTGCTCTTGCTCTGTTTCTCTGTCAAGTAAATAAATAGAATCTTCAAAAAAGAAAAAAAAAAGAAAAGAAGAAAGGCATGGATTTGTAGATCAACACAGATTTTGGCTCTTAAAGCAGAACCAGCTCTGCTACTTTCTAGAATATAAATAGAGACAAGCTATTTAAGTTTGTTAAACAAATTTGTTGTTTAAAATGAGTTTGAGTGGAAACGTGGGTGGCTCAGCAGTTGAGCATCTAGATGTCTCTGACCCAGGGCTTGATCCTGGAGTCCCGGGATGAGTCCCATCTCAGCCTTCCTGCGTGGAGTCTGCTTCTCCTTCTGCCTAGGTCTCTGCCTCTCTGTGTGTGTCTCTCATGAATAAGTAAATAAAATATTTTTAAAAAATAATAAATAAATAAAATTAATTTGAGGGGTGCCTGGCTGGCTCATTTGTTTGAGAGCTTGCCTTTGGATCTAGTTATGATCCCAGAGTCCTGGGGTCTAGCCCACATTGGCTCCCTGCTCAGCGGGGAGTGTGCTTCTCGCTCTCCTTTTGCCCCTCCCCCAGCTCATGTTCTCATTAGCCTTTTCTCAAATAAACAAATGAATGAATGAATGAATGGATGAATAAATAAATAAGTAAATACTAAAAAAAATGAGGTTGACATCTGTATCATTGGATAAGTATGGCATTTAAATGAGATGAAATATTTACAGCAATTGGTTCATGTTCTGGAACTTAGATAATGGTTGATAAATTGAGATATTAATATTACCATTATGTTATCACTTGTATGTCTTTCATTTGGCTTAACTGGATAAGATGAAATTCAACCTTAACCTGGAAAGATATACGGATAACAATAATGGCTGAATGAAATAAAGTCGTTTATTCAAAAATATGTACTGACTCTACTTCATATATCAGGCACTGTTATACTTGGCATTGAAAAGAAATGATTTAAAAATGTAACATTTTAATTTATTGATTAACAGGCATTTATTGAAAATGTTATGTGGGAGTCACTACACCAGAATATGAATGTAGAATGATTTTTTAAGAGCTTTTATGGAGCTAACAATATAATATGGGAAAGACAGCAACCATAAAAAAATTATAATTTGAAAATATGCTCAAATCTCTGAAGTGAAATACTTGACTGCTAAGACGGGGTGGGGGGGGGGGGGGAATCAAAGCACAAACTGACCAGAAAAATCTTTTCTAAGAAAGTTATATTTAAACTGTTATATGAAAGATGAATGGAACAAAAACAGGTGATAAGTGGGAAGGAGAATATTCCAGGCAGAAAGAATTGAATATGTAAATGCCTTTAGGTAAGAAAAAGATATCAACACTTAAGAAAAAAAAAGAGAGAGGCAGTATAGCTAAAACCTGGACAGTTAAAGGGAAGTATCTCAGGGGCACCTGGCTGACTCAGTGAAAGGAGGATGGGACTCGATCTTGGGATCATCAGTTCGAGCCCCAGGTTGGATAGAAAGTTTACTCAAAAATAAATAAATAAGTAAAACTTTAAAAAAAGATATTCTATAAAAATAATAAAAATAAAAGGAAGTAGCTCAGATTGGATTTTGGAGATAGAAACTGAAGCAGCTTATTCAAGATCTTACAGTCAAGGTTGTAAAATGTAAAATGGTTCAGAGGTGTGGAGTGAGTGACATGCATCATTTATCTGCCATTTATAGCATGTTTGTATATGGCAGACATTTTCTAGGTCATGTAAACAAAATTAGTGGAAATAAGCAAATTTTATAACAATTTGCATGTGAGAAGATATGGGGAAAAAGGTAAAGAGGAGAGTTCCAATGGGATACAGGAGTAGGCTTTGGGGAAACTGCAATTTTAAATGGGGAAGTAAGATAGCAATGTATAATATATATTTGTTCTGGTTTTGCTGCTTAATTTTTTTTTTCAAATCTACTACTTTAAAGAAATATATTATTTCATAATCCATCCTCATCACCACCTTGTTTTATTCTTTAGATTAAGCCATTGTCAAGAATTACTTTTGTCTTTTCAAAATTTTTTGTGATATAATTGTCCCACTTTTATTGTTTTAAATTGCAATGTATCAAAAATAAATAAATAAATTGCATGTATCTTGGAATCTCCCCATTTCAGAACACATACTTCTTGTCCATTCTTTTATACTCTAATCTGAGATTTGTATAATAATGATGAATTTTATTAAACCAGTTGCATACTGGTAGGCATTTCAATCATTTCACTTTTAAAACATATTTCCAAAAAATTTGTAAGGGAAAGCTTTGTGACACACTTTTGGAAAATTAAGTATCATCTATTTAGGGAGTAGAATTGAGGGACAAAGTGATTTATATTACAAAAAAAAAAAATGATGGATAAGCCCAAACTATTCTCCCAAATGACAGTATTGATTAAACTTTAACCAATAGGATGCGAGGATTCTGACTTTTTAACTTGCATCAGTACTTATTATCACATTCTGAGAGTCACTTAGATTTTATAATTTTTCAATATGACTAAAATAGTATCTTATCATTGCTTTTATTTACGTATCTTGGATTATGAGAGAGGTTCATCTTTTTTCATTGTTACCTGTCAGTTGTATTCTATTTTTGATCAATCCTTTTTTTGCTGTATTGCAATATCTCTTTAGTAAAGAAACCAGCCTTTTTCAAATGTGTCAAAAATATTTCATTGAATTTTCTTTTTTTTAAATTTCATTGAATTTTCATCTTTCTTTCACTATATATGATATCTTTCATTAAATAGATATTATTGTTTGGGAATACTCAAAATTATATTTTCTTTCATGGCTTCTTGGTTTTGAAACCTGATGAGATTTGTTTAGGAAGATCTTCCTATTCCAAGTTGACAAAATATTCATTCACCATTCTTTGTTACGTGGTTTAATTTTAATATTTCAAGCATTTTGCCTGTTGAACTTGGTTTGAGTTTTAAAAATTAAGTAAAGAGGCATTCTTATTTATCTCCAAATGCTAACCAGTTATTACAAACATTTAGTTAAATAACCTATCAATTTCTTAGTAATTTAAAAATGCTTAATTTTTTTATCATGTAAAAATTCCAAATGTAATTACAATAATATTTCAAAAAATAATATATTGCATTTAACTGTCTGAATATTCCTACATAAGATCATATTTTAATACATGTAGATTTGTGATAGTTCTTTCAAAATAAAGAATGGCCAAAAGCCCGTCATTATTTTCTTCATAGTTGCTCTGGTATTTTTGCATGTTGTAGGCATTTTTTTCGGATCAAATTAACTTTTTAAAAAATTTTTGAATAGAATGATACTAAGCTAATATATTACAGAAATGATAAACATCTTGATATTTAAAAAGTTTTCTTCATAAAGGCTTTCCATATTTATATTTACTAAAATTTGTTTTATATTTTATATTATATGTAGAATATTTTATATATTTTTATTTTATTTTATTATTTTAAAAAGTACAGGTCTTAATATATGTAAAGGAAATGTATATTTATTTTATAGACAGATACCTAATCAATTCCTTTTTCTCTAAAAGTAACATAATGATTCCTTATTTCTTATCCACTAAAACTATAAAATTATAACTACAGCTTTTTAAATAGCCATTTGAGTTTAAAGAATTAGTTGACTATATTATATACTTAATGCTCAGAAGCTTGCTAAACTTTGAGGAAAATAAAAATGTCACCCATTTAATCTGAGCTACCTTAAAATGTATTGATTATCTCAAGTGGCCATTAATCTATATGTATTCAAAATATAAAGAAAAATATTATAATTCCATATACCAAATTCCTAGGAATATCAACTAAATAACTCATATGATCTACAACCCTTTGTCTCAAATTTTATTTTCAAACATCATGAGAGACGTGTGCTAATCTTTCCCTTCCCCACGTATTTTTTTTCTGTTTTTGATTATTTTTGACAAATCTAAGTCTGTGGTATATCGCTCTAAATCAACATGCATAATAGACACTAAAATGTGGCTGATCCTAGGATCTCACTAAGTCTATTGTTTTCTTATCATTAAACGAGTTATATGTTCGAATAACTTGGCTACTAATTAATGTGAATCAGGGAATTTCCATTGGAATAGTATTTTGAACTAAAATCCCTAACTTGATAAGTTGAAGACACTGAGACACAAATATATTCAATGTCTTGTCTAAGATGACATGGCAAATCCAATTGTCATTAGATATTACCAAAAAGCTTATATAAAAATTCATATTGTAATTTTAATTTGCTCAAATGCAATCTTAATTTAAAATACTCTGGTTAGATTCTAGTTCTCATAAAAGCATAATTTTTAAAAATATACCTTATTTGGGAATGTTGTTAGAGTGATTATCATTAGCAATGTCTGAAGTGATTATAAAATGTAACTCTGGGGCAGCCCGGATGGCTCAGCAGTTTAGCGCCGCCTTCCATCCAGGAGACCAGGATCAAGTCCCCCACATCGGGCTCCCTGCATGGAGCCTGCTTCTCCCTCCCTTTGCCTGTGTCTCTGCCTGTGTGTGTGTGTGTGTCATGAATAAATAAAATCTTTAAAAAAATGTAACTCTGTCAAAGGAGTTACTACAATATTTATACGAACATTAATAAATAAAATGACTTTCAATTATTGTACAATGTTTCTCAACAGATTCCAAGTCACATTCATATCATATCCCACATGATAGAAATTAGAATAATTATGGAAGAGTATATGTGAAACAATCTAATGTTTTCTTCAAGATTAAAAGAATGTATTCTTATCTGTTATGTTCATTATCTGAATCAAGGCAAGGGAGAGCATTTTTCCAAGATGTCCTTTTGTGACTTTAATCCTCATTATCCTGAAGGCATGTCTTAATAATGACAAAACAGTCTTTCTGTCTTGTTTTTGGCAACATTGTTCAATTGTCTAATTAGTGTTTTGATATTACAGAGAAGTACTAGAAAATTTATGTAAGACAAACATTTGTTGTTATTGTTTCATAAAGAAATAATCTCTAGTATATTATTTTCAAGCCCACAAAGATATATAATGTCTACAATTTTGACACTTTTTAATTATTCTAAAATATTAGGTACTGCTGATACAAAGAAAAACAATCATATTTACACATAAATATATATTTATATTTACATATATTTCTATCTACAGCTTGTCTCAAGGTGATGTTTTCTAAATTTTTATCAAGTTAGATGATTGCTATTTTTAGGTTTATCTCTCAATATACTATTTTTTATTTTTAACTTATTTTGAAAGCATATAGAAATTTGAGTACTGTCTAACCTCATATATTCCTTTGTTTATAGGTGGTTTAATGTTTGTAAAGATTAAAGAAATCATGGCCAAATATATTTTTTCATTTTAACTTTTCTCTGCTTTTTCAATTTTTATTATTTTTTTATTATTTTTCTTTCAACTCAAATTTTTATTTAAGTTCTAATTAGTTAACATATAGTGTCATATTAATTTCAGATGTAGAATTTAGTGATTCATCACTTACATACCACACCCAGTGCTTGTCAAAAGCGCACTCCTTGGTACTCATCACCTATTTAACCCTGCCCCCCACCCACCTCCCTTATAGTAACCCTAAGTTTATTCTCATGGCTAAGAGTCTATTTCTTGGCTTGCCTCTCTTCCTCTCTCTCTCTTTTTTTCCTCTTTTCTCATTTTTTTTTCTTAAATTCTACATATGAGTGAAATCATATGGTATTCGTCTTTTTCTGAGCAACATATTTTCTTTACCATAGTACGCTCAAGCTCTATCCATGCCCTTGCAAATGGCAAGATTCCATTCATTTTTATGGCTGAGTAATATTCCATTATATATATATATATATATATATATATATATATATATATCACATCTTCTTTATCCTTTCATCAATAGATAGACACGGGCTGTTTCCATAATTTGCCTATTGTAGATAATTCTACTATAAACATTGAGGTGTATATATCGCTTTGAATTATTATTTTTGTACCCTTTGGGTAAATACCTAGTAGTGCAATTGCTGGATTATATGGTAGTTGGTAGTTCTATTTTTAACTTTGTGAGGAAACCCCATACTGTTTTCTAGAGGGGCTGCATCAGTTTGCATTCCCACCAACACTGCAAGAGAGTTTCCCTTTCTCCACATCTTCACCAAAACCCTGTGTTTCTTGTGTTGTTGATTTTAGCCATTCTAAGAGGTGCCAGGTGACATCTCATTGTAGCTTTTCTTTTTAAGATTTTTATTTATTTATCTTCAAGATATTATTTATTTATTATGAGAGAGAGAGGGAGAGCAACAGAGGTAGTGAGAGAGAGTACAAGCAGGAGAGGGAGAAGCAGACTCCCTGCTGAACACAGTTCTATGCTGGGCTTGACCCCAGGACCCTAGGATCATGACCTGTGCAAAAGGCAGGCTTAATTGACTGAACCACCCAGGCACCCTCTCATTGTAGTTTTCATTTGTATTTCCCTGATAATTGAATGATGTTGAGCGAAAGATGCTCATGCATCTGTTAGCCATCTGGATGCCTTCTTTGAAGAAAAGTTTATTCGTGTCTTCTGCCATTTTATAAATGGATTATTTGTTTTGGGAAATGTTGACAATTTCTTTATATATTTTGGATACTAATCCTTTGTCAGATACATCATTGCAAATATCTTCTATTCCATAAGTTTCTTTTTAGTTTTGTTGATTGTTTCCTTCTCTGTGCAGAAGAGGTTTTTTCTATGAAGTTCCAACAGCTTAGTTTTGGTTTTGATTCCCTTGCCTCAGGAGACATATCTAGAAAGATATTGCTATGGCTGATGTCAAAGAGGTTACTGCCTGTGTTCTCTTCTAGGATTTTGATGGTTTCAGGTCTCAAATTTAGGTCTTTCATCCATTTTGAATTTATTTTTGTGTATGGCATAAGAAAGTGATCCATTTTCTTTTCTTTTTTCTTTTTTTTTTTTTTTGCATGTGGCTGCCCAGTTTTCCCAACACCATTTGTTGAAGAGACTGTCTTTTTCCCATTGGATATTCTTTTCTACTTTGTCAAAGATTAACTGACCGTGTAGTTGTGGGTTCATTTTTGGATTTTCTATTCTGTTTTATTGATCTATATGTCTTGTTTTTGTGCCAGTACCTTACTGTCTTGACCACTGCACCTTTGTAATATAACTTTAAGTCTGGAATTGTGATGGCTCCAGCTTTGCTTTTCTTTTTTCAAGGTTGCATTGGCTATTTGGGGTCTTCTCTGGCTCCATACAAATTTTAGAAATGTTTGTTTTAGTTCTGTGAAAAATACTGGTGATATTTTTATAGGGATTGCATTAAATGTGTAAATTGCTAGAGTGGTATAGACATTTTATCAATATTTGTTCTTCTAACTCATGAGCATGGAATGTCTTTCCATTTTGTGTATTGTTTTCAATTTCTTTCATCAGCCTTTTATACTTTTCAGAGTACAAGTCTTTTATCTTCTTGGTTAGGCTTCTTCCTAGGTATTTTATTATTTTTGGTGCAATTATAAGTAAGGTTGATTTCTTAATCTTTCTTTCTGCTTCATTATTGTTGGATTGAAATGCAACAGATTTCTATACCTTGGTTTTGTATCCTGTGACTTTGCTGAATTCATGTATGAGTTCTATCAATTTTTTGGTGGAGTCTTTTGGATTTTCTATACATGTCATCTGCAAATAGTGAAAGTTTGACTTCTTTCTTTTTGATATGGTTGCCTGAGGTGTCTAGGACTTCCAGTACTATGTTAAATAATGGTGGTGAAAGTAGACATCCTTGTCTTGTTCCTGACAGTAGAGGAAAATCTTTCAGTTTTTCCCAATGGAGGATGATTTTGCTGTGAATTTTCATATGCTGTCTTTATTATGTTGTAGTCTGTTCCCTCTGAACCTACTTTGGGAATTTTTGTTATAAATGGATGTTGTACTTTGTCAAATGCTTTATTCCCCATATATTAAGAGGATCATATCATTATTCTTTTTTAAAATTATTATGGCATAATATGTTGATTCATTTGCTAATACTGACACATCCTTGCAACCTCAGAATAAATCCCACTTGACCATGATGAATGATTTTCACAATATAATGCTGGATTTGGTTTGCTAGTACTTTATTGAGAATTATTGCATCCATATTCATCAGGGATATTGGCTTATAGTTCTCTTCTTTTAGTGGAGTTTTTGTCTGATTTTGGTTTCAGGGTAATGTTGGCTTCAGAGAATGAGTTTGCAAGTTTTGTTTTTCTTTTCTATTTTTTGGAGTATTACAAAGCTGTAGTGATCAAAATAGTATGGTTCTAGCAGAAAAACAGACACATAGATCAATAAAACAGAACAGAAAACCCAGAAATCAACCCACAACTACACAGTCGATTAATCTTTGACAAAGAAAAAAATATCCAATGGGAAAAAGACAGTCTCTTCAACAAATGGTGTTGGGAAAACTGGGCAGCCACATGCAAAAGAAAAAAAAGAAAAGAAAAAGAAAATGGATCACTTTCTTATGCCATGCACAAAAATAAATTCAAAATGGATGAAAGACCTAAATTTGAGACCTGAAACCATCAAAATCCTAGAAGAGAACACAGGCAGTAACCTCTTTGACATCAGCCATAGCGACTTCTTTCTAGATATGTCTCCTGAGGCAAGGGAATCAAAAGCAAAACTAAGCTGTTGGAACTTCATAGAAAAAAAACTCTTCTGCACAGAGAAGGAAACAATGAACAAAATTAAAAAGAAACTTATGGAATAGAAGATATTTGCAATGATGTATCTGACAAAGAGTTAGTATCCAAAATATATAAAGAACTTGTCAACATTTCCCAAAACAAATAATCCATTTATAAAATGGGCAGAAGACACTAAGACTTTTTTCCAAAGAAAAAATTGATGTTAAATTAAAAAGTGATTTCAGCTGAACAGAAACATCACATCATTGCCTATTAACAGGATATATTAAAGAATATAGTCTAAGAACAAGAGATAATTCAGTAAGAATGCCCATGTTTCATAGCAACGACATGTTTACAAAGTACACTAATCAATATGTGCACCTATCCCATATGGGTAGGATTATCCTAAAAAATATTGTACATTTAGGATAATATTTAACAGTGTTCTGGGTTTCTTTTCTTTTTTTTTAAGATTTATTTATTTATTTATGATAGGCACAGAGAGAGAGAGAGGCAGAGACACAAGCAGAGGGAGAAGCAGGCTCCATGCAGGGAGCCCGATGCGGGAATCGATCCCGGGACTCTAGGATCGCGCCCTGGGCCAAAGGCAGGCGCCAAACTGCTGAGCCACCCAGGGATCCCCTGTTCTGGGTTTATTTTCTGAAAATAATGTTTTTATTTCTAAAAGCAAATTATATTAGGATTATAGACAAAATTTTAGATTTGGTTATTCATTATGTAATGTATCTTCCACGGCTTAATAGTAAAAAATTCTAAGTTACTTTAAAGAGCTTGTGTAATTATGCACATTTGCGGAGAAAAACAAATTGACGCATTTGCCAAGGCACAGAGTTTATTGCAGGATTGTTTAAAGGAAGATTGATAATGCTGTTATAATGCTGTTATGATGGAATTGTTGGATATGGCATTTTAGCACTTTTTAGATCTTGCAGTATGAAAAAGTAAGATTTGGGGCACCTAGGTGGCTCAGTGGTTGAGCATCTGTCTTTAGCTCAGGACCCTGGGATCAAGTCCCACATCAGGCTTCTTGCGGGAGCCTGCTTTTCCCTCTGCGTGTCTCTGCCTCTCTCTGTGTGTCTCTCATGAATAAATAAATAAAATCTTTAAAAAAAAACAAAGAAAAAGAACATTCAAATGTATGATTTCCAAGATAAAATAAGATGTCTTATGGTTTAGAGCTATGATTCAGATAACACAATTTGTCAGCTTAGGGAAAGTCTCTTAGTGCTCTATTTGCTCTGGTTGAGAAAGCTTCTTGAACACTCAATGACTAGAAAGATTTATATAGATGCTCATTTTTTACTGGAAGCATAGTGGGTAAGGATCCAAATGTTTGCTTTCAGCCTGTCTGATCTGTAGATGCCATACTTTTCTGAGTTGGACTAATTATAATTTGATCCTTTTAATCAAAATCTAGTGGAAAAATTAAAATGGCCCATAAAAGACCTCAGTAAATTATTCTTTCCAAATATATATCAGCACACCACCCCCACTAGTTTGGTCTGCTGCCAAAAAAGTGGACATTTTTCATAGTACAAAATGCCCAAGACTCTAGAATAGATACAGCTCACTTGGAAAAGGGGGTGGATAATAGGGCATCCTAACTCTTCTAGAAATGGTGTGATATTTTGACTCTTTTATTTTTTTCCTCCAGCAGAATTTTTGAGTCCATGGTGACATCCAATTATAATTTTCTTTAACCTTTTGGGGAGAGGGGATACAAACAAATAACTTTCTCTACATTTCACTTACAGAAATATTTGTCAAGAAAAAAAAAGTAGAATTTTTTGAACAAAAATGCACCCACCAGGCAATATGTAAATACATGTTCTCCTCCATGTTAACATAAACCCATCGTTTTTTGGAAAATGTATGGAAAGTTAACATAAATATATATTTTATATAGATATTCAAGAATCTCTGCTTTGCTCCTTAGCCTAACTATTAACTCTTAGATATTCCCATTTCTTCAGAAGCCTTCAACCAGGTACACACCATGAGAACCATTTTTACAGGATTCTGTATTTGTTTATTTTATTCTTTTGCATTTTATCACTACTTTCTACTATAATAGGATTGTGTGTGTGTTTATGTGTTTTGGATCTCTCCTAACACTCATAATCTGATTCAGAGTCTAAGACATTCTAACTATTAAAGAGAAAAATAAATGTTATTTTAAGTTGAAATAGTTCCACTGGCCACTTGTCTTCATGGCAACCTGAAGAGGCAGATGAATATTAATATACTGATTTTACAACTATGAAGTTGAGAAATAGAGATATTTAGTAGTTTGCACACAGTCACACTGGTAATAAATTCCGTGCAGTACTTATGTAGAAGGAAGGCCAAGCTCTTGGCCAGTAGGCAATGTAAGGCAGGCTGTCTTTCTTGTTTTGGGGAGTTATAATAAGGAGTACATACTTAGTAGTGACCTTTGCCATGTATTACCTCAAATCCCCTAAATTTCTCTTCCACTTTGCCTCTCAAGAAGCAAACACCAAAAAAGATTACATAAGATAAATTTGAGAAACAGTTATATAGGACCAGGTGATAGTCTGTTTGACATGGTTCATAAACATGTGTTAACAATTAAAACAGAACATACAATTTTCTTACTTTAAGTTTTAAAATCTATTCTCTTGGCAATTTCCAAATACACAATATGGTGATGGATGTGTTAACTACATGTATTGTGGTAATCATTTTGCAGTATATACATATATTAAGTTATATTGTATACCTTAAAGTCACACAATATTATATCAAATATATCTCAATAAAACTGGAAAAAAATTAAAGCAACATCAAACATCAGTTACATTTACATGTAATCAGTTACATTTACATGTAATATTCACATAGTCCTTTCTAGCAAACTTTCAGTAACCCTTATTTTTCAATGTAAAACTCAGTTTTTAAGTTAAATTTATAAATAAGAACAAATGGAATGTACAAAATTTCAGGAAGAAGGCTGTGACTTAAAATCACCAAATGAATGAAGTATAAAAATAGTATAATTGCCATAGTAATTCATTTTATTTTATTTTGAATAGATCACTTTAGCAATTCTCAGATAGAAAATGTTTAATATGACGGAAAAAGACATGCAGATAATTGCTCTTTGGATGAAAGCAGTAATCTTGTAGAAAAAAAAATTCTTTTTGATATTTAAGTGCTACGTAGTCATGTAATGGTACACTAACATAAAGATTTAAGAACCAAAGATGTATCTCTTAGGAACCTTTATAAAGCTCATTTGCAAAATTGTGTGAAGTAAACTGAACAAGTAAGATGAAACTAAGAAAGGATTTGCCCCATTTAATCCTCTCTTATAGACTCTTGAAGCATTGGCTATTTATGAACTAGTTTATTATAATGGCCCTATATCAAAATTTCTCTAATACATACCTATTATCTTTACTTGACAGCCCAAGCACAAAAATTCACATTGGTTTAAAATCATATGTTAGCTTGTATATCTTAACTGAAGATGTATTCATTACACATAAAGGTGTTCTTAAGTTTTATGTCTATATAGATCAGGAACCTACATTTCTGCATATTAAGTTATCTCTATACATAAAATTTGAGTTAATTTTTTAGTCGAAATTATTGGCAATTAATTGGAGTAGTAAGAATATGCAAAATATACCTGTGGGGAGTTGTTTGTTAATATTGACCTTAAAGAACTACATGGTTAATTTGCATATTTTACTCTGATGTCTGTACGTAATAGAACTTATTCTCTGCTACCTATTTTATTTCCTTCTTTACTAATATGTCGACAAATTCTGGGTGGCTATTATAATAATAATATCTGAAATTTTTCAAGTGCTTTCTTATGTTGTAGGACTTCAGACTCTCATGCACAACATGAGAGTTTTTAAGCAGATATCTGTAAGTAGGAAAACAGAAACAAAACAAGAACACAGATTGCTAGCAAATCCTAGGCTCATTATCAAGTAGCTTTTAAATTTAAAATATTAATAACAAAAGCAATAACAGTAATATCTACCATTTGTGGAGCTCCCACTGTGTGTAAAGCATTTTAAAGACATTATCTTACCATCGCAGACATGAAGTTACTACTGTTATATGTTATTATTTGGCTTAAAGAGGCCAAGTTCCTTGTCCAAGATAATACAGCTAACAAGTAACAGAGTCAGGCAAGTATCCCTAGCATGTAACAACCCAAACTGCATTTGTGCCATGATAGCATGCTAAATCTCATTTTATTATTTTTAATTTTATTAATAAACTAGAATCCTTTTACAAAAAGGAAACAAAATTTTATAAAGGTTAAATATCAGCTTAGATCTGTTGAAGTCAGAATTTCAATCACACTCTCCTTAATAACAAAATATAGTCTCTCCATAGAAATGATACAATGCCAGTTCTCTAAGAAAATAGGTGGAGAAGATCATGCTTATCAGACATTTATCATTAGGCAATGGGTAGCCATCAGCAGACTGAAAATACATGAGGCAAAATTGAAGAAAAATGATAGCAATATATAATGTGTTTTGAAAAAATACATTAGTTTAATACAATCTCCCAGTTTTGAAAATCATTAATAGTGCTGTTGGCCATGGAATCGTGATCATACTTTCTAAACCAAATGAGTTTCTCCAAACACCATATTCTGAGGACTCTGAATCCCAGAAGTCCAGCTTTTTTCTTCCTGTCTTTGGTCTCTTCCTCTCCCTCAGCTTTCTGAAGTCTCTGTCTTCACATGGACCATGCTTTCCACATGGACCAAGTCATTTCCCAGGCTTGTTTGAATTTTTGTGCTCAGTCAGGACTTGTCTTCTCTGAGCCTAACTACCTGAAGAAAAAGAAGGAACAAATATAAGACTCAAGGAAAGAAATAGATTCACAGGTAGACCTAGTAGATGTCTGTATTAAATATAATTTGGTGGTCTCCAATAATCTTAACCTTGCGTTAGGCAGTATGCTTAAGTGGACATGGATGTAAAACTGCCTTGCATATTAGAAATTGCAAGAAGTTGTGTTTATCTGGGCAGAAAGTTTCAAGAAAAAGCATAGGATCATAACACACAAGAAAAAGGTGGAGCTATTATTGTTATACAGCCTTGTAAAACACACCTGCACACAAACATGCACATGCACAAATAAAAATGCATTGCTTTCTTCAAAGACTGATGGATAGACATGGGAGTACAATGTTTCTCAGTAATTCTCTAAAGTATGTCACAAAGGCCAATGAATTTAAATCAGGAATTCCTGGATGGCTCAGCAGCTGAGAGTCTGCCTTTGGCTCAGGTCATAATCCTGGGGTCCTGGGATTGAGTCCCACATGGGGCTCCCTGCATGGAGCCTCCCTCTGCCTATGTCTCTACCTCTCTCTGTGTGTCTCTTATGAGTAAATAAATAAGATCTTTTAAAAAATCAGAAAATCAGAAACCACATATAAGAACTTTTATTAAGTTTAGCTGAAAAACTAAACTAAAATATTCACCGCAACGAGTGTTGAAGTTAAAATATGTCATTTGAATCAAGGAGAAAAGGTAGAATGAACTATCTAGAAATGTTGAGAGATATTGTGGAGTATTTCTCTACATGATTTCTCAATTTCCATATTATTTATCTTCATATTAAAAGAGAAAGCAATATGAGAACACCTGGAATCAATTATACATGTAAAGATCAATCTAATATACTAAATTTTTAAAAGATCTCTGACATTTTTGTTATCATATTCCAATGGATAAGATTGCTTTGAAGTGTAAGACTTTGCAGGTTGGTTGTCCAGTTATAAGACCTAACTTATTAGAGGAAAAACAATCTTTCGAAATATTTTCATACTTAGTTTGTAAAAACTGTCAGGATAAAGAAATTATTATGGAGGCAAGGTATTAAAAAAGCAATTAGAAAGTGACATGTTATAAATAAAAATGCAAGCTTTTATGAGAATGTCAAATTTAATATTCATATAATATGCCAGTTTAGAAAAATGTTGCCAGAATATAATATCTAGCTCTTTTCTTCTTGATGAAGCTAAATCTTGTGAATTACTTGAGATGATATGTGTATAGATATTTTTTTTCTCTTTGTACATATGTTTCTTTACCCTTAATTCCTGTCACCAAATTAAAGGCCAAGCTGCTTATTCCATAACATGCCCAAACTGTGGACATTCATTCATCTCACATTCCAATTCTAAACATTGCATGCTTCCAGATAAGAGAATTATGCAATCAAATCTTTAATACATCTCATGTAAGCTTGTTAAGATTATAGTTTAGACATTATGTGCTTTAATTTTAGGATCTCAAATTATGTAAAACTTATTTAAAAGATGATTTTAGTGTGTCTTTTCTATGATAGATTTTATGCCACAGAAAGGAGGAACATATATCTTTGACTTAATGTATTCCATACTAACCAGCCCAAGCATGATACAGTGTTCAGGTGACTTTTATTTTGGCCTCAAAGACTATTTAATACAAACATACAACTGGTATCTATCAGACTTTAATAAAAAATCATTATATGTTTATTCACAATAAGCAAACCACTTCTCTGCCTTTTGCAAAATGGCCTACTTACTAGTACTTTTCTAGAATTCACTAATTTTTGGAATTCATTAAGCATATATACATTTAGGGAGAGACTTTTCTACCTATACATGAAGGAGCCTCTGGCTGTCCTGAGATCTGGGTTTCTTTCAAGGTGCGTCAGATACAATTTTCAAGGAGAATCAAGAGCAAGAGGATCCTAAAAAATTCAATGTTTTTAAGTTCAACAAATTTATTTGTTTACTTACATACGTAACAAGAGTTTATTGTTTGCCTGTTTTTGTCAATTCCTGAGCCCTACATTGGCATAAACATAGATATTTTGGGGCAGCCCGGGTGGTTCAGCGGTTTAGCGCCACCTTCGGCCCAGGGAGTGATCCTGGAGACCTGGGATCGAGTCCCGCATCGGGATCCCTGCATGGAGCCTGCTTCTCCCTCTGCCTATGTCTCTGCCAATCTCTCTCTCTCTCTCTTTCTCGGTCTCTTATGAATAAATAAATAAAATCTTAAAAAAAAAAAAAAAACATAGATATTTTGCTGGTCGCACTTCCCAAACATGGTGGTTTAATAGTGTTTGTTTATTTGATGGTATAAGTGGATATTTCCATACTCTATTTTTCAAAATTATGCATTCTGTGCAAGAATTGGCAGATTATTTGAAGACATTTAAAAATGTGAATCATCCCTATTTATATGAAATAAATGTTTTTCTAAAGTTTTATTTTTCTTCTTAAAGTATAAACATGGTTCATGAGTGGCGTTTGTATACTCAGCATTTCTGAACTTCAATGAAAATGCTGATGTGTAGCAAAATTTCTAGCTAAACTTTGCTTTTGTTCTAAGGTCACTTAGGTTCCAATGATTAAAAACGTTCAAGGATGCATTTCATATTAATCTTGGGAGGAGCAAAGATTGACCTCTGCTAAAATTAAATATAATTCAAAAAGCTGCATCATTCTTAAAAGCAGCTTTATTAAAAATGTTCATCCTCAAACTTTCTTTTAATCTTATTACTTTTATATGTTTTTCTTGTTTCAGTTTAATACATTATGTCTTACAAAAAGAACATCGATAAATCTATTCAAACTGAAAATAATTCTGTAACAGTAATAAGATCAAATAATAGCCTCAATCCATATGATTCCTTCTCTATGATTTAGAATGTTTTGGAGATAGTTTTTCTAATCTGTAAAATATCCCTGAAAACATTGTGTTATTTTACTGATGAGGTTATTACACCAAGGTCACAGCAAGAAAGAGCAGGGTTTTAATATATCCAAGCATATACTATTCTTCCTAAGTTATATTTTCCTCAGTAAAGTTAGAATACAGTAAAAACATGTCCCAACTATGTATTTGAAAAGAAAAAAAATATTCTTTTGACCTTTGCTAGCTATTAACTAAAGCACAATGCAGCTGAAGCTAAGCTCCTGAGTGTTCTAAAGTAGTGGGAGAAAAAATGATTGGATAAGAGAAATGCCTGCCAACTCAGAATAAAAACTGGTTTCCAGACTTTCTTGGAAGCATTAATATACAGCGATTTTTCATGCTATTCCATTCAAGTATTTTATTAAGCTCTGTAGAGAGAAAATTTCAACATGATCCTGATGCTCCAAGGGTTGTAATCTCTCATGTCTGTATCTGGAGGGTGTTGGGAAACAGGTGCTGAAACATTTTCATATTTTACTTTGACAAAAATAAAGACTATCTGGTGTTAGTTTTTTGTTTGTTTTCAGGGCCTGATTGAACATTTGTGCTTACACATTTCATGTGGGGAATTTTCACAAGAAAATATGTGAGAAATCTGAGTTCAGACAAAGAAAATTTCTGTGAACTATTAACAAGCCACGTTTGATGAAAAATGCCACTGAATACCTGGTTGAGTGGGAGTGTCAATTAGATGATTAGCCCTTGATGTGATTGAAAGGATTTGTGGAAACCAGGCAATGTTTGTTTTAGTAAACATTCAGAATTATTCTGGGACACCTTTGTGAAACTGTTGAACACCTCTCTGGATCTCTGTTTCTTCATTTATAAAGTAGGTATGAAAATATAAAATTCCTTAGGTTAATTTATGAATTACAAAAACTTATGAATATTAAACATTAAAAGTAAAATAATCTCTCAAAAAATGTAATTTATTTTCTTGCCACCCATATTGCTTTTTATTTTCCTTCCCAGACTGTATTGTATAAATCATATTTATAAAAGCAAGAGATTGATGCCATATTAACTAGTTTATATTTAGAGAGAATGGTTAAGAATATATGAAGTTTCAACACACACAAAAGTAATTGGCTGTCAGGAAACCAAGTGGATTGGGGAACCCAGAAATCATAGGTGTTCCTTTTGATTATGCAAGGGCATTGAACAACAACCCAATCAACTGATGTCTGGTTTAGAGAATATCTTACAAGATGAGTAGTCATTCAAAATCATGAATCAAAAATAAAACTCTGAGCATATTTAGTAGATAAATATTTTCTGTTGTTAATATTTATGTTGTATCTCTACTAGCAAAATGAGCAAAATTTCTCACCATTGGAAAAGAGTTCATAAACTATAAACACAAGTTAGAAAAATGACTCTTAGGACTAGGTGCAGTAATGTGGAACATATATTAATTAATGATACTTACGTGACTTTCAATCTCTGTTTGTTCACAGAATGTATGTAAGTAATCCATAAAATAAGCTTTTATTTAGATTATTTTGTGTTACCTTCTATCTATCTGTCGGTGTGAGGGCCAGTTATGAAGCAGAATGTTTTTCCCCTAAAGAGAGATGTAAAATGTCCTTTTCATGTCATTTGAAATCCACTCATATTTTTACAATGGAAAGGCATCATCGTCTTAGGTTGGTTACCTGAGATAGGATTTAATATTCAGGCATCCTTTTGTGGTTACAACCTGTTGAAGGGAAACATAACGGTTGAGTGGAAGAAGAGGTTTTGGTGAGATGCAACCACAGTGAAGGGTATCTCCTTTGATGGGATACTGTAGACTGTCCCTATTTGGATGAGGAAGTCAGGTCCTCATACTCTTTTTTTTTTTTTTTAATTTATTTATGATAGTCACAGAGAGAGAGAGAGAGGCAGAGACACAGGCAGAGGGAGAAGCAGGCTCCATGCACCGGGAGCCTGATGTGGGATTCGATCCCGGGTCTCCAGGATCGTGCCCTGGGCCAAAGGCAGGCGCCAAACCGCTGCGCCACCCAGGGATCCCAGGTCCTCATACTCTTGCAGGATAATCAGTCATTAGATTTGGGCCACTTTGGGAAGGAAGTATAATACTATCTAAGACAGATGAGGCAATGCTTATAGGGGGCTGATAGCTGAGGATTTTCTTTAGGGATCACTCCTAGCATCTAGGGAAGGAAAGTATTTCTGGAGGGACAACTGAGTAGCACACAACAACATTCACAACAATTTACCGATTGTGCCACCTTGATCATTTTTTTTCTTTTTTTTTAAGATTTTATTTATTTTAGAGAGAGATAGAGAGTGTGATCGGCAAGAGGGACAGAGGGAGAGGGAGATAGAGAATCTCAACAGACTCTGCTGAACAAGGACTCTAATCTCAGGGCCCGGAGATCATGAACTGAGCCGAAATCAAAAGTTGGACACTTAACTGACTAAGCCACCCAGGCACCCCTTGCTCTGCTTCTTTATACAAATTCTGAGTGAAGTTACTCCAAGATTACAATAAGCATATCTTTCTGTATAAAACTTGGAAAAGGAAGCTTAGTAAAATAAAATATAGTCCGTGCCACTGCCACAGGTCTTGGAACTACTATTGGTATTTTTTATCCCTCTCCTCTGTTACCTATTCTTAGCTCCCCTGATTCAGCTCACTCTCTCTTTTTCCATGGTGGCATGAACTATCTCCTTATTCTTGAGGTTTTTGAGTTCCTGATCATTATGACTTTCTCAAGACATTGTGCTGCTCTTGTCCATCTACTATCAAGAAAGGGTAAGGTAATATAAAGGAACACCAAAGTACAGGTACACTTTGGAAATATTGTACTTCAGCTCCAGACCACTGCAATAAAGTAAACATTGCAATAAAGCCAATTAAATGATTTTTTTGTTTTCCTAGTGCATATAAAAATATGTTTACACTATGCTATAGTCTATTAAGGCTTCAATACCATAATGTCAAGAAAACTGTACATACCTTAAATTAAAAAACACTTCCCAAAAAATGCTATTATCTGAGCTTTCAGTGAGTCATAATCTTTTTGCTGGTGGAGGGTCTTGATGTTGATGGCTGATGACTGATCAGGAAAACAGTTGCTGATGGTTCAAATGGCTATGGCAGTTTCTTAAAATAAGACAACCATAAAGTGTGCCTTGTTAATTGTCTCTTTTTTCAGGAATGATTTCTCTGTAGCATGTGATGCTGTTTAATGGCATTTTACCCATAGTATAACTTCTTTCATAATTGAAGTAAATCTTCTCAAACCCTGCCACTGTTTCATCAACCAAATTGATGTAATATTCTAAGTCTTGTGATGTCATTTAAACTATTTTTAAGGAATCTTCACCATGTTTTTATCTCAAGAAACCAAATTCCTTGGCTAAAATTAACAACACAGGAAACAATGGATGTTGGTGAGGATGTGGAGAAAGGGGAACCCTCTTATACTGTTGGTGGGAATGCAAACTGATGCAGCCACTCTGGAAATTCTTCTACAGTAAACAGTAGGAAGATTTTTCTAAAACGTTAAAAATAGAACTACCCTATGACCCAGCAATTACACTACTAGGTATTTATACAAAGGATACAAAAATACTGATTCAAAGCAGCACATAAATCCTGATGTTTATAGCATTATCAACAATAGTCAAATTATGGAAAGAGTCCAAATGTCCATTGACTAATAAATGGATAAAGATGAGGTAAATATATAAAATGGAATATTACTCAGCCATCAAAAAGAATATCTTGCCAACTGCAAGGACATGGATGGAGCTGAAATAGCCAGAGAAAGATAAGTGCCATGTAATTTCATTCATATGTGGAATTTAAGAAACAAAACAGATGAACATAAAGAAAGAAAGAAAAGAGAGGGGATAAATAATAAGAGACTATTTGCTATGGAGAACAAACTGCGGGTTACTGGAGAGGAGGTGGGCAGGAGATGGGCCAAATGGGTGATGAATATTAAGGAAGCCACTTATTATGATGAGCACTGAGTGTTATATGTAAGTGATGAATCACTAAACTCTACTCCTGAAATCAATATTTCACCATATGTTAACTAACTAGAATTTAAATAAAAACTTGAAACAAACAAACAAAAGAAACCGCTTTCTTTGCTCATCCACTAAAATCAACTCCTCTTCTGTCAAAATTTTGTTATGAGATCACAACAATTCAGTCAGGTCTTCAGATTCCACTTCTAATCCTAGTTCTCTTGCTATTTCCACCACATCTACAGTTACTTCCTCCAGTGAAATCTTGAACACCTCAAAGTCAACTTGTTGCAAATCCCTGCTCATGTGCATCTTTTCACCTCTTCCTATGAATCACAAATGTTCTTAGTGGCATGAGTGAAGCCTTTCTGGAGGATTTTCAATTTACCCTACCCAGATACATCACAAGAATCACTATTTAGGCAGCTACATCCTTACAAAATGTGTTTCTTAAATAATAAGTTTTAAAAGTTGAGATGACTCCTTCCAAGGCTACAGAATGGATGTTGTGTTAGCAGGCATGGAAACAACACTAATCTCCTTATACATCTCCTTGAAAGCCCTTGGATTGCGAGGTGCATTGTCAGTGAGAGTCATATTTTGAAAGGAAACTTTTTTCAGTAGGTCTCAATGGTGGGCTTCAAATATTCAGAAACCATAGTGTAAGCAAATGTGCTATCATTCAGGCTTTGTTCTTGCATTTATAGAGCACAGAGGGTAGATTCAGCATAATTCTTAAAGGTCCTAGAATTTTCAGGATGACAAATGGACACTGGCTTCAACTTAAAGTCACCAGCTGTATTATCCCATAAAGAGAAAGTCGGCCTGTCCTTTGAAGCCAGGCATTGACTTTTCCTAACTGTGGAAGTTCTAGATGAAATCTTCCAATAGAAGGCGATTTCATAAACATTGCAAATCTGTTGGTCAGTGAAAGTTCATTAACTGTCCTAGCTTGATTTCTGGATCAGTTGCTGTAGCTTCTATATCAGCACTTGCTTCTTCACTTTGCACTTTGATGTTATGAAGATAGCTTCTTTCCTTAAAGTTTATGAACCAACCTAGGCTAGCTTTAAACTTTTCTTCTGTAGTCTCCTTACCTCTCTCAGCTTTCAGAGAATTGAAGAGAGTTAGGGCCTTCCTCTAGATTAGACTCTGGCTTAAGGATATTTTATGGCTGGATTGATCTTCTATGTAGACCACTAAAATTTTTTCCATATCAAAAATAAAGGTCTTTCACTTTCTTATTTTCCATGTATTCATTGGAGTGGCACATTAATTTTCTTCAAGAACTTTCCTTTGCATCCACAACTTGGTTAACTCTTTGGTATAAGAGGCCTAGCTTTTGGCTTATCTCAGCTTCTGGCATGCCTTCCTCACTAAGCTTAATCATTTCTAGCTTTTAATTTAAAGTGAGAAATGTGCAACTCTTCCTTTTACTTGAACATGTCAAGGCTCTTGTAAGGTTATTAATTAGCCAAACTTAAATGTGGTTGTGTCTCAGGCAATAGGAGGCCTGAGGAGAGAAAGAGAGAGAGACAAAAGAATGGTCAATGCATGCATTTGTTGATTAAGGTCTCCATTTTATATAGATATTATTTGTGATGTCCCAAAATAATTACAGAATTAGTTATGTCAACTTTGTTATATGGGAACATGTATGGGCACATGTATGGTGTTCAATCCTGCAGAATGGTTACTATGCTTGTGCTCAGTGTGCCAGCAACAGTGTGGCAAATGACAGGTGGCTCATGTCAATTTGCCAACTTGCACCGTTTACCTAGGCATTTAGTGTCTTTTCCATGGTGAATGCTGTCTTGCTAAGAATACAAAGGGGGTATGTCCAGTCTTAGATGTCCATTCATACACCCTATCGTATACTCGTTTGCTCCTGACTTTCTCATCTTTCTCTTTCCAGGCTTGTTTCTCCTTCCAGGCACCAAGTCTTTTGTCATTGGCAAAAGTCCATGTATATTCTAACATCAGATGGTCATTCTTCCCACTCAAAGTGGACGGTCATGTGTGAAGCTCTGACATTTCAAAAGTTTTCTCTCATGACTGTCATCAGGAGTGAGTTTATCATGCAGCCACAGTAACTTTTAACATCTACTCAGTTTCCAAGCCAATTCACAACCGTGAGCCAAATTGGGCTACTTCCCTCTCTGTCAGCTGGTCATAAGGGATGCCCACTGTGCACTGTGAGTGTTGGTAAATTGTGGGGTGACATGATGATCTGCATGGTCTGAATGGTCTGTTCATCGAACTTGTTTATACTCAGGTCTTACTGCTATTTGATCCAGGATGTACCACTTCTTTTTTTTTTTTTAATTTTTTCTTATTTATTTATGATAGTCACACAGAGAGATAGAGAGAGACAGAGATACAGGCAGAGAGAGAAGCAGGCTCCATGCACTGGGAGCCCGACGTGGGATCCGATCCCGGGTCTCCAGGATCGCGCCCTGGGCCAAATGCAGGCGCTAAACCGCTGCGCCACCCAGGGATCCCAGGATGTACCACTTCTTACTTTCAAAAGATTGCTGATAGACTTCTCTTTATGATGTGTTTGGTCTATGACACTCATATCATTATAGGAAATTTTGGCTCAAGGTTTCTTTCCTGTATAGTGGTTAGAAGTTCCATCTCTGTAGCACTGAGTCAAAAACCATTTTTCATAAATCGTATAAACCCCTACTGCAAAAGACCTGGTTTTACTCCAGTAAAGACTAGAAGTATTCATTTTGTTTCTCCTACTGGGGCTTTCCATTAACTCCACATGACATTTTTTCCAGCACCAATACTTCCGATAGCATAGTACAAGAAGCAGAGCTACTTGCATTTTTTTGACTTATTTCTTTTGTTATAAATTTATTTTTTATTGCTGTTCAATTTGCCAACATATAGAATAACACCCAGTGCTCATCCCATCAAGTGCCCCCTCAGTGCCTGTCACCCAGTCACCCCCACTCCCCACCCACCTCCCTTTCTACCACCCCTAGTTCGTTTCCCAGAGTTAGGAGTCTCCCATGTTCTATCTCCCTTTCTGATATTTCCCACTCATTTTTTTCTCCTTTCCTCTTTATTCCCTTTCACTATTTTTTATATTCCCCAAATGAATGAGACCATATAATGTTTTTCCTTCTCCAATTGACTTATTTCACTCAGCATAATACCCTCCAGTTCCATCCACATCGAAGCAAATGGTATTTGTCGTTTCTAATGGCTGAGGAATATTCCATCGTATCCATAGACCACATCTTCTTTATCCATTCATCTTTCTTATTTTTTTTTTATTTATTTATGATAGTCACAGAGAGAGAGAGAGAGAGGCAGAGACATAGGCAGAGGGAGAAGCAGGCTCCATGCACCGGGAGCCTGACGTGGGATTCGATCCCGGGTCTCCAGGATCGCGCCCTGGGCCAAGGCAGGCGCCAAACCGCTGCGCCACCCAGGGATCCCTATCCATTCATCTTTCGATGGACACCGAGGCTCCTTCCACAGTTTGGCTATTGTGGACATTGCTGTTAGAAACATCGGGGTGCAGGTGTCCCGGAGTTTCGCTGCATCTGTATCTTTGGAGTAAATCCCCAGCAGTGCAATTCCTGGGTAGGGCAGGTCTATTTTTAACTCTTTGAGGAACCTCCACACAGTTTTCCAGAGTGGCTGCACCAGTTCACACTCCCACCAACAGTGTAAGAGGGTTCCCTTTTCTCCACATCCTCTCCAACATTTGTGGATTCCTGCCTTGTTAATTTTCCCCATTCTCACTGGTGTGAGGTGGTATCTCATTGTGGTTTTGATTTGTATTTCCCTGATGGCAAGTGATGCGGAACATCTTCTCATGTGCTTGTTGGCCATGTCTATGTCTTCCTCTGTGAGATTTCTGTTCATGTCTTTTGCCCATTTCATGATTGGATTGTTTGTTTCTTTGCTGTTGAGTTTAATAAGTTCTTTATAGATCTTGGATACTAGCCCTTTATCTGATATGCCATTTGCAAATATCTTCTCCCATTCTGTAGATTGTCTTTTAGTTTTGTGGACTGTTTCTTTTGCTGTACAAAAGCTTCGTATCTTGATGAAGTCCTAATAGTTCATTTTTGCTTTTGTTTCTCTAGGCTTCATGGATGTATCTTGCAAGAAGTTACTGTGGCCAAGTTCAAAAAGGGTGTTACCTATGTTCTCATCTAGGATTTTGATGGAATCTTGTCTCACATTTAGATCTTTCATCCATTTTGAGTTTATCTTTGTGTCTGGTGTAAGAGAAGTCAGTGACATTTCTATACACTAACAATGAGACTGAAGAAAGAGAAATTAAGGAGTCAATCCCATTTACAATTGCACCCAAAAGCATAAGATACCTAGGAGTAAACCTAACCAAAGAGGTAAAGGATCTATACCCTCAAAACTATAGAACACTTCTGAAAGAAATTGAGGAAGACACAAAGAGATGGAAAAATATTCCATGCTCATGGATTGGCAGAATTAATATTGTGAAAATGTCAATGCTACCCAGGGCAATTTACACGTTTAATGCAATCCTTATCAAAATACCATGGACTTTCTTCAGAGAGTTGGAACAAATTATTTTAAGATTTGTGTGGAATCAGAAAAGACCCCTAATAGTCATGGGAATATTAAAAAAGAAAACCATAGCTTGGGGCATCACAATGCCAGATTTCAGGTTGTACTACAAAGCTGTGGTCATCAAGACAGTGTGGTCCTGGCACAAAAACAGACACATAGATCAATGGAACAGAATAGAGAATCCAGAAGTGGACCCTCAATTTTATGGTCAACTAATACTCGACAAAGGAGGAAAGACTATCCATTGGAAGAAAGACAGTCTCTTCAATAAATGGTGCTGGGAAAATTGGACATCCACAGGCAGAAGAATGAAACTAGACCACTCTCTTGCACCAGACACAAAGATAAACTCAAAATGGATGAAAGATCTAAATGTGCTATTTGCATTTTAGACTGAAGCTACTGCAGAGCCCTTTCCTGATTTGCATATTACCAAAAGCTATCAGCGTTTTTTGTCACTCATGCCACTCAGTATATTGGCTGAAGCATTATTACCTAGATAAGGAATATGCTGCTTCCAGAACACAGAGACTTACTAGGTATTGTGCTTACTTTCTGTGATGGGATATTTAAGACAAAATAATTTACCTATTTTCCATTTGCTGGACTGGATGTCTCATACCAAGCCTTCCAATTCCAGCACTTCTTGCTTTTCCAGTCTGTCAAGCATGATTTCTATCACTGTAGGTTAGTTTGTTTATTATGGAGTTTCATAGCATGTATTTTGCTTACATGCTATATATTTTGTATTAGGCTTCTTTCATTCACATAATGATTTTATATGAATCTACTAACAGTGGATAACAGTAGCAGTTCCTTTCTATTTATAAATAATGTTCCATTCAATAAATTTACTACAATATCTTCTTCTGTTGACAAACATTAGAGTTATTCCTAATTTTGGCTATTATGAATGAAATTTAGGAAAATTCTTGTATAAAATTACTTGTGGATATATGCTACAATTTATGTTAGATAAAGGGAAATTTGGGAGTAAAGTGATAGAAATATGTTAAATTTTAAAAACAAATAGTATTCTAAAATGACCATATCATTTTAAGCTCTTATTAATAATGTATGAGATTCTCAATTGCTCCAATCCAGTTTGTCATTTTGGCAATGTGTATTTCCTCTTTTGTGAAGTGTGCATTCAAACTTATTACTCATTTTTCATTGGGTTGCCTGTGTTCTTATCACTGACTCATAGTAGCTAATTATGTATTTTATATGTTAGCCTTGTGTCCAAAATATGTTCTGTAAATTTGTTCCTTCAGTCAGTGGCTTCCTGTTTACTTTCCTGATTTGATTTACACAAGTTTTAATTTTGACAAGCTCAAGTCATCTTTTCTTTTATGGTTTGCTTTTTCTGTGTCCTCCCTAAGAAATTTTGCCTATCTCAAGGCACAAAGAAATATCCTCTTTTTCCAGAAGCTATATTATTTTAGTTTTACATTTTGGTCTATCACCCATCCCTAATTGATTTTTGAGTAAGGAATGACATATAGGTCAGTTTATTAATTCATCATGTAAGATAACAAATTGTTCCAGTATAATTTCTTCAAGAGACTTTCCTGTATCAATGAATATCATGAGGAAATTGTTTGTGTATCTGTTAGTATAGATGTGTGCATGTGTATGTATATTGTGCATATATATATATTATACTGCATATATATATTTGTAATTGCTAGACTCTATTCTGTTCTATTGAGCTATATGTCTACACTGGTTGCTTACAGTACCTTAATATTGTCTTTCCATTAGTTTTTTATTGCTGCATAACAAATTACCTAAGTTAGAGGCTCAAAATATCACCCATTTATTATCTCCCAACCTTCTACATCAGAAGTCTGGGACAGCTTGGCTAGTTTCTCTGGATTCTCTACTTAGGATCTCACGAGGCTGAAGTAGGTGTTAGCCAAATGATTTCACTTCTGTAGCTTGGGATTCTCTTCCAAACATATACTATTTGCAGAATTCAGCTCTGCAGGAGGACTCCCTTGTTGGCTGTTGACAAAGACTTACTCTTGGCTCTGTATAGCTGCTCTCTGGTTCTTGTATGTGACCCCATTCATCTTAAAAGTCAAAGATGGCATGTTGAATTCTTCTTGTAGTTCAAATCTCTGAAACCAATAGCTGATTCTCTGCAACTATCAAGCAAATTTGATAAAACTTTACTCAGTGTGATCAGCAAAAAATAAAGAAAAAGCAAATTTCTCATTCTCACAAAGAATGAGAGAAATACATAACTACAGATCCCTCAGGTATTAAAAACAACAACAATAACAACAATAATAATAAGGTGATATTATGAACAACTTTATCTTAATAAATTTAACAATTTTCCAACTTCTTTGAAAGATATAAACTGCTAAACCTAATTAAAATAGATATCATGGATACCTCAAGTCTATTTTAAAAATTAGACTTTTAGTTAAATGACATGTACAACAAAACTCCAGACACACACGCCTTTACCAGGGAATTCTAGCAAATATTTAATTAAAAAAATAAGAACTCAATATAAATTTTTCCCAAATTCCAAAATAAGGGAATATTTAATTATTCTATGAGGTCAGTATTATTCTGATAACAAACCAAAAACAAAAACAAATTACAGGAAAAAATAAGTACTGCTAGATGAGTATTTACTAATGTTCAACATCGATTCCTTTCAAAAACGTGTCAATAAACCAGTATTAGAAGGAAATTTCCTCAGTCTAATTCAGATTGAAGAAATACTGCCAGCTATAGAATATGGAATGCCAGGGATCCCTGGGTGGCTCAGTGGTTTGGCACCTGCCTTTGGTCCAGGACGTGATCCTGGAGTTCTAGGATCGAGTTCCATATCAGGATCCTGGCATGGAGTCTGATTCTCCCTCTGCCTGTCTCTCTCTCTCTCTCTCTCTCTCTCTCTCTCTTTCTGTGTCTTTCATGAATAAATAAGTAAAATCTTAAAAAAAAAAAAGAATATGGAATGCCTGTAAATACCTATGGCTTACAACCTAATTAATCATGAAAGACTGAATGCATTCTTCCTATGATCAAAACTGAGGCAGGGATGTAGTAATTCCCTTTCAGAAAGGGCTGTGGGAATCATTAACGTGGGTACTTGCTGGGGTGTTGTGAGATTCCTCCACATGGGGACTGAGTCACTTTTTCACATGATGAGTTTCAGATCCAAAAGTTGGACACTGAGTTAGAAATCAAGACTTTATAGGAGGAGAAATTCTTGATTATGGTCATAGCTTTAGGGGTAAATATATATACATCAAAAGTTATTAAATTGTGCCTTTTAAATATGTACAGTTCATTTCATGTCAACTCTACTTCAATAAAGCTGGAAAGAGAAATGAATTCCATATGTCCTTGATTGCAGTTCCAAATCCCCAAAGGGCCAGCAGTTCTGCAAAGGGAACTCTTCGACTTTATTTCTAATAATACTGATTTGTAGCATGATTTTAATGTATGTAATTTTGGACATTACTCAGAATTTCTTGTCCTGGAGGCAAATTTGAGTGGATTTCATTTTATGTGGTTTTGGCTTTAAAAAAAAAAAAAAAAAAGTTTCCACCCAATTGTAAAAACAGAGCAAATAGGTATATGAGAAACATGAATATGTATATATGCATACACATTTAGAGGCATGTAAATATATTTATATATGCATGCACACAATATGAATACCATTATTTTCATTATGATATAGTCAGTGAGTGTTAGTAGAGATGCTTGTCTAACCACCGAAATGATAAAGTATCTTTATGTCCAGAGGTGGGCATGCTTCTTCTGTGGTCAGGGTATTAGGAAGAGGTGTTGAGTCAATCTAGTCTGTAGTAAAGCTGTGCGTGGGCTTCACTGCTGCCTCCATGACATCCCGTCTACTAAGGGCTTTGTCACCTAGAGGTGGACCTCAGTTTCATGCTTGGCGCCTGGAGCACCACTGTTTCCTTCAGGACTACTGTACTCAGATTTCAGCCATTCTTCATGCCTGCCACCAGGAATCTCCCTCATCCTCCTTCCCTCCTCTAGGGGTGAACCACACTAGGCTCCTACTCCATACAAGCAAGAGTAGAAGAGTGCAAGCTTTGAAGAGCACTTGGCAGTGGGTGAGATTTAAGGAGGAGCTTCCATCCTCCTGCTCATCCCCTGTTCTAGTAAACCCTCAGTTATGAGGCTCTCATACTTTAGGCCATTCCTCAGCAACCACATTTGCCTGATACTGAATGCACAGCCCGGAGCAAGCACTGTCTCTCTGTCTCCCAACCTTCCCAGGGATAGAGGAGCTCTGGCTCATATTCAGCACTGGGGCCAGTGTGAGCAGATTTCCTGTTGAATCATGGCCCAGTTCACCTCAGCCTTGCACTTAGCAGGGATTTTGGGTGTGGGGTTGTGAACAATTGCCCTGGTGCAGAGAACCCATACTTAGTGATGGATCCTGGCACAGGAAGTTGTGCTGACCTACCCCCAGATTCTGAAGATTGCTCAATTAGTGATCATAACAAGGGGGAGTTTTCTCTGTTTTAGGCAGGCCCTCTACATGCCTGCTTCACACAGGCAATTTCTTTGGGTTTTCTCATTCCCTTCCTCGTCTTGTGATCACTAAGTAGAAGTCCTTGGGGGAGGAAATTGGTAGTCGATATGACTTCTCTTGTATCTGTGGCTGCCCAGAGATTTTCACATCGACCCACGCTTAGCTTTAAAATCTCTGCAAAACTCTAATCATGTCTTCTTAACTGCTTCGCTGGTGGTTGCCTTCTCCTACTGCTCTGCCCAAAGACAACTAGTCTCAACTCTTCTAGGAGTTTAGATTTGGGTTAGTCAGTTTGCTTTACAACTTCAACTTAAATAGACTCAAAATGGAATTATGATTTCTGAAGGTAGTCTTGGTGTTCTTTGGAGACTCTCCACATACTAAGAAGCAGAAGTGTCCAAATGCTGTTCTGTATGTGATTTATTACTTTTCCTGAAGAAGGTGAGATGTTTCTAAGATGTCTACCTAGCTTTCTCCAACATAGTATCTCCTATAAGCTATCTACATCCCATATGACAGTAGTGGCATTGATCTTGTATGTGTATCCCAGTTATTCATTTTAGGATCAAATGTGTGATCCCTAGGTGGATCTGCAGACTCAGTTAACCCATGGGAACTGAACTAGGGCTCAAATTCAAGTTATGACCTTGCTTTCATATGTTCCCATTCTAACTGTGAGACTGTAATGACTGTTCAGATTCCCTAATATCAAGGTCAAATTGAACTCTGTTGTCCAACTGTGTTTGGAAACTTTGTGTATTTCTTTTTTTCCTCAGTGTATATTTGCCTGAATAATGATGGTAGTACCCTTTCAGGGACTATGGGAATCATTTCCATGGATACCTACTATGGTGTTGTGAGATTTTTCCTTCTGGAGACTCAGTCACTCCTTCACACAATTTGTTTCAGATTTAAAAGCTGGATAGGAAGAAAAGCCATGAGAGACTCTTAACTTGGAAGCAAACAAAGGGTTGCAGAAGGTGAGATGGGTGGGGGATAGGGTAACTGGGTGACAGGAATTAAGAAGGGTACATGATGACATAAGCACTGGGTGTTATACTATATGTTGGCAAATTGAATTTAAATTAAAAAATAAAATTTAGGGACCCTTGGGTTGCTCAGCAGTTGAGTGTCTGCCTTTGGCTCAGGGTATGATCCTGGGGTCCTGGGATGGAGTCTCACATAGGTTTCCCTGCATGGAGTCTGCTTCTCCCTCTGCCTATGTCTCTACCTCTCTCTGTGTCTCTCATGAATAAATAAATAAAATCTTTAAAAAATAATAAAAATAAAAATAAAATTTAATGTAAATGAAATAAGTTTAAAAAGGAACTATGCAATTAAGTAAAAGTAAAATTATTGATATGAATAAACCAATATGACCTGGTAAAAATCATTAAATTGTAAATCAATTAAATAAAGCTGACTCTCTGGGCATATTTTGTTTGAAACGTTATCTCAAATCATTAGAAATGGGGGGAAAACTTGAAACATTAAAATTCAAAGAGAAAAAGAAAGTTGGATACAGAGTTAGGAATCATGATTTTGCAGACCATCCTGGAGTAACTAGGAATGGTGGTGGAGCTTGATAGGTAAAAGCACTCAGTTTTCTCACCAACCATCACTGGTTTCTTTTGAATTTACACGTAGAGTATTGGCCTGTTAGTTGCCCATCTCTTTGTTGCCATAGGAACACAATTTTCTGGTAAACATTTGTATGATTCTTTATAGAAATCACATTGTTGTCCTCAAACATTAATACACATACTAATGATTATGACAAACTGACTTCTGTTGGTTAAGGGTCACTTCCTGCCATCATTGTTTTGGCTCCTATCATTGGCATTTGTCAGCAAGCTCAGGTTTGTAATAAAAGCTCCTACATCAAACCTGACTTGCAGGGGGGCCACAGTATTAGCACACAGGGGTTCTTATCACCAGGTCATTGCTTATAGAGTATAAATGAGGTACCTCATAAATGAGGTAAGTGAGAAGCCTCCCAGGGAGCAGAGTCCACTGCTGACTTTTCAGGTCTTTCATAGCTTATTCCCTCCAGCATTTCCCAACTTTGAGCATTTTAATTCCTTCTTTTTAGTTCTTCCATCTGCAATTCAAATTCTGATATTTCTCCCTCATATACTGTGAACCATCACTTTTTCCATGGTCCTAGGAGCTCTCTTTAGCCACCCTTACAACATGTAATGTCTCCTGAGATCTTTGCCAGATTGTTAAATCCTATATGTTAGAAGAGAACTCCGTGCTCGCTTCGGTAGCACATATACTAGAAGAGAACTCCAAAATCAATAAATTCTCCTTATTCGAACCTTAGTTTTCACTGTCTTGTTCAAGCACACTCAGAATTCAGTTGCATGTATACTTCCCCAGATTTTCCATTAAATGCTAGTTGGGTCCTACAGATCCTTTAACCTATAATCACTCCCTGTCTTTTCGGATTTAATATGCCTACAGTTGGGTTATGCTGTGACTTAACTTTCATTATTGGCTAAGTTACAAATATTAATTAGTGGCCTAGATTTTGCAAGGAGAGGCTTCTCCATTCTCTTCAGATAAGGATGAATATGAAGAAATAGGCTGTTTGTTCAGGCTCAGGAGGTCCACTGATTTCTGAGAATTTAACATTTTTGAGCACCTTAATTCATATATCTTCATTCTATATATCAGAATACCATTCTTTCCCAAACAAGTTCTGTTTTGGAATAGGAGACAGGCCTTAATGGAAATACTTAGGTATCTACCACTGTAAGTCTAGGTGTTGTTCCCTGGGTCTTAGCTCTTTCTAATCTGCTAAGGTAAGAAATAAGTGACCCCAAGAAAGACCTCTGGCTCTCAACTTAGCCTTTATTTCCAATTAATCAAGATTAGCTTTTAGTTATTTTTCAGTTTAATCAAACTGTGCATTAGACACCCACTTCCATTTCATTAGCAGTTAATATTTCCCCCTCCTTCCTCAAATGTGTGATACATCACATCTGCTAATGCATTCCCTTCTACCATTGTAGTTCACCAACTATGAAAGTTAAAAAATTGTAGTGCCACCTTGGGCCTGAAGATATCTATGTTCACCCACTGCCAGTCAGAGGTCAGAGGGTCTTTACTTGCAAAATTTCATCTCAGAGCCTACTTATTCAAGCCACCTCTGGAACTCTCTGCAGATTTGTTTTCTAGAAAAGCCAATTCTGAGATTGATTAGCAACCAGAAAATTTATTCATAAGCATTTTGAGTTAACACCTGTTAAAACATAACAATGAGCAGAAGTTGAGCTGCAGTGTAGATCTAATAGAGGCTTCAGCTGTCTCTCTGGGGAGTTCCAGAGTCGGGAGGACACGTTAGAATTGTCTCAAGGTTGACATAGAGCCTGGGCATTTGTAACTCAACATTGATTTATCACTGAAAATGGGCATTATTTTGAGCAAAAGCTGCTCTCTTCAACTGAGGCAATCCTTTAAATCATTGACAGATGAGGGCTTTCTGACACGGAGAAGGTGGGAAGTGAGTTCTTTCTTCCTGGTGGGGAAAATGTGTAATCCATCATAGCATTCACTACAGGGTCCTTAGAAGCCATCAAAATAACCTCTCAAATGATGCAAGACACTATTTTTTCAATAATTCACCAGTCTCTTTTAGTCCTTTGAAATCGAACAACACTAATACATTCACTTGCCGTCTAGTGCACTGTTTAAAATTAAATTCAAAACGAATTTATTTATTTATCTATTTATTCATTTACTTTTTAATTTTATTTATTTATTCATGAGAGACACACAGAGAGAGGCAGAGACACAGGCAGAGGAAAAACCAGGCTCCCTGTGGGAAGCCCGATGCAGGACTCGATCCCGGGACCCCAGGATCATGCCCTGAGCCTAAAGCACATGCTCAACCACTGAGCCACCCAGGTGCCAGAAATTCAAAACTTTAAAAGCTGGAACTTTGCCAACTTAAAAGTGGTTAGTTTACATCTATGCCATCTTATTATTTTTTGTTAGACCGCCTGGAGGTTGTAATTCTCTTATAGTCCAACCAATCGATAGTGAAAGAATAAAGTTAAAAAGAGAATAAAAGGAGTAAGATTCTAATCCCAGAAAGGCATTTTATTGAAGTCCATTTATTTTCTACAATTCCAGCTCATACACACACACATACAAACACACATTCAGGTAAAATGTAACAATATGTCAGGACACAGTGCTCTCTATTAGTCCCCTGGACCTTTTGTTACATTTCTTTATGATTTTTCCACTTATAACTGAGATGGATCTACAGTCATTTTTAAAAAATTATCTTTATCAATTATAGTTAATTAAGATAATATCTCAAGTAAGTTGTGGAGCTTTCATTCTTTTTTTATCGATAATAATTTTATATGTCTTTAGACGTTACACAGAATTAGGCTGTGGGATCATCAATTCTGGTAACTTTTTAAAACATTTCCAATCTTTGCTAAGGAAATTGGTCTATTCAAATACAATCTATCTTCTGGCCACATTTTTAAATTACAATTTTATGGGAAATCACACATTTCCTCTAATGTTCCAGATTTATTACATTCACAATTATCATATAATTCTCTTCATCTTTTATCTATGGTTATGTGTCCTTTGCATCCTTAATTTTCTTCATTTCTATATTCGTGTTGCTTTAAAATAATTACAAGAACTTAGCTTCTGTGTATTTTCAAAATAAGTTGCTTTTATATTTATCTATCTTCTATTCTTTATGTATCTTTTATTTTATTAATTTCTGCTTTTGTGTTTATTAATTTATCAATACTATATTAATGTATGCTGTTCTCCTAGTTTTTAACATATAGTAGACACCTTCATACTGTGTATGTTTTATTTAATAGTGAAGATAGAGAAAACTATAAAAGATTAACTTTTTACCTAGTACAAGATCAATATTTGTTTTATTTCATTTTGGGCAAAATCTCACTTTTTTTCCAAACATGGTTATATAAGATACTTATTCCAACCTCATTTATTCTATACAATACACATTCATGCACACACACAAACACACATGCAAAAAAAAAAAAAGAAAACCTAAAAACCTTTATCTTTCTGTGTTGCCTTATTTTTGTATGCTATATATTACTATATATGAAATAAGTATGTCAATATATGTTGCTTTTATAATTTTTAATAGCCAAATAGCCAGGAAAAATGAATAGTTCTTATTCAGTTTCTAGTACTACAAATAAAAAGTTGATGACACTTAAGATTAACAGTTTAACTTAGAAGGGTTTTTCTTGTACATATATATGAATTTATACCTTTCTTAAAAACTGTGTTGTTGGTTTAATTTGGTTAATATTTCATTAACCTAATAAATTAAATTCACTTAAATTTCTATTGCATTTACAACTTATTTATTAGATTTCTTTATCATGTAACTAATATATTTATAGATATAAGACATGTAATTAATTATGGTAAATAAAATTCATTTCTGTAATACTGTATATGGCTATATAGAATATGGAAGATGATCTTCAAAAATCATATACTGAAAAAAAAATCATATACTGAATTACATATAATGCTTGCTTAATAAGGAATATATTAACGTGTTCAGATTTGAGTATACAGATTGTATATATATTTCTCATATAATGTATATTCATATTTATATATATTTTAAGTGAAAATATAAGCATACACACTAAGCGCATGAATGCATACTTGCATGCTTAAATATATATTATATTTGCATTTTTGTAGTTTAAATGGCTATTATGTCAAAATAATATATTTAAGCACTTTAAAATCTAAATGTCAAGACTTAAAAAAAAATAAAAATAAATAAATGTCAAGACTTACACACTTTTGGAAGCTGAAACACTCTGCAGCTTCCTGTGTGTTTAACCAATATGTAATTTAAATGCTGCATCTCATATTCATAATGAAGTAAGCTGTCTTTAACATGAAAATACTTAACACTTTTTGTTAAATTATCTTTTATCTTTCAATTTAAAATCATAAAATCAATATGAGTTTTTTTAACTATTGTATTTTTATATAATACATATAGTACTTTTAATTTGGCACAAATTTATCAAAATTAAGGGGTTTTTCTTCACCATTTCTGTATTTTTAGAAGTTTACTTACCCAATGAAAAAGATAGGTTTAACATTTATTCAAGGCTGAAGGCAATGACTTGAAATCTCAGGATGGCAATATTGTCAGTTATCTGGGTAGTATTTAGCCATTTAACTATTTCTTATCCACCACCCTGTAAGTACTTCTTTTGTATGCACCAAAGTGTAAAAATATCTTTAAAAAAGGAAAATGAATTATAACAAAACATATTTTAAATAACTCACATTATCTAAGAATATATATATATATATATTTATATATTTATATATTTTGTTGGGGCTTCACTGTAAATAAGTAATTATGTTTCACAATGATCTTGCTGTGAGCAATGGAGTAAATGAATGTGCGGGAACCAAAATTATTCTTCCCAAGTCATAATAAAATTCTTTTTTTTCATAATAAAATTCTTTACAACAGTGTGACTTATATCATTTAAGCATTGAAAACTAATTCCTTAAACTTCCCTATTGAAATATTTCATAATAAAAGGAGTGTCATTTGACACAGTGAGCTAAAGGGAAAATTCAAGACTCGAAAAGCGGAAGAGATGATAACCCAATTTTCCTCCCATTGCTGTTATTGCAAGTCAATAGGCTAGCCTCATGTCTTGAAGCTGTTGACATTTTTTCGCAAGTATTTGTACATTAAATATCTGTTAATAACCTAAAGAGTATTTTTAAATGCAATGACTTCTTAGAAAACCATCATAAAAATCATTCTTAATTAGGTTTAGGAAATCAATTTGAGTGTCTGCATAAATCAAATTGTATGTACTGCCATGTTGAATGCAAGGTCAGGTAAGAGGTAGGAAAGAACATATCTGAGTTGTTTTTCTAAGCAACATACCTAACTGCTAAATATTAAAATTGACTTTTGTAGAAAGAAGAGAATATTTATTATTTAAGTGTGTCAGGAATTAAGTTAAACACTTAAAATTGAGTGACGGCTGCATGATTTGACATCATTACAAATAGCACAGGCATAATTTCATTGTTATTCTAAAACTGTGGGCAATAAAAGGAAAAACCCTTCAGAAGGAGCCTAGAATAACAATATTATATCCCATAACAATGATACTCAAATATGGTTTGGTGGTTGTACTATTCAGGAGCAGACTTTGTTTCCCAAGAGTTTCCTCAATCACTAAGGTAATACAGAAGACAAAGGCCAAGCTGCTTCAGGGAATTCAGCAACTTTTGCTGTTGTTGGATGTCTCATTGCACCATGAGGACACTGAAAGAATGTTCCAAAAAGCCTGATATTTTACAGTCCCCTTTAAATTTAGCAACCATTCACGGCAAGAGGAAAGTGTTATCAGGAAAGATAAGACAATCAAAAAGTGTAGCCTCCATTCCTAAATTAAAAAATGTTTGCCCTTAGAAGTTAAAGTGAGTTATTTAATGTCCTTTTGTAAGCTATTATTATTTGATAACTTCAATCATTATGTAACACTGTATGTTAAGAAATTTGTGTGTGGGGGAGTATATGAATACAACCCTAAAATGATCCTAAGGGGTATTGCTACTATCACACCTTTATATGTGAAGAAAATGATAATGAGAGATATTAGGAAACTCTGATTTTACTGGTAAATTTTAATTTCACGTTATTATCCCTCTATCCCATAAAAGTTCAACAACAAAAATTTCTAGAGTCTCCCGGTACTTCCTCTCTTTACATTCTACTTATCTTATTCCTTTCTTGCTTTTATTTAGAACTACCTTTTCATTATATTTAACCACTTTTTTGGCTTTTCTTTTTTAACTTCTTTTATAAAAGAAGGTAGAAGCATGACTCCTTTAGATAATTGGTCAAGGGGTATCTGACTGGCTCACTCAGTAGAATAAGTGACTTTAGATCTCAGGATCATGAGTTCAAGCCTCATGTTGGGTGTGGAGCCTACTACAGAAAAGAAAAAAAAGATAATGTTTGTATATACAGGCAAGTACAAACTCCATTTTGTGGATGTAGCAGCATGTGGTTTTGTCTTTACATACATCCATGTGTGTTTATCTAAATCACTCTTCCTGTCAATATAAATATCAATTTAATTTGAAAGTATAAAACTGTTTCCTAAATAAATACTAGCTCATCTAAAAATGTTCAAATATTAAGTTGCACTTAAGTTACAAATATTAATTAATGCTGACTTAATTCCAGGTTCCATGCTTAGTACTTCAAATGAAAACAAACATGGAAAATGAGTGTATGAGTCCCTTCCTTCAAGAAGCCTGTAATTTAGTATCATATCAAATGTATGCAAAATAAAAGATTAACATCGCAAGATCTGAATTAATGATAAAAGAAGCTAAATGAAAAAAATAATTTAAACCATTTAAAGTAAATAATATTTCCCAGAAGACATAAATTTTTGAACTGGGTTTCTAAGAATGAAGTTTTCAGAGGTGAAAATTATTCCAAAACATTTTATTATTTCTTGAATTAGTAATAGTATGAAAAGATATTAAATATGTGATCACATACCTAGCAAAATGTGACAGCAAATTTAAGTGGACATAATGAAGGCAGAGGATACTTATTTATGAGAAACTTAATTTGCCAATGATAAAAGCCATTTTCAGGGACTTAAATATAGAATACCTGGCTTTTCTAGATGAAGCATTATCATCCCTCCTTTGTCCTCACATATGTATGTGCCTCTCAACATGAAATGAAATAGCTTGATATCAATTACAGGACATTATCGCCAAGGAATAGACATTATGGAAGTAAGAGAGAGACATTACCCATTATGAGAATGATCAATTCAATTATGAACTCACAGTGGTACTACACCTGCTAACTTATATCTCTATACCCAACAGTCCAAAGTAGACAAAGTAGGCAAGTTCAAATTAGATGTTATTGCCATCATGAAGCTGGTTCATTCTGAAGGAGCATTTTGTCTTCCCAGGATGCTATGACCTCTGTGTGGCACTACTATTAGCTACTTCTTTATGAGTCATGAGAAAAATAAACCCTTCAGTGCTGCTTAGGGAGGCTTTGAGGTACTTACCATTTACTTTTTTTTCACACTGACTTTATGCTCCTCACAGTAGTAAAGCAGACAGCACAAGTCACCGAGAGTAGTTAATTTGATAAATAAAGAATGGTGACAAAATAAACCATAGGATATAGCCAGAGGCTGCAGTTATGAGTATATGTGTTTGAAATGCAGAGATTAGTTGGATGTTTCTGTTTTTTTGAGAAATCGTCAGTTCACTTGGTTGGAAATGAATGACGAAAAACAAATGACTAACAAAAATGCAAAAATCTCCCTTCCCCCCCCCAAAAAAACTTGAATTTTCAAGTGCTGTAAGTCTAATATTCTATCACATTCTACCATTCTACACTTATAATCTTAAGTTTCGTTCACCAGGGGACTTCACTGGAGAGTGTCAAGGCCATGCAAAAGTTTAATACAGAGGGATACAGAGGGAAAAAATCTTCTGAAGGTGTACAATATTAAGCAAGGATAATGGACATTTTAAATCTAGTTTTTAGCCAATACTATTAGTGTAGATTATAAAAAGTAAAGATTACAATGCAAAATAATAATAATAATAATAATAATAATAATAATAATAATAATAAAATTATTTTACTATATTATCTTTTTTTGTCTTCTCATATTAGGCCTGGACGTGTAAAATCATATGTCAAAAGAAAGCAACATGACTAGGGTGCCTGGATGGTTTAGTTGCTTAAGCATCTGCCTTCAACACAGGTTATGATCCCAGAGTCCCAGAATCAAACCCTGCATCAGGGTCCCTGCTCAACAGGAATTCTGCTTCTCCATCTGCCCTGCATCCCACTCGTGCTCTCTCTCTCTTCAATTCTTTCAAATCTTTTTCTTTCTTCTTTTCTTTTTACTTATTTTTTCTTTTCTTCTCTTTCTTAATGTCAAAGTTTTCAGATACTTCATCAATCAAGATGCGTAAAACAGATTTTAAATTTGCTGCCCAGACCTGAATCCGATACTCTGCAAGGGCCTAAATCTTGAAAACTGTAATATGGCATTTGCTCCTTTGTTATTAATTAACATTTTATGCAACATGGCTCATTAACTTTTAAAACCTTTTAATCAAAAAAAAAACAAACAAATAATCTTTTTTAATCTATTGTCCTAAGTGGAACTTGGAAGAATCTACTTTTCCTAGGTTCTTTTTCAAAAAATATAGTCATTAACTTAATGAAGAATAGATTCAAAAGAAAAAAAATCATCATATTGTTCACAAGGCTCTACCCATATTCCAATTTCGACCTACTCAACAGATCTATATGGAATATAAATAGACAGCAATTGTGTAAACTTTTACAAATAAGAGAACAATTTGTTTGTGTTTTCTCCCTTGCTTTTATGTGTTTGGATGACATCTTTCTTGTTAGTGACTTATGTGTTTGAAATGTCCTTACCTGAGCCCACTCCCCCTTGAGCTTCTTTCCCTTATGTTGATCTCATTGCTTTTTGCTTTCAATATTCTGTAAAAACTGGGACATCTGAGTGGCTCAGCGGTTTAGCACCTGCCTTCGGTCCAGGGCGTGATCCCAGGGTCCGGGGATCAAGTCCCATATCGGGCTCCCTGCGGGGAGCCTGCTTCTCCCTCTATGTTTCTGCCTCTCTCTGTGTCTCTCATGAATAAATAAAATCTTTTAAAAACATTTTGTAAAAACTATATTCTGTCTCCAATATTTTTTTTTTTCTGAAATGTTATTTCTGGGATCCCTGGGTGGTGCAGCAGTTTGGCGCCTGCCTTTGGCCCAGGGCGCGATCTTGGAGACCCGGGATCGAATCCCACTTCAGGCTCCCGGTGCATGGAGCCTGCTTCTCCCTCTGCCTGTGTCTCTGCCTCTCTCTCTCTCTCTCTCTCTCTCTCTCTCTCTGTGTGACTATCATAAATAAATAAAATTAAAAAAAAAAAAAGAAATGTTATTTCTATGCTTAAACTTTATAAAAGTAGGTTTGAACTACCTATTTCTGTCTATCTATTACCCATTTCTCGTTCTCCTCCATACTTGTGGGTTTAGGAGCAAAAGGAACAGTTGCTCGGCCGTCTGTTATTCAATCAAGTAATCATTCAGCTGCTGTGTATCTATCTTTCTTCCTTTGGAACTATTAATATTTACCTATGTCTTCTGTCTCCAAAATAAAGCAAATATTCAGGTTTTCTAACTTTCTTGAGGGCTCCGGTATCTAGTTCACAGTGTTCATTGTAAAATACTTGTTACTAATGCTGATGACTTCAGTGTAAGCGTTCAACATACGTTCATTCTTTTTCCTCACTGCTCCTTGCCTTATCTGCACCAGTATTCTTTCTACAACCTGGATTGGTCATCTTCTAGGATGGATCTATCATATATTACTATCAACTGGAAATTATTCATTTTCAATACATCAAACCTAAAACCAGGTTTCTAATTTCTTTTCCTTTTTTTCAGCTTTTATGAAACATTTGTATTGCAAATGTTCTTAAACATTTCTCTACATGCTTTATACACTAGGTATAACTATATTTTTAATTTAAGCCTGTTCAATACATAACATTGTATAAATTTAAGGTGTTCAACATAATTTGACACTTTTGTGTACTATAATATCATTACCATTGTAGCATTAATTAGCACCTCTATGAGTTGGAATTCATTATCATATTTTGCAGATGAGAATAATTAAGTTCTAAGTCTCTTAGAAGGTCTACTGATTGGGACGCCTGGGTGGTTCAGTGGTTGAGTGTCTGCCTTTGGCTCAGGGTGTGATCTTGGAGGCCCAGGATCAAGTCCCACATCACACTCCCTGCATGGAGCCTGCTTCTCCCTCTGCCTATGTCTCTGCCTCTCTTTGTGTGTCTCTCATGAATAAATAAATAAAATCTTTAAAAAAAGAAAATCCACTGATTATTATGCAAATTGTCTATATTCATTATGCTGTGCATTAGGTCTCTAGAACGAACTTACTACTCATCACAATTCTGTGCCCTTAAACAATATCTGTACTATCTTCCCACCCCCATCCTCTGGCAGCCACCATTTTACTCTCTATACTTAAAGTCTGGCTTTTTTAGATTCACATATAAGTGATATCATACAGTACCTGTCCTTCTCTGTCTGACTTATCTCATTTAGTTTAATGCTGTTCCAAATCCATCCATGTTATCAAAGTGGAAGAATGTCTTTTCTCGTAGCTAAATAATAACTATCTATATATATGCCACATCTTAAGCTTCTAATTTCTAATTCTGGCCACCAGTGTCTGTCTTTTCTCATATCCTCTCTTATTTTTATAGCAACTTCATTACATTTGGATGGGTAGATCAAGTCCCCCAGCCTCACCCGAACTTTAGTCTAGTAGCTCCTTTATAGATCTGATGACCCACTGTAAGCTTAAAATCACTTTTGTTCACATGTCATCATATCTGCAGACAAAAACTAAAATTTAGAATTACCATTTGTTTTCTGTTGGAATCTATGCTGTGTCAGCTTAGTTATAAAAGACTCAGAGCAGATATATCATTCACCTCTAATTGTCTCCCTATCAAAATTACAGCAGTGGTCACAAAACATTCCACTTTCTAGAAGTCCTCTTTTCAAGTGACCTTAGCTTTTATTTTACTGAAATAATTTAGATCTCCAAAACTAAGTTAACTTAGATTTCTGATCCCAATGCCAGCAACTCTCTATATATTAACCCATATTCTTCTCTTTCTTTTTTTTTATCTCGAGATGAAATATTTCTGTCTTTCTAATGTTGATCATCAGGATAGAATGTCAAACGGAAAGAACGCTGTGAAATCAGAAGCCCTGCTTTGTAATGTTGCCATTCTAGTGTTTTGAACAAGTTACGTTTCTTTCTGAAACATTATATATTTAGTTTAATAAATGTCATTACTCTCATGTGATTTCCGTATTTAGTACTTTTACTTTATTGCTTGGTATAGAATTTGGGGAAAAATGTGCTATACTCTAAATAACTTTTATTTGAAAGCTTTTTAAATGAAGAGAGTTTTTATAGCTATAGAAGTAATAAATTTAAGAATAACAGCCTTAAAGCTTTTTTGTTTAATTGCGTTTATCTCTATTATGTCTTAGGAATCTCATCGATTTTGAGGACTATAAAAAGATCATTAAGTTATCTGGCTCAATTCAATATAGTAAACAATCCCATTTAAACCAATCTTTTAGACAGTGGAATATTAAATTGTAAAATTTATGCAACACACATTAATTGGATAATGAATATGCCAAAATACTGGCAAAGTTTTAACTCTGTGTTATTCCATAGAATTATTTTTGTATGCTATAAAGATATTCAACCCATAATTATTTGAAAATTATAAAATTGTGTATCTAACATATACATTCCTTTCTTGTTGAACATATGATATTATTATGAAAATGACTCCATCGTAGTAATTTTTCACTAAATATCTATGTTCATCATTCATGTTGATAACTCTGAATGGCATTCTTACAATACCTTAATTCTTATGTAATTTACTTTTTCTCAACAGGAAGGGATACTCCATGCCCAAATAAAGAGGATTGATCATCAGAAAGCATCACCATAATCGCAAGTATAATTAAATATATAGGTTACTAGGAACATTTAAATATACTAATTTAAATACTATTTAGGTGGTACTTTATTATTTTATGAATAATTATGATCATTGAATTGTGAACAGTAAGTAGTAAAGCCTTGAAGTAACTATCTCTTTCTCATGGTATGAAGTTACTCTAAGTTAGAAGCAAATTCCTGAGTAATTCTCCCTGATGTTAGTCTTAGTTTATTTCTTGAAATATCCTCATATTTTCTTTTTTTTCTTTTATTCTACTAAAACCATTGCCAGTTTTTTTTTTGTGTGTGTGTCATCAAGCCTTCAACTCATTCTTAATATTCGTTTCTGTATTTATTTACTCACTCAGGTTCATCTCTGTGTGAACCACTTCATCTTCATATCCATAGAAGAATTTCACTTGTTATTACCTGTGGGTCTTCAAACTAAAAAATCCCCATAGCCTACACTTTTTTATCCTCTTTCCAGGATATGTGACCATTACTGTCATTGTTAGAAAATATTGATTTTTTTGAAAATATTGATTTTTATATATGCCCTAATATATTGTTAACATCTTCTCTCCTACAAAATCAGTATTTTACAACTTACAAACCAAAAAGTTGAAATTCCATAGCATCGCTAAGCACAGATTTAAAGACCCATCACAATTCCATGTCATCATAGCAAAATGGTTTCTCTCTCACTTTGCAATGAATATCTCTATAATTTCTCTTTCTCACTACTTCAAAACATTTTTTCTTTTGTTTTAAAAATTCCATCCAAGTACATTTATATACTTTTGTACCAAATCATTACTTTTAAAGTTTTCTGTGTCAATGCAAGTTACTCTGAAACATAGCACCTATTGTCTATGACAATTATTTATTAGTGTCTCTCTGCTTCCTGAATTTTTAATATATTTTGCTTCATATGATAATACAACTATTGGCTTAAATAAAATCACCATTTGTTTAACAACCAAAACCCCAAGATAGACTATTTTTTACGAGTGAGTTTATGTCTCATAGTTGTTTTTAACCCAAAAAGAGACTTAGAGACATTATCCACATTGTCTTTTCTTTCTCTGACTTCTTTGGTGTGTTGTTGTTTTTTACAAAGTTGTTTTATTTTTGTTTTTACAATGCAATGATTTCTTTTTTTTTTTATTTTTTTTATTTATTTATGATAGTCACACAGAGAGAGAGAGAGAGGCAGAGACACAGGCAGAGGGAGAAGCAGGCTCCATGCACTGGGAGCCCGACGTGGGATTCGATCCCGGGTCTCCAGGATCGCGCCCTGGGCCAAAGGCAGGCGCCAAACTGCTGCGCCACCCAGGGATCCCCAATGCAATGCTTTCTAATAAATTTGCAGAGTTGGGAAGCTATCACCACAATCCAGTTTTAGAACATTTTCATCACAACAAAAAGATCCTTTCTACCCATTTACAATTATTGCCTTTTCCCATCTCCAGCTCCAACAGCCAATAAGCTAGTTGCTGTCTTTCATATTAGTGGAGTCAAAACTAAGTGACCTTTGCATCTGACTCAGATACATCACCTCACATCTGCCAGATTGGCAATTATCAAAAAAACAAAAAATAGCAAGTGTTAGATGTGGAGAAAAGGGAAACAGTGAACACTGTTTGCGGGAATGTAAATTGGTGCAGTTACTATGGAAAAATATAGAAGATCCCTACTGAAAAAAAAAAGTTTTAAATTTAAAAAAAAAAAAAAAAGATCCCTACTGTGGGGACACCTGGGCAGCACAATCAATTGAGCATTCAACTCTTGGTCTCTGCTGAGATCATGATCTTATAGTCACAAGATTGAGCACCATAGCAGGGACTATGCTCAATGCAGAGTCTACTTGGGATTCTTTTTCCTTCTCCCTTTGTCCCTGTTGCTAGCACATCCTTTTTCTCAAATAAATAATAAAATCTTTATTAAAAATAAAAATAAATAAAAATTCAAGTACCATAGAGAAAACCCAGCAATTCTAAGCTGGATATTTATCCAAAGAAAACAAAACACTAATTACAAGAGATATTTACATGAGTGTGCTCATTGCAATATTATTTACAAGAGCCAAGGTGTAGAAGCAATTTAATTATCTATTGTTGAGTGAATGGATTAAAAAATATATGGTACACACACATACACACACACGAATGTCACTCAGTTATCAAGAAGAATGAAACTTTGCCATTTGCTACAATGTGGATGAACATAGTATTATGCTAAGTGAAATAAGTCAAACAAAAACAAATACCATATTATTTCACTTATATGTGGAATCTAAAAAATAATACAAATGAATCAACAAAATAAAACAGCAACTGACTCTTAGATACAGGAAATAAACTGTTGGTTACCAGAGAGGAGAGAAGATAGGTGGCACATGAAATAGATGAAGGAGGTAAGAGGTACAAACTTCTAGTTACAGAATAAATAAGTCAAGAGGATATAATATATACAGCAGAGGAAATATAACCAATAATATTGTAACAACTTTGCATGGTGATGAATGGTAAATAGATTGTCATGGGGATTATTTCATAATATATATACAATCACTACGATAAAAACCTGAAACAAAAGGATATTGTAGGTCACTTATATTTCTTGGGTTGTAATTGAGCGTATTATGACTCCATTTTCTCCCTTTTCTTAGTATGTTATATTTATTTTCTTTTTTTTTTTCATGGTTGTTATACTACAGGTACTTTATAATAGAATATTCCCAATCTCTCCCTCCTTATTGTCAATTCATCCCATTTATCTATATACTGTAATCACCCAATACATTGTTCCTATTATTATCTACCAATTCATTATTATTAAGAATAATAAAAATAAAATATTTTGTTTACTTTTTTGTTTATCTGGAAAAAGTTGTATTTCTCCTTGACATTTGAAGGATATTTTACTTAAAACAATTCTATGTTGATTTTTTTCTTTCAACACTTCTTTCAACACTTTAATCTATTCATGTTTGCATGGTTTCTAATAAGAAATTCAATTAATTATTTGTTGTTGTTTTTCTATGGGGAAATTCCTTTTTCTCTGTTTTTTCAAGATTTTCTTTTTGTCTTTGGATAACTATAGCTTAGCTTGTGAACACCTCAATTCTCTGATGGAACTGAAAAAGTCAGTTTTTTAATTTGTTCAAATATTTTCTTGTGAGGACGGGACTGATAACTTCCAAATTTCACTTGTCAGAGCTTAAATCCTCTTTGCCTACATATTTGTTCTTTATAAAATTATTAGAAAAAACTTAACACACATTATTATGGAATAATAATTTTATCATAAATAACATTTATTTACTATGACTTTGTTTAGACTTTCATGTAAACATAGTCATTTAACATTCCCTAAACATTTATATAATATTTTACAAAACAGATTCCTCTGCATTCATAAGGAAGATATAAATAAAGAAAAATTACATTTTATGTTACAATATTCTGATGCCACATAGACTTCAGACATTTATACTACAGTTCATTAATTACACCAGGAAAGAGGATAATTTGACAATTTTGTTGATTCTCAAAAGATCACTTAAGTATGTGTAAATTTTCTATTTGTTCACTTCCAAGTGTTAGTGTTTTCATTTCTAAACACTTCAATATATGTTTGAGAGGTAGCAAAAGCACCACTAAAGGCCCTTTCGATAATTACAGTAAATTTGAATTCTATGATAGAACTCTTTTATGATCTTTATTTATTTATTCATGAGAGACACAGAAAGAGAGAGGCAGAGACATAGGGAGAGGGAGAAGCAGGCTCCACGCAGGGAGCCTGATGTGGGACTCAATCTTGGAACTCCAGGATCAGGTTCTGAGCCGAAAGCAGACATGCTTAACCGCTGAGCCACCCAGGCATCCTGATAGAACTTTTTAGTTAGCCCTATGGACCTAAATTTTATTTTTACAGATTACCAACATTGAAATATACAATACAGAATAAAGAAAAACTAAATCATAATCTGCATGATATAAAATATCTAGATTCTTATCTTAAATATCTTATTATCTGCAAAACTTCCATGGCTCTATAATTTCATTTAGAAAAAAAAATGTCCAGATCATCTGTAAATATGTAAAATTTTGAAATATAGATCAACATTTATAGTAATTCTACACTCAGTAGGAAAAAACATGAACACTTCACTCTTAGTACAATCTATTCTGGAATATATCCTATGTATAGGATATATCTTTCAAACATTTGAAGCAAATTGCATATGGTAAAAAACATATACCACAATATCTACGGTGGTTCTTAATAAAGAGAAAGGAAATACTTGTGACAGTTACGTTATAAATTAAAGACGATCAAGATATACAGAAGTATATGATTTTTAGACTTAACTCCAACAGGTAAAATGTCAATACCAGTAGGCTTAAATAAGTTATGTATATTTAATATCAAATCTAAAGCAAACATTAAATGAAAGTTTTACAAATAGCACATTTATAAAGACTATAGATAAAATGACATCTTAAAAAAAGGTTCAAATAACTCATATGATGTCTGGAAAAGGAAAATAGAAAAAGTAAAACAACAGCAACAACAAACAGAACAAGCAGAAAAAATAAAATGTCAGACTTAAGCTATAATATTTAATAATTATGTTAAGTGTAAATGGATTATATTAAAATTTTTAATGGATACAAAAATAAACAATGTACTATCAAATACAATCTATAAGTAATTTACATAAAATACAATGACATAAGAAGTTGAAATTGAAAGGATAGAAAAAGATGTCCTGTACAAACATTAATTGAAAAAATCAGGAGTGGCTATATTAATATCAGATTAGCTAGATTCAGAGCACATAAAATTACCATGAATAGAAAGGACATATGCAACGATAAAAAACTCAATCCCTCAAATACAGAGCAATATTAAATGATGCATATACACAAAAAAACTGAGCTGCAAAGGTTATGAAAGGAGAAATAGATATCCATGAATACAATTGGAGACTTTAACATTCTCTCTCAACAAATAATATAAAAATTGGATAGAACATCATCAAGGATATAGCAAAGACCAGAAACACTATCAACCAAAATGATGTATTGAATATTGCTCCCAACAACTGCAGAATACACACTCCTTTCAATTGGCTATGCAATACATATTAAGAAAGATAAAATACTGTGCCAAAAAAATCAACAAACTTAAAAGAGTTAAAATCAAAGTGCATTCTCAAACTACAAATTTAAAATAAAATCAAATAACAGATATAAGAGGGAAATCTCCAAACATTTGGAAACTAAAAATCTACTTCTAGGTATCAATGGACCAAAGAGGAAATCTCAAGGGAAATATATATATATATAAAAAAATGCATTGAATTGAACGTAAATGAAAGACTATATATCAATATGTGTGGGATTCAGCTAAAACAGTGCTGAAAGGGAAATGTATAACCTTGACTGCTTATATCAGGGTAAACCTCAAATCAATAACCTAAGTTCCCATTTCCAACTAGTAAAAGAATAACAAAATAAATTCAAATCAAACCAATAAAAGGGGCAGCCCGGGGTCTCCGCGGTTTAGCGCCGCCTTCAGCCCAGGGCCTGATCCTGGAGTCTCAGGATGGAGTCCCACCTCTGGCTCCCTGCCTGGAGCCTGCTGCTCTCTCTGCCTGTGTCTTGCCTCTCTCTCTCTCTCTCTGTCTGTCTCTCTCTCTCTCTCTGTCTCTCATGAATAAATAAATAAAATCTTTAGAAAAAAAATGATAAAAGGAAATAATGAAGATAACAGAAGCTAATGCTATTGAAGCAGAGAAGTAATGGAGAAATTCAATAACCAAACAAAAGGATTCGGGGCACCTGGGTGGCTTAGTCAGTTAAGCATCTGCCTTCAACTCAGGTTATGATCCCAGCATCCTGGGGAAGAGTCCTTCATCTGGCTGCCTGCTTAGTGGAGAGTCTGCTTTTGCCTCCCTCCTGCCCCTACCCTAGCTTGTACTTTCTCTTTCTCTCACTGTCTTTCCCTAAAATAAAGTATTTTTTAAAAATTCTTTGTAAAGATTAATAAAATTTTCAAACCTCTAGCAAGATTAGCAATGCAAACAGAGAGAAAATACAAATTACTAGTATCAAGAATGAAACAGAATATCACCACAAACCTTGCTGATAACAAAAAGATAATGAGCAATATTACACTCTTTTACGCATATAAATTTGACTAATTATATAAGATGAACTGATTCTCTTAAAAGTAGAAACTGCTATGACTTACTCAATATGCATAAATAATGCAAATAACTACATAACAACTAAGGGAATTTAATTTATAATTACATACTTCCTGAAAAAGAGATCTCCAGCTGCAGATAGTTTCCCGGGAAAAGTCTGTGAAATGTTTCAAAAAAGAATTAACACTAATTCTGCGCAATTTCTTCCAGAGAATAGAAGAGGGAGTACACCCGAACTTATTCTATGAAACTAGGGTCAACCTAATACCAAAATCATACAAAGACAAGACAGAAAGGCAACTATCCTGTATCCATACCTACAAATCTATAAGTCTCATAAATATGGATGCCAAGATTCTCAACAAAATATTAGCAAATAGAATTCATTAATACATAAAAAAGAATTATATATTATGGTCAAGTGGGGTTTATTCCAGCCTTTTTCAACAGCTGAAAAATCAGTCGATGTAACAGGCTAAGGAAGAAAAAACAAATGATTATAACAATTAATGTAAAAGAAAAAAAAAATCAAATTTACTCATTGATCAGAAACACCCACTTGGTGATTATATTTTTAAAAATAAATGTTATTTTAGAAAAAGAGAGAGAGCAGGAGTAGGGGCAGCAGAGGGATAGGGAAAGAAAGAATCTCAAGCCAACTTCCATTTGAGTATGGAGCATAATGCGGGCCTTATTTCACAAACCTGAGGTCATGACCTGAGCCAAAATTAAGTAAGTCGCTTAACTGACTGAGCCACCCAGGTGCCCTGGAAACACCCATTTATGGATTTTAAAAACTTAATTAACATGAGAAAAAGAGTAACAGAGGGATGTTTCCTCAACTTGATGGAGAATGTCAACAAAAGCAAAAAATATTTATTGTATATTTTTTTAAAATTTATTTATTTACTTTAGAGAGAGACAGAGACAGAGACAGAGACAGAGACAGAGACAGAGTGGGGGTGAAGCAGAGGGAGAGAGAGAATCCTCAAACTGACTCCCCACTGAGTATGGAGCCCAATGTGGGGCTTGATCCTAGGACAGAGATCATGACCTGAGCCAAAATCAAAAGTTGGACATTTAACCACTGAGCCTATTGTATAGTTCTATTATCAAGTTATTTTTGATTTGCGAAAGCTAATCCTCATGATATAATGTCATAATAGAGAGAACAATATCATTAAAGCCAGGAACTCTGCTTTCAAACTTGACATTTCCAATTATTTTGGAGGACAGATAGACACCTAGATCAATGCAATTAAATAGAGAATGCAGAAATATACCTATTTAAGCATGGTTAGCTCCTTTTTGACAAGAGGGTAAAACCAACTCAATGGAGGGTGTAGTCATTTCAACAAATCATGCTGGAGAAATGGGATACAAACACACACACACACACATACACACCAAAACCCAAGAAACCTTAACCTAAACCTTACACAAAAATTAGCTCCAAATGATTTATAGATTTAACTATAAAATGTAAACCTATAACTTAAATAAAAAACGTTGGTATCCAGGGCCTAGTGAACATGACTGACGCTAAAAGTATCGTCCATATAATACAAAAAAACCTAAATTGGGTTTTTTCAAAGTTAAAATGTTTTGGTTTTATGCACAAAAGATCCTGTTAAGAGGATGAAAGACATCCTCTAGACTATGATAAAATTTTACAAACTGTATATCTGAAAAGAAATCGAATCTAAAATATATGAGGAATTCTCAAAATTCAACCCATAAAAAACAAATAAACAAAAACAAGCAACCTAATTCGATTGTTGAAATGAGCATAAAGACAAGAAATAGGCAAAGATGTGAAAATAAATTTCGCAGAAGTGGATAAATGGATGGGAAAAATCAAATGTAGATGTTCAACATCACTTGCCATTAGAGAAATGAAAATTAAAACCATGATGAGAACAGTTAAAATTAAAAATAATATCAATATCAAATGCTCTTGATGATACAAAGCAAATGAATCTCTCATACGTTGCTGGTAGAAGCATAAAAATTATAGCCATTCTGGAAAATGGTTTCTAGAAAACCAAGCATACACTACCATAGACAATTGCACCCACTCCTGTGTATTTATTCCAGAGAAATTAAACTTATTTAAAAAACAACAACCCACAAAAACTGTACATAATTAGAACATTCTTGAAATGGAAAATTTCAGATATGGAAAAAATGATCATATTTGTTAGGATTTAAACATGTTAAGGAATTGGAAGGTGGGCATAACTTTACACAGACAGCACTAGGGAGATATTTGCAGAGATGGAATATTTTATATTTTGATTGTGGTCATGATTACACAATTCTTTATAAATTAATATACAAATTATCAATATCAAATTCCCATTTTTGGTAGTTTACTATAATTATATAAGATGGGGAAAACTGGGTGAAGTGGGCATGGGACCTTTAGGTGCTAAATTTTTTCCTTTCTGTGTTAATTTTGCACTTTCCTGAAATATAATTATTTCAAAATGCAAAGTTTTTTTTTAAAGAGCTACTTATGATTTCCCTAAGTGACATTGACATTCATCCACTTCAATACAATCTGTGTTCTCTAGTGACCATTTATACTCCTTTTCAGTAAGATTTATGAAAAGCTTGTCATTAACTTCTAAAATATCTACATTTGCTACAGAAACCTGATTTTACCTAGTTATTCAAGAAATTCTCTAAATGAGAATGAGAAAAAGTAATTGGAGAGTTTGAATGTAGAGCTTTCATCTCCTTTTCCTTAACTTACAAGGGCAATAGAATATAAGACATTAACTCTTTTCGATGTTTATGTCTTTGAAATTTAACTTTCAAAGAGATTAGTCTCTCAAGTGAATTTCTTCCTAAGAATTCAATAATGGTAGGGGATTTATATCCAAATTTGGGACTTGTCTATATAGCTGTCGAATCACTGGGTGTTTGATCAGAGAAGCAGAAACAGTATGAGCAGTACAAGATAACTGATTTATTATAGTATTTAGAATTTACACAATTAAGGGAGGAAGAGAGGAAATATGCTCCGGAATGGAGAGCTGATTTATCCAGATAAAAGTCACTACTGAGCCCTTCGTATACCCTAGAGCATGCAGATAAGTAGGAGCTTGCAGAGAAAGCTGGGAAGCTAGAAATATGCATCTGCCAGAGTAGAATTATAGGAGACGTAAGTAATGGAGAAGATTATGGAAGGCTGCTGGCTCTGTGTCTGTTGTTAGGACTGGGATTGCTCATCACCAGAAAGAAGAGTCACATAAAAAGCACGGGAAAGAGGACCATCATGAACCTGAGAGCACTACTGCATATTGTTCTAACCATGGAATAGATCGAGAGCAGGCACCACTCCACTGGCTCTATCAGCTTCTAATCACCAGGATGAATATGGATGATGTGTCACTTCTGCTCTCCAAGTCTCATATATATTTCTCTTTTGGCTAAATCTGACTTGGAATAATAGAAGAAAAGGAATTCTGGGAAACAAAATTCTATCTTAGCCAAAGTGACACAGTCCAAAACCACCACAGTTATTGTTTAAAATCAAGGTTTTCATGCTGACTTTGAATCTCATAGCTGAACCATGGGTGCAACATGTTTGAAAACAGAAGCGGATATAATTCGAGAGAGAAACAAGAATTGAAAGCACATTTTGCATATTTGAATAAAGTGTTCATGGAATCAATTTAATAAAGAAACTTTTTAATGTATTTTCCTGTCTTCTAGAGACCATCCATCTTGTCCTTAGAGAGGTTTTGTATGAATATAAAAACTTCACAAGTGTATGAAAAAGACTCTTCCAGTTTTCCAGTATATAATAGCAAATCCTCTACTTGATTACAGGGTTCATATTTTATGCAGATAGATTAACAGAAAATGAGCTCTAGAATGTTGGGAGAAAAGAAATTATTCTTGACATCTGGTGGTTCGAGGTATATGAAGGAATATCTGCTAGCATAATTTCCCTGACCTCCAGTTCTTTCACTAACTCATTTCTAGGGAAGGAAGAATAAGTTACATGATTGGTGTATTTGGAACAAAGATTTGGACATACGCTCAACCACTCTGTCATAATTTTCTTAGGAAACAGTTGTCAACAAGAAACATGACTTTACTCTAAGGAGACCTGTTGTTTTACAGTGCCACCTGTAGCTGGACCCATCTATCTAATTCTGACATTTGGGAACGGAAAGACCTTGTCTTCTGGTAGGATTCTGTTAACCGGATACCGGCCTCCTTATTTCTATCCATTGTTTCAGAACGTGAGCAGGGAAAATTAAGGCTATTTCTTACCTGTTTTCATCAAAGCTGTCAAATTTTCTTTTACCTAAAAGTAAAGTCCATCCTAAGTGATAAAATATTTTTCCTTGGGGAAGGTACCACTTCAGTGGTTCCTTCTCATGAGAGAATAGGTATCTTATTGGATTGAAGGCTATATGCTAGGCTGTTATAACAAGAATTTCCAAAAGAGAATGCTTTTAACATGACAGAAATTCTTTCACCCTGAATATGAGATGGGCAGATGATGAGGGCTGATATTCAAAGCATGTGGTTCCCAGGCTCCTTCCTTTCCATTCTTAGGCTTTGCCATAACATATAATCAGAGATGTCTTACTTCTGCATTCCAGCCCACATTCAGGTGGGAGAGAAGGGTTCACTGTTTTCAATAATATAAGGACAAAATCCAAAGTGGGTCACAACTTTTACCTCAATGTCATTTCTTTAAACTTAACTATGTTACCACATTGCTAAAAGAGAGACTGTACCCAAGTAGTTATTTTCTTAGTTTAATTTTTTTTTAATTATATAAGAAGAGAAGGGTTGATTTGGGATAAGAATTAGCTAATTCTAAGCAAAATACCTGTGCCTGGTCTGAATGTCTAGCTGCATCTGGTTTGATATTAAAAGGCTGATATATATATATATATATATATATATATATATATATATATATTATTTTATATTATATATTATATATTTTATATATTTTATTTTATATTTTATTTTTTCTGCTCTGCTGTGTAAAGGATGAGGAAACTGGTCAAAGCTCACACCTTCTGATGGCTGGCCAAAGAACACATCTCTTTTCCAACTCTTGCTTTTTTGTGTCTGACAGGTGTGTGAATGTCTACAATGTTCAATATGCATAAATTTCAGTATATTACCAGCTCCAGTCAGTTCACTAGTTGGTGTTAACATCAAATTTGGGAGGCAGTATTTTTGTTTATTTAAATTTCAACTTTGATCTTCAATCCAGTTACAAAAAATTGTAACTATGAGCACTAAAGTGCTCGACTTTTATGGCCATTTCCTGAATTTGTTCAGAAGCTAGGGAAGAGATTAAATAATTAAATGTTATTCCACCTCCAACATATATTAAATTTTTGATCCTGAAAACAGTACAGCAAGCTAGCTGAAGTGATATTGCTATTCTCAAGTAAATATGAGGAAATTAACAGCAGAAGAACTCATTTTAAGGAGAGAATAGATTCAGAAGGGAAACACTCTGGGAAATGTTCGTACAGCTTTGGTTAATTGGTTATTTGCTCAAATAGTGCAGAAATAGATAACAAACATTTTTAAAGCATTCATTTTTATGAGGATAAATAAAACTTATTAATGATGAAGTAAGGAAAAAAAGCATGGCTTTGGAATAAGACACCATTGGCTTTGACTCAGATCATCCACTTCTTTGTTATATGAAAGCATTCATATAATTGCATAATTAACTATATACCAGTAAGTTACTTAAACTCTTAGAACTTCAAGGTGCCTGGGTGGCTTAGTCAGTTAAGCATCTGCCTTCAGCTCAGGTCACCATCCCGGAGTCCTGGGTTGGAGTCCTATGTCTGGCTCCCTGCTCAGCGAGGAGCCTGCTTCCCCTCAGCCCCTCCCCCTGCTTATTCTCTCTCTCTCTCTCTCTCAAATAAATACAATCTTTAAAAAATAAATAAATAAAATAAACTCTCAAAACTTCTTTTTCCTATTCTAAATGAGTGTGATGACATCCCTTCATAAGATTATTGGAAAAATTAAGTAAAAGGTAATATGAAAACACTTACACCAGTATTTAACATACCATAACACTTAATATAATTTAATTTTATCTCAATCACAGAAACCCATAAGTAAGAATCTGTTTGCTTTATTCCATAATGCAAAGCCCTGAGATTTAAATTTAAAAATTATATGTCATATCAATTTTTTCTAGTTACTGCCCAATAACAGTAATTCAATAAATATTTGTTTCATGAAGTAGTTGAGGATCTTAAAGATTTAAAAATATAGACTTGATAATATAAGTAATGTGCTAGCATTATTACATTAATATGAAAGAAATTCTAAATATACATGGTTTGAGGTAAATATAAAAGAAGCCCAACAAAATCTCTGTAAAATTCCTTTTGAAGTCATTGAAAAAACAGATATTGGTTATCTGATCAGTTTAATCATTCTTATATTCTCATATTCAAATTGACAAAGATAATGTTACTATTTGGGTGAGTTAAATTTAAATAATAAGACTTTGATGATCTCTAAGATTCCCTCAAGGGTTAAAACAATCCCTATCTTCTTAGAAGTTGCTGCAAGGATTTTTAAGAAAAGTGTTTTTTCCCTTTTTTTTTTTCTCAAACGAGAGCAATCAAAAAAACATTCAATACTGTGCACAAAATCATTCCCATTTGATGCTGAAAGAAATGATCCCATTAAGATGATTATCACTTACAAAAAGATTTCATTTTACAGTCTATGATAGATTTCCTATTGACTTGCTACTCTTCAATTCCATCCTAGTCTAACTTCTAAGATTCTGTGGTCCCTGCATTTCCTTCTAACTAAACCCAAATATTCAGTATTATTTTTTGCTCAATAGGATGTTGTAACAAACATGTATTTCATGTTGTGCAAGAAATGGTTTCTTAAAAAAAAAAAGAGGTCTATAGGGAAATGTAAGGAAGAGGACTACATCCACATAATATGGATTTCTGATAGAAAAAAAAATGCTTTAATTCTTTTTTAGTATTTGTTAAAGGAAAATTAATCTTCAGGAGAATGGACAGGAGAAAAAAAATTGTAATACAAACACCAGTGACATGAGGAGATGAGGCTGAGGACAGGGATGGGGACAGTTAAAAGGAAGGAGACCAAGAAAAAAAAAAAAAAGGTAACAAGCCTGACTAAATAAGAAAGTTTTCTTGATAGAAAGGGACCTAATGGGGATCCCTGGGTGGCTCAGTGGTTTAGCGCCTGCCTTTGGCCTAGGGCATGATCCTGAAGTCCTGGGATCGAGTCCCACATCAGGCTCCTGCATGGGGCCTGCTTCTCCCTCTGCCTGTGTCTCTGCCTCTCTCCTCTCTCTTTCTCTTTGTGTCTCTTATGAATAAATAAATAAAATATTTTTTTTAAAAGGGACCTAACTTACAACTTTTCAGGGTCAATAACCTTAGAGAGATAAAGAGAAAATGAGGGTAGAAATCAAACTGAATTATACTGTAATGAAAGGTAGTGGCAAACTCATAGAAACTATTGGGAAGAAAACAAGAATATATATCACACTGAACACATATTCAGATGAATAATCAATATGGTGAAATATGATGATAACAGTCTGGTAAAAATATCATGACATTTGAATCAATTAGAAATTAGGAAAGTAATTGCACTCAGATCAAAGAAAAGATATAATTGTATTTTGAATTAATGAGGAAAAAAGGTACCAGGAAAGAGAACCAAAGAAAATAATCTAGAAATAATCTCTAGATAAGTGTAAGTTTGTCAACTTTAAACAATACTTCAAGTAGCAGAAGGTGATTTGGGGAAAAATACAATCCTCGTTAAAAGGAGAAGGCAGGAGTATAGAAAGAAGAGCCAAATATTATCAGATGGAACAAATGATGCATTTCAAAAAAAGAGCATGTCCAAAATAAGAGACAAAAAAAAGCTGTCTAAAAGTTTTTGGAAAGATTCTTAGAGGGTTATTACTGGCATATTCACAATAAAATTTATTAAAATTGGGGTGCCTACGTGGCTCAGTTGGTTGGGCATCCACTCTTGATTTCTGCTCCAGTCATGATTTTGGCGTCAAGGGATTGAGCCCTGCCATCGATTCTGTGCTTAGCACAGAGTCTGCAGAGTCTTCTGGAGAGATTCTTTCTCTCCCTCCCCCTCTACCCTACCCTACCACTCATGCTCCCTCTCTAAAATAAATAAATAAATATCTTTAAAAAAATTGTTAAAATCGTCCCACCTTGAAAAGTTATATAACCATTATTCTTACTGGAACCAGAAATAACTGCACTTTGATCAGAAAGGAGTATTCTCTCCCTGCCATTAATAATTTGATGCAGATTATCACCTATGCATCAACTATACATTTTTGATACCTGCTAAATGCCAGGCATTGTGTTAGGCACTTTGAACTATAAAGATGAAGAGAATACCTCTCATTCTGAAGACATTGACAGTTAATGGCAAAGCTGACAAACACATTTGAAATAAAATATAATTATTAAGAAAATGGCATTGAATTCTACTGAGGGAATGCAAGGCAGATATCAGAGTGGACTTGCCCTTGACCTAAGACTTGAAGAATAAATATGCATTAACTCTGGTAAAGAGTTTTCTTCCATAATATGAAATTTTGCAAAAGGCTCACTAAACTATTGACTATAAACTAAGAAATAAATCACACAACTTTTTATTGAGTATTGGATTTTCTTTTAAATAACTTGGGAATACGAATTTTGAAGCTCGTAATAGGATGTAGCCTATTACAAAAATGTCATTTCAATTGGGTGTATCTGTGGCACGTTTGTATTGTATTTCCTCTGCTGTAAGCCAAGTATATCTGGGTATGTACTATTAGCTTTTCCAGGGAAAAAGTTTCAGAGTCCATTTTCTGCGACTGAATTTGGCCCATCCACATGATTGGAGTAGGATAGACTGTGGCAGAGTCTTGTATTGACCCTACTATTTATCCTGAGTAAATACTAAGTGCTAGAAGAACAATCTAAAGGCTCAAATGAAGAGTACATAATGTAACACATTAGTTCAGTTGGAGGATACACCTATACTATACTATCCTATATGATAAATGTGACAATTACTTTATATAAATATAGTATAAATGTCATCTATTAAAAATTAAGTTTCAGTTTTTTCTCGATATTAAATTTTCAGGAAACCTAAAGAACATACCATTAAATCCATGGCCACAATACGTAAACACACATACACACACATGTACATATAGGCATGCACATGCCATTGAAATATGAAGAACTGCAAGTTGGCAATACACAGTTGTCTCTTCATTTCATTAAAAAAAATAATAGTACCATAAATTTAATTTGAACTGTCCAAGATATGAACTGAAATTTATCTCCCTAGGCTCACATAAATTCACTATGACTCAGCACTATTTTTATACTTTCATGAATAAATAAAAGCTTTTGAGATTTAAGTGAAATATTTTGTTTTGAGAATTCAAATGTATGTGTGTGTGTTTCAAACAAGATACCGTTTCAAAGGTAGAAATAAAAAACTACATACTATATGATTCTATTTGTATAAAATGTCCCAAAATAGCATTCTCTTTGGAGACAGAAAATAAATTAGTAGTTAACTCAGACTGGAGCTGGGAAGGGGAATTAACAGCACATGGGCATGAGAAATTACTTCAGTGTGATGAAAATGTTATAAAACTTTATTATGGGGATCCCTGGGTGGCGCAGTGGTTTAGCGCCTGCCTTTGGCCCAGGGCGCGATCCTGGAGACCCGGGATCAAATCCCACGTCGGGCTCCCGGTGCATGGAGTCTGCTTCTCCTTCTGCTTGTGTCTCTGCCTCTCTCTCTTTGTGTGACTATCATAAATAAATAAGAATTAAAAAAAAAAAAAAAACTTTATTATGGAGTGTTGCACAACTCAGTGAATTCACTAAACACTGTTGAATTATATGCTTAATGGGTAAATTTCATGATAGGGATGACTTTTATGGTAAATTATATTTCAATATGTTATTTTAAAAAGAAAAAGGAAAAAAAGAATATGTTCCAAATAAACATATTGGCTGAGAAATAAATCTCCTTTGGAAAAGAAATCAGTATTTTAACAAATTAATGTGTATTCTATCTTAGGAATAGTTTCTTAAAGTTTTAGAGTGAACTATTTTCCCAAGTGATATTTCAATAAAATGACTCAGATCACTTCACAGTTTAACACTGTTATAATGATATAATTACAAAATTTCACTTATGTTTTCATCCCCTTGCTTTTACCCATATTTCATAATCATAAATCTTACCAATTAGTTTAACAACTACAAAACATCCCATCAATTGGACACATCACAGTTAATTAACACTTCATTGATAAGCATTTAGTTATTTCTCCAATAAATAAACCATTCAATTAGGACATTGTTGCATATATTCATTTGGATATTATGACTATTTCTTTAATATATTTCTCATAGGTTAGACTATTCACCACGTTCATATTCTTTGTCTCAGAACTTTTTGATCTGCCTATATATGGATCAAAGTACTTGATGTGGATATCCTTTGCTGTTGAATATGTTAAATTGTTTTCCACTTTGTCTCTCTCTTAAACTCGGAGGTTCTTGGGAGCTCTGGTGCACAAGATTAGGGCTTGTCACCTGTGGCTTCCAATTAGCATAGCAAGTGAGAGCATTGTTATTAGGTTACAGTATCTGAATCCTAAAGTGAGGAAGTGTTCTGTGGAGTAGACATAGCTAAACCGGAATTACTTGTTTTTGCAAAACCATATACTCAATGTCATTTCATAAACATCATCTTTTGTTTTAATTTTTACTTTTCAGTTAGGAAGTCCCGCAATTACCTTTAGCTAGAATGGAAACTTTAGGGTGTACCACTTCAGTGGGAAAGGAGAGAGGGAGGTCTCATTTTTGCAATTGTTTTATTGCCAGACTTTCCAATCCCCCTTTCCTTTTGACCATACCCTTATCTTCCGTGACTTCTGCATAGCTGACTCACAATCTGGAACTTCCCTGGCACATGTGTTGATGTACATGTGTACATAATACACATATTCAATTATATATGCAAAGTGTTCTAAGAGAAAAGCAAGCTGTGTGTAAGTGCCAGGCTCCTTTTATTCACCAATCTAGTTTAGCAATAAATTATATACAAATGTGCATCATAGTGAACTTAGAAATCATACAATAGTCTGTAGTGTAATTGTTTCTTGATTTAATGGTAGGTATTTACATCAGGGATTCTCAACCTTGACTACAAAATAAAATCACTCAGGAATCTTTTAAAAATTACAATACCCAATCTCTTGTAAAGATCAGTTAAATCATTGTTTCTGGTAGGGAGAAGGCAAATTCAATAATCATTCTATTTTTAAAGATCTTCAAGTGTCCCTACAGCCAAGGCTGAAAATTTGAATATATCCATTTTTTTATCAAAAATAATAATGCAGTTATTATACTATTTATATTATTTTTGAAAGTAATTTAATATTATTTTTCATAATCGATACCTGGGTATGAAATTGCTGGACTAAGTGGCATGCCCTATCTAAATGTCTGTATGAATTGCTAAATTGCCCATTGAAAGTTTGTCAATTAAACAATATGTGACAATGCCCCATATTTCTTTGTATAATGATCAGTACTAGGTATTATGAGTAAATTTAGAGATTAGATTTGTTTTGAAATGCACCATTGAAACCTTATTATTGTTATAATTCATCAATGCAAAAATCAAAATCATACAAAATCCAAATTTGAGAATTTACTATTCCTTTATATCTATTTTTCATGGTTAAGCCAAGAGAAGTATAATTTATTCATATTTGACTATGTTTTGATTATTTTCTAGCAGTGTGACATCAAAATCTCTACATATTTACTATTTTTATTTTTTATTTTTATTTTTCATATTCACTATTTCTAAATGATAATGACAGCTTCTCATGAACTTAGGGAATCAGATTAAATATCATTTGTGATATAGAAAGCTTCACATAAGTCACATATGTGAAAATGAGAATTTTGAAATCTGAAACTTTACATTCACTTAGTACTGTAAAAAACCAGTAACCTCTGCTTTTTGGTTACATGTAAGTTAAAGCAAAATTGCTTGAAGCATAAGAAATTGGCAAAACATTAATAAAGCTTTCAGCATTCACACCTTGTCTTTGCTGAACTGAAAGCCAGACTCATTCAGGCATGTATTAGGGTCATTAGGAAAATGACTTCTATTTGTTGTTAGAAATATTACTTTTCATCTGTACATGAATTGTCTTTGAATTTGTAAGAGCCATGTATTGATTGTACATCCTCTTATATAATGGGATGTCTTGTGGGAGTTTTGGTTACTTTTCCATTTTAGGCATATGAGTGTATATTTTTCCATTGCCCCAACCACATACTTACTTATTTATCTCTGGTAGAAGGACAAAAATGTTTGACATATTCTGATCCACATAGTCATCAGTAAAAATAATTTACCAAGTTTGTGGCTGATTGTATTAGCAGTAGAGTAATGACTCCTTAGACTTTTGGAAAACATGCATTAAGAAAATTATTTCATGATGAATCCCCCCACAGTAACAATCTATTTTTCAGTGTGAAACTCTAGTGAATTGTGCTCAATTTTATTTGAGAGGCTAGAGGTCTGAATAGTTGTCAACTAGAAAAAAGGTGAACTGGAATTAGAGAGGACCTGGAAGAGACTAAACCTCAACTTTGAATTAAATAATCCGTGAAATTGGGTTGAGTTGACTGGAGTGTTAAGCCAACAGCACTATAAATTCCAGAAACAGATCTATACCTACATGGACACTAGGGTTATGATAAAAGCTTTACTGAAGAGATGAGAAAATAATGATGTTTAAATAAGAGTGTGTGGAAAATAGGATATGTTTATGGAAAAATTAAAAATGACCCAAGGTCATACCATATGGAAAAGTACAATTCAGATGAAATGTAGATTTAAATTTAGGCAAAATAATAAATATTCTAGAAGAAAACATAGAGAACATCTTCAAACTTCATGATGTGAAAATGCAGAATAAAATATTTTTTTTTAAAAATATTGATTGGGGCAGCCCCGGGTGGCTCAGCGGTTTAGCACCACCTTCAGCTCAGGGCATGATCCTGGAGACCTGGGATCGAGTCCCACATCAGGCTCCCTGCATGGGGCCTGCTTCTCCTTCTGCCTCTCTCTCTCTCTATGTGTCTCATTAATAAATAAAATCTTTAAAAAAATATATATTGATTGGATATGTTAAAATGGCAAAGATCTGCTTATCAAAAGATACAAAAAATGAGTGAAAAAGAAAACCAGTGGAGAAAACTGCAACATATATGAGTGATTATGCGCACACACACATTATAAATATAAATAATATAAATATAAATAATTTATATGTTTACTTCCTACCAAAAATTATGCTAATACATATGTAAACTATCTCCCACAAAGAAACAGAAATAATTTAAAAGTTGGCAAGAGGGATGCCTGGGTGGCTAACCATTTGGGTGTCTGCCTTTGGCTCAGGGAGTGATCCTGGGGTCAGGAATCGTGTCTCACATAGGGCTCCTTGCAGAGAGCCTGCTTCTCCCTTTGCCTATGTCTCTGCCTCTCTTTATCTATGTGTCTCATGAATAAATAAGTAAAATCTTTAAAAAAAAATTGACAAAATATTTGGCTGGTATTTTGCACACAAATGTTTTTCAACGGCTTACAAACATAGGAAAAACTATTTGATCTCTTTAAAATCCAGAGGAAGAACAGTAAAGCATAGTGAGTTATCAGTTATCATTATTCACACACTATGATGGTAAAGGAAAAAGACAGCTCAGGCCAAGCTTTATAATATACAATGGTGGGGAGTCAGCGGAATGCCTGAGGAGGATGCTCTGCTAATCTCTGGAGCTCTTTCTCTGTGTTGCTCTCTCCGAGGATTCTGTTCATCCTACAAGCTCTAGCAGCATCCTTGGTTTTCTAGCACTTTCAGCTTAATCTCCTCAACACAGGGAGTCTCTTGGACTCTGCTGGGGTCTCCTAGCCTGGCTAGGAGCCCTGGAGCTTCTCTCAAGATAGTAAACTTTTAGAAATGTAGGGCTCATCTTATTTATTTCCCATCTCTAAGAGATCACATTGTATTATTCTCTGCCCTCTAGTATCTCAAAATTTCTGTTTCATATATTTTGTCTCCATTTTTTGGCTGTTTATGAGTAAATCTGGTTGCTCCGTCGTAGCTAGAAGCAAGAGCAGTATCCCTGCTTTTTAAGTGATTTTTCTCAGCATAGTTAAAAGCAGAGTTCTGCTACTGCAAACTAGTGAAAATACTAGTTGTATCATTTTATTTATCATGTCATGTATTGCTTTCTGAAATCCACTTTTAGTTTAAATAATAAAATACAATTAAACTGGTCATCATATTCTTCATTATTAGAGTCTGGATTATGAAGACAAATATTTACCAAAGAAATTCCTATGTTCCCATCTGAATTATCACAATCCCCCGAAGTATATCATATTCACCTCTCAAAAGGGTGATAAAGGTTCATATTGCTCCCTGAAACTTTCACTAGCTACCGTATCTCATGTGTTACAAAAAAATGCTAAAGGATCCTTTTAGTAGTTGATTCAATGTGGCTCTCATGTGGAAATTTTACATTCTATGTTTTTATATGGGAAATATATTAGATAAAGAAGCTTGGACTTGTTTCATTGAACTGGAAGTTGAGGCATTTTTCTTACCATTGTCCTATTGAACACTCATAATTGCTGCTTTGCTTTGTGTCAGATGCACATGTTATTTATTCCTCTTGCCTGTCACTGAGTGATAACCACTCATGGTTGAGGCGAGTAGTCCTACCACATTCTTGCCTCATTCTCTCATTTAAGAAGATATTCAACACAGCAGAGTCCAAGTGGGGCAGTGGAGGTTAAATCTGCTTAAAACGAAAAAGCATAAAATATGTGGATTTTGTTGGTATATTGAATTAGACAAACCAAAGCAAAAATAGATATTTAAGAAAATCAGGACAAATTAAAGATACAGGTTATTAGAAAACACTAGTATTTATGCTTTAGGTTTCCTTTTTTAATATAATAATGATATAACTATTTTGAATCCTTATCACTTAGAGATACTTACAAAGTGACATATGAGCCATATTGTATGATAAATATAATTGGCCTTAAAATACTCAAAAAAAAAAAGTTAGGTGTTTGCATTTGAATAGAGACAGTGAGAAGAGCTAAAAGATATAGTAGAATAGAACTTAATTTTGACAAAAGATGTGAAAATTCAAATGAGTTATTACAAAAGAAATACATGACCATCTGAACAAAAGAGATTACTACAAAAGTAAATAAAAGAGAATCATATGTATTTAAAATAGTGGTTAAGGTAATTCATAAATAATATGTATTTTTATGAATAGATATTAAATGTATATTAAAATCACATCATCAATAATAAGCAATTTTCATTAGTCAGCTTGTATGGTTAAATAACTATTACCATTATGTTTCAGAATATAGGCTGACCCCCCAGTAGTTGCGATTTCTGATGACAGGGTATAAGTAAAATGTCAATAACATTCACTTTTTGAGACATAGGTGAAATAGGAGAAGAAAATCTATTTAGAATTTTACTTTTTTGCAATGTCTTCAGGATGATTTCTTCACAAACATGCCCAAGGTAGAATCATTTAAAGTTGTTTCTGTTCAAGAGATATACTAAATCGAGAGCAGACAAACGAGTCTGTGGGCCAAATCTGGACTGCCACTCATGCCTGTAAATAAAATCTTATTGCCCATAACGGTAACCGTAGCAGTTACATGTCATCTGTGGCTGCTTCTTTCCTTCAATGGCAGAAGGAAGTGGTGATTTTAAATTATATATTATATATTGTATCTTATAAATATAAAACATATGGGACACATGTATTATAATTATTGTTAATTTTCAAGAAATGGAAAAAATAGAAAATCATATTTAATAGAAAGGAATGTCAAAGCAAGACCAAGGTATATTAAAAACATGAAGACTTTTATTTGTTTTATCTCTAGAAAGCTATACCATATAAGCTGTTTTAACATAAAAAGAAATGTCTTTGCTACACATAAAATTAGTAAGATTATGTTTTTACTTAAAATAGTTGTGTTCTTTTGCATGATTTAAAAATCCATGTAGTGTATAAAGGTTAAATAAACAAGTTACACAGGTTTAAATTGTACCATATTAATGCTTTGAGGGTTTTGTTTTTGTTTTTGTTTTTGTTTTTTAAGATTTCACTGCTTGAGGACATGTGTGAGCCTAGGGAAAGCACTTAATTTGTTCATGCAGAGAATTCATTTTAGGTTTTTTGATCTTTCAGGCAGAATTTGATTCATTCTTTAATACTAAAAGATAGTGATCTTTTCTAAATAGCATCATAACATGAGGACTTTTCTGTCCTTTTACATTATAAACAGAATACTAATTTCCGTAAGCTCTACAGGGAGTAAAATTTACTTTATGAAAAAGAGTAAATCACAGATTTTTTTTCTTTTTTTTTTTTAGAAATCATGCTCTAGGGGTAGGATAAACAAGTCAGATATTTCATGGAAGGCATCAATAGAAATAGCTGTTCACAAGAATTAAGACAGCAAAATGTTTTAACTGTAAAACAAGTGAGATTAGATAACAATATTCATTTAAATGTGTGAGTGACTCATATTGTCTGCGCAACCCAGCCTCTGCTCTAGGTCATGCACAAAACAAGACAGAAGTTTTCCAAAAGCAAATCTGAGTGTGCCTGTAGTAAAGAAGCTGTCAGAAGGACTTTTCTTTAAGCTCCTAGCCTATGGAGTTTCCTTTTATAGATCATCAATAAACACCATCATAGAAATAATAAATGTCATCACTTCCACATTACAGAAACTTATCTTGTCATGCCATGTTTTTCATGGAGGTGCTTCTTGGTCTTACTGGCATGACTATTAAGTATTAATTAAATTTTTGAAGATTGAATCATTAAGATTTAGAGTATTTTTAGTTCACTTAAGCCATGTGAATAGTCATCACAATTTCATTTATATTTATCTTGGTTGCTGTCTCAAGTTAGCCTGTAGCCTGACTGACTCGTTTATCTGAGTCTACTAGCAGAACCCATAATGGCATTATTTTAACTCCTATCTACTCTTTCTATTCTGTTCTCTGTAGAGGCAAAAGATGACCCTCTGTTCTCCTATACATAACTTGAATCATTTAATTATTTGATTTTTATACACTTAAACAATTAAAAGCACTGCAATTCTACTACTACTACTACTACTACTATTACTACTATCACTACTACTGCAAATACTATTGGTAATTAGAAGCCATTGCCTTCTTATTAATATTTCTGAAAGATATTTTGCTGCTTTTGCCCTTCTATAAAAGAAACTAGACAAGTTTCTCATTTCTTAAGAAATTATATATGAATAAAAAGGTAATATGTAGAATCACAGTGACTTTAAGTAAGACAAATACAAATTATGAAATTTGGTTGATATTTTAGAGGTAATGGGCACAAAAATCATCTATCACAAAGACATACTTGTAATTTAATCTAGCATACTTCTATCATTTTAACTACAAGGAAAATATTTAAATGAGTAGGAGATAATTAGGGTTAATGATTAATATGTATACAGCAGTGTAGACTGACTACACATTATAGGAGACATTTATCTGATGGGTTAGTTATACATTCCAATTGGTTCTTGACCTTCTCAAATAATTTGTTAAATATTCTGATTTTCAATCAGAAACAAATTGGTAAACTTATAATATGATCCCATCTCTACATTTAGTATCATAAAAAGTTGAATGCCTAATATTCCTTTACAAGATATATCACTTTCTAGATAAAACACAGAATCTGGACTGCGTGAGTGGCTTAACTAATGTTACAGAGCTAGTTTGTCTATTCCCAAAACTGGTATTTGGCATATCATCGAGTAACTCAGTTGCAATCCAAATATTTCAAAAGCTTTATTTAGAGTTTTATTAGGTACAATCATTTATCTTGGCTGTTTCTGATTTTTATGCTCAAGACTAGAATATGTATTTTAAACAGGGGAAGCTTAAACACAAGAATATAAATTTGATGTAACAGTGAGTTTCTAAGAAACTCAATCTATGTCTCTTGACTATTCCAATCTGTTAAAGTCTTCATAATAGCTTGGCTACATTACCACTAGTGCTCTTGCTCCCAAATCTTGCCCATTCAAAATCCAACCTAAGAAATATTATTTGAATATATTTCTAAAATGGGAGAAAAATGGAAATCTAGTATATAACTTCAATGCTGCAAAAGGTATTGAATTGATCATCTCTCTCATAAAGTGTAGAAATAACAAAAGGTAAATGCACATGTTTACATAGTATGCTTATACATGAGAATTATACACACACAAGTGCATATGCAATGTAGGTCTTTCCTATTCAAGAAATAATATTCAAAAACATAATATTCAGGGCACCTGGGTGGCTTAGGCAGTTAAGTGTCTGACTTTGGTTTCGGCTCAGGTCATGATCTCAAGGTCGTGAGATCAAGCCTTGTGTTGGGCTCCACACTGGACATGAAGCCTGCTTAAGATTTTTTCTTTCCTTCCCATGAGGTCCCCATGCTCACATGCTCTCTCTATTTCTCTCAAAACCAACATAATATTCAATGTCTTTTCTTATTGTTTTGTGCAATTTACCCATTACTGGCTTACTCTCCTAGTAAGATATAATATTTTATAAGTTGATTTGTGAACTATAACCCCAGTGATAGAAGTGAAATACTTTTTCCCCTCATATACTGTGTGTGTGCGTGTGTATGTTTGTCTATATATGGAGATTTAAGATGTGTGCTGGCTATTGATTTCTTGCTTCCTCACTTGAAATACATACATTTTCTACTCTGTGAAAATGGATCTGGGCCCTTAAAATAATTTTCTTTGTCAGTCAGCACTGAAGCTTTGTCAGTAAAAGGCACAAAGAAGACATTGCAAGAGGAAAGAACCTTTGCTTCCTAGTTCGGGTGTGTTTACTCAGCAGGCGCCTGAAGCACTCACTGGGCATGGCTTCTCTAGTTCCCGGTTCCTGCAGCTTCTTTGACAACAATTTCCTGCAACACACATGGTTTCCAATGAACCTAGACATACTTAGCAGTTTATGGAATCATACATCAGCACACAGTCCCATAGGGGATATTACAGTAGGAAGCATGAACTGGAAGCTCTTGGACTTCCATTCCTTTTCAAGATAATAAATCAAAAGCAATACCAAATTCCTGGGGTAATGCCAGAAATTGATTCCACCATAAAACACTTGAAAGAAATCAGAGGTGATATTATCTATCATAGTTCTTCAGAGATTTCTGATGCTCCTGATATTCCCCAAAATATCACACTGGTCCACCATGTGATACTACATTATGCTGATTGAATCTGAAGTAACGGGTTCTTGAGAGGTCTTAGTAAGAAATATGTAAATGAGAGAGTTGAAGGTCAATTTCACAAAAATTCAGGGACAAATCACCCTAGTGGCATATCTAGGATTCAATGGTCTGGAGTAGATTGAGATATCCCTTCAAGGTGAAAGACAAGTTGCTATACCTCACCACTATAAAAACAGAGAGGTACAATGCTTAGTGGACATTTGTGTGGAAATTAGAGGCAACATATTACAGAATCACCTGTAAGGAGGTCAGTTTTTAATGAGACCAGAATAAGAGAAGTGTATAGAGGAAGTTAGTAGAGCCGATATACCTCACACTGATCATATGGGGACATTACAGTAAGAAACACTAACTGGAAGCCCCTAAAACTTCCATTACCTTCCATGATAATAAATCGGAATCAATACAAATTCCTGGGAAAATTATAGAAATTAGTTTCCCTATACAGCGCAAGTTGCTCTATCACTGGGCCTTGTGATCCAGCAAATCCAGAAACATTTGACCTGTGACAAATAAGAATGTTATATCAAGTATAGAATGGATAGCAAATGAGGGAAGACATGGATATTAACTCATAGTCTGATAATCACTTATAAAAACTAATCTTTGCACATTTCTATTTGCAGGTTATGTGTGCGTGTTTGAAAATGCTATTTTTCACGTCCCTTTATGTTTTCACTTTATATACTAGTTATTAGGAGCTAACTTTATAATTTCGTCTTTAGATATTCTGTGGGATGGTGGCTGAAGTTCAGGGGTACTTAATATATCCACTGATGTATACAGTGACTCATGATTGTATGTCTCCTCATTTAGGGGAAAGCAGGAAGATTCTTTTCACTTAATAGAATGATAGCTGTGTCTTTTTAAGTAGAAATACAGAGTTACTTTGTTGTTTATTGAAAAGTTCAAATGTTTGCGGAAGAGTATATATGGAAGCTAAATAGCCAAAGGGGTGGATTGGGTCAGTTGGTGATTTATTTGTTCTTTGCCTCCAATTCATCTTTTTCCCTGCTTTGTGAAATGCATCTTGGCCCATAAAGCATCTTAGCTCTTTACCAGCTGGCACTGAAGCTTTGTCAGTAGAGAGGGCTGGAGAATTGTGCAGGAAAAAAAAAAAAAAAAATGCTTTCTGCTTCCTGGTTCTCATGTGCTCACCAGGCAAGCCCCTGGAGTCCGTATGGCTTTCTCCAGGACCAGGGCCCTAGGTTTCCAGCAACTGTAGTGAACAAAAGCCAGGAAGACAAGCAGCTAACAGTTGTGACTGGCATCCCACTCACCTTAGGTGTTTTTTGTAGCAGAGTGCTTCTGGTTTCTGCAGTGCTCACAGTTTCAGCAGAACCAGTTCTTGCAGTATTATGGTGGTCAGCAGCAAACACCAGGCAGCATTTTTCCTTGACTCGTCTCCTTAGGCAGGTTTCTAGTGAAATGCCTCCAAAGAGATACCACCTCATGAACAGCTTTCCTAAATACCTTAGAATTAGTATTTCCCACAAGATCTAGGAGGCAAATATCCAAGTTCTTCAGGACAGGGCCACAGAGATTTCCCTGCACATAATGAGCCATAGCTGAGCCCCCTCCAGCACAATCTGGATCTTTTCTTCAGGCACTGTGTATCTCCCTTGGGAGAACTAGCTGCTTGTGATATCTGCTCTTCTTATATCTTTGAGATTTCTGTGTGCTTCTTCTTAACCTAACCAATCCCTTTATTCCAATACCCTTTTAAGTGTATTTAACTACCTTCCCCTATTCAAATTTCTATGTAGTGTCCCTCTTCTCTTTAGATCCAGATTAATAGGTGACTTCTATCTCCATATTGCTAGAAATATTTCACTTCAAGTATGTGTCTTCTGTTTCAGTAGCTTTATTTAGAATTTATACTACACAATCACAGATCGTCTACCACTAAATATATTACCTACCGTATATATTAGCCACAACTTTTTCCACTCTTCTTCATCATGCCAAATATCAAGGTCTGTACCGATTAATGGTATTAGTCAGATGAGGCACGTATATCAGAATTTCAGAAATTGTTTTTAAAGTGTTTGGGGCCTCGGGCAGCCCCAGTGGAGCAGTGGTTTAGCGCTGCTTGCAGCCCAGGGCGTGATCCCGGAGACCCTGGATCGAGGCCCATATCAGGCTCTCTGTATGATGCCTGCTTCTCCTAACCTCTGCCTGTGTCTCTGCCGATCTCTCTCTCTCTCTCTCTGTCTCTATGAATAAATAAATAAAACCTTTAAAAAAAAAGTGTTTGGGGCCCCTTCTAATTATGTTATTTGTGCTTTTTCTCCACTGTCTGTTCTACATGTATGTATTATGAGTTACCTTGTCTGCTACTGGTGCTCTCCTGCTAAGTTATCTTAGGGTAACAGCTATCTCAAGATGCAGTGGTCTCTGTTCCTAGACATAGTTTATAAATCTGTAGATCATCAGTTCCAAGGACCAGGAACCAACTTCTTTACTCTCCAGTCTCCTATGACCTCCCAGGCTACTTTCCTATACTTTCTACAAAAGTATAGGAATCTCTACTGAGTAACTTTTCCCTGGAATTTCCCACATAGGGAAATCTGACTTAGGGCAGAGAAAGCCCTACAAAGGTGACCGCACTAATATCTTCCAGCGGCAGGCTTCCTGCTATGTCAGCACTATCTTTGCTTCAGAAAAGTGTAGGGTAGAGTCCCAGACCAGATTAAAGGGAAATCAGTATGAAATAACCCACTATCCCCCCTCCTCGATATAATATATGTGATTATATATATATGTACATAGACATGAATACCTATATGTATCTATAGAAATCAATCTAGGGAGAGATTTGCAGTAGAGTTCTTTACCACCTAATAATATGTCACTAATATCTCCTGCCAACAATTATCCAACTTATATAATTTAAAAACACCTATATGCATATCCAGATAACATAAAGCTATGTTTTGTTATAATACACTTTGCATCAGCTTCTTTGACTTATTAAATATACATGTTCAATAAATTCTATCCAAAGTATTCTGCATTTACATTTCTAGATCATTTACTTAATATCCTGTATCTGTTAGAATACATCACATATGTTTTTGTACTTCAGTGTGGAAGACTAATATATAAACAAATTTAGTGATGTATTGTTTATTCGGAGGGATCTATGAAATGTTCTAGTAGCCTCAAAGAGTACGTGCAAGAAAAATAAAGCCACTGTAGCCAGGAGGGTTAAAATAAGTAGATTTAATAAATCTTGCAAAACAGTTAAGTGCTTGCAGTGATACTGTGTATGCTGTTGTGCTCTAACAGCATAGATAAGAAGTGGGGAAATGAGAAGCTGGGCGGGTGGCAAGAGGAAGGTGAGCAAAAGAAAGACAAGCTGTATGGTTAATTTTAAGAAATGGTGTGACATTGTTCAGATCTGGTTTGTTTGAGTTTCTCTACTTCTTAATACTCTTAATTTGCCTCTGGTTTCAATTCTATTGATAATTGGGATATTTTGAGACGTTGTAGGATAATAAATAGATGTGATGCAGGATAGGAAAATGAATCCTTTTTCTAAAATACACTGTGCTGTTTCTCCCTAGGATTAATGCATGTGAATTGGAACATCCAGATAATTTATCCAAGTGAAAAATTAGGGGCTAAATGAACCATGCAGTGTGTTTATGCTACTTAATGGTATAAGAAACTATAAATGCAGAACTGCATGTGCGATTTTGGTAATGAAGCCACACAGTTGTCATGGACCTCCTGCTCTACTATTAATTTTTGTTTCCTCCCACAGCTTCACTACCTCTGAGCTTGGCCAAAACTGTGCAGCCACATTTCTTTTGCAAAATTTTCAAAGAAAAATATCAGCATTAATATTATAGTTAAAGATTATAAATTAAAAACTCTCTTTGGAAGGTTAAAATCATCATAGCTAGTATACAGATTCCTTTGTCTTTTGAGGACCTGGTGTTTGTGAAAATACTTTTTAAATTATTTTTTTCCTTGCTGACATTAATATTGCAAATGCAAATTTAAAACAGACAGAAAAATATGAAGGAAAAAGTTCACAAACCATGCCATGAATGTAATGAATTCACTCACTAAATTGTACTAATTCTGGGCAAGATTGGTCTGTGTGCTCACAAGTGTGAAACCTGTACTATTAAAAAAAGTACTTATTATGAGTTATCTAATACAGCATTTAAAAATAAGAAAAGCAAAGTCTTGCTTTCCTTTGTTTAAATCTGAATAGTTTTAATTTTAAGCTAAATTATAAAAATCCATGTAAGGAGCTAGAACACACCTTGACAAATTATATCTGATCACTAAAAGTTACCACGTTTTGCTTTTTTATAATTACTTAGATCATTTTCTTTTCAACAATTTGGAACACGGTTTGCAGCACAGAAGTAAGAAAAAAATAACATTTCTGGCAATCAAACCATGATTCTGGGCAAAGTTCATCTATGCCACCAAAAATTATTGAGTGCCCATTTCATGCCTGACTATGCGCTACAAAGAAGTGCCCAAAACATACGTGCTTCTTATGTTCCTGAAGTTAATCTATTCACATGACATATGAATGAATCTCTCTACTTTTCCTTTTGGCACAATTATATAAGCTGACTTATAATTATATAAGCTTACTTCTGTGCATTCATTTCAAGTTCCAGAACACCATGGTTCTAATTATTTGAATACTTCTAATCAAATCAGAATTTGGTGGTGGGAATTGAGGAAAAGTAGGGTCAAGTAGAGAAGGATAGATGGCTCCAATCCAGGAAAAGAAAATACTTTAACACTTCTCTGCCCTATCCCTCATCCCCTAAAATAAATAGACCAACCCCCGCCCCCAAACCCAAAACTTCATTCACTTTGCTTTTAGAGCAATACCTCAATCTAATCATTGTAATACTTTATCTTGGAAACAACAACTCATCTGGGCATTTATCTCCCACTTTATTTGTGTATTCTTGAAGCCAGCAGTTACATCATAAATATTTTGCCTCAATTTAAGAATCAAGTAGAAGCCTCAGATTTTTTTTAAAGTAACTTAACTGAATAATTAAGGAATATGTCTGGGTAATAATTTGGTATGGATTATATTGAAGAAGATCATAAATACACAGGAAGAATATAGAAAAAAAAAATACAGGTAAGTGAGCTACCTATGCAAAATGACCCAGAGTCCTGAGTCTTCCGTATGAGCTTTGGCATAAAGACACATGAGAAGTAATACTGAATACTTAGAAAGATGATATTAGCCAACCCCCCCCCAAAAATTGTAGGTAACCCTCAAAAAATAAACACCAGACATAAGAAATAATATGGCCTTAAATGGAGTTTAACATATCATTAGTTTAAAACCTGTATATTTTGTGATGAGTGGCTACTGGGAAAAGAGTTGTCCACCATGTGAGAATATTATATGTAGTTGTATATTTGATATACATTGAGACAGGTTCAATCTATTTAAACAGAGGACAGATGGGAAAGAGAACATGAGAATAGAAATGAAGATTGGAGAAAATGGTGCTACAAATCAATTTTTCTTTCTTTTTTTTCTATTGGAGTTTTCATTTTATTTTTTTATTTTTCATTTTTTTAAATTAATCAGTTTACTTTAAGTAGGCTCCATGCCCAAGATGGGGCTCGAACTCATGACCTCAATATCAAGTCACATGCTCTAATGACTGGGCCATCAGGCCCTCCTCTACTGGGGTTTTTAACTTGTTTATGCAAAGTTCATAAGTCCCGAAATGACCCTCAGTTGTCACCAACTACCTAAGACTACCCTCAGATTCACTAGTTTGCTAGAAATACTCACAGAACTCAGCAAAGCTGTTATGTTCATGATTCTAGTTTATTACAACGAAAGATACAAGAGAAGAGTTTTATACAGCAGGGTCCAGGAGTCACTATGTGTGGAGCTCCCAGTTGTCCTTTCCCAGAGGCATTATGCAGACACAGCTTACTCCTGTGTGTGACAACGTACGAGGTGTATTGCCAGCCTGGGCAGTTTCTTAAGCCTGGTTTCCAGAGTTTGTATGAGGGGTGGGTCATGCAGATAGGTCTGACTGCCCATGTGGCTGACGGTCTCTAGCCCTTCCAGAGGCTGAGTTGATACCACATGGCCCAGAGCCCCTATCTCAAATCACATTGTTAGACTAAATAGCTACATCCAAAGACCCCAGGTAAACAAAGTCACTTTATCAGGCTGGACGTTTCAGGGGTTTAGAGAACATCTCCTGAGAGGCAAGTGCAAAGGCCAGACTTCTCTTTTGGCAAAGTAAATACTCTAATGCACAGTTAACATTTTATTTTGTTGTTGTTGTTTTCATGTGTTCATGTCGAAACTGCAACATGAACAAGTGGGGTGTTCAGTATATGATGGTTTATTTGAGTCTTTAAAATTAAGAAAAATTACCTGATATCTCACAAATGAAAATAGAAAAAAATATAATACAGTTTAAATTCAGCACGTTTAATATGACTGACTTGGAGTGGTTTGTGTTCAGAAATAATAAGAGTAGCTTAAACAAACTGGATCAATTACAGGGTAGACAATTAGGAGACAGCCCTAAAAGCCAAGTGGGTAAGCCACCTGGACTTGAGCTAATGAGTTTTAAGGAAATGTGGTTTTCTTAGCATGACTAGCCTGTTGTAGTAATTTTGAAATGAGACAATGATCTGGATTAACACTGTAGGTATCTAAATGAGAATTTATATATTAACAATATTTTTAGCCTTATTACGGTATAATTGATAAAACTGTAAAATGTTGAAAGTGCTCAATGAGAGTATTTGGTATGGGCATACGTGGAGACATGGTAAAAGGATTCTCTCCAGAAAGTTATTTAGCACATCCATCATCTTCATCTCACATATTTATCCTAATTTTTCTTTCTGGTGAGAACATATAACTTTCACTGTCTTAACAAATTTCAATTATACAATTCATCCTTATCAACTATAGTCACCATGTTATAATTAGATCCTCAGAGCTTATTCATTTCATAAGTAAAAGTGTGTATGTTTTTACCAACTTCTCCCTATCCCCCAGTAAACAGTAAAATTGAAGCATTTTATACCTTAATTACTTTTTAAATATATATTTTTAAGATTTTATTTATTTATTCATGAGAGGCACAGAGGCGAGAGAGAGAGAGAGAGGCACAGACACAGGCAGGGGGAGAAGCAGGCTCCATGCAGGGAGCCCAATGTGGGACTCAATTCAGGGTCTCCAGGATCAGGCCCTGGGCTGAAAGCAGCGCTAAACCGCCGGGCCACCAGGCCTGCACCAAATATTTTTTAATTAATCCTGTTTTGTAAAACTATCAAACCAGTATAAACATTCTGAAAACAAAAACAATCAGTTAAAAACTTTGAGGGGTATCATAATCATAAAAGCTGTATTTACTCATCTTGAATTAAACAGACTGGACATCATATACTTGGAATTATATAAAAGAAACTAAATCCACATAATGGTTTATCTACATGGCTCTTTACTACTTGCTTGTAAAGCTCAGTCTTGTCATTTATTATTTGGTTGTTATAGGAAAGCTTTTAACCTTTACACTGAAAATATTTTGCAAAGGCTGACAGAGAAAGAAAAAATCCATTAAAAAGGACCCTTCAAACTATGTAGCTTGTGTCAATCTTTGAATTATTATTGATTCTATACTTAGAAAATTTATTTTATGTCTACCTACCTCGACATTAATTTGGAGATTGAAAAAGCAAGCAAAAGCAAACCAATTCTTAGAAGATTTTAGAAAGTTACAAAAACCTTTCCCTTTAACATGTAATACTTTCAGCTATTACACATTAACACAGAGAAAAATTTATGTTAGAAACAATTTGGGGAACCCCTGGGTGGCTCAGTGGTTTGGCGCCTGCCTTTGGCCCAGGGCGCAATCCTGGAGTCCCGGGATGGAGTCCCGTGTCGGGCTCCCAGCATGGAGCCTGCTTCTCCCTCTGCCTGTGTCTCTGCCTCTCTCTCTCTCTCTCTCTCTCTATCATAAATAAATAAATCTTTAAAAAAAAAAAAAAACACAGGGGGAAAAAAAAAAAGAAAGAAACAATTTGAAGAGAAAATGTTACCGTGGGTAAAAGTAACTTAGTTTTTATTGAAAATTAAATTAACTCCCTTGCAATAATTTTATCAATAAATTAAATAATGATGAAAATAATAATAAACATTTACTAATCACTCATCAAATACCAGGGCCCTTAAAGAACTTTATACCAATACCTCAGTTATTCTTCATAATAAATCTATAGATTAGGCATTGTTATTTTGCATGTTTGAAAGATAAGGAAACTGAGATTTAACAACTTTTACCTTGGCCAAAATTTCTCAAAAATCAAACAATAGATCTAATATTTGAACACATCACTGCTATCTGATGACAGATCTCCCTAGATTTAATTTCTGTCTTCCCTGCCTTATCACATTGGGTTAAGATTGGTGGAAAATATGAGTGAGCCACAGCTCCAATTTAAGTTTGAAATTAAGTAGGGAAGCCAGGGCCAAGGTTCAAAAGAGGTAACATATTTTGATAAAAATAGATTATGTTTATACCCTGAGCTTAAAACCTAATTCCCCTAGTTCTGTGTTTGAAATTTGACTTTCTAATCTATAAAGTTGAAAAATAATGACTATCTTCCTTGGTAGAATATATGGGTAATATTTAAGGGGCACCTGGGTGGCTCAGTCAATTAAGTGTCTGCCTTTGGCTCAGGTCATGATCCCAGGGTCTGGGGACCGAGCCCAGAGTCTGGCTCCCTGCTCCATGGGGAGTCTGCTTCTCCCTCTCGGTCTACCTCTCTCCCCTCTCCTCTCATGGTCTCTCTCTCAAGCATAGCCCTCTCTCAGATCAATAAATAAAATCATATATATATATATATATATATATACAAGAACCAAATATTGTTAAGTGAAGTCTAATAGGAAGTGATTTGTAGGAACTATCTTCTTTACAAATGTTCAGCCCAAATGGGTCTTACATTTGAGGCAGAGACCTGAACAGTAAGATAAGTAGCTTCTGACTGGCAAAAAAACATAATATAATAAACCTTCCTCAACATGTTGAAGCTAGAGATTATTTAGCAGAGAAATATATAGTATTATCCCTGCATATTACAAAGAAATGAAATTAATTGGTCCACGGCTGAAGCCACCTTTCCCTTACATAACAAATATTGACTGAGCAATTGTAAGCATCTTTTCTGGTATATTCTGACTAGGACATCAACATATCAAAATTATAACGTATTTTCAGAAGTCTTCTACGATTTTGCCTAGGGAGAAATACCATATCCACAAAAATCAAATAAATAGTACACGTGGCAGTGATAAAGAATGAGACAAAAGTTGTGAAAATGGGGCAGGCAGATGGGTTGATGATGAGAGACGAAGTCTCAGTGGAGCGCAGGCTTGGGGAGGATGGGCCCTGTAATGAGAAGTAGAATTTGATGAGGAAGAGAGAAGGAAAATACAATGAAAACTTCATCATCCCAAAAATAGGTGCCGTCTCCACCCCCATGAACTTACCTCATTTGCTCTTCTTTCTGGAAGCATGGTCTATGACAAAAATGGTAGATAGAATTTGTAATTTAGGTTTTGGATATCTCCTGGAAATACTTGAAGGCCCGACTGATAACTTTAAAACTTTATCCTTTTAAATAAACTTCAAATGCACTGAGCTTCAAGTGATTTCTCCAAGAATAATCAGTCAGAATTTTACAATCACTTTTGGCTTTTTATTCAGTTTCTTTGATTACTCCTCATTTAAACTGGTTTCCTTGCTGTTTCCTCCCCACTCTGCAAATGCAAGCACACAAACGTGTGTGTTCACACACACACACACACATGCATGCATTCACACACATAGTGCATACACATATACACACAGTGTAATTTTGTCTTTTTAATCAAGAGCAGTACATAAAGCATGGCTGAAAACAGAATTGGATTGATGTCTTTAGCTTGTTACTTTTATGTTTACATTTCAGACCCTGATTACTCTATTTTATATAGCTACAGTCTTGTTATTTATTATTTAATTCTTGAGATTAACTTGAATTTTATACATAGTATGATGCAGAAGTCAATATATACTTGAAGAATATAATTGAAATAGCAAACAATGTTTTCACTTGATGATAGTAGTTACAGAAACAGTTTATTTTATGTTTTAATTTTCTGTGTATTAAATGTGTGTCATTGAATCACTTTAGTCACCTGGCAAATGTGCTATTCTCAGTCTTTGAATTCATTTTAAAATATATTAAAATTTGAGAAGTTGAGTCCTTATTTCTGGATCATGAGCTGCCTCATTACTGCAGAAATAGGTTACAGGGACCATGAACTTTCTTATCAATGCCCTAGCCACTTTAATCATCTGGTAGTCCCTAAATCAACAGAATGTAACACAATTTCATCTAGATTTCTTGTTGATTGATAGATACACATTCTATTTTTTCTTTTCTATGAATGCTTACTAATACTCCACTAAAAGCTAATTTATGGCACAATTCTGTAAAACAATCCCAACTAATGTATAAAAGGGAGGTATTATAATGCTTATGAAAATTTTATTGCTTGTATAATGCAAGTAGTGAATAACTATACTGTATATTACTTTTAAGGAAATGCTAAATTTCTGAGGCTTGCAACTACTTAATCCTAGGAAGCAAAGACCACTAATCCACATATAAGAGTCTGAAAATAATCCAAGGGTTGGGAGAAGACTTGTCCCTGCCTGTCTTTCTTCTGAATATTCTTCATTAGTGGATAGCAAAGCAAAGTTTATTGAGGGGAAGTACATAGCCCCCAAAGAGGGAGGGGGACACAAGAGGGCTGCCCCTGGAGTTTCAAAGTCTAGGAGTTTTGAGGAGAATGTTGTCGGGCTGCTTTAATCTGATTAAACCTCCATGCTCCTATCACCCAATCAGGTTTTCTTCAATAGGCTCATCTACCTATCTGGTGGTTGTTCAGTGGGAAAGGGTAGAGGGCTCCTTCCAGGGTGGTGTGAAATCCTTTTGGGGGTAGTTTCCACTTAAGGCAAGGCCCCTTGTCTCTGCCTGCCTTTTTTCTGACTATCCTTCATTACCATGAGTCCTGAGTCAGAAAATGAGATATTTTAAGCAACTCTTTCATTTTGTTCTCGTCATTTTATTGTCTATTGGCAAGCAGATAATTAAATATTCATTTAAAAATTAAATATTCATAAAAGTATTCATAAAAATATATATACATGGGGGTACCTGGGTGGCTCAGTGGTTGAGCTTCTGCCTTTGGCTCCAGGCATGATCCCAGGGTCCCAGGATTGAGTCTTGCTTCAGCCTCCCCTCAGGAAGCCTGCTTCTCCCTCTGCCTATGTCTCTGCCTCTCTTTGTGTCTCTCATGAATATATATATATATAAAGATTTATATATATAAAGATTTTATTTCTATATGTTTCTATATATTTCTATATTTTATATATTATATATATTCACATATATATATAGAAAGAACATGTGTTTTGTATCAAAAGATGATCATGGTTCCTATCGTCATTTAGTTAACTTCTTAATCTAAGAAACAGATATTAGACAGAAAATCTAATTATTAGCATACTTGTGTGTATAATTAGATAGGATGTATGTGCCCTATTCATAGTATACTAATAATATTTTAATTTATATCTTGTTTATACAAAATTCAACAACCTTCACATGCTTTTCCTTCCAATTTTACCTCTAGCCAGTCCCTCATTTAAATGATGGTGCTTTCAAACTCAATTATTACAGTGCCTGCCTGACTTTCAAATATAAGTGTTATTATCATAAGGATATGAGTATCATCTCTAGTTCTATTCTGATGACATTTTGAAATTTACATATTATTAATTCACCTATCTCTAAATAGGTGTAAGATTGATACTCATCTGAATTACTTATTGGTTAAATAAGAAAATGTTCATGAGCACCAAATATATTATTGGCTTTGATAAACATCTTTCTCTATATTTCCTCACCCAACAATCTTTTTCCTCACAACTGAATATGGATGTCTTATTTCGGCTTTGTATATTTATTTGTTTTGGCTTTTTATTTATTCATTTTTCATACATTATAGAAGGACTTAGAGGATTTCTATGTTTTTGTTTGTGTTTTTATCTAAGGAAAAAAGTTAAGTGGCTTAAGCTATTTACTTGGTGTTTGTTTTCAAGGATAACAATTCTCCAAGACAGCCATGACACAAAATACTTGATCTTTTTGAAAAAATTCTGCTAGGGCGCCTGAAATTCTCATTTATTTTTTTCTCTCTCTTTCAGATTACTGCATACCAATTTCTTGTTAAAATGCCTGACAAATGGGTGTGGGAACAAACTGAGAAGCAGCTAGTTTAAATTTACTCCAAATTATTTGATCCACTTTGTAAGCACATTAGTATCAGCAAATTCATAAGGAATTAAACTACACAGTTCTCAAAGTATTTGATTTACTTTCTTTCTTGAAGGGGAAGAAAGATGAAATTTAGGAGCGAGGTTTATTGCTATCCTCAATGGAAAATTATATGATTACTAGCATTACATGTGACCTTCGAAGATTTGTGATGAGTGTAGAAAAAAGAATAAAAAGATGCTGAAAAACTATCCAGTTAAATATGATATCTTTGAAGAGACCTGTTGAATATAATGTTATTTTGTACTAGAAAAAAAGTCCATCTCTCAAAAAATGAAGCAGTAATTATAGTCAATCATGACACATTTTTTAAGATATGCTAGTAGAATAAAAAGTAGTTTTGCTTACCTAAAATGAAATAAAAGCAAAAAACTATATTACTATGACAATGTCTAGCAAATAGTAAATACTATTTCAGTTCCCATAATTTTTATTACTATTTTCTAATATGCTAATCTTACCAATTGTTTCATTTTTATAAAATATAGAAGATACTAAGGGGGATGGTGGCTCACCCAGTTAAGCACCTGACTCTTGATTTGGGCTCACATGTTGATCTCAGGGTGTCCTTGAGATTCTCTCCCTCTCCTCTGCCTCTCCCTCCACTTGTGCTTGCATGGGTACTCTCTCTCTCCGTAAAAATTAAATCTTAAAAAAAAAAAATAATAAGTAACAGACTTTTTCAAAAGTAGAGAGAAAAATAATTACTGAAGCAGAAACTGTTTCATAAAGATTATAATCATTATTTAAAGAATTTCTAATTATTATTTTTACTTCTAGAATATAAGAAACTTAAAAGGGAATTTTTTCCCCCATTCAATAATCCTTTATCTTGTGGAAAAGCCCCTCTGTGATTTATATTTTAATGAAGTCAGTAACAAAACACCTGTGGCTATTCTAAGTGATTTGTTGTCATGACTTTTTTCTAGAAATAAAAAGACAGTGAATTTGAACACAATTATACAAGCATAGAAAGATGTGTGACCTATAGTTTCAATACTCCACCCAATCTTCCTCTATACAGGTATTTAAATTTGTGAAAAGTTGTATGGTTTATTCCAATACATAACAAAGCCCTGACTGTCTCTGAGTTAATAGTCACACGTATGAGGTTAACTGCCAAAGACAAAAAATACTCAGGCTATCGTATCATATGACTACCTAATAATTTTGATTTTTAAAAATGTGAATGGAGATAAGAAATTACCTAAGTCTATATCAGTCACTGATTATTTGCAAAATATACTTTTCATAAAATACAAGGCAGATGTGTCTCCAAAAGTTAATTTCTAGGTGGAGAAGGAACACTGTATATTTTGACTGTAGTTTCTTGCATACCCAGTTCATTACTAGGTGTTTTAGCATATGAAATTGTATCCTGCTTCTGCTCAAATTGATTTTCTACTGAGTCTGAGTGATGGTGCTCTGGGAGGGCAGACTTTACAGTTTCATCATTGTTCTGTTTTGTGGTATCCCAAATCATAGCCCCATCTGTGTTAGATTCAGTACGCATTAGAGCAGGTGACCACCTTTGCTATATAAATGTGAAAAACTTCTATTTCCCACTAAAAGTGTTAAATTATTTTTTAATATTATTAATATCTTCATGATGGCTTGCTTCTCGTTATTTGAACTTTGTTCCTTTATAAAGGAAATGTTTTTATACATTTTGAGCTCAAAACAGACGTTCACATTTTAAGAAGTCATATTTGAAAGGACTAAAATAATAAGCCCAAAACTAGTCACCAATATTTTTGACGTATTCACTAGTATGCCAAAATCATATTTTATGATGTCTATGAGAGATCTCTAATTACATTTAATTGTATTTGCCATAAAATTAAATAAACTACATTTATCCAGTTTTACTTTGTTACTGTCTTGTTAATTTAGTAAGACTGTGTAGTATTATAATGATACTCTTTTGTGAACAGGAGTAATATTTTTCTATATATCCATAAAAATACTTTCTTTCATTGGATTTGCTTAATACTGAGTGTAGCTTCTTGCTTGGTATAAATTATCACATCTACATAACACAGCTCAAGACCAACTCAACTCTATTTTTCCCCATGTATCCATCATTGTAAGAGTATGAATAATCTGCTGTAATCAAAATAAAAACAGTTTGACCACATAATCTGTTTAAGGTTGTACTTAGGATCTCCCACTGGTACTTTTTTTTTTTAATGAATTCATAAGGAAAACAGTTTGAAATCCAGATAAAGAGATAGTGAAAAAGTCTGGAATGAGCACACTAATAAAAAAAAAAAAATAGGATCCATTTTTGCAAAGTATATATTTGGAGTAAAAATTTCAAATCACTGAAAATTTGATAACATGCTTTGCTTTTATATAAACTATGTGCCAAAGTATTATCTCAAGGCATTGAAATTGACCATTTTCATATCCTCAAAAATTCTATTTTTATTCTTCATGGTCTTGAGGAAAAAATTTGACAGAATTATGTCATTTTCCATTATCCTTTTGGCCTCTACATTTATCTAGACTAATAAACTTCAACGCTCTTCAGAAAGTAAATGCAACTACAATACTGTACTTGATTCCTGGAGTATCCATGGTATGAGGACAATCCTCCTGATTTTAGAATAGTAAAACAGAAATCTGCAATCTATTTGCTACAAGCAACAGCATGACATTCTGAACAACCTTGACGTGGGAAAAAAAAAAAAAGACAAAATAAAACTGCTTGAATTCCATTTGATAGTATTTTATCTTTAGTATAGAATAGAACACCATGCACTATCTGTTGATTTATTTTTTCAAAGGAGGAAAGCAAATTTATTGTGACATAAATTACTCTGCTAAACATATTTAAAAGTCTAACCCTGCAAGATCTGCTTCACCAAAGGGGCTGCCGTTCAATTTTCTATATCTTTTCTCAGGTCAAATATTCCAGGAAAGAAAACTAGAACAGGATCCACAGAGTACAGTATGTTATATGGAGAAGCAAACTAACTACATCAGTTTCCTGCCCATAAACATGGTCAAGTGAAACTATCTGCACAGTATTATTGGCTATATAATGAGATAGAAAGAAAAAATGATGATCTTTAAAAATATAGTTTAATATCCTTGGATATGATCAAGCATCACCTCATATTTGAGTTGATTGCCCAGCAATACATATGAGAATGTGTGTGTAACTACAAAATGTTTAATGCTTTTGAAATAATAGTTCAGCTAACATCTCCTACAGTGCTTTTCATTTGTATAGCAGTTCTACATACGCAATACCACTTAGATCACTGTGAAAATAGACCCAGAAAGATTCAGTAGCTTGCCCCAAAACTCACAGTCAGTGAAATATCTACAATTTGAACCCATTTTCTGATTTATATTCCCACATTTTTCCTAAATAAGTAAAAGGATTAAATCAAAAGAATAATACTGGGTGTGTTACATGAAATACTACCTGGTTCATAGTGAATTATAGTAAATATTTATTGAAAATAATAAATGGAGTTAGCCCGGGTGGCTCAGTGGTTTAGCTCTGCCTTCAGCCCAGGGCCTGATCCTGGAGGCCCGGATCGAGACCCATGTCGGGCTCTCTGCATGGAGCCTGCTTCTCCCTCTCTTGTCTCTCTTTCCCTCTCTCTCTGTGGCTCTCATAAATAAATAAATAAATAAATAAATAAATAAATAAATAAATATATAATATTTTACAACCATTATAAATAAATAAATAAATAAATAAATAAATAAATAAATAAATAAATAAAATGTATTTTACAACCGTTAAAATAATAGAAGTTAAAACAAGAATAATTCTCAATAAGGTGGCCTGAGAGACTGAGACCTTTTCCCCCAGGCCCTCAGCCCTTCACCCAGCACAACCAGGCTGCCTTTGGCAGCTCTCTGTCTCATCCCAGAAGGAATTCAAGGAGACCAGACACAAGGTTTGAGTGGTGCAAGTGGGAGAGTTTATTAAAGTGAGAGTACACTCAGGGCACTTGGGTGGCTCAGGGTCTTGGGATAAAGCTCCCATCAGGCACCCTGCTCAACGAAGAGCCTGCTTCTCCCTTTCTCCTCTCCCCCCCTCCCCGCTCATGCTCTCTCTTACTATCTCTCATAAATAAAAAAATAAATAAATAAATAAATAAATAAATAAATAAATAAATCTTTAAATCTTTAAATAAATAAATAGAGAGTACACTCTTGACCCATGAGAGTGGGCCAGCTCAAGGGAGGCTTGCACACTCTGGGGGTTGGGTTTCTATCTTTTATTGATGGCTGTTAACTACAGGGTGGAATATTTCCTACTTAAGGGAGACATTTTTGGGGAGCAGTGTTTCACCTTTTCCTCCTTACTTGGTCAGTCTCTGGCCTTGTTTTGTCTTGTACTTGCCCGATTTCACCAGGCATCTCATGGCTTTGTTTTGAGTTCCACCAGAGCAGGTTTCTCATCTGTCCCGTTGGGGGTCATGACTCCCTCTTTGCTGGTCTCCATGCTCCTATTTAAACCTAACTAACTGCCTACTCTAACAATAAAGGTAACAGAGTATATTGATTTGAGGTAATTTTCTTTTTTTCTGGTTAAATGCCAACATAGTCTATTGATTTGAGTCTAGATCTACGGAGGCTGCGTTGAATGTCAAATTTAGATACACATGGTCCATGACACCTGACGCACTTCTGTATGCCACTGCCCAAAGAGTCCAGTAAGGTGTTAGGCCTCATTTTTGGTTTTGGAGGAAAAAGAACAGCTTTTCCTTCATTAACATTCAGAGAGATTATTTGTTATGAAATCACTCATGTAGTTCAAAACAATTTTGCTTGGTGAGCAGTCTTGGCATTTTGTGGGGGCTTTTTAGCCATTTCTGCCGGAGGAAGTGTAATAATATCACAGTCAGGGCCATTGAGATGGAGGTTTTGAACTGCCAATAAATAGAACATTATATAATGAAAGCTTTGGACATCAGAGGGTAAAAGCATTCTTACTAAATCTAAAAAAAAAAAAAAACCCTCTGGTGACAAATGGGAGGGAAGTTTGTCTCACTAACATGCTCTGCATTTGACTCTTCCATCTGGAATATATCTTCTTAAAATTATGACACAGGGTAGTACAAATAGAAAATTTAATTTTTTACTTTACTTTTACTTAAATCTAAGAAATTACAAAAACGGGACATTAATTTGGCCCCCTGGCTACCACCAACAGTCACGTTAGCTTCTCTTTTCCACTGAAAACGCCACCCAAACCTCATTAGTTAAATTTAGTATGATGTAATTACACCATAGAACCAGGTTAGATTGTGACTTGGACTTCTGTGTCCAGCAAAATCATGCATATTTGAATCTCTCTCTTATGCAAATTTCCCCAATTTAGTCAAACGTGCATCACTTTAAACCCCCATGGGGAGATTTCCATTTTTAATCCTATTTCTCCATAGAGCACTAAGGTTATGGTAGGAGAGGAAAGAACTTGGGGACATTGAGAGAGAGAATGGCTCTGTCTCATTTTCTGTATTTTTTGAAGAAATTAGTGGCTTCTTGTGATTCACCTGAACAAATTTGTGGAGCTTTCCATCCAGATCCCTATATATCATTATCACTGACACTTAATTTTAGCTTTGGGAACTCATGACTCAGCTACAGCCACATTGTTTTTTGGCTGGAGTAATAAGATTTTCTGCCCTGTTGTCATGATGACATTTTTTCCTCTGTCTTCTCAGAGAATACAGAAGAAAAACCAAAGCATCATTGCATCATGTAAGCAGTCTATTCCAATCCTATTTCCACCAAGGAGTCTCTAAATAGTCATTACTTTCTCCTCTCCCTCACCCACAGCTTGGCTGAGACATTTACTAGGAGATGCCAGGACATCTTCCCATATCTCCTTAAAGGGCGAGAAAAACCTCATCCGTTTTCTTTAAAAATGCATGTCTTTGTTAACAACCCATCCTCTTTGTCAAAACTTCCATAACTATGAAGGCCTCAGTGATTTTATCCTACATTTATGTTAGCATGCTAGTCTGCTCTCTGTGATATTGTAATTTGTAATAAGAAATACATAGCTGGTCATCCCCATTTCAGACACAGAGCTCCTAAAACCCTTGGAATTTTGGAAATGCTGAGAATGATTAAGGTGTCTCTTGTTATGTTAAAGAGGTAACTTTTGGAAAGCCCCTAAACCCGAGAGCTATTTGTTAAGAGAACCAAAGATAGAATTAAAGGGTTAGAGATTTCATTTCAACCTCCATCCCCAGACCTCCAAGGAGAGGCTAGCGATGGAACCCAATGGCCAATGATATCATCAATCACACCTGTGTAATGAATCTTGCATAAAAATTCAAAAAGATCTTACTGTTTGGTGAACAAATGCAGGTGTTGGGAGAATGGTGCCCTCAGTGAGGGCATGGAAGCTATTTTATCCATACCTTGCTCTGTGTATCTCTTCCATCTAGTTGTTCCTAAATTATATCATTTTATAATAGACCAGTGGTATAGCAAGCAAAATGTTCCTCTGAGTTGTGTGAGGCACTCTAGCAAATTAATTGAGTGAAAAAACCATCTGGGGAAACTGATTTATAGCCACTTGGTCAGAAGCCTAAGCTTATGACTAGCATCTGAAGTAATGTTAGTTCTGTAGGACTAAACCTTTAACCTGTGGGATCTAATACTATTTCTCAGTAGATAGTGTCATAAATGAATTAAATCACACCCAGTTAGTGCCCAGAGAATTGCTTGTTGGTGTGAGAAACACCCCACCAATTGGTAGAATTGGTCCAGGACCTAAAAGATTCCCATTTTATGGATGCTAACAGAAGGTACAAGACTCCTGGCTCAGATACAAAGGATGATTTATTACTCATAGCAACAGCAGTAAGTGTGGAGAAAATTGAGGCCATTCCACTTTAAGTTTAGTGTTAGCACAAGTACAGCCATCCCAGGCCCCTGTGAATAAGAGCTGAACTTTACCTTACTTCAGTTACAGGAAGAAAACAGTTTGCAGCTTAAAGTCCTAGGAAGCCCCTATTGGAATGAGAACAGAGCTCAACGCCCTTGAAAGCCCCACATCAAAATGTAAACAGAACTTGAGAAATTCCTCCGCCCCTTCTGGAGGTCCCCTGGACCAGCCCTTAAAACTCAGCTGAAACCTCCCTCGGGGTCCAAGTCCCTGCTCCACTGTGTCGGGTGTACTTGGACCCAAGCTCGAGCTTGTAGATAAACCCTCGTGTGTTTGCATCAGTGTCGGCTCCTTGGTGGTTTCTCAGATTCGCAATCTTGGGCACAACATTTGGGGGCTCTTCCGGGATCCAAGAAACCCCCAGGACCCCATCCAGAGGGTTTCACGCGTGGTGAGTGCACTCAACTTTTTCCACCTTTTGCGTGCATATTTTCTGAGAGCTCTACACTGTACTTTCCCTGTAGGAATTCCAATCTGTATCGGGTCGGCATTGGCTTAGGCGGAGGCACTGGAGGGCCATCGACTGGGGTCTTGAGGAGATGCCCCTTGCCCCCGCCTGGAGGATGGGGTCCTCATCTGTAAGTGGAACAGAGTCCTCATCCATAAGGGGGACGGAGGTCCTCATCTGTAAGGAGGAAGGATGTCCTCATCTGTGAGGGGGGGCCCTCGTCTGTAAGGAGGACGGAGGTCCTCATCTGTAAGGGGGGCAGGGGTCCTCATCTGTAAGGGGGACGGGGTCCTCATCTGTAAGGGGGACAGGGGTCCTCATCTGTAAGGGGGATGGGGTCCTCATCTGTAAGGAGGACGGGGTCCTCATCTGTAAGGGGGATGGGGTCCTCATCTGTAAGGAGGACGGGGTCCTCATCTGTAAGGGGGATGGGGTCCTCATCTGTAAGGAGGACGGGGTCCTCATCTGTAACGGGGACAGGGGTCCTCATCTGTAAGGAGGAGGGAGGTCCTCATCGGTGAGGGGGAGAGGGTCCTCGTCTGTAAGGAGGGCCGGCTGCCAGCCCTTCGGGTTACTATCTGTTTTGTCTCTGCGGCCGCATTGGAACGTTGGTCTGTGTTACTATGTCCTTGTTCACTGTGCATTCGTCTGTGTTGTTGGCTCCGTGTTAATCGTCTTTACTGTCTGTGTCTTGGTGTGGATTGAGGACATAATGGGGGAGACAGAAACCACTCCCCTGTCTCTTATGCTCTCCCACTTCTCGGATATTAGGGAAAGAGCTCGTATTCTGAGCACAGACATGCGGAGAGAGAGATTCCAAATTTATTGCATATCAGAATGGCCAACCTTTGACATGGGATGGCCCCAAGAAGGAACTTGTCACCTACCTATTATCTTACAGGTTAAGGCCGTGATCTTCAGGGACAAACTGGATGGCCACTCTGACCAGGTTCCCTACATCCTGGTCTGGCAGGAAATGATCGAGAATCCCTCTCCTTGGCTAAAACCATTTTTACCCCCCAAAGCAGGACCCACCGAGATTCTAGCCCTGCAGAAAGCTGAGAAGGAGACCGACTCTATGCCCCAAGCGCCCCTTTATCCGGTCTTCCAGGATTCCTCCCTGGAGGACCTGATTCTCCTGCCACCCTACCGGGCACCCCCTCCCCCTTCTGCCTCTCCATTGGAGGCATCAGGGGCTGCAGAAGGGGCGCCCCCCCCAACGAGGGAGTCCCTGTGTGGGGGCCAGCAACGGGGACACGCGGTCGGACCCACTGGACAGCCCCACCACCGAGTGCGGGGCCAGCCAATGCCACCGCCCTTCCTCTCCACGCCATGTCCCCCCCCCCACCATGAGACTGGTGAACAGCTAATGTTATATTGGCCATTCTCCACCAGTGATTTATATAATTGGAAAACCCAAAATGCAAAGTTCTCTGATAATCTGAAAGATCTAATAGGGCTTTTAGATACTGTGCCCTTTACCCACCAGCCTACTTGGGATGACTGCCAACAGCTCTTGCAGGTTCTCTTCACCACCGAGGAGAGAGAATGAACTCAGGTGGAAGCCTGGAAGTCTGTCCTGGGAGAGGACAGACGGCTGACTCAAAACCCAGACCTCATAAACGCTGCCTTCCCCTTATCCCACCCCACCTGGGACTACAACTCAGCTGAAGGTAAGGAGAGACTCCAGGTCCACCGCCAGACTCTAGGGGCAGGTCTCCAGGCTGCTGCACGCAAGCCTCCCAATCTGGCCGAGGTCTATGATGTGAGGCAGGGTAAGGATGAGAGTCCAGCAGCCTTCTTGAGAGAGTCATAGAGGCTTTTAGGCAGTGCACCCCTATGAACCCAAAAGCCCCGGAAACAAAGGCCGCAACTATCATGGCTTTTGTTAACCAGGCCGCTCCAGACATTAAAAAGAAATTGCAAAGAGTAGAGAGACTGGGAGAGAAGAGCTTGCAGGACTTAGTGATAGTAGCAGAAAGAGTCTATAATAACAGAGAAAGTCTGGAAGAACAACGAACCAAACTAAGTTACCAGCAGACCCAAAACTTGGCTAAGATCCTGCTGGCCACAACCATGGACAACCCACAGGAAAGACGGAGGCACCTCAAGAAGCTGGCTTCTGGGACAGGTAAGGAGGATGGCTCTGGTCCCCCACGGGAGTGCCCTAAGCTGAACAAAAACCAATGTGCTTATTGCAAAGAAGAGGGCCACTGGGTGAAAGACTGCCCTAACAAAAGATCTAAGGCCCCTGTCGAGATCTCGGAAATGGAGGACCTGGACGGTTAGGGGAGTCTGGGTTTGGCACCCTTCCCGAGCCCAGGGTAACTCTTGAAGTGAAGGGGCAACCTGTTGAATTCCTAGTGGACACTGGGGCACAACATTCAGTTTTATTACATCCCCAAGGGAGATTGGAAAACAAGACTTCATGGGTGCAAGGGGCCATGGGCACCAAACAGTATTCATGGACTACCCGAAGAACTGTGGGTCTCGGCATGGGCCGGGGATCCCACTCCTTCATGGTCATCCCTGAGTGCCCCTACCTGTTTTTAGGTTGGGATTTGCTCACCAAGATGGGGGCACAAATTTGCTTCCACCCCAAAGGGGCAAAAGTCCTAAACAAGGAGGGGCACCCGATGCAGGTGCTTTTCCTGAGTTTAGAAGATGAATATCATCTCCACCAAATGCCCTCAGCCCCAGTGACTGACATTGACTGTTGGCTGCAGGAATTTCCCCAAGCATGGGCAGAAACTGGGGGAATTGGGATGGCCCCGCACCGACTGGCCATATACATAGAACTAAAGCCGGGGGCAGACCCTGTCAAGGTCTGCCAATACCCCATGCCTCTTGTTTCCCTAACCCAGACTGGGACCCCCCTCTGCATGACTGTCAAGAAATTTTGGCACAGGTGCATGGAATCAGAGATCTCCAGGACCAGCCACTGCAGAATGCTGACACCACCTGGTACATGGACCACCTGGTACCCGGACAGCAGCAGTCCCTTCTGAGAAGGGATCAGATATGCGGGGGCAGCTGTAACCACGGAAACGGAGACCCGATCCGGGGACACCGACCCTGCTCGACACTCCCAACTATACTGATGGACTTAGCTGATTTACACTGGATCAAACGCTTGCCTATGATCAAGCGCTTGCCAGTGCTTGCGTGGCTGGGGGAGGGCCGCAGACCCCAGCATCATCCTGCCAGAGGAACTAGGACGGCGAGTCCTATCCAAAATGTGTCAGAGTACTCATATGGGAACAAGGAAGATGGAAGACCTCATGCGACATGCAAAGATCACTATTAAAGACTCTCGAGCAAAGATCGAGCAGATTGTGGCGAGCTGCCACACATGCCAGTTAACCAATGTGGAGGCCGAGAAAAATCAAGGCCATCCCACCTAAAGTTTAGCATTAGCACAAGTACAGCCATCTTAGGTCCCTGTGAATAAGAGCTGAACTTTATGGGAAAAAATTGCAGAATGTCCTCAATGTCCTTGGCAGGGAATCCCATATCAGAAAGACAACAGAGCCCACACCCGTGGTAGAAAGTCCCATCTTAGAATGAGAACAGAGCTCAACGCCCTTGAAAGCCCCATATTAGAATGTAAATGGAACTTGAGAAATTCTTCCATCTCTTCTGAAAATCCTCTAGACCAGCCTATAAAAAACCCAGCTGTAACCCACTTCGGGGTCCAAGTCCCTGTTCCGCTGTGTCAGGTATACTTGGACCCAAGCTCGAGCTTGCAAATAAACCCTCATGTGTTTGCATCTGTGTCAGCTCCTTGGTGGTTTCTCGGGTTTGCAATCTTGGGCACAACACTAATGCCTCCGCCCATGGACCTAACCCAGGCACCCGGCTCCGGGGGGGACCGCCCAGGAGCCTACTGGGAAGTGGACTTCACTGAGGTAAAACCTGGAAAATACAGATACAGGTATTTACTAGTGTTTGTAGGTACTTTTTCAGGATGTAGAGAGGCATTTCCCACCAAACATAAAACAGCCCAGACCGTGACCAAGAAACTGCTGGAAGACATCTTACTGAGGTATGGTTTTCCTGTTAGGATTGGATCAGACAACGGCCCAGGATTCATCTCTAAGGTAACACGGGGAGTGGCACTAGTACTTGGGGAAGATTGGAAATTACACTGTGCATATAGGCCCCAGAGCTCAGGACAGGTAGAGGATGAACAGAACATTAAAGGAGACCTTAACTAAATTAGCCCTGGAGACTGGCGGGGACTGGGTGACTCTCCTCCCCTTTGCCCTATATAGGGTGAGGAATTCCCCCTATAAGATGGGACTGACTCCCTACGAGATCATGTTCTGTCTTCCTCCACCTATTATCCCCAATTTAAAACCTGAGGTACTTGCTGAGTTTGATGATCACCAACTTCTTTTCTCCTCCAAATGTCACAACGAACCCATAAGCAGGTGTGGCCTAAGCTGAGGGCCCTCTACGAGACTGGGCCACCCCCGAGGCCCAATCGATACCGGCCAGGGGACTGGGTGTACGTGCAGAGATACCAACACCAGACAGTTCAGCCTCACTGGAAGGGATCCTACATCATGATCCTGACCACTCCCACCGCTCTCCAGGTCGAAGGGATTACTCCCTGGGTCCACTACACCCACGTCCAGCCAGCTGACCCACTCACCATTCTCAAGCACTTTGTTCCAGAATGAGAAGGCCAACCAGACAAGGACAATCCCCTAAAGCTAAGACTGTGCCATTCTCACTTATTTCCCACCTCCAAAACTCCCTAGTCTGAGGTTGTCCCTCAAAATACAAGGGGATTAGACTTAGTCTTCTTACAACAAAGGGGGGGTGGTTATGTGCTGCCTTGAATGTAGGATGTTGCTTCTTCACCGAAATGTAAATGGGAACGAGAATAGCAACAAGGTTGGTTCGAATCCTGGTTTAATCATTCCCCCTGGCTCACTCTGAGAGCAACCTGGACCCATGATTGGGTCCTTTCTTAGGTTCGTCTGAGAGGGGGAAATGTGGAGTCTGAGAAAATTAAGGCCATGCCACTTTAAGTTCAGGGTTAGCACAAGTGCAGCCTTCCCAGGCCCCTGTGAATAAGAGCTGAACTTTACCTTACTTCAGTTACAGGAAAAAAAACAGCTTACAGCCTAATGCCCTAGAAAGCCCCATATCAGAATGAGAACAGAACTTGAGAAATTCCTCTGCCCCTTCTGGAGGTCCCCTAGACCAGCCCATAAAACTCAGCTGAAAGGCACCTCGGGGGTTAAGTCTCTGCTCCGCTGTGTCGGGTGTACTTGGACCCAAGCTCGAGCTTGTAAATAAACCCTCGTGTGTGTTTGCATCGGTGTCGGCTCCTCGGTGGTTTCTCGGATTCGCAATCTTGGGCACAACAGTAAGCAGAACATCATCTATTCTTGCCTTAGTTTTCCAAAACTCAATTCCCACAAAACAGTGCCTTAAGGGCCAGGGGATGCTTTCATGTGCATAGGGTTGTGTTACAGGAAAGGAATTCTGAACTACAGAATTTTGAATCTTTCAGACTGGACTGCAAGCAAACCTGTCCAATCTTGTCTCATACAGAAATATTATCTTTATTATACTGGGTGGTAAACAGACCTGCTCTTTACTTTAGCAAAGGAACGATCTCTGTCTTCCAAGGCTGTTTGCTATGCACATATCCTTGAAAATGCAGTTGGAAATGAAAGGGAATTATTCCATCTGTTTTCAAGACCGGCAGAAATGTGAGAGATAGATGGAGAACAGCTTACAATATAGTGATCCTGGGGTTTCCTGAGAGGTATTATGTTAGCAACCATAGGGAACAATTATTCCTAATACCTAGCTTAGATGTTACACTAGTAGCCACATGAGTCCAAACGCACATACGTGTAGGTGAGCATATGCCCATACACACACACACACAAGTGTTTTTTTTCTTTTTCTTTTTTACTGTTCCTAAATAAGTAATTCAATTTCATGGTACATAGAGAATAAATACTCATTTTAAATATATATTATATGATGGTCTTAAATAACCTAGAAAATACCCACAGACACCAAAACTAATATAATATTCTATATTAATTATACTTGAATAAACACAAGAAAATATTCACTAGAAATATCTTCCAGAATTAACAAAAGTAAATTTCCTGAAAATTACAGTTCTGGTTGTTATAGGCAAATTATTATACTTCTAGAGAGTACTGCGAATTTAGCACAATGCAAAAATTTTAATTTAAAAATTATGTCAATTATGTAGCGTTGAAAATGATTTATCCTTTACCATCTGTATCTAGACTAACAGTATTTTATATATTATGCATTATATAATAAAGAATACAGGTTTAGTCTATATGTGTATGTATTTTTAAAAAATATTTATCCTTGAGAAACACAGAGAGAGTGGCAAAAGCATAGGCCGAGGGAGAAGCAGGCTCCCTACAGGGAGCCAGATGTGGGACAAAGATCCCAGGACCCTGGGATCACACCCTGAGCTGAAGGCAGATGCTCAACCACTGAGCCACCCAGGTGCCCCTACATGTGTATGTATTGTATATATGGGTATATTGTCTCTTCCAGAAGCTTGATTTTTTTTTCATAAACTTGAATCTTACTCAGGATCATTTTCTTTCCTTCTTTCTTTTTTTTTAAGATTTATTTATTTATTTATTTATTTATTTATTTATTTATTTATTTATTCATGATAGACGCAGAGAGAGAGGCAGAGACACAGGAGGAGGGAGAAGCAGGCTCCATGCAGGGAGCCCAATGCGGGACTCGATCCCAGGACTCCAGTATCGCGCCCTGGGCCAAAGGCAGGTGCTAAACTGCTGAGCCACCCAGGGATCCCCAGAGGATCATTTTCTTATAAATACATGAGTTAAAAAATAAAATAAAATAAAAAAAAAATAAAATAAAATAAATAAATACATGAGTTATATAGAAATCACAGTTTTGGACAACCATTTGGTTTTAATATTAGAAATTTGTGCAAATTTTACTGCATGATATTATGTATAAATTAATCTCTTTAAAACTTAATGTTTACACTAAGACCACAACTAATTTAAAAGTTATTACATGCATGTCAATTTTTTGCGATTATTAAACTTATGTCTATATGCATATTTTTTGGATAATTTAATTTAGATGACTGTTTCACTTTTACCCAGCATTATACTTTTTAAAAATATTTTATTAATTTAAGAAAGAGACTGAGAGAACAAGCAAAGAGAGGGGCAGAAGGAGAGGCAGACTCCACACCGAGCAGGGAGCTCAATGTGGGGCTTGTTCTCAGGGCCCTGGGATCACCACCTGAGCCAAAGGTAGATGCTAACTGGTTGAGCCACTCAGGGACCCCAGTATTATAATTTCTTAAGACATATTTTGTGGTTATAAAGATATTATAGACTAAATTTTTGAAGCGAAGGATGATGAAAATTTGTATAATTTATTGAACAACAGTTACTCAGAATAAATTCTCCTTCTTTTGAAACATCTCTCTTGCAGTTTTACTTGAGCAGCTGTTTCCTGGATTATCAAAGCCTCTCTATTTTGTAGATTTTACTGTACAGACAGATGCAATTAGTATTTCTTCTTTGTGTTCATTTCTGATCGATGCATGATAATATCATTGTTAAAGCTATAATAAGTTGTATTTATCATTTAGCAAGACTATTGTGATTTTTTGACTTTGTATTCCTGCTAGAGAATAATAAAATTTTAATATTTGAATGTTAACTTGGTGATAATCTTTTCAACTCTTACAAGAAAATTTTCTTGAATTACTTGTTTTCTTTCCTTAGAAAGTTCCTCTTAGCTTATGCCTATTTATATTGCTTATTGTACCATATATAAAGTGTCATGTAATATTAAAGCTCAGAAAAACTTTTCTTGCTCATTCTCTGAGGATGAAAAATGATAAATAAATGTGTTTTTCTGTTTGGCAGGAAAATCAAGAAGCTCCAAACAATTTTCTAGTTTACTATGAAATGACCATTGTAGTTTAGGTAAAAATTAATTTAATTTATCAGATATTAATATTGAATTATATCAGCAACCATTACCTTATTTTTTTAGAAGAAAACTACTTGCATATTTTCAAAAATATAGTTTCTTGGTACTGATAAACAAATTATCACAAACTTAGCTACTTAACCACTCAAACTGATTATCTGACAGCTTCTGAGTGTCAGAAGTTCAACATGGTATAGCTGGGTTATCTGCTTAGAACATCACAAGGCTGAAACCAAGGTGTTTGTAGGGCTGAGTTTTTATCTGAAGAGCCTGGGGGGCATGAGCGGGAGATGGGGGGTTACCTATTCCAAGCCCTATCTTTTTTAGAGATTTCTCTTTCATGTGTTTGTATGAATGGAGTCCTCATTTCTTTGCTGGCTAAAAGCACTGGATTGCTCTAGACTCCTAAAGGTCATCTGCATACTTCGCCACATGGCCCTTTCATCTTCAAGTAGACCATGGTGTGTCAAAGCCTCTAGTGCTTTAAATCTATAACCAACAGAAATAAAAAAATCTCTTTAAAGAACACATGTACATATATCAAACCACAGGAGTAATCTTCTCTTAAGGTCAATTATGCCATGTAACATAATCAAATCATAAGAGTAAAATTCATCAAATTCAGAATCCTAAGGATTATGCAGGGAATATAAATAGAAGGCAGACTATGTTAGGGACCATCTTAGAATTCTGTTTAGTGTAATAATACATAGAAATATGTGGGAACATTTATTCATATTCTCCTCATCCAAAGATAAACACCTCTCGGCAATTGTGGGATATTTTAATCAAGTCTTATATAACTATCATTTTGCAGTTAAAATATAACTTATTTTAAACTTACACACCAATTTTCAATATTATAAAATATTTTTAATATTCTTTTAAATTGAAGCACTGATTTTGGCCATAGGGTTATTATATCGTCATTATTACTTTTCTTATAAAAATGAATTCTCTCATCCATTGGATATCTAATGGTTCTCTAATACATTAAAACACATAGATATAAATATATACAGATAAGATATAGATAGATATTTGGAAAATAATTTGTTAATAAAGAGTTATTCACTATTTTATTTGATCTTTATTACTATATAACCACATCAATGTGTTTCATAACTCTAGATGTAAAGATGACCCATTGTTTGATCAAATTTGCGTGGAGTTATTTGAGATCAATTGGTGCTAAATACAAAGAATGCATATATTTAAGAATATTTTAACAAAGTTCTAATTAAATAATGTCACTTTAATATTTTGTTTTCTGTAATATATAATTTAGAAAATGCAAAAATATCTTTGACTAATTAATACATAACAAATACCACAAGCCTATCTAACCTGCATAAATAATTTCAAATGTATAGATACTTATGTTTCAGCATAGTTTACAAAAGCTATAGTCATGTGAGAGAAAAAAGAATATAATGCAATTTTAATTTTAATAATTTAAGAGTGTAGTGTCTATGATACTGAAACTTTGGTCAAAAAAAGCTCAGTATCAAACCAAATCAAATAACATTTATGAAAGCATTTTGATTAAATCAAATCAGAATATTTTGATTATTTAACACCTTCTACAAATGAAATATTGTGTCTATCATTGAAATTTTTAGATCTAATTTATAAACTTTAGTAAGCTTTATCTTATGCAACACACAGATATATTGTCATGTGAAAGATTACTTATCCCAAAATTTAAAGAGCTACATTTTTCACCCTATGGGAATAATGTGAATTGTTTGAACTAAGGCAAAAAGAAAAGAAAAAAAAAAAAAAAAAAAGGAAGATCCTATCAGATATATAATTTTGAATCAGAAGAATCTGGTGCCATTCTCTGAGAGGGCGTCTGTTAAATGCGTTATTATAGTTAAGTGTATCTAATGTGCTATGGCATTTGTGAAACACAGAATTTAAGTACTTGCTGAACAGTTTCTCTGATAATTATTGTCTTTTTTAAGTCCTATTTATGAAATTGAAAATTTCCTTCCTGATATTAGCTATTAACCTATTGATTTTTTCTGCCAAATCTGAACTTATAATTTATTTAAATGAAAATCAATGTTTAGTGTAATTCCTTTGTTGCCTTTCAGAAATCAGTAATTATATATGAGACTATCCTTTTTAGTTTAAGAATTATATGACATGTAGGGAATTATAACCTTTAAATATAGAAGTTTGTGTAGTCTCAATTTAATATTTTTTGTTGCATTTTTAAAAGATATTGGGCATTATTCAATATAGCTACTTTAAGAGAATGTCATAGATGTTATCTTTGGAATATAATAAGTAGGAGTACCCACAATAAAAAGTGATTCAGGAAAGCATTTGTAAAAACTAGTTTGACCTCCCATTAAAAGGAAAGTATTAGGGACACCTGGGTGGCTCGGCAGTTGGGCGTCTGCATTCGGCTCAGGGCGTGATCCTGGAGTCCCAGGATGGAGTCCTGCATTGGGCTCCCAGCATGGAGCCTGCTTCTCCCTCTGCCTGTATCTCTCCCTCTGCCTGCATCTCTGCCTCTGTGTGTGTGTGTGTGTGTGTGTGTGTCTCATGAATAAATAAATAAAATCATTTAAAAAAGAAAGAAAGAAAAGGAAAGTATTATGGGGTATATGGAGACCATGCTTTCTCACTAGGTCCTGGGAAGACTTTCTAATTATATAAATGGTTTACATTATAAAATCAGGTAACTAAATTAAGATGAGAATAACTGTAAAAAAATGAATCATATTCTATAATGATATGCATATAAAGTTGAAAAAGTTGAAAAATCTATCCAAAATTTAAGAAAGCCTTCTCTTTTTTTTTTTTAAAGATTTTATTTATTTATTCATGAGAGACACAGAAAGAGAGAGGCAGAGACACGGGCAGAGGGAGAAGTAGGCTCCATACACGGAGCCTGACGTGGAACTGGATCCGGGGACTCTAGGATCATGACCTGAACCGAAGGCAGGCACCCAACCACTGAGCCACCCAGGGATCCCAGGAAAGCTTTCTTATATTAATTCAAGTTTTAGGTATTTCTGTAACCTCTTTAGCTTCCCTTGTCCATGACATAGCAACTGGGAGAAATCCTGCAGGACAAGGGCTGAGAGAGTGTTAGCTGCTGTATTTAGGTATACAGAAGAGCAGAAAGATGGTAGCAGAGTAGAAGGATCCTAGGCTCACCTCGTCCCATCAACACAAGTAGGTAACTACCAAATTATTCTAAATAATACTCCAGAAATAAATCTGAAGATGACAGAACAAACTCTACAAGTAAAGAGAGAAAAGAGGTCACATTGAGGAAGAAGCAGGAGACATACTGTCTTTTCTAACACAGAGAAAAAGACAGAGACTTAGATAAAATGTGAAGACAGAGGAATGTATCCCAAATGAAAAAACAAGATAAGGCCATGGGTCAGAGACCTAAGCAAAACAGATATAAGCAACATGCTTTGGGAGAATTTAAAGCAATGATCAGAAGGATACTCACCGGGCTTGAGAAAAGAATATAAGACATCAGTGAAACTCTTACTACGGATATGAGTTAAAAAAAGAATCAATCAGAGATGAAAAGTGTAATTGAGATTGGAAACACACCTGATGCAATGAAAAGTAGTCTGGAAGAGGCAGAGGAACTAATTAATGATCTAGAAGACAAAGTAATGGGAGGCAATGAAGCTGAACAAAAGAGAGAAGGAATAGACAGGGAACTCAGAGACTCGATCAAATGTAATAACATTTGTATTATAGGACCCAGGAGCCCCTGGGTGGCTCATTTGGTTAAGCATCTGCCTTTGGCTCAGGTCATGATCCCAGGGTCTTGGGATGGAGCCCGCATTAGACTCTCTGCTGAGAGTCTGCTTCTCCCTCTGCCCTTCCCCTGCTTGTTCTCTCTCTCTCTCTCTCTCTGAAATAAATAAATAAAATAAAATAAATCTTAAAAAAAAAAAGGAGTCCCAGAGGAAGAAGATAGAGAAAAGGGGGCAGAAAATTTATTCAAAGAAATAATACCTGGAAACTTCCCTAATCTGGGGAATATCCAGATCCAGGAGGCAAAGAGAAACTCCCATCAAAATCAACAAAAGCAGGCCAGATCAAGACATATTGCAATTAAATTTGCAAGATATAATGATAAGAAAAAATCTTAAAAGCAACAAGACAAAAGAAGTCATTAACTTACAAGGGAAAAGTCATAAGACTATTTGGAGATATTTCAACAGAAACTTGGCAAATACAGAAGAAAATGGCATGCATTTTAGACATAAAGACACATGCATATTGAAAGTGAGGGGATGGGAAAACTTTATAATGCAAGTGGCCATCAAAAGAAAGCTGGAGCAACAGTACTTATATTGGACAAACTAGACTTCAAAACAAAGACTGTTACAAGAGACAAAGAAGGGCACTATATCATAATAAAGGGAACAATCCACAAGAAGACGTAACAATTGTAAATATTTATTCACCCAACATGAGAACACACAGATGTATAAAACAATTAATAACAAACATAAAGGAACTAATTGATAATAGCACAATAATAATAGGGGACTTTAATATCCCATTTACATCAATGGGCAGATCATCTAAACAAAAAATCAGCAAGGAAACCATGGCTCTGAATGAAGCACTGGACCAGATGGACTTAAAAGATATATTCAGAACATTCCATTCTAAACCAGCAGAATATATATTCTTTTCAAGTGCACATGGAACATTCTCCAAAATAGCTTACAAAAAAGATTGAGGTCATGCCATGCACCTTTTCTGGCCACAGTGCTATTTAAAAAGAAGTCAATCATAAAAAAAAAAAAAAAAAAAAGAAAGAAAGAAAGAAAGAAAGGAAGAAAAAAGAAAAATCAGGAAAGTCCACAAATACCTGGAGATTAAACAATGGACTGCTAAACAATGAAGGGACTAACCAGAAAATCAAAGAAATTTTAAAAAATGCATGGAAATAAAAGAAAATGAAAACACAATGGTCCAAAAGTTTTGGGATGCAGCAAAAGCAATCCTAACACAGAAATATATAGCAATACAGGCCTATCTCAAGAAGTAAGAAAAATCTCAAATACTTCAAGTATTAGTAGCATTTGGTATACTGTCTTTCCTCTATTATTTTCTTGAGAGTTGTCTAAAATTCTTTTTGATATAAGCTATGCCTTGTCTAGCATACAAATATTATATAGTTCTGCCTCTTTGAATAACAATTGTTTATATCAACCTTGAGGGTGTTACATTAAGTGAAATAAATCAAGGAAAGACAACTGGCATATGATTTCACTTATATGTAGAATTTAAAGCAAAACAGAACAACACAAAACAAAACTCATACATACAGAGAGCATATTGATGGTTACCAGAGAGGAAAGGGGTTGGGGATGGGCAAAATGGGTGAAGGGGATCTATTGTATGGTAATGAATGGTAATTATACTTAATAGTGGTGATCAGTTTATAGTTTATACAAATATTGAATTATAACGTACATTTGAAACTTACATAAGGTTGTATATTAAATTTACCTCAATATAGAAAACCCTTTTTTATATAATTTTAAATATGTTTTAAATTATAATCAAGAATGGCTAAATTGTACGTATCTGTTGAACACTGACAGAAACAATCCTAAAACAAATGACATTCTTAGATTTTTTAAAATCAAGGAATTATATTATAGTACTTTTCTTAATATAATATCTGTGAAACTTGAACAAGTACAGATACCATTTACTATAAATTAGGAAATCTTGTTGTTTTGCAAAATATTCATATACCTATAAAAATGATAGGAATTAATTATTTTTTGTTCTAATATCCTTCTATTTTAGTATAAGGTAGTCCACATACTGTGCTCAGTTAATTACTAAAACTTTGAGTCATTGGATGAAACTTGTAAATTCTAATTCTGTTTCATTTTTGGAAAATACAGAAATGTTTCTCAATACCTGGGGTTAGTTATGTAAGCTTTGCTTTTTTAAAAAACAAGTATTTGACAGAACTGATGCATAATATAATACATTATTAATATTTTACTAGAGTCTAAGTAAAAATCAATATATTGTTACATGTTGGTAACTGACAATTTGCCATAATAGCAATTATATTAGTTACAACAAAATTCTTGCAGAATATTCCATTTTAGACTTTCAACTATAATTATTTCTGTACTTAAATAGGTTCTTCTACCTCCCTTGAACTGAAATAGGAACTCATTAATGAGAAGTTTGCAGTGATTAATTAGAAACCTGTTGAAAAATACCTTTGAAGATAGCTAAATTAGGCATTTCATTTTTTCCCCCCAGATAGAGCTCTATACTAATTGGAGCTTTCTTTCCTATTCAATGGAAATTTGTGATTTGGGAAGTTACTGTTCTTGCTTTAATATCTTTTAAGCTAATAGATGAAAGGAGAAAGTAGTTTTATTTCATACATTTTTTTTCTTTTATATAGAACAGACCCAATCAATCTAATATTGTATGAACTTGGCAGAACATTGGAGAGCACAGATGGCCAGCCCTCTATAGGAATGCCCAGGGGTCATTTATTGGAACAGAGTCATTAGAAAGATAAGTAACAATGCTAAATAAATAATATGACCAGCCAATCAATCGATCAATCTCCTCCAATTCTATATTTGTACCCATATAATTACTAATGGAAAAAATTCAATTGTGTGATTTCTCATCACTCGTCTTAAATATATATACCTCTAGAGCCCTCTCAAAATGTTTTAAAATGGCTTCAATATTTTTTTAAGTGAGAAAAAGAGATTTATAAATATCAAGTAGCCCCCAAATCTTCAAAGTGTGTTGAGTTTCCTTCTAGAGACAACATTATGCAACTTAAAAGCAAACTCACCTGATTTGGACCTATTGAAGAAATAAACCAAAAGGACAAAAATCAAAGACAGTTCAAACGTTTTGGGAAAGAAGAAAGTATGTTAACTAAGTGGACCACATATTATATTTCAAGTGAGTTTGTCTTAATGTCTAAAATAAAATGTCTTTTCTTATCTTTTATCTTTATTATTATTTTATATTTATTATTACTACCTTTTCACTTTGATCTTTATAGAGTCTTGACAAAATGTCAAGATAAAACATGCATTTTGATACACTGTAAACACAGATTCAAATTGTGTAAACTCATTTAATCATCCCTCTCAACTCATCAACCCCCTCAGTTGTCTTTAAATATAACTAAGGGAGAAAAAATAAAATTTGAAGCAAACTTTTGGACAGATTTGTATTATGTGAATCTAAACTAGTTCTTTTCCAAAATAAACTAATAATGAGAATTCTCATCCAACATTTCCATTGAAAAACTGGCTTTATAAAGAAAAGTTTCAGAGATTAAGTGTGGTCAGGAAGCAACCTGAATAAGTCACTAAGCATTCTGTTTCTCAGTCTTTTTCTCTGTAAATTCAGGACTTTAAATAAAATTATCTTACATTCTTGCTAGTATTAAGTTTTATACTTCCTTCATTTATGGAGAATACCAAGTGAGTGACTCTGGGAAATCTAAATTGTTTCTTAGTTTTCTCATTTGTAAGTCTATGCTCCATCAACCTTAAAAATCTTTGTTTGAATATAATTATTGTTAGATAAATGTTCAAAAACTATTTAAATCTCATGTAAATATAAGTGATAGGGTCTGGTTATTAAATCATTTTCTCCAAATTTAGGCATAATTACTTATAACTTAATTATGTCTTTTTAATTTTTAGCAATATGATTGACAACTACAAATATATATATTTACAATTGTATTAAGTAAATGTATTACACTTTGATAATAATAATGTTCAATTTGTTATGTTCATATTCCCATTTGTCTCCAAACTAATGTATCTAGAAAAATGGGACCATTTTTCTATTTTTAAAAGATTTGCCATTTGTTTTTCATATTATAAAATGTATATTATATAAGTATTTTTATTTTAAATATTTGATATTAATGCCTACATAAGTATGCAATATAATTTAAAAATTTATGTTTACATATTTTAAAAATAAACAAGAAATATAAGAGATACTCAGTTTGGCCTCTTTCCAATCTCAATTTCTTATAACCCTCTTCCTATTTACCACTTTTTGTATTTCCCATCAGCTCCTTAGATCCAACAAACTTAGCTCAAACATGAACAATGAGCTACTTTTTCTATCAACTTTTTATTGTCAGAATCCATCAATTCTCCTCTCTATATTTCTTCACACAAATTATAGTTAATGGTCAACCACTGAAATTACTAGATTCTATGCATCTTCAACTTATCTATTTTTCCCCTGCATTATGGAGCTCCATTGCCAAAACTACAATATTAGTGAAATCTAACTCTTAGTTTAATTCTTGCAACCAAGCAGATAACATGTCTGGAAAAAAATATGTCCAATTAGACACTTAATGGCTATCTCAAATATAATATATCCTCAACTGAAGAAACCTTCACTCAAAGCATTCCCTGGTTTAATAAAGTTAACTCTGTTTTTCCAGCTGTTCCTTCTAAAAACCTCAGTCATCGTTATCCTTCTTCTTGAGTATAAAACAATCTTTTGAGGAACCCCATTAATTCAAAATTGCCCAGTCTAATTTTTTTTTCTCTCTACTTCTATATTTACCCCCATGTTCCAAACCACCATCATCTCTACCTTGGATTATCTCATATCTCTCACTAATTTCATGTTGGCTCATCTCAATCAGTTGTCCAAAAAGAAATGAAAGTGACTGGGATATTCCTTTGCTCAGTAACCTCCATTTGCTTTTCAACTCTCTCAAAGTAAAATCCAAGACCCATCCAGAGACCCATAAAACCCTTTACAATCTGGGATGCCTGAGTGGCTTAATGGTTGAGCATCTGCCTTCAGCTCAGGTCATGATCCCTGGATTGAGTCCTGTATCACATTCCCCGTAGGGATCCTGCTTCTCCTTCTGCCTATGTCTCTGCCTCTCTCTCTCTGTGTGTCTCTCATGAATCAACAAATAAAATCTTTAAAAAAAAAAAAAGTCCTTTTATAATCTAATGTAGTCCATATTCCATTACCTAACTGCCCTGACTCAATTTTTTTTTTCTCTTTTGCTCCATTCCAAGCTTTCTTTTGGTTTTGTTTGTTTGTTTACTTGCTGTTGTTCTTGTTTGGGGATTGTTTTCAGACTGAGCAGACTTCCTGACTTGTATTTTTTCTATAAATGGAATATTCTTCCTACAAATAACCAAATTGGTCACCAATTTACCTTTTCATAATTTTTCTCAGATATCTTTAAACTGTTGCCTCGCCTTACCTAACTATATTTGTAAAGGTTTCCACTCACCTCTCTAGTGCTCCCAATTTCTTTTCTCTGCTGATTTTTTTTCCTATGAATGCTCTGGCATACTATATATTTTACATATAGTTTGGGTATTGCCTCTTAATCCACTATAATATAAATCCCATGAAACTAGAGATTTTTGATTGTTGTATTTACTCTCCAATGCCAGAAATAAAATCAGTTATTAGTCATTACTACAGAGATAGATTATTCTGAAATATCCTTTAGATTAGTGGAACTGCAAGATTCATCTCAATGAAATGGTCTATAGTGATTTAAAAAATGCACTCATTATATTATATCCTCTTGGGCATTTACAATGATTTTTAATATAGCAAAAGTATTTGATATCCTGTTGGAATAGAACCTTGATATTCTTTCATGGACTACCTAACAACAAAGAGAACATTCTCTGTTGGCAATTGATTAGCTTTATTGTTTATTTTTTGTTCCTTAAAGACCTTACAACGTTAAAAAGACCCCAAAAACTTTGCTTACAAAATCTCTACTTAAATGCCTAAAAAAAAAGTCAGGAAATATTTTGATCTAAAGCTTAGAGACATTTTAAGAAATCTTTAAATTTTGATTTATGCTTATTTGCACTTTTTTAGGACAGTCAAAACATTTTGCAGAATATTATGCACAAATTTGTAGAATAAATGTTAAAAATAAACCTGAAGCATCTAGAGATCCTGCATGAGTCTATGCATGGAAAGCCATTTGTCATAACCACATCTACTAATAATTGAGCATGGATATAAATAGTCCCTGAAATCTGCTGGTTAATGTACTGACCAAAAGCACCTTGACAGATAAATCAAGTTAAAACATAATCAAGAGGCTAGTGTATTCTCTGCAATGCTAGTGAAAAAGAAATATGAGAACAACCTCAGGAGAAAGATGACCCAGAAGAAAAGAGACTTGAGCCAGGATTTTGAGTCTTTTTTTATAAAGCTGTCTGTACCAGCAACAGCAGCAGAATTTAGGAATTGGCAAATTGATTGGAAGGTAAGCCTGAGAACCTTGTATCAATCCCATTTCTAATTACATTGTATATTACATTCTATCTATTATAAGAATAATATGGATTATTGAAAAGAGTTCCTCTCTTTCTCAAACCATCTTTGTCACCACTGCTATAATCTATACAGTGAGCTAGATGTTGTGCCAAACACATTACAAGCATTTTATTTAATCTTCATTGTAACCTTGTGGGGTAGGTTTTATTATCAAAGTTAATGGAGGTTAAACAACTTCCTCAGAGTAAATGACAGTTCCAGGATTCCAACACTAGTTTATTGCATTCCTAAATTCCCTTAACCAGTATTACATATTCTTCACATGGGAGGCCAGGAAAAACATGGAGAAAGGGAGCAAGGAAGAAGACATTTGGGGGAAGAAGTAGTAAAATAGTACTTGGGTATAAATTGCTACATAATTATATGCTATGAAATCTCCCCACAGGGTAAAACCATTCAGCAAAACCTTGCATCTCAGTTTTTCTTTGAAGTATTCTTTTTTGTACTGAAGAGAAGTGTTTAGATTTCCTCCAGGGTTAATTGCAGAAATGACCAGAGATGGCCCAGGAAATACAATTATTCCTAAGAAAGACAATTATTCCCTTTTAATATGAGTAGTTTTTGAAATGCATAAACATTTTGTTTGATAAAGGGCTTTTATTTTTCCATATGTTTAAGCATTTCAATTGTAGAACCTACCACCTAGCATTACATCATGCTTTATGTTTTGTGATAGTTGGATAATTATTATTCCTTATGTAAAAATAAAATCTGTCCTGTTGCCATTTATGTTAACTTCCAAATGTGTGTTCTTTATTAAATAATGGATAAACTACTTTTGAGGAGGAAGAATTCCTGTTGCCCCAAAGGTCCTTCTAGCTGGACTAAGAATCAAATTGAAATGAGTGAGTTTAACAGGAGAAAATCCAATTTAATAGGCATACATACAAGGAATCCTCATTGACATGAAAATTGCAAAGACAGGAAAAATAAGCCAAATATATCATTTTGAACTAGAAGAAGAGGATAGAGGCTTGGGACATCAGAGCAAAGGAATGTACATTACAGAGCAATAAGAAGGGACCATGTTTGGTAACTAGACGTTTGCTCTACCATACAGATGGGTCACTTAGATAAAATTTACTTCTGTTAATAATCTGGATTCAGTGAAAGAAATCAATTTAGGTTCTTCTATGTGGTTACAGGAGGAAGAAAATTTTCTCTTGAGCCCATGGGGCCTCAGGTGTCTTCAGCTCAAAATAATCTAAATACCAAAGTGGCCAATTCTGAGAGACCCATGAAGCTGAGAAAATTTGGTCCACAAGTAATATCTTGACCACAGCCAGCCAGATAGCAATCATTTGAAAGATGCTTCCTACAACAGAGAAAAAAACGAATTTTAGTTTTGTACCAACTTACTTTTGATATTCAAGCTCTTTCACTTACTTAAATTCATTCCAATCTTAGCCAGTCCTGACTACCTGCCCCCAACACAGACAAATCTGTTCCAATGATTCCTATTCCATAAACCTCTGACAACTTTCTTTTTCCTTAACAAAACACATTTTAAATACTTTGAATATAGAAATACTTCCCTTATTATTTCTAATAGCTTTAGTTACATAATTATTAGGATTCATAACATTTAGAAACTGTGATTTTTAATGAAAATTAAGCAATTGTGAACAGTTATACTAGCATTCTTTAGATTGACAAATTTATGGGTACATTTCATAAATTCTAGAAGCATATGTCTTTTTCAATTTTTCAATGCAGTACTAGTCAAATATCTTTTAGTTTCTCTGTAATAAGAAACTGAAAGTGGATAAACCTATGTTTGGTAATAAATATTTCAGCATTTTATCTTATTTGGAAATGATCTAGATATTTAATGACTATCAATCATTGAGTGTAATTTAGGTAAACTCTCATGTTTTAAGTTATCAAAAAGACTTGGAACTATTTCAGCAGACATAAATATTGCTGAAAAGTTTCTTTATAAACTTTTATCTTATATTCACCTATTTAATTCAGTTCTTAATAACTACTAAGTTGGTCATTAAAATTTCATGTGACATTAAATAGCTACCATCTTAAGTTATCTTTTTTGCTGACCAATTCTGTAAGAGATAACATGACCTCATTTGACCTTTAGTAAGCCTAGGTAGAACGAAAGTATTAATGCTGATGACTCTAAAGACATGCCTGTTTTAATTAAACCAACAAGCTTAAACTAGTTTTAATACTGAGTATTTTCCCAGATCCCATGGATCTGAAATTCATTTGGATTAAGTTCCTATTACATTTCTGAGAATTTAATTTATATAAGTACTTAATTTTTTATATAAGTACTTAGTTTTCTTTACAATTAAATTTAACTCTTTTGCAAATTAATTTTGGCAATAACACCTGTACAGGAGAACTACCACACATCTACTGTACACATAATCAGTACACATAATCACTGACACACTTGAAAGTAGAGACAGACACAAACAGAAACTTTGGAATTTCCATCTTTTAAATATCTACCACGGGGCAACCTGGGTGGCTCAGCAGTTTAGCTCCACTTTGGCCCAAGGTGTGATCCTGGAGACCTGGGATCGAATCCCATATCAGGCTTCCTGCATGGAGCCTGCTTCTCTCTCTGCCTGTATCTGTGACTCTCTGTGTGTGTGTCTCTCATGAATAAATAAATAAAATCTAAATAAATAAATAATAAATAAATAAATAAATATCATGAGACAGATACAAGACTCACTATTTTATAAAAGGAGTTGAATTTTTCAAATAACTCTTCTTTTCCTTTTATCCTACTCCTAATAATAACTATCCCCTAACCCAAAGTTTGTATTTCAAAGAGATGGACTAGATAACAGTTCTGGAGAAAACCCTGTGGAATATTTACATCTTGAGGTAGCAGAAAAAGAAAAAAAGTGCAAGTTTCTCCAAGATGAATTTTGGTTTTATGAGGCCAATATTTAAAGCCTTTTGAGATAAATAGAGGAGGTTTGGGGATTGGTAAAAAGAATTGGTGGACTTTGATTTGTTTCTCTTTTATTAAGATTTATTGATTTTATTTATTTATTTATTTATTTATTTATTTATTTATTCATTCATTCATTCATGAGAGACACAGAAAGAGAGACAGAGGGGATCCCTGGGTGGCGCAGCGGTTTGGCGCCTGCCTTTGGCCCAGGGCGCGATCCTGGAGACCCGGGATCGAATCCCACGTCGGGCTCCCAGTGCATGGAGCTTGCTTCTCTCTCTGCCTGTGTCTCTGCCTCTCTCTCTCTCTCTCTCTATCATAAAATAAATAAATAAATAAAATCTTTAGAAAGAGAGACAGAGGAAGAAGCAGGCTCCCTGTGGGGAGCCTGATGCAGGACTCTATCCTAGGACCCTGAGATCATGACCTGAGTCAAAGGCAGATGGTCAACCCCTGAGCCATCCAGGTACCCCTAGTTTGTTTCTGAAGCTACGCTTCTAATTAAGTAAAGACTAGATTTGTAAAACAAGAATAGCTATCTTTAATTCCTGAAAGCATTGTCACCTAATTTATACCAAAGAATTGATACACGCTTTCACTTATGTTAGAATATTTTTCTTTCCCTCTGGGTACCTTTAGCTTAGGGCAGAAAACCTAAAAACATTTCTATCAGGCTCTGAATATTACCTTCCAATTTGGCCATGTTTTTGATCATGTCATTACATTTTTTCAAATGTCTTGTCAGGTTTTAAGTGGAACAAACAGTAAATACTTCTGGCAGTTTTAAACAACCCCATGGACCCAAGAGACATCCTCGAGAAAAGTACAAAAGATAATACCTTATCTTTCCCAAGATCTAGACTCACTCTCAGAGACCCCAAAGAAAGAATTGACAACCTCCATGTCCCAGGCAGGCAAAAAAAAAAAAAAAAAAGCTAAAGTCTTAGGACGGAAGAATGAGACAAGCAAGAAGGCAGTAGCTATTCCTGGGTAAGAAAGGATGGATAACTAACTGGTCTGGATTTGGAAAGAAAAGGACAATGTGAATTTTTATTTCTCTCTGTTTAGTAGGTTCAGGAAGTAATCTATTTACAATAACTTTTGAGCATCCTTCCTGGGTTTAAAACATTTTTAAACTGTGGCCCTTAGTTTGGTCTTTGACCAATGAGTGAAAAGAAATGGTAGAGAATTGGCTCTAGCCTCCAGTGGTTTTATTTTAAAAAGGACAATAGTTAATAGTCTTTTCAGAATGGAAAGGCAATTCAAGGTAATGAAGCATAGCTGGAAGCAAGGTAGTCAGGATAGGGCTTCCCCACTATACCACCTCCCCCCAAGAGGAAAATCACCCTTAAGGATTTTACACCACTCTGGAAGGAACCCTCCACTCTTTTCAATGTGATAGGTAGATGACAAAAACCTGATTGGGTGACAGGTGCATGGAAGGTTACTCAGATTAAAACTGCCCGCCAATAAACCCACAGAAACCCCTAGACTTAGCAACTCCAGTGGTAACCTTCTCGGGTCCCCTCCCTCCTCAGGGGCTTTGTACTATCACTCGATAAACTTTGCTTTGCTGCCCACCACTCTTCATCTGATCTACCTCTTCATTCTTCAAAGTAGTGAAGCAGGAGAGCTTGGTTCTTGCCTCACGGAGTCGAAGAATGAAGCTCACAGACCAAGGAGAGTGAGAAAAGTGATAGAAGCAGAAGTTTATTAAGCAAAGATGCAGAGAAAGCTCTCAGAAGTGAGAGAGATTCTGACAAGGTTGCCACTGAGGGCTTTTTTTTTTTTTTTAATTTTTAAAAATCCTTTATTGGGTACATTTAGAGACACAGCAGTTTCAGATTTACCATACAATAGGAAAAGTGGTTATCCAAATCGAATAAATATAAATTTCAGCTTGGGCAAATAAATTAATATATGGCAAATGAAACCTACACTTGGGTCGCAAATACACACTTACATAAGAATGATATTTTTTCTTTCTTTTTTTTTTTGCCATTTATCTTTTTTTATTATTATTGGTGTTCAATTTACCAACATACAGAATAACCCCCAGTGCCCGTCACCCAATCACTCCCACCCCCCGCCCTCCTCTCCTTCTACCACCCCTAGTTCGTTTCCCAGAGTTAGTAGTCTTTACGTTCTGTCTCCCTTTCTGATATTTCCCACACATTTCCTCTCCCTTCCCTTATATTCCCTTTCACTATTATTTATATTCCCCAAATGAATGAGAACATATAATGTTTGTCCTTCTCCGACTGACTTACTTCACTCAGCATAATACCCTCCAGTTCCATCCACGTTGAAGCAAATGGTGGGTATTTGTCATTTCTAATAGCTGAGTAATATTCCATTGTATACATAAACCACATCTTCTTTATCCATTCATCTTTCGTTGGACACCGAGGCTCCTTCCACAGTTTGGCTATTGTGGCCTTTGCTGCTATAAACATCGGGGTGCAGGTGTCCCGGCGTTTCATTGCATTTGTATCTTTGGGGTAAATCCCCAACAGTGCAATTGCTGGGTCGTAGGGCAGGTCTATTTTTAACTGATTGAGGAACCTCCACACAGTTTTCCAGAGTGGCTGCACCAGTTCACATTCCCACCAACAGTGTAAGAGGGTTCCCTTTTCTCCGCATCCTCTCCAACATTTGTGGTTTCCTGCCTTGTTAATTTTCCCCATTCTCACTGGTGTGAGGTGGTATCTCATTGTGGTTTTGATTTGTATTTCCCTGATGGCAAGTGATGCGGAGCATTTTCTCATGTGCATGTTGGCCATGTCTATGTCTTCCTCTGTGAGATTTCTCTTCATGTTGGTCTTTTATAGAAAACCTGACTAGGGAGTTGATGGCCTTGAGATTTCTTGAGCGAATGACATGACAGTTTTGAGCCATCAAAGGAAGATACCCCTTGTATTTTGGAGCCAGGGGGCCAGATTTACTACTCTGTTTTTGTTGTTTTCTCTCTGTTTCATCTCAGCGTCCTTGGGATATATGGGAGTCCAGAGATTTGTGGGATCCTGACTCTAGGTCTTTCTCTTATCTTTCCCTGCCTAGCCCCATTTGTCTCTAACTCAGTAGCATGACCAAGAACTGTAGGCACTGAAGGAAAAGAAATTCTGCAACCAAAGGATGACCAGAATGAGTACCCCCAAAAATGATAGAGAGGAACAGTAGGAATTACATCCTTATATTTCAGCTTTATAATCACTTGTCTTAGGTAACTTTTTTTTATCTTGTTTTATTAACTTTTGGCAATAAATCTTTCAATGAAACTATTTGAAGTTTTGAGATCTTTGGAGGCTTTTGCATGCCAATTAAAAAAGGTATCCCATTCTGTTTCTTTAATTTGGGAATCCTTGCATTCAAATGCATTTTTAAAATAATCTTTAAATGGAACATTCTCCATAATGGATATTGGAACTCTAGATTGTCTTTAGTAAGATTATGCCATTTTTATAGATATCTATAGCTTTCAGGACCATAGTTCTTAGACATAAAATAAAGACATCTTATGGCACACTCAGCTCTTTGGATTAAAAAAAAATCTCATTTCTTTTAGCTTAGGTCCTTAGGTTTCTCAGAATCAAGCTAATACCTATGAGGGATGTGCTGTGGGGTTGGAGATTGTGGGATATTTTACAGTATCTTGCTGCACTGAAATATTTTTGAGGTTAGCAGGTGACCTAGTGTCAATCTGATGCCAACAGGCTGGGTCTAAGAACCCAGAGGATGGTCCCAATTGACCAGTTAAAGGGTCCTTGACTTCATGCAGAATAGTGAAAGCAGGAAGTGAAAGCAGAGTTTATTGAAGAGTAGAGGGAACAGATACAGACAGACCATCCAGGAGACTTGGAAAGGAAGGAAGCATGAATCTCATCTTTGTTTGAGGTCTGAATGTCTTTACTGAGGATGGTAGTCTGGTATATGCGTCCTCTTAGACATCCAGGAAATAGAAGAAGGACAAAGTCCAAATGTTCATTATAATTCCCTTATTCCTTGAACCAGGGGTCTTGGCATTGATGTCTGGTGCCAGTGGTTTAGATATTAGTTATGGTGCTAGGCGATTCCAAAGATATCATTAACTCTTTATCCTCCTCAAAGAAGATATACATTAAGGCCTATGTACGGAGGGGATATAGGTCTTAGCAAGAATAGAAGAATAAAAGAAGCAAATTTTTTTCTTCTGTGGGGCTCTTTTGATTTCCCTGTCTTGTGTCTAACCCATTTTGTGACCAACTCACCCTATCACAGGAGTCTTCTTGAGGCGGCAAGTGCTCTAACAGACTTTAAACCCTCAACTCATGCCCACCAAATTTTGCAGCTTTTTGGCTTCCAAGATACCCATTAGCAGGATTTTATGGGACACAGTCCCGCTCAAGTCAGACCAGGTCCAACTCTAAGACTAATTTAGTTTTTCAGTCAAGACCCTGTCTGATCCAGGCCAGTAACCACCACCAATTTCCATGGAACTTTGGACTGAGGAAAAGTAATGAAGCAGCAGATTTCAACAAATGGGGACTGTGGACTGATTCCCAACAGATGAGGAATTTCAGCTGTCACCAGCAGTTCCTAATGTGGAATCTGGGGATCTGAGGACAAAACCAGAGGTGGGGTTTCTAATCAAATGGGGAGACTGACTGGAAAGCCAATTAGATTGGAAACTCAATGCAAAGAGAGCAGAGCTAAGAACCAAGAAATGGTGGAAAGAGTGAACGCCAAGTGTCTTTGAGTACCACACCTGTGTTTCTCCTTGCCCTTGTATGCCATAGGAAATTTGTTTTGATTCCCCTCACTATAACTAAATCTGTTTAAAAAAATTCAACTCAGTAAATTTAAAGATCTAATTGGTTTTATCCAATGGTTCATAAATTGGACAACAACCCATTTAGCAAATACAAGGGAGCTCTGAGGAGTTGTACAAAATGAAGATTTTTATCTGCAAGAAGGAATTTGGTACAAGGAAGTGAAAGGGTGGATTATTTCAGGCAAGTTTACTTCACCCTCTGAGAAGACAGGAGGTCCTTTCATGCAAAGTATATCACTCATGGTAATCCAAAAATTCCAGAGTGATTAGGTTAAAATTTCACTCCTGGGAGAAACTGAAACTGACATTAGGTTAGGCTTCAAGTCTTGATGGAGCTTGACAAAAGTGACTCCATATTGGGCCTATTGTTTCTTTTAATAGGATAATGATAATTATTGGCTTTTTAATCATTTATTAAAAAATCCCATATTACATTAGCATACCAGTATTATGATTCAGTTTACTTTTAATATTGTATTAAGTTCTATTTATGTATAGGATTTGTTTTAGGCCCAAAGTGTTTTTTTTTTAAGATTTTATTTATTTATTTATTTATTTATTTATTTGAGAGAGAGAGAGAGAGAGAGAGAGCATGTGAGTGGGGAGAGATGGAGAAGGAGAGAATCTCTAGCAGACTCTGTGCTGACAGCATAGCCCGACACAGGGCAGAACCCTGAAATCATGACCTGATCCAAAGCTGAGAATCTGAAGCCCAACTGACTGAGTCACCCAGGTGTCCCTAGTCCTAATGTTTTATTGCTATTTTTTTAGTTCCAAGCTTAAACATTTGACAGTAAGGTCAACACTTTATTACTATTTTTGGCCAAAGTCCAATTTAAAAATCAGGCTATTTGGAAAAGATCTCAATTTTTGATCTGTTTATAGGATCACATTTTATTAGGGATGGTTAGCAAGTGCCTAATGAAAGGAGCTATCCAAGAATAAGCTCTGAAATTTTGGAAAATGAGCTACTATTTTGATTGAGGCTTATTGGGAGTATTGTGGTGGAGACTGTATTAACCAAGGACTGTATAAGAGTATGGATTTAGGGTTTTAATGCTGACATAATTTTAAACAGTACTTTCAACCAAAAAAATGTTCTGTTTGGACAGTATATTATGTAGTCTTGCAAAAGAAGCAGAATTTGCCACCACAAAAGATACCACTTTGGCATTAGAATTATCTGCAGTTGATTATTTTTAAGAAACTATGGACACAAGAGAAGCTCTGAAAACTGGCAGAAGTTATCTTTTTGTAAGCGATCTTTACATTCATAAGAAAAATCTCCATTTATAAGGCTGACTTCCTCTCTATACCAGGAATAGGAAGATGACAAAATCTGTAGAAACTCTTATCAATGGAAAAGGCAAAGACTTAAATCTGCTTAACAACCTTACTTTTATTTAAGGAGCCTTGCCTGAAAACCTGGCTCTCCCAGCCCAGTCTTTTGTCTTCATCAGGAGATGATATTTAAGGTGATGGCTTGGGCCATTATGTGGAGTAACTCCAATTTTCTGGGTACTCCCTACATATACAGGAGATAAATAGGTAACTGAGTCTTAATCTGTCTGCCTGATGTGCAGCAAAGCCACTCACCAAGACATCAAGTATGCAGCAAGGAAAGGGTTTATTTGAGAGGTAGCCAAATAAGAAGATGAAAGGCTAAGCTTCAAATCTGCTTCCCCAAAAGGGGAGAGAACAACTTTTTTATAATCATAGGGGTTGATTGAGATTACATATCTCTTGATGAAACGGGTAGGGAAACTTATGACTGTGCGTGAGGAAAGATGGAGCACATGCATTGAGCAAATGTATATAACATGCATCCCATGTTCACTTTGGGGTGTAAACAATACCAGAAGGAGGCAAAATTTAGGCCCTGACCTCAGGATCATTCTAGGACAAGAAGGAGAGGTGATGGACATAATCTGAGAGCTGGTATAAACTGAATGGGGTCTTGGGCTCACTATCTTAGATAAGCAATGCAAGATCTTACTAGTTTCTAAGCGGCAACCATATCAATTAACTTTGAGTCCAGGCTTCTGCAGAGACAGCTAGTGGATTTGTTAGTGGGGTCTGAAAAGATACAAGAGCTGATTAGGGAGAAACAGTTCTCTGAAACACAAGTTTTAAAGTTTCTGCTCGTTTTAAACTCATTAACTCCGGGGAGCATGGTTTTAATCCCCTCTGAGTTATGATCATTCCTCAATCTTGGAGGAATTGGGATAATGACTTCTCTGGCCACTTCCCTGTCTCCTCTGATGAGGTAGGTTTTGGGTAAAGAGTGTTTTTTTGCAAATCTTAGTTGTATCCAGAATATCTTTGATGATTAGCATGCCTACAGGGAGGGCTAAGCAGAAGTTTCTAACCTATAGGTTGTAGCAACAAGGGAAATAGAAGCAGCATGTAGTCCAATATATCAATTTCTTTTTCCTGTTATAAATATGTCATTAAACGTGTTTATTTTTCTCTGCTACTATGTTTTCTCTTACAAGGGGAGTCTCAGCCAAAAACTTATAAAGATAGAAGGAAAATTATTTTTCTTCCCTACACTGCCCATCATCTAAAGGCAGATAGAGTAGGATAGAAAAGATTCAGTTCTTGATCACCTCCAGTTTCTGATGAGGAATTCATAATACACAACCCAAACCAACTTTCATTCCCATACTCTGAAGTCTCTCTTTCCTTCATGCTGAGAATTTTTCCCTGGTGATGGTTTAGCATTATCATGCCACCTGTGTTCATAACATTTTTGCCTCATGTACTGGGGGACATATGCAGCTACTTATCACAGGAACTCTCCTACCCTTTAATGTGACAGGTATAGTGGAAGAAAAATAGTTTATAAGTGGTCAGGGAAGAAAATCTAAGAGAAATAATATTTCCTGTTATGTATTTAAAGACTGCATGCAATGACCATACAGAACATTGAGGCTATAAACAGAGTTTGGAGAATAATCACTGACTTAGATGATTAGGTCAGAGGCTTAATATCCAAAGGTAAATAAGAAGGAAAAATGTCATAGAAAGAGCAATTACATACAATATGGTATAGCTGAAGATTAGAGTGACCCACGATAAACTGTAGACTGAGTCCTACAGAAAGATAAACATTAAAAAATAATTTCTCCTTTTAAACGGAAAAGTATATATGCAAACTACAAACTAAGAAAACTTTTACTTCAGTATTGTTTTCATGACTGAAGTTGAGAGTATTGGACACTATTTAAGTAGGTGATGTATTGTACTAGGGATAGTGAAAAATGGTTGTATCATAGATAATATTACTATCAGTGAAACAATTGAGATTTGCAATAATATGAACAAAGTCAAACTCTTGAAAGACATTAACTTTGCCTGATTTTAAGGAACCCGTTTAACATAGAGAAGAAAAAAAGAGGGAGCCCTGGGTGGCTCAGCAGTTTGGTGTCTGCCTTCAGCCCAGGGTGTGATCCTGGGGTCCCTGGATTGAGTCCCACATCGGTCTCCCTGCGTGGAGCCTGATTCTCCCTCGGCCTGTGTCTCTGCCCCTTTCTCTCTGTGTTTCTCATGAATAAATAAATAAATAAATCTTTAAAAAATAAGGAGAGAGAGAAGAAAAGAAGATGACTAAAATTTTTGTAATAAGGAAGCTATAAACTAACTAACCAAACCTCAAACTTTTCAACTAAGAGACAGAGCCTCTGTTCCATTTATTTGAAATGAAAGGCAGGTATTGGGCTGTGTTTTAAAGGAAAGTTGAACTGATCAAAATTTAGTGTCCCAAAAATTGGAGCAATGTATTTAATATTTTCAATTAGTGCAAAACACAAGAAAAGGACCAAAGAGAACTTATCTCTAATTTTCTCCTCATGAGGGCTTAAGTTTATTTTCTCCAGAAATCACCTACAGTCCATATGAAAATAATTCCTTCATTTAGGAAATCCCTACCTTGTTAACAGTGTGAGAATGTAAAGTTGAAGTACTTTTGACTGGGAAAACTTTATCATAATAAACTAGTTTAATTTCCCTGAGCTTGAAATATTCCCCCCAAGGAGTATATCTATTAATGGCATGCTATGATTAATTAATTGGTTCTGGGAACTATTATATCATATTAGTCACTTTCATATTAGTGTTCCCAAGAGTGGCAAATAAATAAGACAGTGATTGTACTTCTACGTGTCCAACTATTTCCTGCCAAGACGTTTTGCTGATGTGCAGCTTCTCTGTAATTTCCCACAGAGTACTTCTCATCTGACTTAGTTCAAGCTTTGTTAGTTTAATGCTTAGAAATGACTCATGTTCTAGCAGAAAATCTTTTCCTCTCATTACTTTTTTGTGATATTATAGGCAACAGTGTCCCTTGGGGGCATGGCAACTGATCCCAGCAGGGTTATTTACAGTGACATGGTGGCACGATTGCCAAGGGGAATTGCCAAAGGGTAAGTTTCTTCAATGGCAATTTCAACCCAACAGCGATTTCTGAGGTTGTAAATAATCCTGTCTCTTTCATCTCTAGTCAGGTAACTGCTGTCAAATTAAAGAGGTGTTCAAAACTCACAGCACAGTTTTGCTTTTTCATTATTGTATCTGCAATTCGATTGGTGTGATATATTTTCTTGCATGAATGAGTAAATTCATAGAAAATTTATTCAACTAGAGAGGCTTGCAATTCTTTACATGTCAACCTTCTAAATTCATATTGCAATGCTATTTGGGGAATATAAGAAGGTAGTTCAGGTAATAATTTTTTGAGTGTAATAAAATTATTTTCCTAAAATATTAAAGCTTACTTTTCATTAATATTATACACCTATTAAAACATTGAATTGTGTAAATACAAGAACATGACTAAAAAACTATGTACCAGCCATTTCACTTACATTATTTAATCCTAATAACCTATGAATAAGCCATTTATTGTTATACAAGGTAACTGATCCTCACATAAATAACTTTCTCAAATCCACATTTTTTTATGTCTATGATCTAAATTATCTGACACAAAATTTAGCATACAGGCATACTTCATTTTATTGTGCTTTGCTTTACTGTGTTTTGCAGATAATTGGGTTTTTACAAATTGAACATTTGTGGCAACCCTACATCCAGTAAGCCCATTGGTACCACTTTCCAACCCCATCTGGTCACCTACTGTCTCTGGTAATTTTGATAATTCTCACAGTATTTCAAACCTTTTCATTATAATTTTATCTATTATGATGATCTGTGATTAATGATTATGACTTGTTGAAAGCTGATGTAATGGTTAGCACTTTTTACTAATAAAATATTTTTTAGGACTGCTGGGTGGCTCAGTCAGTCAAGCACCCACCTTTGGCTCAGGTCATGATCCCAAGTTCTAAGATCCAGTAGATAAGTAGGTTCCAAGCTCCTTGGTCAGTGGGGAGTCTGCTTCTCCCCCTGGCACTCCCCCCATTCCTGTGTGTGCACTCTCTTTCTCTTTCATGCACATTCACTCTCTCTCTCAAATAAATAAAATAATTTTTAAAAATTTAAATATTTTTTACTTAAGGTATGTGCATTGTTATTTTAGATGCAATGCTATTGCACACTTAATACACAATAGCATCATGTAAACATAACTTTTATATGCAATGTGAAACCAAAAAATTTATTTGACTGGTATTATTTCACTGGTTTGGGACCAAACCTGCAATTTCTCTGAGGTGTGCCTGTACTTCTCTCTATGCCATGTTGATTTCTCACATTTCCTGAAGAACACTGAATGAAGGTCAATGGCCTTTGCTTGCATTTCAAGCACTAGAGTGACTGTCACCCTTGTTCTCAGACCTACCTTGAGATCAAAATAAATGCTCTAATCAATTTTCAGCATGACAGACATTCAAATACATGAAGTTAATCATGTCACTCCACATCTTGTCTTTTCCATTTTCCTCATATTGTCAGAGTCAGGGCTCAAGTCCCCAGTAGCTCACAGAATGCTTAATCCACTCTTGTTTCTCACTAGTCTTCTTCATATATAGTTACCAAGATTTAAAAACATACTATAGGTGGAATCTGCTCATCTCTCAAAAGTTATTGATTTTTTTTAAAGAGTACTTCTATGAATGGGACATTACTTTTCTAATTATTTTTCTATGCAGTCTGCATTTTTTGACTCATTGATTTAGCCAAACCACATAAATCTTTATTTTTTTTTGGTTCATATTTTGTATCTCATAATGCAAAATTTTCACCTGTGGTGGGGCGGAGGGAATACTAACATCAGTTCATGACTGTGGGAATACGGAATTCAGATCAGAGTTTTCTATAAATAAGCTTAAAATTTAGGAGGTTTTTGCCAACATATTTTGATTTTAGTGAATAAGTACAAATAAAATAGTATTTAAAAAGTTGATAAACTATATATAATTAATATCAATATATTTTTGTTTTTCAGTCTATTAGGCAATGTTAATTGATAAATCTTTTTTTGTTTGTTTGTTTTTCCATTTTACCAATAAAAAATAAATGGATCTTAGATATCGGCATATCCTCTCCTTCTTGGACAAGATTCTTACACATAGAAACACGTATATCACCAAATATTTACCTAAATGATTATTTTCACCTTATATGGTTGATCTTGTTTATAAATATATTTAATATAATAAGGAATATTTTTTCTTTAGTGTATTTTTTAATTGCTTTATTTACCTTGTTTTGAGTTGGGAGCTAATATTTAACAAGAGATCTATTTCAAAAATAAGATAAAAATAATTTTAAGCTGGAGGAAGATGCATATAATGATAATATTAGGCTTGCTTTGATTCTTTGAATTTTGTATTAAACAATGGTTTGGTATTATGGGAAATTAAAGTACACTCTCAATTTAAATGAAGAATGAATATAAATTTGAATGCATTTGTTTTATTTTCAATCAACTAAACAAAGAAGGGTAAAAAAATAATAAATTATAATAAAAAAGGAATTTTAGATCAAAAGATATGGTAGTTAATTATTTCAGAGATCTCATATGGGAAAATTCCAAAGATAATTGGAATATTAATTAATGTAATTAATTAACATAAAACAACCTAGCCTACATGTAAATGTCTATCGGTATAAATAAGATTCTTTGATTGGAAAATACTGGCCCCAGGAGAATGAGCTATTAGCAAATTAATACCTTGCCTTTATTAATCGTCAACATGTTTCAAATAAATACTGTTTATAGGCACTTTGGATCTACCATCCAGAGTAAGATATTGTCTTTACACTAAAGAACTTTAATAAACTTAAATCTAAGTAAAGTTAAATTGCAGTTAAATGAACAGACATAGCAAAGATTATTTTTTATACATTTTTCCTAACCATTAAAATACAAATTAGGGGATCGCTGGGTGGCTCAGTGGTTTAGCGCCTGCCTTTGGCCCAGGGCGTGATCCTAGAGACCCGGATCGAGTCCCACATCGGGCTCCCTGCGTGGAGCCTGCTTCTCCCTCTGCCTGTCTCTCTGCCTCTCTCTCTCTCTGTCTCTCATGAATAAATAAATAATATCAAAACAACAACAACAAAAAAGTAAAATAAAATAAAATACAAATTAAAGTTTAGTTATTTCTGTGAAGACCTGAATCAATTGCTAGGGTGTTTGTATAAGTTCTGATTGAAATTCCAAAAAGCTAACATTTTGTCACTGTGAACTACAATGTGGCTAGCATATATAAAGCAAAAATAAAACAAAATGAACCTAATCAAAACTAAACTTTGATCAATTCGCATACTGTGGACAGCAATTGCCATTGTTTCTATAAATGAATATATTTATTTCCTAACTCATTTCCCAGGTATGCTATCACATACCTATCTATGCATTTTTTTTCACACAACAAAGTGTTATAAAATTCATGAACAGTGACGAGTGACATTAATTTTACTACTATTGATTTTATTATTTAAGAATCTTCTTACATGGAAAAAATAGATTAGTAAGTGATGGGCTGTAACCTAGGTATAGATAATAAATAAAATATAAAATATAAAAATTGTTATCAAATATATTTTTAAATCAAACTCACCCATGTGTGTATGACCACAAAGAACACAATTATAGAGGAGATTTTTTTCTTTTATAATCTTTTACAAATACCTTTGAAAGATAAAGCATACTACTTGCCAAAATTTCACATGAAAAAGTAATGTGAAAAAATTTTAGGACATATTTCTAAAAATAGCAGTTTCCAGAGTACTGATTTATATCCAAAATATGAAAAAAAGTATTTTTGAAGTTCTTTAATGAAGAGATCTCCGTATTCTGCACATCATATTTGTTAGTTGTTTATTAAGTTGATAGATCACATAGTACAAAAATAATTCTTTCCCCTTCAGTTTAGAATTCAAGTCAGAATTTTCCATGGGATATAAGGAAAATGGAAAACAAGTTTAGTACTCTAAATGACTTTCTAAATGCTGAGTCCCAAGTGGTGGCTAGAGAATAATTCACAAAGTTACTATATGACTTTGGTCCAATCAAAAATTTTTGTCTCTCATTCATCTTGGATATCACAGAGGGATAATAATACCTCCCCCACTGAGTTACATACATTATAATATGAATGCCGTAAGAATATGTAGCTAAGGTGCTTTTAAAAATACAAGGTGAAAGTAAAGGTGCATGGTAAAATTCATTAATTAATTCATTTTTTTGGAAAAAAAAAGATTTTAGAGACAGGGAAGAGGAGAGCAGAGGGAGGAGCAGAGGGGGAGAGAAAGAGAGAATATCCAGTAGACTCCACCCTGAGCAAAAAGACCAGGGCTCCCTGAGATCATGATCTGAGCCAAAACCAAGAGTCCAAGATTAACCAACTGAGCCCATCTAGGCGTCCCCACATAATTTAATTTAAAGAAATCTTTTTTTCCCACCTTCTATAAAAACTAGGGTTCTATATCAAGACGGTATTCATTTTCTGAAAGAAAAAAAATTAATGTGAAAATGACCAAAAGCTCTTCAAGGAGGACTTTAGGTCACCCATAGCAGAGCTCTGGATGCTGCTACTGATCTTCACTCCTTGTTGTTAGCTCTCCCCAAGGTACAAGTAAAGCAGGCAGCCACCCTCGGCCATCCATGGCTTTCAGAGGCACTGGAGAAACACCTATAGAACCAGAGGTGGTGATTCACCGAATTAGAGTTACTCTAACTGGGTTCAACCTAAAACCTTTGGAGAAAGTACTTGCCAATTTGATCAGAGGCACAAAGGAAAAGAACCTCAAAGTGGAAGGACCACCTCAGGTGCCTACCAAGCCCCTGAGAATGACTATAAGGAAAGCTCTTTGTAGTGAAGATTCCAAGACTTGGGATGTTTTCAGATGAGGATCCAAAGGACTCATTGATTTGCACAGCCCTTCTGAGGTGGTTAAGCAAAGTACTTCCATTAGTATTGGGCCAGAAGTGGAGGTGGAAGTTACCATTGTAGATACTTAAATCAACCTTTTCCCTAAGCTATCCATTGTTTAAAAAATAAATAAAAATGACTCCCCCTCCCCCCCCAAAAAAAACTATCCAAGAAAAGTTTGAAAATAAATTACAAAATTTGATAAATATACTTAGAAAACTTGGATTCTTTTATCCCTGGCCTGTAGTTATCATTTTACTGATTCATTCAAATAGAATTTTACTGCATTTAATTTGTTGTACTCTTAGAGTTCATTCAGTTTTACCTATATTAAAAGAGCTAACACATGTAATATAAAGCATTCTGCCTATTTCATGTTAATAACTCAATAAAAATTAGCTGAAAACAATATTTATAGTAGTCCTGGTACCATTACCAAATTTTCATGCTGAAATTTCCTCCAGTGAGAGGCATGGATGCAATCTTTCAAATGACTCCTTTTTAAAATAGCCACATCAAGCAGCTCTTTTGATTGTCCCATTTGTTTGTAAGAAAGTTTCTCTCTACTTATAGGTACTTAGCTCTTCACAAGTGATTGGAAGGATGAAACAATCTGATAGGAGTTCCTTTGGTTGCACGCAAAAGGTTTTCTGAGCTTGTCTGATATCCTAACTAGAATTGGATGCATATATTATTGCCTTGATGTCTGAAACAAATTGATCTAACGTGATGTTAATTACTTGCTGTTTGCAGGGACAAACATGCATCGGATGGAGTAGTAAAACTTATGTTTAAGCATTTGAATTAAACAGAACAACTCATCAGGCTGTTTTGTTGTAAACACTGTGCTGTGCCTTCCTGCATTATCTACAGCCAATGACATCAATAGCCAGTGGTAGCGGCACTTGCAATATTTTAGTGTAGTTTTTACCCTTGTTTGAAGCTTTAACATATACATGAATAGATTAATTAACAAGAGGTCATAGAAAAAGATATGAAAAAGTCAAGGTGATGAAATTCCGAAACAGTGTATGAGCAAGGATATAGGTGTTATCAAAAAACAAAAGTAAATACAAAAAACCAACCCCCCAACACAACCATTTTTAAGGTGAAACTAGACCAACAAAGCTGAAAACACTGGAATTACTGTAGCAATATAGAGGGGAATCAGTAAAAACAAAGAAGTCATTGTTTTATCAAAATAAGTCTGAAAGAAGATTATGTAAAAATAGCACAGACCATATAGATTCTTCTTTGATATGCAACATAAACTGAAACTGGATAGGACCCTTCATTAACTGGAAAACCTAAGACCTCTGCCAGATGAAGCAATGATACACCATAACTAAGGCAGCATTGTAAGAAATGAGGGAAGCTTTGTAACTGGGAGTAACAGAGGTCAACAGAACAAAATACTGTGAGTTAAATTGTCAAATGTTAAGAAATTAGATAATCAGAAAAAAAAAAAAAAAGCTAGAAAGTCAAAATTTCTAACATTGAACTTTGAAGTGGCAAGTGTTGACCGAGAAGACAACGAGGCTATAAAGCAACCAAAAGTGTTTATTTGGAATCTTAGGGATTGTAATCCTGGAGACACACAGTCAACTGAAATCCTTGTGTACAGGTATACATGAATATGCAAGACTCAGGACATGGATTCTTTCCAGCACAATTACAGGACCAAATACACAGTTTTTGTGAGGTTATTGTTTCAGTCCAGGATGTGCAACTTATAAGGAACATGAGAGAAATGTGGAGATCAAAAAAGAATGGAACCCACAGGAGGGGATTAAATTTGAGTCCCTCATTGCTGCCAAGCCTCCTACTTCCAATGCAAGTATCCTCCAGCACAACACGGAGCCCTCCTCATGAAGCTGGATCAGATTCAAGAAATTGAAGCAGGGGATTCAGGAGATGGAGTTGTGTGGGCCCATCATGACTACCACGTGAGCCAGTAGATAAATAATGACATCACGTGTCACCTGCACCAGCCCCTCATGCCCTGTACACACCTTCCAGTACAAATAGAAGGGGGATGCTGTTTCTCTTTGCCCTGAAATTCTTACACAACATGTCCCTTGTGACCTATTCCCTATGATAACCTGAGACTATATGATGAAGAGAATTCTACAAAAGTGATTTTCTAAATTGACACAGTGCAAATCTGCCTTAAAGAGACTTTATACATAACATAAATCAAATATTGGATGTCTTAATCAACACCAGAATATAGTAATTTCTTTTTCTCAACAGCAATGAATTTCATTTCTACTGTTTTAGGTTTCTACAATTACGAAATTAATTTATGCTCATCATCATCCCCAAATGCTTCTCCTCTGAAATTACAAGTTATCCCTATTCTGTTTCTTACAACTGATAGAATATCCATGTGTCCATTACAGCTATTATTTATGTTTCCTTGAATATGTTTAATTTTTGTTGAGTGATTGAAATATCCTGCTTATGTTATCCTTAACTCTTTCCAAATTCAAAATATAATAATGCAAGTCAGAGCGGGATAATAAAATACATGTACAAATATATACAAATATATGTTAGGGCTGATGTACCACGTGTGCCTTTGAGAATGAGCAAGGAAATGTTCATAATGACTACTGCTACTTTGTCCATGACATTATATTCAAAAGGGCATATAGGTTACTACAATAAGAACAATTTTAGGTTGCTGTTTGTCATGATTAGAAAAGACAAAATTAGTAAATGTCTAATCAAAGTTTCACTAACTTTCATAACTTCTTGTTGGAGGAATAAAAATATTTTTCTTTGACCTTTATGTCCAATCACACCATCTCACCTAGAAGAAAGGATAGTTCACTCAACCCACATACTGAAAAAGAACAGAAAGAAAAAATAGTAGAGGGGAGAAAATAGGAAGCAACAGTTGAGTGCACAGAATATTGAGATTAAAAAAAAAAAAAGGTCTAGAGAAGATTTAATCTACTCAAGTTAATTAAGGCTAATATTCTTCAAAAAGTAATTTCCTGTTTTTTCTTCTCTAAAGTAAGTCTTCTTCCAAAATTAAATAGTGTAGCATTAAATGTCAATGAATGGTAAAGCTGCCACCACAAATATCTAGAGAACACTGGGAGTTCAGAAAGCCCATTGGAGCAGCTCCTAGTATGTAAATTCTTGGGTGGGGGTGAGGGGAAGAAAAGAAAAAAAAAAGGAACAAGGAAGTTAATTTATGCTTGAAACTAATCATGCTCCAAAAACTTTTGTTGTTCTCTTAGATTTCTTTACAGTCTGCTATATTTATGACTTTTATCAAAATTGTGTTTATTGTTCTGAAAATAAATGAAAGGTGTTGACATTTGGCACTACTCTATGCCTACTCTCCTATGGGAACAGCTATAATAAATGACTTGGAAGTGATTGTCAATTTCATTTTAACTAGCTAGATTCAACAACATGTCAAAATTTGAGATTGTCACTACACTTTTGCAAATTTGAAATAGAATAGTTCAAAATATTTTAAAAGTTAGATTTTCTAAAGTTATAATACAATATAAAGCTTGCTACATTTAAACAGAAACTAATGTTTCACTTACACGTGACAAATGATAAGGGAGCACTTAGAAAGGAAATTGATTCCCAGAGGTTAAGATGGCTTTGCCAAGAATAAGACATGCAATGTAAAATGTTCTTTCTTGATAAATTTACTCTCAGATTATCACTTTAGGAAAATGAGATACGTAAACTTATCATAATATTATTTTTAACAAAGTGAAAAAGTGGACTGAAGCATTATTAAATTTGGTGTATACAGACCTACATGTATAATTGAAGCAAAGACTATTGATTATTATTTTAATGCCATCCTGGAGAAAAAAGCTCTTAGTGGCATACAGTAGAACCAAATAGCTATTTAGCAAACTCAACAGAAGTTTCTTCCATTAATTTTGATAAACCTGTACAAAGAAAGAATTAAATTTTGGGATAAATACTATCAATAGAGCTGACACACTATTTGAAATGAATAATATTTATAGTATCCCAAATAGGAAGGCTTTAATAAGGTGAAATATCATAGCAGTTACTGTAAATTCTGAAGATAGCATTAAAGAGAGAGAGAGAGAGAGATTGATTTAAGTATAGGCTAGATAACAAAGTGGAAGGGAAACAAAGCAGATAGATAAAGCTAAATACTAGTCCAAAATTACAATAAAGATTTAGTCTGAAAAGATATAAGAGTGAGAGTCAGAAAACACTGATATATCCTCAGAGAAAACTAATAAGTAGACCATATTGAACAGGAAGGATTAGCCATGGGTAAAATTCAGTCTAATTCACTCGATGTGTCTAATTCCCACAATGTTAGAATCCTGAATTGAAGGACAAACATATTGGGTCATTCTGCACTCAGATACTTACTCAAAGACTATGGAAATCATCAGGAATAAAAATTACTCAAATAATATGGCAAGAAGTGAGCAAAATCAAATTATATTATCTTATTCCCAAACAAAGCTACTTGAAAATAACATAAACGTGACATGGATAATTTAAGAGAAAGTACATTCAATTCTAAAACAACAACAGCAGACCTCATGGTTGTGATCCCAGACTGATTGAAGAAAAGGAAGACTTACGTAATTATACTCCTTTCCCTTTTGAGGTACTTCAGTAGAAAAAAAAGTTAAAAATATTTCTTTATGGCCTTACTCTCTTATAATAAAACATAAATATAATTGTTCGGGAGTATGATGTTTGAAATTACCACCAAAATAAAATTCAAAAGCCTATCTCATATAAAAATAAAATACTCTCCAGGTTTATTTGTTGAACTATTTTTCAACTTTGAATGAGTCTATTAAATGCCGGTGATGATTTTTAGAGGCAGAGCTAAAATGTGTTAACCTACCAACTTCACTGTGTCACATACGTATGTGTGTACATGTACATATGTGTCATAATTACCATATTACAACCAATTGTAGTGTCTTCAGTATGTGTCTCTTTTCTGGAATCTCTTCACAAGCCTCAGGTTGACAGGGTCAATGCCATTTATTCTGTCTCAATAGATAATTTGGGAATGAATGAATAAAAATTCACAAGAAATGTAAAGTCAAAGCAAAGCTTTGTTTCTAAACTCTCCTAGCCACGCATACTCCCCCTTAAACCTAAACTCTTTCTTCTCTTATAATAAATTTATTTTAATTATTTCTAGGACATAAAGCCATGAAATAAAAGCCATGATGACAGTTTGAAAGTTAATTTGAATGTGTTTGATTTGATTTCTCCCAAGTGATGTAAATTTTGCAACATTGGCTTCAAGGAAAGACTTTTACCCTTACACCTTACTCAGACGGGATAAATAAATTCTATCAATAAAACATTTTATTAACTCTGTCTACAGTGTATACAGTAGTCATTTGTTGTGTCAATAAATTGCTGATTTTTATTAGTCATGCTGTTTTAAACAGAGCATAAAATACAGCTACATAATAACCTAAAACAGAAAAGAAAGGCTTTTACTGGCAATACTGACAATATAAGAAATATATATATTGGAGAAGGTGAAAAAGTGACTAGTAAAATAAAAATTTGATCACCACAGCAGGAGCTCCACAATTAGTGCAAAAAAGAGAATCATACGATTTTACCAGTTAGATAAAATTCTGCTTGTACTGGTGTGCAACATATATTAGTATAAAATTACTTACTTTTTAAGTAGCAGTCTGATAAATATAGAACCCATAGTTAATAAGTACCTACATGTGTTATGATTCATTTTGCAAATATTTAAGTTTGACATTCTGGAGTTTAGTTTCTCTCATAATTTTCCTAATATGAGAATTTACTGTTACCAATTTCCCTTTATTTAACACAGTTACCATATCACAACTTTTTAAATATGTAATGGTTCTTTTATCTATCAGTTCTAAGTAGGCTTTTTATTCCTATTATAGTTTCTTCTTTTACTCATTAATTATAGTAAGTGTTTTTAATTATCAAATATAGGGGTTGCAATTTTTAGTATTAACTGAATTAAGTTTAGAGAATAGATTGTAAAATATACATCATTTGGATATTTTCAAGTATGCTCTATTAATAACTATAGCAAACATTTTATATAGCATATATTATATGTCTGAAACTGTTCCAAATGGCTCACATATATTATGATATTTAATCATTAGCAGAGCTATGAGAACATGGTCTCTACATTTATGTCACATTTTACAGTACAGGGCAGAGGTGGCTAAAAGGGACATGAGATTGTGGAGATGAGCTGTTTTAAAGTAACACATAACAGTTCAGAAGCTGAATGATAATAAGGTGCCTCAGCCTTTCCTCTGTTTATAAAAATTAAAACAACTCTGCAGAACTTTCTTGTATAAAAATGGAACAGAAATATGCAAAGTGGTATCTCATGCTGAGAAAATCTCCATCTTGACTATGCTAATTTTTTCCATCACTAAGAATGAGAGAGTGTACGTACCATAAACCCAAATCAGCATCATCTCATGTAGAAGAGAATGTGCTCCAGTGAAACTGCTGCTGAACTGAAAACTTGGTTATAACCAAAGCAGCACAGGCAATAATAAGCCTTGAGAAAAAAAATACCAAACAAAACAAAACAACAGAAGAACCTAATGCCAGGAGTAACATTTACCTTAATATTGACTTACTCTGTCAAATACATTCTTCTCTCACCTCCAAATCCCGACTGCTCAGTTGGCTCAACTGTACTTGAACCAAAGGAGGGGGGGTTGTGTTTCAATCCATAAGCATCAGCTTCTCAGGGTACACAGTAGGATGAAGGATGGAGACTACAACTCCAGGTGAACATGGAAGATGCAAACACACGTATAAAGACAACAACACTTTTGTTACTCTGTTATCACAAAGGTCATTTCTAGAGCATCAGTGTCTCACGTCAGTGAGTGAGCAATGTATACATACCAATTGAGGGTAAGAATAAATTATCAGGTATACTTCATAGTCTTAAAAAAAAAAATCATTTGAGGGACCTGGGTGGCTGAGTCAGTTGAGTGCGGGACTCTTGATTTTGGTTCCCCTCATGGTCTCAGGGGTCATAGGATGGAGCCCCTCCTAAAGCTCTAAGTTCAGCGGGGAGTCTGCTACAGACTTGCTTTCTCTCTTCCCTCTCTCTCTGCCCTGCCCCACTCATGCTGTCTCTCTCAAAATAAAGAAATAAATACATCTAAAAAAAATAAAACAATAAAAAAATTACTTGAAAGGAAATAAAACTAAATTCTGATTCTAGTGAGGGAGTTGTAAGTAGAAATATTACGTTGAAAGTTGAATACAATTTCTTAATTTTTAAATTGAATATTACATGTTTTCTTATGTCCATTAAAAAAGAAAGGTTTATATTATATCTGATATACAAAGTGAATAAATGGATTAAAATAAGCCCTAATATTAAGCCTAATACTTTAATATGTAACATAATATAAATATTCCATATTTAGTATATTTTCTATACTATATACATCAAAATATTTATATATAAAATAAAATTTTAATAAGATAAATTATTTAAAATCTAAATCACTCTTTTGAATCCAGTTATTAAAATAAATACATATATCTCCTAAGGGAGTATTATTACTAATTTAAGGGGTAGTCCTTGTGGATTTATTTTCTGGGAGATTTTTTGCATTTATAATTATGAAGCATTCTCTTTTATTTTTAAAATGTGGTAATTTCAGAATGGAGAAAATAAGTATTTATTGAGGCATTTTATATGCAAAAGTACTGTCTTAATTACTACATATGGAAATTTTCTGAAATTAATCTTAACCCTATGAAAAATATTACAATTACCCTTTACTAATGTAATGAAAGAAAGCTTGGCTATTTCAAGCAGTTGTCCAAGGTCACACAGCTGGACAGCTGGAAGATGAGAAGTTAAAGACTGATCCTACACCTCTATTACTTTTGACCGTTTTTTTTCATCCCAATATTACTGTATTGAAAAGCAACGGGAGAAATAACACATTTTCAGGTCACAAACCTCTAATGGTATTCATTTGAATCATGATCATATTAAGAATAAATATAAAAATAAATCCAAGAGGAAGTAAAAACGTACATGCCATTAGCTTAAATGGTAAACTCTTCAGAGGTGGAAGTATTTGTATTGTATATAGTATCATTCTCTGTTTAATGTATTTGTATCATTGATGAAATTGTTTTCTTATAGTATAGAACCTACACTAGATTTCCCTTCAGAATACAGGTATTCTAAGCAAAATTTAAAGGAAAATACTTAAGGAGACATGGTTCTTAGAATGTTTAATGCTTAGTAGTTGGTGACCACAGAGACCAAAAACACTGTATTGTTTTGTTCAATTTGTTCAACATTCTATTGCCTCCAGTACAATTTAATTTTAACTTAGTAGCAAAGTATTGCTGCAGGCCCTGTCTATAATATTTACATACAAATCTTCAATATTACTCAGTCCCAATTAACTGAGGAACTTCCCTTTATTTTTCTCTATGATAGTAAAAAGAGTGCTGTATTTATTTCCGGATTGTATCATTTTTTATTGAAACCAAATGTCTTATATTACACCTATGACTTAGACCCATTCTCCTCAGAGGTTATTCATCAAAACTGATTATTTTTTTTCTGAAATGATATGATATAAATTCCTTTTTCTTAATGTTCAGAGTTGTCAGGTTATTTTTTAATATACAAAATGGCTTTTAGGGATCCCTGGGTGGCGCAGCGGTTTAGCGCCTGCCTTTGGCCCAGGGCGCGATCCTGGAGACCCGGGATCGAATCCCACATCGGGCTTCCGGTGCATGGAGCCTGCTTCTCCCTCTGCCTGTGTCTCTGCCTCTCTCTCTTTCTCTCTCTGTGACTATCATAAATAAATAAAAAAATTAAAAAAAAAATGGCTTTTAAAAGTTTAGTGTATTCATTACCGTGCTAAAACCTGCAGAGATGATTTAGTACATTTCCACTACTGTTTCTCTGTTTTATAACCGTATGAAAATAAACCCGCCTGAATATGAAACTGATTTCCTAAGTTTCAAAATCATAGATATGTGAAAGGTATTGAGAGTTCCTGACTATTTTTTCCCCTTAAACCTTGATCCAAACATTTCTTTAAAAAAATCTGTCCTTTGAATAAGGTTTGCAATTGTTAGTCAATATTCATTTTTAAGTGGTTAAAAATGTGGAAATTGAAAAGCTAATTTGTTGAGCACTTGTGCTAAAATAATACCACCATTTTATGAGGGTTGTCTCCATTTCCTGTCCCAACCCCCACCCACACACACCCTATCTAAGCAATCACCAACTGCCCAGTCCTTTCTCCTCCACATATGTTTGCTAATGTCACCACATTTGCAGTTCCTTTTAATTCTCACCGAGTCTGCATTTTATTTTAATCCTATTCCCTCATTTCCAGACTATTAGCACAGCTGAAGTTTCATTGCATCTAACCTAACCCTTTCCCATTTATCCTGAACTGAACAACCAGTTTCATTTAGTGAATATTTTTTGTTTTATTTTTTTTCTGGCATAGTTAACATACAGTACAATATTAGTTTCAGGTGTACACTGTAGTGGTTCAACACTTCCATACATCACCCTGTGCTCATCACAGGTGCCCTTCTTCATTCCCATCCCTTACTTCACTCATCCCCCCATCCACCTCCCCTTTGGTCACCAGCAGTTTGTTCTCCACAGTTAAAGGTCTGATTCTTGGTTTGTCTCTGTCTATTTTCTTTTTCTTGTTTGTTTTGTTTCTTAAGTTCTACATGTTAGTGAAATCATATGGTATTTTTTCTTTCTCTGACATTTCATTCAGCATTATGCTCTCTAGCTTTATCCATGTTATTGCAAATGGCAAGATTTCATTCTTTTGTACGGCTGAACCAATCTTATTTTTTAATTTCTAAAACCGTGTTTCTCTTATAGCTTTTTCCACTCAAAAATTTTAAGGGATCCTTAGTGTCAAAGCAAATGTTAATACTACAACATTGAATTCAAGGCCCTAGAAAATACCATCTTCCCAGGGTTACCTTCCATTTTTCTCTTACATAGAGAATATACTTGAGTGAAACTATGCTATGTGATACATAAAATTTTCATTGTATTTTCCATTACTATTCTTTTCTCACACCATTACCCTTTTATGTAAAACTGCTTCTTTCCCCCATATTTCTCTCTCTCTCAATTCCACCCTACCCTTCAAGCTCTAGCTAGTTTAAATCTTGCTTGTTCCAAAAACCCATTTTTAAACACTCCAGGCAAAAGTGTTGTTTCTACCCTAAATGTCTATGTAATTCAACATCTGTCTACACTTATGAATGTGTTATTCACTAGTCCATAGAACTGTGAAAGGCATTTCATATTTTTAATTTTCTAGATTGATTTTAGAGACCTATTTGTATCACCCTGCCTCTTAGAAAGGTAGCTTCCTGACACTGAATATGTATTTGATGAATGAAGATGCTATTTACCCAACAAGAAAAGTGGAAAACAATAGGGATATTATTCAAAAGAAAGAGTTAATTTATAGTAGTACTAATGCTTAGTTTTCCTTCTAGATAGTCTTCTTCCTTATTTCATTCCTTCCTTCAGTGATATTATGGTTTAACATTTATTGAGCATAGAAAATGTGCTTGGCACTGCACACAACTCAATAGGTAGGCATGGATTCTGTTCAATGAGTTTGAAATATTCATAGTAAAAATAGGGCCAAAAAGGATATGAATGACTTAGAACAAAGTGATATCTTTATTATCAGCCCCTTCCTTTCCATCCTATTTACTCTCTTGTGTATTCAACTACAGTAGAAATCCTATCAATCTTCCACATGTTCATCCTTCATCTATTTTCTCATATTCATTCATGACAACTATATCCTACCCTAAGGAAACAAGCCAAACTAATTCCACACACAAAAATGACCTTAAAATACATGCTCCCCCTCACTTCCCAAAATGGTTTTCCTTCCTATCGTGGCCATATCAAAACTGAGAATCTTTGCTACAAGTAACAAAAATCCTAAACCAAAGAACTTTAAGCAAAAACTAAAAAATCCATCTTATGCATCTTAAATAAAAAAGATGTAGTCTCTATTTTAGGCTTGGCTTGATAGGAAATTTCAGTACCTATGGTACCATCTTTCCCACAAGCCAGTTTCCTACATGATGATAAATTATTTTTGGAGCTACAGATCTCCTATCCTTAGCCACCATGAGTTGGAGAAGACCATATACATCTCTGTCTTTAACATTCCAACATAGGTCAATCACATGTATTTACTCTGATTGGGTACTTGACCATTTTTGAATCAGTCATGGGTATGGATTATACTTGGAGACAATCCCTAGAACTGGAATGAGATAAATATTGGTGAAAATGTAATGGAGGTAACTTTTGCAAAGCAAAATCACTGTGCTATTGATTAAATGATGTATTATAGATATTGGTGGGGCAAAGAACAAATACCTACTATGCTAAAAATATAGTAAGCATCTTGGCTTAGTTGGCTATATTGCTTATTTTACTTACACCTAATAAAAAAATGTGCTCTAGTTTTTAACTTCATCAATTCATTAAAGCTTCTCTATCCAGATTCGTATTTAACTAACTTCTACTTTTAAAAATCTTTTATTTATTCAACAACTATTGAGAGGTTTCTGTCCCTATCATTGTTAACATACACTCTTGCTATATATTTATGAAGACAATAGACAGAGGTTTTTGTCCTAATGAAGCAGGCATTTGGAAAGAGGAGACAACAATGAGTAATAGCCATTCTAATTTCAGGAATGTATGGAGCATGTAGAATTGCCAGAGGAGGCCCCACTGAATAAAAGGGAGTTTACCAACTGGTGATATGGAGATACAGGATTCCAGGCAGTGAGAAGATCCAATACCAACAACTTAAGGAAATGAAATACCTGGAGTAGATAACAAATGGTAGGGAGGCTGACATAGTTGAAAAATTGCCTCAGTTATGTGTAGAAAAAGTTTAGGTTAGGGCTTAGGTGTAGATAGAATCAGACTGGAAGTCCATTATAATAGTATGGATTTTACTGTGAGTAAGATGGACAGGCACTCAAGCATTAGACAGAGGGATAGTGTGATCTGATTTATATCTTAAAAGGAATTGCATTCTTATGTTGAGAATTCTGTGGAGAGGCAAAAGGAAGATTCTTTGATGAGGTTGATAATTTCAGGGAAAGGTTTTAAGGGCTCTGAACAAACTGAAGGCTGTGAAGGAGGTGACAAATTTTGAGTATATTTTGATGGAGGAGCCAAAAGATTTTCTAATGGCTTGAATAAGATGTGTCAGAAAAAAGCAACAGAAACAAAAACAACAGAAGAGATAAGAATGATTTGAACTTATTTGGCTGTAAAATTGTGATCAAGGAGTTTACTTCAACTAAAATGAGAGGAGAGTAAATAGAGCCACTGTAGGTGAAAGATTTGGACTTTAGTTTTGATTAATTGAACTTAGCTATCCAGTAAGCAAATGCTTCTCAAATTTTATATGCATAAATCACCTTGTGAAATCACCTACTCTAATTCTATTGAATTGACATGTGCATTTTGCCAGAGTGGGGCTTTATAAAGTCACATTTCTAACATACTTCCAAGCAATGTCAACACCACTCATGCTTAGACCAGATTTTGAATAGCACAGTATTAGACACCCAAATAAGAAGTTGATTAACTGCTTGGTTTTCAGTTAAGAGATCTTCCTATAAACAAAAACGTTAGAGTTAGCAAAATATAGATGATATTTGGTGATACAAAAACTTCAGATTACCAAGTGAGGGAATGCTTACAGAAGATATAGGGTTGATATACACTTCCTGGGATGAATGGACCTGGAAGAAGAAGAAACAGTAGTGTAGATTGAAGCAGAATGAAGGTCAGGTAGCAAGATAAGCAACATCAATGTAGCATAATACAATTTAAGTGTTGAGAGTATGGAAAGGAAGAAAGAGTGACCAAATGTGTCAAATCAAGAGTAGGACAATTAAGATGAGAAAAGAATATTGTCTATAGAGGCAACATTGTTGAGTTATTTTGTAATCTTAAGAATAGTTTTGGTGTTAGAAGAAGAAAAATAGGGATGCCGGAGTGGCTCAGTGGTTAGGCGCCTGCCTTCAGCCCAGGGCGTGATCCTGGAGTCCCAGGATTGAGTCCCATATCTGGCTCCCTGCATGGAAACTGCTTCTCTCTCTACCTGTGTCTCTACCTCTCTCTCTCTCTCTCTGTCTGTCTCTCATGAATAAATAAATAAAATCTTTTGAGGAAGAAAGAAGAAGAAGAAGAAGAAGAAGAAGAAGAAGAAGAAGAAGAAGAAGGAGGAGGAGGAGGAGGAGGAGGAGGAGGAGGAGGAGGAGGAGGAGGAGTTGTTTTGATGTGATGGTGAAACAAAAGCCAGAATGTATTGTTATAGAAAAAATGCAAGGAAAGGGATTGTCAACAGTATGCATAAGCATATCTTAAAGAGATTTGCTTTATTTATTTTTTTTGAGATTTGCTTTATAAAGAGCAAAAAATATTAGTAGCACTAATTAGTAGCAAACAGATTACTAAGATGATTTTTGGGGCACTTGTGCATTTGTTTTTAGTTGGAAAAGAACTAATAGCTATTTAAATGGAAGAGCCAATAGAGAGTAAACATTTGATGAATATATGAGAGAGAAAAGAATTCTTGAAACAAGGTCCTTGAATAAGGGAGAGATGGTTGAGATCTATTGCAGTCAACATGATTTATGAATGCTGATATTTACCTTGGTCATCTGGCTGAATATTTGTCAGATTTCTACACTACAAGGTTACTCTTTATCCCCCTTTTCACACTGCAATCTTTGAAAAGAAGTCATAGTGTCCAGTCCTCACTCAAGGAGTGGGGAGTTATGCTTTGTTATATAATTTATATTGGAACCATTTGCATAAAACATTTGTATCTTTTCCTGAATTCATTAATTTTTCAACTATTTGTGTATTGCAGTATGGGCTAAAAGGCATATATTTTATGCTTTGGATTACAATTCAATGCTCTTCTTTTTCTTGTTCAAATTGTTCTAGCTTTGGCCCTCACGAGCTCCTCAAATGGCCCCTTGGCTCCTGTGCCCCTGTGACATATAGACATCATTTTTTTTTCTTTTTTTGGGGGAAGGGTGCACCTCCTTGTTTTCTGGCATAAGAATTTCCAAGCTCATTTTGAATATTTTCTATCTCAGTCCTAGAGAAAACTAGTTCTCTAAGTCTTGATTCATTTTATTGGAGAGTAGTATTAAAAACAAAGATCTCAGTGCTAGGTGTACTTATCAAAACTGAGGTTCATTTTTTCAGGTCTTCTCAGCAGATAGAGCAAAGTGATACATGCATGCAATATACACATTATCTCTATAAATGTTTCTATACGTAAGCATCTTGTCTAGAAGTTAAACAAGAATTCTTAGTGAAGCTCCCATATATATTCCATTATCATATGGTCCATTCTAGCCTTCTTCCTTTGCTGATATATAAATCTTCACTTAATGAATGAAAAATCTGTTTCTTACTATATGTCATCAATTTGCTTAATTGTCAATTCCAGTACACACATACAGCAGTATCAGAGCTGTTAATTCAGTCAATTTGGAGGTGGTGGTTGGACCTATTAACTAGAGTATAATACTTATGTGCAATTGCTGCATTTAGTCTTACAGACTCTTTTCATTTCCAAAACTAGTTATGTCTACATCTTTTTTTCGTATTTTTTTTACTGCAATTATTACATAGTTTTTTTTTAATATATCATCTGTCAGATTCTTTCCTGGGATATCTAAACTCTTAGCTGAGATTTTTATTTGCATATTTAAGATCCACTCTGGTAAATTTCTACAGGTTTTTAAAAATACAAATCCACCATTACAGACAGTATCATATGAAATAATTTTAAAGTCTCCTGTTTTTTGCCTATTTATCATTTTCACTCTTCTAGTTCTTGCAACCACTGATCTTTTTACTATCTTTATAGATTTACTTTTTCTTTTACTAGGTAAATCCATGTTTCTATAGTTGGAAGTTTCCTCCATCTTTTCATAGATTGATTGATCATTTCTTTTTATCATTAAATATTAATATGGATGCTCTATAGTTTGCTTATCCAATCACCTATTAAGAGACATCTTGGTTCTTCAATTATTAGGCAATTATGAATAAAGCTACCATAAAATATTTGTATGCCACTTTTCATGTGGATGTGTTTTCAATTCATTTGATTCATGGATGATATGGTAAGACTATTCTCAGCTTTGTAAGAAACAGCTAAACTGTCTTCCAAAATGGCTGTTCCATTTTGCATTCTTTTCAATAATAAATGATAATTCCTATTGCTCCAGGCCCACAAGGAAAAAGTATTTTCTTTTGTCAGTTGTTTTTTGTTTTTTTTTTGTTTTGTTTTTTTTTTTTTTTAGCATTCCAATACCTACGTAGAGTTATCTCATTTTTGTGACAGCTCTTTTTGCCTATAACCTATACTTTAGGATTGTTGACCAAATATGAGAACAAGAGAATTATATTTGGAAGGTCTGAGGACAGGTATGTTGACAAACAGTTATCTGGAAGAGTGGAAAGTTGAATGGAAGAAAAACATAGTATGATAGGTAGCTGTAGAAATTCCACTCAAGGTTTATTTTTTTCTAAATTTAAAGTGAGACAATTTAATATATGTGTATCTGTCTTGATGCATATGGCAGTATTCAGAAAGTTAGGTTTACCCAAGGTTGAAAGTCAAGAGACATGACAATACAAATAAGAGGATTACCATAATATTTGAAAATTTAATGTAACTTGGATAAGGAGAAGAATGAAGGCATCAGGGGACAGTGATAGGTGATGATATCAAAGGCTTGAAAGTACAAGAATGTCAAAGAGTGTGGGAGTTGGGAACTAGAGAGATTTGTTGGAATGGTAGAGGATGGTCATCAGAGAGTGCAGGATGCAAAGAATGCATATTGGTACTGTTAATTTTTAAGTATGAACAAGATAGTGAATGGTTGAAATAGGCTCTTGTGCAAGATAATTAGAGAATAGGAATTTAAAGAAATAATATATTAAAATCATGAACTATGTATATATTGAAACCCAATAGAAATAGTGATAGTGAATGCTAGTAAAACGAAAGCTAAATTGTGAAATATTCAGAAGATGACTGATGACAGGAGTAATATTGTAAATAGGTAATAAAAATAAGATGGCATAAGATTAAAGAAAGCTAAAGAAAATGATGGAAAAACAAGAAAGACTGGCAAAAAGGGTTAATGTTTTATGTATGGAGGAAAAGAGCATTCACTTAAGAACATACAGGGAGACCAGTGTCCTCAATGGATAGGTAGATTTCTATTATAATAGGCAGCTGAAATAAACATTTTTAGCCAATCTGGAGTTTTACAAAATTTGGCTAGTAACGAGCCCATAGTTTCCAGAGTGGAAAGGTTTCAGAATGTGATGGGGTTGGAAGAAAGAAACTGGTTATGGGTTGCTGTAGAGCTTGGTGTGAGTTAGAGTGTTGAAAATGATGAGTCACTTGATATTATGGGATCCTTTTATAGATCTACATTCACAGGGAAAAGTGGCATAATGAGAATCAACCCTGGGAACTCCAAGAAAGATGGTGGCATACATTTATGGAGGTTAGAATTTAAAAGGGGATTAGTGCTTAGGGATCCTTCTTAACCTCTGATAACACAAAGAAGGAAATCTCAGAAGATCTTAGTCCTAAAACAAAGAACACATTTTTGTTGCCCCTCTTGTTCCTTCAGAATATGGAGAAATGATATGTGAAGAAGCTTGGCCAAACTTCTTAAGTCAAGTTCATGAGCCCTGCCTCAATGAAATAGCAATTTAATGAGTACTAGCCACTTGAATTACTCTCTCCCTTGTTTCTGACTTATGTTGTCTTAGTTTTCTTATATTTCATAGGTTTCTCCAATTTTGTTTCTTTTAACCTATTTTTACTTTAAATTTCTATGTTCTACCAGGTTATACTCCCCCACCCCCCGCTTTTTTTCCCTGCCTTTATTGACTATCCTTAATAGTCCCTCACTTTCACAGATGGGAAAAAACAATCTTGATGTGATATGAAGTAGTCTTTTGTTTTTTGTTTTTGTTCTTATTTAAATTCCAGTTAGTTAACATACAGTGTATTATTAGTTCAGGTGTACAATATAGTGATTCAACACTTCCATATATCACTCAGTGCTCATCACAAGTGCACTATCAAGCAGACCAACATAGGCATGTGGGAGTCTCAGAAAGAGAGGGAAGAGAAAAAGGAAGACAGAATATTTGAAGAAATAATGGCTGAAAGTTTCCTAAACTTGATGAAAGACATGAATATAAACATCCAAAAACTCAGAGCAGAATCTCGAAGAATTCCACATTCAGATACATTATAATCATATTTTCAGAACTCAATGACAAAGACAGCTTTTTGAAAACAGCAAGAAAGAAATGAGATCATGATTTTTTTTTCTATCAGCCATTTGAAATGCAATAAATCTTTGTTACGCTTTTAGTGTCAGGTCACAAGGCTTTCCTGAATAGTTATTCTAGTTTTACAAGTCTAGAAATGTCTTCTGTTGTTTTCATTATGTGTTCAAACATCGTCTAATACTTGTTGAGATTGTCCTCCATTATACCTACCAACAATTTCATCTGAACAGCTTCTTTCTTTTCTCTTTTGCACCTGTCCTGATCATTTTGAATATTATTTCCAGTTGACATGTAGCAGTGTAGTGCCTTGTCCAATAAGGGTGAGTCCATCTAAAATATTTGGAAAACCTGTCAATTAATTTTCTGTCCCTTTGCACTCCCAGCAAGTTAGAGGCTGCAGATTATGCTCTTACTTTTTGCTGTTCCTATTGAATGGCCTGTGGTGACAGTAGAATTTAATAGATCTCTGGGTAGACATTGTTTCTTTGTCTTCCATTTGCATTTCCACACATTTATACTATTATGAGAGTCATTTAGCTGTTGGCAGCCTGTCCCTATCTGCACAGATTGTCATATCTGTACAGCTTTCTCATGATAGGTATCATGCATGAATGTGTAAAAGTATAGTCATTTTTGTAAAATATAATTGGTATATGTGTGTGTATAGATAAAAACACTATAAGATACATATCAGATTATTAGCACTCTTTACCCAAGAAATGTTCTGAAAAAGGTTTGGCGTGGAATAGAAACAAATTACTACCTGTTTCTACATTTTCTGACTTAATACATTACCCATATATAGTTTTTATAACTTAAAACATAAAAAATAAAATAATAAAGCATGGAAAACCATAAAATATTTTAAATAGCTCTTTGACACTCTGTTTCTCTAAGTGTAATTTCTGTAACACTACATCAGTATAAACTGGTATGATCATTTAAAATGCAGATTCCTCTACCTCTTCTCCTAAGTAACTGGAGTCACATTTTCTGTATTCTTAAAATACTCTAAAGGTGATTCTGATGTAAATTAAAAATTAAGAACCATTTCTGTTAAGGAAAGTAGTCTTATATTACTTCCCAAGTATACTTTGATGACATTTTGTCATTCTTACTGCTTCTGTGTACAAAGTATATATATATATATATATATATATATATATATATATATATACATATATATACTCACACACACATATATAATATATATTATATATATATATAATACGCACACACACATATATATATATACACATACATATATATTTGTTTAGACACACAAATATCTATTTAACTATATGCCGACCTTACCATGACCACCAAGGGACAAACAATGAAGTGGCAGTGTATTTCTCACACTGAATATTCTTGTTGAGTTCTCAGTACTACACACACACATACACATGCATGCACACACACGCACATGCATGCACATAAGTTTTTCTTTTTCTCTGTTTTATTTTAGTTCCACAAGATGGGCAATAATACATATTTTAGTAGAGGTTGGTTGATTGTCAAATAGTTCCCATAGATCAGAATTTGATTTCTGGTGTGGGCAATTCAATGAATCATTTATTATATCATGCACAGGTGTTCATTAGGAAAGCATCATACCCTAGTGGAAAGAACAGCTATTCTCTCAAGATCATTCAAGTGTAAAATTGCATTAGGGACAATGATAAGGGATTAAGTGACCATAAGTGCTACCTTTATGCCTTACATTATAAGCAATAGAAATGACCCTTATAGTCCCTATGTTCCAAGAAATAATGGATAGTCCTTTCAAAACTGACTCAAGATGCTAAGCTTTCCAGACAGGATCATATTACTGGGCAGATTCACACTGAGCTCTCAATATTTTTACAGAATTCTTCTTTTCTCCTAGTCATCATTTTCTTAAAATTTCTAAAATTACTATTTCAAAACTCCTCTACATCTCAAATATCTAACCTCCTAGCTCCATCACTCTGGGTATATGGCCTAATTTCTTACTTCATATAAAAAATTAAAATCCATGAGCCAGATCTTTAAATCTTTAAATCTATCCATTTTTTACTTAGATACTGATATCTTTGTTAATGGACAAAACAACATATCCTGCTTTGGATACTATCTGTTCTATCCCTTCTTCACAGAACAATTTCTTATCAGGTTTTGTGCTTAAACATATCCTCTCCTTTTCCTTAATTTCCATTCATTACAGACACATTGCAATCAGGGTTACAAATCTACCAGTCCACTGAAAGAGCTCTCTTAAAGTCCCAGTGACTTCCATGGCATTAAATTGGATAGGAGCATTCAGATTTTACATGACTCTCATCAATGTTTTGAATATCTGACGATTCATCTTATAACTCTTTTTTCTGTGTCACTAAATATTGATTTTACTTTTATTTTACTTCTTATTCACCTTCTTCTTTCTCTGTTTCGTAAATGTTATTATAACTCATACTTCTGCTCTAGGATCCCTGCTTTCTTAATATACAATACTACTTTAAGAGCTCCATCCCCTTCATGGGTGTTAATACACTGGCCTAAGTTGTGTAATAAAATTCGTAATGACATGTAACCCTGTCACCATGGTGATGACAGTATTACATAATACTTATATTACTTTGAAATTATTAATGAGTGCCTGTAATTAGATCATTGAATCTCAAGCTGTGCATCTCTTGGTACTGTGAGAAACTGAAAGATAAAAAAGGCAAACAAAAAGACCTGTGTGTCTTAAAAATGCTAAGAAAGAATCACTTAGAATATAAAATATAAAGCAGGATGGTTACTGTGTAGTTTGTATATATACGTATAGGCATATCTGTGTGTATATCAACTGCATTCTTTCTTTAGAGAGAACATGTCCTAGGGAAAGACACACACACACACACACACACACACACACTAAATTATGTATAACACATGTAAAATATGCAGTGAATACAAAGTAATAGAAGAAAAAAGAAAAGATTTTATTAGTCTAGGGAAATTGGGGAAGATTTATTATGTTCATATTCCATATTTAAATTATTAGCATTGATCTCCTTTTTAAATAAATGTGCCTTTTCTTTTTCTTTTTTTTTAAGATTTTATTTACTTATTCATGTGAGACACAGAGAGAGAGAGAGAGAGAGAGAGGCAGAGACATAGGCAGAGGGAGAAGTAGGCTCCATGCAGGAAGCCCGATGTGGAACTTGTTCCCGGGACTCCAGGATCATGCCCTGAGCTGAAGGCAGATGCTTAACCATTGAGCCATCAGACATCCCAAGAAATGTGCCTTTTCAAAAAGCAGTATTATACTTGACTTTACACTATGTTTAAAAAAGCTTAAACAGGTGAAGATAATCAATGAAAACATTCAGACATATAAATATCAATCTTGCTAACTAAAGTCATTAGCAGATGAAGAAAAGTGAAGCTGAACCCTAGATAGCTTTTTTTAAAAAAATATTTTATTTTTAAGTAATCTCTATATCCAGCATGGGACTCGAACTCACAACCCTGAGATCAAGAGTCGCATGCTCCACTAACTGAGCCAGCCAGGCTCCCCTAGCTATCTTTATTGATGAACCATTGGTCCGTGACATTGTTCTTTATTACTTTAGTAATATAAACATTCTTCTACTTGTCATCTCTATTATAATCACTGTTATTTCATAGACATTATACTCACAATGTTGTATTCAAATTCTAATATCTTAATTTGTTTCTAGCTACCTCTGTAACAATTCCTTTGTGCATGTTAAATAGGCCTATTTCTTCTTCAATGTGCCTAATATTGAGGATGTTCACCTCAAGCAAATGATATTGATGGTGATGAGGTAGTTTTGACAAGTTGATTCCTGCTGTCTAAACTTTTGCAGATAATTTACAGAAACTATCTGCATATTTTATAATATCCAGGTTTCCATGAGCATCACTCTTTCTGTATTAAAATTACAGGGCTGCCTGAATGGCTCAGTGGGTTAAGTGTCTGCCTTTGGCTTAGGTTATGATCCCAGTGTCCAGGGATCAAGCTCCATATCTGCTCTCTGCTCAGCGGGGAGTCTGCTTCTCCTTCTTCCTCTGCCTGTTACTCTGCCTGCATGTACTCGCTCTTTCTCTAACATTCTGTGTCAAATAAATAAAATAAATAAATCTTATTTTGTTTTAAAAAATAAGATTGTAATCTGCCTATTTCTTCTTACTTCACTCATATTTCAACATCTTCTTGGCTACGATACATCTTGTTCTCAGAACTGATAGCGTGCTCATTCACATCGTTGATAAACCTAAATTCCTTGATTATGTATATCAACTGGTTACTCTGCTTTTCTCCCCAGATTGCAAATGTTAGCTATAACTAAACAAAAATATATGTGTAAAGCATGGTGTCCTCAAATGTTATGCTTTGAGACTTCAGTGAGGTACTATCATTTGGGAAGATTATCATTGTTTCTCTTTATTCCTTAATGAATGCCCCACATTAAGCATTCTAAATTATTTCTTGTCTCATTATCATAGTTTTAACTACTTTAAAAAAAAAAGATTCATTTATTTTAGAGAGAGAGAGAAAGAGAGAGTGCCAGCAAGTGCGGGGAGGGTCAGAGGGAGAGAGAATCCTGAAGCAGACTCCCCACTGAGCATGGAGCCCCTTGGGGGACTCAATCCCAGGACACTAAGATCATAACCTGAGCCAAAACAGAGATTTGGCCACTTAACCAACTGAGCCACTCAGGTTCCCCCAATTTTTCACTGCTTTTTTATTTGGGTAGGCAGTCCCTTTTCCCTCCTCATAATTTATTAATGATTAACAAAGTAAATCTATATAACCATGTTACACCTTTTCGCATCTCAATGTACACTCATATTCTCTCCTTTTGCACAGAAAAGTTTTCCTTGAATCTAACAAAAATTAAGACATGCATGAAAAATGAGAGAACGAGCCTTTAGTTTCAGAAAGCTAAATTATTGAGGGGAGTAGCCCAAGTTTGTAATTCTAAAAACTGAAGAGAGCAGCGTGACAAGAATCTTTGGTTATAAATGTGAAAAAAAGCATTCGAGGAGACCAAAAATGGGAATAATCCTCCATGATATGACCTCTTATGAATCTTCCCCCAGGACATCTATAATTTAATCTCTTTGCACACAACTATTACCTTCCACCCCGCTAACCTTTTCATTGTTCTTTCCATACACCAAACATCCTCCCACAGTTCCTTCACTTTTTCCTCCCTCTGCCTGAAATGTGTTTCCATAAATCTCACAATTAATAGCATTCTCACTTCCCTCAGGTTTTTGTCCAAGTATTTTCACTCCAGATAGGCAGGCCTTTCCTGATCACTGTATGTAAAGCTGCAGCCCCTACAGCCCCTGTGAGTTTATTCTACTTCACAACACTTAGCATCCTCGGAAATAACATATATGTTTTCCTTTTTTTCCTATCACCTGTCACTTCGATGAAAGTTACCTGATGATGGAAGCTTTGTCTTCATTTTTCACTTTTATACCCCAGCTCCTATAGCAATGCATGGTACATGAGACACATTTAATGCAGTTGTTTACCAAATGAATAAAATAAGCCTCATTGGTACCTATGCTAAAGGAGAAGTTCAAGATTAAAAGGAGGAGGTAATCTCCCAAGCAAAGAGTCAGAATTCAGTTGCAGAAGATAAGTGAGATTCTCAATCTAGAAGCTTATTCATAATGAGCTTTGACACACAGATTTATGTTTCTGCCTGGCCTGTATGTCAACAGAAAAGGTTGCATTACGCAGGAACCCCTTAGTTGTGACTGACTTGTGGTGAGTTCACATACTTTGGAGCAAGCATTGGAAATGAGGGACTTATTCCAAAATCAGCGTTAGAAGCTCTGGCATCAAATCCATCATCAGTGATAATAACAAAATTTCGGCGTGCTGCTCTCCTAATATTACCATTTCAATCAATTATTTCAGCTCCTTGCTATGAAATTTCAAACTATTTTCTTTTTTTTTTTTTAAGATTTTGTTTATTTATTTAAGAGAGAGAAAGCATGAGCAAGGGAAGGGTTAGGGGCAGAGGGAGAAGCAGACATCCTGCTGAACATGGAGTCAGACTTGGGGGTCAATCCCAGGACCCTGGGATCATGACCTGAGCCAAAGGCAGACACTTGACTGACTGAGCCACCCAGGTGCCCCTTAAACTATTTTCTTTCTTTTTTTTTTTTTTTTTTTTTTTTTAGGATTTTATTTATTTATTCATGAGAGACACACAGGAAGAGGCAGAGACATAGGGAGAGGGAGAAGCAGGCTCCATGCAGGGAGCGCGATGTGGGACTGGATTCCAGAACTCTGGGATCATGCCCTGGGCCGAAGGCAGACCCTCAACCGCTGATCCACCCAGGCGTCCCTCAAACTATTTCTTAATTTCAAAGTAGGACAAATGATATTCAGTGCTTCCTCATGATGTATGTCTATGGTCTATTATTCCTTCCTATTTCTCCACAAGGAACTCTCATACCCAGACATGAAAATTTTATATATGTACTTTCCCCAAACCACTTATATAAAACAAATGTGGGTTGCTGGTTCCCCTTGGCATGATCATAAACATAACTATCCAAAGGGACTTCAAACATTTTAGAAGTTAAGTTCAACTCAACTGATTATTTGAGCTGTCAGTCTTTCTCTATTTATCTCCAGGATTATAGAGCTCTAGCTTGTCAAGATCAAAATGACCAAAGGAAAAATAATTCTACCATTAATTGGAAGGGAATGAAAAACACCCAATATTTTGTGTTTTGCCTAGGTTCACCCAATTTAATGTGATTATTTCTACTTTCATATCTTATCAATTTCAGTAGCATTCAAGGGTATTGTGTCAGAATGAAATCGATCAACTGGAACTTTCCTTCAGCTGTGGATAGCTTTCCAGGACACACATTAGTAGGTGTTGAATTTTGAAAGACTTATGTTGAAAAAAGATTGTGGAAAGAATTGTTAGGACTTATCTTCAGCATTATGGACTAACATCAAGTCATATCATAGAGCTGTATGAGAAGAGACCTAACTAAAACCAGGAGGCAGATGGTGACATTGGGAGACAAACACAATATCACAATGAAGACATTAGAACAGCTGATGTCAATGTGGCACTGCCATTGTTAGCCTGTGCAATGAAAGCTGTAAATGCCATTTTAAAGCCCTCTTGATACTTTGCTGTACAAATCCCTGCCATAATTTTCTGGAAAGAAATTTCCTGCAGTAAATGTACAACAGAAGTAGATGCACGACTTTCTGTGATGTAAATGCTGAAAATTTTAGGACTTCATAATCAGACCAAGCCCGTCTTCAAACTTAAAATGAAGTGACAACTTTGTAATTCGATAATGAAGGTAGCCAACATGGATAATGTCGAGTGGGTCTTGATTGTCTCTTAACTGGTAAGGCCCACTCTAAAATCAGAGGACTAATGTAAAATCTCCATCTTTATACCGTAGGGAAATATTTTTAGGACATCTCCTATCTGTGCACCCACAGTTCTGTGGATGAGTCCAAAACTACTGTAGGTTTTGTAGCTGGAAAAGGAGAAAGAACATGGTGAGCCACACCTTTGGGATCCCTGAACACTTAACTCTCTGAATATGCCAGAGTAGAATTTGAACAATAGATTATGCACTTTCTCGTCTATGAAATGAATTCAGGACTATTCTGTTCTGAGTTTCCTTTACTTTTAAGACTTGTTTATCTATAGTTATGCCAGACATAATAATGGATTTTATGATAGCAAGAAGATGAGACATTTTCATTAGCATATTTTAAAAAATCATAGGAATGATTTCACCTCATAGAAAACATATTTGAGCCATTTTGTTTTACTAATATCTAATGTGCTTGAGACTTCAAATATATTTTATGTGTAGCTTTCGCTGTACTGTATGGCTTTGATATTGAATGATACATGTGGTGTAACCACCCTCACTTCCCTAGGGAAATAATTTTAGAGGAAAAAAGGCTATAAAAGAAATTATCAAGGGCATATGGACATAAAAGGAGACAATAAAATTTCTGGGCACAAGTAATTACTCAAGGAGAAAAATTATGTTGATTATTCCCTATTATAACATGCATTTTTTTCCATGAACAGTTTGTGTTTTAATGAGAAGGGCTGTATTTATGGCAGGCATCAGACAGTAGTTGAAAATGTACTTTAAACACTCAGCAGCTTTCTTACTTTTGCATATGCTGTTTTGTGTAGCTAAATATTTCTTCATTTTTCCCAATCTCTAGATTTTAATATATTTTAATACTTTAACTGCACTTTATATGCTGTTTATATTGCTTGTAAAATTTAGTATTTTTTGGAATAAGACTTAAATATTGTTTCCAAAGGAAAAAGAAATACCTTAAATGTCATTAATCATCTAAAGATCCTTTTAAATATCTTTGACATTTTTTAATGTTAAAGAATAAAGTGTTGGTAGGTATTAATAATTAATGTATTAATTATAATTAATTATAATCAACTAATTTATTATAATTAACATAAAAATAAAGTAATTGTTATGTCTTTTGGAGTTATCCTCTAGGTTTTGTTTTTTGGGTTTGTTTTTTTGTTTTTTTTCAATGGAAAGTAGTCCCTCTGTTGTAATGTATTATTCTTATCAAGGTTTTAGAAAAGGATGTTTACTAATATGTGATACCCACTTATACTTTAAAATATGTGAAGACAAATGAAATAGTGCTAAATTGTTTAAGTAATAATGTTTAGATGGCTGCTTCTCGCTCATCCCATCCTCTCTATACTTGCCACAAAGCTGTTTAAGTACATTATTATCCCTAGATATTTTTGCTTCTATTTAAAATTTTGAAACCATTTTATTTAACTAACAAGGGAATGTGTTGTTATAATATATTTTAACCATTATATTTCTAAACTTTAGTTATAAATGTATCTTTTTCATTGATTCTGATGATACTCATTATTTTTCTCATTCATATATCTTTTTTTGAAATAGATCTTCTTTGAAACTTATGAAGAATATTATTGTTGACACTCAAAGACTAGTGATCTATATACAATTAGCCTGTGGCCTCATTAATTTTTTTAAGTAATTAAGCTAATTACCCACATATTTATGTTTTTATTCATGCAGTATTTCCAGAGGAAATAAATACTTTATACATGGTATTATCAAGAGAGTAAAAGTGTCTTTCTTCAAAAAGTGCTGCCATTGCACTGTAGTAAGGCAAGTTTGAATTTGGATTCAGATGGATTTTAACTTAACTGCTTGTTTTATAATTAACTAACTGTAAGGGATTTAGCAGGTTACTTAAGCTCTTTTAAATTCTACATATTTTTAAAAATGAAAGTAGCTGTAATCATCTTCAAAAACTGCTGTGAGAACTTAATTAAATTCAAAATCATGAATATCTTGGCAGTCAGTAGATGTCTACTGCTACAATGCACTAGGATGGAAAATCATGAATATTTTGCACTCTAAGGAAAACTATCTGGGATATCCCAGATATCACAAAACTTCTGTGGCAACTACAGTGCAGGTTGGTAATAATGATTTTTTTTCATGATCCTGTTACTTATATCATTCTTTATAAACTTTGTATAAAATCTTTATTTTGAGAGAACTCAAAAAATAAATAGTAACATAAATTTCCTTTCCCTCAATATTGTAAGCCACTCGACTTGGAATCTTATGAACTTTATAGTTAGGATAAGCTATATTATATTGATTCAACAAAATAAAAAAAAACATATTATTTTGTGCCTCTTCTTTCTTGTTAAAACTGTCATCTATGTCTTCTTTTTGGAAGGCTGTGTGCTTGACCTCAGTATTCTGAAATAATGTCTTCATTTTCTTTCTTTTGGTTTTTAAAGATTTTATTTATTTATTCATGAGAGACACAGAGAGAGGCAGAGACTTAGGTAGAGGGAGAGCAGGCTCCCTGCGGGGAGCCGGATGTGGGACTTCATCTCAGGACCCCGGGATCACGACTTGACCTGAAAGCAGATGCTCAACCACTGAGCCACCCAGAAGTATCTCTTAATTTTCTTGATTAGTATTTACAATATTAGATTATTGTTACTTGGTATTTAAAATATTAGATTTATTGTTATTCTTCTAACTTTATTGGACTAGAAGAATAAATTGTTTTCCTCATGCCACAAAAACCAAATTGTAGCTAAACATGTATAAACATTTGATTGCAAAGAAATAATACCATTTTTTTTGCAACTTTAAAGAGTATGTAGAATGAATTAAACAATCTTTCTATTTCCTTTTTTGCTTATTGGTAAATATTATGATGATCAAGTTTCTGTTAATGACATCCTCTGTATAAGAACCTCTAAAATTCTGAGTTATTATTGTTAAATACACAGATAGATGATCTAATGTGGATTTATTGAGGTCTGACCATGTTTGTTTTATTCACTCCTTGAATTCCATTCTTTACACAGAACCTAGCATTTAGAAACACCAAATTGTCAAAAGAAAAAAAGTCAAATAATAATCTTGTAATATGTACAAGAGATAGTGGGAAGAAATACACCAACAATCTCATTTTTAATATAGGAGTATTATAGAATATTCATCATCTTTAGAAAATAACAGTCTTCAAGTTTCTATGGCCACTTTATAATATTTTTACATATGCAAAATATTTCTAAACATTCAACACAGTGAAAATATATGCCTTATAATAAGGGTTAAATCCTAAAGTCATAACGAAAAATTTAAATGATATGTAATCAAATCACTTTAAAAAATTAAGTAGCCCATAAAGTACTGTATTCATACATATGATTTCATAACAGGCCAATACAGTCTGCTGTTCTTCTAGCATTAGAACAGATTGCTCTTTATTTGATTGAACATTTAATGTAAATGATTTCTCCTTCAAGGACATGTTTCATAATAAATGCATGTAGTTTAACACTGGAATAATATTCAATGATAAGCACATAGGGCATGAGACTATCTGAAGGGAATCTAGAATAATATTTCTCATCTATTCACTCAGAGGTGTAAATTTATTGATCAAATTAAAAGTGAAAAAAGCCTACATTAATTATATAAATCAATCTCGCTCTCTCTTCCCTATACACATTTTTAAAAATTTATACAACACACATAATGTCATTCTTCATAATTTAGAAATAAATAACATAATATAATAATAATATAATACTTCATTGCATATCCAATGTGATGTGTAGTATAAAATCAATATTAGCTAAAAAAATCCATGGAAAAAAAAATCCATGGCAATAATACTGGAATAAAATGTGCCATAGCACTGATTATCTTATAGCAATAAAATATGTATGGCATTTTTTTCCCTCTGATTTTTCTGGATATCTAAATTTTCTGTAAGTGGCACAGATTACTCTTATTTAATCCCAAAACTTTTAGAAATAAAAATACATTCTGAAATAATCAACATGTATCCATCATAATTTTTTAACGTACTTGTGATTTTGCACAGAGTGTAGGAACATTCATTATATTTATCATATTTTGTGAAAACTTTCTTGTCTTTTCTTTAAAAAACTCTTGGCATTTCAAGATTTTTGGCATTTTTTCACCTTTAAGCTTACTAAAGGTTAGGATGATACAATCTTATTACGAAGTATCTTAACTAATAAAATTTACTTCATGGTTCATGCTCACACACTAAGGACAAGATCTAAGATTGAAGCTACTAAAATCAGCACAACATATGTGATTAGCCATGTGTACAAGCTTTCCGCCACTAGAGATAGTATGTTAATGTGTTACTGATTCAACTAAAGCGATTCCCAAATCTCATCAATGTGGCTAATCTCAAATCACATTGAGAAAGTAACATAAAAGCAATGCAAAATAAAAATTTATCTGGTCACTTAAAACATAAAATCTTACAGCAAAAGGAAAATCTGCATAAAGACAATAAAAATAGAGGCAAAGAACACATTTATTGCATTTTTGTTTTGTTTGCAGCATTGACTAGGAAAATGTTTCACGTTTAGTGATGAATGACTTAACACTAACCAAATAAACATTTGCAATAATTAAGATTGATGGATAATCTATTAGTATTTGACAACAACGTTCACTATGGTAATAATATTTTCTTGGCTCTCAAATTACTGTCACCTAGGTCTCTTTGGCCTCTTTAATCTATCAGTAGGCTTCTTCCATGAAAATTAATTGTGCCTGTTATCTTGTGTCATTCAATGATTAGGCAGGCATTTATTGAAGCTTATCACACATGAGACAATTTGCTCAACCCAAGTGAGGACTACAAAGAGGAAAAGAATACCACTTATACTTCCAGGACCTTATTTTGCATTAAAAGAGATATGCAAACTATAGTTTCAATGTAATATAACAAGTATAATGATCAAAGCAGATATAGCATTAAGAAGTAATAGGTAAGCTTAGCTAGTCAAGCAATAGTGTAGGAGCAGTAACCTAATCTTGGTCTTTAATGACACTAACAACTTAGCAGGCTGAGAAAGTTGAAAATGGCATTCCAGATAAAAAGTAAAACAAAACAACACAAAAGCTACAAAATCTTCAATGTACATTATGAATGCAATCAGTGAAGGCTGCTCAGCAGAACTGAACTATAAACTGTAACTTAGGGAAAGGTGACAAATGAAAGGAGGCCACTCAATGCCAATCACTGTGGTGACCATATTATTTCTCTTATAAAAATAAAGCTCCACAACTACAGTGTAGTTGATTCTAAGCGCTTACCTCAATAAATTGACTCGTTTTCTTGTTTTAGGCAGAATCTTACCATATTCTACTACTTTTGTCAGCCAAACATTCAGACTATTCAGTTTTTAAAAGATTTGTTTATTTATTTGACAGAGAAAGAAAGTATGAGTGAGAGGGATAGGGCAGAGGGAGAGAGAATCTCAAGCAGACTCCGCTCTAAGCCCAGAGCCCTATACAGAGCCCAATGTCATGACCTTAAGATCATAATTTGAGCCAAAATCAAGAGTCAGTGGCTTATCTGACTGTACCACCCACGCACCCACATACTTTTTATAATTGCTCTTTTTTGCAGTATTTTCCATGCTTGTTTGGAGAAAAGTGAAGTAATTTTCCTGTGAATTCTAAACTTGTCTTACATGTCCTATCAGAATCACCAGAGGAAGATATTTTCAATGCGTATTCTTGGTGTTCTTCTCTTGAATATTTTGATTTCATGTCTGGATTTGAGCCAAATTATTTCTGTTTATTACCAGAAATTTTATGATTATAATACAATTAGACAGAAAGCCTAGTATATTGTTTTTTGATGTATATCTGGAAGACACTTGATTATATAATTACAAAATTAATTGAAGAGAAATTGTTGGTAAAAATATTCAAATATATTTTAATTATTCCTATTTATATAGTTTAGCTGCATATTTGAACTTCAGAATACTAAGGTTGGAAATGTGCAGAAATGAAAAAAAGTAAACAAAATCATGGAAGAAAGGAATTAGGGAAGGAAACTAATTATGGTCTGGTAAGAAGAGAAAAGGGAAAAGAAATGGCATATTTTGTACATTTATTTGATTGTATCTAAATTTTAAGCACAATTTTTTCTAAGAAAACAAATAATAGGGGTGCCTAAGTGGCTCAGTTAGTTAGGCATCCCACTTTTGATTTCAGTTCCAGTCAGTCATGGGGTTGTGAGATCTGGCTTTTGTTGGCTCTGGGCTCAGCAGGGAGTTTGTTTGAGATTCTCTCTCTCTCCCTCTGCTCCTCCCTCCACTTATGCTCATGCTCTCTTTCTTTCTTTACAATAAATAAAATATTAAGAAAAGAAAGCCAATAATACAAGTTTTCACAGCTTTAATAACAATGATACATTTCCAGCATTAATTTAATGGGAAAGAGCAGTGTATTCCATTTTGCTGCATAGTGTTAAATAGGCAAGAATAGAGCCATTTTTCAAGAAGGGTTAATTTTATTATTGCTAAATTATTTTATTCCATACCAGATCAGCCTACCATGAAACTACAATTGACTCTTGAAAAACATGGGTGTTAGGGGAGCAATTCCCCTTCCATACCCCATAGTTGAAAAGCCTCACATAACTTTCCACTTCCACAAAACTCAGCTACAAGTAGACTACCGGTGACTAGAAGCCTTACTGATAGCATAATAGATTAAAACATATTTGTATGTTATATGTATTCTATACTGCACTTATAACAAAACGAGCTAGAGGAAAGAACATGTTATTATGAAAATCATAAAAAAGAAAACATACATTTACACTTCTGTACTGTTTTGAATCTCTGTAGTTCAAATCCATGGTGTTTAAGGGTCAACTCTAATAGACAATAAAATGGATAAAAAACACTTGTGTTGAAAACAAAATCCTTGGCTATAGGTAACAGTTTCAGGAACCTCATATATATAAAATATATACCCCATTTTTAAGTTTTTTCCTGTGGATAGTGAATTATCAGCAAATGTGAAAAAACCCTTACAACTATCCAATCATTATCAAAAATCTTCTCTGAGTTTTTTCTTGTTTTCTTAGTTCTTTCTTGTTTTTTTTTCCTTGTTCATATTTTCCCCCCTTTTTATAATCACTCCAATTCTAAAGTTCTAAAACAAGATCTGTCAACTAATCAAGCCAGGGCTGTAGAGGTGAATCAGACAAATTTGTAGGTTTGTGTGTTCATGTGAGGAGGATTTCTGTGAGAGCTCATAAGAGATGTGAGCTTAAAATATTACTTCTTGATTGAAATCCTAGATTTCTACTGAACTATCAAGAATTACAATATATTTATTTAAACCTCTCATTTATAAGATTTTTATATTTTACAAACTCCTTTAAATTTACTGTCAAACTTAAATCATCTTTGACCGAATTTTTCTGACTGAATTTTCTAGCACATTTTAATAAACAATGCTTTCTGTTTTATGACTCCTAGATAATTATTCCATTAACAATATCTCATTGCTGTGTTAGCATAAGGAAAAAAATAACAGAACGAATTCAAAATTGAGCAAACTTCTTTTCAATTATATTATAACATATATATGGATATGTGTATATATGTATATACCTATGTATAATATGGATTGCTTAAGTATAGTTTTGCCTGCACTTTCTTTTGAATATACATGTTTTTAAGAAATTTGACTCTGAAACCAACAAAACTAGATTCAGAGTCAAGTGAAAAAATTCTTTCATGTCCTATAATTCATTGCAAACAAGATCCTTCTCTTTAAGAAACTGCTTCCATCTTAGTCTGGTAATGTTAACTGTGAAGACTTATGAAATAATCTTACTGCTATGATAATTGTTATTATCCTAAGATGTCATCAATTTGGAAACAAGCAGCTTTTATAAAGCAGGGAAAAAGAAAGCTCATATGAACTATTTAATTTACTTTATATTGTAGGTCACTAAAATACATTCTTGAGAATTGATAATTTTTAAATGTTTTAGTTATAGCCAAATTAAAAGATATTATTCAAATGGAAAAATATAAACAAAAAAAAAAAAAAAAAAAAAAAGGAAAAATATAAACATTAAATAAATAACACAATGGACAGCCTCATAAAGTTATTAGGGGGAAGAAGAAATACAAAAAACGAGGTTCAGCATGGTACCTAACACATGACAGTCAATACTAACATTGGTCATTATCAATACTAATATCCAAAGAAGCAATTTTCCTTTAATTTCAGGAATATTATGCAGAGTCAGTTGTTAGCTTCTGTGATATGCAGTATTGATTTGCTCTTTCATTATTATGCATTTAATACACAGTAACACATGCACTTTAGTGGATGAAAAGAGATGTGACTTGTAGAAAATGTCAGGGGAAATAAATTACAAGAAGCCAATAATGAGTAGAAAGATAAGACTATATAGCAAATATCCTATGTTAATGAATGGCATTGTGTCACAGAGAGAGCACGACTATATTCCCTTTTTGTAACATTATCACTTTCATAAAGAGTAGTAATATAAAATATGTTTATTTTCATATATCTAAGAATTAATTATTTTATATTAATCATAATATTTGGATTTTCTCATGTCCAATATAAAGTCTGTGAAATGTTTATAACACTTAAAATGCCCCTATGTCATATTTGTTTAGGGACAATAGCTTCCTACAATGTTAAAAGTAAAATCTCTGTAGGAATAAATTGTCATCAATATGTCAGAAAATTAGAAAAAATATTTTGTAAAATATTGATTGAAAGTAACTAAATGTTGCTTTTAAATATTAAGTATAGTATCAGAAATAGTTTGAATTACTACTAGAGATCATTTATAATTAAAAAAATACAATTTTTGATTAAAGTTAGAATATAATTTTATTTTTTTAAGATTTACTTATTTATGTGGTGCCTGGGTGGCTCAGTTAGTAAAACTTCTGCTCCCTGCTCACGTCATGATCTCGGGGTCTTGGTATGGAGCCCAGTGTCTGGCTCCTTGCTCAGCATGAAATCTGCTTGAGATTCTCTCTCTCCCTTTTTCTCTGCCCCCACTCTCACATGCTTCTCTCTCATGTCATGGAAACAATGCGACAGTAACATTTATTTGTTTATATAAGTGTTTCAAATATACAGTATAAAAAGAAAAGCTGTCAGCTTTACCTTAAAATGCAGTGACTTCAAGTGCTTTTTTCCAATTCTCCTGCCCTCACCACCTGACAACTCTTCCAGTTCTCTCACAAATTCTAAGTTCTACTGCAGAAATTTCATGAGGAAGTAACAAGAATTATCATAAATTCTTGTTTCAGGGATCCTCAAAATTACTGAATAGCCATATTATAAGCTGATTCAAGTTATTGTCATCATCCTTTCTTCAAAGAAGCCTCCACACAACCAACGACCAGGTTATGCAATTAAAAATCTAAGCCTGGGGCATCTGGGGTGCTCAGTCGATTAAGCATCTGCCTTCGGCTCAGGTAATGATCCCAGGATCCTGGGATCAAGCCTCACATTGGACTCCCCATCAGTGATCAGTGGGTGGTCTGCATCGCCCTCTCTCTTGCTCACTTTCTCTCATAAATAAATGAAATCTTTAAAAAAAAAATCTAAGCCATATTCTGACACTTTTTAAAAACCATTTCTTTGTTTTTTTTTTTTTTTCACTCAAATAAAACCCAAAGTCCCTATTTTGACTCACAAGACCCTGTTGAATCTTCACTCTAATTATTTGATCTTTATAAATCATATTACTCTTACTTATTTTAATTTTTTTTCTCCCATGCTAGAATTATGCTTCATGAAAGCGGAGAACTTTTTCACTGCTTTATCTCCAAGAACTAGAATTCATTTGGCTGATGGTAAGCACTTACTAAAAAATTTCGAAGAAGTGTATCTCTTAAAATATTTTTCTTTCTTTGAATGTGTATTAAAGCTTTTAAAATTAATATATTTTATTAAAGGGAAAATATTGATCTGGAGATTCTTTTAGTTTTGATTTTGCTGTTTTTAATTAGATTATTTCTGCTAATGTATATTTTAATGAGGGAAACTGTGAGCATTTCCTAAATTTTAGAATAAAATGCATGGGATTTAAACATTTGTTTCTTTTATTCAAAGGAACAAAAAACAAATGACTTCTGTTTTTTTTATATATTGCATAAATATAATATGGAATCTAAACTTATTTTTCTTTCTCCATACCTAACCAACCATCTCTAAAGCTTTTTAAAACCACTCTTCATTTTTCAATGAGTCCACAAGTGACAAAATTATAAGATATATTAAAAAACACTTTTACAATACCTTGTGATCCATTGAACAGCTTGCAAGACATTGCAATGTTAGCAGTTTAGCTTTCTCATATCAGTCTTTAAAACAGTCTTTAATTTGTTAAATTTCCTAGTCTCAATCTATACTTTTATTCAAGTTTAATAAGTTTTAGTGGGCCTGTGTAGGGCTTGGTACTATATATTATTGAATTCTGTTGATTTTAGAATCAGGAGTTTGAACCTATATCTGTTGGTTAGATTGATCTATAGAAAACTTTAATTTTTTTAGTTTATTTATGTCCAATTTTGTTGTTTATTCATTAGTTTAGCTCTTCTAGTTTACATTTCAATGTTGAAGGCTTCAAATATTTCCTAAATTTTAGAATAATATTGATAGGATTTAACCTATTCCGTGACATTTGGAAGAAATGTTCATGTTAAAGTAGTAACTTAAGGATATTTTCAAGTTATTCTAACATTTTTTGAAAATATGTATTTTTTAATTCCACTAATTCTTGAGAGCAGAAGACAAATATTTAATTTTTTCACTCGAAATAAATGTGGTTAGTTGAAAAAAAGGTACTAATGTAAGTTAGCTTCTTTTTTTTTTTTTAAGATTTTATTCATTTATTCATGAGAAACAGAGAGAGAGAGAGAGAGGCAGACATAAGCAGAGGGAGAAGCAGAAGCAGACTTCTGAGGGGAGTCTGATGCGGGACTAGATCCCAGGATCCCAGGATCATGCCCTAAGCCAATGGCAGACACTCAACCACTGAGCTACCCAAGTGCCCTGAAGTTAGAGAACTTCTAATTAAGAAAAATGACTTGAGAAAAATAATGCTTGAAAGGTAGTGATCCCGTACATTTAGTCCTAAAAGGGGAAGTTTATTCTTTTTCTGCCTGCAATAGGACAAGTATACGGACCAAGGATATTCTATTGGAACACAAATAAAGATAGCATGAAATTATACTTTAAAAACTGAAGTCACTTTTGATACATTTATGTGAGAACAGAGGAAGAGCACAAACAGTGTACCTCTCATGCTCACTTTTGGTGACTATTACGGACGACAAGAAATACAATAGTGGGAAAGAAGAAGATGGCCTAGAGTGGATAGGGAACAAACTTTGTGTGCTTTCTGTGTCAGGGCATGGCCCTTCTGTATAAAAGGTATTGTTATTTAATGAGAACCCAAGTCTTAGTAAGAAAAATAAATACTTCTAATCTAAAAACAGAATGTTTTGCACATCATGTAATATACTGCGTGCCTCTTATAACATGAGAAATTGTATATATAAGGTTTGAGTTTTGTTACATTAAAAAGTAAAATAATGACAGACTTTAAATCAGTCTCCACTAATATAAATAATGTTTGGAAAATTCTTACCTAATAAACAATTTAGGACAGTCAAAAGCAAATTAAATAAATAATCAGTCTTTCAGAGAACTATGTTTCAAGATACACCGCTATATGTACTGGTGAGTGTATATATAAATATATGTGTGTATGTCTACATACATCTATATATATGCAATGATACACACATTTCTGTTATATAAATGCTTCCCCTCAAACAAGCTAGCATTCTTTTCATATTTGGAATTAAGTTCACTATTATTTTGAGTTTTTCAACTCTGACATTGAACTATACAAATAAATAATAAAAGAAAAATAATATACCGCTCTTTTGATAAAGCATACTTAAAATTCTTTAGATAAATATTAATCACTGTAAAAATATTTTCTTTCAAATGGTTAAAAATTTTTCCACAATATATCAAATAGACTTATTTGATACACTATGTTACTGAGAGCATAAACTTCCTGATATATGGGTTTTACTGGTATGTACATAGTGAAAACCATTGATGTTAATGTCACGAGAGGCTACCAAACAGGAACAAAAGCAATCAGCACTCACTAGGCTTCTGAATCCTATTAGGTCATGCCAACCACTATGCAAAGGTGATGGGCACAGAGGTTCATAATTTTTGGAAAACAGTTTTTACCTAGAGTACTATGAACCCGTTGTTAAGATGTTGGTTGTCTTGGCTATTATTTCCCACTGGGGTTTACATCTTTGCATGTGAAACAAAGGTGAGCAAGAGGGACAGACAGTAAGCACTATTAGTGTTCTTGGAGGACTCAGCAAGAGAAAGAGGAAGTGCCCTATAGAGTGAGGGCACAGAAGTCACTTTTCTTTGAGGGAGCAATCTCAGGAGTTCTGTTGTATACTTTTACTATAATTATAAATTACTTGGCTTAAAGTCAGATGTGATTATCAAACATAGTTTAACATTTGTTGCAGGTTATAAAAATTGTCTCTTTTTAGTTTTTCCTCTTGCTTCTCACTATCATTCTCCTAATAGGAATTTGTTTTCTGCAAATACGCAAATTTCATCGTAACAACTTAAGGCCGTTCCAGGTTTGTGTGATCTATCAAACACTCACATAAAATCAGAAGAAAGGAAGTGTGCACTGAATGTCATGCATCAAGGATACTGAAAAGGGTCACATTGACATATTTTATGTTCAGTTTGTGAGCAAAGATGCCAGTAAATTCTGACAGGAAGCAGCAATACTTTTGCTAAATTGCTGTAATAAATTGTTAATCTCTTTTAAAAGCTGGGAGGTGTCATGGGTGTGTGGGGGGGGTGTAATCCAGAACTTTATAACTCGTGAAAATTAGCTATAAATTTAGAGTATGAAATGAACAGCAAGAGGAAGGTGCGGCATTTTTTAAAAAAAAATTATTTTAGAAACTACACTTGAGAAATATTTATCTTCATTCATGTATACTTTAAAAATATTTAATTAGCATATCCCGATAAAGTGCACCAACAGAATAAAAAAATAATTTTTATGTAAGGTGATATATTTTAATATACACTTGTTTCCTGTTTCTTTGTTTGTGTCCAGCCATCTCTAAATAGTGAAATAGATAGGTGAATAATATAAATGTCTAATAACTAAAACTTACAATGAATACCGTTATAAAAGGTAGAATATAACCTTGATTTTGTTTCTTTCTATACAAAGGAGACTTCGTAGAAAAAGAAAATATATCCACATGTATATAAATTTCAGTTTGTAGAGTAGGGTCTAATATGTCTCAACACATATTTTATTAATCATTTGTGTTATGCTGTATTAAAGGGATGCATCTGGTTAATTAACTATGTGTGGGTCATTAATTTACCACATATAATGAATAATGGAATTAAAAGATATGGTATTTATAGATAAGGAAAATAAGTACCAAGGAAGTTAATTGACTTTCCTAATATCAAGCTACCTATTCTTAGGGCAAAACATGGAACATATAGCATTATGCCCATTTTTTATTAAATTAAACTCAATTTCATTCTCACATTTTGAACGGCAATTTCAATAATTTAAATATTTTAAAATTCTATATTTTAAATGTAATTCTTTAGTAATTTAAAAAGTACTGCTATAAGTTTTTTCTTAATTAACTTCATTTTATATGTCTATTTCTTTTTTTAAGTCATGCTATAAACATTTTTATATCATTTGAAAATAGTCTTTTTTTTAATTTCCCTTTTTAAAAAGATTTAATTTATTTACTTCACAGAGAGAGAGAAAGAGAGAGTAAGCACAAGCAGGGTGAGCAGGAAAGGGAGAAGCAGGCTCCCGGCTGAGCAGGGAGCCTGATGTGGGATTCTATCCCAGGACCCTGAGATCATGACCTGAGCCAAGGCAGATGTTAAACAGACTAAGCCACCCAAGTGCCCCACATTGCCTTTTTCTACTTCACGTTAATTGCAAACTTGATACAAAAACATGTTTTCCTGGTGAAAAGAGATATATATAATAATAATAATATATGTATAATGCTAGTTCTAAAGCTCATTTTTAACCTCTTCTCCCTATGTTGTTCCCCTCTCAAAGGTAACTCTTTCCAGTGATTATGACTGAATAAAATACAAGCCCAGAATTTAGAGACTTGGGATAATGACAGTAATTTTTTTGTTTACAAATCTGCAATTTTGGAAGGGTTTAGAGGAGACACTTAAAAGACAGGAGCTAAGGGGGGAATCCCTAGGTGGCTCAGCAATTAAGCATTTGCCTTTGGCCCAGGGCGTGATCCTGGAGTCCTGGGATGGATTCCTATGTCAAGCTCCCTGTGTGAAGCCTGCTTCTCCCCCTGCCTGTGTCTCTGCCTCTCTCTCTCCCCATGTATCTCATGAATAAATAAATAAAATCTTTTTAAAATTAAAAAAAATAAAAAAAGATAGGAGCTAATTTTTTTGTTGTTGTTTACAAATTTGCAATTTTGGCAGGGTTTAGAGGAGACACTTAAAAGACAGGAGCTAAAAAAAAAAAAAAAAAAGGAGCTAGAATGATCTTGAGGCTGGCTTAGCACCAATCTTTGCCTTTGGGTGTGGACTGTGCTTCCTCAAATACGGTGGTTCCATTACAAGCTCAAATGTTCTGAAAAAAAAGAAAGCTAAGCAGATGCTTTATCTCCTTTAATCCCTTAATCTGAGGAATAATACAGTATATAACTTGTGCCACATTCGTTTCATCAAGGCCATCACAAAACTATTCCCAGTTTTGAAGAACCACAAAATGTATACTCCAACTCTTAATATAGAGTAGGAAAAATTCTGGAAATTCATGTGAGAATACCATACATACTGTTGTGACCATATTTATAAAATTCAGGTACAATTCATCGTCTGGCCACAGCAATTTATATTTTCCCACATACAAAATACAACCATCCCCCTCAAGACCTCCAAAACTCATACCCCATTATGGCATCAGTCTCAGTTTCCAGGACCAAGATCTCATCATCTAGATCAGGACTAAGTTTATATGAGGCATGTGGATGTAATTCAATAAGTAGAGATCCATAAGTATAGTTTTTCCCAATCTGAAGTCCTGTAAACAAAAGATATGTTAAATGCTTTACACATCCCCAACACATAATAGTGACACAAGCATAGGATAAACACTATAGATCCTTTCATTCAAAAAGAGCAGTAAAAAGAGGTATGCATAGGTCACTGGTTCATGTCAATTCTGAAATTTAGATAAGCATATATTGGCCAAGTTCTACTATTAGGGAAAGATTCATAACCTTGAACCTATTTGTTGCAGTCTTCCATCTTAAGAAATGAAAATTTCATCTTTATTTACTCACACTAAAAATCTCTGGTGTCATTCTTAACTTTTCTTTTCTCATGTCTTCAGTCACTGTATTGCGTATTTGAAAGTTGCCAAGAGAGTAGATCTTAAAAGTCCTCATTACAAGAAAAAATAAAAGAAAAAATGTTATAACTATGTATGGTGACAGGTGTTAACTGGACTTACTCTGGTGGTCATTTCGTATTACATACATAGTGAATCAGTATGTATCAGAAACTAATAGAATGCTGTTATACAACAATAAAAATGAATGAATAAAATTGTTTGTTGTTTCCTTAGAGAGACTATTTATGTGAAAGTTACTAAAGTTTTTATATGTTTTTATATATTTCTATCACAATTTAGGCAAAATATATGTTGTAGATATGAATGGGTAGGTAAAAAAGTTTAGTTTTTTGTCTTAATTAGGAAACTAATTATACTTTATGAATTATGCCTTAGAATTTGGTAAGAAGTATTTAGAAATATATGAAGGAACTTTTTCTCCGCTAGAAACTAAATCACAAGGAAAATAATCCACAGGTAATGTGGTATCAGCATTAGATTTAGATAATTAGGAGTAATTTCAACATAAAATAAATGAAATATAACCATTCATATCACATTTAAATATCCAAGTAGTAAATATTCTACTTTGATTAGTTTTCTGAAAAGCAATACAATATTTTCCACAAGTAGGTCTTACTTATGAATTTTACTTTATTAAACTTTATTCTAGGGAATTAAGATTTGGAAATAGAAAATTGATTTTAAAATCACACAGTGAAATGAATTGTTAAGAAAATGTATTCTGAAATGTTCTAGATAAATCTTTATAAAAATAATTCTTTGTTATCTTTTATGTACTTTTGTTAATACAGTTAATTAAAAATTAACACATTGGTCTGATGTAATTACAGAATATATTTGACATGTCAGTAACACACACATAAGAGTTTATATGACTAAAAATGTGCATACGTTTTTAGCTATGTAATGAACAAAATTTTTGACCAAAGTCTAAGCAAACCATAAATAAACTGTCATATTTTGCCCTTTAAAAAGAAAAAGATATTTGAACTTGAAAGGTCAAGAGCAATGATAGCTGTGTTGCTCTGGAGGTCTCGCTGTTCTTAAATTGTTCTTTGTAGAAAGAAACCCTGCTGCTCTCACCTTAGCTGGGTGAACAGTGGGAATGGCTCTCCAAAGCAGTTGATCTATGACTATGAGGTGGTCCTATCATTTTCTTGTATAGATTAGATTATACGAGGACCCTATAGTAGAGAGTGAACATTAAAAAAAAAAATCAAATCAAAAAGGAGTTTAAATCTCAAACAGACAGGTAAGAAGCTGGATTACACAGTAATGTAGAGGTAGAGAGAAGAAAATTAGCTGAAGTGACTCATCAGAGTCCCCAAAATAAAGAGAAATGTAAAGAATTTGAAAGGGATTGAGGGCTGACTCAATTGTGGAATGCTAAGGGAGGCAACAATAAACTCGTGTCTGGAGGTTTGTGAGAGCTCCATTTTTTTCCCCAATAACCTTTCAAGTTCCTGAGAAACACCAGAGTGTTTTATGTTCAGCTAAGTAGTGATTACAACTGTTTCAAGTGAAAGTTTTCTGTTCTTTTACCTTTGTGTACATCCTTAGAGCAATTCTCAAAATTAAAGTCAACAGAGGATGTGTCTGCTCACTGCAACCCCATAAATTCCAAGTGAAGTAGCTAGCCACTTAGTTGTCATTAGAGAGTTCACAAAAGTTTACTTATTTATGTCAAATTTGGACAAAAGCAGTCTACAAAATGGCTGTAATGCCAGGTCACTAATCATAATTTCTAGGATTGGCAGATTAAACTCATTCTTACTGCCTGAGCGGGACTCTGAACAAGCAGATTGCTGCAAAATGTACTGCCTGAATGCCTCAGCACCGCCAGAAGTCATCCAGTTTTAATACCCAATCATTTGTGTGTTCTGTAGTTGTTTTGTAATTAAAGCAAAGTATGCTCAAATTGTTTTTAATTCATATGTTGAAGGATATGTCTTTTAACTTGGAAATAGGCACTTTAAAAAATCCTTAGAGAAAGAACTTGTATTTTTGTTTCTGTAACAACAATAGCAACCACACTCTTCCTTTGAGCTATTACCTTTTGCCAACCTCTCTGCACTCTGTGCCAAGGGCTTTATCAACATTGTCTTACTTAATCTACACAAACATCTTTGAAGTTAGGCATTATTACCGATATTTTACAGATGATAAATCTGAAACTTAGAGCAGTTAAATAGTGTGTTCAGTGTAATACAATTATTAAATGGCAGGGCTATCATTGAGCGCGGACTGGTTTGACCTCCAAGCTCATGCTCTTAGCCACCTCATTATCCTGGCTTCATGCTTTATAAAGCATGATATGATATGATGTATGCATTACTTCAGTTGACTAATTCAAAATTATATGAAGTAGGTCTTCCTAGTGTTATCAGCATCTTACAGATAATAAAATCAAGACATAGAGATTACACTAAAAACACAAGATTATTTATTGAACCAGGTCAAAGAGTTTAAGGAAAACTTTTTTAAGTTGCTATGATCTTCTATTAGCCTTATGTGATTTTTTTACATAATTTTAGCTACTAATATTTTGGGTTAAAAAATGAGTGACAGCTCAAATGTTTGGAGAAATGAAATGGCAGAGCTTATGCTTTCACATTGATTAAAAAAGGTAATTGGGAAGTTTCAAAGAATTGTTTGATCTTTGTAGATACCAGTGATGTTATCCTGGATATATGAGTCTAATACATACATGTAGCCACAAGTGGGTATTTACATTTACATTTACATTTTGATTAATTGCAATGAAATAATATTAAAATTCAGTTGCTCAGTCACACTATGGTTCTCAGAAGCCATGTGTAGGTAGGGGTTAGCACATTTCACAACTTTATATAAACATTTCTAGCACTAGAAAAAGTTGTATTGGAAGGTGCTTGTGTAGACATTTAAGCCTACCTAGAAATGCCAAATTGGGAGAAGATGTTATCAAAAGCTAATCCTCACACTTGCTGTTAGACAAATACATGTTATCAATGCCCTGCTGATATGAGAATTGAAAACAAAATGCATGCTCCTGATGTAGGGGAAATAAACAATTGAATCAATGACTATCAACATGCGGATCAAAATTTTTGTATTTGGTGATTTGGACGTTGGTTTGACTAACAATGGAAAATATGTTTATTAAAGAAGTTTAAAGATAGTGTTAAAAACATGCAAAATCTGTGTAGGTAGAAAAATATAATAATACTCAAGAAAGTTTATTGTGTTCCAAAAACAGTAGCACGTGATGTGTATACAATATATTACTTTATCTTCACAATAGCTTTGTTCCTATATGTTAATAAATAAACAAATAAACAAACATAAAATAGGGCTTAGTAAGATGTCCAACATTACACTTAATAACTGGTAGGTCTAGAATCAGGAAATTAGACTCATACCCTAAATATACTAAACATAATCTGAGCTACTAGAATATATTTAAGCTAAAAATAAACTGAAAGAGAAAATAAAATTAAAATATTGCTGTTTTAACTTAGCTATATAATCAATCTCACATAAAATTCTTTTCAATATTAATGAATATGGAGATTAATGATTAAAATCTGAAAAAAAAGAAAAAGTGTGCCTGGGTGTCTCAGTTAAACATCTGCCATAGGTTCAGGTCTTGATCCTAGGGTCCTGAGACTGAGTCCTAGATTGGGCTCCCTGCTTAGCAGGGAGTCTGTTTCTCCCTCTCCTCCTCCCCCCTGCTGCTCTTGCTTTCTCTCTCACTCTCTCTCTCACTCTCTCTCTCTAAAAAAAAAAAAAAAAAAAAATCTTAAAAAAATCAAAGCCTGATAAATTATTTAAAAATTTAGCCCACTGGAACTTTAGTAAATAACCAGCTAAATTAATGAGCAAAAACTGACACAGCTCAACATATCAAAAATAAAGATGGAGATATAAAGACAGATACAAAGGAATTAGAAACATTACAATGTTATAATTTAATTTGAAAATAATCAGAAAATCTGGATGGGTGATTTTCAAAAATGTAAATAAATAAATTAATATACAAGTCATATAAATGTCAAGAATTCTAGTTCTACACAAAAGCTGTTAACCTGAGAGATTTAATTTTTTACCTCAAAACAAAAAAGATAATTTAAAAGCTATTTTAGCTGTTCTAGGAAAGTTTCCAGAATCTTTGATCAAGTCAGCATAAAACAAATACCAAAATCTGTCAGAAAATGCCTAAGAAAACAGAAGACTTCTTAAGAAAATAAAATGCTCCAAAATACATTTTTGCCTAAATATATCAATAAAATATCCTAAATAAAATATTTAAAAATATAACCTAATAAAAACAAATAATAAAAAGAACACTGAGCATGAACCAATGAAGTTTATTCCAAGAATACAAATGGTTAAATATTAGAAATATAGTAATATAACTTACACGTGAGCTAAAATGCATTATTATATCACTGGAATATAATTAGAGGTTTAAGAAAATTCAATTCTTAGATTAAAAAGTCAAAGCACTAATAAAAAAGAACAAGTGGAGTATTCTTTTACATGATATGTATATATAAATACATATCTATATTTATATAGTTGCATTTTACTTTATATCAATATATGTATGTGTGTGAACTGAGTAACCAGTATTCTCAATATTGAAAGATATACTATCATTTCATTAAATGTAGAAGAAAGAATGATATAGCAGGTTTTATTGCTGTCCAAATATTGTTCCTCTTCTTGCCATGCCCTTGCCTACCCTCTTGGTCAAATAACTTGCTAATTTGGTGTGATCATTTGGCATGATATTGGAAGGGAAATGGCTGTGCCACTAGAATATAGTTTTTAGATTTATCCTATCCCTCCATTATTTAAAATTTCCTTTTACCATGAGAACAATTTTACCAGACAAGAAGTATTCCTTTAGCTTTGGGCCTGCAATACAGCATAGAGAGAATTCTCAGCTAAACTGGGATGAACATGAATATCAGAAGAAAACATGTCCGCCACTGAAGATTTGTCATTTGTTACCACAGTGTAATTTAATCTACATTGATATGAGTATCTAATAACACTGGTTTGACATAGTTCTTGAAGCTGTGGACACTGTAATTAGATGAAAGGAAAAATTGGAGAAATGAGATAGCATGTAAAAATAGAGGAGACAATGGTTTTACTTTTTGCGAAACATAGGTGCTGGAAAGTTAACCAAAAAATAATTAAAATGAAAATATTTTAGAAACAATTATGGGATTCAGAAATGTGGCTGCATAAAAATTTAGGGCATTAAAAAAAAAAAACATCAGGAGTTAAGCTTCATTTATTTTGCTAGGATCCACTTGGTCATATTTTTCAGGGAGTAGAAAAAGGGTAGTAAGAGCACTGTGACACTTGTCACAGGGATGCAATTTTCTATCTCATTGGAATGAAATAGTTGGCAATCTCCATACTTCTACAAAAATTCCATATACTCTATAGGCATGCTTCCCAGGATTTCACATTTGCTTCACATATGACAGAGAAGCATCAATCAAAATAAAATTTCTAACTATTCAATATTTTGCTTATTGATATTTACTGCTGTCAATAAAGAAAAATAGAGATTAACTTGAGTATAGAACATATCAAATAAAGGGATGTAAGACTGGGTCACAACACTGTCACTCATCTCTGTGCCAAGTAGGATAAATAAGCACCTTTGTGACAAGTAAAATCCATGCCACTCCTTACCACAGCAGGAAGTACAGAACTACTTGGAGACATAGAGAAAAATAAAGAGGAAAAAATAACATATATCATCCTTAAGGGTTTGAGTCACATGAGAAGATTGCCAAATACAATGTGTGAAATAACCAAATGTCGGTTACATTGTTTGTGGAAAAAATTATAAAAAGAAAGGACAATAACTATGCTACTATTACTTTTCAAATACCTGAATACTCCTCTGTTTTAACAAGGGTGTATTATATAATTAAGATTTGCTAAAGGAAAAGAGATGTTGACTTATGTTGGCAAGCATATAAAATATTATCATGGTAAGATATCACAAATTTTAAATTTTGTTTATTTTTTTAGAGATTTTTTAAAATTTGAAAGAAAGCAAAGGAGAGAGCGCTTGCATGAGCAGGGGTGGGGGGGTGGGGTGAGGGGCAGAAAGGAGGGAGAAGCAGACACCCTGCTGAGCAGGGAGTCCCCAGTGGGACTGGATCCCAGGACCCCGGGATCATGACTCGAACAGAAGGCAGATACTTAACCAATTGAGCCACTCCAGGCTCCTTTCAAAATTTTTTTAGATAACAAGTTATTATAAAACTGCTATAATGAAAAAGTATTTAGGATAAATCAGAGATAAGCAGAGTTCTAATAAATGGAATTAAATCCTACTCTAGACAACAAAAACATATGCAAATTTAGTGAACGAGGTTTACTATAGTAAAATGAACTTTTCTAAGTTGTAAAAAAATATTTAGGATATAATACTAATTAACCACAAAAACACACACTTAAAAATTAATAGAAAATTCCTGGGCAGGTACAGAAGGAAACATAACAGGCATTCGCAGAGAGTCTTATGAGGGTATGAGACTTGTGTTTTTAATCTATCTGGAAGATATTTTGCTTTTTAAATATTAATAATAATAAGTAAAAGTGATACCTGCCCCTAACATAAACATTATCAATTTAAAAATCTTGACAAATTGTAGACATTTTGTTGCTCTTATAGTCATTTCTTTAGTTTTTTGAAATTTTTTTCAAAATAGATTAAATTTTAAACATTGCATCCATTTTTCTAAATGTATTTATGAGCCATTTGATTTATTTAATAGTTGAGTGGTAAGACTATTCTGAAGAAAATAGAAACTTCTAAAATATATATAAAATATTCTGAGATAAAATTTGTTTATTAATATAAATAATCTTATAAACCTTTGAATTATAGCAAATATCAATAATACCAAGTAAAAGCAGACATATCATAGTCAATGATATTGATTTCTTAATTTCTACTTTCAATTAATTTATTACTCATTAATTAATCTATAATTATATTTTATTCTTTAAAAATGACTTTTACTTTTTATTATTTACTTTTTATTATTTCTTAAGAAAAAATATTTTCTTTAGGGAGGTTATAAAACAGCAAAATAATTGTATCTTATAAGTGCAGAAATAAATTTTGACTTCTATAGAACTTCCTGAGAGTCTCCTCTACTGCTACCAAAATCATCTACTATGAGAGTAGTTAATATGTGAGAAAAACATGAATTTGACTTCAAAAAAGAAAAGTAAATGAATGTGTATAATTCAAATAAAAAATAAAAATATATGTAGCCCAAATGCCAAATAATTGTTAATATAAAATATGTATGACTTATGGAACTTTCAAAGATTTCCCAGGATTCTTTCAAATTTCTAGAAAAGACCAGTGTACTCATTGTCAACTCAATGAAAAGATGGAATTTCCATCTCTGAACTTGCTGATTGATGTATTTTGTACTTCTTGACTATCGATTTGACTAAGATTTAAGTTTTCTCGTAGGTTAATTATTTAATTAACTTATTAATTATGTACTTGTTAACTTGCACAATACATTTTTCTATAGATTTTACTAAGGAAAATCAAGGCAATTACATTGAAAATGCAAGATAAGAAAAATACTTTGCTACATTAGATTTTTCTGCTATTTAAAGTCTACACTAGTAGTTCCCCAATTCAAGTTTCAACTTTCTGCAAAGTTGTGCTTTTTTTTCTCCTCTCCATTCCATGCTGATTTTTATCCTTCTTTCCATTTGCTCTTGCAGAAGAAAAGAAAAGGCAAACAGATTTAGGGAGTTTTGCAAAATCTTAGTCCATTTGAGCTCCTATAAGACAGATAGATGGTCAGTCTAACATTTCTCACAAATGGTAGGTTCTCTCCCCTGAAGCAGTCATTGGCTTTCCCAGTTTGTGATAAGATTTGATAACATCTTCTGGCTGACCACCAACCACTGATATTATGCTGCATTCTTCTCATGGATGTACCTTTTTGTCTCCATGAATTTGCTAACTAGTCAAATCTGTGGTACCAATCTCATCCATACTTCGGATACTTTCAAGCCTACAAGCATGTATAGGAGCCAATTGCTATCTTCTATGAAACTGGGAACCCTGGGAGGAGGAGTCCTTGATTTTCTTCACATGGCAGGCCACTCATGCAGTCTCCTGCATTTCCCTTTACCCTTGCCCAGGCTTAAAAGGTATATCTCTGTAATTCTGCTTTTTTTAAGCAGAAGGCTAACAATGTGCCCAACATAATAGCCTTCACAATCACTCATCTCCCCCAAATTATTTCTTCTTTCTCTATACCTCTTTATATAGCACAGTGATTTCATTGTTGATAGATAGCTCTCTGAATTGAACCCTCAGAGTAAAGAAAGGTTGCAAGCCATAACTCTTATTTTATTTCTGAACGTGGAATATGAAACATTTAACTCCCCCACCCCTTAAATTTGAGCCTTAGCTTTAATTTCTGGACTATTAAGAAAACCTCACTTATTCCACTTAAATAAACTATAACTTGATATTTTAAATTTATTTCAAAAAATGTATTATGATTTAGAACTCAACACAGTATGGGAAGCAAAATTTCTTTTTTTTATAGTGTTTCCTAAATACATTGGAAAACAGATCCTAGCATTAAAAATTTCAATACCAGAAAATATTTCTGAGTATTTCATTTGTTTTTTAAAATTGAAATCCTTTTCACAACCACATTCCTTAGGCAATGTATCTAAGTGTGGTTGTGGTTGTTTTAGACTTATATCATGGAAAAATTCATAACCACAGCTAGCTATAATGGTCTATGAACACATGGCCATTCAGGAGCTTCTGTTTAAATATAAATCACAGTCAAAAGCATTATACTACATAATTATCTGGTGACTTACATTTGAGAACGCATAATTTTCAGCAGATGAACGTATACTCTTAGTATCCATAGAGCATAATTTATTTACATGCTTAGAAAAACTATTTGTTGCATGCATTTTGGTTTAGAAAACCCAAAACACTGTTAATTTCCATTTGTTTTCTTCTCAAATTGCCTAGATAACTTATTTCTGGAATGATCCTAGCAGCCAAGGCCTTAAAATGGTTTTCAAGGCAAGCTATAAATAAAGAACTTTTCAATAGTTCTGGTAAAAATGTGATATTAAGATAACCATAGCAATAAGAAACAAGGATAGTTATTATTAACTGAGATGAGTACAAGATTATGTTGCCCAAAAACTGAGATATCCTTATATTTTGTAGCCATTGGCGGTCTTTTTATATATTTGAGGTTATTTGTTAGTTGGGGGATCTTCAAAATTAAACACACACAGGCAATAATACAAAGTAAGATACATTATTAACAACAAAAATAGATACAAATTATTCAGTCACTCAGATCTATAGAATTACTAGAAAACAATTTATTCTAACCAAAACTTAGTTTTTAAAACTTAAGTTTCATTAAATTAACAGTCTGGCAATACTTCACTCAACCCGAGTTTAAGATTATTAATTAATATAAGGAAAACACAGTGCTAAAATTAGAGGAAAATGTAACTTTGGATTTAGAAAGATGTTATATTTCTAGAAGTTTAATCTTTAAATTAATTTGTGAAGTAACTAATGCAAAGCTCACATCTAGAAAGTGACATAAAAGTCTAAGAAAAAGATTTTTAATTTTCAATAATTTGGTAACCAAGGTATTAATTTGAAAGAAGCAAGGAAATATATTAATATATCATTAGTGTAAGCATATACATAAATGTATATAACATCGAAATGTGCATGCATGGTTATATGTGTGTGTGTGTGTGTATATTAGTACCAAATTACCACAGTTTCTTCCCAATCCTGCATGCATACCATTTTTCTATGTAATTTTGTAGTTCTTCCAACCAAAATGTGAAGTCTTTTTATCCAAACCTTAATCTGTAACGTGGCCAGAGACAGAACCAAAAGTTTTAGCCAAATGACCTTTAACAAATTTACAAAACCAATACAGTTGAAATTGGATAGTTTCCTCAATCATTGTGCTAGAATTGGATACCAAACTGCCAAAAGAAAAGAAAAATAATAACACAATAAACCATACCTTTCACCACATGCAAAAATTTACTCAATGATGGATCACAGAAATTAAATGTAAAACTCTAAATCCAACTATTCTAGAAGATATAATAGCAGAAAATCTTTATAAACTTGAATTAGGCAAAATTTCTTAAAAATGACACAAAATGACAACCCATACAATAAAATATAATAACTTGGAGTTTATTAAAATTGAAACTTCTGCCCTTCAAAAGATACTTTAATAAAATGAAATCCTTAAACAAACAGGACAAAATATTTGTAAAATATAGATCTGGTAACACTTGTATCTAAAATGTGAAAAAAGTTTAAAATAGACACTTCATCAAAGTAGAACCATGAAGAGCAAATAAGCACATGAGAAAATTGAACTTCATGAGTAATTATCAGAATAGAAATTAAAACCACATTGAAACACTGCGGCATATCTACTAGGATATACTGCATATCTAATAGGAAGAACTATAAAACAGGCAAACAAATTGTGAAAGCCTGACAATACCATGTGTTGACAAAGATGCAGATGATCTGGAACTTCCAAACAATGCTGATTAGAATTCAAAATAATACTGATTTTGGAAAACAGTTTGGCAGTGCTTAAAAAGTTAGGAAACACTTAGACACATGGGCATATGTCCAAGAGAATTGAAAACAACAACAACAACAAGAACAAAAATTATGCAAATATCGAGAGAGGTTTCATTCATAAGTGCAAAAAAAGTGGGCATGACCCATAATTCCTTCAACTGGTAGAGATAAAAAATCTCTGAAACATCTATCCTGGGAGTACTACATAGCAATAAGAAGGAAAAAAAGAAAAGAAAAAAAAAGCCTACCATTATACACAGCAACACAGATGATTCATAAATGCATTATGCTAAGTGAAAGATGCCAGTCTCAAATGGCTGCATACTCTATGCTTCCTATTAGATCATATTTCTGAAAAAAGATTATAGTAACAGTAATGTAATAGTGTTTTCCATAATCTGAGGGTTGGGAAAGGTATTGCTAAAAAATGTATGAAAGAACATTTCAGGTGATGTAATTGTACTCCTTTTGATTATAGTGGTGGTCAGATGACTAAAACCATTCATCAAAAATAATAGAACTGCACACCAAATGGGATACATTTACTGAATGTAAATATTACTTCAGGAAAAACAACACAAAGAGAAAGAAAAATAATCAATGTGATTCAGCATGATACAATAAAGAAGAAAGAGACATATGTATGCTCATCTCAGTGGGAGTAAAAAATATAAATGGCTAAAAGCAATGTAGCAAATCATGATCTTCTGAAATCTTATAATGGGCACACATGCACACACACCCACATACCTACATTTAATATCATATTTAATGTTAAAAAATATTATATATATATTATATATATTATATTAAATAATATTATTAATGGAATGTTTTTCTCCACAATCAAGAACAAGGTAATTAAGTAAAATCCCAGAGTACAAAAACAGTATGGAATGTTAATTTTTATCTCAATATGGTAGCAACAAATATTTGAGAAAGGTATTTTTAAAATATATTACTTAAAATGTAATAAATATACCTAAACATAAATCTAACACACTATGTCTAAGATACATGATTGAAAGGAAAGAACTAAATAAATGGAAAAATGCATTCTGTTCAAGGATTCATTAGCTCAATATGTTTAAAAGTTGCATGTTTCTCAAACTGATCTGTGAATTCAACACAATCTTGGTCAAAATTCCTGTAGAATGATTTTGTGGAAATGTATGTATTGAATCTAAAATCCATGTGAAAATGCAAGGCAACTTATCAAATTAGTTCCGAAAAATAAGTTGGAGGACTTAAACCACCTCATTTTAAGAATTGAAACAAATCCATAATAATCAAAAGAGTGTACTGTTAGCATAAATATGGACATTCAGAGAGTAGAATGGGTTAGAAATTCCAGAGATAGTGAGCAATATATGGTTGCTGGGGTGCCTGAGTGGCTTAGTCATGTAAATGTCTGCCTTCGGCTTAGGTTATGATCTCAGGGTCCTGGGACCAAGCTCTATGTGGGCATCCTGCTCAACAGGGAGTCTGCTTCTCCCTCTCCCTTTGTCCCTATTCCCCACTTGTCCTCTCTATCTCTCAAATAAAGAAATACAATGTTTTGTACAAAAGAAATATATGGTTGGGTGATTTTCCAAAAGATATCAAATTAATTCAATGGAGAAAACATTCTTTTTTAACAAATGGTGCTAAGGTATGCTTTTTGAAAAAACAATCCCAATTTAAAAAATTATCCTCTGCACATACCTCTCACATCATATACAAAATTAACTTGAAATAGATGATAGATTGTAAACTGTAAAACTTAATACTATATTAAAAATACTCTTAGGAATAAATGATAGATCTGAATTGTAAAACATAATACTATATTAAAAAATACTTTTAGGAATAGAACATGGGGAGATCTGGAACTTTGATGTTTCACAAAGATATGTGAATGGCAAGTAGACACATGAAAAGATGTTTCAATATCTTTAATCAGAGAAATGCTAAGTAAAGCCAATGGGGGGGAAGATCTTTCCCAAACATTAGAATGACTAAAATTTAAAAAGACACAATGCTAAGTGTTGGTAAATATCGGAGCAATTGGAACTCTCATATATTGCTGAAAGGAATGTAAAGGACTATAACTATTTGGAAACAGTTTGGCTGTGTATACACATTTACACATACCATATGGCCTTGCTATTTCACTCCAAGGCATTTACTCAATATATATGTAAACATATGTCCATATGAAAAATTTTACATAGATATTTTAGCAACTTCATTCACAGTAATTAAAAAAAATTAAAAAACACAAAAAACTAGAAACAAAACAAATGTCCACCAACAGATGAATAGATAAGCTCATTGTGGTATATCCATGCAAGAAAATACATCTTAGAAAAAAAATTCATATAACAAAATGAATATATTTTGAAAATATTTATTTTTTATGAGAAAGGAGACAAACTGTAAAAGTACTTATGGTATTTCATTTATAAGATATTCAAAGTCTGGCAAAATTAATTCATAGTGATAGAAATCAGGTTAGAAGTTGCCTAGAATTGCCTTTAAAGGGCCATGAAATTTCTATGGTAATGAAAACTTATATAACTTACCAGGGTTGGCACAAAGAAAGGTGTATTCATTTGTCAAAATTCAGTAACTGTACACTAAATTGCTGCACATTTAAAAATAGATCATTTGGAATAGTTTTAGATTAACAAATGTGAAGATATTCTAGAGAATTCTTATATACCCAACATAATTTCTGCTAGTAATAATTTTCATTAATATGGTACATTTGTTACAGCTAATGAATCTATATAAATTAATTAGTAGCAACTAAAGTCCTTATTTGATTCAAGTTTTCTTCTTTTTTTACCTAATGCCTTTTTTTTTTTAATTTTTTTTTCTAATGCCTTTTTTCAATTGCAGGATGCCAGTGGGGTACATATTATATTACAGCTATAAATTGCTGTAACAATTTAGCAGCCTTTCCTTGTTTTTGACGACCTTGACAGTTTTAAGGAGCACTGATCAGGTATTTTATAAAATGTACCTGACTTGGAATATATCTGATATATTTCACACGATTAGACTGGGAAAATGGAAATACTTTGCAAGAAGACCACAGAAGTAAAGTTACATTTTCATTACGTTTTCATTACATCATACCAGAGGTACATAACCAGCAATATTACTTATTACTGTTGATGCCAATATTGATTATCTGGCTGAAATACCATTTGTCAGATTTCTCCACTATAAAGTAATGCTTTTATGCCTTTTGACATTCAGTATTCGGCAGGAAGTCCGTAAGTGGATTCACATTCAAGCAGTATAGAATTATGTCCCTCTACCTCCTTGAAAGTGGAGTATTTACAAAAAAAAAAATTGGAATTTTCTGAATATGAGATTTGAGTTTTTTTCCTTCATTTACTTATTTATTTCATAATTTATATCAGTATGGATATTTCTTTTACCTTATTTACTTTGTTGCTACAGGGTCTCCAGCTCTGGCTAGGACTCATTGAAAGCTCTTTCAGATGCTTCTTGTATCCCTTTAACTTGCCTCCAAGATGTTTTTTGAGTGCTTGCTTACTTGCTGGAACTGTAAGAGGTTTCAAGTTCAGGTGTGTATTTCCTGCCTCCATACTATAATCAACTATTTCTCCAAGAAGCCCCAGGTATTTTCATTGAAGAAGGGTATTAGAAACCATGAAAGGAGCACATGTTAGGATTTTTGTGACCAGAGTATAGGAGAGTATACAATATAGTTGCTTCTACATTCTCTCAGTTGGGAGAGCAAGAGGGGGTATATGTTTGTCCACTAACATATATAAATAATTATCTATAATTATGTCTAAATGTAACCATCTGTAGTGATACAAATCTGTTAGGTCAATAGCTAGAACCAGAATTATTGGATTGTATGGTAAGACTGTTTAGCTTTGTAGGAAGTTTCCAAACTGTCCTCAAGGTGGTTACACCATTTTGCATCCCCACCCCCCAGCAATAAATCCATCCCCCCACCCCCACCCCAGCGATGAATGAGCTTTCCAAACCATCCTCATGGTGGTTATACCATTTTGCATTTCCCTCAGCAATTGCTCATTCTCACCAATAATTGGTATTGTAAGGGTTTTTTTTTTTTTTTTTTTGGTGGGGGGGGGTTGTGGGAGGGTTGGTACTTTTAATAGGTGTGTAGTGGTATATCACTGTTGTCTTAGGTTGCATTTCTGTAGGGATGAGTGATGTTGAAAATCTTTCCTATTCTCATTTGCCCTGTGTTTATCATCTTCGGTAAGATGTCTATCTGTTCAGAACTTTTACCTATTTTTAATTGGGTTGCTTGTCTTCTTGTTAGATTTAAAAAGCTTTTGTACATTTTGGATCCAAGCTCTTTATTAGATAAGCGCAAATGTTAATCTCCCATTCTGTGGCTTGTCTTTTTCATTCTCTTAATAGTCTTCTGCAACACAGAAGTCTTAAATTTGAATGCAGTCAAAAGTCCCTGTTCTTTTTGTCATGGGTCTTATTATGCTCTTGGATCTAAAAACTCATTCTTGAATCTTAATCATGAGAACCTTTTAAGTTTCCCAGAGTCAAATCCCATGCAAGTCGAGTGGATTCCCCCAGACTGTGGCTGAGGAGTCTCTAACTTGCAGGCTGGTATCCAGGAATTTATCAAAATGACGATTTAAGTGTTCTTACTGATTTTGACTCCAGTAGCCCCTGACCCAGAAAAGTAGAACTCGGCTGTGACTGTCTAGAATCCTGTCTCTCTTAATTTCATGCTGGCTGTTGGCCTGGATGCTTCAGTTATCTAATGGGTCCAGGAGAAGCCACTGATTTTCATTTTCTTGAGCTTTTTGTTGTGAGAAACTGAGTAACCCCTTCCAAGCTTTTTCTATGTCAAGGCTGAAATCAAAAGTCCGTAGAATTTTTTGCTTATAAGTTAAATCTCAGTAAATGTCATTGAAAAAGAAAAGATATGTTAAAACATATGTGTTACTCAGTTCTACAATATATTCCATTGCAGAAATATCACGTGTGAAAAGGCAATGCCTAGAAAATCATTTATAAAAATGAATTTGGTTTCCAACATGCCACCATATCTTCATCATATAGTTGGTCAGTTTAAGAAATGCATCGTGATATGCATGGATGTCATATTTAATTTATTTCATTTGTCAGGGGATTCCTTTTGGATAGATCATCTTAAAAATTATCTCAAAAATACCAACTGTTGCATAAATACTTAATAAATAAACAAGCACACGCCAAGTATAAATTTATTATGAACACAGTTAATCAAATTTTCAGAATTCATCTGTCAGTCATGTCAACATTGGTAAATAGAACAACAACAAAAAGCTTTCTGTGTTGATAGCCTTGAAACTTGATAGCAATTCCGGCTGAGTTATTAATGTGAAAGGATGAAATTTTTTGCCTTTCAGTGAAACCTTTAAGCAATTATTAACTTTTTACCTTTGCTATTGCTCCAAAAATATTCAATCATTTATGTGTGTGTTGGGAGGAAAAATATTTTTTAGTCATACATTACACAGATTTTATATTTAGGAAGATAAACATTGTTGTTGAAGGAAAAACAATGTTTTTAAAGAAGTAGCACCACTACTGTTTCCTTCACTCTCATATTTAAGTAGCATAGACTATACATTGCTATCTGTATGCACAATATATACTAGATTGCAGCAGGCATGGCCTTCTCTGGGTCTGTAAGTTTAGCTCAGCATGGCACTAAGAATGCCCCAAGAGAAAGTAAACTCCACTCTCTCTATTAAGCAGATATATATATATACATATGGCACCTAGGAAACATTTAGTTTCTTTAGGTATTAAGAAATTCATCAATTGATCTCCTGGCCCAAGAATCATACCAGGGAGTATGCATAAGATTGCCAAGGCCTGCATATTAAATATCTCAGGAACTTGCTGGCTGCTCCAGAAATGCTAGGTTAATATTATTAAAACTTTTACTCACCAATATTTAACAGACTTTATGATGTACATAGAGTACAAAAATAATTATAGGAAAATGAAAACACACACATACTCATACACACACATGCACACATACACATATTTATAAATTTAGAACCGATAAGAAAATATGAAAAAGTATTCAGTATATAGTCACTGTGGCTGCCATCATGAAAACAGACAAAACAACACAAGAATAAGAGCAGGGTATCCATTAGAAGATGATAATAATGTAATGAGGAGATCATCAGACTGGGTCCAGTGTAGAAACATTGAACATTGGTGGTAGGGGGATGTGGTCAAAATATTCATTTTATATCTATATATTTAGATAGATAGATGATAGATAGATAGATGATAGATAGATGATAGATAGATAGATGATAGATAGATAGATAGATAGATAGATAGATAGATAGATAGATGATAGATAGATAATAGATAGATGATGGATAGATAGATAGATAGATAGATAGATAGATAGATAGATAGATAATAGATAGATGATAGATAGATGATAGATAGATAGATAGATAGATAGATAGATAGATAGATAGATAGATGATAGATAGATAGATGATAGGTGATAGATCTAGATGCCTTAGCCCCAAGAGACCATAAGGGTAGACTTCATTGATTGGGCTAGAGTAAACAGGAAAACAAATAGATATGGGAAGATCAAGATATCAGAGGAAAGTACTAAAAATGACACTGTCAAGTTTTGTTTTGGTAACTATTATAGACAATCTCAAGCTCCTGTAAATCCATTCTTGTCCGAGCTCTCACCCAAACAGTATATTATTTATTTTAGATATACTACTTTCAGTGGTTTTATATGGGATGCCTCTTCTGGGTTATATAACTAAATATTCCAGTTCCAATGTATTATATATTTTTAACGGAGATTCATTCAGGAGCACCAATGGCTCCTGCCTTACCCAGATTTTTGTCACTTTAATGCCCAGTGTCTAACATCAATACTGAAAATATAGCTTTTTTTTTTTGGTAGGACCCTTTATGTTATTGAAATACATGGCTATGCAGAAAATTTTTGATAAGAAAAAGCAAGTAAACTATAGACTCTTGTTTTCATACTTGCAATTGAGTTTCTAGCATAAAAATAACCTCAGCCAAGTATGTTCAGTTAATTTGTCAAACAGATCAATTTCGTGTCATACAAGAATCCTGGGTTTGCTACTTTAGCAAGTAAAGCAAAAGCAACTGGGATCACTTTTTAATAGGATGTTCATATATTAAGAAAGGTGATTAGAAAACCTAACATTAATAATCTCACAGCTGAAGTACTCTTACCATGGTTTTTTGTTGTTGTTGTTTTTTAAAAATATTTTATTTATTTACTTGAGAAAAGAGAGAACACTAGAGGCAGAGCAAGTGTTAGTGGGTGTGGGGGAGCAGAGCAAGAGGGAGAAGCAGGCTCCCCACTAAGGGAACATATTGCAAGACTCAATCCCAGGATCCTGAGATCATGATGTTAGCAAAGGGAGATGCTTAACTGACTGAGCAACCCAGTTGTCTCTATTTTTTTCTTTAATAGTTTTAGAGATGTACTGCATGGGGAGACCCTACTTATCTTTACCTAGTCTTGTGGAAAACAATGCTGTGCAGAGTTTAGAGACTTATTTTCAGCAAAATAGAAACTTAAAGAGCATTCACAGTCCTCTTTGAAGCCATTAAAATAAATATTTCTATGTCCTATGAAAAATCAAATTTATGTTATGTGACATTAAATATAAATACAATAACACAAAGCTTAATTAAGGTCATAAACATATGCATAAAACTTTAAATTTTTCTCTTCAAAAAAATAAAATTCTTTCCTCCATTTTTGTTATAATTCATCTAAAATGAAAATTATAGGTAATTTTAAAATTATTTACTTTATTCACAAAATTGTGCTAACTCTACAAGGAAATGCTGTGCTTAAAAAAGTCATTTTAAACTGTAATATTTATATTGTGTGATAGAGATAGTAAACAAATTCATTACATGGATTTATACCCTAATTAACCTTCACTGGTAATATTTAAGCAGATCATTTGTTAAGTGGCATATTATGATTACATACTTTTGCTAAAATATATATGCCTGATATTACTCAGCTACATCTCTTTTGCCTTCAGAATACTTTCTCTGAGCAATAATATTCCATACACATGACATTTTAATGCTCTCTTTTCATGAAAATTGATGAAGTATATATTCAAAAAGGATAAGTGTCTTGAAATCAAGCAGTTTAGAATTATTATGTTTAGAAAGATAAATGAGCAATGATCCTTACTTTTTTTCGAGATCAGTATGAAAAGCCCTAAAATTTGAGTTTAGTTTATATAAATATACTTCACAGCACATACAAGGGGAATCATTATTGTAAGAATGCATTTGAAGTATGACTCTTCAAAAATAATGATAGAGAGAAGAAAGAGTGGCAGTTAGACAGCACAACTGTCTGGCACCATAGTGTTATTTTTATCAGCAATGTAAAAACAAAATTCAGTCAACATTTGCTTATTTTTTGACATCTTGCCAATAGCAGGTTAGACTGAATTTCTTGCACTGAATAAATGAAATGGAATACTTTGTGTCATTGGCTTGGGAAGGCACAGGCAATCTGTTATGACTCTTGCAGATTGGAAAAAGAAGGGAGAAGGCTAGTTTGAATAAGCTTGATTGATTGATTCATATTGAATAAGGCTGTTTATTTCTGCCTCTTAGATACTTTAGACCCAAAACAAATTCAGTAGCCAGTTTTTCCCCTGCAGCAAGCAGGTTTGGGTGTAGTGGGGTGTCCAACGTGGCAGAAGAGGGCTTACTTGGTAGTTAAGCCCCAAACTGCACTCCTGAATCAGTGTCTATTATCCTGTAGAAGAGCACATGTGAGGGGAAGAAAGAAGATTTGTGTCATGGAATCTGAATGTGCAATCAAATGTTTCTAAACCTATCCAGGGGCAGGGGGTGAGGGAGAATAGCTTGTGACTCATTAATTAAATATTTGAGAATTTAAGCATAAGGACCTCATTTGAGAATTTTCCATTTAGGATAAAGCTAAGCTGAATATGAATTTAGGGAGTTTGTATTTGTTTTCTTCTTACCAATGCATGTTCCAGGAATAAAACATCGAGTATCATTATTCTTCTTTTGAAGCCTGAAAAAATAGCATAATTCTTTCTTTCTACTATGATTATTTGTAAAACCCTGTGGTTATATATGTCTCGCATATCAGTCTCAATGATTTTGTGCTTTTCTGATTCCAAGCTCACAACAGAAAAACTTAATTCACTCTTTCTGTCTCTCGATGTGTGTATCTGTGTGTATGTGGGTGAGTAGGAATTTAGCAGGTCATTTTCCTATGTCCCCAACACACTTGCAAAGAATTATCTAAGGCTTAATGAACAGCAGCAAGATGGCCATCCTTGAGCTAATTAGAAAATCATTTTAGTTGATACCCAACTCAAGGTGTGATCTTTGAATAGAAATAGTTTACAAATAGACAAGAAAATGCTAAATGCATGATGTTTCATTCAAATCATTGATTTAGTTGCAATGGATCATAAATAATAATTTAGTAGGCATCAAATCATTGTATACAGTTGAGCATCCCATTCCATTGTTTTCTTCATTAAATAAATAAATAAATAAGATCATTTGGACACAATTTCATTAAAAAACATTACAGTTGTTTTCATTGGGGGAAAAATTGCATATTACATAAAATGTAAGATGAATAAGAACAAGAAACTTGTTTGTTTGATCTGAATGCCCAATTCTAATCATTGTAGTGACATATGAAAAAGTTTTTTTGTTTGTTTTTTTTCACTTTCTTTTCTATTAAAGTGTAGTGAATGAGGGGAAAAGAAGATACAGACGTTCATATGTTACATTATACATAATACCATATAGAAATTTGGGAACAGATTTTACTTTGTAAATGGTGTGGATTTTATTTAGTGTCTATGAAAAATAAAAATGGAAATAGATCTTTATTAAGTATAAGAAGCTGTTACCAGAAAATGGACAGTAGTCTATGGAGTGATTTTTTTTTTATTGCTACTATTTTTTAAGAGGGGGTTGCGCAGAGGGAGAGGGAGAGAATCTCAAGCGCACTCCATGCCCAGTTCAGAGCCCCATGCAGAGCCCGATCTCACAACCCTAAATCATGACCTGAGCTGAAATTCAAGTCAGATGCTTAACCAACTAAGCCACCCAGGTGCCTCTAGTGAGTTTTTTCTAATGCAAGTTATTTATATTGAAAACATGACTTAGATATATGAGAAATATAAAATTTGTAATTCAGTAAAATTAAGTGAATAAAAAGCAAATTGAAATTCCTATAGGTAAATTTGTCAGTGTATCATACATATCAACTAACAGTAGATGGATACATGCACTTTTATAGGAGACTCATGACTTCTGATGATAAGTTTTAAGGGATCATGAAAGAAAGAATTGTCAGGTAAATATTAGGATTTTATTGATCTCATAATGTTGCTCACGCCATGGATCTCCAAAAATGTTATCTCCATATTTCTCTGTGTATGAATCTCAGAAAAATATGCATTTACTACCAACATTATTTTATACATAGTTTTCTTTTTTTCCTATTAATTTCCTACAGTTGCTACAAACTGGGTTACTTCTGACAATAGGAATTTATTATCTCACAGTTCAAGAGACTAGGCTCTAAAATCAAGATGCCAATATGATTGATTCCCTCTAGAGTCTTTCAGGGAAAATCCCTTACATACCTCTCTCCTAGCTTCTGGAGATTTCCAGCAATCTTTGTTGTTTCTTGGTTTCAGGAAGTAAAGTTTCAAATACTGCCTCTTGGAAAAGTCTTTGAATTACATAGTAAATTACACTTCAGAGATTTAAGATTTTGACTCAAAACATTATTGTAAATATAGCATTCCTTTTGTAGGGGACTATGTGCTATTTTAACAAAGCTAAGATAAGCTAATATGTCTATAAATAATTTTAATTAATTCAATTAATTCACTAATTTAATTTCCTTAATAAAAAACCCTTAAAATGCCTTTATTATTTGTTTTTTAGTATAACTTTATGTTTAGAAGAATTTGTAGACAATACAATCCTAAAAGTGTTGTATTTTACCTTTATATAAAATACATGTTAAAATTAAATATTGCTTCTTTATTTTGGTATTGTAGAACCTTGTAGAGATTTACATGTAATGCTATGTATAGGTAATTTGTCATAAGTTCCTAATTTATGAGCAACTACTATTATTATGTATGCTTTTAAAATAATAAGTAATTAAAAATTGGGGATATAAATATATTTCATACTACCTTACTGTAATTCAGTTTTTTAATCTTTTTTGTATTATATGTTAGAATATTTTTTGTATCAAATCCTAGAATATCTACTTTTATCTTATTTATTTCATAATGACAAAGATGTAGCCAACTACAATGCATTTCAAAGCAAATGTTGGTATAAGAACGTAATAGAAATAAAGAAATTAAAGAAAATTATACCTTATACTCTACCAAATTGAAAACTTTGTTTACACATGGGAAATAAATGAGAATTTGATGCATTCACATGGAAAATAATTTTCTTCATTCCTGGAAGAACTTTGCTGATAGCGTGCATTCATTCATTCTGTTAGATAGTTGATTAACAAACATGTTTGGACAGCTCCTGTGAGCCAGGCCCACAGATCAGTACACTTACTGCATATTGCTGAACATTTTCACATCTGTTATGCAGAGTGGTACACATAATTTCATACACTTCATCTTTTAAATTTGATGTTGAATACTATCATGCCTTTCTCAAATATAATTGTCAACACTGCTCTTAAATAAATATTATCAACTGAATGTTTACTAGACTTAATCACATGAAACTATCTCCAGATATATTATCCATATTTAATACATATTATACTGATTTTGCACCCTAGTTTAGTGGGTTTTAAGCAATTTCTTGATACTATGTTTCACATGTTGGTTTTGGTTTTAAAGAAAAAACTCAGAGATCAGAAGCTTTGGCTTTATTTTGCCTTGATTTTACTGTTAAGTGGATAAAGACTCTAGAAGGACAAATGTACATCACCACTCTGGTGTAAAGGTAAATGAGATTCTAATTGCTAGCTCCCCATTTACAAGCTATGATTGTTTAACACACCATCAGGCATGGGTAACTTTTGGAGCATTAAACAGGAAGTTGTGATTCAAGACTGATGGTTTATATGTGCAATTTAACAGTATGTTCACCCTATATAAGCAATGAAGTTTGGACTGGCTTTTGAAACAAATTGTGTCCTTTTACCTTCTACAGTATAAAACAATAGAATATCCATGGTAATAATTTCAAGATGAAGTGCTTTCTTATAGAAAGAGAATGAAAGAGGAAGGATCTGAAATATATGTATAGAAACAAACTGAATTTGGCTCTTGCTATGTTATAGAAGCAATGTCACAGAAAAACGGTGAGAGAAAATCTGAATCAGCATGAAATGAGATATTTTGAGGGTTATTGAACACTATTCATTTTCATGGAAATAGGACAAGGTTATTTAGCACAGGTGTTTCTGTAATTGTGATGCATTAGCAAAATTAGCTGTGTTCAATGGCCCTCACACTTGCTCTGCCACCTGTATGTGAAATGGCCTACTGTCACTACAGAGAGATTTGATGCAAAACATGTACTGTAGAATTAAGTTCAAAACCTATTTGTGGTTATACTATCTTATTTTATTAGATAAAACTTTTCTCCCAACATTGGTCTTTTTTTTCTTCTTTCTTTTTTTTTTTTTTCATTTCTAAGGATAACCGAACTTAGGAAAATGAGCGCAATGTGAGAAACTGAACCAGGTAGGAGAGAGAAAATACTCAGGATAAACAAAGCAATTGTTCAGGTAACAGTTAAAGCTGAAGAGTTTCTAATACAGAAACTCTGACCAACATTTGGATCTGGTATCATACTGAGATACTGCTTGTACATTAATCTCTGAGGATTCTAGCTAAAAATGCAAATGCCTTTGGCCCAGCCAATTAAATATGACTCTCTGAGAGCATCCTAGAGATATACTTACCCACATTCAAGTTTCCTAACCATTGATCAGAGGACTAAGATGCATGGAAGAGGTATGATTTCTTTAAGATGAGATAATGCTATTTTAAAATATCGGTGTACATTGCTTGCACTTGCAGACAACATAAATATTAGATGATACAGAGAACAGTCCTTAAAAATCAGCAGAGGTAAAATGAATCATTGTTTTTCTCATTCTGAAAAAATAGAGAGAGTGCCACAAAATCATGAATATTTTACTTAAACTTGTTCCCTAAACCACTGAATTCAAAATCAGGATTGCCAGTCACTAGAATTTGATGCTTTAGGATTGACAGCCTTGACTGAATTTTTAATAAATCAAATAAAACTATAACTACATGATATAAACGATTATGTTCATTTTTTTCATTAGAAATGAGATATATATCCAAACAACACCCCTTAGGCAAATAGTTGATTGCATGACTAATGCATTACTTCCCAATTAATTGCTTTGTCATTGTTTTTTTAAAAGGTTTTATTTATTTATTCATGAGAGACAGAGAGAGAGAGAATGAGAGAGAGAGGCAGAGACACAGGCAGAAGGAGAAGCAGGCTCCATGCAGGGAGCCCGATGTGGGACTCGATCCCTGGTCTCCGGGATCAGGCCCTGGGCTAAAGGTGGCACTAAACTGCTGAGCCCCCCAGGTTGCCCCTTCATATGACTTTTCAAATATATCCTCATCTCTTAATGTCTAGGAAACAACTTTGTTATTGCAGTTACCATCATAAGTATTATCTTCTTATTTTAATGAAATATCACTTGTAATGTCAATTCCATGCCTGGCACATGGTTGGGATTCGACATGTGTACAGTAAGTGATTCAATAAATGAACGTCTATGTCAGTCTCCATACCAAGATCATTTTTCAAGTACTCTTCTAATAGAGTGAGAGTAAGTACCTTGCCAGAGCTAGACTAGTCACTCTTCCTGAGTATGCATTGAAAAAAAAAAATAACATCCGCAATCCTGAGCTCTGTTTTTGAAATATATGAAATAGTTAAACACCAACCACATTTAAAAATTCCTAAAGATAGGAGTGATTATAAATATTAGAGCCTTTTGCCTTTTTTTAATAACATAATGTCATGCTTTGAGGAAAAAAAAATCCAAAGTTTAATGTTTATAAATGTAAACATATTTTACTTGCAGCACATATGGTGTTCAACTCACGATGGTTAGACTTACGATTTTTTGATATCACAATGGTGTGATACTGACACAATTCAGTAGAAAGTGTACTTGGAATTTTGAATTTTGGCCTTTCTCTGGGCTGGATTTATGTGATAGACTACTTTCTCATGATATTGGACAGTGTCAGCTGTGGCTCCCAGCCAGCGATGTGATCAGGAGAGTCAACAACTGATACACTTACAACCATTCTCATTCTGTACCCACACAACCATCCTGGTTTTCACTTTCAGTACTATATTCGACAAACTACACTATATCATAAAGTGCTTCGTGTTAGATGATTTGGGGCCAATGTCAATGCTCTGAGCTCATTTCATTCAGGTAGGCTAGGTTAAGCTATGATGTTCGGTAGTTTAGGTGTATTAAATGCAATTTCAACTTAAAATGGATTTATCAGGATTAACTCTAAGGTAAGTAGAGGAAGATCTATATACAATGCATTCAAATTACAAGCTGTATAGATATTTTGAGAGTGGTATCAACAAATGTTGCAATTACCTTTTTACCACATAGGTACTTATTATGTGCACTATTTTGTACAGCCAGTTGAAAATACCTTTTACTTCTTTTCATCTAATAGATAAAATTTCAAGAATGATGTGAAGAAACAAATGAAATGTTGATTTCTTCAAGTTCAATATTGTCAGACATAATCAAGTACATTTTTTAAAAAGATAATTTATGAGGTCATCAAGAGTTAGCTAAGCTACTCCATGGTGTTACTGTCTCAACTTTCATTCTGTTTGACCAAACATTCTTCAGTGACTTTAAACTGACACTAGCCCTTCATACCAGTTCGTTCCCCAGATAGAAGCCCACAGAGTGACAAGGAAATGTAAATTGGAGAAACGATTTCTCCAACAGCTCCTGGGATTGACAGTCTCCCCTGCCTCCTACCTTCTTCCTTTTATGTACTCCTCATATAAGATTCCTATGGGGATTACCAAAATCTTACTTTTTTGGTTTGAATTGACCAATCCAGCGTTAGCCCAGGATCCCCAAAGCACTCCATCTACAGACCCTAATAAAGGCATGTGCCCATGACCCTGCCTTTCTGTCTGTATTCTGGTTTGACCTCACTATGTGGCCCTTGAAACATGATGGGCACTTCTTACGGGACATAAGAGTAATAAATTTCTCAATTCCCATTTCGTTTGTGTTCTGTTGTTGAACTGTGGCTCATCAACTGGCACTGTGGTCTGCTTAACAAGTGTCAATTTGGCAAATTTATAACAGAGGTCAATGTCCAAAGAGTTTACAGATGAGAAGAAATTTCAAATGTTTTCTGTAGTGAATAAACGTCAAACTTATGCTTCTGATAATTGCAGACTAGGTATTTTAGAATAATCCAAATTGGTTTTCACATGTAGGTAAATAAACAATCAAGAACTTTCTCTAGAAGAGAATAGGAACCTAGAGAGATGAGGGCTGCTTCTGCTCTGGAGCTATGTGATTTCTGATGGGGCAACTAGTTATTTTTGCTGCTCTTGAAGGGTTAATGAGAAAAGTTGGAAGTTAGGTCCACAAGTACTGAAGGTTTGGTTTGAATGAGGTTACTAAAGGTTGTTAGTATACTAAAGTAGTATAAAGGAATCAAAATTAGGGGCAGCCCGGGTGGCTCAGGGGTTTAGCCTTCAGCCTGGGGTGTGATCCTGGAGACCCGGGATCAAGTCCCACGTTGGGCTCCCTGCATGGAGCCTGCTTCTCCTTCTGCCTGTGTCTCTACCTCTGTCTCTCTCTCTGTGTCTTTCATGAATAAATAAATAAAATATTAAAACAAAACAAAACAAAACAAAAATTAAACCAATTACCACATGCAGCCTGGTTGCTATTCATTTAAATGGCCCAGAAAAATCTCAAACTCTGAATTTATATTAAAGTAATTCAGAATTTTGAGTGTCCTTATCCTCCTTGCAAAAGTAAATGATAATCATTTGAGGAAGAAAACATCATTCAAGCCTCTAAACACAGTCAAAAACAGTGTTAACATGCCATATTTTGCAAATACACTCAGAGACATAGATAAACAAAGCCAAAAAACTCAACAGTGAGAAAAACTCAACAGACACAAAATTTTAAAAAGTAAAATTAGAAAAGATGTCAAAGCAATTATAGATAACACATTGGAGGAGATGGAAGTTATCCTGGAAACTTCAACAAAACATAATAACTATAGTAAAACCACACAGATAGAAATTTAAATATTAAAAATATGAAAAAGAAAAAAACAAATTAGCAAATTAGACACAGGCTTAAGAAGCAGTAAATTGCAAGTAATATTAAAAAACTATAAAAATATGCAAGCAAATATTACATACATAAATAGATACAGATTTATAAAGACATATATACAGAGACAGAGGCGAAATATATGAGTGAGTTATTGAGGATATTTATAAGAATCTAATATATATGTTGAAGAGATGAAAATAAGAATAGGACAAAAATACTTATTTTTTTAATTTATTTTTTATTGGTGTTCAATTTACTAACATACAGAATAACCCCCAGTGCCCGTCACCCATTCACTCCCACCCCCGCCCTCCTCCCCTTCTACCACCCCTAGTTCGTTCCCCAGAGTTAGGAGTCTTTACGTTCTGTCTCCCTTTCTGATATTTCCCACACATTTCTTCTCCCTTCCCTTATATTCCCTTTCACTATTATTTATATTCCCCAAATGAATGAGAACATATAATGTTTGTCCTTCTCCGACTGACTTACTTCACTCAGCATAATACCCTCCAGTTCCATCCACGTTGAAGCAAATGGTGGGTATTTGTCATTTCTAATAGCTGAGTAATATTCCATTGTATACATAAACCACATCTTCTTTCTCCATTATCTTTCGTTGGACACCGAGGCTCCTTCCACAGTTTGGCTATCGTGGCCATTGCTGCTAGAAACATCGGGGTGCAGGTGTCCCGGCGTTTCATTGCATTTGTATCTTTGGGGTAAATCCCCAACAGTGCAATTGCTGGGTCGTAGGGCAGGTCTATTTTTAACTCTTTGAGGAACCTCCACACAGTTTTCCAGAATGGCTGCACCAGTTCACATTCCCACCAACAGTGTAAGAGGGTTCCCTTTTCTCCGCATCCTCTCCAACATTTGTGGTTTCCTGCCTTGTTAATTTGCCCCATTCTCACTGGTGTGAGGTGGTATCTCATTGTGGTTTTGATTTGTATTTCCCTGATGGCAAGTGATGCAGAGCATTTTCTCATATGCATGTTGGCCATGTCTATGTCTTCCTCTGTGAGATTTCTGTTCATGTCTTTTGCCCATTTCATGACTGGATTGTTTGTTTCTTTGGTGTTGAGTTTAAGAAGTTCTTTATAGATCTTGGAAACTAGCCCTTTATCTGATATGTCATTTGCAAATATCTTCTCCCATTCTGTAGGTTGTCTTTGAGTTTTGTTGACTGTATCCTTTGCTGTGCAAAAGCTTCTTATCTTGATGAAGTCCCAATAGTTCATTTTTGCTTTTGTTTCTTTTGCCTTCGTGGATGTATCTTGCAAGAAGTTACTGTGGCCGAGTTCAAAAAGGGTGTTGCCTGTGTTCTTCTCTAGGATTTTGATGGAATCTTGTCTCACATTTAGATCTTTCATCCATTTTGAGTTTATCTTTGTGTATGGTGCAAGAGAGTGGTCTAGTTTCATTCTTCTGCATGTGGATGTCCAATTTTCCCAGCACCATTTATTGAAGAGACTGTCTTTCTTCCAATGGATAGTCTTTCCTCCTTTATCGAATATTAGTTGGCCATAAAGTCCAGGGCCCACTTCTGGGTTCTCTATTCTGTTCCACTGATCTATGTGTCTGTTTTTGTGCCAGTACCACACTGTCTTGATGACCACAGCTTTGTAGTACAACCTGAAATCTGGCATTGTGATGCCCCCAGATATGGTTTTCTTTTTTAAAATTCCCCTGGCTATTCGGGGTCTTTTCTGATTCCACACAAATCTTAAAATAATTTGTTCTAACTCTCTGAAGAAAGCCCATGGTATTTTGATAGGGATTGCATTAAACGTGTATATTGCCCTGGGTAACATTGACATTTTCACAATATTAATTCTGCCAATCCATGAGCATGGAATATTTTTCCATCTCTTTGTGTCTTCCTCAATTTCTTTCAGAAGAGTTCTATAGTTTTGAGGGTATAGATCCTTTACCTCTTTGGTTAGGTTTATTCCTAGGTATCTTATGCTTTTGGGTGCAATTGTAAATGGGATTGACTCCTTAATTTCTCTTTCTTCAGTCTCATTGTTAGTGTATAGAAATGCCACTGACTTCTGGGCATTGATTTTGTATCCTGCCACGCTACCGAATTGCTGTATGAGTTCTAGCAGTCTTGGGGTGGAGACTTTTGGGTTTTCTATGTAGAGTATCATGTCATCGGCGAAGAGGGAGAGTTTGACTTCTTCTTTGCCAATTTGAATGCCTTTAATGTCTTTTTGTTGTCTGATTGCTGAGGCGAGGACTTCCAGTACTATGTTGAACAGCAGTGGTGAGAGTGGACATCCCTGTCTTGTTCCTGATCTTAGGGGAAAGGCTCCCAGTGCTTCCCCATTGAGAATGATATTTGCTGTGGGCTTTTCATAGATGGCTTTTAAGATGTCGAGGAATGTTCCCTCTATCCCTACACTCTGAAGAGTTTTGATCAGGAATGGATGCTGTATTTTGTCAAATGCTTTCTCTGCATCCAATGAGAGGATCATATGGTTCTTGGTTTTTCTCTTGCTGATATGATGAATCACATTGATTGTTTTACGGGTGTTGAACCAGCCTTGTGTCCCAGGGATAAATCCTACTTGGTCATGGTGAATAATTTTCTTAATGTACTGTTGGATCCTATTGGCCAGTATCTTGTTGAGAATTTTTGCATCCATGTTCATCAGGGACATTGGTCTGTAATTCTCCTTTTTGGTGGGGTCTTTGTCTGGTTTTGGAATTAAGGTGATGCTGGCCTCATAGAACGAATTTGGAAGTACTCCATCTCTTTCTATCTTTCCAAACAGCTTTAGGAGAATAGGTATGGTTTCTTCTTTAAACGTTTGATAAAATTCCCCTGGGAAGCCATCTGGCCCTGGACTCTTGTGTCTTGGGAGGTTTTTGATGACTGCTTCAATTTCCTCCCTGGTTATTGGCCTGTTCAGGTTTTCTATTTCTTCCTGTTCCAGTTTTGGTAGTTTGTGGCTTTCCAGGAATGCGTCCATTTCTTCTAGATTGCCTAATTTATTGGCGTATAGCTGTTCATAATATGTTTTTAAAATCGTTTGTATTTCCTTGGTGTTGGTAGTGATCTCTCCTTTCTCATTCATGATTTTATTAATTTGAGTCTTCTCTCTCTTCTTTTTAATAAGGCTGGCTAATGGTTTATCTATCTTATTAATTCTTTCAAAGAACCAACTCCTGGTTCTGTTGATCTGTTCCACAGTTCTTCTGGTCTTGATTTCGTTGAGTTCTGCTCGAATCTTTATTAGCTCCCTTCTTCTCTTGGGTGTAGGATCTATTTGCTGTTTTTTTCTCTAGCTCCTTTATGTGTAAGGTTAGCTTTTGTATTTGAGTTCTTTCCAGTTTTTGAATGGATGCTTGTATTGCGATGTATTTCCCCCTTAGGACTGCTTTTGCTGCATCCCAAAAATTTTGGATGGTTGTATCTTCATTCTCATTAGTTTCCATGAATCTTTTTAATTCTTCCCTAATTTCCTGGTTGACCCTTTCATCTTTTAACAGGATGGTCCTTAACCTCCACGTGTTTGAGGTCCTTCCAAACTTCTTGTTGTGATTTAGTTCTAATTTCAAGGCATTATGGTCTGAGAATATGCAGGGGACAATCCCAATCCTTTGGTATCGGTTCAGACCCGATTTTTGTCCCAATATGTGGTCTATTCTGGAGAAAGTTCCATGTGCGCTTGAGAAGAATGTGTATTCAGTTGAGTTTGGATGTAAAATTCTGTAGATATCTGTGAAATCCATCTGGTCCAGTGTATCATTTAAAGCTCTCGTTTCTTTGGAGATGTTGTGCTTAGAAGACCTATCGAGTATAGAAAGAGCTAGATTGAAGTCACCAAGTATAAGTGTATTATTATCTAAGTATTTCTTCACTTTGGTTAATAATTGATTTATATATTTGGCAGCTCCCACATTCGGGGCATATATATTGAGGATTGTTAAGTCCTCTTGCTGAATAGATCCTTTAAGTATGATATAGTGTCCCTCTTCATCTCTCACTACAGTCTTTGGGGTAAATTTTAGTTTATCTGATATAAGGATGGCTACCCCTGCTTTCTTTTGAGGACCATTCGAATGGTAAACGGTTCTCCAACCTTTTATTTTCAGGCTGTAGGTGTCCTTCTGTCTAAAATGAGTCTCTTGTAGACAGCAAATAGATGGGTCCTGCTTTTTTATCCAGTCTGAAACCCTGCGCCTTTTGATGGGGTCATTAAGCCCGTTCACGTTCAGAGTTACTATTGAGAGATATGAGTTTAGTGTCATCATGATATCTATTCAGTCCTTGTTTTTGTGGATTGTTCCACTGAACTTCTTCTTAAAGGGGAATTTTAAGAGTCCCCCTTAAAATTTCTTGCAGAGCTGGTTTGGAGGTCACATATTCTTTCAGTTGCTGCCTGTCTTGGAAGCTCTTTATCTCTCCTTCCATTTTGAATGAGAGCCTTGCTGGATAAAGTATTCTTGGTTGCATGTTCTTCTCATTTAGGACCCTGAATATATCCTGCCAGCCCTTTCTGGCCTGCCAGGTCTCTGTGGAGAGGTCTGCTGTTACCCTAATACTCCTCCCCATAAAAGTCCGGGATTTCTTGTCTCTTTCTGCTTTAAGGATCTTCTCTTTATTTTCGGAATTTGCAAGCTTATCTATTAAATGTTGAGGTGTTGAACGGTTTTTATTGATTTTAGGGGGGGATCTCTCTATTTCCTGGATCTGAATGCCTGTTTCCCTTCCCAGATTTGGAAAGTTTTCAGCTCGGATTTGTTCAAATACATATACTGGCCCTCTGTCCCTTTCCGCGCCCTTCGGGAACCCCAACTACACGTATGTTTTTCTTCTTCAGGCTGCATTTATTTCCCTTAATCTATCCTCATGCTCTTTTAATTGTTTGTTTTTTCCTCAGTTTCCCTCTTTGCTATCAACTTGTCTTCTAGGTCACTCACTCGTTCTTCCACCTCGTTAACCCTCGTCGTTAGGACTTCTAGTTTGGATTGCATCTCATTCAATGGATTTTTAATTTCTGCCTGATTAGCTCTAAATTCTGCAGTCATGAAGTCTCTTGAGTCCTTTATGCTTTTTTCTAGAGCCACCAGTAGCTGTATAATAGTGCTTCTGAATCAGCTTTCTGACATTGAATTGTAATCCAGATTTTGTAACTCTGTGGGAGAGAGGACTATTTCTGATTCTTTCTTTTGAGGTGAGGTTTTCCTTCTAGTCATTTTGTTCAGTGCAGAGTGGCCAAAAGCAAGTTGTATTGGGAAAAAGAGAAAAAGAGAGTAGAGAAAGAAGGAAAGAAAAGACAAAGAGAAAAAAAAAGGAAGAAAAAAACGAAAAAAAAAAAGAAGAAAAAGAGAAAGAAAAAGAAAGAAAGGAGAAAAAAGGGGGTTGGGGGAAGGAAACAAATTAAAAAGCAAAACAAATAAACAAACAAACAAAAAAAAGAACCACAGGGGAGTATCTTCTGATTCTGTGTACTTTAAGTCCCTTGGCTTCTCCTGGAAGTTGTCCGTCTAGCTGGTCTTCTGGGGGAGGGGCCTGTTGTGCTGATTTTCAGGTGTTAGCAGTTGGGGGAGCTGCTGTGCCCCTGCCTGGTGCAGGGCTCGGTGGGGGTTGTTTACCCCGTGAGGCCGCAGGAGGAACAGCCCCAGTGGCGGGGCAGCTCTGGAAACCTGGATTCAGCTCCGGCAGGAACTCCGTCTGCAGGGCCTGGAGGCTCCGGGCGGGGCCGCTGATCTGCTCAGCTGGGGCAGGAGCGTCCTCGCTGTCCTGGGCCCTCCCGGCCTCTGCCTGTCCCGGGGGTGGCCGGATCCTGGGCTGTGTCCCGGCGCCCTGTGCTCCGGAGCCTGCGCTGGTGGATTCGCGCTCCCGCCCCGCAGCCCCCTCCGCGGAGCCGCCGCCCGAGCCCCTCCGAGCTGCTCCTGGAACCGCGCAGCCCCCTCCGCACGGAGCCTCTTCCTCTGCCCGAGCCCCTCCGAGCTGCTCCCGCCCCGCAGCCCCCTCCGCGGAGCCGCCCCCGAGCCCCCCGAGCTGCTCCGGGTCCCGCCGCGCGCTGCAGCCCTTAGGGAGCTCGGCGCACTCTCCTGGGCGCGCAGTTGCTGTTACTGTCCCCGGGAGCCCGAGGGCATCCCCGCCCTCCTGGGTCCTGCTCCACCTCCCCGCGAGCCCCCTTCCGCCCGGGAAGGTGGGTGCAGCTCCTGCTCCTCCGGGACGGGGCTCTCCTGTCCTGGGGACACTCGCCCCGGCCTCAGCCCGGCTCCTCGCGGGCCCCTCCCCCTTGGAGGCCTTTGTTCCTTTATTTCTTTTTCCCCGTCTTCCTACCTTGATAGAAGCGCGAACTCTTCTCACTGTTGCATTCTAGCTGGTCTCTCTTTAAATCTCAGGCCGAATTGATAGATTTTCAGGATAATTTGAAGGTTTTCTAGGTAATTTGGTGGAGACAGGTGATTTGGGGACCCTACTCTCCCGCCGTCTTGCCCCTCCCCCTCAGGACAAAAATATTTAAAAGCTAATTGCTAGCAATTCTCCAAAATTGACGAAATATATTAACCTACATTTTCAGGAAGGCATACAAATTCTCAGGAATGAAACTACAGAAAACTAAAAAATAACAAAGAAAGCCAGAATAATGAAAACAGAGGTTAGTGGAGCTTCGCTGTAACACAAAAAAATAATGACAAATCAACAATTCTCTACACAACCAAAATACCTTTAAAGATAAAATTAAAACATTTTCAGACAAAATCTGACAGATTTTCCAAAAAAAAAAAGAAATTAAGTAATCTCTACACCCCACATGGGGATGGAACTTACATGTAAGACCGAGTCACATATACTGACTGAGCTAGCCAGGTGCCCTTCCATCATTATTTAAGTAAGGGCATCAAAACCCAGATTTTTCCCAATGGTGCCAGTTACCATCAATTCCACATCTACCCCTCTTTACCCTACTGGTGATAATGGAGCATTGTTGCTTTGCTTTGTCAATGGTGGATAGGAGTTCTTCCAGATTTGTTTCTTCCTTGAGTGCTTGACTGAAGCCTTAGAAGGAGTAGTAGCTGTGTCCTAATACTTGCTATTATTACAATCCAGTGCTCTCTTTACTTTCAGTAGATAATCTCTTGCAATAGTTAACAATTCTTTACATTAAACTTTCCATTTTCTTTTTTTTTTTTTTAATTTTTTATTTATTAATGATTGTCACACAGAGAGAGAGAGAGAGAGAGGCAGAGACACAGGCAGAGGGAGAAGCAGGCTCCATGCACCAGGAGCCCGATGTGGGATTCGATCCCGGGTCTCCAGGATCGCGCCCTGGGCCAAAGGCAGGCGCCAAACCGCTGCGCCACCCAGGGATCCCATAAACTTTCCATTTTCAAATGACTGTGTGGTTTCGGTGTCCTGGACATGAACCAATAATAATGTCTATCATGCCCCTACATTATTTAGTCCCATTATTAGGGGTGTTTGAAATAGTTTTCTACCATTTGCCTCCTTGCTCACTTTGCTTTGGCCACAATGATGAATCCTGGTCATAGAACATCCTCCTAAGTCGATTTGTTTTTTGGGGCCTAGAATGGACTTACTGTTTAATGTCTCTAGCAAAGAGTTTTTTTCCCCTGTGTTATATGAAATTGTACTCCCGTTGCAACAGTTTTTTCCTCTTTTTATCCTGCTTTATTTTTTTTATCAAAGCTCTTAACATGGGATCCCTGGGTGGCTCAGCAGTTTAGTGCCTGCCTTTGGCCCAGGGCGTGATCCTGGAGTCCCGGGATCAAATCCCACATCAGGCTCCCTTCATGGAGCCTGCTTCTCCCTCTGCCTGTGTCTCTGCCTCTCTCTCTCTCTCTCTCTCTCTCTCTCTCTCTCTCTCCGTGTCTATCATGAATAAATAAATAAAATATTTTTTTTAAAAAAAAGCTCTTAACATGACATGACATGGCATAGTAATTTATTTCTAATTTCCTTCTGACCTTTTTTTTTTTTTTCTTACTAGAAAGTCACACCTTTACAGGCAGACACATAGCCTGTTTGGTTTCTGTTTAATTGTTGTGTTTGTGCCCAAACACAGTCTAGTACATAATAAACACTAGGAAATAACTAACTGAATGAAGGAGTAAATGCCTTAGCTACTTTCTAGATGAGGAAACAGCCTAAAAAATGTTACACAATTTGAAGTGTAGTTTAAAAGTTAGGAATTTAAGGTCTTCATAGAGAAAATATAGGTCTAAATCAAGATTTTGCTGCCTGTACCTATGTATGTTAGGTGTATTCCTTAAAAACACAATATCTTATTTTCCTTGTCTGTAAAAAGGGGTCTATAATAGTAACTGTGAGTGTTTAGATTAAATACAATTATTTATACAATGCACCTAGTGGAGTGCTTAAGACATATTAACAATTCAATGTGTATTTAGTGGTTTTATAACTAACTATATTTACAAATCTGTACATACAGAATTATCATTTTTCTGGACAGAGAGATTAAATTGTTAAAACACCAAAACAATTATTGGTTTTAATATTAATTTATTAATAGCTTCTTGTTCATAAGAATGGACCCTAAAATCAAGTAGATAAAAGACAGTTTGAGGAGGCTGATCAATTAGAATGCTGTAAAGTGAGTGGAAAAGCCATGTAAGAGTAATGGTGTCATCTTAATTTTCTTTGATTGGATCATGGCATCATAGGAACTAGACAGATAAGAGAGATGGAGAGAGGTAGACAGAAAGATAGATAGACAGGAGCACCCAGGTGGCTAAATGGTTGACCATCTGCTTTTGGCTCAGATCATGATCCCTGCGGTCCTGGGATCAAGTCCCACATCAGGTTCCCCATGGGGAGCCTGTTTCTCCCTCTGCCTATGTCTCTGCCTCTGTCTCTGTGTCTCTCATGAATAAGTAAGTAAGTAAATAAATAAATAAATAAACAAACAAATAAAAAATATACCTATATACCTGACATATATAGGTAGATACTTATGTATCCAAAAATCCATATATGAATATTTAGGTTTTTCAATACTGTTAAACACAAATTGATTTATTTGTTATTAAAACAGGATAACATTCTCAGTTGTGTTTGCTAAAGACAAATCAGTGATTGACAAATGCTTATGATTAAAATTCAACATTTGAATTTTATGTCTAGTTTTAAGAAATTGAGGAAAATAAAAATGTGGTATGTTAAACTTTCTCAAGCAATTTGCTTTTGAAAATAATTTTGTGAGTTTGTCGGATATACTTGGTACTTCATTTTGGTTAAATGTTTATTAGCAGACTCTCAACTCACTGTAAAAGGTGGTTTTCATAGTTCTATATTTTAGAAGCAAATACCAATAAGTTGATTGATAGTCCTAAAGATGTTATTGATGTGAAAATGTTTGAGACAGAAAAACATTACAGTTGTCCACCATTACACAGGGAAAATGAAATAAAGATCTTGTATAATTATCTCATTAATTCAGATTACACTCGTGCCAACTGGAAACATTCCTAAGTACTAAATTATAGAGTTATAAATACATTAATTAAAAGGAGATTATAGTCAATGTGAAATAATTCCTCTAAATAAAAAAAAAATTGATTCATTTAATTAAAGTCCTTCTTTTGTTTTAAATTGGTCATTTACTAACAAGTAAATCCTAACAAAAAGACTAAGGTAAGAATACTGAAATATAATCAGTGTTACTTAGCCTTGTAAAAATAAAGCCAACTAAATTTAGTAGTTCAATTTAGTGGTAAAAATGTACTGGAGTTGACAAAAGTCAGCCTTAACTTGGGGAATCTCTAAACACAGGGACATGACTGGATCTGTTTTATTTTTCTAAGATTGATTTATTTGTGCTATGTAGGAATCTTTTCTTATTCTTTCATTTGATAAGAAATGAGCCTTGTTTCAAAAGTTTGCAGTTAATCTTAATAGAAAAATTTCATAATAAAATTTCAGTTTTATTTGTATTAAAATCTCACTTTCAAAGTCCATTCAAAGTTTAGTTCATTCGTTTGCATTTCGATGGGCTTAAAGTACAGGAGGAAACTTGCCTGGGCTTGGTAGACACGCCTCTGTCTCTTTCCACATGTTCCCACTCTGGTTTAGGTACAGAAAAGAGTGAGAAGAGGTGAATCTCCTTACGTGGCCTCCAGTTGCCAGTTATTTTTTGACTGATCCTGACAGATGAGCCCTCTGCTGGCTTCCATGATGGGCTACTGAATGGATTCTTCTGAAGTCTGTGAGGACCTCCCTACCTGCTGCTCTCTCCCATTGGAAAAGCAGAGCTCTGTCTAGACCTCATGTTCCTCTTCCCTTTCCAGCTCTCACCACATGAGGTGCACCTTCCACACAGAGGTATTAGGATACCCTAATCCGGTAAGTGCCTCTTTCAGAACTGTCACCAAGGTGGCTCAGGTCCAGCTACCTTCCATGGTGAGCTCTCACTTGTGAGTAACCCAAAACGTGGAAATGTAAGGGGTATAACTGCTGTAGGCTTTCTACAGCTTTTCCTGGTTTGTGTAGGTGCTGGAAGACAAGGTTACTGCACATACACACATCCTTTCAATGCGATCAGCCTTTGCTGTTTTACCTTAAATCTTCTGGAATCTCTATTAATTTAGCTTTGGGAAGAAGAAAACCCCCTCCTTTACAAGGAGGAGAAAGTTACTTCTTTACAAGGCCCCTAACTGCTCCACAGGTCAAGACCCTTTCTTCCCTCTTATTTTTTTTTTTTTTTTTTCCTGAAAGCTGATGAAAACAATAGTCATGATAATTTGGGGCAAATGTACTATAAACACTGCAGGGAGTCAACAGGTGTTGATTGCCAAAAATAGGTCTCACAACTTTTTTTTTTTAATATTTTATTTATTTATTCATGAGAGAGAGAGAGAGATACAGGCAGAGGGAGAAACAGGCTCCATGCAAGGAATCTGATGTGGGACTTGATCCTGGGACCCCAGGATCACATCCTGGGCTGAAGGCAGGCGCTAAACTGCTGAGCCACCCAGAGATCCCTACGTCTCACAATTTGAAATGTGGAAAATATGGTGCTTTTCCCATTAATTTTGGCTCTAGTTTGTATCTGTCTCTGAAGTTTTTTATTTAATTATACTCCATTAGATCATTCAATCTATATCTGTATCTGCAACATCTATATCTACATTCTTAGTTATTTAAATATATACAAAAATAAGCACAGCTTCATTTGAAGTCCACACACGACTGTGGAATCCGTGTGCCTACTAGGAATTTTAACTAAAAAATTATTTCTGTTCATGTCTTTTGCCCATTTCATGATTGTATTGTTTGTTTCTTTGCTGTTGAGTTTAATGAGTTCTTTATAGATGGTGGATACCAGCCCTTTATCTGATAGGTCATTTGCAAATATCTTCTCCCAGTCTGTAGGTTGTCTTTTGGTTTTGTTGACTGTTTCTTTTGCTGTGCAGAAGCTTTTTATCCTGATGAAGTCCCAATAGTTCATTTTTGCTTTTGTTTCCCTTGCCTTCATAGATGTATCTTGCAAGAAGTTGCTGTGGCCAAGTTCAAAAAAGGTGTTGTCTGTGTTCTTCTCTAGGATTTTGATGGAATCTTGTCTCACATTTAGATCTTTCATCCATTTTGAGCTTATCTTTGTGTCTGGTGCAAGAGAGTGGTCTAGTTTCATTCTTCTGCACGTGGCTGTCTAATTTTCCCAGCACCATTTATTGAAGAGACTGTTCTTTTTCCAATGGAGAGTCTTTCCTGCTTTGTGGAATATTCATTGACCATAGAGTTGAGGGCGCATTTCTGGGTTCAACGTGGATGGAACTGGACGGTATTATGCTGAGTCAAGTAAGTCAATTGGAGAAGGACAAACATATGTTTTCATTCATATGGGGAATATAAAAAATAGTGAAAGGGATTAAAGGGGAAAGGAGAGAAAAGGAGTGCGAAATCTCAGTGAGGGTGACAGAACATGAGAGACCCCTAACTCTGGGAAATGAACAAGGGGTAGTGGACGGGGAGGTCGGCAGGGGGTTGGGGTGACTGGGTGACAGGAACTGAGGGGGGGCACTTGATGGGATGAGCACTGGGTATTATACTATATGTTGGCAAATTGAACTCCAATACAAAAATATACAGAAAAACAAGAGAAATATTGTCAACCAAATAAAAACAAAACATTTTTATCTTCCTCTAGAGGAATTTAAAAATAGGTATTGGTTCTTCCTACAATAATAAGAATGAGAGTAAGATAGTCTTTTAGCTCAATATTCTATCTCATGCTTTTGATAATGGTCTCCTTTGTTGATGGTTCCCAATGACAAATCTGTTCCAGCAATTTCTTTTCTTTTCTTTTCTTTTTTCTTTTCTTTTTTCTTTTCTTTTCTTTTCTTTTCTTTCTTTTCTTTCTTTTCTTTTCTTTTTTCTTTCTTCTTTTCTTTTCTCTTTTCTTTTTCTTTCTTTCTTTCTTTCTTTCTTTCTTTCTCTTTCTTCTTTCTTTCTTTCTTCTTTCTTTCTTTCTTTCTTTCTTTCTTTCTTTCTTCTTTCTTTCTTTCTTTCTTTCTTTCTTTCTTTCTTTCTTTCTTTCTTTCTTTCTGATTTTATTTACTTATTTGAGAGTGAGAGAGAGAGTGAGCGCATTCATGCACAGGAGAAGGAGAAGCAGGCTCCCCACGGAGCAGGGGGCCAGCTTGATGTGGGTCTTGATCCCAGGACTCCAAGATCAAGACCTGAGCCCAAGGCAGATGCTTAACCAACGGAGCCACCCAGTCACCCATGGTCCAGCAATTTCTTCATGGTTGCTATTTGTGAAAGTATTTCTTTATAGATGCACAATTTCTCTGGTGATCATTTATGTATGATTTCACAACAAATTCTCAGAGCAGCAATTTTCAGGACAATGATGATAAAGCTAATTATCTGTGCTGGTGGCAATCACATTTATTTGAAATTTCTTACTATTCTAAACAGTAATTAGAACTTTCCCTTAACATCTGGAAAACCACTTTCCCCTCATTTTCCTTATATTATTATATCCATTCCATCATCTATATCTGTACATATCATCCATCTATCATCTATCTCTCTATCTATCTATCATCTATCTATCATCTATCATCTATCATCATCTATCATTTTTGCAACTCCTTTCTCTGCTCAAATAATAACTATTGCTATGTCTCAGGACTTTTAAATTTGCCCTTAAGATGGTTTTATCCTCAAGCTAAACTTTTTTATGTCTTCAACTGCCACATATGTTGTAATGACTTCTGAAATCAAACGTTTGGCTCAGACACTTTTGTGCTCCAGGTCCCCCTACATATCAACTCACTCAAAAAGTAATATGTCATCTCTCACCATCTAGAGTGTTATTTTGTAGTTTCTTTTTCAGTGTGGAGATCCATTCCAGATTCTATTAATTTACTTCTGTATCTGCACAATGGTCAAGTTCTTCTGATCCCAGTATTACACTACTCTAAGCCATTATTTCCCTCCATTCTATTTTTGTTTAATTCAATTTTTATTACTTCTAACATGAATTATTATTGTAGGTCTTTATTTATAAGGTGTCCTACATATTGCCTCCTCAATACATCCAAACAAGGAAATATCCACAATGCTCTAAGAATGATTTTGCCAAATACACCTTATACCTGAAATCAACCATTAAAAGTACCATTCTTTTTTTTTTTTTTTTTAAGTACCATTCTTAAAGAAGATTTAGGTTAAGGTCATTCTCTTCAATTTATCATTAAGCCCAGACTAAACTTTTATCATATTAATAGAGAGACTATGATCATCAACAAAATAGTTTTCAGTAAATAAATTTGTTAAGATTCCTTATTGATTCAGCTTACTCACCACTAATTTCATATATTTTGCTCATTTCAAAGATTGAATATTTCTAAAGTAAGATAATCTACATATGTAAGTTTAAAATATATTTATATTAAATATCATAGGAAACTGTGAGCTAGGAACATTTAACATGGATAAAACAAATAATTGACTTAATATTTTTTAAATTTTTTAAAAGATTTTATTTATTTATTCGTGAGAGACACAGAGAGATAGAGGCAAAGGTATAGGCAGAGGGAGAAGGAGGCTCCATGCAGGGAGCCTGATGTGGGACTTGATCCCAGGACTCCAGGATCACTCCTTGAGCTGCAAGTAGACGCTTATCCACTGAACCACCCAGTCGTCCCTGACTTAATATTTAAAAATGCGTATGTTTTTCAATATTTGCTATAAATGCATCTAAATTTTTCAAGTATTCTTGTACTATTGCATGCAAAATATGTAACTTTTTCCACATATACTTCCATGTGTATTGTGTATATAAAATGTAGCTATTTTCTGGAATGAGAGAAGTAATTGTTAATGCTTAAATTCAAAACAGGGATCCCTGGGTGGCGCAGCGGTTTGACGCCTGTCTTTGGCCCAGGGCGCGATCCTGGAGACCCGGGATCGAATCCCACAACGGGCTCCTGGTGCATGGAGCCTGCTTCTGCCTGTGTCTCTGCGCCTTTCTCTCTCTCTGTGACTATCATAAACAAATAAAAAAAATTTAAAAAAATCAAATCAAAACAAATTCTGCTGCTATTAATATGTATTCAAATACTTGTGTGAAACTTTAAGAAAATAGAAAATCTGGTGAGATAGAGTTATATATGGTATGAAATCCACTTTTTGAACTGCTCACTTTAAACTTCCAAATGAAAAGGCAGTAAGTCCATTCACTTCTTATTTCATCTATAACCATTATTAGTAATGATAAAATAAATAATTAATTAAATAATAAAAATATGAGCCAAGGACTAAATAATCTGTGGTTCAAAGAACAAGGCATCCACAGTTGATATATAGAAAGGCTATGCCTGGGAAAGTTGTAGTTCTCCATAAAGAATGATCTGGGGATCTTTATGTCAATTAAAAAATAAATAAATAAAAAATAAAAATAAAAAGCAAAATAAAACAATGGAAAAGAATGAGAAAAACTCAGATAATCACTCTACTTAAATAGATTTTGATTAATTGGATATTTGATTGGGTAGGCATAATGGATATTTGGCTGAGTGGTATGGAATAAAAATGTGCATATTTCCAGGAAATAGTTTTATTACATAATTCATGATCTCGTACTTACTTTGAAGCAGCTGCTACAGTCTCAAGGCACTTGGTATTGCCATGTAATTTGCCATGCTGTCTTATTTACTGACACTAGATTTCTGTATATTTCTGTATAGCAAGGATAGAATGAGAGTTTAAGGGATATTGTACTTGGTGACTTTTTCCAATGAATGACAATTGTAGAAACACCTGTGGTCGGGCATTTTGGACCAATCTCCTGGGACAATGGGAGATAAATCATTCCAATTCAAGACAAACTTATTTTACTCTTGCACATTGCATGTAAGCAATACAGTTTCAAAGCATTTTTTTTTTTTTAATCTTTTTTTTTTTTTTTTTCTTCAATTTTTATTTATTTATGATAGTCACAGAGAGAGAGAGAGAGAGAGAGGCAGAGACACAGGCCGAGGGAGAAGCAGGCTCCATGCACCGGGAGCCCGACGTGGGACTCGATCCCGGGTCTCCAGGATCGCGCCCTGGGCCAAAGGCAGGCGCCAAACCGCTGCGCCACCCAGGGATCCCTGTATAGTATTTCTATACTTCGAAATAGCTCAAGTGTTTTCACCATGAAAGAAATCTAAAGAAAGGAAAGAAAAGAAGAAAGAAAGAAAGAAAGAAAGAAAGAAAGAAAGAAAGAAAGAAAGAAAGAAAGAAGGAAGAAAGAATTGTATGAAGGGATAAATACATTAATTATCTTGATCACTATGATCATTTCATAATGTACACATATATCAAAACTTCAAGTCATATACCTTAAATATATATATTTCTTAGTTGTCAATTTTATCTCAAGAAAGTTGAAAACAAAAAAAGACTATAACACAGTAAATGAACTTAAAATTCCAAGGATAGTGATTCTAATCCAAACGTGAAAGAATAGGAGATTTTTAGGAGTCGAGATATTATTAAATTTAAGTGCTTGAAGGCAGAGTATAAAAAAATAGATATAAGTAGGCAAAAGTCTAAAATTGTTTCAAAACTTATAAATTGGGTTATTAACTATATTATACACTAGAGTGTATAGTTGTTGGTAACCCATAGAAAATACCTTAATTTTGGCCTATCTGAGTTGACTTTGTAGAACTTGTTTATCTTGACGTACAATATAATGTATAGTACTATTAGAGGCTATTTTCCATGTGGGTTTAAACAATCCGTTATATTCTAATAGATGGCACCTTTCCAGCAAGCATCTATGGAGTGCCTACTATTCTAATATGGGATGTTAGTAGCTGCAACATTCTGCTTTCATCAACCTGTTTCCCAGCCCCAAATATATGAAATTGATACTCAGAGCTTAGTAGGTGCTCCCTTCCATCCATCAACCTGACCCCAATGGTCACAGAAGATGGAAGAATTGTATGATACAAATATTCTCTATAATTGTCCACATATTTTGAAAATTGTATGATAAAATTGTGTTTATGTTACAGGGAGACTAAGAGCTTAAATCGGAATCACGTGCCACCCTTTCACATTGTGGGACACTAACCTAACTATTAATCTCTCTGTTATTCAAATTTCACATCTGTAAAATGGGGTTTTGTAGAACCTCTGTCAAGAGGTTGCACTGAAAATTAAAGATTTCTTTCTGTAAAGTACTTAAGGGGCAGAAGGCAAAGGTGACAATGATGATGATTTTAATGAGGATGCCCATGGGGCAGCAGAAAAGGAAATTAGTAAAAGAGAGGCCAGAGTATCAAGATGAACCTTTGGCAGGGCACCTGGGTGGCTCAGGAGTTGAGTGTCTGCCTCCGGCTCAGGTCATGTTCCCAGGGTCCTAGGATGGAGTCCCACATTGGGCTCCCTGGAGGGAGCCTGCCTCTCCCTCTGCTTATGTCTCTGCCTCTCTCTCTGTGTCTCTCATTAATAAATAAAACCTTAAAAAAATATGAACCTTTGGCTACACAGGTAATGAATCATTCATAAAGGAGAGGTTATATTGTACTTTCATGAAGAAATTCTCTTTCTGTTCTTCCATATTGAAAACAGCCTTAGAAGTCAGTAGATAAGGAACTCCAAATCTCCCTTATTTCATTACTCTTGTCAATATTATATTGTGTCATTACGAATTTATTTTTCTAGATGAGCATGTTTCTTTGCATTTACTAGATAGAATTACTCATTTGGTCTTTAGTTTTCAGAATTTAAAAATAGGTTATAGCTTCACAGGGTAACATATGTATACATAGAAGTATTTGTGTGCGTATAAATATGTGTATTTTGAAGCTACTGTGAAAAATCCATTTCTTACCCTGTTTCTTCACCTTTCTATTTCCTGTTCCTCCCCACATAGGTAACCATTGGTACTACTTTTCTTTCTTTTTTTTTTTTTTTTTTGCATTATCTTTCTCAACAGTTTCTTCATCCACATAAAAGTAAATGTGATGCTAAATAACAGAATACACACGTATACGTGGTTTCCACACCTAACAATATATCGCTCTTAAAAAGTCGTATATGATGTGGATTGTTTTGGACTTTTACTGGCTAGCTTTATACCATGGAAATCTTCCCATTTCAGTGCCTATGGTACTGTCCCATTCTTTCTTTTCTTTTCTTTTTTTTAAGATTGATTGATTGATTGATTGATTGATTGATGATAGAGAGAGAGAGAGGCAGAGACACAGGAGGAGGGAGAAGCAGGCTCCAGCCTGGGATCCTGACGTGGAACTCGATTCTGGGACTCCAGGATCGCGCCCTGGGCCAAAGACAGGCGCTAAACCGCTGCGCCACCCAGGGATCCCCTGTCCCACTCTTTTTTTGGAGTTGTCTTGTGTATACGAAGATTTATCTAATCCATTTTCAAGTGATGGCATTTAGGAGGATTCAAAAATTTATAATCCAAACAATGTCTAATGGATTATGGAATATATCCAAACATTATACACTCACATAGTATAACTTCCCATAAGTGAATATGAGTACATAATGATAATCTATCCCTATTGAATAAATTCCCAGAAATGGAAATGCTAGCTCAAAATATGTATGCTTACTCTTGGTAGATACTTGGTAGACATCGCAAAAGTAAATTATACCATCAATCATTTCCCCACAGCCTTGACACAGGGATGTGATTACATTTTCTGCTTTGTTATTCTGATAATTAAAAAAAATATATTTATATAGCTTGAAAATATTACAGACATGAAGAAACTGCACAGTTTTGAGAAACGTATATTTTATTTGCTGAAAAATATTTTTTGTGTCCCTTGCAAATAATTTCACTGATATTTTTATTTTATTTGTATCTATTGTAGGTAATCTTTATAAAAGGGGATTGTCTCTTATAAGGTATAAATATTTTATCATTTGTCTGTATTATATATGATTATTATTACTACCTTGAAGAAGATTGCAATTAAGTAGTTGAATTTTTTTTAATTGTATAAACTCTAGGTTTTGAATCATAGATAACATGTAAACGGGTAAAGTTAACCCGCCTGGCTAGTTCAGTCAGTAGAGCATGAGACTCTTAAACAGGGCAAAGTTTGCTCAATCTTATTTTCTGGTTATCTGTATAATTTATTTTCCAATGTGTGCTTCAATAAGCAGACATTTCCTCATAAATAGAACTATTCTTGGTTGTATGATTTTTTAAACATACATTTTAGGAGATAGTTTGAAAAGTATCCACCTTCTCTGGCTTGCTGACAATAAAACCTAAATATCAAATTGTTTGTGTGGTGTACACTTTATAACTTTATAAAGGGGTCTACACAAATACTTTTTTGGCATACTCAAGTATAACCATATAAACAAACGTACTCTGCTGGACTCATATTCTGAAGAATTACCATTAAAATATTTCAGAAAAATCTGTATATTTATAATACATTTTACTTGATTAATTCTTATTACTTTTCCAAGTTTATCTATTTTGTCTATTAGATATTTGATTCTTATCATCACATTAAGCAAGTAATGGCAAGTATATTTAACAACCAATTGACAGATAAATAACCTGAGGTAAAAATATTTGTATGACCTGCTCAAACTAACTTGGATTTTTGTTAAATATTATTCAAAAGTCTGCATTTTCATATTCCTTTAAGATAGCAAATGCTTTTTATCTTACTTTCTATTAAATATAATTGGAATTTCTGTACTTGTTATATCACAATATAATCATTCAGTATTTATAACTTTATACTGAATCTTATAATTGTTTATAATTTCAATGGGCAGTTTAAAATTATAATTTTACGTAGCTTAGTAAAGAATAATATATATATCACATAAGTTTATAGTGTATATATACTATGTGTGTATATTATATTGTGTACACATTTTTCTGCTGTGGAATAAGAATAGTGACCTCAAAGGTATCAGTGCTCATATGCAAAATCTATAGAAATCTCCTTGATTATTTTATACAATCTGATTTTAAAAGGAATTCAAACTAAACTTGATGTCACAAGTGAAAGGGATTATATTTTTGAGTTGAAAGAGTTTACTTTTATTCTGGCTTAGATCTTGAATAAAGTGATAAAGTAATGGTATTATCTTACATATCAGTAAATAAAATGAAAAGTCACTTATATTGAATTCTTTGGATGATGGTAAGCCTTTCCAAGTGCTTGACATATTCAAATTTATTTATGCTTTATAGTGACCCCTTAATTTAACTCCTATAATTATCTTCTTTCTACAGATAAGAAAATTGAAGCACTTAACAAGTATTTTCTGAAAGCTAACAAATGCAGATCTAAGATATCAACTGTCTCACTGGAATTGGTGGATAGGATGCATTCTATGGCCCTACAAGTTAGAGTCGGCAGGGCATTGATTACAAATTAACATCATGGTGTCGTAAACTCACCTTCCAGTGTGCTTTCAACAATCCTTTCTCTGTTTGCAACATAATTTATACCTTTAATTTGCTATCCTATTTATCTGATAATATTGCATTGACTGAAAATAAACATGTACTTCATGTGCTTTCTTAGGATTGGGAATTAATTTTTACTAATCTTACTTTATAGTGATTGATTTTTGGTGACCGATATATAAATTTGGAATGGGACTAATGTCCTGTTTAGCATACCATTGCTTGCTAAAAGTCAATCTGCCCTATGTACAAACTAACAAAAAATTTTTTAAACCTGATGTCTAAATATTGAATAGAAGGAAATGCATTAGGGTTGTTAAAAACAAGTTTTAATGATAGTTCTAATCTTTACAGATATATTGATGTAGACTCCAAAGTGCAGTTTTGCTGAAACTGCTTCCGTCTCTCTTGATACAAAGTACTAAACATAATAAGTTTTACTCTCCTACACGGAAAATGATAGGAGGTAAATTTTGCAGTTATTTTTTATTTTATGTTACAGAACATTTTAGCATTGACAAGTTGAAGTTTATTTCGAATAAATTTGGAATTAGACCTGATTTACTAGATCTGTATATTGTGAATTACATAGGCAATATATTTCAAGATATAGATATATGTTGCAATTGCAATATAGAAACAGATTGCTTATTTTACCATGGCAGGATTATTTTGCTTTGGGGAAGGAATATTAAATTCCATAAATATTTGTTGAGCCTGTTTCTCTACACTGAAGAAAGTGCTTCTCCCAAGTGTTTTAAACTGAAATGATATAAAATTTGGTACTTCCTCGCATGAGTTACCATTGTTCCATCAGAATCTGTTCTGAGCCCTGGTTCACACTCCACACTTCAGGTGGAATAATCTGACAGCCCTATTATATGGCTCTATTCTGGGTTTTTATGTTTATATGTGGATTACATATGGAGGATTCAGGGGTTGTAGCATTAAACAGATCATTCTCAAAATAACACAGGGGTTCTTTCAAGTTGTCTCTGGGTCATACCAGGCATTTCTTGTTTTCTTGACTCCTGTAATCTCACTACAAGTACTTGACTACATTAATTCATTTAATTCTGTCAATGGCCTAATGAGATAAATATTATTTCTTTTCATGTTACAAATGAGGAAACTGGGGACACTTTGAGGGTAAGTGGAGTTTGTAAATATCCATAACTACTACCTTCTTCATGTTTTCATGACAGTTCGCCTGAGAATAGTTGTAGCAAACATTTATTTTCATTCATTTTTTGAAATAAATATGTAACAGAAAAATGCAACTGGAAATTCTCAAAATTATTGGCTATAATTCACTACTTCTTTTGGTAGAAACTGTTATGAGCAAAAATCAAAGCAGGCTTTTCAGAGTTTATATATATTCATTTATTTATTTCAGACATAGAGAGCATGTGTGAGCTGGGGAAGGGGCAGATGGGTGGGGGGGGGGAGAGAATCCCAAGCATGCTATCTACGGAATGTGGACCCTGGTGTGGGGATCAATCCCATGATTCTGGGATCATGACCTGAGCTGAAACCAAGAGTTCAATGTTCAACTGACAGAACTACCCAGGGGCCTTTTATGTGTATATTTTTAAAAATGGTATAAATAAACAGTGATATATTAGAGTGGGCTTATACTAGCTCATTAAAGTACATTATTAAATTTTCAGAGAATTTACAAGTCTGTTTTAAAATGCAATCATTATTTAAAATTAAATTATATGATCACATAATATATAATTATAGGCAAAAATGATACTCAAAACTCATTCACCAATTTTTCTGTAAGTTTACTACATTAACTATGATCTACATTATTGATGTTTTTATGTGTATTGTAGCTGTATGGTGAAATACTAAGCAATAGTATTCTGCAATGTTATGATCTTTTCTTTCTAACTTTGTATGAAGTGACATCATGTTGATAGATTGACAGCAGCCATGATGGTAATATTTATACTGTGGAATTTGACAAACATTGAAAATAAGGACTTGAGTCAATATTTTATTGATTCCCTAGACTTAAGAAAATGATGGCAAAATGTTAATAAAGCTTATTAAACATAAAACACTGCCTCGTCTATAGTCATTACACTGTGACTGGCATACACACACATGAGCACACACAGGGACACAAATGAGAAAATATTCTAGAAATCATACACTATCATCTTATTTAGGAAAGACATCATTCATATCTTTGACTAATAAGGGGATTTCCAAAATATATTCTTATTATTTCACGTTCATCTTACTTGCTAAGCAAGCAGAATTATTAACTAATATTATGTCAAAAATACACTCATTTATCAGTGATATGAACAACTTCTTTGCATTGTTTGTAGTCTGCTTTTGTCAAATGATGGTTAAATTGCAAACATAAGTTTGCTACAGATACAAGAGGTCAGCAAAAATCAATAAAAAGCATTCTGTGAAAATCAATTTGCTATATGGGATTACAATAAGGTATAGTATTTTTATTATTATTTGTAAATTGTGCACTATATATCTTTATATCAGTATAAAAATATGATAAACTCATACATTACTTTCAGAGAATTTATTTTTAAGCATTTACCAGCATACTACTGCACATAACTCACTCAGCAAAGGTTACAATGTGGAAAAAATATATAAACTGTAGTAAATCTTAATACAAATACTGACAGGATATAAATATAGAAATATTGAAAGTTTCAATCATGAACCAGTAATAAGTTAATAGAGGAAATAAAAAAACAGACTGACAAAGATGTTTAAATTTTCCAGAACAGATTTTTTTTTCTCATTCAGATTTGTGATGGGCAGCTTTCTAAATTGGTTTACTTTGATTCTGGCATCCTGACATCAAATCCTAGTGCAATCCCCTCTTCCTGATTGTGGCCTGAAACTGATTTACTTCTAATTAATAGAATATTGCAAAAGTGATGGGATGTCACTTATGAGCTTAGATTATAAGAGACTGACTTCCATCTTGCTTGTACCCTTATCTCTGGCCCTTCTTGTGTACTTGTTTAAAAGCAAGTTGCCATGTAGTGAGTTGCTCTATTGAAAGGCTATCTTGGCAAGGAACTGAGGGAAGTGATATTAGTTCAAATCCCATATCACTTTATGGGAAAACAGCCAAAATAATATTTATCTCACTAGTTTGTCGATATATCCACACTCCGTTGTTCCTAACAAATGTCTTGGATGATCGCATTAATTATAATAAATATACTAATTATATCCTTTCTGAAAGAAATTTTTTTCTGAGTTAGGAGTTTGATCATAGAATAACCAGAAATTGGATTCATGGTTTTAACTGGACATATTTTTCATATTTCCATTTTTTCTTAAACCTATATGTGTACATGATTTTATTTTGAATAGCTATTCATAATGATCAGAGTGGCACATGCCAAAATCTACTCATTTAAAAATTATTTCACTGCAAATATCTTAAAAGAGAAGTAAGGAACATCTGATAACTCTGAAATTGAGTAAGAAATTTAGGAAAACTTTGAAGGTTATAATCTGAGGTGTGTTTTCTAGAATTATTTCTATACATATTTAGACACTTACTATACATATTTATTTAAAGCTATTTGTTTACTTTTTCTTTCCTATAGATACTTGTAATTTATCTTCCAGGTTTTACCACTAATCTTTTCTATTGGCTGACTCTGGCATTGAATTTCTGTTTTTTCCATCCTAATAATTATGTATTATGGTTTTCCACTTCCATTTTGAAAAGAATAATAATCTAAAAATAAATCAAATGTAACTCTGCTGTGTTCATACTCTTACTTGCAATGATATAATATCTTACTATATTAATAAATTTAATTGGCTAGCAATAGAGGTGGCTGTAATATAATTGTTTATGAAGGATAGGCATGCTACAATAAACATACAGTGTTTATTAACAAAATTGATGATCTCATGAACTCAATCAGCTTGATTAAATAGGAAGTAAGAAAACTTCTAATACAATTACTTTTTGTATGTCAAATATATGTTTTCTTGGGATAGATCTTCTAATAAATCTTTATGTCTTATTAGATGTCCACAGTAATAGCTAAATGCTTTTACAGAAATATTTAAATATCTCTAAATGATGTTTTCTAACCTATAAAATTAATTACTCTGAAAACAATGTGCTTATTATACTCATAAATATTTCTAGAAAGCCCTGTATTTGAAGAATAATGACTTTACTAGATTGATTTCTAATATTCTCCATTATATCTCCACTGCAATGTTAATGAAATCTAAAATGAGCTGATTTTTAACAAGCTCTTTATCCTAGTAACTTGTATTATTTATATTTATTCATATGACAGAGGCTGTTTTCAAAAAACCATATTAATATATTTTAACATATATTTTTTAAAGGATATTTCAATACACAGTTTGACTATTGTGGACAATGCTGCTGTGAACATTGGGGTGCAGGTGCTCACATCAGAGAGAGAGAAAAATAATGAGAGACTCTTAACTACAGGAAGAAAACTGAGGGTTGCTAAATGGGAGGTGGCTGGGGGCATGGGTTAATTGGGTGATGGACATTAAGTAGGGCACATGCTATGATGAGAGCACTGGGTGTTATACACAACTGATAAATTATTGAATACTACTTTTGAAACTAATGATGTATAATATGTTGGCTAATTGAATTTAAATTTAAAAAAATACATATTTCAATCCACCAAAGACAACAAGTGGAATATAATAAACAGAGATAATTTTAAGTGCCTCAATGAAAAATAGAATTTTAAAAATTAAATAGCATTTCAACACATGGAATTAAGAAAGTATGTATTCAGGGGCACCTGGGTGTGTCTGTGCATTAAGTATCTGACTCTTGATTTCAGCTCAGGTCATGATTTCATGGACATGAGATGAAGCCCTGCATCAGGCTCTGCACTGGGCTTGGAGCCTGCTTAAGACTCTCTCCCTCACTCACTGCCCCTCCCCCTGCCACCCTACTCAAGTAGGTTCTCTCTCTCTCTTTGTTTAAAAATAAAAAGGTAGAAATTTCTGACCAATGATAATAAAGAGTTATAAAAGAAGACTAATCTTTGGAGAACAATTTGTTATAGGCATTTGGTTATAACTTGGATATAATGACATAACCATTCAAGGGCTTGTTTAGCATTAGTTTTAAGTTCAAATATTGAGCTATATTTATTCTGACATTCTTCTTTTAAACAACAACAATAAAAATAAGCTATCTTAAGAGGAACAAATGATTTCTGTTGAAATATTTTCATGATGGAATGAGGACAAATAATTGCTTTACTAATTCTGGCAATTGCTCTGCCTGAGGTTCAATGTGTATACAGTGCTTCCAAATGAATTTGCCTTACCAATAGTGGTTTTGCTCCATTTATTAGTAATAAGTAAAGGTGGAATTCAATCAATGGTAATCATAATCAATTGTCAATGATAGCTATATCAAGGTCAGTGCAAGGTCAGTGATTATTTTTTTCTTAACCAACATTTGTTGACACTACTGTGAGTTTTGCATATAAAATCAAATATAAGTCATGACATAAAGTACATTAGATACTTAAATATTTTATTATAAATACATGGACCATCTTTATTTTTATAACTCACAAAATAAAGGGAAAATGCTAAGTTATATTCCTTTAGGAATCATCTTTATTTTTATAATTCATGCAAAAAAGGCAAAATGCTAAGTTATGTTCCCTTAGGAAATGTTTATATTCCAATAATTGTTCTTTATTATCAGATCTCAATATTTTGCAGAGCTTTGTGGTTATAGTATGAAAATCCACAGCATAAAGCAGGCTAGAGTCTGTCTTTTGGATTATTTAGCCCAATGTTTTTATATTTATATATTTCTCCAAGTATAATTTTCTAACTAATTAAAAATGATTTACATTCATAATTGAAGTTTGGTTTCCTTAAACAAATTCATTTACTTTCTATGTATTTATTCATATCAAAACACAATTCTAATAATTATTATAGTAACCATACATAGTTTGGTAATAACTGCACACTGGTAGTAGGTTATATAGCTAATAAAATGTTTGGATATCTTGTTTTAAATTTGCTGAGCAAAAATAAATGATAAAGGATAATAATAATATTTTTGAATGCTTATTTTCTCGACGTGCATTTTTAAGTGCTTTACAAATATTAACTCATTTAAATCAAAATGGCAGTATGAAATGATATTAAGAAAGTGAAGAACAGAGAAGCTATATAATTTGCCAAAACAGCAACACATACTAACCATTAAAAATAGGAATTGGATTCCAGCTTCAAAGTCACACTGTCTTTGGAGAATATTGCAGATATAAAATATAGTTATTTTTAAAACTGTAGGCATTTAATGTACTACTCTATTGAAATACCCTAAAGACACATTCCTAGAAACAAAATTTTGACATATTAAAACTACTTGGGAAAATTAAATCCTTGTAATAATAGTGATGCTAAATTTGATTTTCATGTAATTCTATGAAATATGGTTATTCTCTTTACCAGATACTATATGGCACATATTCTATAGAATAAGCTTGTCAAAGACATTAGCTGCAGCAAAGGAAGAAATCAACTGAAGAAAGAAAGCCAAAGAAAAAAATATTTTTTCCATCTTTCTAGTTCATTTCCTTGTGTTTTAAGGTTTCTCACTGTTTCTATGGCATGTTCTCACTCTTGAAATAACCTAGGCCACTTAGAGCATTGGCGCTTACATTTTAGAGTTTTAATAAGTTGATTTTTTGTTTTTGTGTCCTTATAAATTTACAAAGAAATACTTGCCTATTAGGGGGTTTTTAAAAATATTTTTCACATGAATGATAGTAGTCAATATGGTTTAGCTTTATTTAATTTTTTTTTAATTTTTATTTATTTATAATAGTCACACAGAGAGAGAGAGAGAGAGAGGCAGAAACACAGGCAGAGGGAGAAGCAGGCTCCATGCACCGGGAGCCCGACGTGGGATTCGATCCCGGGTCTCCAGGATCGCGCCCTGGGCCAAAGGCAGGCGCTAAACCGCTGCACCACCCAGGGTTCCCGCTTTATTTAATTTTTATATGGATTAATCCTATTAACTTTCAGATAATTTTTCATCTTTTTAAAAACTATCACAGATATTCTACACCGTGAAAACCACTAGACATATTGTTCAAATGAATTAAATGATACCCTAAATCCTTGTTTTCAAATAACTCACATGAATAAATAGAAATATATTAAAAACTCGATGGTAAACTACTGATATGAAAAGAGTAATAGTAATAATTTAAAGCGCTTATATATACAATGTTGTGGCACTTTGGTTTATTAAGGGCATAGTTAAAGGAATGTACTTTGAATTCATATAGACCTTGTTCCCAGTCCTGGCTCTGTAATTTTGAGCAAAAATTGTCTTTTCTTCTCTGATCCTGCATATCTTCATCTGTAAAATGGGGATAATAATGGTTACCAATAGGTGTGTTGCTTATAAAACCCGAGTTCACTACTTATGAGTTAGGAAGCACTCATTGCTTTTATTTGTCATAATTATTTCTGTTTTAACTATAAATAATTAATTTCTAATAATAAAAACTAACCTGATGTCTCTTATTGTTCTAGTAATAACTGTTTAACATAAAGACTAATGCTATAAAAAATGCAATGTTATATTATTTCCTTATTACTCAATTCAGCCATTTACAGTGCTAGAAATTTAAGGGTCTGCATGGGAAAGATAAATTTGATCCTAAGGCAGGAAATGGGCCGGGCGCGCATGCGCCGCAGTCGCCGCGAGCCGCCGGGGCCGCTGGAGCCCCGCGGGGTCAGCCGTGGAGGGCGCGGGAGCCCTCGCCGCCCGGAGCTGCCCCGCCCCCGGCGTCCCGGGGGCCAGCCTTTGGATGGGGAGGCCTCGCTGGTGACGGCGGCTTCAGGCGGCCCGGTGCGGCCGCAAGGCGGCACAGCATTCTGAAATTTTTTGGTCGTTGCAATGATCTTGATCGGGAGATGAGAAAATGCTTGAAGAATGAGTACATGGAAAAGAGGACCAAGAGCAGGGAGCATGGCAATGCGATGAGAAAAAGACTTTTTAATCCCGCAGAGGAATCTGAAAAATAAATTACAGGCATACCTTGAAAAAAAAAAAAAAAAAAAAAAAAGGAAATGAATTGACAGTGCATTGTGATTAAAGAACCTTGCAGTATTTCAATTCTCCATATAAACTCTGATTATAATTTAACATTTTAAGGCCCATTCATGCTGCACAGAATTTCACTGCATTAGTAAATCATATCAAATTAATAAAAATTAGAATTGTGCTCTAATTTTGTTTCAAGTTCACTAAAGGAAAAAAAATGTGGTGGTTTTAGTAATACCCCATGATATTGTGGTTTTGGGTAAGAAGAGAAACTTATTTTAAATTTAATATTATTAAACATGATGAAAAAATAGGAAAGCCATTGTTAACGAGATGCGTTAATTTATACTATTTCTTCTAATCTCTTGTTTATTATTTCTTTACCAATGACTATTGTCCAGTAGAGACCATGAGCTAGAAAGGCAAAATTAATTTTATATTTCATTAGCAACATACCTTCAACTCTATTACTGCTTCTTTTTCTTCAAAATGTTCCCTCTAAATATATAAATATCATGTTTTTATTTATGCAGAACAGTTTTTTAAAATAAGGAAGATATTCATTAAAACTTTACTAAGTTCTTGAAATCTGTCCATTCCACCCAAGGTCATAGTATGTGTATATGTGTTTGTATGTGTTTTATCTTTGTCTTTTATTCAATATTTTTTTCCCTATGCCATGACTCTCATTCATCAAATAATATTAAATAAGAAGTACTACATAGTGTTTGCTTTTATGAGTAAGTCTGTTTTTAGGCAGTCTTTTCTTAGGTGGATATTCTGTGAAATGATAAAGGCAGGACTTTGCTTTAGTTTGAGTGACCGAATCAGGCTGTTTCCCACATGCAACCAAAAGAAAAAAAAGAAAAATCAGAGTATAAGTTGAGCTCCAACTTACACACTAGATACTGTCCCTCCACAAAATTTTTTGTCCATTGACTTGAAAAAAAAGTACATGAAAACAAGGCTACTAATAGTAATGTCTATGGACCATGACTGTTCTTTTACATAAAGAACTGAAAATTCACCAAAGGGATAATGAAATCTTCCAGTAGGTAACACCATGGGGCAGACAGCAGAGTCCTTATCTGTAAAACAGAAACTAGAGCACCACAAAATGATAGTCAACATTTTAAGAAAGAAATAACTGCAAAATTAGAATTCAGGATTCACTAAATGTGTCTATTGTTAAAAATAATACAATAAGCCCCAAATGGAATTGTTTAAGCTAAGCCCTACACCAATAATGTGAGACTTAGTTTTGACCCTTCCAGAAATAGAACCTTAAACCAGCCAAAAAGGAATTGCCTAATCAGCATTAGTTAGGTAATCTGTCTGATAAGCTCCTTTTATTCCCTAAAGAAAGTTAACCTTTCAATAACCAACTTTTTTTTCCCCTAATACAATTTCTTTTTTTCCTTGCTTCCTTCTGGCTGTAAAAATCTCATATTTTGTACAGCTCCTGGGAGCTCCTTTGTATCTGCTAGATTGGATACTGTTCAAGGCAAATTGACTTTTGCTCAAATAAACTTTTAAAATATTCAATTTGGTTCAGTTTATCTTATAACACTATTAAGAATCAATTTCAGGGATCCCTGGGTGGCGCAGCGGTTTGGCGCCTGCCTTTGGCCCAGGGCGCGATCCTGGAGACCCGGGATCGAATCCCACGTGGGGCTCCCTGCATGGAGCCTGCTTCTCCCTCTGCCTGTGTCTCTGCCTCTCTCTCTCTCTCTCTCTGTATGACTATCATAAATAAATAAATAAAATATTAAAAAAAAAGAATCAATTTCAAATAATCAAAAATTTCAGATTTAAAATTGAAGTTTATAGAAAGATTAACTACTGAAATTCTAAAATATGTAATCCAAAAATATAGTTTAAGATAGGAAAAGAAATTATTTTAAAAATACAAGTCTGGTAAACATACAAGTCAACATGAAGGTTGAATGTATAAAATGGCAACAGTAATAAGGTTTAATACATAGAATTTTAAAAATATGACATAAATTTAATATATAGACGAAAATGACTGTTAAGCCAAATGGAGAAGTGATTATAATTGGAGCATTCTTACTCTGGGTTCTTTATTATTTGAGGGTTCCTTAGGAGAGTAGAATTATCAAATTTAAGTTTTATTGTATTAAATATACATGTAAAAATTCAAAATATTTAAATAAAAATAAAGCATTAATTTCTACAAAAATAATGGAGAAATTTTAAAAGATTAAAATTAATCCTGAAGAAAATAGAAAATTTTTAAAAAATTAATAGAAGCCTAAAAGAGCATAACAAATCAGAAAGCATATTAACAAAAAACAAAATAAATATAACACATTAGATATATTTAAAAGGTTTACACTTACTATTTAAAAGATAGATGCATTTTAAGTAATAAATATATTTAAAATATTAATTCAGAGAAAGTCTCTGGCTAAAAGGATGGGAGAAATTTGCCAAGTAAATTCTGATCAAAAGACAACTGCATTAAAGTCAGACAAATGTCTTTTTTAAAACATAGAAACAAAAGTCTTAAAGATAGAGTTGTTATCTAACAAGTATTTTTTTTTGCCAAAATACTAAAATTGTAAATTTCAATGCCCTTGAAAATACAACTTCACATACATGACGCAAAAACAAAACAGAATTGGACACAACACCATTGTGATATATCCCAATATATCCTCCTCGAGATTTGATAAAACAGAAACAGTTAATATATATAACACTTCAGTATATAAAATTACACTGAATTTAACTGATATCTACTTGTATATGTATCTATATATCCATGTATCTATCTAAATCCAACAATCAGAGAATACGAATTCTTGGGGCGCCTCTGCCTTCAGCTCAGCTCATGATCCCAGAGTCCTAGGAAGGAGACTGTTTCTCCCCCTCTTCCTGAAACTCCCACTCTTGTGTTCTCTCTCCCTCCTTCTCCCTCTATCAAATAAATAATTAAAATCTTTTAAAAAGAGTGAGAGAATGTAATTTATCTATAGTGTACATAGAGTGTGATGAATAATGAGCATTCCAAAGATTATAGAACAAATTCCCTTAAAATCAGAAATAGTTATCTTACAGGGTATCTTCTATGTTTATAAGGAAACATAGTATAATGATAATAACATAAAAGTTATTTGTGAAATTTCATAAAACATATTACTAAATAATATTAGTCAAAGAAAATGTTTAAAAAATAAAATTTAAAATAACTTCTGGAATAGAGAAAAGCTTATAGCATTCAGTCAAAATTGTACCCTAAGGAAAATTTAGAGGTTTTATATTTCTAATGGAAAAAATTACTGTATAACAAGTAAATTCAACAAAAGAAGTTATAGGACAATACAACAAAGAAAAATGGAGGTATTAATTTTAAAATGCAGATATTACTTCAATAGATAAGAAACTTAAACTTGAGAGGATCAAGAAAACATAAAATATGAGGCAGTCTAGGAAGTAATTTAAAAAGGCTTCTAAAATTAGAGTTCAAAGAAAAATAAGTGAAGGCAAAGAGAACAATGTTAGAAATAAAAAAGAAGGGACGCCTGGGTGGCTTAGTAGTTGAGCATCTGCCTTCAGCTCAGGACATGCTCTCCCGAAGTCTGCTTCTTCCTCTGCCTCTGTCTCTGTCTCTGTCTCTCTCTCTCTCTCATTAACAAATGAATAAAATATTTTTTTAAAAAGACGTCAAAAAAGACATTGTACCTGTGGAATTCACAGGAAGTTTAAAGATAATAGTGCTGACATGATCAATCAGCCTTAAACAATGGATTTTAAACAATTATATCACATGAATGATTTTTTTTTTAAAACCACAACTTATCAAAACTAATTCAAGAAAAAATTCAAAAAAGCACATCTATTAACTTATATCAGTACATAAAAATATCCCTACAGAACTTCTGGTTTCAGCCCAATTTAGAAAGAATTTAGAAATTATCACTTCCATTTCCACAACAACAAACAAAGCTAAACTCAGAGTCGAGAGAAGTGTCCTAGTCAAGGCTCCACCATCAGGAAGCATTTGCAGAAGTGATTGGGAAGTGCTAGGACGGGATCTGATAAGGAAGTCTTCAAAAGAAGGCAACTAGGCTGAGAAAAATACAGATAGTCAATATGTATATGAACAGGAATGACCAAATAGGGGAAGGGTTAAAATCAAGTCTACAGGATGGGGAGCTAAGTGACTACAACTTCCTCTAGAAAAGTGTATCTCATTAGCTGCGAACAAGTTCCATATGGGGAAGGCAGGTAGCTACCCCACGAGGCTTATCAAAGAAACCTTTAATTGCTTATGGTCAACCTTGAAAAAAAAGTACACATCAGCTTTTACCCTGGAGCCAGACTTTTTAATCATTACTGCTCCCATGACGTTTAAGGATAATGAAGGAATACTATGAACAACTCTATGTCTACAAATGTGCTGACACACATGAAATTAAGAGCCAATTCCTTAAAACACACAACTCCCAAAATCACATAAGTAAGCCTTATTTCTATTTGAATTTGAAATTCACTTAATATTCATAACCTTCCCCAAAAGAAAATATCAGTTCCAGATAGTATTTCTATTGGTGAATTCTATGAAACATGTAATAAATACTTATTCACCCTAAGCTCTTCTAAAAATTTGAAACAAACAGAACACTTCTTAATTTTCTGAGGTCAGAATTACCAAGTGCCAAAATCAGATAAATTGAGAAAGACGAAAACCACAGACTAGTATTTCTCATACAGAAACACAAATCCAAAACACAATACTAGCACATTGAATCCAATAATGAATTATCCAAAGTGACCTAGTGGAATTTATTAAAGCATACAAGGTTGGATCAATACTCAAAAATTAGCCAATGTACATCAACAGCAAATTAGAAATAGAACATTCTCAACTTGATCATGACCATCTATAAAAAAAACCTGTAGCAAGTATAAAGCATGGTGGTAAAAAATACCATTTTCTTCCTAAAATCATGCATAAGGCAAAGGTGTCTTCTCTCCCTATTCCATTTATCATTGTACTGCAAATCCTAGTATATTAAGATGAGTAGAGGACATTAATGTATACAGAAGGAAGAAATAAAACTGCTTTTAGTCAGGTCACATAGGACATGATTGCCTAAGTAGAAAATCCCAAAGAATCATCAACAACAACAAAAAAACTCCTAGAATTAATAAGTAAGTATAGTAAGGTTACAGCATAAAAGGTTAATATTCAGAAGCCACTTGTCTTTCTTTATGTGGATAGTATACAATTGGAATTTGAAATCAAAAGATGTTTTAAATCATATGCAAAAAAATGAAATATATAGGTATAAATCTAACAAAATATGTACCAAGCCCATATGCAGAGAACTATAAACCTCTGATGAAAGGTATCAAAGAAGATTTAAATAAATGGTGTGATATTTCACGTTCATAGATTGGAAGATTCAATATTGTTAAGATGTGAATTTTTCCTAACTCGTTCTATAGATTCAACTCAATTTCAATCAAAATCTCAGAAAGCTATTTTGTAGGTATTGACAAACTGATTCTAAAGTTTATATGGAAAGGCAGTAGGTCTAGAATAGCCAACATGATGCCATAGAAAAAGAGCAATCAAAACTAAAGAGTGTATTCTTAAGGCATACAAATTCGGATAGATAGGTAGACAGATGGTGTTAACCACAAACAACGGGTCTAAAATGGAGTTGCTTATGCTAAGTCCTATATCCCCAAACTGATGTTTAACTTGACTAGTTTGGCTCTCCCAAAAATGGAATCTTTAACTAGCCAATCAGGAATCGCCTGATTAGCATCTAGGTGCTCTTCTTGACACCCACCGCCTCTGGGGAAAGTAACATTGCGATCACCAATCCATTTGTTTGGCTCTAGTACAACTTCCTTGTTCCCACTTCCTTCTGTCAACAAGTCTTTCATTTTGTAGAGCTTTTGGTACTTTTTCTAACTACTACATTGGATGATGCCTGATTCATGAATCACTGAATAAAGCCAATAAGTTCTTTAAATTTTACTCAGTTAAATTTTGTTTCTTAAAAATAGATAAAAAGTTGAATTGGGCAGCATATTATTAATTTTATCATCATTATATATTTTAATGCACTATCTATGTGAGATATATATATGTGTACATATATACACACGTACACATATTCTTGTATATGCAGTGGATACATTTTAATGACACTTTTTTAAAAATCCATATATATGACCTAGAAAAAAACATGGTTAAATATTCAACTAATATCTATGTTAAAAAAGGTATTCTAAACTTAACTGTACAAATTAAAATGGAAACCATAATGGAAAATAAATTTTCTGAATAGCAAAGCTCAATTGTGCACCAAAATTATAAACTAATACCCTTAAATATAAATTATAATATAGAACATATATTCGTAAAAAAAAAACAAACCAGTACCTGTGGAGGCCGAGAAAGATTAAGGCCATCCCACCTAAAGTTTAGCATTAGCACAAGTACAGCCATCTTAGGCCCCTGTGAATAAGAGCTGAACTTTACAGGAAAAAATGCAGAATGTTCTCAATGTCCTCAGCAGGGAATCCCATATCAGAAAGACAACAGAGCTCAGAATTGCCCTCGGCAGAGAACCCCGTATCAGAAAGACAACAGAGCCCATGCCCCTGGTAGAAAGTCTCATACTAGAATGAGAACAGAGCTCAATACCCTTAAGCCCCCTATCAGAATGTAAACAGAACTTGAGAAATTCCTCCATCCCTTCTAAAATCCCCTAGACCAGCCTATGAAAAACCCAGCTGTAACCCACCTCGGGGTCCAAGTCCCTGCTCTGCTGTGTCGGGTATACTTGGGCCCAAGCTGGAGCTTGCTAACAAACCCTTGTGCTCTTGCATCCTTGTCGGCTCCTTGGTGGTTTCTTGGATTCGCAATCTTGGGCACAACAGTACCAACAAAAATATTTGACAAACTCTCATGAAATGTTTTATGAAATGGATTTATGATCATTCAGAAATATAAAAAATTATGTACATGTTCTTGCAATCAAATAACTGTAAGTCTATATGACAATTAATTATGGTATTATTTTAATTAAATTGAAATTGAGATTTCTAATTATAATACCTACCACTGTATAAACAGTGGGAAAGGTACTAATATAGCCATTATCAAGACTTAGATATATAAAGATTACATAACACTTCTCCAGAAACTCATATTAACTGAACTTTAAAAATTATAAAAACTCTTTGACATAATAGTTTCCTTTCTATAGAATTTCCTAAATTTTTATACATTTTACCAGAAAGCTATAATAATATATACATTTTAGTTTCTATCTGGTTGACCCACCTATTTCTAATATTACTTATAAATTGAAATGAACACAAATGCCTGAATATGAGTTATTAAAGTATATTAGAACCCTTCCATATATTAGAATAAAAATCCACCAAATAAATATAGTTTTAATCACAAACATATTTAAATAAAATACATATTATGTGAAATTTATTGACCAAAAAAGGTTACAATACAGAATGCTTTAAATATGTTTGAATTTAAAAACTAGGACAAAAAAATGAAGCTCATCTAGAGAACAGTAAGATGAGATTTCAGATGATTTAAAAAATATTCTGGTTTATGCTTTTCTGTTCCTCCTGGCATCCATGGTTGATATATCACTGTTTTAATATTTGAAAAATAATATCTGTTTTTTTGTTGTTACCTTGAATTAACCACAATTTCTCCTCCATGACACATGCTCGGTCAACAAGAAGGATTCAGTCACATGTGGTAGCTTTCCAGAATTCTGGGCCTCCTAAATGAGTACGTGGTACAAGGAAAGTAATTAAAATTTCTGGAGACCTCGAAGTTTGGAGAAGAGTACTGATGTCAAAAGAAAAAAGTCATATTCAAGGAGTATGAGAAGAAGTATGAGCTTGGGAATGGAGGACATATTGTGGATCTGAGAAGCAGAGGTAAGAGGGCCTAAGACATCACCCCAGAACAACCAACACCATGCAGTCTATTTAACAGTACTGTTAAAAAGGGCAAAGACAGGGACAAAGACCTTTCCCTTGTTAAACGATATGACTTGTGGGAAATAAATGTATCACTCTCAAATCAAAGGAGAGAGAAAAAAGGAAAGGTATATATTGAATTGACCAAGGATAATAGCAAGTATGATAGAGCTATCCAAATTTGACCATTTACATTTTCCAAATAAAAAGTTGACTCTAATGTGCTCAGACCATTTAAAATGAAGCAAACACATTCAAATTTATACACCTAAACATTTTATTCTTCCCACGCTCTTTCCTTTGCTTTTCAAATGTGTATCTGCTCATGTTCACTTTTTGGTTTCTGTGCACCTAAAGTGCTTTCTTTGAATTAAGATTTGCCCTTTTTTCTGTTAGGAACTATGTTGCTATTTGAGGGAAAGTTGTTCGCTTATGCAATTCTTCAGTATCCATTATAGTTATGTAGTGTTTATTCCTGTCTGAAGGTGAGAAGGACAGTTTATCTCCAATATAATTTGAAAAATTATGGATGACTGCTTTATTTATTTTCCAAAGTTGTCTCTGCCTCATTCGGGTTACATGCCTGCTTTCTATTCTGGGTGTTTTGATATTTATGTAACAAAAGTTATGCCGTTTCACTTTTTTTAATGTGGTAAAGACAGAAATATCTTTTAAAATAATTTTGGTGAGAAAAATAATTTCTTGGTTGGCATCCACACCAAGAAAAAAAATTTCCTTTGCATAGACAGAAGATTGCAATGTCACATCCTTAAATAGATACCACCACATCTTAGAGGCTTAAAAAATCATATTCAATTATAGACTTCAAAAAATTAGTATTTTACTCATTTACTATTTATTCACAAATTTATTGATTGCTGACTCAATGCTGTTTCTATAATTATCTAATCAATGCTTTATGTGGATTAAATGTGGATTTTATGTACATTTAGAGATTGATATGTGGCAGGATATTAGATATTATAATTTTGCTATCCAAATAATATTGGCTCTTATTTGTGCTAACATAATAACAAGAATTAGTACAGGAATATAAATGATGAGAGCTTTTTTTCTTCTAATGTAGCAGGATTTCATAATTGAGTCCAAATTGAAATTGGATATACATCCTTGGTCACCATACTCTATATCTTCAGTACCATTTTGCTTCATCTTATTTGCATCTAGTCTGAGAAAACTCAGAGAAATAACTAAAATTGTATCAGCACAGTAAACCAAAAGGCAATTATTGTAAGACAAAAAGGACTCTAGTCTTACTTAAAAGGCAATTACCCTAGGAAGAACATGGCATGATGGCCTGGTCTCAGCCACAACATTTGGGGACCAGAGGGTTGTTGTGCTTTAAAATGCATCACGGCTATTGTTGCTTAAATCTGTTCCAGACTAGTTATCTTCACATGTTGGGGCTCAGTTTAACTTACAAATGGGAAATATGGTTGACAGAGAGAGGAAGAGTGAGCCATATACAAAGATCTCTGAAATGCTTATTACTCCCTGTTATGTGTCATTTCTGATGTTCCCCACAAAAAGAGGAGGACACGTTTCTCTTCCTGTCTGATGTGTGGAGTGAAAAGCAGAAGCACTGAGTGGGGCAATAGAGGCAGTGATGTTCAGACTGTGCCAACAGACACAGAGAAGCCCTGAGATTTGCCAGTCCTTATTCCTTATTTGGAATAGCAATGCCACAGACCATTTTAGTGGAAGAATATGGGTTTCCTTAGTGAATGGGCAAAGCCTTATCAGAAAACAAAAAGCACAATCTAGCTGAGTAGTTAGAAGTAGTATGGTAGTAATACACCTCGAGCCAGGTGAGAGGAGGTAAGAGAGAAGGGAAGAGAAGAGAGATGAGAGAAAGAGAGAGAGGGACAGAGAGAGACAGATGGAGAGACAGAGAGAGGCACTCTTATCTGTACAAAATGCAGGGGAGATTGTTTTAGTGCTAAGTAATACCCTTGAGAAGCTCCACATGACAAGGGAGTGGCAAATTTGAAAATCATTGGGTTAAGGAATTTCAATTCTTCATGAAGCCTCTATAAAAAAAGAGTATCGGGTGAACATATTGATTTTCTCTATGTGGCACATACCTTTTATTGAAGTTCGGCACTTGTTAAAAAAAAAGGTATTAAATAGTAGGTAAAATAACGCTATAAACATTGTGCAAAGTGTGGCAAGCAGTTCCTATGAAGACAGCAGTATTAGATCAGTGAAGATTAAAGAGATTTTAGGAAGAAGCAATCTGTATAGAAGCAGGTTAGGGATCAGGGTTACTTTTCTGGAGTGCAAAGGTGACAATTAGACCTGACAGAGACAATAGACAATAGTTTAAATTTGAGATTGACCCATGAAATCAATGGCAGTAATCTTGACTTATTAAAATTTATCAATGTACATATGCACTCCTGTACAATATACATATCTTTTAAGATTTGCAAAGGTACATATTCAACTTATTATAATAATGCCTTGCTAAAACTTACAGAGGAGATTTGTCCTGAGAAAAAGATGTAATTAGCATAGCCATTCACTGCACTGGGGAATTTTAATGCTACTAGGCAAATCAATTTTCATAATTTGAGAAAAAGTATGTCATTTTAAGAAAAAAATACACAATTCTCTGTAGTATAAGACTTGTATCATTCAAATTAAATTAATGTAATTTAATTTTTAGAAAATCAAAATTCCATTACCTAAAATCAGATCACATTGTTTGTCTAAATGCCTTGATCACTACTCAATGGGGGGAAATGAGAAGAAATGATATTGTCATAATAAATATTTATAAAATAAAGTATTTAAAAGCTATTAAGCTAAACTAAGTTGGATAAAAGCACGATTCTGGAAAATTGTATGTAGTATGTACCTTAAAAGTGCTTACATTTCAAGGTAAAATATTTGAATTATGTAGCAGGGCTTTAAAATAATAGCTGATCATTATTAATTTCCTCTGGTATTTATTGTCACAATATTAATCATGATGAACTCATTTGGTATTAATGTGCATGTCATAACTAGTTCTTTGGGATTTCACCAGTGATTTCAGCAGTGATTAATTGCACAATTATTTTAAAGGGTTACCAATTTTCTTAATGCCTCCTACCTGACAGAAGAGTTTGATCTGCATTTTTGCAGGTATAGAGTATAACAGGTACATTTGTCTTCTAACCATGGAGCCAAAATTAATACCTGTGTTTAAATCTCATGTGGCTACTTGAGCTCATTTCTTGCTATTTTCATTCATAATCTCAATATGCCAACCTGATTAAAATACCATCTTTTGAAGATTAATCATCTAATATAGGTAATCATATTTTAAATATGAATGGGAGTTGGAACGTGAGCAAATACATCATTAAAAAAAAAAAAAAAAAAGGCAACCAAAAATAAAGTTAGGTTCTCAACTAAAAAGTGGAAGCAAGCTGGGAAACTATAAGAATGATGGCTGAACAAAAAAACAGAAGGAAAAAAAAAATGTTACCAAGTGGAAACAGACTCTCTCAGAATTCACAAAGCCTTAATAAGGTTCTTTGACTCTCAGGGGGCATGAGATGGATACTATGACGCTATCTTCTCTAGATTACTAGGACATAAGAGAATATGAATGACAGGCTTATTTATGGATCTTCAGACCACAGAAATGTAAAATATTTAAAATATTTAAATTATATGGGAAATAAGTATACCCACATTATTATTTTAAGGTAACATAAACTTATTTCCTTACATATTATGTTGTTATGCTTTTCTGTTTACTTGCTTTCCTGCTAGTATTTTTCCTCTAAAAAATGTAAAACTATTTCAGCAAATTCTAATTCCAAAGGAAAATAAGTGAAAATAGGGTGTATGTAAATCACTCCGTATCTCTTCCTTGTGCTTTTATCTTTCTTCTCCCACTGACCCTAACCCAAGCAATTACACACATGAAGAAACAACCTATTACACACATGAGGACACTGTTTCTCCATATTTAAGTATCATTCCTCAACTCTTGGTTATCTAACTTCCAAACTAGGCTTTACAGTATATTCCAATTCTTCAAGGATGACAGCTCCTGCATTTATAAATTATGAATTTTTATTTCCTTTACATTCTATTAAATGAAATTTTAATCTACCATCATATAAGTTAGGGAATGTTAGATGATTTGGGATCAATGGATAACTACTATTATATCAGTAGATCATTTCAGCATAGCATATAGTGGCAGTAAACAAATACTTTTTTTGGTTTAATATTTCCATATTTTATTTATTTGAAAACTAACATTCAAAAATGAAATTGAAATTTGTAGTATTTAAGATAAATATTCTGTAAATTAATTACATTAAAATTAAAGATGTAAGACTCAATGTAGTAGAAAAAATAGGAAAGACTTGGCAAATATTATAACAAAAAATATAAAATGGACCCTCTCCTATTCTGATCACATAAAAATACAATATATACTATATATATATATATATAGCAGCAACGACATCAAAACACATTATCTTAGAAAACATATTATCTTAGAAAACATATTAGCTTTAAAGAAAAAAATAGAAAATCTGAAAGATATGAACAATTATTTCTTAAATAAATAAAGTAAGAAAGGATTTAAAAATAACAGTAAATAACAGGATAATTTGGAAACAGACTAGCAAAATTTGCCAAAGAATTATTAGAGCTATGAAACCAATGGTTGGTGATGAAATTTAAAAACAGAATAAATGAAATGAAAGACAAATTCATGTAATTTGTTCTATAATGAGCACATTAAAAACAGGAAAATCATATTAAAGGAAAAATAAGGGCACTTGGGTGGTTTATTTGGTTTGATTTCGGCTCAGATTGTAATCTCAGGATGGTGAGAGCCCTGAGCCCTGAGTTAGGCTCCATGCTAAGTATGGAGCCTGCTTGAGATTATCTCTCTTCCTCTGTACCACCCTTCTCAAAAGAAGAATAAAGAAAAAAATAGAATAAAAAAGATTCAATAAACATCTGATTTATCAATAATAAAGAATTACTGAAAGAAAGGATAAATTTTAATAGTAGAAAATTGTTTTCAGGCAGAAAGTCTGGAAGGCAAGATACAATGATTATCAAATATCAGTAAATAGGATTGATACATCAAAAATCATATTGGGTTTTAAATAATTTAATACAAATTGGACCTAAAATCCTACATAAAAACTAGGCAGACTCAGAGAAATCTTTGGTTTATTGCATATAAGAGAAATCTGTTTATTAACTTCAGACTTTGCTAAAGAATTTATGCATTCCAAAATTTTTAAGAGCACTCCCCAAACTGTGCAAAGAGAATATGTAGACTATTATAAAAGTGAAGGTAATAGAATTTAAAAAAGGAAGCAAATAGAAATTGTGATAAATAAAACTAAAAGGTATAAAATAGCCATGCAATGTTTTACTAACCATAATGATTACAAATAGTCAACACTAACCAATTATTAGAGGATTCTCAGATTGATTAAAAAACAAGTCTCTGGTTGCATCTGTTTATAAGCCTCACAAAAAGTAAAAAATAGGAGAATTATACGTTTTCACATCTGAAAATGTACTTCACACCTTAAAATCTAGAAAGTTGGGGAAATTGTCTGAAAATAGTTATTACTCACATCGTAAAACAGGACTGTGATGTATGAGATAAGGAAAATAAGAAAGGTGAGTGTAATCATATTACTAATTTACTCCCCTGAAATAGTTTCCAGGGCATGGAACAGGGAATGGCAATTCAAACAGTCCAAAGCCAACACAGACCAGCAGTAGAGTCGGAAAGCTGGTGATTAGAGAAGACAAGGAAGCTAGAGTTAACAGGAAGGTACAGAGGAGGAATCCGCAATAGAGGAAAAACAAATATTTCAGTAACAGTGAATACTTCTTCTGCTTACAGTTAGAAGTTATAAAAGCATCCCTTGGTTAACCTGATGAAAGAATGTCTTTATACTCAGAGCTGCCTTGATTTACAAACCTAACAAACAAGTTCTTTTTTTCTTTTTTTTTTTTAAGGTTTTATTTATTTATTTGACAGAGAGAGAATGAGAGAGCACAAATGGTGGAAAAGGAGAAGCAGCCTGCCCACAGAGCAGGGAGCTGGATGTGGGGTTTGATTCCAGTACCCCGGGATCATGACCTGAGCCAAAGGAAGATGCTTAACCAACTGAGCCATGCAAGCACCCCTAAACAAGTTTCTTCTATGTACTCAGTTTCAGTCCGAGTTTTGTCTGAATACACACACACATAATTTAAAAAGAAATATAATTTGAAAATACACATATTTGTATATATTGGATTTTATGAAATTACCTTTGAATTTTTGTATGCATTACCAATTATTTTCTCAAGTTCATCCATGTCTCTTGCAGGTGAATCTCTAGAGTAAGCCCCTCTCTATACTCTAATCTAAATTTTAAAAAAATTATTCTTGGATAAGTAAAGAATAATATGAATAATAATCTTGGGCTTTCTTTTTTAAACTTTCTTTTAAACACTGGAAAGATTTCAAGTTCCAATGGCAAAATTGTTAGCTCATATCTGCTTTATCCTTTTATTTCTTTAAAATCATAGATTACTTACTCAAAAAACCCCAAACCACATATTACTCTCTAAAGAGAGTTGAAGATACACATTTCTGTGTATTAATATTTATCTATTACCAGTTAATCCCCAGAGCTACAACAATATACACTCCTACAGTTGAGCTCTGCAATGCATTTATCCCTAGGACAAATTTTCAGAATTAGAATCTGCAGAGATCCAAGATTACATATAAAAATAATAAATATTTTATGTTAAGAGTATGTCAGAACAGTTTTGAAAAGACTATAAATCAGGCAATTTGGCAAACTGGTTGCAAAATGTTTATTAACAAAATAATCACAGTGATTAAAGTTTTATTACAGCTCAGATAACATTTTCAGTGTGTTACATGTATTGGCTCACTTTAAACTCACAAAAAAACATAAGATATTAATATTCTTGTCATTTTTGAGATGAATACATGGACGTAGAAGGACTAGACAATCTGCCCTAAATCACAGGGTAAGTTGTAGTCTGGGAAGAAATTCAGTGACACTTCTGAGGCCGTGGTAAGAAATATGACTTACAAACAGAAGGACTGAATAGCCAGGTATGCGTTTCTACGACTGGTGATCATTTAAATTGTTATTACCACTTTCAGAATCTCTGTCACTATGAGAATCAGAAGGCCTCTCTCTATAATGTATTTTAAAGGTGAATGTTTTATTTAGAGTGGTCATTAATGAAGTTGAGAAATGGACCATAAGCATAGGATTGGCAGAAAACAAAATGAACTCTCTTATCTAGAGATGCATTGATGCATTGAAATGTAATCTGCACAAAGAAAAATATTTCAATTTGAGTAGACAAGCTTATCTATGTTCTTAGTGTAAAGCCAATTGAAACTTGGCAGGGTTTCTGCTTTCCTTTGTTTTGCATTATTTTCAAATGAATGGAAAACTGCTAATGTGCCTGAGTTGGCGAAAATTATTAAGGGAAGAGCGCCGCTTTTGAATTTTAAAGCAAAATGTATTCTTTATTTTATCTGATTTGGGTAGTTAATTAAAATATATCAAATTTCTACACAACTTCAAATGCATTCTTTTGTATTTAATTATTTTCTATTAAAAATGCTTATCCCCAAAGCATTAAAATTAAAAATAAATTCATTCGATATATACATTTTAATTTCATTTCCTAAATATTTTTTTCTGTTCGTAATGGCAAAATTTATAGTATTTTACCTTTATACCTAATATTATTTCATATGTATACATTTTAAATAAATAGAACTGTAGTAGGAAAAGATGTAAAAGATATACTAAGTTTTAAAAGATCTTCTAAATGTACTATTTATTTTACTTATGTCTTTACAACAAAGAGTATGCCTCATATACAGCATACTACTTTGGGGGTGTCTGGGTGGCTCAGTCAGTAAGCATCCAACTTTTGATTTTGGCTCAGGTGATGATCTCAGGGTCTTGAGATAGAGCCCCACATTGGACCCCACACTCTGTGGCAAGTTTGCTTGAGATTCTCTCCCTTCCCCTTCCCCCTTCTCCCTATGGTGTCTCTCTCTTTCTCCCAAATAAATAAAATAAATCTTTGAAAAAAAACATACTAGTTTTATTTTCATCCCATCTGCATATGATGAAAATTTCACAAGCTTTGTATCATCAACTTGGCTTGGACTACAATGTCCAGATATTTGGCCAGACATCATCCTGGATGTTTTTGTGAAGCTGTTATTTAGATAAGATTTACATTTAAATTGGTAGACTTTAAGTGAAGTGAATTACTCTCTATAATATGGGTGGGCTTCATCCAATCAGTCAAAAACAGGAGAACAAAAATTGATCTTTCCCAAGCAAGAAGGAGTTCTAGCAGCAGACTGTCTGTGGGTTCAAACTGCAACTCAAACCATTCTGTTTTGCTGGAGAACTTTAAAAAAAATGTCTGTGAAGATAATTCTATATCGTGTCTATTTTTGCTGGACAAATCAGGTTGCATTAATACTTGCAATACTTTTCTTGAAATTGTGTTTTTTCCTTAAAACTTATATCCATGACTTATCATCTAGTGGCAGTCTGTTATTTGTGGTAAAAAAATATATCTATCTACCTATCTATACACACACACACATATATATATACATATATATTAATAAACTATATGTGTAAAATATATGTGTATATTAATAAACATATAAACTAATAAACATTGAGACAAGAGTAATTTTCTAAATGTAAGTAGGTGTGAAAAAAGAGTTATGTGCTGCTACCTCATTAATTTATGATGACACTGATTTCCTTTTACCTTAACATTTAGAACCTTTTTTTTTCCAGCCTGTAATTACTTAGCCAATAAACTACATTGCAATTTAGATCCTAAAATTTATCTCAGAAATTTTCTAGCAAGAACTAGATTTCCAAAGAATGAGTTTCCTTGTTCAATCAGATGATCCTCTGAAAGCACATAAGGACCACCCTTCACTTTCTTTAGTTAAGCTGAATTGCAAATTAAACAGAATTTTCCTTATCTAATATGCTTATTGGCCTTTTTTTCCTGTGTACTAGAAACATTTAACGTGGTCTTATGTGAAAATAGTTGAATGAAAGAAATACACCAATTGTATCGGACTCTAAATTCCATTTTACCTTCTATTTCCCAACTAAGCATGCATAGGTGTGCTACTAATTTGATTTTTGAAACATGACTTTACTAAATCTATTTTAAGCTACTGTAATCTCTCATTATTATATCTGCATTACTATAGTGCTTTATTTTTAAGTAGCTCTGGGTCATTACACACTTCAAAGTGTGGTATATCAGATTAAAGTAGAGAAAGTATTATAAAAAATAAAAAAAATTCAAATTCCACTCATAATTAAGGATGCAACCTAGGAAAACTTAATTTAGAAATAGATGAGCATGCTACCTTAGGGAAATTTGGAAAAGGTCATACAAAAACTGATTATTAAAGAAAACACTCTTCCACAATTCCTACTTTGTTTGACCATGATACTTTCATGATCAAAGGTTTAGGAGGAACTAAGAGAAAATGGTATATATAAGATTTTTTTCTCATAATAATTTTAACTCCGTATCTGCGATATTGTTTTTAATTTTTTCTTGGAACAATATATTGAAAACGGGGTCAGTAAATGTAAATGTCTATATAATCACATAATTATCCTGATATTATAAGCATGAAAACTATGACAGACAAAATGCTAGATTAAGGAATAATAGTCACACCCTGGAAATAAAATATAGCATAATTTCCTAATAGGTAAGTAGATAGTATAGAGTATAGTGAATGTTTACTGATGTTTATTTTGAAAATTGTCTATTATTTCTTTTGAAATTATCTATTATTAAATTCATCACCTCAGGCATTCAGTTAATTTAGTGAGCTACTAAACCAAAAGTTTGGAGCTTGATGTACTATTCCCACAATACTGTTTAAGAACCAGTTGATCCGGGATCCCTGGGTGGCGCAGCGGTTAGGTGCCTGCCTTTGGCCCAGGGCGCGTTCCTGGAGACCCAGGATCGAATCCCACATTGGGCTCCCGGTGCATGGAGCCTTCTTCTCCCTCTGCCTGTGTCTCTGCCTCTCTCTCTCTCTGTTTGACTATCATAAATAAATAAAAATTAAAAAAAAAAAAAAAAAAGAACCAGTTGATCCTTCCACTAGATGTCAGGTGTTCTAGGCTCTGCCAAGAAAATACTGTTCTATTTACTTGGTGGGCCTTGAAGATACCGAAGAGATTTTACATATATACACACACTTTTCTGAACAAATTTTTTAAAACAGAATGCAATCAAAATTACATAATATGCAATTTAAACCTCTAGTTTGAATCCATGTCCTCATTCAAGCCCGTATGTCAATTTTTTTTTGTTTTCTGGCTTGAATTAAAATAATCAAAATTAGGTTCATTCTCATTTTCATTGCAGTAACAGCTAACACTGTCATCAATAAATAACGTGTAGGATGCTCACTACATTTCTGGCATTGTATAAATAGTTCCCACATATCATTTCATCATTTCATTAAATCCTCATAGCACACTTACAAAGCACCCACTGGGCAAACAGGGATTTGGTAGATCACCACGGGTTTGTAACTAAAATATGATGGAGCAAAGATTTGCTCCCAGCATCTCTAATTCGAGTCTGTTTATCACGGTATGTCTTACACACAGTCTCAAGAGTATGATAACAAAACTCCTGGTCTTCTAGATGAAATTGGCTGTTCTCCCTAGCTTCCTTGCCTTACCAAACAGCAACACCAGTGTCTTCTCTGTCCATGTTCTCATTTCTCACCTAGATGACTATAGTCACCTTTGAATTGCTATTTCTCTTCTATCTATCCTCCACATGCTGATGGATTCTACGATGCAAACATAAACTTGCCCTTTTACTGCTTGAAATATATCAACACTTTAGAAATTCATTTAAAATCTTTAGCATGATGTCCAAATATTTTCACTGTGTGTCCAACACTGTTGAGTGTCATCTTTCATATCTTTGCTGGCAGTCATTAATATCATGTTCCGCAGCACATTGGACTACTTGTCCGCTGAATATGCTAGGGAAATGAAATTACACAAGAGACAAAACAAAAGAAAAAACAAACCATCACCAATAACAAAAATGTGCTGCTAGATGTCATACAATCCATGAACGCAAGAATTAAAGAAAATACAATTCCAATGATCTCAGCAACCTGGAACATTAAAACAAGTGATTCCTACGTCTTCCCCCAGACAACGTGCAGAATTTGCATATATTTACTCATAAATGTACCTGCTGGTGTGGAAGAGAATTAACAAAAATGTCCGTTTTCCAAATCATGTGTGAAAGTAAGTACTGGCAAAATCTTGTACACTGCCATAGAACTGACAATGAACTCCTGATAATATATTTACCTGGGTTTTCAGCCCACTCCAGAGCGGAGAACTTCCTAGATTAGAGATGGTGCTAAGTATCAACAGATTCTATGTTCATAATATACATAGGATTTAAATTTCTCATCCTTCCCTGGTACTACCCTGGTCCAAGCTAAGACAATCTTCGAATTATAACAATTACCTCTGACTAACCCTCCTAGATCTGTTTTTGCCTCCTCCCAATGCCTAGCCTCAGTCCAGCAGCCAGAATGCTTCTTCAAAGATGTAACCAAACTATATCACTCCTAGGGGATTAAAGAGTATACTTCGTTTGATGAGCACTGAGTAACTTATAAAATTGTTGAATCACTATACTGTGCACCTGAAACTAACAGAATATTGCATGGTAACTATCCTAGAATTAAAATGAAGAAACTTAATTAAAAAAAAATTCATTCCTTTGATCAAACTTTGCAATAGCTCTTCATCTTATTCAATATAAAGTCAGTCTTTAATATGGCTTATAAAGTCCACTATGATTCAGTCTACAATTGTCTTTCTAACTTTTTGCTCCTATTCCTTTCCTTCTTAGTCACTCTACTCAAGTAATACTGGCCTCCTCCTCGAGATTGCTTTAACAGCAGAGGCATTTTTCAACTATAGGAATTTTGTACTCAATTCTCTTTCACCAATAACAGCCTCTCCAAAACATTCATTCATTTCCTCACATTTATTAAGTCTTCTTTTCCTCAAATATTAACCCTAAAGCTAAGTCTTCACTCAATATCTTGTTCAAAATTACACCAAGTTCTCTTTAGCTACAGCTATAACTTTGTCTCCCTTCTTGATTTGTTTTCCTCCATAGCCTTCATAACTTTCTAATAAATGATATAACTATTCACTTTCTCCCTATGTCTCCTTTTATTGTCTTTTTTTTGGGGGGGGGCAGGGTCTTGTTTTATTTTGTCTTTTCCACCAACAAAATTCCTCAAGAATCAAGATTTGAGCTCCACAATTTCATTAACAAAAGCAGCTTCTTTCAGAGAAGAAACACAATAAATAGAACTAAGTTGAATAAAAGGCATAAAGTGAGGAGTGAAGTATTTTAAAATAAAGAGCACAGAATATATTTAGGTGAAAATATTATGTATGATATCATATTGATGGATACATGTCATTATATATTTGTCCAAACCCATAAGATGTACAAGAGTGAGCTCTAATATAATCTGTCAACTTTGGCTGATGTGATGTGTCAATGTTCATCAATTGTAACACATGTACCACCCCAGTGGGAAATGTAGACAATGAGGGAAGCTATGCATGTGTTTTGGAGCCATTTGGGTCATTTCTATTACCGTCCTCTCAATTTTGCTGTGAACCTAAAACTGCTCTAAAAAAATTAACTCTTTAAACACAATTGCAATCTCTTCTCTTATTGCCTAGATATGAATCTTTCTTTTTTCCATTCTCAAAATGACATTTATCTTGTAAGAAAACAGTAACTTCCTGAGTTTCTTTAATCCAATGTTTATGGATTTATGACTACTCCTGCAGGTTTTCATTCTTGATACTGTAAGTCAAGGTTTCTAGAATACCTCTTTTCTGTAAGTGTTTTTGCTCTTAAAAGTGAAAGCCAAAGCTTTCAAATCTCTATCTCTGAAAGGATTAAAAGGGTAAAAAAAAAAAAAAAAAAGTGTGTGTGTGTATGTGTGTGGGTGTGAGTGTGTTGGATGAGGGCTGATGGAAGTGAACAATTAGTATTCATTTTACCTCATAATGCTCAGGTATACAGAATTAGAAAACAGCATTAGGAGAACAACAAAATAGACTAAATTTAAGTTTGAAATACATTTTGTCCATTTGAGTGAAGGGTATAAAAAATAAAACTATTTTTCTATAAGTGTTTAACTGAAATTTAACATGCACTAAAAGCTGACTGTAATGACCTTGCATTTTATATTTTCATCATAATACATCCATATCATTAAACCTTCATCTTTTCCTGTTTAAGGAGAAGCCCTGAATTTTGGTGTTATGCAGAAAGAATCTACACAGTGCATTCTGCAGGCTTAGTAGACAGAAACGATGGGGTTTCATCCGGCCTAGTTCCACCAGCAGAAAATAATTAGATATCAACAGAGAAGTAGTGAAGTGTAGCTATGTTTTCTTAACTAGGGTTTCATTAATTCCCCTTTCTTCTTATATTTAATGTGATTTCAAATTCAAAGTAATTATATTTGGACAAGGCTCTTTGGTTAAAAGTGAAGCTGATTATAGAAAATCTAGACCCTTAGGTACTTAAAAACATTAAACAATAATAGTCTATCAATTTCTGTGTCCTTTTCCATAGGAAGTCACAAAGACCTACATTTAATTATATGTATCTTACTAACTATATTAATAAGAGATTTATAATCTATTGTCTTCAAGATCTTAGAGGGTTATTTTTCAAGAAATAAAAAACAATAATTACTTTCATCTAATTAATATTCCAATTGATAATGCTTTTTATACAATTAAAAATCTCATTTTTATGAAATATAAGATACATTTTCTTTCTGAAATATGAAAATGTAAGTTGTTTTATAAGAGGAAGCCTGTGGAGTACAAATAAATGAATAAGTAGATTGCTTATTTTGTATGTTAATGAACTTGTGAAGGTGCTGAGAATAGAGCTATTATTAGAGACTTATTCTCATGAAGAGTCCTTGGGTGTTTGCTACTTGCTAGCTAAAATGGGCTGAAATCAAGTTGGAATAAACTGATGTTGATTCCTAATCCTTCATTAGAGCAAGCATTTAAGAATATGGAACAGACAAAATTTAAGACTTGATCAGAGGTCAGCAAGAACAGATTAAGTTAGATCTCTGCCAGTCAGCTTATTTATTTTATTTATTTTTATTTATTTATTTATTTATTTATTTGCCAGTCAGCTTATTATAAACTCTTGGATAATGCACCCTACTTACCTTTTTGAATAAATGAAGTTATGGAGCTCTGTACAGGTAATATCCACAAAAGTTTAGACCACTTTAAAATAGTGCACTTCATTCCAGTAGGTAAAACAGGAGTCAACATTTTGTCCTGCCCATGATAATCACCAGTATCAATGAGACTCTTAGATAACTTGAGACCTTCTAACAAGTCCACTTACAGTATGGAAGCTAAGTAGTACTGAATGGTAAATTGAAATAACAACTATTAACTAAACATTAGGCTCTGAGGAAGAAAGCAAAGCTGAGACATGAATTTAGAAAGGTTACTGGTGGGGAACCTGGGTAGCTTAGTTAGTTAAATGACTGCCTTTGGCTCAGGTAATGATCTCAGGATCCTGGGATTGAGCCCCACATCTAGTGGGGAGTGTGCATCTCCCTCCCTTCCTTCTCTGCCTGCTCTTGCTCTCTCTCTCTCTCTCTCTTTCTCTCTCTCTCTCAAATAAATAAATCTAAAAATGAAAAGTCACTGGATACAATATACAAAATCATTTGTATGTATGTATGCATGCATGCCAAATTCGATTATTTTTCTATGTGACAAAAACAAACAGAAATATGAATTTAAAAATAATTTGATTTGCAAAAGCATAAAAACCAACCATTCCGGAATAAATCTAAGAAGAAATATGAAACTTCTGCATTGAAAACAATAGAACAGGGCAGCTCTGGTGGCTCAGCAGTTTAGTGCCGCCTTCAGTTCAGGGCGTGATCCTAGAGACCCTGGATCCAGTTCCACATTAGGCTTCCTGCATGGAGCCTGGTTCTCCCTCTGCCTGTGTCTGTGTCTCTACCTCTCTCTGTGTGTCTCTCATGAATAAATAAATAAAATCTTAAAAAAAAAAACACAATAGAACAGGATTAGCATAAATGGAATTAAATCTATATGAATGGAAAAATATAAAATATGCATTAAGACATTCAATGTATTAAAATATAAATAATCTCCTAAGGCTTATTTTCCAGAAGTTGTCAAGCTAGTTCTAGAATACAGTTGAAATACAGTTGCCTCATTTGACCACGAATAGTCAAAACAATTTGGAAAAGAACAAAGAATAATTTGGAGAACTTACATTACCAGATGTCAAAATTATTGTTATTCTATAGTAATTAAAGCACTGTGTTGTAAGCATGGGATAGACAAATCAATCAATGGAACAAAATGAAGAGTCCAGGAAAAGATTCAAACATAGAGATAATCTGATTTATGACAAATGTTATAGTCCAGTTCAATTGAGAACACTTGACCTTTTAAATAAATTTTGCTAAGTCACTAACAATTTGGAAAAACAATGGCATGACCCCTAAGTTACACTACAACCAAAAATCTATCCCAGATGGATAGTAGATATTAATGTGAATAGCAAAACAATTAAAAAAAAAAACTTTTAGAAGAACAGGAAATTGTATCAGCAACTTTAGAGGTGGCACAAAGTTCTTAACTAGAACACAAAATGCATTATTCAAAAAAGAAAACTGGACTGTGTTAAAAATAAGTATTCTCTTCATGAAAAGACACTACCAGGAGAGTGATACAGTAGCATAGAAAGTACTAGAAGAGATTTACCATGGATATACACATTAGGACTAATAGCCATATGATATATATTAGACGTACATAAGGAACTGAGTGTGTGTGTATGTATGTATATAGAATTACTACATTAATAAGAACATCAGAAAATTCGACAAAAAATCAGACAAAAGGCTTGAAAAGATATTTTGCCCATTAATATACACATTTGGCCAACATTACCTATGTAATGTTAGCTCAACTCAAAATTAGCTCAACTTCATTAATTATTAGGAAAATTTAAATTAAGGCTATTACTACTAAACACTATAATGCTTATAATGAAATTAGACAAAAATACATAATTCATTTTTATACTCTGCTGATGACAGTCTAAATTGGCTGAAAATCTGAGGTGCAGTATTTGACAATATCTATTGAAACTGAAAATGTACTCAGAACCAGTAAATAATCCATCCCTAGGTATATACTCAACAGAACTCAGCACATATTTTTACTGAAAGACATTCTCTGGAGTATTTACAGAAGCAGTCATCATGATAATGCTGACAGAAAAGCACAACTACTAATCAACATTAAAATACATGAATTAATTTTGGGAGAGTAGCATAATGGTACTTCCATAAAATAACAGAAAACCTCACAAACATATTCTTTACCAAATTATCCAAAAACCGAAGAATTTATCTGGTTATCTCATTATTTTACATACAAAAACTGGCAAAACCAAGTCAACGTTGTTAGAATTTAGAACAGTGTTAAAAATTCCTGAAGTAAACAATCATTTACCAATGTTACCAGACACAGTGCTATTTCCAGAACAAAACTAAATGAGAGAAATGAACATTATGAGTAATTTTAACAGTGAGATATTGATATAGTTTCATATTTCCTTGTTATTATTGGTATAGCCCTGCAGAAAGCAAATTGGCTTTCAAAGAGGATTCATTTTATTTTGAATCTTCTCTACAGAAAATTCCCATAAATAAAATGCTTTTGTAAAGATATTCATGATGAAATATATTCCTCATAGCAAAACATGAAAGCAATTATGGTCTGGAAGAGCCAGCTCACACTGCTTAGGAGACTTGATTGTGAGTCTCTCTTCCCAAGTTCACACTCAGTGACATCACATTCACAACTCTGTTCTTTGAAGTGCTGGTTTAATATTGACCAGCACACCTTTGGGTGAAACAAATGCATTTTTTTCATCTAGCACATACTTGTCTTACTAAACAGCAGTTAATATTAAGTCTTTGCACTATTCTGCTGGAAAAATACTTCAGTACAGTTATTTTTTTAAACCTCTATTCAGTTGTATGTGTAGATGATACTAGTTAATTCATATGATATGTGAAGTAAAAGAAATAAAAGGAAATGCCACGTGTTAACCTCAGAGAATACAATTTTATTACTTACTTATGCTTTCCTATCTTTTTAACTAAAAAATACTTTATTATAAAATCCAAAAATCTAATAAAATGCATTTGTTTTTTATTCTATTCATAATGATTACAAAACAAAGAATATGTGAATTCTTATTTTGTATGAAAAGTATAAGACCTAAAAACTCTAAGGTTTGTATCAGCTAATGTTTGTTGCTTAGTTTAAAAATACTATGTCAATATCAATCTTTGTTCCAAATGTCTTAGTTTATTGCATTATTTGTAATAATGTAAGATGTATGTTTCATTTGGGACACTGGCACAGCTTATCTTAAAAGAGAGACAATTAATAAAGAAAGGATTAACATCTCTCTATGTGTTGTAAAATTCAAGAGATGTGTAAAACAGTAAACTCTATTTAAGAGGATTAAATCCATTAATTACAAAAGTCTATGAATATTTCTGCAGAGACCCAGTATGACTTATTTTTCAAATGTAAATCAAAAACTATCAAACCAAACAAAATTATAAGCTCAGAAATCTGTAAGAGTCACAACATGAAAGACAAGCAAGCAAGCAATCCAGTATTAGACTGCCTCATTTGGGACCAAGGCTGTTTTCATTGCAATTCCACTTCAGTTTTATATTTTCCATTGTGTAAGACAATATATATTGTAAAATCTAGGTAACTACAGAGTTAATTAAATAAAATATGATGTTTGGTTTTTCATTTTATGCATAAAACATAGCCTTGTGACTTATTTTGTGAGTCATACTATTTAAGTTCAGTTTTCATATCCTATGTAATAAAGTTTCATTGGTCTCCATTTTGAAAGAGGAAGAGAAGTTATAGGGGAATTTATCAGTTGATGATTTTCTGTGAAAATGAAGTTATTTTATATATTCCTTTTCAGAGCAATGTGGAGAATTGTGAACTAATTATGTTTCTACTGGGGAAAAAGAGTCAATATATTGTTAAAGTGACAGCGATGGGATAGTATACAATCCAGGTCTACTGCCTTGTCATTCACTTAAACCTTCAACATAGGTCAGACCCGGGATCCCTGGGTGGCGCAGCGGTTTGGCGCCTGCCTTTGGCCCAGGGCGCGATCCTGGAGACCCGGGATCGAATCCCACATCGGGCTTCCGGTGCATGGAGCCTGCTTCTCCTTCTGCCTGTGTCTCTGCCTCTCTCTCTGTGACTATCATAAATAAATAAAAATTTAAAAAAAAATTAAAAAAAAAAAAAACATAGGTCAGACTTTACACAAAGATATTATCTAACAATATATTGCCAAAGAAGGCACTTCTAAAGTTACATTTGCTTTATTATTGCCATAGTGCTCCCCTTAACGTGCTTTCTGCCCTTCTAGCACCTCACAGAGTGTTTCCTTAGACCAATTGAAACTAAGTCGTGTTCTCCAAGCTTCCAGTTATCTGTAAGAAAATAAAAGGTTTTCCACTAGCACCAAGAATGGAGGCTGGAATCTTCTGCCATGTGGTTTTTAGTGGGGATCCACTAGAATTAAGTGAGCAGTCTGCTTAGAGGGTAGATATCTTCAAATCAGAGCTAACAAAAAGCTGTAGTGGGATTTTCATTTCCCTTAAGTTTTATTCTAACCATCTGGAAAAAAATTCAGATTTCATATTCAGCATTATAAGAAAGCAGATATATAGATAGATTATATCTATATCTATCTATCTATCTATCTATCTATCTATCTATATATATATATTATCCTGGTGATACAAAATATAGAATAGAGAGATTCTGATTCAAGTATAAACTGTTCTGGGATGCCTGGGTGGCTCAGTGGTTGAGCATCTGCCTTCAGCCCAGGGCATGATCCTGGAGTTCCACGTAGAGTACTGCATTGGGCTCCCTGCATGGAGCCTGCTTCTCCCTCTGCTTATGCCTCTGCCTCTCTCCGTGTATCTTTCATGAATAAATAAATAAAATCTTTTTTAAAAGTTTAAAAAATATATATATAAACTGTTTTGGTTTTTTTGTTTTGTTTTGTTTTGTTTGTATAAATCATTGAACTTAGGTGATAGTCAAAGTCACTAGGGCCAAAATAGAGAAGGGAAATAAAAACAAACCGAAGTGATAAACAGACAAGAAGTATTTATACATCTTAGCAACGAGGCTGTGGCTTTTATTTTATTTTATTATTATTATTTTTTTTTAAGTAGGCCTGAGATCAAAACCTGAGCCAAGGTCAAGAGTCAGACTTAACTGATTAAGATACCTGAGAACCCAGAATCTGGGACTTTTAAAATAGCACAGGGAAGAGTCGAAGAACCTTAAAGCCCTAACTCAGTGTTGCTTCAAGTACTGAGACTCACCCTCTATCCCTGCAATGTTTGGAGGCATGTAAGGAGTTTAATGATTCCAGACTGGGTTAGTGAAATAAGGAAAACAAATCCCTGAAGAATTTGTATTTACAAGCTCATTTTCACATTGCGTTTCTGCTATTTGTCTGGTTTCTTTCTTTTTTTTTTTTTTTTTTTTTTATTTATTTATTTATTTATTTATTTTTATTTGTCTGGTTTCTGAAAAGCTAAACAACACACGAAAAAAATGTAAATGGTCTGTATATCAAAATGTATCAATGAAAAATGTTTAACACTAACAAAAATGAATGAGAATTCAACTATCAAAAGATAATGAGGAAAAACGAAATACAAACCACATTTAGGATGTATGTAAACAACACACTGAAAAGCATTTATCATTTGCTGATAAATGATGAAATTGAAAAAAAATAATGAAATTATTGCACTCATACAACTTGACATTTGCACTTAACATTTTAGTTTTAAATATATGTAATAGAGAAGAAAAATTACAAATTTAAAAACCATTTGACAAACTGGAAATTGAAAAATAAAGTAAATCAAAAAGAAACTAGAAGGAGGGCAATATTAAGGAAAAAATGGAAAATAATGAAATGGAAAACAAAGTACAACTGGAGTGTTCAAAAATCTAACAGCTTTATGTAAAGAATAACAGGAAAACTTCTGGCAAGAGTGAGCAAGATTTGTGAAAGAGGCATGGATAAAAATTATTACTGCATATGTATAGACATACACTCAAAAATATAAAATGAAACGATTATGAACACACACTTATGAATAATTTCCTTGAAAAATATACATTCCCCAAACTGACACAAAAATATTGTAGTGAATAAACTTTTAAAACCATTTTGGACATTAAATTAGTGGTTAAAAATCCACACATACACACAAACACATCTATCAAATAATGTTTTATAGAAATTTTAAGAGCAACTCATAATAATTTAATTTTCAGAACAATTTAGAGTAGAGCAAAAGGACAACATTCATGAATTTATTTTGTAGAACTAGTATATAAAAGATAGTTGTACCTAACAAGAAGAATCTAAGATAAGGAAATCATAACCAAAGCCATTTATTTTGCCATGACAGTGGTTTTGCTTTTTAAATGTATTTTCTAGGAATTTATCACACTTTCCATTCAGTTTGTATTTGCATTTGTTTGTATTAGTTTGTTCCATTAGTTTGTATTAGTTTCTTTTTCTGTATCTATGTCTGCATTTATATCCATGCATCCATGCATCCATCTATCCATCCTCTTTCTTATCTCCTTGTGTATTATTTTCCAGTATACAATGCTGAGCAGACAGTTTAGAGGTTTTCTGATTCTCCTTACTGCTTCTTTCTTTTTTTTTTAGATTTTATAAGTAGGTTCTTGTTTTAAATATTTATGTCCTCCCAACACATTTTCTCATCAGACTTTGCTTTTAGTCTTCTCAGATATTTAGGGAGAAAAAAATAGAGAAGAAAAAATTAATTGAAAAAATGTTTAAGGAAATGCATGATACCTATTTAATGGCATAGAGAATTTTTAGATAATTATGCTCTGTAACTCTCAATATTGCGCTGACATAATTTGCCTTCAAAAAGCCTCCTATAACATTTTCTCAGTCTCCTTGATCTGGAGCACATACTCTGCATACCTTTCTCTGTGTATGAACGTACTGCCCGAATCTCAGCTAAGCCACTGTACACCATTGGACTCCATCCTCTCTTATCCATTACTGTAGCTGTTTTCTTTTCCTCCTGCACAAAAATTTTCCTTCTAGAATATTCTAGTTCTTATCACACGAATGTGACATATGGCATTATTTATCTCCATTTAAAAAACAGAAAATAACAACAACAACAAAAACACGCTCGGCTGTATTTTGTTGTCCTTTTCTTTTTTTTTTTCTTTTTTTTTTTTTTATTGGTGTTCAATTTACTAACATTCAGAATAACCCCCAGTGCCCGTCACACATTCACTCCCACCCCCCACCCTCCTCCCCTTCCAACACCCCTAGTTCGTTTCCCAGAGTTAGCAGTCTTTACGTTCTGTCTCCCTTTCTGATATTTCTCACACATTTCTTCCCCCTTCCCTTATATTCCCTTTCACTATTATTTATATTCCCCAAATTGTTGTCCTTTTCGCCCATCTCTTCATACCAAAATTCTTTGAAATAATTTGTCTTTATGGACTATTATTTTTATTTTTCAAATTTCATTTTCCGTTACACCCATTCCAGTCAGGTATCCACTACCACTCATCCAATGCTGACCAGCATCACTGTCACCTGTGATAACCACATCACTGATCTCATGGTAACTCGGTTAATCTAACATCTACATTACACACAGTTGATTGCTTTTATTTAAAACTTCCCTGGGCTTCCAAGACACCCCATTCTCTTGGTTTTCTTCCTGTCTCTCTGGGAACTACTCCATAGCCTTTTTGCTGATTCTTTTCCTCTCCTTAATCTCTAAATGTTGGAGTGTCATTAGATTCAGGAGTTGTCTTTTCTCTTCACTTCCATTGTCTTAGTGATCTCATCCAGTCTCATGATTTTCTATGCTGACAACTTCTGATTTTATAATATCAGGCCCGGATTCCTATACTGATTGCATAGTTTAATTATTTTGTTTTGTGTTATAGTTTTCTGAGCACTGAAGGAAGATGTAGCCTACAATTAAAAGGTATATATATTTTTAATTAAAAAAATCACTTTATGTTAATGCTACCTTTTTTAATGTCATGATCATCAGGATTTTTTGTTTGTTAGTATATGTGTGTGGGGAGTGTGTATGTATGTTAATTCATTTTCTAAGAGAAAAGTCTTTCTAGGTTCTAGGTTTATCAACATAAAATTGTGTGCATTAAATTTGGCCCCGGGATCCCTGGGTGGCGCAGTTGTTTAGCGCCTGCCTTTGGCCCAGGGCGCGATCCTGGAGACCCGGGATCGAATCCCACGTCAGGCTCCCGGTGCATGGAGCCTGCTTCTCCCTCTGCCTGTGTCTCTGCCTCTCTCTCTCTCTCTGTGACTATCATAAATAAATAAAAATTAAAAAAAAAAATTTTAAATTTGGCCCCAAACACTGTCAACCTGGGTGCTATGAAAATTCCCTTTTCAAATATTACAGTAATAGATTGCTATACATATTATATCTTTGACCAAATTCTCCATGCCAACCAGACGCTTACTAGTATAATTTTTCTAGATAGAGTGTTATGTTCCTGATTTCATTGTTAAACCTTATGACTATGAGGCAGAAACTTTATTTCTAGATTACTGGGATCAATCTTTAGTTTTTTTTGTTGTTGTTGTTTCCCTAAATCTTTGAATAAAAAAATCTCGATTCTCCAAGATGTACACACATCTCCTAGATGTGACTAGGACTTTTCCTTTGAGACAATATTCAGGAACTTTATAATATAGAATGAAAATAGTCCCTCTTTGTCTTATTCTTTCTCAGCAGCTAAGCTATAAAATGGAGGTCAAAACTGTGGCAAGAATTTCAGAGAACAAAGGGAATGAATGTTTCTGATGTTTTGGAAAATAATTTCATTCAGCACATATGATGTGGGTTGCACAATCAAGTGCACAAGTTGAACCAAAAAAGGAGAGATAGAGTAGGTAGATAGGACTGTTTCCTTGCTCTCTCCTGTCAATGATCAAGCAAGCAAATGGTCAACCATTGACCACTTAAATCTGTCAATTTAATTGTCAAATTGAGACTGTAAACTTCACCCTAAGGGGAACTCTCTTACATTGTACCAAATCATCATCATCATTCTACTTATTTTTTTCCCTTTCATAAATATTTATGGTGATTTGAAGTACAAGCATATGAATAAACCATATAGGTAATACTAACATCGAAATAGTTTAAAGCATATTACAGCATATCTTAATGATACAAAGATGTGTGGAAATTTAAATTAGTGTGTGCTGCATTGAAAATTAAAAAAAATTGCTTGAGTATTGCTAATATGGTTTTATGTTTCAAACAGTTTTTATTTTAAAGATTTTATTTATTCATGAAAGACACAGAGAGAGAAAGAGAGAGGCACAGACACAGGCAGAGGGGGAAGCAGGCTCCATGCGGGAGCCTGACACAGGACTATCCCTGGTCTCCAGGACCATGCCCTGGGCCAAAGGCAGCGCTAAACCACTGAGCCACCCAGGCTGCCCTGTTTCAAATGGTTTTACACTGTTAAAAAAATAGGTTTATACTGTTACAAACAGTAATTATTTTTTGCAAATTTCCTTCAAGTGCATGTATTTAGTAAGTCTACTAGTTTGTGGAAATATTAATGAAATGTTTTTATGGATACAATATCTAATTTCTATTTGCATCTTTGAAAAATTTCGAGGTGAAAATCACTAAGTCTGAATTATGCACTGTGGTAAATCTTCCAAAACATTTTATCCAGATACAGAAAAAGGGAGAGTAGACTGATTATTATAGTTGTGTTTTAGTGGATGGGAGAAATTTGCTCTCACAACTTGTATTTGTAGTCCTCTGCTGTAGTCATTACATTCATGGTAATTTTACATTCTATTTATGATTAAATCTTGTTTTAAATACTTACTAAGCTGTTAATGTAAGTTGTCCATATTTATTTTATTTTCCAGGCAATAGGTCTTATCTGTTTCAGTTCTTTGCACAGGGCCTGGTATCTAACTTGATGTATGCATGAGTATCAGTTATTCCTCAAACGTATAAATGAAACCGGACTGCATTTTATGCTAATGGAAATTATTCCTTTTTGAATTTCTTGCATGTTAATAGTAAAACACACAGCTAAAACCCAAACAAAATGCCATCAAATACAGTGTCCTTCAAAACAGATAACTTTTATCATAAACCTAAGCAGTAAAAGGTTAGAGAAGATTAACACAGATGCTAGAGCTAGGTTGCAGGTGTTTAAATTCTACTATACCTATATGGTCTAGAAATCACAAAACCCCCTAAACACAATTACTTCATTTTTAAAAATGTCTCTTTCTTCTTTTGATAATTGTAGGAATTAAATGAGTTACTGTATGCAAAGATCTTAGTGTTTGTTATCTGGTAAGCCAAATTGTTACCATCGCTGTCATTGCTGTCTACATCAACTTTTGAAGGTAAGGAACATATGGATAAGTATTTATTGTATTGCATTTATGAAATATACCCAAATGTAAATTGTGCCACATGATACACAAAAAGAAAACAAGCACACATAAAAGTAATCAAATGATCAAACAAGATAGAGAAAAAAATATTATTCAAAGATATATCTTTTTAAAAAAGGACAATTTCATAATTTTTGATATACTAAAATTAAATTCCAAGGCATTGAATCAAAAGTCTAATCTGCCAAAGAACTATCCTTTGAGACCAGGGTTTTCAAGTCCATCCATTAGAAAGAATATGACCGAACATGTTTAGAATTTAAATAGCACCACTGTTTGGTTTTAAATATTAATCTTTATTAATTTGATCTTAAATGAGCACAAGAGGTGATCTAGGTCAGAAACATATGTCTTATTAAATTCCTCACAGTAAATAATAAAGTGTCAGCACCTCCTTGTCCTAGACCTATCCCTGCGGCAATGGAATGCAAGCTGATGGTATTTTTTCCTATGTAATTAACCAGAATCTCTATAGATGAAGGGCAAGGAAAAATGATTTTTCTCTACTTATATGAAAGAATGAGGCACTTGCCCTCACTCCTCTCCTGAAAGGTTATTCTAGGAAAAGTAATGATCCTGCATCTTAATTACTAACCTGTTGGTAATGTCAATACAATTTCTCCAGGAGCAACGTAGTTCTCTGCCTCTCAAGCCTTTAAAACTTGGAGTTGTCTCCAAGTTCTGAGGCTTCATTGATTTTGACATGTAAATACTCAGGAAGATAACTACCCATTCTTCCCAGGACCCAGAGATTTAATTTAGGAAAAGACATCAGGCTCTAAGAGTTGACCCTGTCCTTGGGGGGGGGGGGGGGGAGCAAGTTTTGTCATTCTTTGAATCAGAGCAATTAACCAGACAAAAGGGTAGAGATCTAATCCTGTAGGTATGTGAAGAGTATCAGGAAGTTAGTGATTTTTGCAGGAACCCTGAGGAATCCAGAGAGCTTTTATTTCCCCACAAATTAATTAAGCAGATTTTGAGAAGTTAAATAATTGACAATATTAAGACCATACCAGATGGAGATAGAAACAATTTCTTTTGTTTTGTTTTGTTTTGACTAGTTCTAATGGGAATTATTCTATTGGTTGGACAAAAATGATAATTTATTTAAATCTGCCCCTAGCAAACAATATTGTGAGTGTGAGTAAAAAAAAATTATTACAAATATTTCAGCCATCCATTTTGTCTCTAAAGAACTATGTGATTTCATCCATATCATTTAAAATCACCTCTACATTTAAGCACTTAAAACAATAAAAATTTATTATCACACTTTCTGGTGGTCTGGAATCTGAGTGGAGAGTTGGATGATTCTAGTCCCAAGTTTTTCATGTTGCAGTCAAGCTGTCTCCTGAAGGCTGCACCATGGTGGGGGCTAAGGGGACACGTTTCTAAGCTCTCTCACAGTTCCTAATCAGGTGGCCTTTCCACAAGACTGCTTCATGACAGACACAGCATCTGTTCTCTCTAAGTGAACAGTTAGAGAGAGATAGAGCACTCAACATGGAAGCCACTATCTTTTAATATTCTAATCTCAGAATTGATATCTTATCCCTTCAGTTATATTTGAGTCAATAAATCCAACCCACACCCAAGGGAGACCATTACACAAAAGTCGGGCAAGCAGAGATATTAGAGGTTTGGTAATATTCAGATTTGGTAAATGTGGCTGGCATTATAGTCTTAATGGATGTTCTTCTGGACAGGACTTGGTAATAGCTGAAGCACCTATGTGAGGATGATTTGCTATGTTGTAACTGTTGTTAATGCAGTTTATAATTCCCTGAAATTACATAATACATGTATATAAAAAATTTGAAATTGAGGGCTATGTTTATACATAGAATGCCTTCCAAAATACATGCATTCTAAAGTAGTCAGTTGCTCTAAATTTTTAAATACAGCAAATGATATTTTTAATGACTAATTTTGTTTAAAAATCATATAATAGTAGACCAGAAACTACTACAACCTGATCTCTAGTTAATATATCTTTATGATCGTCTGAAAAGACTTTACTTTCAGTAAACTTATGATTGGCATATAGAATATTTTAATATTAGAGTTTAAATAGATTTCTATATCTCCCAAGAGTTAAACACAAGTATTTTGGTCATTTATGTTCACTTTCTTATTCTGATGCTGGCTTAGTTTGATGGATACTGATTTGCTGAGGTTCAAATTTTCAATTCTAGTATTGCTTAAACAGGACTGAAATTAATGAGACTATTTTCAACTTTGGTGTGCTGTACCAGTCAAAAATTCATGTTAATATCCCAGAGAATAATAATTTTTGGAAAGTTACTGTCAAGTTTTCAGAAAATGCTATAATCTCGCCATTTCCTACAGATGAAGGGGGTTGATAAAGAAGATAGAAACAGAGAAATTATAAAGCAAGGATAAACTCTGGAAAGTTTTTATAAATAAATATAATGTAAAACTCAATAAAAGTTAAATAAATATAAACATTTTTCAAGGGGTACCATGTGTTCAGAACTCTGTTATAAGCAAAATAATCTTACAGGATTTTTACAATGAGGACAGTGCCTTACAGACTAAGGGGATGCTTATGAGTTTAAAATAACATTTGAAATTATGACTGTTATATTAGGATTCCCACAATTAAAGCACACTTTCCAGGTGTTCCAAAGTCATTTATCAATATTATTCATTAACCAGCCTACTCTAAAACAAACAAACTTTTCTCTAGTTCCTACAACTTGCCTAGATTTCCAATATCCTTTCTCTTTATTCTACCTCTTTCCTTTCTCCACATTTATAAACCTAATCTCTCTTTCAGGAACTAAGATTCTGGGACACCCGGGTGGCTCAGCGGTTGAGCGTGTCTGCCTTTGGCACAGGTCGTGATCCCGGGATCCTGGGATCAAGTCCTACTTCGGGCTACACATAAGGAGCCTGCTTCTCACTCTGCCTCTCTCTGTGTGTCTTTCATGAACAAATAAAATCTTTTAATCTCTCTCTGTGTGTCTTTCATGAACAAATAAATAAAATCTTTTAAAAAGAAAAGAATCAAGATTCTATCTGCCTAGGTTCTCAAAATATAGGAATAGACTTTTTCTCAACTACAATTTCTTGATAGTCTATTTGGTTACCAATTATTTTCTGCTTGAATTTTAGTTATATATGTCATTGTCCTCTTTCCATCTTCTGATTTAAAGCTTCATGAAGTCAGAACCCACATCCGATCTCTCTCTGTGTTTTCATAATAGCTAGAACAATGTTTTGCAAACCCTATGCCATTGATACACTTGCATTACATAAATGAGCATAGAAATCATCACACTGCTTGCTCTGGGTGATTTTACAGATGGAACATAGTTGTTTAGACCAAAAAGAACTTAAGATACAGGTTCTGTACTGTTCAACTATAGGAATTAATACATACAATTTAGGTTCTTCAGTGCTGGCATTAATGTTGAAAGATATATAAGTATTTGATTTCATAAAGTAAAATATATGAAGCAAACAGGACCATAGATATAAAAAAATTACAAATTTATGAGAACGATTTTAAAAATGGATTATTTAGACACTAGAGAAAGACCTATGAAAGAATATTTATCCCTTTTTGTGTGTGAGTAGTAAATGTCTTAATCCTAAGCATATTTCATTAGTAATATCTATTCTAAAACATTTAAGTAGTTAATTTATATCCTGAAAATAAGATTCTTATATAAATTAAATGCATAGTCATACCAGGTCTATTCTCTAGGTTGGTTAAAATAAAGAACATACATGAGACTGAAAAAAATTAAATGGAAAAAATATCATATATAATAGAAGATCATTACATTTCTAAAATGCTAACTTCAGAGAGGTTATTAGTAAATACCACCAAATTATCTTTGCAAAACCAAAGTGATGAGCAGATATAGAGGGATACTCATATTTACATGCTTCCACTTAAGCCTATTTTTTGACCTGCAAATAATTATTTGCAATTACTGCTACCTAATGCGTACGCACTGAGATAGATCAGGCAATAGGGTATATTCACCCTATTTTTGTAAAGGCATTGTAACATATACAGTCTCTCAATGACAAATTTCAATGGACTTTATTTATAAATATATGAATGATGGGCAATTAGGAGGGCACTTGGTGGGATGAGCACTGGGTGTTATACTATATATTGGTAAATTAAATTTAAATTTAAAAAATTTATATATATATATATACATATATATATATATGTATATATATATATATATATGAAGGCCACAGGCATTGAACTGGTAAAATCTTTGTCACTTGGTTGATTTTGGGACCAGGGACCTCTGGCACCTAGAACATTCAGGTGTTTCTCATCCCTGGATTCCCCCACTCAGCCTTGTAGAGCTCCCTAAATGATCAGGCTTCCTCTGGGAAGTCAAGGCTACAGCACATGGGGCCTGAGTCCACCATTCTCTAAGCAGTCCATTCTTCCCTGCCCTTCTTCTAGGATTTGCACACACTCCCACCATGGACTCCAAGCCACATAGCACTCCCTGTGGACTCCAAATGCACCCTGTTTGCCTTGGGAAATCCTACACTCCACTCACTTCAGCCAGGCCTTGGCTCAGCCCCTGGACATCCTCCTGTCCACCTGTCCCAAAAAATATATAATGTATAAGTATGTAAGAGTATGTAAGAATTGTATAAGTAAGAATTACGTTATTGGTCCATACTGACTGATACTCCAGTATCAAAGAGAAGGGTCAAATCATCTCTATTTCAACTTCATTTTCAAATGTCACTTCACTTACACCAAGCATATGACTTTACTTAAATCAAAGACAAGAAACTGAATCAAGCAACCACAGAAGCTTCAATGGGAGATAGAGAATGTTAATCTAATTGGAGACACTGGATTATGTGAATAAATTGCAATAATGGGACTAGTCATATAAACTAGTTTCCCTACTTATAAACTCAGGTGTTCATCTTATACAAGTGAACAATTAAGTTTACAGAGTTATAGAGATAAGAAATGATGTCCATGAAAAAACTGATGCATCTCAGTGTTTAATAAACTTGCTGTTATATTTGCATACTAGCCATCAAAAAAACAAAAATAGGTCGTATTATCATTATCAGGAGAATTTTGAATGTAGGGTAGCTTAATCTTAGGTTTTCACATTTAAAAAAAAAAATTATTTAGGGATCCCTGGGTGGCGCAGCGGTTTGGTGCCTGCCTTTGGCCCAGGGCGCGATCCTGGAGACCCGGGATCGAATCCCACGTCGGGCTCCCAGTGCATGGAGCCTGCTTCTCCCTCTGCCTGTGTCTCTGCCTCTCTCTCTCTCTCTCACTGTGTGCCTATCATAAGAAAAAAAAAAAAAAATTATTTGAGAGAAAGAGCAGGGGGAGGGGCAAAGTAGAGAGAAAGAAAATTTTAAGCAAACTTCCCACTGAGCTCAGGGCCTAATATGGGCCTCAACTTAGGACCCTGAGATCATGACCTAAGCCAAAATCAAAAGTCAGGTGCTTAACCTACTGAGCCACCCAGGTGCTCCTTAAGTTTTCACATGCAAAAATTTTTGCATTTGTGCTAATACATCAGCTTTCCTAATTAACTTTTTAAAATGCATTAATGTGATCAAGATGCATGTTTATACATTTGCAAGTAAAGAATCTATAAAAGTATTACAATCTGTGTATTCAACTCTAAATAGGAAATTTACAAATAAAAAAGCTTTTATTATAGTGGTTGACTTATATTAATAATGCTGAAATTCTGATTCCCTATGCAGTCTGTCATTCAGTCAGTTTGGTAATTTTCAGTAATTTTCTATAAGTATTATGGGCTTGTGGAAATTTCCAGTTTAAAGAACAATGTGGCATTTGGTGCTGTTAAAAAAAAAACAACAAACAAACAAACAAAAAAACCTTTTTTGAGGTATGTAAGTTATTAGCAGCAACATTTAAAAACAAATTTTCTAAAAATAAAATAAATAAAAAAAAATTTTCACTTCATGTTATAAAAGACAATCCAAATAGAATGATAGATATTTTGAAAAACTTAGTAAAGAGGGTGTTTAAGGTCTGATTTTATTCTTATTTGAACTGTAAATGTAATGGAGCTTTTACGTGACAGCTGTTATTTTTTTGTTGAAGTTTATACCCAATTTCAAGGAAATATAGGTTGGCTTTCTGAGGCCAAGTATTTATTTGTACACAATCTCATACATGTATTTTTTAAGTTTAAAAAGGACGGTAATGGAATTGAAAAGAAAGAGAGAAAAAGAGACTGGAGGGGAGAAGAGGGGGGAGGATTAGGCTTTAATGAATAGTCCGAATTTTTATAATAAATTTTTAGACAAGTAAAGAGAAATAATATAACCAGCAACATTTAATAAAATTTCAGTTGATGAATTTGATTACACAGAAGTAATCACATTCCTCAAGTATTTAATATCAATCTTCTTCATGCAGTCATATAATAAAATCAAATTTTGATTTGTTAAAAATAAATAACATGTTCATGAAAAATAAAGAAATACCTTGCCATGTGTAAGTGACCACAGATCACTTCAGCGTACTCCAACTGTAAAAATGTTATCTATGAACTCAGAAAAAAAAAAAAAAAAAAGTAAAGCTAGAAGAAGTTGTACCTCTGATCAAGGTCAACATTTTGTCATTGTGGAAATTCAAGTAGAAAGGGATGCATACTGGGGCACCTGAGAGGCTTACTTGGTTGAGCGTCTGACTCTTGATTTCTACTCAGGTCATGATCTCAGGTCAAGATCTCCATCTTGAGATCGAGCCCTGTGTGGGGTTATATGCTCAGCGGGAGTCTACTTGTGGTTGTCTCTTTCCCTTTCTCCTTCCCCCTCTAAAATAAAACAAATTCATTAAAAAATCAAAGAAAGGGATGCATTCTCCAATATCTAGCAAAAGGTTAAAGCCTCAATTTTCTTATTCTCAATCAAGTATTATATATGCTTTAATTAATTTGAAGACATCTCCTGACTTGTATCTTCTAAAAAACTAACTTAAAATAATTGTTGAATCAAATTGGTGACCAAAGGGTACAAACTTGACAGTCAAAAGGTTCAAACTTCCAGTTATGAAATAAATTAGTCCTGAGAATGTAATGCAAAGCATGGTAAGTAGAAGTAATAATACTGTTTTGTATTTGAAAGTTGCTAAGAGAGTAATCCTAAAAGTTTTCATCACAAGAAATGAAACAATGTGTGATGATGTTTGTCAGCTAGACTTATTGCAGTGATCACAATATATACAAATATTGAATCATTATGTTGTATATGTCTCTCAGATTATTTATAACTCAAAAAAAAGTATCACTGACTTAGGAATCTGAATTATGAAATACTTACAGAATCAAATTGACAATTTTTTTACTAATCTCACTAAGATAAATATAAATAGTCATTCACTATTTCTATGTATCCGGGTTCTCTATTGACACTTATTGGTCATACTTTAAGGATATTACATACTAGTTAAATAATTTTGCTACAGCTAAAAGATTTCAAATTATAAGCACATATGGATGTTCAGATCTGATAATTAACATTGTTGATATTTTATAAATATATATAAATATTATAAAATGCAATCAAAGCTCTTTTCTGGATTTTTTTTTTTGGATTTTTTTAACATAAATATTTTAAGCTTGTATGATGTTCTTATTTTTACAAAATGGATTAGTTTTTAGTATTATTTCAGATTATAATTAAAAGCATTAACCTGTGAAAGAGTTTAAAATATTGAGAAATTATTAGGGAAACCCATTTATTAAATGACTATGGGAGGGATCCCTGGGTGGCGCAGCGGTTTGGCGCCTGCCTTTGGCCCAGGACGCGATCCTGGAGATCCGGGATCGAATCCCACATCAGGCTCCCAGTGCATGGAGCCTGCTTCTCTCTCTGCCTCTCTCTCTCTCTCTCTCTCTGTGACTATCATAAATGAATAAAAAATTAAAAAAAAAATAAATAAAAAAAAATAAATGACTATGGGATAGAAGGTGATCAGTTTATTTCTCTATAGATATTTAGTTTTAACTTTTAAAGTTGGTAAAATATCAGTTTTTATCAGCAGTATGCCAAAAAATGAATAAAGTCAAGGCATAAAAATGATTATGATTAAATACTACCCTAGAGATAAAGTATGAATTTTTTTGGGGGGTTTATTTCCTAAGAGATTCTGTTGCAATCTCTGACTAATATAATTTTACATTCTTTTGGATCATGCTGGCAATTTATATTTTATTACTATATGCTTATTTGAACTTTTAAAATGACATATTGAACTGAATAACTCAAATTTGCCAACTTGACTTTTTGAAACATGCATTTGTATTGTCTTGAAAGATTTAATAGTATTTCTGAAAAAAAATCAAATACTGACAAAATATTATTATTAATTGTTGTGATTACTTTCTTCTATGCTAGTTAAGTGATCTGATTCTTCTGGTTGTTTTTTAGGAAAACATTATTGTACATTTTTTTAATTAGGTGATGATAGATGAAAATTTACTATCGTTCATTTTAAGTGTGCTTCTCAGACAACTGATGTTCACTTATAATGGAATTCAGCATATTTTTATAATATTAAAAATTATTTTCAATTGCCAATGATGCCAAAGAACTCAGCCAAAAAGTGGAACTCACCTTTATATTTATATTGCTATACCTTACATGAAATAGGAAGAAAATAAGTAAGTTGTATGTTTATTTTACTTTTCTTTATCTCAAAGACTATATCTTTCAAGATTATTCTCTATTTTTCTGCAGAGACTTTACTTTTTAGAATTATTAGGTTCTGAGTTACTGACAATATAACTTTGAAAAATGCTTATATTACATTTGATATGTAAATATAGTAATTAATCATTAGTAACTAGTAATCGTGTATAATAATATCGTCAAAATATGCACTTTAGGTATCACTACTCACAGGAATCTTTTTTTTTTAATTACTTTTTCTATTTACTAAGAAAATCATTGCCTCGGGGGAAAGAATATTATGTAGCACTTTTATGTATGAATCTTTCCAACTGTAATTATTCGAAGGGATAACTAAACATGAATTCTGCCTTAGGGTTAACACATATCCAATTTGTTTCACAGATCATCTAATTATAAGCAGATTATCCACCCACCTCAGTTCTAATCTCTTTGCATCTTAAGATAATTTCAGATACCAGGGAAATATGTGATACTTTTATTAGGTCATTGCAAACGTACACATATTATGATGATCTGTCTTTTAATTCCCCTATCATTAGAGTATAAACAATAAATGAGTTATTAGCACACTATAGGCATATGCAGGATAATAAGTAGAACATTTTAACAAATAAATTTAACCGTCAACTTTGATTTCTTTCGATAAAAGAACCTGAAAGACAGACACATATTTCTATAGACATTACCATGCTATATTAACCTATTGCCTTTACATATTACAAATAAAGACATAGACATAATTGAAGAATTTATTTCTGAGACATCCACATGCTGAAGAACATTGAATACTGAAGGACACACGATTCAAGTGTGTCAAAATAATACTCTAACACAAAGTGCTAAGCAAAGGCTCATGAGAGTCATCAAGAAAATTCTAGAGAATATTTTCTTCATTTATTTATTTTTTCCAAGTTTTTCTTAAGTTCCAGTTAGTTAACAGTGTAAGATTAGTTTCAGGAGTAGAATTTAGTGATTCATCACTTACATATAATACCAGTGCTCATCATCACCGTTTATTTTTTATGTCACAATCTTATAAAACTTTGGTATCTTTTAGAAAAAGTGACTCAGATAGTAGTGTAAGAGTGCAGAACCTCTCAGTTGCAAATTTAATTAAAAGTTTAATTCAGGGATCCCTGGGTGGCGCAGCGGTTTGGCGCCTGCCTTTGGCCCAGGGCGTGATCCTGGAGACCCGGGATCGAATCCCACGTCGGGCTCCCGGTGCATGGAGCCTGCTTCTCCCTCTGCCTGTGTCTCTGCCTCTCTCTCTCTCACTGTGTGCCTATCATAAAAAAAAAAAAAAAAAAAAAAAGTTTAATTCAGGGACGCCTGAGTAGCTCAGCGGTTGAGTGCCTGTCTTCAGTCCAGGACATGATCCTGGAGTCCAGGGATCGAGTCCAACCTTGGGCTCCCTGCATGGGGTCTGCTTTTCTCTCTGCCTTGTCTCTGCCTCTCTCTTTCTGTGTCTCTTATGAATAAATAAAATCTTAAAAAAAAAAAAAGAATTTGTCTTGATTTAGTGGTACCTGGATGGCTCAGTCGATAAAGAATCCAACTCTTGATTTCAGCTCAGGTCATGATCTCAGGGTTGTGAGATCTCTGCACTCAGCATGGAGTCTGCTTTAGATTCTCTCTCCCTCTCTCTTGCCCCTTCCCCAGTTCATGCTCTCTGTCTCTATTTTTTTAGACTTTAAAAAAAAGGTTTTATTCATTTGAGAGCAAGAGAAAGAGAGAGGGCTTGTGTGTGCATGAGCAGGGGAGGGTCTGAGGGAGAAACAGACTCCCCACTGAGGAGGGGGCCTAACCTGGGATTAATTCCCAGGACTCTGGAATCATGACCTCAGCTGAAGGCAGACACTTAACCAACTGAGCCATTAGTTCTCCCTAAAACAAATAAAATCCAAAAAAAAAAAAAAAAAAAAAAAAACTGTCTCCAACTGCAGCACATGGGAAGAAAAATGCCCACTGGCAACTCAAAATTCCCATTTTATGCGTCAAGTCATTAGAAACAATTTAATTGGGCCAGGGCTGAAAATCTTGGGAAATAAACCTATCTACCTAAATTAGATCAAGTGCTGCTGCTAGATCTTTCAACTATGACTAAGAGATGAAGTCACATTGCTTCAAGTTGACAACTTCTGCTTGAGTCATGGGCATGGAGAGTACTTATCAGAATGTGGGATGTGCCCACATGTGTGGGTTAGCCTGAGGCTTTTATCTGTCCTCTTCTGGTTTTACTTCCCACCTTACTCAGTTTAGATTCCATGGGCTAATATTATAAACACTCCATTCCAAACACTTTCAATACTCAGATGTCTCCTCACACTCACCTGACAAACACAGAGCTATGGAAAAATACAATCAATAATTTTCTTCACCTACTACCTTAACAACTGAATATTGCTATATACAAATTACATAATCTGATTGATTTACCATGCTATGCAATTGCAGTAAATGTATTTATTTCATTATCTCATATTCCCCTATACTATTATCAGAAATTTATTACAGTTTGCAGTTGTATAATGGCTCACTGTGCACTGAAATATCCTTGTTACTAAAATTTCTCAGTGGGTAAAAGTTCAGTTTTATCAATGTGTTAGATTTATATTTGTTTATATGTGTTTTTAACGTAGATGAGATTTTTTTTAATGTTTCAGGTTTTTATTTAAATTTCAGTTAGTTAACATATAGGATAATATTAATTTCAGGAATGGAATTTAATAATTCATCACTTACATATATACTCAGTGTTCTGTAGATGTGATATTGCTAATTGCTTGATTGTATCTGAATCAACTGGACTGCTTTTAAACTATATAATTCTCAGGATTTATTTTGAGATAAGAACCAAAAATTGTAATATCCATGCAATATTTTCAAGCCTTTATGGTGATTCTGATGAAAGTTCTTCTATAGTGACATTAAAACAAATACACATAAAATTTGCTCTAAAAGTATGTATATGCTAAAACCTTTAAAATCTAGAAGAAAAGTACTTTTTACATTTTACTTTAAAATATCAATTCAAATTAGTTATATTTTGTATGCGATTGCAATATTTTGCAATTGTGTAATAATTTCAATATTCAGATATATGTCAACTAGAGAATAACATAATACATGATTTATATTGAATCAATTTACCTTTTGTTTAATTTGGATATTTTTATATTTTTAAGTAAAGGTACTTCTTGAATGTACTCCAATGAATAAAATAAAATAAAAATAATTTCTTCCCCTTGGTACTATTGACACTTTTGGTCTAGACATTGATTTTTGTGGGGGGCTGTGCTGTGCTGTGTACTGCAGAATGTTTAGCCTCATCTCTGGCTTTTATCCATTAAAACCTCCCATTTGGGACAGCCAAAAATATCCTCAGATATTGTCAAAACCTCCTAAATTGAGAACTGTTGCTCTAACAGAAAAATCACTTCTTTAGTGATCCTGGATTTCCAATCCTCAATATCCCATCAATTAGCTCTATGACCTTGAGTAAGTCATGTTTCTGGGCTTAAGTTTATTCAATTTTAGTATATATGCTGCCAAAGCAAACACCTCGGCTTCAATTTATTCATGTGTAATGTGAAAATGCTGGAATAATAGAGATCATTTTTACATCCTTTAAATTTTCATTATTCTTTCGTCATGCAGGTTAGTTGAGATGTAGATAAATAAAAGAAGACAATTATATACACACACACACACACACTATACAAAGAAATAGAGTTTCTTGCTTGAATTAGCTAAAATGATTCAAAGGAGCATGATAATGGATACATTTGATGCTTAAGAATCCCTGTGATACATTAACATATAGATCAGTGCTAAATACTCTCGTTTAGAATATATGGGAAATAATATGTAATTTCTACATTATATGTTAAAAATTTCTCTGAAAACTAGAAATATACTTAAAATATATTGATATTTTCCCAGTGTTTTAACTTTATAATGGGTGTGTGTGTGTGTGTGTGTGTGACAAAGTTGAGCATGGAGAGAATCTAAAACATTTTTCTAATGTCAAATTCTCTTCTTAGTTTTCTTTTGTAAGGAGTTGACTCCTCTTTCTTTCCATCCTCTTGGTAGCAGCACCAGGAAAAATCATCTTTATACAGTGTGACACTCTACCGCCCTCTATGCATTTTATTGGTTTGAGAAATCCCCGAGTAAATCCAGTTCTGGTCTGGCTGTTCTCTTCGAGAAGGTTTTGTAAATTTGGGTATTGGCCATGATCATGTCCATGTACATGGTGTGTGTACTAGATGCAAAGAGGAATCTTTTGTAAACAAAAGGGATGGAATTGGACAGTATTTTGGAAGTGAATAGAGATGTTGTAAAAGGGTTTTCTGATCCCCTGTGTTGTTCCAGGCCTTAATTCCTACCTTGAAAAGGTAATAAGTTGGATAAAGAAATAGGACAGTTTTTGTTCCTGTGTCTGTAGGCATCCCCAAAATGTCTCTTACTCCAAATCCTGGCCCTGGTTCTCATTATCTGAGTAACTTTGAGTAATATATATATATATATATATTTGAGTAATATATACATGTATGTGTGTGTCTGTGTGTGTGTGTGTGTGTGTGTGTGTATGGCAGGTCTTTGTTCTCTAATCTGCAAAATGAGACTTTATTTTTTTATTTTTTATTTTTTTTATTTTTATTTATGATAGTCACAGAGAGAGAGAGAGAGAGAGAGGCAGAGACACAGGCTGAGGGAGAAGCAGGCTCCATGCACCGGGAGCCCGACGTGGGATTCGATCCCGGGTCTCCAGGATCGCGCCCTGGGCCAAAGGCAGGCGCCAAACCGCTGCGCCACCCAGGGATCCCCAAAATGAGACTTTAGAAAAAAAGTACATCAGGGCAGCCCAGGTGACTCAGCGGTTTAGCGCGGGCTTCATCCCGGGGTGAGATCCTGGAGTCCCCGGAGCAAGTCCCACATCGGGCTCCCTGCATGGAGCCAGCTTCTGTCTCTGCCTCTCTGTGTGTGCCTTTCATGGATGGATAAATAAAATCTTTTTAAAAAATGAAGATTAAAAAAAAAAGTACATCATGTGGTGACTCTAATGATTTAAAAAAAATCATACATATTTTATTTTATTTTTTAAAGATTTTATTTATTTATTCAGGAGAGACAGAGAGCGAGAGAATGGCAGAGACACAGGCAGAGGGAGAACAGGCTCCATGCAGGGATCCCGACGTGGGACTTGCTCTCAGGATTCCGGGATCACACCCTGAGCCAAAGGCAGACACTCAACCACTGAGCCACCCAGGCATCCCTAAAAAATCATACATATTTTAAATAGTTAGGTTGATCCTTGTCATTAAACAGTACTCAGTAAAACATAATTATGAGTTAATAATGTAAGAGTGATAACAAGGGTAAATGCTGTTTGAGTATAAAGCATGATTTCTCTGAGACCAGTTGTGTATCTTTGAGGTGATAGTTAATCTCTGTAAGTTTGTATGTCCTCTTCCACACACTGGAATTAATAGCAAAACCTTCCCTGTAGAGTTCTTATGAGAATTAAAATACCTAACTTGATGCTTAGTATAAAATAATCTAGAGGTACCTGGGTGACTCAGTGGATGAGCCTCTGCCTTTGGCTGGGTAATGATCCTGGGGTCCTGGGATCGAATCCCACTTCAGGATCCCCACAGGGAGCCTGCTTCTCCCTCTGCCTGTGTCTCTGCCTCTCTCTCTGTGTCTCTCATTAATAAATTAATAAAATCTTAAAAAAATATAAAAAGTGTGTATCAGCTATTATTGCCATAATTAGAACTTCTGGCTCTGATTCTGCCAAATTTCGCCCCAGCTTTGGAGGAGGCTGTGTTCTAGCCACTCCTGTCTCTGCTTGCCTGAGGCCATGCAGCTTCCCAATTTTCTTCTCCTTCTGGAGGTGCATTCTTCAGGTCTCAGTATTTTCACTGGGTAGAGACTCACTCCCCTGATTGTGCAGGAAAAGCGGGGGATCCCTGTTAGAATCTATCTTGAGTTTCCTTCGTAACTGTCATCACAATATGTAATCATATTTATGTTTTTATTTATTTCTAGTTTTCTCCTCCCCTGAATCACAAGCTGCATGGGACAGAAAGTATATCCACTTTGTTCACTTAGAACAAGGGTTGATCTATATCAGCACTCAAAATTGTCTGCTGAATGAATAGATTTGTTTTTTCTAAATCAGTGATAGTTAAGTAAGCCTGTCTGCCTAGATGACCCAGATAGTCTTTCAAAAGGGTGGTTGAAGCTGAGGATTATTTATTTAAGTCTTTGTTCACATTTAACCAAGATACTGTTATTTCAACAAACAAGCAATTGAGATTCTCTGTTACAATGACATACAAAAAAGGTTTATAGTCTCAGTTAAAATAAGGCATATAATTTCCAACAAAGGTATTTTTGATTATGTATTTAACCTGACTAAATTTTTCAAGGGACTAATCATATAAGATATCCGTCTCTCACTCTCTCTCTCTTTCTCACCTTCTTCCTTTTTCATACATTAACTGGGAGCTTCTTTTTTTTTATGGTTACAGTATACCATAAAAAGTGAGAAATAAAATAAATGACACATTTTTTTTCTTTTTTCTTTGTTGGACAGTTAGAAAAAGAGTATAACCATAGCCCAAGTGGAATTGTGCTTTATGGCACGGTAAAAAAAATCAAAAGTTTAGTAAAGAAAGCTTATGAGAAGCTTCAGGATCTCAGAATTTGTGGCAGCTGATCCAGCTTGTAGATGGCAGTAATTTTAGGAACTGCTGCCACCACTTGGCCCTAGACAATCACAAGAACACAGGAGACAGCCTTGGATAAAATTCATTGAATTTGGTGAGTTTATTCCAGAATCTTTGCATTATCCTTAAGGTCTGTTGTGTTTGGCAAATACAGAATAATTAGTAGTCAAAAACATTAGCATAAAGCTCCATCCTGTTTCTGTTTATTTTCTTTTCTTTCATGGTTAAAAAGCTATCTCTGCAATTGCAGAGCCAAAAGATGGGCAAATTCCCTGTTTTATCCCTATGTTGATGTATATAAAGATATATTTTACTACAACTATTGAAATTTTAACACTGTCTGAGCTTTATGCACTTCTTATAACCCTGAGAGTCTCTAGAACCTTTGCTTTCATAGTCTAGAGTTCGTATTAGGTCTGTCACTTTACCGAGATTGGCAAGTTCAGATTTTGTTTTTTACTGGACTTTAATGTGTCAAGTACCAAAAAACTGATTTATTCTTCCATTTCCACATAAATTCCATGCTTGGAATGAATTTCTTTCTCTTCTCTTTTTCATTTTTTTTGACGTAAGTTGTACCTTGTAAATACTTTACATCATCACAATGTTATTTCACATCTCACTACGTTCAGTGTGCTCTGATATGGCAAATCTACTTGATAGGGTCCTGTCTCATAAAATTAAAACAAAAATATTTTGAAGGATAGGTTAAAGTAAATGTCTTCAAATGCACTCCCTAAACTCCCTTATGCTTATTTATAAAATATTTGATCTTGAAATTATATTTGAATTTTTTATTTATAGATATCATTAGTTCTGAACTTCATTATTTCAGGTAACAAAAATGAGATTTGATTCTTCAGTTTTATTAAAATATGCAACATAAAGAATAGCTTAATTGTTACACGTGGATGAAAAAGAGGTTTTGGGAGGAAGGAGGAAATTTCTTCAAGTGTCCTATAGAAAAGAGCTATTTAGCCATTACTCAATCTAATTCTCCAGGATTCTGGGAACATGCTCCTACTTACTCAAGTAAAATAGAGCATCTCTCCAGTCAGCACTGAACATTCATTTCTTTGTTAACTTTTTTTTAAAAATTCTTTTTCATTTATTTGAAAGAGAGCACACACAGGAGAGAGCCCAAGAGAGTATGAGAGAGAGCACTAGAGGGAAGAGGGGCCTAGAAGGAGGGATTAAGGAGGAAGGGTGGAAGGGGAGGTCTTGTGGCACAAAGACTCTTGGCTGAGCAGGGAGCCCACCTCAGGCTCCATCCCAGGACCCTGGGATCCTGACCTGAGCAGAAGGTAGACGCTTAACTGACTGAGCCACACAGGTGCCCCAGAGACCAACTTTTTGAGTGCAGTTCGTAAGTATTATTCCTCAATTCCTTCTATCTTATACAATACCTGGAATATGAGGCACACAGATAGTATTTTTTATTGGATTGAATTGAAATCTCTCCATGTCTGGTACAGTAACTTGCATATAGTTGATTTAAAATATTTTTTAACTTTGTGAAAATAAGTCATACCCTGTCACTGCACCTTTTTCATCTTGAATTCCTGCAGAAAATTACCTTCTCTAGTACTAACCTCACACAATATACTTTTTTTTAAAGATTTTATTTATTTATTTATGAGAGACACACACACACACACAGAGAGAGAGGCAGAGACACAGGCAGAGAGAGAAGCAGGCTCCATGCAGGGAGCCTGATGTGGGACTCGATCCCTGGTCTCCAGGATCACACCCTGGGCTAAAGGTGGTGCTAAACTGCTCAGCCACCCAGGCTGCCCCACACAATATACTTCTAAGATTAATTGATTTTAAAATTTAAGTTAAAACTTGAAAATAAAAGTTTAAAATATGGAAGTTCAAATACAAGTATTTTAAGCATATTTCAATGTGTTTTCTCTAAGCTTCATTTATTTGAGGTGTTGGTATATAACATATTCTTCATTAAACATGTATCTAGACAAAGATGAAAAACTGGTCAATTATTTTTTACTGGACTTAAAAAAACAAATAATTTGAAATACATATTCAGGTGTTTTATTTTCTCAACTCAGGATTGAACCATAGGGTTGGAAGGAGTTACAAAGGAAGCTTAAATATTCTACTTCTTAATGTTACATATTTAATGACTATAAATGGTATTGTAATAAAAATGTGATGTTAGAATCAAGAATATCACCTTTTGTCTGATATCCAGATATGATATAATTATTCTTTTATTACAGAACAATTGAAAAACAGGTCATAGAGTGTTCCACTTGCTGGGATATAATAAGAATTCAAAAGGCAAAAGGAAGTTAGGAGATTTTGAAAAGCATCCTCATATAAATCTTAATAATTCTTGCAATTATGTTTGCTGCATTTTGAATGATTCTAGAACAGCCAAGCGGAATATCAAATGTGATAGGTGGTATTTATGACTGTGAATATGCTGAAATAAGTAGGCTAGTGATCATTAAATTGTGATGCTTCTCTTACATAATAAAAATAAGAACATAATAAAGTGTGAGCTAAACAGGATGCATTGTGGGGTGGCTCATCTGTTTTCCACATGTTTCAGATGTATATAACTGGCTTCTTAACTGTAACATACCTGTCATAGGTAAATTGAAACTCTCTAAAATGCCCTTGAAACACCCCAACCTTTACCTCTAGGGGACTCTGACAGAGGATATGGTTCAATTCTTAATAATTGCAGTATTGCTCCCTATATTTCAGCAACACTGGCTTCAATAGTTAGGCAGGGAGAGTGATTCCTGGGTGAAATTTTTCTTACTAAAATCTGTGTCAGCATCAGTGTGCTCTTGAATATTGCTGTCTCAGTTAAATAGACCACAGTATTTGTGGGATATGATGCAGTTATCTCAGTCATATATTTCTTAGCTATGGTGAGGAGATGAAAAGTGATGATAGTAGGAAGAAGGCTAATAGGTGTAAGTAATGGAGGAGATTTAGATGCAACATACACTGTAAATCAAATATTAATCACAAGCTGCCAGTGATAAATATTCTTTATTTGTTATTATCTCTTTTTCTAAATGAAGCTACTTGTATTCAAGAGTACTGTTCACATTTTACTTCTTTGATCACGTACTCATGTCTTAGCAATCAAATTAGGAAGGTGCTGATGCTTTGCTTCCAATTAGTCTGAAGCACTTTCTATTACTAGAAGGCTTGTTGACATCAGTCCACAAGGGACTTGTTTGTCTATCTTAAATTGTAGACTACTTATTATTGCTTTTTTAAAATACTATTTATAATGATTAGTTATTCATGTGGCTTCCCATTGGCATCTATTTTATCTTTATGCAAGGGTAACAAAGACAATTAAATAAATCAAATTATCTAATTTCTATCACAACCATACCCCAGATTAACTAAAGCCAAATTAGTTTTTAAAATACGACCTGTCTTAATTGTCCTAAAAACTAATGATCTCCAGATTTCTCCTTTGCCACTCTTCTTAGATCTCATATGACATGAAAAAGATAGCTTCTTTTCTTTTTTTTTTTTTTATAGCTTCACATGGGCAATGAACTACAATGACCAAAATTACCACTGTGTATATCAGTATTCATATTTAAATGCTTAGCAGTGATCCATGATAATAGGTAAGGCCTCGCCAGTCCAGGAGTAAGAAGACAAAATGAGCAAAACCAAGTAGTGATCTCAAAATATTTTAATTTGCATTTGGTTTAAACCTGACCAAGTATAGTCTATGAAACATTGCCCAGGCATCCCCAGAGTGAGTGGTCCAGAGTAGGACCATGACAGGGGATTTAGCTGATTAGCTTCTTCCTTCCGGGTTTTGTTTTTGTTGTTGTTGTTGTTGTTTCCCCGCCAAGGCTGAAGCTTGAGTCCTCTTTTTCTTTGCCATGTATGCTTAATATCAACCAAATTGCATTGCAACCAGGATGCATTGTAGGGTGCATTATACTGCCCCATGTAGAATTTCCTATCAGAGTAGCTTCTTTTAAATTGCTTGCAATAAGTTAGGCACTTTGATATTTCTCCATCATTGGCTTTGGAAATGCTCTTGAGTAGAAATCATTATTGTCTGTCTGCTCATAATGTTTTTGTCAGCTTTTGCTTAGTTCTTGATCACCTATATGACCATAACAGTTGATTAACTGACATTCACTGATGTAATAAGATCTTGATCATTTATTAGTTCTTTTATTGTGAATTTTCCCCAGCTGTGGTCTTGAAAAAATCTATCGAATTCTTATTTGCATATTTAAGGTTAAAAATTATTATGTAAAAAGTAATTATTCAAAATATTCTGTAGCTGGGAAGGGCTTCACTGAAACCTCACTGGTGGCAAGTTAAGCAGACAATGCTAGCTTTTGATGTCATTCCCTGAATATGATCTTCTGATATAGATTCACTCCAAAAGTGTTACCTTTACCCCTGAGCCCTGCACTTCTATTAGAGGGACTCACTGATAATCGTATGTGTGTGTAGCTTCACTGGCAGAGCAGCAATGACCTACCCAGCTTCTCTATGGCACAAATCTCTGCCAGCAACAACTTTGTAGAAAAGGTCAGGCAAAAGACTCAAAAGAACTTTAAATAGAAGAGTCCTGACCAGTTTGATTTGGAGAATTACCTCTAAGCCCAACTAGAGAAAGGAACTAGAGAAAGGGACAACGTGTTCTGGATTAATTGCTGTCTCTGGGGTAGGATCCATCTTAAAACTCATGATCACTGAAAGATCAGGGAACTTTATTCCAGTATCTCAATTCCAAACATAACACCTCAAGATCTACTGTAGAGAAGGAAGTTCTTCTCTGCTACAAATAGTACACTAGAATAGGATGCAACTTGTCTTTTCCACAATACTAAAGATACTTTTCAGTACTTTGAAGCTCTCAGCATAAACAGTAAGAAATTGGAGACATAGTAGTATGTAAATTGGAATTTGGGACTGTTTATGCTTATGTAGGTGGAGGTTTAACCATTACATTCTGGAAACGTCAGGAATATCTGATTTTTATTCCCAAAATATTACATAGACTATACCAACTACATTAATATTGTGAGCACTGCATAGTTTTGCTTGTTTTATGTTTGTGCTTGTTTGCTTTGCTTTTATCTAAATGATATTTTACCAGGCACTTTTATTTATTTAATTTATTTTTTTATTTTTTGAAAGATTTTATTTATTTATTTATTTATTTGAAAAAGATAGAGACATAATGAGAGAAAGCATAAGCAGGGGAGAGTGGGAGAAGCAGACTCCCAGCTGAGCAGGGAACCCAACATGGGGCTTGATCCCAGGGCCCTGGGATCATGACCTGAGCAGAAGACAAGGACTTAACCCACTGAGCCACCCAGACGCCCCTTACCAGGCACTTTTAGTAGTAAGGAATAGAAATTATTAGAGGTTGAAAATACTAAAATGATCACCGCCACAATAATTTACTAATGGTATACAATATAAATAGATGTAAATTATGGCACTAATAAGATATAAAGTGGGTGAGAGAGTAGTAAAAGTGTACAGATTTTGAATGCAAATGAAGTTGTTATTACCAGCTTAAAATCGAGTTTTATAACTAAATATTTGATGTAAGACCCATGGTAAGCACACTCAAAAATATCTATTAAAGATATTCAAAAGAAAAGAATCAAAGTCTATCAATACAAAACATAATATAATAAAACACAAAGCAAAACAGCAAGAGAGAAAAAAAGAGGGTTGAGAGATAGAAGACAAACAGAAAACAGGTAAGGAAATGACAATAGTAATCCTTTCCTAACAATAATTATTTTCTATATAAATGAAGTAAACTCCCTAATAAAAAGGCACAAAGTGGCTGAATAAATTTTTAAAGAAGAGACTCACCTATAAGCTGTCTACAAGAGCTCACTTCAGATTTAAAGATAAATTTAGGCTGAAAATAAAGAAATCAACAAAAATATTTCATGCAAATGGTAATCAAAAGAAAGTAGAAATGTCCATATTGGTAACAAACAAAATAGGCTTTAAGTTTAATCTGTCTTTGAAGACAAATAGGATTATTATATAATGATGAGAATGTCAATTCAACAGAAAGATATAGCAATTGTAATTACATATACTTCCATCAGCAGAGCACCTGCATGTATAAAGTAAATATTGACAGATCTGAAGGGAGGAGACTTCAGTAATCCACTTTCAAAAGTGGATAGAACATCCAGATAGAAAATTAATAAAGAAACAATAAACTTGAATAAGATAATATTCTAAAAGGACTTAATAAACATATAGAACTTCCCAACAACAGCAACAGGATACACATTTTTCTCAAGTCCCAAGGAATTTTCTCCAGGACAGATCACGTTAGGTCAAAAAACAAGTCTTAACAAATTTAAGAAGATCCAAATCATACCAAGTATCTCTTCTGAACAGAATAGAATAAAACTAGAAACTAATGATAGTAAGAAAGTGGAAGAATGAACACATAAGTGGACACTACACAATGTATTCTTGAGCAACCATTGAGTCAAAATTAAAACCAAAAGCAAATTGCAAAACTATCTTGAGACAAATGAAAAGGAAACCACAACATGCCAAAATTTGTGGGGTACAGCAGAATCAGTACTAAGAAAGAATAAGTTTGTAGTAAGAAACAGCTTTATTTAAAAAAAAAAAAATTCTCAAATATATGACCTGACTTTACATCCCAAGGAACTAGAAAAAGAAGAACAAACCAAGTCTAAAGTTAGTGGAAAGAGGGAAATTAGAAAGATTAGAACAGAAATAAAACTCAGAAATAAAGGAATAATAGACTATATGAACAATTACATGCCAACACTTTTGATAAACTAGAAAAAATGAGTAAATTCCTAGAAACATATGACCCACCAAGACTGAATCAAGAATAGAAAATCTGAACAGACCAATAACAAATAAGAAAATTGAATCAGTAATCAAAAACTAACAAAGAAAAGCCCAGAATCAGATGACCTTGTGGGGGAATCCAATTATTTCTTACAACAATTTTCCTTCCATTTATTGTGTCCAAAGTTGAAACATCCATTTATTGTGTGGTAAACAACTGCCTTCTATGACTATCCTCTATGCTTCTTATAATTTATATTTTTCATCTCTAACTTTCTGCCCTACTTTTCATTGTATTTCCATAACTTTATCTTGTAAACTTGATTCATTACTGTTGCTATTACTTTATATTAGCAAACCATTTTAGCTGTTAAGGGATATTCCTCCTTTTATTTTTGCATCTATTTGAATATGTCATATCTTTTCCACTTTTTGAAGATAACATTTAATATATATTTTTCATATCCTTTTGGATGGTTTCCTTGAGTATTTATTTTATCCTGAGTCATTCACTTGATTTTTACTTATTCTGATTTATGCTGGTAAATAAAAATCTTTTTTTATGCATGGTGGTAAATGCTTAAGAAAATACGTAATAATTATTTGTAATCTATAATTTTGTCAAATGAGGCCATGAAGACCTTTCCTTACAGACATACTAATTTTGACGGTGAGTGTTGAGTTCGTTTCGCTCACAAAATTGAAATGAAATTATAAGGATAGCTTTCTTCTGAAATGTCAGTACCCACTAAGCTTTTCACTCTTTGTACTTTTCCTTTTTTCATATCCTTAAGAAAAAGTTTTGGTTTATTCCCTCTGTGGTAAACCTAGGCTGCCTGCAGTATGCATGGAGGCTGGAGGGTAAATTGTATATTAAAACAAAGCAAACTTCTACTAATCCATCCATTTCCATCTCTAATCTTCCCTTGTGTAACCCTTCCTCTCTAGCTTCCTCCACTGTTTCTTGGACCCAGAGTCCAAAACCTTTCCAGGGCAGATTGACTTCAGCACGCTTTCATTTGCCAACCCATTTTATAACTTTTATCTTCCCCCAAATCCAGAAATCCTTTGTCCATGCTGGCCTTATCTGACTCAGCTTGTTATTGGTTTATATTTTTTTTTCCTGTTTCTTAATATGATTTTAATGAAATTTCAGGAGAGAAGAAAGGCAAGTTCATGTGTCAGGTGAAATGTCTTTAAACACAAGCTACATAAAGATTTGTGAAAATTAATTTTGGTCTAAGAATTACCTATATCTAGGACTTAAAAAATCTGTTTAAAGTATATAAAGCAGTGAAATAAAATATACAATCATATATTTTACAAATATGACATTTTATTTTTAAATTGTTTTACTTTACCCTTTGGGTGGTATGTCTTTTTGAAACAAATTAAAAGGCAATGTTGTACCAAATCAACACAGAAAATGTTCCATTTTCTCATCCTTTCTTTACCTATTAAAATATTTGATACTTTACACTCTAGCAATCTATCATTAAATCTATGAGAGAGTTTGACATTTCTGAAATGAACTTCTGGCTGACAACTTTACTTGTCAGGTTAAGATGTGGGGGTGAGATGGAAGCAGGAATGAAAGAGGCAAAACTTTAATCTTCAGCCAAACAACTGTATTCTCCCTAAATGTCTGTTCTAATAAATCACCTTGACCAAATAAGGCAAAAAAAGTAAATATAGAGAACTCCAAAGTGCAGTTTTTATAATTCTCAAAGCCTTTAATTTTAAGAAAGCCCACTAGGGACATCATTTTGCAAATGCTTAATTTAGAGTATTGACTCTCTATAATGTTTCAAGTACTAAGTAAGTATTTACATAACATTCACATAAAGTAAATATTTCAAAACCATCTAACTCTCCAAAATTCTTTATTATTATGAAATAAAAAGGAAAAACCTCTAGAGATTCTAATACTCCCAATTTTGAAAATGCAGAAGCATGCAGATGTAGGTTTTCCTGAGGCTATTATTGTATAGATAATGAGTGCCTTCCAGGACCAACATGTATTTCATAATAGCTTAGAGTTTTAATAGTGTAGGAGTGGGATGTTTGAGGCCTGAAAATTTATCTATTCTTGGCTGAAAGCATATGGGATTTAGCTTTTAGTTTCCATTCAATCTCTTTAACCTGTTCTTGTTTACTGAAAATCTGTCATTATGTTCTGCTTTGAGGCTTTTTTTTTTTTTTTTTAACAAATGTCTTCTATGCATGGCATGGCATGTATTATTCAGTCTTAGTGAATAATAAAAGCTCATTAAGGAAGGAATTAAATATAGAAAAAAAAGAACTTATTTTGAAACCATTCTGTAAAGGACCAGTTGCCCATTTCTCAAACTTCTTTATCATCATTCATACCTAACCATCTCTATTTTTCCCCAAAACAATTTTACTTGTAGTTATGTAATACATCAACTCTCTTTCCATTCCCTTTTCCAATTTCCCTTCACAAAGGGAAAGAAAGAACTACTAATATTCTAGTATGATGGACTGTTAAAATTAACACTTGAATTTACATCTTTTTCTAAATCTAAGCACACACACACGCACATAAAGGTAAGTTTATTTGTAGGTAAGGAAAAGGGGTGAAAATCAGAGTTGTGAGCTGCTAAAGGTGCTAGACTTGTGATCTCTGGGTCCAGAAGATAAAGTTAATTAGGAATTTGTGTCAAAACAAAAAAGAATTTGTGTCCATAGGAAACAAAAGGATAAATAGTCTCCAAAGGAGGCAGAAGTCAGGAGTTATACAGTAATACACAAGAGCTGTACAGAATTCCCTTTTTTAAACAGGAGCTATCAAAAGAAGGTGAAAAGAAAATGCCTAAAGTTCTAGACAAAACTAACAGGTTTGAAAAAGGAGAAACAGAATCTTATACACAGTAGCTGAACAAAGCTGTCACCTGATTGCTATCCGATCTATTATATTCCCATTAATAACCATCACAGAAGTCCAAATGCCCAAGATGAGATAAAACCATGGCCTAGATGTTTTTTGAAAAACAATAACTTGTTATCTGGTCAATCTACCAGATACCAAAATATATTTAAAGGTGTGGTCTTGACATTGTCTTTAATAATGAGTTCAGTGAAGTCTAAGAAACAAGCTATATATATATATATATATATATATATATATATATATATATATCGTATTTGAGAGTGATAGCTCCACAGGTTACTTCATGTTTAGTCTGCTTAAGACTCTCCCTCTCCCTCTCTGTCATTCATGTGCTCACTGTCTCTCAAATACATAAATAAATAATAAATAAATAAATAAATAAATAAATAATCTTTTAAGAAACAACACATGACCAACTAAACACATAATACAAAAATAAATTTAAAATATTTTAACATGGTGTAGCTGAATATGTTTATATTCCAACAGTACTAAAAATTACATTTAAAAAACAAAGCATGGGTCGCCTGGGTGGGTTAGCGATTGAGCATCTGCCTTTGGCCCAGGGAGTGATCCTGGGGTCCCAGGGTCAGGTCCTGCATCGGGCTTCCTGTTTCTCCCTCTACCTCTCTCTCTCTGCGTCTCTCATGAATGAATAAATAAATTAAAAAAAAAAAAACCATAAGCCAAAAATAAAAGAGAGATTCACTTGTTTACAATAAATATGTGTTAAGTATATGCAGAAAAAGACATGAATAACAAAGTTAAAAGATAAATGAAATTCTAAGATATTCACATGGTATAAAATAAAAAATATTTGAATTCACAAGTTATAATAGTACTTATTTATAGAATGTGGTGTTTTAATTCATTTTAATATTTTATATGTATAACTTTAAGTACCTACAATATAAATTAATGTATAAAAATAAACGATCATCCACCATCCAGATTTTAGTTTCTAATATCCTCCAATCAAAGGAAACCTCTGAGGAAATCATTGACTCTAGAAATGGACCAGAAATTATACAAGATGAGCTTGAAAATTATATGTTGCAAAAAAGTAAAGTGCTCATAAATCCTATAATGAGTGAGATATGTCAAAGAGACATAGTAACCAACTAAAAAGAAGTCACAAGAACTAAAATGGGAACAATTTATCAAGGGAAAATAATATTAGATGATTTCTGAGAATATAAAATAAGTACTCATGAGTTTAAAATAATATAAAGGATATAATAAATAAATGAGGGAGAAGATACAAATCTCTCATGTAGAAGGATTGCAAATAATTTTTATAGATACTTTCCACTCAAGTGTGGACTGCATACCAAAGAGTTTTAAAGGGCAACAAAGACTGATTTAATGGTGAAGAACCTTGATAAATACTACCTCAGCTAGATGGTCAAGTTTAGTGTTAATAGTGATGTTACATTAATAATATATATACCTTATATTATGTGATGAAAATTGCATTGTATCTCTGTGGCAGTTTTCAAGAAAATAGATAAAAAATAATCCTAATCATTAGAAAAATATTAGACAACTTCCAACTGAAGATCATTCTACAAAAATAAAACCTGACAACTACTCCTTAAAACTCTGAAGATTAGCAAAAACATAAAAAGGGTGAACAATTGTCTTCTTCAACAGGAGCCTAAAACGTCATGCCTACAAAATGTATACTAGCAAGCAAGAAGCACAACCAAAACTTGAAAATTTTGGAAATCTCAGTGTATCTATATTGTAAAAAATGAGAAAGCATGCTCTGGAGGGAACACCAAAGGTGGTGGAGGACAACTTGTGCATAAGATTTAGGTATGTCACAAATGGATTTAACCAAGCATCTCAGCAGAAATGAAAAATAAAGACGTGATTACCCAGAAAAGATCTGTGAAAGACCCACTTATCAGAAACTTGAACTTCCCTGAATTTCATGGGAGATGGACAAATTTTGAGGATTTTATAGCAAAACAAATGTTGCTAGTCTGGGCTGAAAGAGACAGAAGGGATGAAATCAAGAAAGAATGATTCTGAAGGCAGAGCCACAGGTGCAAAGGGCTGAGCTGATGGCTCCATCTTGGGCTAAAAAAGAGGACCGGGCTGTCATTACAATGGGACCAGAGGAGAGTCCACTTGTACCTGCCCTGAACAACCCAAAATTCTTTTGATTTGGCTTTTTCTGACAAATGTTGGAAAAGAAAAATGTCCCCTAAGATTTATGTAGGAGGTCTAGAGGAAAGTGACCCTGATTTGAGTTTATATTTTATTCCTGGTAATAGCAAGATTATTTCTTCTAGAGCATTTAAACTATTATGCAACCAAATACAATGTATTTTCCTTAAAAATAAAGATAATATAAATATGCATTACATTACTTACATTATTTAGAGAAATACAAACTAAACATTAAAATATTGAACAATTGTAATGAGACCAATTTTCTTCAGTGTTCTTAGTCTCATTTTCTAGAATAAAATTATTTTATTTTGTAATAAGAAACATTTTATGTATATTAAAATTATATATCATATATATCATAGTTATATTATAATATCACATTATATTAATCATTTTTTGTGTGTGTCAGGTCCATTAGAGTATTAGTGTGGAAAGTGCAATGACCTTATGCAAAAAAAAATGATTTCTGGATTTATTGCTGCCTCTTAATACTTGGACCCTGGACAAGCCACTTAACCTCTCTAAGGCTATTTCCTGCCCCACATACTTCACAAAGTAGGTGTAAGAATCAAATGAGGTTATTTATGAAGGTTCTGAAATTCTCAGTATAAATGTCAGGAATGATTATTGAAAAAATAATTTTAACAAATTCTCAGATTCATATGTACCAGTAATATACATTTTTTATTAAACAGATATTGTACAGTTTTTAAACTGCCATCTATATTATAAAACATATTTGTATCTGATCATAATAAAGTATCACATCTCTGTAGGATTCCGTAAAAATAACCAAGGATCATAAATGTTTATACTTAAGTGAACTATTAACACCAACTTTCTGTATCTAAGAGAGTTTGAAGATTTATGTTAAATTAACAACTGTCATGTTTGGCAAAAGGATTGTAGTTAATAATTGTTAAGATTTTGAGCCAAATTATTTGCTCTTGATATTGTCTTTGAAATTTAGTAACATTTGATCAGTTTAATTCTTATTTTTGTTATTATTGTTGTTTGTTTCGAACTGGTTTGGTTTCATTATAAAGAAATCAACCCAGGGGAGCCTGGGTGGCTCAGTCAGTTAAACGTCCACCTTTGACTCAGGTCCTGACCCCAAGGTCTTGGGATCAAGTCTCAAGTTACATCAGGCTCCGCATTCTGCAGGCAACCTGTTTCTCCCTCTCGCTCTGCCTGCCACTCCTCCTGCTTGTGTTCTTCCTCTCTCTGTCAAATAAATAAATAAAAATGTTTTTTTGTTTTTAAAGAAATAAATTGATACATGATTTACTTTTTTGGAAAGGAAATAGTCTAGTTTCCATTGCAGCAAATGAAAGCTCAGGGTTCAGCCTTGAAAGTAATTAAGGTAAAGTTTTGGACTCCATTTTTCAAAAAAACTCTCACATGTCTTGAGCAGTAACAGGAGGAGAGAGAGAGCCAGGATTCCCCTCTAAGACCTAGGTAACACAGAGGACATGCAGCTACCCTTTTACTTCTCAAGATTTTATATTTTATGTGTGACTTTTTTTCATAGTTTTCATATGCATTCTGGGAAAGAAAAAAGAAAAGGATGTTTAACTGTAAAAGCTGAAAACTCTAATTCATCTCTTATGTAATAAAACATCAAAAAGAGTTCTTTGAGCATAGTAACAGTTCTACAAATGCTTTTTGAATAATTTATGTAATTAAGGAAATAAAAAAAATACAAAAGGGAAGGTACAAAGTATATATCAAGCTAAAAGATAACTTAAGCTCTCATTTGTTGACTTTTGGCAGGACCCATTTTATAGCAATGAGACAATATGATGGCGTGTTGTTTATACAAGAGTTTTGATTCCATGCTTGTCTAGCTACAAGTAACTAATTGGGAAAAGTAATGTTATTTTAATGTTTTTAATATTTCAGCTAAGCCCAACCATCATATCTATGACTAAATAAAAAAACACTGACAACACTTTAGAAACTATTGATAATACAGTCCTTGAGTACTAATGTGGGTTACCTATACTTAAGCAATCTAGACTATTTGATTATATGCTTAAGTTTTACACTGAGTTCTGAAATGTATTTGTAAAAAAGTTATTTCGGAATATGTGGTCATTGTCATCAATAGTAACTTTAAGTCTTAGAGTGATTTTTTTTTTGCCCTATATGTACTATTCTACCCGTGCTTCATTATTATTTGACATATACAGCATACATTTGCCCCATTAATATCAAAAAATTTACATGATTCTTATGTTTGTTTCTGTCAATAATTAAATACTGGAGTGAGTTCATAAAATTAATAACAATTCAAATTATCCCTCTTGGGATGCCTGGGTGGCTCAGCAGTTGAGCATCTGCCTTTGGCTCAGGGTGTGATCCCAGGTTCTGGGATTGAGTCCCTGCATGGAGCCTGCTTCTCCCTCTGCCTATGTCTCTGCCTCTCTCTCTGGGTCTCTTATGAATAAATAAATAAAATCTTTTAAAAATATTTTTAAAAAGAAATTATCCCTCTTAAAAAGAAAAAAAATTACAGGTGGTCTTTACAAATATCCATAGACTTTTATAACATATTTCTTCTAAGGCAGCCAATTTACCTTGTAATTTGCTATTTTTAAATAATTATTCCTGCCATGCCTAAGTGCCACAGTGATTTTATATACCCCTACACTGCATTGCTAGCAACCACTGATGTTATTCAGTAATCATGAGGCTACTGCAAGCCACGAATTAACTCTTCCAGTTACCACCACATCAGGTTTTCTGTGTGCTCTTCACATAGGTGGCATTCCAATCTCAGGATCCCACTTTGAGGGTCTGTGACAACATGTGCATTAATAAGGCTCCTGGCTGATCTTGAAAGATGAAGAGACTGTCTCTTGGTTAAACATTTATGTTTCTTTCTTTCTTTTTTTTTCTTTTTTTTTTTTTTTTTAGGCCTAAACATAAGCAATTACAGAGGCTTTACCTGGGAGGCATTCTGGCTCACCCCATCCCCAGATGTGCACAGTCAATGCACTGTGGTCTCTGAAGGGAGAAGTTGAGTCAAGGACTGCGCCCCTTTGGCTGGTCATGCTGTTCACATGTTTTCATCCCTAGCCTCAGCGTCTTCATTCTGAGATCCCTTTATCTGTACCTTGAGGAAATCTTGAAGACACTTTTCCCCACTCTAACTCCTTACCCAGTACTTTTCTGCTCCTAGTTCTTTTGCATCCTTTCCCCTGACCCTGGAGTCCATAAAACTGCCAGAGCATTTTGCCTGGGTCTTCCTCAACAGTGAGATTATCTCAATGTCCATGTTGATCCACCTGACCCTCAACTTATACTCCCTCTCATGGGATAAAGTGATACTGGTAATTGACTTTTCTAGAGTTTTAGGCTCTTGCTTGCAGCATCACAATCAATGAGTAAAGTCACTTTTGGCTTGTTTCATTAATTGGCTGCTACTCCACACCTGCAGCTCAGCCCAGTAGAGCTCCTGACGAAAAAGATGACACTTTTAATCTTTATAAAGTTTTGGGTTGAGGAAAATCATCCAAGATGGAGAAGGGCTCACTCAGGAATCTGAACCTCTACTGGCCTTGCAAAGACAAGAAAAAGTAAGGTATATCAGAACCCAAGAGAGCAACTAGAGGCAGAGCTCTAGCTTTTAGGGGGAGATATGTACCTCATCTCCAAGAACCAGCATGGAAATTGATGGGGAATAAATATCCCAGTTTGACCATCCTGCATCTTCCAGATCCCAGCTAGTAGCTCCCAATGGCCAAGCCTGACCGGAAGCCCAAGGTAAAGCAAATCTATGAGCTAAGACCCCCAGTGCAGAAAACAGAGTGGAAAAAGGTGAACAGTGGTTCTAGAGGAGGAAATAGAAAATATCCAGGATGTATTTAATTTCGAAAGGTTTTTGCTGCCATACATCCTATATAAAACCAATTTAGTGGCAACTCAATTTCAAACTTTGTCTCTTACAGTCTAATAAATGTAACTTCTTTCTAATCCAAAGTGCCAGTTTACTATTTCTGGGGGAAACGTCTTTTGTTTATCTCAGTCTGGAAAGTTCCACAGTCAAATAAGGGTAGAGGTTCTCCTATTTGCATTTCTGAGAACTATGCAATTTTTAAACCCCCATCTCTTTGAGAAAACACTCTGATTTTGCCTAATCCCATTCTATATTAAATATTTTAGTACATATTATTTAAAAAAATCCATGGAATTTCAAGTGCCATGGTTGGTGCATGTTTCCTCTGACGAGAAGTGTTCCCACCTCATGTGTCAGCAGAATATTTTGCAGTCATGACACAAGGGTCATCTTCATTTAAAAGCCTCTTCTAAACCATGTGTCACGACTGCATCCCATAAAAATGGTGATTTCTGCTTATATTTATCAGAGTTTAAGCATGAAAACCAAGGCGGTTATAGATCTTCCAAGCAGGAAGACACTTCCTACGATGAATAGGTTATCTATGAACCATTGCAAAAGCTAAAGGTAAGAGTGTCAGCAAAGACATTTATTAGCTATCAGGCTCACAGTTGGCTGGCAGCCAGAGTTTCAGGAACTAAAGAAATCTGCTGTTGATGGTCACAGTTGCTTCAGCAGGAGAGGAAGGTGATTCACAGAGAGCATACATAGGTCACAACAAAATCATGCATTTACCCAAGCCCGTATACCTACTGCCAAATGTTGGAGGAATACAGAGGAAGCTGGTGATCCTTTATTTTCCCCATCTCACCCAGCGCCGCTCAGTGGCACAAGGTGAGCTGGCATCTGGGTAGAGGAAACCAGAGTAAAGGTCTTCCCAGGCTGGAAGCTCCTACTGAAACCCATGTACTTTGAGGATATGTTTTATTTGTATTATTCTGGCACGCTAAGGAACTTTAACAACTTTGTCAACTAGTTGTTCAGATAATTTGTTATTAATGTAAATTAAATAATTGTGTGATACTTTAATTTACCCTTGCTAGCCATAGTGCTCTCATCCATTCACCTGTATATGCTGAATATAAAAACAAAATAATTACATGCCCTTGAAATCAACTTTTAATGTCTGCCCCCACAAAGGGAAAAAAAACAAAAACAAGCAAAGAAATATTGATTCTATTAGATTTCCCCTTCATAGGGCATATTTCTGTCATTTTTTTCAATATCTATTCTATTCTATTGAGTAGCTTAGACCACAGTCAGTTTTCAGAGGAATCACTGCCACATTTTAAAACTGTGGCTTCAAGACACTAATGGCAACATCTTGAAATTCACCTATTTTGATTCTTCAATAAATATGCCAAAGTTAAATTTAAAGTAAGGAGACAACATTGAATTTTTTTAAGTAAAATATTGTTATAATTTGAATTTGGCTAAAGTTCAAAACTGCTCTGGCAAAATGATAAAGAATTTTTATTGGTTCCAACCATTTACAATGAAATAAAATAAAATTCAATCCTGACTTATGGTAAACTAATATATTTTGTTTTATGATACGTAGTACTATAAATCTTAAAATCATGCAACTTCAAAATTTCAATAGAGACATTTTACTTTATACACTTCAAAATTTGCTAGTACTATGACTAAAATACCTGAAACTGGTGAAATCTACTTTTCTATTCATTATGCTGCTTAATTTTACAATCAGATTAAAACTAAAATGCTTCTTGTTTTCCTTATTGGCATAATCATTCAATTTTCTTTTCTAAAAAAGTACAATGCATCCACCCTATATTATTTAATAACTCAATTGACCTTGCAAATCTCTTCTCTCTAAAAGTGATATATTTTTACGTATGCTTTGTGAAAATGGATATTCTTCATTAGTAAAATTAATCACAAAAGTGCATTAATGCAATAACAAACTTGACCTGATTTTTAGAAATATGGGATACTTCTGAGTAAATGTCCCAAGAAATGTGAGTCAATTGAACATGCTCACCTTCTTGGCAAAGATTTTAATAATACAATTTTCTCCTTTCCTCCATTCAAAGCTCTACTTCTCTTGCTATTAAATTATACTTTTGGCTCATTGAAATGTTTATGAATCAGCATTACTTTAAGTCAATCTATCTTCACTGGCATTAGTTTTAAATATAGAGTTTCAGTGAGTAGAAAAATAATAGTTGAATGTGAATCACAAGTTTCAAATATAAATTATTAATCCCATTTCTTTTACAATCTACTGCTTTTCCTCTTGACTTGTTGAGGTTTCACGAGTGATAAAGTAGTCACATATCTAAGTGTACTAGTATAAGAAGAAAAATACTACATTTATTTAAGATTTCTAAATATATAATGGATAAGGACAGAACAAATAATCCTCAGCTTTTGAGTATTCAAGTATAGAATGACTTGTTTTTGTTCACCTGAAAACAGAGCATATATTTCTTACAGAAAAAAAAATCTTAAATAAATTTTATGAGAGTAGAGTTTAAATAACTAGATATTTATATATGTTAATAAAATAATTACATACTTATCAGATTTTCTTTTAATTTTCAGATTACTGATATTTTTTACCAGAATTATATATGTAGAAACTTTTAAAATAAACTGAACTTTCTGACAGTAAGTGGTTTAAAATTTTACTAGTCCTATCATAGAATGTTGATGAGCCATGGTCAAGTTTCAATTAAAAAAATTACCTTCCTAAACTCCCCATATGCTTTTCTTTCCCTTACTTTGTTTTAATTAATTAGTTTCTCGTAGTTTGCATTATAATATCAAGGTACCAAAAACTGAAATTATCCTTTTATTCTACCCACTGGCAAGAGGATTTCTTTAAAAATGTTTTGAGATTCATTATAATAAATGTTGACAAAATGAAATGCTATTTTTTACAATAATTACATTAGTTCAATATTTCCAGGTTAATTTGTTGAAGCTCCATTGTATGTATCATATTAAGTTAACACACTCAAAAATTTACATCTGTAAACTGCCTGAAAATATCATGCTATCTCTTATCAAGTCTTAGTGTCAGGAATGAGTTTATTAAAGAGAATGCAGGCAGTGAGGGTGAGGAATAACACTTTTGTCATTAACTATATTATGTTATATTCTATTCACCTTCATCTTCTTCAAAACTTTTCCTCAAATTCTCTGTGAAATTTTATTTTAGTAGCACAAAACTGTTAGTTTTTGTTTGTTATAGTCTTAATTAGGTGTGCTGATAAAGCTTATCAGTATTTGTTCTCATCATTGTTTCTTACATACTATCTTTTTCCAGGGGTTTTCTTTTCTTCTTACTGAATATCCTTTAATAAAATTGTAATGAAGGTCTGTATGGACTAAACTTTGCTATTAGTTTTATGCCTAGATGTGAATTTGGTTTTCTCTTATTTATGAATTATAGTTTAATTGGTAGTAAAACTTTAAAGAGAAAATAATACTTACTCAGAAAATTTCACATTTTCCTGAGTTATACTTTTGCTTATGAGATATTAACTGTCAACTAATTGTTATTCCTCAAAAGGTAGTATATTTGCCCCTTTGGTAGCTTTTAGGATATTTCTTTGGGGTTTGTTGTTTGAGTCAAAGGCTAAATGTAGAATCATTTTTATTTTTCCTGGTCAATATTTGTTTACCTTTCAATCCGAGAATTTACTTCCTTTTCTTTAAGTACATGTTCAACTTAATTTTGCCTTTCAAATTTGGTCTTTAATCCATTTGGGGTTGATAATCTTATATGGTGTGTTGTATATAACTAATTTCAGGCCTTTTCATTTGCTCTTTTTCCAAATTGATGCCAACTGTTTCTTAGATTGTGAAGGCCAGGCTCTCACTGTTCCACAATACCAGGTCTGTCATAACTAAGTTTCCATATTTATATAGGTCTATTGCTGTGCTTTCTGCTGTTTCATGTGTGCCTGTATTCATTACCAATTCCACACTGCCAATTATTTTTTTTATTTTTATTTACTTTTTCATGAGAGGCAGAGAGAGAGAGAGAGAGAAGCAGAGACACAGGCAGAGGGAGAAGCAGGCTCCATGCAGGGGGCCTGATGTGGGACTCGATCCTGGGTCTCTAGGATCACACCCTGAGCCAAAGACAGATGCTCAACCACTGAGCCACCCAGGCATATCTCCTACTTTCTGATTCTTCTTCCAGAATTTTTTATTCTCTGGATTATGTTAAAAACTATAGTTGTCTCCATGGATTGCCTTTGTGACCTTAATGCTTTGGTTTATAGCATCTCACTTTGCAGGGATGATGCCTTTTGAGATGTTGTGTGTTTGAGATGCTGTCTACTTTTCTCTGTATTTTGCCCTTTTACTTAATCATTTAAGAATATTTGCTGTAAAGAAAATGATTGATCATTAAAAAAATACTTATTGTATTTCTCTTATATATCATGTGCTGCACAAGACTCTGGGGACAAGCCGATGACCAAAAATAGATCTTCCTCTTGCTCCTAGAGGACATAAATATTGTGTGTGTGTGTGTGTGAGAGAGAGAGAGAGAGAGAGAATAGAGGTAGCTGCCTTGACAGGAAATTAATGCTCAGATAAGCAGTCTGAAGGAAACAGCATTTTAACAAGGAACCCGTGATTTGAGGGGCAAATGTCCTCTCTGAAAAGGTGATACTTAACCTGTGCAATGCTTTTATTTTTATTTTTTATTCAAATAAGGTCTATGCCCAATATAGGCCTTGAACTCATGACCCCAAGATCAAGAGCCACATGCTTTCCCAACTGAGACAACCAGGTGCCCCTCACCTGCACAAAGCTTTTAAAGACAAATTGAATCTTTGGGGTAAATCCCCAACAGTGCAATTGCTGGGTCGTAGGGCAGGTCTATTTTTAACTCTTTGAGGAACCTCCACACAGTTTTCCAGAGTGGCTGCCCCAGTTCACATTCCCACCAACAGTGTATGAGGGTTCCCTTTTCTCCGCATCCTCTCCAACATTTGTTGTTTCCTGCCTTGTTAATTTTCCCCATTCTCACTGGTGTGAGGTGGTATCTCATTGTGGTTTTGATTTGTATTTCCCTGATGGCAAGTGATGCAGAGCATTTTCTCATGTGCATGTTGGCCATGTCTATGTCTTCCTCTATGAGATTTCTGTTCATGTCTTTTGCCCATTTCATGAGTGGATTGTTTGTTTCTTTGGTGTTGAGTTTAATAAGTTCTTTATAGATCTTGGATACTAGCCCTTTATCTGATATGTCATTTGCAAATACCTTCTCCCATTCTGTAGGTTGTCAGGGACACCTGCACCCCGATGTTTATAGCAGCAATGGCCACGATAGCCAAACTGTGGAAGGAGCCTCGGTGTCCAACAAAAGATGAATGGATAAAGAAGATGTGGTTTATGTATACAATGGAATATTACTCAGCTATTAGAAATGACAAATACCCACCATTTGCTTCAACGTGGATGGAACTGGAGGGTATTATGCTGAGTGAAGTAAGTCAGTCGGAGAAGGACAAACATTATATGTTCTCATTCATTTGGGGAATATAAATAATAGTGAAAGGGAATATAAGGGAATGGAGAAGAAATGTGTGGGAAATATCAGAAAGGGAGACAGAACGTAAAGACTGCTAACTCTGGGAAACGAACTAGGGGTGGTGGAAGGGGAGGAGGGCGGGGGGTGGGAGTGAATGGGTGACGGGCACTGGGGGTTATTCTGTATGTTAGTAAATTGAACACCAATAAAAAATAAATTAAAAATAAAAATAAAAAAAATAAAGACAAATTGAATCTGAGCGTTTTTTCTGGTTGATAAAGTCCTTGAATTTCGTAGTTGAAGGAAAGACTTTTTCCTTCCGAAGTTCATCTTCATAACCATAATAAGTTAGTAAAAATTCCTCCCAGTATCTGACAATAATTTGTATGGAATTTTAAGTGTTTAAGATTGTAAGTTTTCATCTTATTCTGTGTTTCCATAGATATTTTAGTAGGAAGATTGGAAAGGCTGCCCCAAGGGCTACTTGTTGTATGCCATTTAAATCCAGGAACCCTGAATTATTTATCAAGAAAAGAAAAACTATTCAGTGTAACTGCATACCTAAACTGCCTTGTTAATGTGAATTTAGAGCTCTGTCATTTGACTGTCTATGTCTGACTCATGGGTGCATTTACAATCACATGCTAAAAAGAATCATGATCTGCTACCCAATTTGTGAACTCTTACAATATTTGTTTTAAAATACCACTACTACTATTTGTACTGCTACTACTACTCTTAATGATTACAGTAATTTTGATATTATTGGTAGTGATGATGATTATAACTAATATTTCTTATTTGCTATGAGACAGGGATTATGTTTTGTCTTTTTATTTTACTTACATACATAATTAATTCACTGTAAACACTCTGCAATAGTAGAGACAAGATTTAAACCAATACTCATATTTTGAATCTGTGGATCCATGATCCTTATTATTGATTTTTTTTTTTTTTTTTTTTTTAGTGAGTGAGCTCACTCATGTGTAAATTGCACCATAATTGGTTAGTATCTATATTACAAATATATATTCAGTGCTTTTTTCCCAGGTAGGCAACTTGCATATGACATAGTCTATTTCAAAACTGCCCACCCAAAGATCCCTTTATCTTAGTCTGGGATATTTTAATTGGCGAAGTTTGGGAAAAACAGAAGGAGTAGAAGAATCATTGTTAGTGGTGGAACTGCCAGTGCAAAAGGATGCAATGAATACAGGGAAGCAAAAGATGAGAAAAAAATAGACAGTGATTTGCAGTGAGAAGCCAGCTGATACAACCTGCATTTTCATATATTCTTCATACCCTTTAGAACTAGAGCTGGATTGTTGTAGCAGCCAAAGCCAGTATTTTCTCAGGCTGTCGATACTGTCAGTCAGTACGTTGTATGTAGGAATTGTGTATACCTGGATATGTATGTTTTGTGTGCGTCTGATGCTTTTGGCCTTTAGACTTGCTCTGTTAGTGAAGAAAACTATTTCTTTTCCATTTGCCTGAGATTTCATAGTTTCCTGTGTGACTAGTGGAAGTCATCTAGACCTGGAAAATCTAAGCTAGTTCCCATCCTGGCTAGTACTTGGGTCAACAGTAAGTAAGAAGTTGCCATCCCTGGTCCAGCTCTATGATATTAATTGCAACTGTTCCAAGTTCCTGTGGAGTAAAATGATTGATATGAAATAATTTATTGTGTTTTCAGGTGCAAGTATCTGTCTGAAAAGGGGACAAAGTGCAATACTTAGGATGAAAAATGGAATGAATATTCTGTGAGGGCAGGTGATTTCATATATCTTTTGTTGATTGATGTATTTTTAGAAACTAGAACATTGCCTGGTTCCCAGTAGCTTCTCAATAATAATGATTGACCAAATATTTAAAAATATATGCATGTGTAAACATCAAAATAAGAAGTTATAAGAAAGAAATTATATAAATTCCGCAATTTGTCCTGGGGCATGAAAAAGTTGACTGAAAATTTAAAAGCCCAATACGAATGGCAAATGGACTGTATTCCTGAATACTTATGGAAAATTGGGCCAGGTGTGCAAAAACAGGTAGCATGACTTCTTAATGTCTGACATGGAATTATTTTGGTGGTTAAAGCTATAAAATCCTGTTATGTTGAGGAGAAGTGAGAGTTATAGACATTTAATGCACTGATTCAAGTTTTCACCTTTATTTTAATCAAATGCAGGAGGATATTAAAATTTCATCCTAAGTTTTTCCCATCAAAACATGCAAATTACCCTTTCAGGTCTTTAACTACACTGAGATATAGGACCTAACAGGTTATGAAATGAAACATAATTATGGGCCAAGGACATTTTTCTTTCAAACCTTTATAATATAAAACTTTAAAATGTTTTATGACTCTTCTATATAAGTAGCAACTAAACTTTTAAAAAGTAAGGTACTTTTTGGCAATTATTGTAAAATTTCCTACTTGATAAAAGTAATGACAGAACTCGTTTTCAAAAATCACTATTCACATAAACCACTTAATATCTTTTGCATTATTTTATTTCTGTTGGTCCATTTTTATTTCAGAATGAGTTTGCAATTACTAGCCTACATGGAAAAATAAATAAAAAGATGACTGGATGGAAGATGGAGATAAATAGATAATAGATGATAGCTAGCTAGCTAGATAAGTAGTTATTTAATTTAACTTAGGTTATTTCTTAAAATGATATAAGGATATTCACTTCTATTATTGTTATGATTTTTCTATGTTTATATCCCCAAGTTCCCAATGCTTTCTTAGTTGACTGAGGGCATACATGTGCCAGTTTGGATAGAGTGAAAAAGGAATGTGAGGAGGGGTATGGAATTAAACATGCAGAAATAAGAAAACAGGTAATATTCAGCTTCTTACATGTAAAATAAGACAAATATAATATCTAGCTACCCCACTCTCCCTTCTTTTTCTTAAAATTTTATTCAGGTAAGAGCAATTAACATGAGATTTATCCTCTTAATAAGTTTTTAAGTGTACAATACATTAGTGTTGACTATAGGTACAACAGATCTCTTTAGCTGTACATCTTACTTGGCTGAAATTTTATGCCTCTTGACCATTTTTCTCTCCCCCTTGGGGCTCCTGGAAACCATCTTTCCACTCTTTGGGTCTATGAATTTGACTATTTAGATATCTCACATGTGTAGGAACATGCAGTGTTTATCTTTCTGTGACTGACTTATCTCACTTAGTATAATGTTTTCAAGGTTCACCCATATTGTGACATATTGCAGAATATCTTTTTTTCAGACTAAATAATATTCAATTGTGTGTGTGTGTGTGTGTGTGTGTGTGTGTGTGTGTGTGTGTGGTGATGGCTTCCTGTGCTGTCCTGCCCCAACCCAAACTCCCCAAATCTTGAGACAGTCACCACAACTTATCCAGAGAACAAAATCAAACTGAGAAAGTCTTAGGTTTGGCTTTGTTGTTCTGCTTAAAGCTTCGGGTGATGTGAATGCTGAGTTAAGAATTAGTGAGCATTTCTGAAAGGTCTAGTAGAAGGACTAGCTGACTTCAGAGCAATCACTGATTGTAAACAAATGGGCAAGAAAGCTAGACAGTGAAAAAATCATTCACTCTAAAGTTTATAATTGTGAGCAGTCATGGTTAGGCTAAAATAATAATGCAGGAAATACTCTTAGGCACTTGACTTTGATAAGAAATACGGAAGCATAAATTGTACCTTTTGTAGACTGCAATCAACAATGCTGACAGAGCAAACAATACTCCTATAAACATAAGAAATTGCCTTCAATATCAGCTGTTCCAGCAAGTGGTCAGAGGCAGTTCTTCCTGGAGTGAGAACTGAAAGGATGAGGAAGAAAATTGAGAAACTGAGAACCTTGACTTAAATGAAAGCTGGAATTTTATAAAAGGATTAATTAATTGTTAAATTGGAATAAGTTTCAAAGAGGTTGGCAAAAAGATTTTTTCCCCTAACAACAAATAAGTGTACTGATGGAGATCATATCACCTATAGAAAAAAAAATCTCTGCAGATTTTAGTTTTAATATGAGTTAAAACTTTATTCCATTACAGACATATCTTAAGAAAAATATTAATTGTAAAAGATTATAGACATTCTTTTGATAAAAGTAGTCTAACTGATTAACTCAAACACATGTGGTGTTCAGATGGAGTTAGTAATATCATTGTCAAATAAAAACAAAAAACCAAACAAAGAAGAAATCCAGGCTTAAGATCCAACCATAAGATTGGCAAAGTCTCAGAATCAAACAGAAAAAGACTTTCTTTTCATAAGGAGAAGTAAAGAGGGCTAAGGAAGTTTGTGGGAAAGGAGGGGGCAAGAGTACATGGGCAAGGAAATAGAATGAGAGTGACAGTTTAACAAGAATTTTGATCACTTGATTCTTGGAATGAACCATTCATTAAAAGAGAATATTCTGTGCCTCAATAGTCACTTAGGTATAAACCAAAGGTTAGGGACATATGGAGAGAAGAGCAGTCTGGCTACAGTTTGATCAAACAAGTCAATGGGTAAATATGGGCAATGTGAATACTGGTCACAGTATGAACTCATAGAAGGATAGATAGATTAAATAGATGATAGATGATAGATAGATGATAGATAGATAGATAGATAGACAGACACATGGGCATACGCGTATAAATAGCTATATGTGTATTTTCTAACTCTGCCAACTGAGAAGGCCTTGAGGCAGTGACATCCCAGAAGAAAAGAGCATTCTAACTAATAAATATAAAAGGAATGATGGAAATATAAATATCACCATTAGGTAAACAACCCAGTAATAGTTATTGTAGACAAGAATCATCAATAGATGCTAAAATTTGAGAGAAAATGTATAATGAGAAATAGGGTATTTGCAAGTCTCAAATTACTTCCCCACAAGCTAATTATTCACTGCAATATATTAAATAATAGCTTTACTGTAAAGAAACTTGGCAGATACCTCCCTAACCAAATTTGAACAGAATATTCATTTGTCATTCTATTTCAGGTGTAAGCCTTCTATTTCATAAAATCCTAGTGATATATTTCTACTTTTATTCATCATTCAAATTTACTTAGAAAAGTTTTTATCTTTATCTCATTTTTAAGTATTTTCTTAATTTTTTAACATTTTCTCATTGTATTGCCATTTTTTATGTAGTGATAAGTATATTTCAAAATGAGTGTGCATTTTTATTAGGCAGAGTGTGATCTATTAGATATTCATAGTACTTTCTCAGAGGCAGGGATCTGACCGAATGCCACGAAATTTTCATGACAATGGCAAAATATGTCAAAATACTGCTATGTTGACTGCTGTTTTAAGACAGTTGGTAGCTCTATGAGAATGGATGCCAGCAGCTTGTCTTTCAGATAAGTGTTAAATTTGTCTGATTAAAGATGCTAAATCTAAAGATGGAAATTTTTATCTTTCATTTATCATTGAAAATTTAAAATTTGAGCAATTGTGGGGGCACCTGGGTAATTCATATGGTTGAGTGTCTGACTCTTGGTTTCAGCTCAGGTCATGGTCTCAGGGTGGTGAGATTGAGTCCGGACTAGGTCTCTGAGCTCTGCTTAGCGTGGAATCTGCTTATACCTCTCACTCCCCTCCTCACATGTGCTCTCTATCTAAAATAAATAAATAAAATCTTAAAAGTAAATAAATAAAATTTGAGCAATTCTGTCTTTCATAGAAATACAGATAAAGAGAAAATGTAGTACTTAAATAGTTGCAGCTATGTGTTTTTATTTTTATGGTATTATGACATACATAAGGCAGGAAACATTTCAAAATGTTCGAACACATTTTGAAATTCAAGTTGATTGCTTGAGATTAATTAGATAATATCGTGAATGAATATGATAGGATGTTTAAAATGTAACTTATATTCTCCTTTACATTTGGAAGAAACCTAAATTTCTCTCTAGCCATCTTTTCTATTACCTATTTGCTAAAGTTTTGAAAAATGAAAATATATGCCCACTGCCAGTTATTTTTTATCACCTTGCTCTTTAGCTTTGAACAACATTGTTTCTTCTTTGAGAGTAAGTCAGTCTCTCCAAATTGGTAATGTCTTTCCAAATTATTTTATAAACTATTAAGAGGCTCCTAATGGAAAAAAAAAATGATAAATTGTTTTATATAATTAATTGACTATAAAAGTTCTAGAGTATTTGTCCTCTTCTCTAGTATATTCTGAGGGAGTAAAAGGAGATACTCAGGGAAAACTTCACCTCGTTTTAAAATGAAGCCCAGGAATGGTATTAGTGAAGTAGAGGGATAACTTGAGTATTTCCTGAGCATAACAAGCTATTTCCCAGAGGATTCAAAAGAAGTATCCAATCCTGGTTTATAATCTCTCACCAGCTCTAGCAATGCTCTTTGTGAAAACACATACATATGGAGAGAAATAAGTACTTTTTGCTTATGTGTATATGTAGAGTTTTCTAAACCTTCTCAGAACATGCAACTTTTTTGGTAATCATAAAAAACAGAAATAAAAATGCACACATTGGTTTTATCATTCAATATTGAGATAGCCTGATGATGACCATAGTCAAGATGGGTTTGTAAAGTGCCTAAAGGATCTTGAATATCATACAGTATTTCAAGATAAGAGAGGCAGATGTAATAGAGAAGAAACTAGCCTTGAATCAGTTATATAATCTTCTCAATAACCTAAAAGTGTTTAAGGAAAAACATGCTTTAATATTTTCTTACTTCAAGGTCAAGAGTTTTACTCAATGATGTCCTCCTTCTCTAAACCATCCAAACTTCTGAATTTTTTGTTTATACAACTGAGTAATTGCATTTAAGAAATTATTTGATTGAACATGGCTATTGATCATAAGGTGCATTTTTTTACTACCTAAAAGACAATCGATAGCGTGATATATCTAGCCATTGATATGGCAACATTGAACAATTGTAATTTCTTGGGACCAGGCAACTCCTCTATGATTCCTCTCAGTGAAAGAATACAGTCCAAGGGCAGTAGCCTGTCAAACATTACTGTCCTCATGACCTCATAAAAAGTTGTTGAAGTCCTCCTCTAATAAATAAGGAAAACACCACTAAAAATTTAAGAGGGAAATAATACTCCCTTCCTGTGATTTTGAATTTCAAGTGGCAAAAAGATAATACTCAAGTTCTTTCTATTCAAGATAAGGCAAATGAGATATATGCCTGGAATAATACTCTAATCCTGACACAACTTAGGATGCCTTCCTTGTCCAAAGTTCACATTGAAAGAAACAACAGACAGCTTTCTAAGGTATGACCATAGGCACTCAAGCCATGGTGCTTGAAATTGCCAAAAGGCATTTCTGTAGAGGCAGATGTGCCATCTATGGAGTAGCCTCATAAAATTATTGTTTATCGAACATCGAAAAATGCTTTCAGATCCTCTCTATTGGAGAATTTAGTGAGAAATAGAGAAGTTAAGAATGATGAGACAAAGAAGGAGAGGGCCTTAAGCAGAATCTTATTAGGCAATAAAATCAATGGGTAAACAGGAGCCAAATTTAGAGTAGAAAGGAGGTAGCAGGATTAGAAGACAAGGAAAGTAACTGGAAAAAGAAGCCATAGATATCTCTGAGGGAAAGAAGAATTGGAAGTCATAGTGACCTGAATGATTTTCTAATTCTCCTTAAAACAGCTCTTTTTCACATCCCCGGGCATGTGTCCTTATATAAACCTATTAATTTTGGCAATCTGATTCTCCACACATTGAAACGTTTAAGATAATAGAACATCCTACAATAGCACGAGAAGGTTCACAAATAAAAAAATAAAGATACATTTTTCAAAAATAATAATTTGCTCAGTATTGTGCTATATGTTTCTAAAGTATGTGAAACTTCTAATCCTGAATAAGACATTGAAACTTATCAACTGTAAATTTGAAATCTATATTGCCCCCAGATGATATTTGGCAATGTTTGAAGGTATTTTTGGTTGTCACCAAAATGGGTGGGCAGCTGTGACTGGTATTAGTGAGTAGAAGCCAGAGATGCTAGTAAATATTACAGTGCACAGGACTCTCCTCCAACAAGACAAAGAATTCTCCAACCTAAATGTCAGTCATGCCAAATTTGAGTCTACACACTGATCTAAGCCAAGACGAGTTGGTTCAAAACAAATTAAAACTTTCTAATTTGAACTAGAACTCCCACCCAAATATTTCAAATCAAAGTTTACTCTTTTTACCTATATGCTCTATCATTAGTATAATTGAATATATACATATAGTTTCAAGATTGAAAGCGTCTAAAACTAAACATGTAAATCTTCAGAATATAATGTTTTGAGGATTTTGTTTTGAAGAATTCTATCCTTTAGGCAAGAAAAATAATATTGTGAGAAGTTTCTTTGAATTGCATTATTGCCATTTTGCTGATGTAAGTCAAAGGAACAGGTTGCAGTGAATGCTTTCAGACAATAGGGAAATCAATGAAAGTGATGAACTTGCAGAGTCAAGTGTGTCCTGATTTTTATAAAGCGAAATGCCCAAAGTTTATTTTCTGGAATCTCTGATACATCTACATGTGAATATATTGGCCTTGTGCAGATGATTTTATGATTATATAATAATCATAAAATGATAATTCATTTTATAAATGACTCTTTGCATGTAAGTGCATATTATATTATAGACACCTTAGAATTATACACGAACAGATAAATGTTCACCTAGCATGATTTCAACTTCAAAGAGTAAAATCTTTTCTTCCCTGACAAAGGAAAAAAATCAATCGTCACTTCATAATCATTAGACTTAATGATTAAAAATTCAAAAATCCTTGAGCTGTGGAAAAAAAAAAAGCAAATCAGAATAGAGGATTCAGGTTTTGGTAGGCAGCTTGCATACAAAAGGGGACAATGACAAGGCAACCTGAAGCTTTGAAAATGTGATAGAAAAATGTAGTTTGTTGAATATTTCATAATTTGAACTGCTGCTCTTACTAGTTTACACTTATCAAATAGTAATACATGATTTTTCTTACTAAAGCTGATAAGACCGCTATCACAATTTCATATACATGAAAATTGAGGCTTAAAGTAGTTTACCAGTGTGTCTAGGATCACACAGTGAGTGCATGGCAGAGGGAATGTTAGAGTCAAGGTCTGACTGAGAAAAGAGTATATAATTTTTTAATTTTATTTTCCAAAATCTTTTCATGAAGATTGTAGGTGCTAATTTTTGATGGATGGTCATAAAGAACACTAATGTTCACTGAATATTTTAATGCTAATATTATGCTAATGTCTTCACATAAATTACTTTATTAAAAAATAATAGCTCTATCATTGATTAGAGAAGTGACCAGAAATAAATAACAGAGAATTAAAATCGAATCGTTCAGACAAAAGATATTTTTCTGGTATTAAGAATCCTATTACAGTATGTAATCTAGCCCTCGTGTTTGTTGAGCAAGTCCCTGAAAAGTTCACAAAAATGCCTTTCTTACAGTATAAAATTTTCTACTCACTGCATAAGACCACTACTTTGAAAACGTTTTAGTAGCCACAGACAGAATAATTACAGATTTTTGGTGTCTAATTTAAGATGTCTCTCTCTCATAGGAGGGGCCTATTTGAAAGTAGGTAAAATTCAACTTGTTATAGTTTAGGATTAGTGAACACAAGAAGATAGGGATTTAGAAGGCAATCTTGAAAGGTAAACAGCCAGTCGATAAACTGGTTTACGCACTGTCATTGTCCTGAGAAGAAAGAACTGGTGACTAGTTGATCAGCTTATTGCTCAGATAAACAGATTGGAGGGTGTTCCTGAAACTAGCAATAAAGTCACTTGCAATGTCATTAGGACAAGAGTTTCTTGGACTAGTTAAATCTTATTAACTGCAGATAGGTTGCTTCTCCTGTGTTAGCTCAAAATGTCATCAAGAAGTCAGGTTTCTTTTTCCTCTTCCCTGTCATCTTTGGACAGAGGCATTTATCTTAATAATCTCAAAGTAACTTGAACACATCCAAACATCATACCCACATTCTGGGTATTCGGAAGAGAAGGGAAAAAAAGAAAGTGGGGTGAAAGTCTAGATTATGCAAGTCTTTTTTTTTTTTTTTAAGATTTTATTTATTTATTCATGAGAGACACACAGAGAAAGAGTCAGAGACACAGGCAGAGGGAGAAGCAGGCTCCATGCAGGGACTCCAGGATCACACCCCAGGCTGCAGGCGGCGCTAAACCGCTGGGCCACTGGGGCTGCCCCAAGTCTGTCTTTTTAAAAATATTTTTCCACAAGTCTTCGGTTTTGCTTTCATCTCATTTGTCACAACTAAGTCTCATGACTAGCTCTAGCTAAAAAGGAAAATGGGAAGGTAAATCTTTAGGCTTTACAGCCTCTAACGCAGAAGAAGGAAGTTAAAAGAGGTTGTGAATTGATTTTATGTTGCTAATACACAGTGTTGGTTGCAACACTGATTTTAGCTGAATAATCTCCTAACTGGCACAGTTATCAATATTATTAAGGTATCATATTGTGCTGCACTATATCCCCAGGCACTCTGGTATATTATTTACATGCATCACCTCATGAAACTTGACTCCAAGCCTATTTGGTAAAAAATAGTATTATTCCTCTTACAGATGAGGAAACTTGATGGTAGGTAACTTGCCTAAGGACACAAAGAGCTTATGTGTCAGATGGGATTTAGAACCCAGAACAATTTTACTCCAAAGCTTGGGCTATTCACATTATAGCTGCTTGTTTCTTCCAGTGTAAAAATATAGCATTCAAGTGTATACTAACTGCTTCCTTTTATGCCTAGCAAATTGTCCTATACTCAAATAATTTCTCATTTTAATCAGAACTTCCTGTAATCAGATAAGTTAGTCTAAGTATTCAGAATATGTTTTTTTTTACTTAAAAAAAAAATAAATGCCCCAAAAAATAAATAAATAAATGCCACCTAATGTGCACTAGATATATTGTGGTATTTTTTTCATATACTGAAATCAGTGAACTGGAACTCGTACTATAAGCTATGTTTTTGCTGGCAACTGTTACCACCCAAGGACATATATTCAAAATAATTTAATAATCTCATTTTATAAGTTGTAGATTCAAAAATATTTTTTTAAAACTCCTCTAAAAACAAGTCAGCATGAATTTTTCCATTCTCATACTGTATCCCTACAGCTGATTATTTTAAATAGCAATGTCAGTAGAATTTCAAGTTTCGTAAAATCATTTTCTCCCAACATGGTGTAAAATCTTTCCATGTTTACATTATAAAATCAACTGATTCAAAATTAGAAACAGTGTTGCCTGTTACTTTTTCTGAGGCTGTTATGAAAATATAATTTGTCATTCCCTTAGAAAATGGTTAAACCAAAACCAAGTAATCTAACAATAATAAAATACTTATTACAGCTGGTGCCTTGCAGATTTTTTTTTTTATTTTTATTTTTATTTTTTTTTTATTTTTTTTTTACCTACTGCTTCTTGTATGGCTGACAGTAACTCAGAATTGAGAGTCTGACCATGACATTATAGATTTGTTAGGGTAAATGGATCACGTGGGAATATAAACCTTCACTCACATTATGCAAAATATTTAAAAATTAGACCACATATATTGCTTCCATACAGAATTGAACTTGTGCATTCACAGAGCACACACAGTTGCCACAAAATGGAACTTGAAAGATACTTAGAAAAGTCATTCTACCAATATAGCAAAAAGGAAAAGAAAAAAGTGAATATTGATCTGTCTCTATGATTGCAATCTTTGATTTTTAAAAAAAGATCTATTTATTTTAGAAAGAAGGAGCATGTGTGAGTAGTGAGGGGGGAGGGGCACAGAGAATCTCCAACAGACCTCCCTGCTGAGCGAGGAGCCAGATGTGAGGCTCCATATCACAACTGTGAGATCATAACCTGAGCAGAAATCAAGAGTTGAGGGATCCCTGGGTGGCGCAGCGGTTTGGCACCTGCCTTTGGCCCAGGGCGGATCCTGGAGACCCGGGATCGAATCCCACGTCGGGCTCCCGGTGCATGGAGCCTGCTTCTCCCTCTGCCTTTCTCTCTCTCTGTGTGATTATCATAAAAAATTAAAAAAAAAAAATTAAAAAAAAAAAAAAAAGAAATCAAGAGTTGATTGCTCAACCAATGGAGCCAGCCAGGCACCCTTTGATTTTTTTAGTTTGAAGACTATGGAGATCTCTGTAGGTATGAACGATCTTCAAAGAATAATACATGCCATGAGTTATTAATCAACAGTTTGTTTTATGAACTATATTTTGCATTAGATTGGCTGTCTAGTCACTGAGCAGGGACCATTGAGGGTAAAAGTCAGAGCCAATATGTTTGTCGCCTTGCTATCATTACTCTTGTTTTTTTATGGACTGTTCTAGAATGGGCTAGCTAAGAGAAGAACTGGCACATTAGGAAATCTACCCTCTCCCCTGGAAAATTTGAACAGATGGGCAATGCACTCTGACAACTATATGATTTCTTTTCTTTCAGTATTGGCATATAAGAATAGTACCTTATGAAGAAAAACGGTCAAGCATTTTGTCCCTAGAAAGTTCCACAAAATAATCATGAGAGAACAATTAATTTGTTCCCTAAATGTTTACCTTTACAGCCTAATTTTGACACCTGCTTCCATTCCTGCCTGACTTTAGGCTTTTCTGGTTTTCCTGGTTTTTTTCCTTACCTCATTTTTACCTTCCTAAATCATTCACTTAGGAAATCAGTAGGTGGGATCAAGAAAGGTGGGAATCTACTTATCCTTGAGTAGGAGCAAGTGGTACAGCACAGGAGTTAAGAGCCAAGTGGAGTAAGGAGGATGCTCATCCAGTAGGTTAGTAAAGGGGAGGCAGCACACATAGAGTATCAGAGCAGAGAGGATGCTGCTTGTCACTGAGTGTTGGGGGCCAGGCAAGGTGAGAAGGCCATCTGCATAGGAAGGATTGTAGTGGTGACTAGACATTAGTCACTGCCAGAGGGACTTGTCAAAAAGACTAAATATATTAAGGGTAATGGACACCAAGTTTCTTTCTGTCAAAAAAGACACAGCAAGGGAAACACTACAATGATTTCTATGACGTTGAGTTAGAGACATCAGTGTGCAGTTATGGAATATATAGAAGCATAAATATGTGGAGGACAGGGACATAAATATTTTCTGTAGCTCAGCCCGCTGAGTGTCCATAAAAGCTTGAGAGCAGGAGTCACTCCATCATACTACATATACCTGGAGTCCACATCTTCTTTACTATGTACTGTTTCCCACCAAAAAGAGCCAGAGCTCTGCAGAGAAATTACTGATTTCAAGTTCAGAACAGGGAAGATATAAGCTTGGAATAACTTATGATACTAAACAGTAAGAACTTTCTCTCAGAAAGATTACGGTGGGGGGTCCTAAGTGGCTCTGCGGTTTAGTGCCTGCCTTCAGCCCAGGGTGTGATCCTGGAGACCCGGGATCGAGTCCCTCGTCGGGTTCCCTGCATGGAGCCTGCTTCTCCCGCTGCCTGTTTCTTTGCCTCTCTCTCTGTGTCTCTCATAAATAAAGAAAAAAAAGAAAAAAAAAAAAAGAAAGATGACTGTGTTTCAAAAACAAGACAAAGCCAGCTTGAAGGATCAGGTGAAATTGGAATAATCTTATCAGCAAAATAAATAATGATAGGGATGAATTGTTATAAACAAATAAAATAGGAACCTATTTTTTTACTGAATAAGTAAATTAATAAATTAATTTTCAGATGGGAAAATATTTCCTTGAATGGCATGCCAATGGAAGACCATGAGAGGGGATGATGGAATAGCTAAAGCATCATTTGGCGGCCATCACAATAATGATTAATTCATTCATGAAGCAGAAATAGATATTAAACTGAGTGAAAGTTTGATAAGGAATGAAATAATCTCAATTACTATCCTTGAAAGATCCTTATAAAGACAGAAAGATTACTGTGCCATGGGGAAACCTGGCAAGGGAACACTTTAATCAAGATATCAAGCTTAAAATCATAGGCAATGGGACAAATTTAAATAGTGTACCACCTGATGGAATGTAATGGGAAGTACAGAGCATTACTTCTATGATAGTCCTAACATAACTATATAATCTAAATTTTAAAATGAAGACTTTTCAAATAAATGTTAACTGAGAAAAATCCTATAAAACAATTGGTCGGGATCCCTGGGTGGCGCAGCGGTTTGGCGCCTACCTTTGGCCCAGGGCACAATCCTGGAGACCCGGGATCGAATCCCACACCGGGCTCCCGGTGCATGGAGCCTGCTTCTCCCTCTGCCTGTGTCTCTGCCTCTCTCTCTCTCTCTCTGTGACTATCATAAATAAATAAAAAAAATAAAATAAAAAAAAAAAACAATTGGTCTATAATCTTCAAAATGTCAAGGTCATGGAAGTCAAATAATTGCTCTAGAGTATAAAGGTAAGTGAAAAAAGTAATAGTGGCCTGATCCCATTTACTAAAAAGGACATTATTGAGAAAATTGCCAAAATTCAGATGGAATCTTTGGATTAGATGGTGGTAATACACCAATGTTAATGATCTTATTTAATGGCTACATTGTGACTCTACAGGAGAATGTCTCTGTAACTTGATATATGTTTAAGTGTTCAGTTGTGAGGGATCATCATCTAAGCAACTTACTCTTAAAGGGTTGGAGAACAAAAAAGCTTTTTTGCGATTGCAAAAGTAAAAGCTTATAGTTGTATCAAGATAAAAAGACAAAAAAGTTTTGGGAATTATAATTCCATATAGAACTTGCTCCAATACATTAACGCTGAAGAATTTGACCCGTTATTTTCCATATAAACTTCTCTTGGAACTCAAGGAGAACAGAGTTATTTGAAAATGATTGTATGATAATTGTGTCTTTAGGAAACTAAGCATAGTTGCAGAAAGCTTTGAAGGAGTTCTCATTTAAAAATAATGTTTAAAATGTGTATTTCTAAATTACTCTAATATTATATCTACCAATTACTGGTACTTATTCCTTTATAGCTTCTAAAATTAATTTATTTTCCCATTACTCTTTCTTTTCTTGGCTAAAATCCATGCTTCCATATCTCCTTAGGCTGCTTAAAGAAAAGTAGAGTTCATTGGATTCTCTTTCAAATTATTTCTCTGCCATCTCATGGGGCAAGTTTTAAAAGGGTAAATTTGCTTACATAAATTTCAATATAGTTTGTAGTTCAAACTGTAGCAAAATGGCAAAACACAAAAAAGTTTCTTTTCATATAAGAGAAAAACAATTGATATAAAATAATAAATTACTTAAACTACTGAGAATTTAAGTTAAAGTTACATTAGGCTTAATTCACTAAAATAAATTGTAATGCACCCAAGGTTTAGCACCCATGACCTTAAATTACTCAAGATTGAACCCGAGAAAAATACATTAAAATTTCCGGGAGAAATATAATCAATATTTGAGTATTATATTGCTATCTTACTAGAGTTACTTTGCAGTGCATTTTTGAAGTTGAGTGTTGTATTTGTGCAAATTAAAAATTAAAATATTTTACCCTGCCATCAATCCTACCTGTCTCCTAAGAATCACAGGACTAACATCATATTGTAATACTCTATTGGAGTGAGCTAACCTACACCTAATAGTTTGCTCCATTCCATCAAATGACTTATTTTGTGTACAATATGACAAATACATGATTAATTCTCTTTCTTTATGAAAACTTCGCTACTTGTGTGGCTTTGAAAGGAAAGGTGCCTTTGAGGATGAATGAGCGGAGTTCCACAGAGACAAATAGTATTGAGGGCAACAGGTTAACCCACTCAATCTGTAGTGAAGTGGAGCTTCCCTGGAGATCATCCAAAAAGCAAAGAATAAAAATAAGGAAGCTTTTAATTTTAGTGTTTAAACCCAGGAAAAGTCAGTGTTTGCTTTTTATAATATTTTTACATATAAGTGACCTGGAAAAGTAATACTCATCTTACTCTATGATGTCGTATAAATATTTTCAAATTCAAGAAGAAAACTTTGGAAGTATTTGAGGATATAGTTGCTGTTTTTTTTTTTTTTTTAACCTGTGTTTAAAATATCTTACTACACAATATTTCCCCTAAATGATTTTAAAGCATAATACTAAAGGGAAAAAAAATCTGTAAATCCATTAGCTAGATTAACAGAGATCTTTACAGAGGAACATATTTGTCATAGAATTTATTAGTGTGACACAGAAATGCTATATAATTAGATATATTATCATTATTTTGGATACAATATATTCCTTATAGAAAATAAGGTCAAAGTTTTCTGAGGATTTAGAAATCAGAGGAATTTCCTTTCAGGAACATTTTAGTGTTATAAAAAAAGTAAAAATTTCAGACCTGGGTATCTGGTAACAGAATCCTGAAGAATATAACATGCAAAGTAAAAACAGTCTTTTATAGAAGTAGATTCTTGAGAACTGATTATGACATATTTTCTAGCCAATGTTATATAAAGCAGTAAGTGGGAAGTTGCTTTATTGCTCCAACTCAGAAGGTCCCCAGATTTCACACTGACTATGGGATTTCAGGCATCTTGTGTGAGGCACTGTACCCTTTCCCTGCTATCTTTGTGTGGATGTATGAGTATTTCCTCTGCTGCTTGTTTGCTGACTCAAAGTCAACTAAAGGAAAAATAGCCTTGGAAAGGATCTCTACGCTCCATCTTCTCAGTTCTCAGACTAGGACCACATTTCCTTTTCTACTTTAGTTTATTTAGAATAAGAAAAACCAGGTTTTCGCAAATTACCTATTTTTAGGTTTCTCATCTTTAAAATGGCAATAACAAGATTTACTTTTTAGAGAAGTTATATAATTTAAATTAGAAAAAAAAAAAGAATTTAAATTAGATAAAAGAAAAAAATCCGGGACGCCTGGATGGCTCAGTGGTTGAGCCTCTGCCTTTGGTTCAGGGTGTGATACTGGAGTCCCAGGATGGAGTTCTGCCTCCGGCTTCCTGCGTGGAACCTCCTTCTCCCTCTACCTATGTCTCTGCCTCTCTCTCTCTCTCTGTCTCTCATGAATAAATAAATAAAATCTTAAAAATAAAATAAAATAACATTCTTTTGTATTTTAAATTGCAACAATTATTAAGCATTACATTTTCTGTTTTTATAACTTTTGATTAGGCAGTAGTTTACCTCCTCTATAACTGTGATCTGTACGTCTCCAATAAGAATGGGTATTCTCTATGTAAATGATCATAATGCACAATGCCATGTTTTGGATATGTTTTATTTTTCCTTTCAGCTTCCTTTTTATTTATTCCTTCTAAAACCTTTTCACTTTGAGGTGACAACTTGCTACCATGGTCCTCCTCGCTCTTGTTCTATCAGTCACTTTGCAGATTCATCAGTGGCAGTGTGATAGAATGTTGTCAAAGATGGCTATAATAATTTGTATCATGCTCACTGGAAATGAGATTTGGCTGCTCATTAATGAAAAGTGGAACCCATCTTCTCTCACCTTGAATCTGGACTTGCTTTGGCATCATGCACATTCTGGGGCTTGGCCTCAAGAAATCTTGCAGGTTCCACCTTATTACCTTTTAGAACCGTGAGACTGACTGACCATGAAAAAGTCAGACCAGCCTATTGGTAAATGAGATCATGGAGGAAAACCAAAGTGTCCAAGCTGTCAGTCTGGTGAAGGGGATGGAAAGTGAAGGAGACTCCTTGGATTCTCCAAACCCAGTTGCCATGTCAGATGACTATAGCTGAATGAGAAAGCCAGAAGAGATGAGCTCAGAACTAAGTAGCTAACCTAAAGAGTCATGAGAAATAATGGATCATTGCTGTGATCAGTAAGTGCTGGGAGTGAGAATTTAAGCAGCAATGGATAACTGAAATAGGCAGTTACTGAGAAGGTGAAGAAGAGGAAAGCAAATGCTATCTCTTGTCCTCCAATGCATAGGGATCAATATCTTGGGATGGCTTTTCTCTTTCTACTCTCCTGCCAGGAATCACATTCTGCTTTTTTACTGCAACCCCTGGGGAGAAATCATGTTCCCATTCCTTGGAATGTGTTTTCCCTCTTTCATTACCTAACCAATTCCTACTTATTCCTCAAAACAGTTGACAATCACTTTCTCTAGGCAGCTTTACAAACCTCACCTCAATCTTTCTAAATAACCCAGATCCAGTCTCACACTTCACCCTAGGAATGTCACTATGGCTCTTTATGGATTACTCACTGATGTCTTCCTACTAGACTGTAAAGCTTGGGAAAGTGTCATGTTATAAATAGCTTTTTGCCATCAGCCCTCAATATGTATCTATTTAACAAATTCTTAAAATGTTTATCTCTGGGAAAACTTGGTTGTTTTATATAATGTAGATGGATATTACTTTTAGCCTTTATGTACACAAACTCACCTAATTACCATGTCTTATCATGTTATAAGAATAAAGGAGGTAACTTTACCTAGCATAGTGTCTTGTTCTGTAAGCAATTTTGGGTTGCTTTTGTTTTCTAATTCACTATTCAATCTGTTCTTCAAAAAAATGAAACTGCTCTAAATAAATATTTTAAATAAATGAGGAAGCCAAGGGCATAAAGTGAGATTAAAACAGATATGAGTCTTGCACCCAAAACACATGAAATGACATACTAGTTTCTTTCAAGAGATGAACCGAAAATATAGCTTCAAGATGTTTTGTAGTCAGTTTGAAGAGGAATACATTATTTTAAATAACCTTGGATGATAAAATGATAAACATATTCAGAAACATGTAAGAAGTGAGGGAAAAATTGCAAATTTCCAAGGACTGTTTCTTTTAATGTTCTTCAGTTTAATCTGATCTTGCTATGGCCGAAGCATAAGGAAGTTAAGTAATCCTGTGGGAATTTCCTAATTGTCTGATTTAACCCCAAAATAGATTTTAGGTTGCTTAATGAGTATATGGACTTCATACCCTTCTGGCTATGCTCCATAAATATTTTCCTTACTTTTGATTTTTATCAGAATAGACACAGTGAATTTTTTGGAGTACATATACTTGGATTGTAGATATTTTTCCTTGCCATTCAATTTATGCCAATTTAAGCGTCACGTCTTAGGAGAGACATTGGGAAAAAATTAGCCTATATTCATGGAGTATGACCATGGTAATTAAGAGCCAGAAAGTCTTGAGAGAATTGGTGATTATAACCCAGGAAATAAAATATAAGAAACATGATATATCCCTCAAATATTTGATAAAACTTTAGGTAGAAGATGTATTAAACTTTTGTTGTCTGATCCCAAAAGGTAGAACTTAGAGTTATAATTTATAGTTATAAGGAATTATTTTCAGCCTGACATGTGAAAGACATTTTTGACACTTTTAACCATGTAAATACAGTAAAGACTGTATCAGAGTACCTCAATGGTTTACAGACTCACATTCAGATAGTTATGCTTTTGCAACAATTTTTTCACCAATGAAGGCAAAATGTAACAAATATGTGTGTGTGTGTGTGTGTGTGCATAACTGTGTATGGTAGCACATCACTATTTGCCAACTATATTTTCTGGGAAATGACGGTCTTGTGTTCATCTTAATTTTTTTTTAAATGTTCATTCTTTTTTTTTTTTCTTTAAAGATTTATGTTAGAGAGAGAGAGAGAGAGAGAGCATGTGAGTTGGGGGGACGACAGAGGAAGAGAATCTCAAGCAGACTCTATGCTGAGTGCATAGCCGAGGTGGGGCTCAATCTCACTATGCATAAGACTGTGACCTGAGCAGAAACCAAGAGTCAAACACTTAATCGACTGCACCACCCAGGTGTCCCTAAAATGTTCATTCTTTTTTTTAAAATATTTTATTTATTTATTCATGAGAATATACAGAGAGGAGAGAGAGAAAGAGAGAGGTAGAGGGAGAAGCAGACTCCATGCAGGGAGCCTGACATGGGACTCCATCCTGGGTCTCCAGGATCATACCTGGGCTGAAGGTGATGCTCAACTGCTGAGCCACTTGGGCTGCCCTAAAATGTTCATTCTTCATGAATTGATAATGATGTTATTTTTGATGACTTGATTTTTTTCTGTGGTCAGTTTATTTTTTTTTCTCTGTGGTCAGTTTAAAAAAATTATTCTTGAAGGTAAAAATCTACAACCTTTATAATGGATAATAATATAATGGTGATGCTCATTGATAGAATTCAACCAAACACTAATTAGATTAGCCAATGGGGTCTCTCTAATCTAGAAGAGATTCAAAACTCTGGTTCAAAACTCATAGCTGGGGATACTTGGCTGACTCAGTTGGAAGAGTATGTGACTCTTGATCTCAGAGTGGTAGTTCAAGCCCCATATTGAATGTAGAGATTATGAAAAAATAAAAATAAAAAAAAAGAAAAACCTCATAGCCAATGGATTTGAGTGATAGTGATCTTTCACTGTACCATGATTCTAGATTTGTATTTTTAAAATCTTCCAGACAGGTCTTTGCTTTGTTGTCTCACAACATCTTTCTGTTTTTTTGTTTGTTTGTTTGTTTGTTTGTTTGTTTTTTAATGCTTTTGGATTTGAAGCAACCATAAAGCATTTTTTTTTTTTTTTTATGTATTTATGATAGTCACACAGAGAGAGAGAGAGGCAGAGACACAAGCAGAGGGAGAAGCAGGCTCCATGCACCGGGAGCCCAACGTGGGATTCGATCCCGGGTCTCCAGGATCGTGCCCTGGGCCAAAGGCAGGCGCCAAACCGCTGTGCCACCCAGGGATCCCCATCTTTCTGTTTTGGACTTAATAGACTCCAAATTCCATATCATAGATTTCACACCCAGGAGCACGGAAATAAAGCAGTATAAATGGAGTCAGAATTTTTACAATTGAAGGTAACTCTCACAATGATCACATATAATTTACACCTCCAAAGATTAATTTTTATTTCATATTTTCTAACATAAGGAAATAGTTGGAACATAAGATGTATACATTTACTTTTTTTCTGCATCTGATATTAAATTAGTGACTTAATGACATGCAGTACTTTGGATATTGAACAGATGGCCATATTAACATTACCATCCATAATAAATAATGTAATGGTAGTAAAAATGCCCAGACATTATCTGGTATTAATGTCATTCATTGTCATTCAATTACATCTTCATATTTTCAACCATGTTGTTAATATTTTATCAGCTAACATTTGTTTTTACTGTAACTATTATATAGCTATTTAAAATTTAACACAAAATAGAATCGAAATACAGAGTTCATTAAGTTTTTAACCTATTTATGGCTGTTTGAGTCTAAGAATTTGACCAAGCAAGAGATGCTCATATTAATAAGTAATGTAAGACTGAAATATATTAGACATCTGTATTCTAAGAGTGAAGAGAAAGATGGAAAGAACAAAGTAAAATCCATTTGCATGTAAAAGACAAAGCATTAGTGTTATTTAAATAACAGTAATATCCTTGCTTTTTGAAAAATCTTTTAGAATAATGTATCATGCTTCCTTCTAAATGATATGAAATACGCAATAGGCATATGATGTACCCAATCTCTCCTCTCCCCCAAACGACATCACTAATCATCCGAGGTACTGTCTCTCTCCAGCTGAACTCAGTTGTATTTTCAGAATATTCCTCACCTTAGTGCTCGAAGCAGCCAGTATCAGTCCATGAGAATTGGCTCTCGAGGTAAAAATCAATTTGCTTTTCTATTTGCTCTTCCAAATAGATCATGAGAAGCTGGAACACTAACATGAATTTAGGAAACAGCCCAAAGCTTGGATAGTGAAGTTGCCTAAATTTCTGAGGTCTAAAATTATACATTAGCCTCAAGGACTTCTAATCTATGAAGATGAAGGATATTCTTTTGTTCACTTAAAATCCATCATTGGAAACATTTTATAAAAATACATGTCATTAATAAATAAAAATTAAAAAAAAAAAAAAAGGATCCCTGGGTGGCGCAGCGGTTTGGCGCCTGCCTTTGGCCCAGGGCGTGATCCTGGAGACCCGGGATCGAATCCCACATCGGGCTCCCAGTGCATGGAGCCTGCTTCTCCCTCTGCCTGTGTCTCTGCCTCTCTCTCTCTCTCTCTCTGTGACTATCATAAATAAATAAAAAATTAAAAAAAAAAATACATGTCATTTCTAACCAGTTGGAAGCAAAAATTGTTTAGGCCTTCCACAGCAAATAACTACCTATGTGTTGGGGGAGATAGGAAAACAGAAGGTTACTGTTTTAGAGAGCTTAGAATTTTCATGCCAATCACATGCCAGTCATTAAAACCACCACTGTAAATGAGACAAACAGTATCCTTCTTCAAGGATCTTACATTTTAGCTGGGGAGCAATAAACAACAAATGATTAAATAAATAAATAAGATAGTTTTACACAGGAGAAAGTGCCCTGATGGAAATTACACAAAATAATGGAATAGAGAGCAAGAGGGGATAGAGTAGCAAGTAGCATTAATATGTCATGGAAGTCCTTTCTCAGAACTGAGAGATAGATGAAAAACAGGAAGGAACTGGGATATGACTTTGATGTTAATGTTATTCTTATTCTATAGGACTGCTATGTCTTATTTTATTGTTAATGTTACCATGGCGTAACATTCATGGAAAGGAATGAAAGAAAATCCAGGGAAAGAAAATAGTAGTACAAAGGCCAGGAGAAAGGAATAGCCTAATTTATGCTTTTGCACGATATGTGACTAATATTAATCAGTATATACAAAAGTTTTCAACTGCCTACAATTTATGCAAAATGCTTACTTCAGATAGAACACATTCATGGCAATGGGAGTATAATCCTCTGCATATAGATTATCCACATGTTGCTATTTGTTTTTCTCAATGTAACTATTCAAACCATTATCACTAGGGGTAGATATTGCCTCAGTTAATACACTCATCTTACTTTACTATCTACCATATCTTACTCTTCATTGGGACAAAAATTTTACTTTTTCTGCTGAATGTCAATAGTTTAAACTCGGTTCAGGGTTATTAAGCATCTCTTAATTGTGCAATATTTTCAGCAAACAAATTGAAAACATTGGAAAAATTTATAATTGCTATCGTTATTGTCTGAAGCAGTGATAGGCAAAGGACCATTTATAGGCCAAGTCTGATCTGCTGATTGTTTTGGTACATAAAGTTTAATTGGAACACAGCCACGGCCATTCATTTACATATTGTCTGCAGCTACTTTGTTGCTAGAACAGGGAGTTGAGCAGTTGCAACAGAGACCCCATGGCCTAAAGTCTAAAATATTCACTATTTGGTCTTCCACAGAAAAAGTTTCCAAACATCTTGTATGAAGTGCTTCAGTAATGGAGGACATTCAAAACACCAATGCGTTTTATCAAAGTCTTCAGTGATAAATTCACTTCTGACTTTTATTTTTATCTACTTCCAATCTATAAATTTCACCTGAATTAATTTAATTAATTATATTTTCAGTCATAGAGAAATAGAACCCTTTAAATTTTTTCTATAAAAATATTCCTTTTTGTTTTCTAGACCAAAGTGCTATTGTCTTCACCAGTGAACCAGTTTTTCTTTCCTTTTTTATTTCACTTCAAATTTACACAATGTTAATTGTCAAATATATTCCATTAAAGTAGAATTATGACACCAGATAAATAACATATTAATTATTTTGCAATATATTTAGAAAAATGGTAACAATATTATAAGTGCTTCCAACAAGGTACAAGCAAAAGCTATAAATGATCAGTGAAAGGAGAAATCACTTCTACACAGTGAAAAGTTTATGGAATTTGTGTTGGATAGTATATATACCTTAGTATATGCCAGTATGTTGGACCAGAGTATATGCTAATTGAATAGAATTTGCAGTTGAATTTCAGGATTAGTAAATAAAAAGATAAAAGCAGAAAGAACAACACACAATGAGCTGGAATATAGCTGAGAAGGAAAGTACAGTAGGAAAAAATCAACAACTTGGCAAGTTGTATATAAATCTATTCCAATTTTTTTTTGTTGAATCCTTTATTTTAAGAAATTGAAATGTTGGGATGCCTGGGTGGCTCAGCAGTTTAGCACCAGCCTTTAGCCCAGGGCGTGATCCTGGAGTTTGGGGATGAAGTACCACATCTGGCTCCCTGCATGGAGCTTGCTTCTCCCTCTGCTTGTGTCTCTGCCTCTCTCTGCGTGTGTCTCTCATGAATAAATAAAGAAAATCTTTTTTAAAAAAAGAAATTGAAGTTTTTTTTTTTTTTTAAGATTTTACTTATTTATTTGAGAGAGAGAGAGCACAAGTGTGGGGGGAGGGGCAGAGGGAGAGGGACAAGCTAAGCAGGGAGTCCAACTTGGGGATTTATCCTAGGACCCTGAGATCATGACCTGAGCTGAAGGCAGACCTTAACCACCTGAGCCACTGAGGTGCTCCAGAAATTGAATTTCTTGTATTGCATTGCTCATGAATTATAAATATCCCACAGAAAAGTAGGATTCTTATCTTTCAGAAAAACAGTTCATCCCCCCCCCCCACACACACACACACACACCTCTCTGAAGTACATTTGCAATTCATTGACTTATTGCTGGAACTTTTATCTTGCTGATTACTATAGAAGCATTCTTTTGAAATGGAAAATCATGGTAGTTATTTTAAATTATGTGTCTCTGACTGTTTTGAAAGTTTGAGCACTATAGCTACTAACTTAACAGAAATGTATTGCACTCCTGCTATGTTCACATATTGGTAAGATAGCCCTAGACAATCATGCATGGCCCATGCTTTTCTGGAACAAACATTAGGGTTAGTGATAGGAATAAAAAAGTACACCAATAAACTCAAGACAATTTTGAGATGCCTTCAGATAATAGATATAAAATGCAGAGATATGATAGTGATTGAGACTTGGTGTGGGCATGATATTTTAGATATTAGAGACTCAAGGAAGTTATCTCTGAGAAGAGAATATGGGACAGAGACTTAAAGGTAAATGAATCCTTTTGTGAACAAGTCAGAGGAGTGTGCCCAAGTAAAAGGAACAGTGTGAAGATTGAGGATAAGAATTAATTGGAGTTACATGTTTTGCAAATGGCAGGGGGGGGGGTCAGAGTAATTGAACAATAGTGTTACAGGAAAAGGTGACTGTGTATATCATGAGAGAGGATGTCATGAGCCTGATCATGCCAGCTCTGGATTCCATGGTAAAAGGTTTAGGCTTTATTTTAAATGGCATAATGGGCTATTATAAAGTTTTCCTACATGGAGCTGACAAATACAATTTATAGTTTTAAAAGACACTTCAGTTGTTTCATGCAGAAACTATTTGGGGAGGGGAAAAGGAGAGAAACTATTTAGGAGGTCATCATACTAGGAAAAGGATAAGGATCGCTTGGACTGAAGCAGTAGTAAAACATACTCAGAAATATGGAATTTGGGGATACCTGGGTAGTTCAGTGTTTGAGCGTCTGTCTACCTTTGGCTCAAGTCTTGATCCTGGGGTCCTGGGATGGAGTCCTGCATCTGACTCCTTGAGGGGAGCCTGCTTCTCCCTCTGCCTGTGACTCTCATGAATAAATAAAAATAAAATCTTAAAAAAAAGAAATGTGGAATTTGGATATGTTGTTAATGTGGATTTGGCAGGATATTATCACAGAGTAGATGTAAAAAAGAGACAATGGAAAAAAGAATTAAACAACTGCTAATTGGGATCCCTGGGTGGCGCAGCGGTTTGGCGCCTGCCTTTGGCCCAGGGCGCAATCCTGGAGATCCGGGATCGAATCCCACATCGGGCTCCCAGTGCATGGAGCCTGCTTCTCCCTCTGCGTCTCTCTCTCTCTCTCTCTCTGTGACTATCATAAATAAATAAAAATTAAAAAAAAAATTAAAAATAAAAAAATAAAAATAAATAAACAACTGCTAATTGTATTCTATCAACAAAGGGATAATAATGCCAATTACTGAGAAGCAGAAGATTGTAAAAAAAAATAAATAAATAAAAACAAAAACAAAAAACGGGTTTGGATATAGGACATCTGCCTACTTAGATATCATAGCATTTGGATATTCAAAACTAGAACTCACAGACAGAAATGGATGCAGAAATTTGAGACTTAAGAATATACAGGTACTAATATTTAGGATGAAAGTTCTACAGAGATTGTGTAGATTAGAAGCAAAAACAATTCAGAACTGAATCTTGCGACGTTCCCACATTTTGAGGTTAGAAGAAGAAAAGGAGCTACTTTACAGAAAAGTAGAAATGTGTGACCAGTGATGAGGAATGAAGATAGAGAGTAGTGCCACAGAAATCAAAAGAAAAAGTATTTTAAGAAGGAAGAAATCAATTGTGTCAAGTATTCCTGAATGATCTACTGAGAGGAGAATATTGAAATGGTCATTGGATTTGGAAACATGGAGTTTAAGTAACCAAAGTGTCAGGGAACTAAAGGGGATAAAAACCTATTTAAAGAAGGTAGAAGAGATAATGAGAGAGTAGGAAGAGTAGGCAAGAAATATAGGTGATTCTTTTTAGAAATTGCAAATATCCTAATTTCAGAATCCTGAACTTATCAAGAAATACAACGTACATATGATGGAAGTTTAATATACAACTTGCCATTATTTATGGATGTGTTGACTCTAAAGCAGAATTAGTAATATGTACTTTTAAATATTGATGGCAAGCAAGGTTAATTAACTCTGAAGGGAAAGAAAATATCATCCCATTTTCATATGTTCTCTGCTAACGTATCTTTCCACTTGGTCATAAGAAGTTTGAATTCTCAAAGTTTATTTTATAAAGCATGATTAAAAGTACATTAAATAGTTTTCTTAATTTTATAATTCAATTCTATGGTCATAAGAACATGGAAAAGTATTTAAAAGAGTTATAATGATTCACAATTTATCGAGTATTAAATTAAAATATGCAAGTTGATGTATTATAGCTAGATTTACACAGTAAGCTTGTAATAGTGCCTGGATCATTGATTCCTTTAGAAGCTATTAGAACTTGCATTTATCATGGTACTCAGAATATGAAATGCACAAGCTAGATATACAGTTTTAAAATGTAAATAAAAATAGAACTATGATTATAAGTTATTATAAGTACACTTCAAGTGTTTAATGAGATTTATAACTTTGAAATACAAATCCAAAGAAATCTCTATTAGCTGTATGACTTGCACTAATCCCATCAATTTCGGGTTTTTAAAATAATCAGAATTATGGTACTGTACTTTATTTCATTAGTACTTGTAGCTGAAGAACTGCATATAACCTTTTTTATATTACAGAGGAATGGATTTATGGCGTGATTACAGCTGTTTTCAAATCAAGCTTTTCACTTTAATATTTGTAGTAAAAATAAGAGAGAGAGAGAGAGAGAGAGAATTCCTCTTTGCCCTTGATGGATTTCCCATCCCGCTCTATCTGCAAAATAAATCATAGATGTTTTGATGTTGGAACCCTCTAAAAAGTAATCCAGAACACTTGAAAAATGTTAGCATAATATTACTAATTTGTTTTGCTTCCTATTAATGACAAAGGCTATGTAATGATTGTGTAATATACACCCTAGACTACAACTTGTAAATGGGGTTTAAGCCATTATAAATTATGCTGCTTCTTTAATAGTAATGTAGCTAAGAAATCCCCAACATGTCTATTATAAATATTTATCTTTGGGGCTTTTATATGGCATAAAGATGTGTTTAAGCACAGTTTAGAACATTACAGTTTCCGAAAATATACCTTTTAAGAAAATTGAGGAAAAGATTGCAAAGAGATTGTTCTATATATATGGTCTCACTATTAACAAGTGCCTCTACTTAAATTTAATATTGAAAACATAAAATATTTAATATATATTGTCAAAAACTGTGAAATGTCTGAGATGTCACCTTACTTACACAACATATATCAAGAAAATATGAACCTGGATCAGCGTAAAGAACTCCATTATAGCACAATTAATAGCCAAAGTAACAGTGCGGTATACGATTTCCCACCTTGGCAAGTTGGAAGACCGATATTGTGAGAGCCAGATTGAAAAATGTCCTACACTCATGGTGGGATCACTCCATAGGAAGGCTGGCAAATATGAATTTCCTACATTTGTAAAGGGGAAAGAGATTATTTTCTCCCATCCTCTTCTGAGAGAGCTTTATTGGAAAGGATAATAATGCCCTAAATTCATTGCCTATCTAGAAGTATAACCTTCTGCACTTGGAGAGATAGGAAAAATCTTTATTGTATGGGAGCAATAGCTCAACCACTAGGCTGCAGAGTTAGTCCTCATGGCATGTGGGAAGTAAAATATTTCCAGAGGAAATGAAAGCAAACATTCTCAATCTTTTATAGAGTATACATTTTCATTATTCAGGAGACTGAGGCTTTTTAAAGGAACACTAAGAAAGCCAAGGAAGCTTATTTCTCCACAATATCTAAACCATAACATGTTATCTTTTTATTTTGTAATAGCAAAAATCATCCCCAAATTCTGTAGGAAGCTTCAATGTTTTTGTCAATAAAATTTGATTATTTTAAAAATATATTATTATTCTAAATATATGATATAGAAATTGTGTATCCTGTATATTTTTTTCTTGGTTTAAAATTAGTTTATAAATAATTTTAGAAGAGAATTTTCATTTTGAATAACGAATATAAATTGCAGTTTTACCACCACTCAGATGTAAACTAACAAATTAATTTATTTATTTTTAACAGCTTGATTGAGGTATAACTGATATTCAAATAACTGGATATTAAATATATATGATCTGATGATTTTGAACATATGCAAACACCTAGGATATTATCACTGCAATCAGGGTAATGGACATATCCAACATTTCCAGAGTTATTTTGTTTCTTTTCTTTCTTCTTCTTCTTCTTCTTCTTCTTCTTCTTCTTCTTCTTCTTCTTTCTTCTTCTTCTTCTTCTTCTTTTTTGATGGTACGAGTACTTAATATGAGATCTTAGAGTGCAGTTTCAGTTATACTAGCTAAATAAGTTCTAGAGATTTGCTGTACAATGTAATGTCTCCAGATAATAATATGGTAATGATATACTTAATATTTAATTAGGAGGTATTATTTATCCTACTTTGGTATAAATAGAAAATAAATACATAAAAGAAAACATTGTGCTAGTATGTACACCATATTTACTTGAAAATTTCTTTGGAAAGAAATAAAACAATTTTCACAATTAGTGGTAGAAATTATATATAAATGTAGGTATATGTACTGACAGCATAACCATTTTATTCCAATGGTTTTTATGTATTATCACTCTATATCTGTATTTAAGTACGACAAGGTATGATCATTAGATTCTATTTGATATATTCCATTTTATTCCAACATAAGTAGTAGAGACAGCCTGTTTCTAGAGGCAGCAGCTATGACATTGAGGTCCTGATTTGCAAGGCTTTCTGATTGTGCATCAGTGTGCACTGAACAGACACAGCAGTTAATTTTCAGCTTGGTTCTTAGCTGTTGTTTGAGTGTTTTTAATTAATATATAGAAAAAAGACATGTTTAAGCCCCCCATGTGACTCTCCGAGTTATGTATGCCATTTACTAAATCTCCTCTTACATCACTTCAATTTCGTCTTCCTTAACTAAGAACTCTATCCATTACAAACACAAATTTGTATTGCCTGTAAGGGGAACACAGTGACTTATATTAATTTTTGAGGAAGGCATTTTTTAGTTAATGTATGGTGAAAACGAATGTGTCATGTGTAAAATCATTAAAGCATAATGTTTGAGAAATAACAGTTCACTGTCTTATACACTGATTCTGGACAGGGTGCTAAAGTTCTAACTTTGTAGTGGAAATATACTTTCCATTGGAAGTTATACTCTAAGTGGAAATATATATTCTAGACACTGGCCAAATACTGGTCTTCTGTTCTAGACAGTGTTTCTACAGATTAAATTGGAAGTCAAGATATATTTATACACATTTTTAAGGAATCTCAAGGCTTTATATTATATAAAATTGATCTAACTACATCTTCCCTTTCTTCTACAGGAGAAGAAATCAGAGGACCCAGGAAGTTCATTGAGATAGCATGACTCTTGTTATTTCAAGCAGTTGACCTAATGTTGTACTTTTCTGTTCAGAACTGCTTTGACAAACACCTGGGAATCATGTCAAAATATTTGAAGATTATGAGAAAAAGAAGGAGATAAAGATTTGAACTTTGTCTTTCTAACTGTCTTTTTCCCCTTACACTTGGTGAATCCAATTCAAAGAAATAAAATTAAATCAAGTTATTAAAAGATGCTGTTTATTTTTCAGATTATAGATAAAAGTGATAAATATTAGTAAGAAAATTAGAAAAATTAATCATATTAAATTTAGAAACTATGTAAAAGCCCCAAAGGGAAAATTAATCAGCTACACCTTAACTACTTTAAAACATCTATTGTTAATAAGATTGTCCATTATATCTATCTTAAAAGCATAGACATATGTAAATATATAAATATAAAATATATTTGCATGTATATTTTATACATATACACATACATGTATATGTAGAATATACATATATATTCTACACCTAGATTATATAACATAGTACTGAATCCTGTTTGATTATGATATGTCAAAATTGATGACAAAATTGTATTATCCTTTTCTTGAAACACTGTTTCATCTATTTCATCAGAACATTATTTAATATCTTTAACTTCTGTGGATACATAAAAAATTGATTTAAGTTAACCTTATTCCATTACTAGATACTTTTTTACCTATGTTATTTTATACATTTAAAAGGTATTTTTCTTTTGGTTTCTAATATTTGTCTATTAAAAAATTTGTGCTGAGATAAGCATTCTTTTATTTAATTACTTGAATCTTAAATTATTTTCTTGTTTCAAAGACATAGTTCCTTTATCCAGTGATCTGCATTCTATAAGAAACATTGATAATTATTGTAACATTGCACTTCAGACAGGTTAGAGTGGTTTACTCTGCTAACATTTGACTATAAAAATGGACATTTACTACACCCTCAAGAACGCTACATCTTATTTTCTAAAACCTTTTCTTTATTTGGCAGTTAAAAATGTTACCTAATTTGTGCTATACTGTATATTGGAACAATGAATGTCATTCTATGTATAATGTAATGTGTTTTTATCAATAGTAATTTCAACATTTTGTTCCATCTCATTGCCCATTGCAGTTCTTCTTTTGTGGATTTTTTGATCATGAACTTTGCCATAGAAAAATCAGAGTATATAGTTTCTTAAAATCTCTTAGAGCTTTAATATTGTCTGTCCTATCTATGGAAAACTCTTTATCAATTTGTTCACATTATTTCACTTGTTATAAAATTTTGACATGAAAATTTGAAAAAATGATAAAATAATGTAGCTATTTATGATTTTTTTTCATTGCTTGATGCGTATGAGTTCCATCTTGTTCCTGAGATCAGATACATTTTCAATTGACATTCTTTATCTCTGTAACTCATATAAATAACAGTGGCTAGAGGTTAATGTAGCATGTATACGTTTTCACTAAATTGTCCATTGTTTTAAGATCCAACTATTTGCATAAAGTAGATTTATAACATATTTTAAAATATGCTAATATTTTAACAACGAGTTCTCTTTGTTTTCCTTGACTTTAAAAGTCTTTTGGCTATTTTTTTCTTCCTGAATATTATAACAGACATATTTTGAGATGTTTTTTTATGTTCTCAAAATAACTTTTATGAATTTTATTGAAAAGTTCCTATAAATTATGAAACAATGACAAGATTCTTTGAAGAGACTTTCTATCCAAATATAAGATCACTCCCTTAAATTTATATTGTTTCTTTGTAAATATATGTATGTTTTAGTATTTTAGCACTTTGTTTATCTTCATTCTTGTTAAATTGCATCTATGAAGGCTGTTAATAGTGTAATGTGGATTTTGATCACCTTGCTGCACATTGATTAGTTCCTTTAGTTTTTCACTCTCTCTGAGAGGCAGCTATTGTTGGGGAAGGGATACTAGTAGATAATATCAGCTGTTAATAATAATACTAATATCAACTTCAACTTACAGATATATGCACATATATTTCTTTTTTGTTTTTGTTTCTTCTTAATGTCATAATTTAACTGTTATGAGAATAGGTAAGAGTGGTATATCCTATTTGTTAATAGGAAATACCATATAAGTATTCTTCAAACTGTTCAAAAATATTACAATTGACAAGTTTTTAGCCGGAAATAGGTTTCTAGCCTTCTTCTAACTAAAGAGTGACAGTTTCTTTAAAATATTCTAATTATTTACTTATATTTCTTGTGTTTCCATAACATTATATGTGTCCATCTCTATCTCTATCTCTACCTATTTATCTATCTTAACAATCATATGTACTTTTTTTTTAAGATTTTATCCATTTATTTTAGAGAAAGAGAGAGAGCATGAGCTGGGGGAATGGAGATGAGGGGGAGAAAGAAGGAGAGAATCTCAAGCAGATTCTGCACTGAGTGCTAGGCAGAGGCAGGGCTGATCATGACCTGAGATCATGACCTGGGCCGAAATCAAGAGTCAGTCACTCTGCAGACTGAGCCACCCAGGCATCCTGTATTTTCCTTTTATATCATACTAAATTTATAGGACATTTGTTCTGTAAGTTGTGATCCCTGATATTTTCTTCCTTAACATCCTCATCTAATTAAGATTAATTATTTTTTATATTTCACTTGATTCTTACCACTTGAGGGAAGATGCCTCTCATATTCTTGATTAGGTTACATCTCTGTCTTAGAAACATCATGTATCTCTTCTCTGAAGTATATAAGGTAGTTATGTGCTATTCAGGTATATGCTATTTTGCAATTTCATATTTAAGTGTTAGTTTTTTAATATATGTCTCTTTCCATCAACTACAAGATGCTTGACCCTGGATTTCTAAATTTTTACTCATTATTGTGTCCTCAGAGACTAGCACAGGGTCCCTTCTTCCCTATCCAGACAGAGGAGAGGTCACCAGCTTCTGAAGCTATCCCGGGGACCCCCATCCCAACCTACTCCTCTACCTCCCCTTTTCCCTCCTTCAGTGGGCTTTTTATGTCAAAAGTGCTGTTTACAGTTTATTCCTTTTTTATCCCTCCTCACAGAGAAATAGAACTCTAGAAATTTAAAAAATGTCTATTAATTTAAAAAAAAAAACTGTTGATAAACATCATATCAGCTAACTTGCAAATATCCCATGGTTCTAGCATGTAAGCAATTAGGTACTAATTTCATGTCAGACATCCCTGTTTCCTGTGTATGCACCATTCCATTTTCTTCTAATTAACTCATATGTCTGACAGCAACAACTATCAATGGCAATGGTTGCAAACAAGAAGGACTTACTTAGGAAGCCTTTGTATATTTATATAGATACACTGATAATAATAAGTAACTGCATAATAAATTGGGAGAAGGGAAAGCTTTTTTAAAAGCAGAATTTAATAAACATGGAAGAATGGAAATATATAAACAGCATAAATGAGCATTGCAAGTAAGAATCAATGACAGATACATCATAGTCTCAAAGTATCTACTCATAAGAAACTTGTTCATTAAAGGAAAATTATTAGCTTCCTAGAGGGGAAACTTGGCAGACAGTATATTTATCCAGGGATCAAAGCTAACATCACCAATAAGATAAATAGATGATCTGTACCTCTGCATGTGATGCGCAGGGAAGAGCTCCACATTATTTCTGTTTCATTCTTGCCAAAAATGCACAAATTCAATTTCATCATGAGAAAACATCAGACAAATACCATCTAAGATGCCCTGAGGGGCAGTCTACAAAATATCCGGTCAGTATTCTTCAAAAGTGTCAGGATCATAAAGACAAAAATTGATGTACTGTCACAGATTAGAGGAGACTAAGATGACATGACAACTATATGCAATGTGGGTCCCAGATTGAATTCTGGACTGGAAAAAGACAGCAGTGAGAAACTAGTGAAATTGAAGTGTGTTCAGTAGTTAATGAATGATGTTGTATCAATGTACATCTCCAGGTTTCCATGGTTGTGTAAGACATTATCATTAGTGGAAGCTTGATGAAAAGAAAATGGGTTCTATATTTGCACCTGTTCTATAAGTCAAAATTATTTTTTAAAGTTTCATAATTTAATCCATAGTGACAATAATAGGTAGTACCCATGAGGTTTGTTGTATTCCATGATGGCTTCATGTATTTCTTCTATATTAATCATTTAGTCTTAAGAAATTTATCAGATTACTGGGATCCCTGGGTGGCGCAGCGGTTTGCCGCCTGCCTTTGGCCCAGGGCGCGATCTTGGAGATCCGGGATCGAATCCCATGTCGGGCTCTCAGTGCATGGAGCCTGCTTCTCCCTCTGCCTATGTCTCTCCCTCTCTCTCTCTCTCTCTCTCTCTGTGACTATCATAAATAAATAAAAATTTAAAAAAAAAGTACTCAACACGTATTAAAAAAAAAAAAAAAAAGAAATTTATCAGATTACTACTATTATTAACTCCACTTAAAATTCAAAAAAATAGGGGTGCCTTAGTGGCTCAGTCACATTTGTGCTCCTTAACTACTCTGGTATATTTGCCAATACTTTATTTTCTCATGTTACTATGCTTAATATGTTGATTATAACTAATTGAAAATTTAGAAATCTTAAGTATTTTTATACTTAACATATTTAATATATTTTTGATAAACTTTATATTTACAGCAGCTTTATATTTACAGAAAAGTTTAGAAGAGAGTACAGAGAGTTCCTGTATATCCTACCCACAGGTTTCACTATTTTAACATCTTAAATTAGTATGATATATTTGTCACATTTATCAAAATAATACTGATACATTATTAGCTAAAATCTGTTCTTTTTTAAGATTTATTTATTTTACAGCAAGAGAGAGTGCACATGCATGAGTGGGGGAAGCAGCAGAGTGAGAGCAGGAGAGAGAATCTCAAGGAGACTCCTCTGAGCACAAAGCCTGGCTCAGGGCTTAATTTCAATGCCCTGAGATCATGACCTGAGCTGAAATCAAGAGTTGGACACTTAGCCTACTGAGCCACTCAGGTTTCCCTAAAATCTATATTTAATTGGATTTCTTTAATTTATACCTAAGGTGCTTTTTCTATTATAGGAAGTCATTCTATGTTTAGTCGTCAAGTTTCCTCAGGCTTCTCTTGATTAGGACAATTTCTCATATTATCCTTGTTTTTCATGACTATGATAGTTTGAGAGGTACCTACCGTTCAGGTGCATTAGAGAATGTCCCTCGACTAGAATTTATCTGATTTTTTTTTTTCCCTTATAATGAGATTGTGGTTATTGGTTCTGGGGAAGAAGATCACAGAGGTAAAGGTCCAGAATCTCATCATATACTAGGCACATACTGTTGGCATGAGTCATCAGAGGTAGAGACAGATTCCATGACCTGAGTAAGAAAGCATTTGTCAGATTTCTCTACTGCAAAGTCGGTCTTCTTTTTACCTCTTTTCACACTCTACTCTTTGGAATTGAGTCATTATGCACAGTAGTGGGGAATCATGTTGTGTATCCTTGAAGATAGAGCATCTACATAAATTATTTGGGATTCTTCTGCACATGAGATCTGGCTTTTTCCCATCATTTATTCATTTATTTATTTACTTACTTGTTGTCAAGGTAGATTCAAAGGTATATAGACACTTAATTCTAAATATTAATTATTTCATTAGTATTAAAAATTAAATTTTAAAATAATATAATATGCTAGTTAATATCATCTGATATTTTATTAAATATTAAATATCTAGGTAATAGGGAGAATTCTACAATCTTATCAATAAGTCTCCTTTCTTTCCTGGGTCTATATCCCTGGACTCTGACCTTCACAAGTGTTTCTTAGCTTTCTCCCAATTCACAGACAATATAAGCAGACTAGAGTGAAGCAGACTGGAGGTCAGAGAAATAGACTTCTAACAATTGACATAAGGTTCTGGTAAAATCTCTGCCCCTAGAGAGTAGGTCTCTGTTAGGAAGAATGCTCTGGGTATACTTTGCAATTGTTACTTTTTCCCTCCTCCTGTCATGATTTCTTGCCCTTTCATTCTCAGAATGTGGTGGAGTTCCTGGAGGTAAAGTCCAGTAATACCTGGAGAGGCAATTAAGACCCTGGACCCCAGAACTTTCTTAGTCTCAAGCAAGTCCACCACACTCAGCCTTCAGTTATTCTTCAACATCACCATTTAAGTATTCCTTATGGTTTAGTGCTTCGGTGGCTTCCGTTCCACTTAAATAAAACAGATATCTGTTGTGACTTTCTGGATTCACCTGTCTCTCCATATTTCAGGAGCTTTGTCCTGGGACTTTAATTCCTTAATGGATCCAAGAAAAGTCATCGATTTTCAGTTCATTCAGCTTATTTCTTGTTTCAAGGACAGAGTAATGATACCTTGGCTCTTTACATGTCAGAGATAAAACATAAAATCAGACTTACTATTTTTCCAGCCTTTTCTTCAGGAACATATTAATCTCCCTTAACCTTATAATATAACCTTAACCATTTTCTCATTATTTTATTCAAAATAAATAAAATTGAATGAACATTTTCAACATTCTGTGGTCCATAAAATACTTCACTTCTTTACTTGACATTTTATCTCCATACCAGTGCCACATCTAAGTACCATATTGTAAGTACATCCTCCAAACAAGTGAATTGATAGAATTTGACACGACATAAGTTTTCTTTTACTTTCTATTTATTTTTTAAAGATTTTATTTATTTACTTGACACAAAGAGAACATAACCAGGGAAGTGGCAGAGGGAAAAGAAGTAGGCTCCCCTTGAGCAGGGAGCCTAATGCAAGGCTTGATCCCAGCACCTTAGGAGCCAAAGGCAGATGCATAAACCACTGAGCTGCCCAGGTACCCCATATGTTTTCTTTTAAAAAACCTATTTGTACACTGTACTTTTTTTTTTTTTCACAAGTCCATCATTTTATGCATTAAAGGCTTTTCCTCTGATAAGGCCAATCCTGTAAATTAACTGATTAAAGACAAAGTATTTTGAAAGCAGTCATCATACAATCTGTTAAATAAAGAATGGCTTTGCGTTGCTATTTGTTGACAACATTTTGATACAGGGCCAAGGATATTTCTGTGACTATAGGTCCACTTTTGAGGTTCTCATGTTTTTTTTTTTTTTTCACATAAAAGACACCTACAATACAATAATTAATTATTGTTTATTTCATTTCCAATCAAGTGAAAACATAAGGACGTATGAATCAAAATGAAGGCATACTCCTACTAGATTTTCACATAAATATTTCTACCTTTGGTCATTGTGATTTGCAGAGATACTTTGGAAAACTTAAAAAAAAAAAAAGCAAACTGCATTCATAAAATCTTCCCAAAGGAAAATTTCTCAAAGTATTTAGACTTCAGGAGATCATTTTCTTTTTACTCCTGTATTTGTTTGGTGATATCAAAGTACAGCAACTTGTACATCTGGCATACAGGACTTTGTGAATAAATGCCATCAATCCAAGGCAAGCAAATACTGAATTGCAGGAGAGTAAGGATGCTACATAGTATAGCCTGAGAAGCACAAGAAACAACATTCTGAATCCTTTGTATCTCCACACCAGTTTACTGTGTGGGAATGGAGAGGAAATGGAGAGTAATAGTTTATTACATGAGTTAGTTAAATAAACAATGATAATGTATAATCTGCATTTTTCTCTAGCAATTCCTGTAGCATCATCCTTTTATTATTCCTGGATGGGCCACTTAAGAAGTTGAATATGATAACAAAAGAGTAATGGGTATAATTGCTTTCAAACCAATTATGTTTGATTTCTACAAAAAAAAAAGTTAATTAAAAAAGAGTGCTGTGTGCAGTAGACTATCACTCTATTAATTTAAAATAATGAGGGGGATCCCTGGGTGGCTCAGCGGTTTGGCCCAGGGCGCGATACTGGAGTCCCGGGATCGAGTCCTGCGTCCGGCTCCCTGCTTGGAGCCTGCTTCTCCCTCTGCCTGTGTCTCTGCCTCTCTCTCTCTCTCTCTCTCTCTCTATCATGAATAAATAAACAAAATCTTAAAAAATAAAATAAAATAATGATGAAGTAACAAGTATTCTTTTTTTTACATTTTAAGAATATTATTTAAGAAAAGATGCATCAGTGAAGCATTAAATATCAGAAAGAAGTAAGATTCTTACCAGCAAGTAGATACTGCCCTATGCTGATAATTCATTATGAAATACATTTTAAACACAAAATAAATAATGTTAACAGATAGTTACTATTTAAATTCTACTAAGCTTTAAATAATTTAGCAAATACACAAGTTATTTATGTGATTTTTATAGTAATTTTTATATAGCAAGGCAAAATTTGAAGCAAATTGGTTTTACTAAAGGAAAAATCTAAAACTATTTCTCATTTTGAGAATATAAAATAATTATTAAATATTTTTCATTTTCTTAATAGAGGAGCAATTACAGGAAATTGAGTAATAGGATCTTTAAAAATAATTTAATTGGGAATTCATTTATATAAAGAAATTCAGGTAATATGTGAATTATTGTATTTGAAGACATTAAAAGGTGTAAGAAGAAAGGTTAAAGTAACTTCTCATCTTGATACATTTGGCAAAACATCTAACAGATGTTAGCTGACTTGCAGTTTCCAATTAGAATTTTTAAACACACTAAAAGAGGATAACCAGTTTTGTTTTTAATTAGTTAGAGTCATTATTTTGGTTGAGTTGGTTTGTTTTATAAAACTTTAAAGAGAAGTCATTTTGTGTTGTAGACTAAAGCAACTCCTGTGTCATTAGTAGTTCTGTTCTAGTTTTAATGATCTGAAATGCTTCTACTTTTTTTCTACTCCGACTTCTGTTTTTTCCTCCGTTTCTCACAGCTCCCTGCACTGCCTCACCCAACCCAAACCAGCCCCATCTTGGCCCTCAGGGAACAATGTTTGCTTGTTTTGCCTAATGCTATTGTATCTATCTTGTACAAATAGTCCCTGACTTACAGTGGTTTGACTTGCAATTTTTTGACTTTATGATGGTGTAGTTTCTACACATATTCAGTAGGATCCATACTTCCCATTTTGAATTTTGATCTTTTTTAAGGCTGGTAATATGCATTATGACTGACTTGAATTCTGGGCAACTCCCAGTCAGCCATGCTATCATGAGGGTAAATAATGGGGACAATCATTCTATAACCACCTAAATATTTTGGTTTTCACGTTCAGTATACCATTCAATAAATTACAGGAGATATTCAACACTTTATTATAAACTAGGCTTTCTGTTAGATGATTTGCTCAATTGTAGGCTTATCGAAGTATCTGAACATGTTCAAGGTAGGTGAAACTTACGTTCTGTAGGTTAAGTGTATTAAATGCATTTTCAATTTAATGATACTGAAAATTTCCAATCAGCTTTTTGAGACATAACCCCATCATAAGTCAAGGAAGATTTGTGTCAAATGTCTTCAAATACTTGTTACATTTCCATAAATAATTTATTTCTGCCTAATCCCACCCAATTCACACCTCTTTTTCCTTCAAGGTAGAAGCTCTCTCGCTTAATGAAAAAATGGTAGCTTCCAAATGGCTGCTTGTGGATAGCCTAGTTAGATAGTTATTTATGAAAATGATTATATTATTCATGTGAGACCCATATTTATGATGTGAGAATATTCTGTTTCTCAAACCAAAACAAACAAAAAACCTCTTCCTTCTCTATGATTATTGTTTTTTTCCTACTCCTCTGCCCAAATACTTGTTACTACTTTGAACATTTTTTTTTTTTACTTTGAACATTTTTGAAGCAAATACAGTTTGCTTGAGAAACACAATCAAGAAAAATTATTCTGAGTCACCACTCATTGGGCTGCTTTACTCTTTCCTGCCCATAGAAAAAAAAACTGTTTACCACAGGCATGTTTCATTTTCTATCTTATTATGCTTAGTCTTGACTTCACAACACCTTAATTTCTGAATTCATATATGTGTGATTTAATTACATTAATGATTATTAATGAGATTTTATTCATCATTTCTTGCATATTAGGCACTGGGTGTTGAAGGGAAGCAGAATATGGTATTCCAAAATATGCCACCTCAAATATGTCACTTTGACATAATGATTATTTTGAGGCAAGCCAATTACAAAAAAGCAGATAAAAGAAGATCTCTCTGCATCACTCCTATTTGTCTCAAAGCAGGATATAAACATGTAAAGGTGTTCCCCATCCTCTCTCTACCAGCAAGAGCAGAAGTCAATCATTAGAGACAACTCTAGATCCTTATCAGCCCCAAGATGGCACCAGACAAATCTGCATAAAAAACTTTACTAGCTAACCGTTATCTACCAATGGTTTCCCTACATATTTACCCTCCCATAATTTGCTGCCCCAGAAACTGAAAGTCCTTTTCCTTTCTTTCTCTTTTTATCTCTTCCTTCTTTCCTTTTCTTTTTTCTTTCTTTTCCTCCTTCTCTTCTTTCCCCTTCCTCCCCTTCCCTCTCTTCCTCTCCTCCTCCTCCTCCTCCTTCTTCTTCTTCTTCTTCTTCTTCTTCTTCTTCTTCTTCTTCTTCTTCTTCTTTTCTTCTTCTTCTTCTTTCTTCTTCTTCTTCTTCTCCTCACTTCTCTACAAAGGAATTGTTCTTTTCTAAAGATGCTATATAAGCCCATGCTCTAACCATCTGTCTTAGTCCATTCAGGTTGCTATACAAAATACCACAGTCCAGATGGTTTATAAACAATGGAAATTTATTTCCCATAGTTTTAGAGGCTAAAGGTCTAAGCTCAAGCACATTTGGTATCTATAAATCATGAGAGGCTTCATGGTTCATAGACAGCTATCTTTTTCCTATGCTCTCACATGGCAGAACAGGAGAGGAATTCCTCTGGTGTGTCTTTGATAAAGACACTAATCCCATTTAAGGGCTCTATCCTCAGACCTAGTCTCCTACCAAAGGCCCCACCTCCAAATGCCATCACTACAAGGATTAGATTTCAACAAATAAATTTTGGAGAGACATAAACATTTATTCCACAGCACCACATCTTTGAGCTACTAATCACTGAGTACCCATATTTATGTGTGATGCACATGTTAATTAAATTCCAGTTTTTTTTCCCTCTCTTATTAGTCTATTATATAGGGCCCCTCCCAATGAACCTAAGATGGGTGGAGGGAAAAGAGTTTTTCCTCTCCTATAGTGTTTTCATGTAGTATCTTAGGTAATGCTAAAAAAAAAAAAAAAAAAAAAAAAAAATCATAGGATGATAAATGTCATTTGTCCCCATTATCTAAATGGAGCAACTGGAATTGGAGAGTTTTATAAATTTACCCAAAGATGCACAGTTATTGAGGGATAAGTATGCACTGTAAGGGTAAATACAAATCAAAAAAGAAGGCCTCTGTTAACAAGAAGGAAAGAAACTTATCCCACACACTATCTTAGAGCAAGTTATTTCTCTAAGATGTATGGAATCTTTTAAAAGCTAAGTGAGCCTTTTTGCCAGCCTTAAGGCCCAGAGAACAACCTCTTTGAAATGTAACTATCAAGGAAGGTGGAACTCCCATCTTCCAGTCTCTTGTAGGGGTAGAACCCTAACTTTGGCAAGTGCCTCGCTCCTAAACTGCTTCCTGTCATAAAGATGCGGTAAGCTTATTTGTCCTTTGATTCAAGCTAATTAGCTAACACAGGTAATCAATCCCATTACTAATTGAATGTAAGAGGGACTACGTTTGACAAATGATGCTGTCAAGGTCTCCAAAGCTAGTCATTGTTTATCTTCAGGACATGTATGTAATATGTTGTATGTGCATGGCTATATAAAAGGATGAGGGTTTTTTTTGTTTTGTTTTGTTTTTTGTTTTGTTTTTTTTTTTTTTTTTGCAGTCTCTTAGGGAATTGTTGTGATATGCATCACATTCTGGATTTACACTTATTCAATTATGAAACATTTTTCTTTCTCTTCTACCTTTGTATAAAGGCTTAGTGGGTTGGGAGAAGATATATCTTTAATTATATTTTGCCAACAGCATTCAGTATTGATGTCCACAATGTTAAATTTTATCTAAGCCATGTGCATTCCAAGAGCAGGAATTGTTAAGGAATCTCCTCCCACTTTGTGTTCTCAGGAAAAGTCAGATCAAGAACCACCTCATAGTCTGAAATAAGGCCTGACTCCGGCTTTCCTCATGACTCTCCTGACACTCACGGAGAGCACCCTTGCTTCACTGCCTGTATGTAACCCTTGGGTCCCCCCATGTGTGTGAATGTTCCCGATGACCCAGAGCACTTAGGCGCCAGAAGGCAGTGGAGGGACGAGTGTCTCCTGAGACTGGCCAAGTTGAAGAGGCAGATGCAGTCCCAGTAAAGCTTCCTGCTGAGCTCCCATCCTTCGTTATTGGGAGTCCTCATTGGGAGAATCACAAACACTTAATTGAACCTGGAGGCCAAGTGGTCTTCATGCAGATTCAATGGCAGGGCCACAGCGGTGGGGCTGAGGGGTCCTCTGATCACTCCCTGGCCTTGGGTGTCACAGCTGCACTGGATTCTGAGGGCTGTTGACTCCCTGCAACTTGGGCAAGCAAGAGAACAAATCGTCTGAAGATTTTCACCTTTTATTTTTAGTGATTCCATACAGCGGCATTTTATAGCCAATGATTGTGGTTTCAAGTTTATTTTAATCTGTAGCAAAGTTTTGTAATGATTTTCAAATCTGTTTCTGAGTACTCTGTGGCCCTGCATTATGAGGCACCTACCTTCATTTTGCTAATGCTTATTCTGAATAAAAGTTTTTCCTTGCGTAAAACACAACAAAACAAAACAAAACAAAAAACCTTACTTTCCTTGAAATTTTCAAACCACCGGCCTTGGGGAATAAAGGACGAGACATTCCCAGGCTACAGAGGCCAGCAAGTCTATTTGAGGCTACCTCAGTTTTCTGATTAGCCCAGCAATCTTTTAGCAAATTTTTTTTCTTTTGAAGGTCACACAGTGAGTTTACTGACCTCCCTTTGTACAAGTGGAGACCTTGCCCTGGGCTGTCCTCTTCCTTTTCTTTGACAGTTCCTTGTTAATACATGTTCTCCTTACTGTAGCCTTGAATAAAATCACCTTCTTAATGGCCTTGTGCATTCTGTATTTAGCAATGCTCATCTTTTACCAACCCATTGGATAGCTGTAGAGTTATTTTTTTTTTTTTGTTACTGTTTTTATCACTTTGTCAATTATTTTTCTTTAGCTTGCTGAGTATTACCAATTGACTGCCATAGTGGTTTCCTGTCTTTCTCCTTCAGATGTGTTACTGAAAGTCAAGTTCAACTGCCCACTGCTCAAAAGGCCAATACTCAAGAAAGAAGTTTATTGGAAAGGAACACAAGTATTATATGAGAAGTCAGCCACCTGGGGACAAGGCAGACTCTTCTCCAAAGGCCAGCTCTGAGGTTTCTAAGATTCCTAAGATTTTTTAAGTTCATCAGTTAAGGCAGCGCAGTGGTCTGTGACATTTCTTGATTATGTGTAGACCTGATGATGCCAGCTTTTGTCTTGGTGCTCAGAGGTTGTGCAAGAAGGTTTGGTTCCTTGGTACCTGGGGTTTGTGCAAGAGTACTCTGTTCTTTCTGCAAAGGACAGCCCAGGGCAAGATCTACAGTTGTACAAAGGGAGGTCAGTAAAGTCACTGTGTGACCTACAAAAGAAAAAAAAAACCATTTTGCTAAAAGATTGCTGGGCTAATCAGAAAACTGAGGTAGCTTCAAACAGACTTGCTGGCCTCTGTAGCCTGGGAATGTCTTGTCCTTTATTCCCCAAGGCCAGTGGTTTGAAAATTTCAAAGAAAGTAAGTTAGTTCTGTTACAGATCTAGGGCCTTAAGTCAGCAGGCTAGAAGTATGTTAACTTGAAGCAAGTTAACCCTTCAGACTGGTGGGAGTGCTGTTCCAGATGGTCTGTATTAACTATTGAATTGCCTACTACACAGGTCTGAGTGGAGGCCTTCATACAATACTTAATCAACAAGTTTAAACTTAACTCATTATCTTAACTCTTTTTTGATCCTGACTCTTTCTATTGTGGAGATAAACAAAGACAACTCAAGGGAGAACAAGCAAAGGCTGTTTATTCAGAGCTTGCCTAGCAATAGTCAGCTGCACCACTTGTAGTTGGCAGAGGCTCAAGACATAGAGGGGTGGAAAAGCTTTATAGTAGAAAAAAAGAGCAGGCTGCAGGTCTGCCCTGGCTGGAGGCTGTTGTCTGAGAAAAGTTGGAGGGAAGATAACTACAAGCAGAGTGTTCTCTTTGGTTTTTTTAAAGGAGCGTATTTGGCTTTCTTCAGTTGATCCTAAATTGAGAGAAAATGTAGGGAAGCTGTCAGTTACTGATCAAGTCTTGACAATTTGGGGCCAATTGCTACAGAGCTTATAGTTTGGTTTACTTGCACTAGATGCTGCAAATTTTAGGTCAAAGTTCTATTTTTTTTTAATATTTATTTATTTGAAGAAGAGAGAGAGAGGAGAGAGAATGAGAGTGGAACCGGGGGTGAGGGAGAGTAAAGGGAGAGAGAGAATCTCAAGTGCACTCCCCGAGGAGCACTCCATTGTGAGGATCACTCACGGCCCTGAGATCATAACCTGAGCTGAAATCAAGAGTCAGACACTGAACTGACCACCCAGGTGCCCCCAAAGTTCTGTTTTTATTTGTGACCTGATCATTGCCTATTTGTATATTGTCTTTCATTGTTAATGTCCTTGCCATTCTTCTGTCATTCAGGCTCAAAACAGTAGACATATCTAAATTTGTTTTTGTTACCTCTCAACCATTTTATCAACTTGATTTGTTAAACTTATTCATCTTTATCAATTATAGTTCTGAACTAGGAAATCCCATACTCTTCTCAGGGCCACATCTTTAATTCAGGTCTTTGATTTCCTTATCTAGAAAATGCACCAGTGTTCTCACTGGTTACACTGCTTTAGAAATTTTTCTCAGAAAAAAAAAAAAAAAAATTTTCTCAGCATTCTATTTTTCACATTACTTTTAAATAAATACAACTTAATTTTGATTGAATTGTCTCTCCCACCAAAGAGTCCTTCGTCCTCCTACGTGTGCCACAGCTGTCAATTCTGACTACATTCAGCTCAGCTGTCTTCCTTGTACATGTCATAAAATCAGTAAATGACATTTATTAGATGAACACAATCAAATAAATTGAATTAACTCTATATGGTACTCCTTTTGCTTTTCCCCCAAATCAGCCCTTTTGTTATTTTCTAGGCTTGTATTTAATAACATATGAGTTCATTTGAAATTTTAATTTTTCAGGTGATATATTTTTTCCCTAAGATTTTCCTATTACTCAATTTCTGACAGTTGTGTTTTTAGAATTCTAAATAAAATAATTTGTCTAAATAGTCAAGTGACCCTAGTGGATAATACTTACAGTAATGTCAGTAAAAACCGTGTCCCATGGACTGAATTTCTGGAGCCCCAGGTGGTCACTCAGAGATATTTCTCCAGGGCTGACTGTCAATCATACCAGAGAGTAGAGTCCTACTATTTCATGGTAAAGAAAGGGCAGCTGCCATGCTGTCTCTACTTATTAGCATCCCAGGAGCTATGCCCTCATCCCAGAAAGGTTTCATTTAATAGATTACACTTATAGTGCACTTGATCCTATCACAAGTTTCTCTTTCTCTCTCTCTTTTTTTTTTTAAATGAATTCAGTAGTAGGCCTCCAAAATACCTGTTATAACTTAGACAGTAAATAAGGGAATATTTTCAGTCATTTCACAAGTTGTGTAACATTTTGTTTTTTTATTTTGGCCTACATTAGGATTATTAACAGTGATAAATTTTATCTGAGTTACCCATCTGTATGGTAAAGCAAAAGTCTACATATTATTAGGATTATTAACAGTGATAAATTTTATCTGAGTTACCCATCTGTATGGTAAAGCAAAAGTCTACATATTATTATCTGCTTTTATTGCCATGTAAAGTGCACTCCTTTCCTCTGAAGTCCCAAACCCTTACTCCCTTCTCCTTAGTTTGGAGTGACATATACGTATCTCATTTTACCTCACTGTCTTTGGAATCAACATGTCTATCTGGACTTTCCATATGTAGACTTATTTATTAATTTCTATTTTCTCTCTTCAATCTGTATCATTTCAGTTTGATTCCTAGTCCAGCTGGAAGACATTTTAGGGGACAAGAATTCTTGCTCCTCAACAATGAAAACTTTTTTTTTTTTTTAATTTATCCATGATAGTCACACACAGAGAGAGAGAGAGAGAGAGAGAGAGAGAGGCAGAGACACAGGCAGAGGGAGAAGCAGGCTCCAAGCACCAGGAGCCCGACGTGGGATTCGATCCCGGGTCTCCAGGATCGCGCCCTGGGCCAAAGGGCAGGTGCTAAACCGCTGTGCCACCCAGGGATCCCTGAAAACTTTTTGAATAAATTTTCCTCTTGGATCCTTGCAAAAATTAGAATTGTGGAAAGACACAGCCTCTTATTTATAGATTTTGTGAAATAATTTTTCTTCGCATACTGTATCGAAAATTCAAGCCATTACTATTAAAATTAAAATGACTATTGTTAAAATCTTGAGAATTATTGGGAAACTAGAGAATATTGCATCTCCAAAAGTTTCAAGATTATTCCTTTTTTTTTTTTTTTTGAGTTGAAGGAGCATTTAATAAGAACTCCAGAAAATTGATTCTGACCCCAAATGGGTCTCTAAACTTAAACATTAAAAGTGCCCTTGAAACATCTAAATCTTTTTTTTTTAAATAAAAAATTTATTTTTTATTGGTGTTCAATTTACCAACATACAGAATAACCCCCAGTACCCATCACCCACTCACCCCCACCTCCCACCCTCCTCCCCTTCCACTACCCCTAGTTCATTTCCCAGAGTTAGGAGTCTTTATGTTCTGTCTCCCTTTCTGATATTTCCCACACATTTCTTCTCCCTTCCCTTCTATTCCCTTTCACTATTTTTTATATTCCCCAAATGAATGAGAACATACACTGTTTGTCCTTCTCCAATTGACTTACTTCACTCAGCATAATACCTCCAGTTCCATCCACATTGAAGCAAATGGTGGGTATTTGTCGTTTCTAATGGCTGAGGAATATTCCATTGTATACATAAACCACATCTTCTTTATCCATTCATCTTTCGATGGACACCGAGGCTCCTTCCACAGTTTGGTTATTGTGGACATTGCTGCTAGAAACATCGGGGTGCAGGTGTCCTGGCGTTTCATTGCATCTGAATCTTTGGGGTAAATCCCCAGCAGGGCAATTGCTGGGTCGTAGGGCAGGTCTATTTTTAACTTTTTGAGGAACCTCCACACAGTTTTCCAGAGTGGCTGCCCCAGTTCACATTCCCACCAACAGTGCAAGAGGGTTCCCCTTTCTCCGCATCCTCTCCAACATTTGTGGTTTCCTGCCTTGTTAATTTTCCCCATTCTCACTGGTGTGAGGTGGTGTCTCATTGTGGTTTTGATTTGTATTTCCCTGATGGCAAGTGATGCAGAGCATTTTCTCATGTGCGTGTTGGCCATGTCTATGTCTTCCTCTGTGAGATTTGTCTTCATGCCTTTTGCCCATTTCATGATTGGATTGTTTGTTTCTTTGGTGTTGAGTTTAATAAGTTCTTTATAGATAGTTTCAAGATTATTCCAATGGGGGAAGATTTATGCAGTCATGTAAGGATTTGGTGCTACTTGCTATTGTCAATATAGATATGTAGTAAAGGTCTATTATGTAAGAAATATGAAAGTGGCAACGTGTAGAAAGCTGCATATCTGCTTCTCAAGTCTTCAAGTATGATAAGGCAGATAGATATATAATTCTGGCTACAGTTAATTGTCAAGCAGGAGAAATTTAAAGTGTTACAGAGGCATATAAATTGAGAATTTACATCAATCTCTTTGTATATGTGTGGGAAAGAACTATTTAGGTGAATCTTTCTTAAGGTAGTACCAAACAAGGGCTTGAATGATTAGTATGGGGTTAGAAGGGAGAAGCAGAGCAGCGAGGTATATTTCACGTCTTGAAGGCACAGTGAATAGCCTCAAGGTAAAAAAGAACATGATACTTTTGAGGAAGTAAAATTGCCTGCTAAAGAAAGAAATCTAAGAATAAGGGGCAGTGAAACTAATAGGCAATTATAGCAAGGTTTTAGGATACAATGTTAATACAAATTTGATTTCTTATATAATAGCAAGGGACATTTGAGATTTGAAATTAGAAGCACAATATTGTTCATTCGGGCATCGACAAAAATGAAGTACTTGGTTATGTATCTAACAAAGTATGTGCATACTCTATATGAGGCAAAAAAAAAAAAAAAAAAAAAAACTAGGCATCTAACCAAAAACCACATTTTATCTGGGAAAATTCTCTGTTTCGAGTCTATAAAGGCCAAGTAGTCTTTTACTGTTTTTGGATGTTTTCATTGAAATATTAATATGTTTGATCAAGTTGGCTTTAAACAAGGAGAGACTTAACTTGATTTTATAAAGTACCTATGTGATTAACTTGTTTCAGGGATTTCCATGAAACTTGTCAGTTGTTAGGTGGAAAATCAGGAACGACCTGAGGAAAAATTATCATTGTAAGTAAAGAAAGATATGTCAAACCCTCCTGTGATTTTATACTCATTGTACCAAAAGCCTTAGGCCAGATTCTGTATTGAGTTTGAATTTTATTCTAATTTTTTATTTTAAGATTGTATTTATTTATTCACGAGACACAGAGAGAGAGGCAGAGACACAGGCAGAGGGAGAAGCAGGCTCCATGCAGGAAGTCCGAAGTGGGATTCGATCCTGGGTCTCCAGGATCATGCCCTGAGTGGAAGGCAGATGCTTAACCACAAAGTCACCCAGGTGCCCCTGAATTTTTTTTTAGTTCTATTTTGATATTTGCCCTATTATTCTTGTTTTTAAACTTTTTTTGTTTTAAAAAGATAAATAAAAGGAGTCCAAGTATGCACAATGCTACCTTCTTTGGTCAAGAGATATTTGAGTTAGAGTTAGCAACACTTTTTTTAGGTACCTTGTAGCAATAAGGTACACACACACAAAAATGTGTTTTCTTCAATATAAAGATATCAAATAAATCTCAGAACCTGAATCCTGACAGAATTGTTGGGAACTTGTTTCTGTTTAGGCTCCAAAAGCAATAAACAGAGGTTTATGTGAGAAAGCAAAATAAAAATAGAAAAGAAATTTGTTGGGCTTCATCCAAATGAGACCTAGATTGGCCTTTAAAGACACTCAAACAGAAAGGAAATTACATCTGTCATGTTGCTTTGACATTGCATCAAAACTATCGAGATGTATTTTTTATGTGTACTACCCTCAAACTTCCGATATGCTTCTTGATTTTATGAAGATAATCCAGATGTTAAAAAAAAAAAAAAAGTAACATTTTACCCTGGCAGTGTTTGTATTACAGCAGTCTGTAAGTTTTTCCTCATGTTAGAAACTTGAACACATTTAAATGTCAGTGCAGAAAATTTTAGTTTAAGATTTCCACGTATGTCAATCTAAAGTGTTTTATTTGTACATAATATTTTAGGAAAAATAACTAAATTTGAACATCTGTATTTCCTATTTTTGATAACAATAATGCAATTTTTTTGCAAATTATTTTTATGAGTAAATGGTTTTTATGAAATTTACATGTGAATTTATTCTAAATGAAATGATTTTTCAAGTTAACATTTGTGGATTAAAGTTTATCTTATAATATGAATCATCCATTTCAGGTCCAAAAATACTGTATATATATTTCTTGATTACCAAAAATGAGATGCATTTGTTTTATTGGGGAAAAAGTGGCTATATAATTTCAAACTCAAAATGTACATTTACCTATCCATCTATGTTTTTTCAGTAATGCTCTTTATTGTTTTTTTTCTTCCACATTTGGTAAATAACAGATTTTCTTTTTTAAAAAATATTTTATTTATTTGTTTGAGAGAGAGTGAGAGAGTAGAAGCAGGGGGAGTGGCAGAGGGAAAGAGAGAAGCAAGCTCCCCACTGAGCAGGGATTGATCCCAGGACCCTGAGATCATGACCTGGGGAAGGTAAACAGTTAACCAACTGAGCCACCCAGGCGCTTAGTAAAGATTTCAACTGAGAATGTAAAAAATTTCCAATTATATAAAAATTCATATATTTGACTCCAAATGTCACATTTTCTTTTATCTAAAATAGTTTATAAAATTAAAACACAGATACAATTTGATATTAGCAGTCATTATTCTTTGTCTTTTCAGTATAACTACTATCTTGTGTTCCCTGAGGTTAATTCTTTTCTTTTAAAGATTGATTGATTGATTGATTGATTGATTTAAGGGGGGATGGGGAGGGGCAGAGGGAGAGGGAGAGAGAGAATCTTTTTTTTTTCTTTTTTTTTGAGAGAGAGAATCTTAAGCAGACTCCACGTTGAGTGTGGAGCCTTATGTGGGGCTCAATCTCATGACCCTGAGATCACTGCCTGAGCTGAAACCAAGAATCAGATGTTTAACTGACTTGCCACCATGCACCCCTTTCTGAAGTTAATTCTAAAAAATAATAGAATAAATCACTCATAATTCATTACTAGATGGATATCATTTTTGTTTTTGCATAATCAGTTTGATATATTTGAACACTAAATTCAAATATGGTTAAAGATAATAATTTCATTAAATTATTTTCTAAGAAGTCAAAGTGTTTCTTAAAATCACAGAAAGAAATTCAACATCTGAAACAAACATGAAATATGATCAATATTTGGGAGGTATGTTTAATGCAGAATAGGATTTAAACAATATTTTAATATTATTATTACCCTTGTCTAGAAAAAGAAAATTTTGAGTTTCCTAGTCCTGAAGTAGTACATAAGTAGTAACTTAAATCACTTTAATTGTGGTAGTGCTTGAAATCACTTGTCTACTTACATAGTGAAATTTTAAAATATTGTAATGGAATTAAAATAATCCCTCTAAAATACAATCAAAGTACATTGAAATGACGAAGACATATATTAAAAGGTATCATTCAAAGTGCCAAAGGCATTTTTACTTATAAATTATGTTGTATTATAAACAGATATTAGAATACACAGTCCTCATCACCCAAAATATTATGTTTTCAGTGACATATATGATTTTCTTTGTCTTTTTCCATCACTTCAGTCACTATTATATTGGTGTTTACATATTTTAATGGTCTCAGACTCTTATCTGGATTTTTCTATTAAAAATCCAGAAGCATGAAGATAATGTCTTCCTTGACAATCTCTGTGGCATCTCAAAATCAATATATTTAGAATGTTTTCTTGTCTTTCAATTTCAGAGTGCCATATTTCACCTAGTCTGGCTAGTTCTTATTATATTCCACTAGTGATATTATACTTCTATTGATTCTAAATACACTGTTTTAACCTTTATAGTTTTCCCCTTTCTAGATTATATTACACTTCCAGATAAATTTTCCAAAATTGCTGTTCATCACATTAGTCTCTTGGTCAATAAAATACAGTAGGCTCCTGCTACCTTTGTGAACAAATTAGTCCACTATTCAGAAATTATCATCTAGTGCTCCTACCTGTATTTATCTCCTGTTATAGCTTTAATGATGTGTGTCCTAATCTTTAGTTCTTTTTCTTTGAGATTTACCATAGTATAAGAGTAAGAACAGGGACTCAATTGAGTCCTGTGTGAGGGTATTCCAGAGTTTTGTGGGCCAGAGATGACTTATAATGATGTCAAACCTGTTAAGAAGGTGTGACGTCACCAAAATGGTGAAGTAGGAGATCCCATCCTCCACTCCTGAACAAAGATCAGCAATTCGCTCTTCATGAACAACAGGGAGAGCTTAGGAGTCTCAGTGAGAAACATCAGCAATACAGTGGAACAAAAACCCTGAGAGTGATGCATAGGGAAGAAAGAACAGTTTCTTCTTGCCTGTTTCCTCTCATTCCAGACCAGCACTACTCAACACCAAGAGGAAACAATCTTTTTAGAAGAATTTCCCTTCCTGGGAAATGCAGAGCAGGGTGAGTGATCAACTTGGCTCGATTTGGGGGGTACTTTAGGAAAGATTCACCCACCCGGAGACTGGCAAAACTTGAGACATACACAGACAGGTAGAAATAAGAACAAGGGGCTACCAATATATAAGATATTAAATGCTGTTGAGGATGTAGAAAAGAGCACACCCTGGTGCACTATTGATGGAAATGTAAATTAGTCCAGCCATTCTGGAAAACAGTATGGAGGTTCCTCAAAAACTTAAAAATGGAACTATCTTATGATCCAGCAATTTCACTACTGGGTATTTACCCAAAGAATACAAAGAAACTAATTCAAAGGATTAAATGCACCCCTATGTTTATAGCAGCATTATTTATAATAGCCAAGATATGGAAGCTGCTCAAGTGTTTGCTGATTGATGAATGGATAAAGATGTGTATGTGGGAATACTATTCAGTCATAAATAAGAATGAAATTTTGCCATTCGTGATGACATGAATGGAGATAGTATTATACAAAGTGAAATAAGTCAGAGAAAGACAAATAGCATATGACTTCACTCATATGTGGAATTTAAGAAACAAATAAGCAAAGGGAAAAAATCTATATATAGAGAGAGACAAAGCAAGAAATAGATTCTTAATTATAGAGAACATGGTCACCAGAGGGGTGGAGTGGGCAGTTAGGTTAAATATGTGATGGGTATTAAAGAATGACTTGTCATGATGAGCACATGATGATGTACTGAACTGTTGAATTACTATACTTTACACCTGAAACTAATATAACACTGTATGTTAACTAGAATTAAAAACCTTAAAAGAAAAAAAAATACTATATCACTATCAATGTTTCAGGAAGGCCACTAAGCATCTCACATTCAGGTCATAGTCAAATAGCACTGCAGAGACTTTAAAAACAGAATTGATATTGTAAGCACAGCACACAAAAAAAGCTGATCAATACTTGCAGCCTGAGTCTAACTGGACTGATTGCTAAAACAGAAATGTCATTCTGCATCGGCTTTAAGTAAGAGCCAGAATCTTGTAAGACAATATTCAAAATATCCATCATGTAATCTAAAGTTATTTGGAGTACAGACAACTGGAACATTTCAACTCACATGAGAAAAAAAAATGTGAGGACCAATGAGAGGACATAAATGTAAGTATCTGACAAAAAATTTTAAAGCAACTATAAAATGCTTCAAAAAGTGAGTGTCTAAAAGATTACCACCAGCACCAAATGAAGTACTCGCTGCACAGTCTCAACAGCTAACCTCAGAAGAAAGAGAAAAGTCTTTGAATGTGAAGATAGATCAATAGAATTTGTTCAATATGGATAATAAAGATAAAAGATTGAAAAAACAAAGCACTGGTGACATGTAAGCCAATAGCAGGAGTTCTAAATTCTCTGTCACTAGAGTCTGAGAGAGGAAAACTATGCAGAAAAAGATGAAGGAAAAAATGATATACCATTTCCAAAATTAGTGAAAGACATAAACCTACAGATTTAAGATGCTCAGGGAACCGTCAAGAAATCTATATCCAAACACATATTTTTTTTTAAAAAAAGATTTTATTTATTCATGAAAGACACAGAGAGAGAGGCAGAGAGAGAGAAGCAGGCTCCCCACGTGGAGCCCAGTGTGGGACTTGATCTCAGGACTCCAGGATCACTCCTTGAGCCAAAGGCAGACATTCAACAAGTGAGCCACCCAGGCATCCCAATCCAAACACATCTTAAACAAACTTCTGAAAACTAGAGAGAGAGAAAATTCCTCAGAGCAGTCAGAAGAAAAAATGCACTTACAGAAGAATACAATTTGAATGACTTACTGTGTCATCAGAAACTAAGGAGAACAGAAAACAAAACAAACAAATAAACAAACAAAAATGGGACATTATTTTTAGACTGCTGATGTAAAGAACTTAAAACCTAGAATTTTATATCAGGAATGGACATAAAATTAAGAAATTCTCAAGATGAAGAAAAACTAAAAAAATAAGTTAACTGATCTACATTAAAAAACTTTCTAAGGAGTGTTTTTGGACAGAAAGGAAATTATATCTGAGGGAAACTTTGAACATCACAAGTAAATGATGAGCAATGATCATGGCAAATGTTTGGGGATGTGTAATAAAGTATTATTCTCCTCTTGAGCTCTTTAAATATGTTTGATGTTTGAAAATATGAATTACAACATTGCCTAATCATGTTTTAAATATGTGTATAGATATAAAATATAAGACAGCAACAACATAGAGTAAGGAAGGTAAAGATACTTGCATGATGATTAGGTTTGCATCCCACTTGAAATGATAAAACACTGGTTCTAAGCAGTCTTTGAAAAGTTAAGTGGGTACATTATAACCATTGTATCAAATCCTAAAAAGAAAAGTTATATACAAAGAAACAGTAAAAAATACAGTTGGTAGATTAAAATGGGATAGTAAGAGGGTTGAAATAATTTTAAAAAAAAAGCAGGAAAATGGAAAGAGAGGATTAAAAAACAGAAGGAACAAATAAAAAACAAAAAATGAGAGGCCTAAATTCAAATCAATGATTATAGTAAAAGTAATTACATTAAAAGTCTAAGCACAGCAATTAAAATACAGAGATTTTTGGAGTGGATTAAAAATTACTCAACTATATGTTGTCTGTAAGAAATTTGCTATTTTATTTTATTTTATTTTATTTTATTTTATTTTATTTTATTAGTTATTTAGAGAGTGATGTGCGAGCATGGGGAGTGGGAGAGGAGTAGAGGGAGAGAACGAACCGCAAGCAGGCTCCACGCCCAGCAACGAGCCCAATGCAGGGCATAGTCTCACAACCGTGAGATTATGACCTGAGCAGAAATCAGGAGTTGGACACTTAACCAACTGAGCCACCCAAGTGGCCCTGTAAGAAATTCACTTCAAATATAATGATATAGGGTAGGTTAAAAGTTAAAGGACAGAAATAAATGCATACAGCATGCAAATATTATTCAAAAGAAAGGTTTACTATATTAATATCAGGTAATAAGGACTTCAGAACAAAGAATAAGCATAATCACATCAAATTACTGCTTTGTTGAAAACCTATAACTTTCATTTACTCTCAGAATAACATCCAAATCTCCCATTTTGATCTAACAAAAATTACTATATACTCCTTCCAACACTCTTATCCATTCACTTGCTATTTCACTTCATAGCTCTTAAAACTATCTGACGTAATCTTAATCATTGTTTGTTGTTTGTTTATCCTACTAAAACGTAAGCTCCATGACAGAATTGTCCTTGCTTGTCTTGTTCATTCTGATATCCTTGGTGTGCATGAGTAGTGCTTGGTGTAGGATAGATAGCAAATGTAAATTTTGGATGCATAAATTAATTCTTTCTAGAAATTGTTATATAAATTATATTTTTCCCCTGGCACAATAATTTTAAAATCTCAGAACAACACAGGAAATAATTTAATACCATTACTAGATTTTTAAACTCATTGTCTAAAATTTCTATTCATTAGTATTCTTCAACAGATAACTATTTCTTAACGTACCTTCAGATGAATGCCTATAGATCATGTGAAAAGAATACATAAATGTTGATTCTTGCTACTCTGGGAGGTTATTCACATCGTATGACCATGGATTTTCAAGTAAGCAAGACTCAGCCAAAACTTACATAAGCTTTCCTGAATATCAGAAAACATGCTGAATTTGGGTTGTTGATAAATTCCAAGAGAATTCAGGGCAAACTGATCCATTGCAATTAAAATAAAGAAGGATAGCAAAGAGGAATAGAAGGAGAGAAAGAAGAAGTAAGGTTACTAATAATCTTGTGATTTTTTTTTAATGTTTGAAGAATCACAGAATCTGAGATGGATAGAAATTTAAAAGTCAATATTAACTTGATTCAATTCAATTCAATTTGGTAAATACACTGAAATGTGCTTTCAGATGGAAGGCACTGAATGATTAAAGATACACAGCAGCACAGGTCTGTTTAGCAAAGACTGAGAATCCAGATCATCTTGGCATCCAGTGTCAGGATGAAGTGCAAATAAATGTGAGATAGCATAGCATTCATCACACTCTAGACATTCGATAAATATTTGTTGAATGGATGAAAGGTAAGCTAAAGACATGTTTTTAGGGATTTTTGAAGACCATTACACTGTGTACTCAGTACTGCTACTTCTTCTCTCTCTTTTTATAGAGATATTCTGTTTCTCTGCTCCCAGGAGGAAACATGAAGCCTAGTCAAGGCCAAGGATAATTGCCTCACTCAAATGTACATGGTGACCTGCCAAGACATGACCCAAGTTAAACCAACCAGATTCTTTCAATAGAAATTTGCAATTTGCAACTGGAAGAAACAAGTTTCTTGATCTGTGTTTTGTTTCATTTTATTTTTGTTCTCTGCCACTCCATGACTATGTGTAGAGTAATGCCAATGATCCCACCTCCTCCGTTACATGCTAATCATTAGGAAAAGAAAATGAGTGGATAGACATTTAGATATAAAGAGCAGCTTAAGGAGTTGAGGGTCTACTTTCCACCTGAATTAAGTTTCTTTTCACCTAGAAAAAAGATTCAGTTAAGTACATGCTTGAATAAGAGTTTTTGAATATTTTGAGGTCACAAACTGCTTTAAGTGTCTAAAGGAATCTCTGTCTTCTTTACGTTGTTATACATTAATAGATGTGATTACTATTTTGGTTGTCTTGATGTCCACCCATGTAACAGTTTTGGACATTGTATACCCGAAGGTAATGAGAGGAATTTAGGTCAGTGTAAGTGGACACTTGCCTTATTCACACATCAGCATTTACTTCTAATGCTTCTTCACTGATGCATTGATGAAATCTTTAACCAGGTAGCGAAGACATGTCCTGCACTTTCCACGAATTCCCTTGATCTAATTTTATCTGTCTTTATCTTTCCTCATCTTTGTAATGGCCAAGCCATATTATATCAGTAGAAAATTCTCAGTTTCTTCATCTGAAAATTCACAATTTAATGGTGGAATCTCAAACTTTATGATTTAATGGCATACTCTTCCTCCGTAGCATTTCTGTAGTGCTAGTTATTATGGCTTCAACTAACTATTGCCCTAACCCACACAAAGCTTCAATGTTTAAGCTGGACTCTGCAGAGCGGTTGTTTTTTATTTTTATGTAAGAATGGCTTTGCTCTCCGTGAACTTCACTTCAGAACATCTTTAATTATTCTGTATGCTTGAAAGTATGTGCTGTGAAAGCAGATGTGGATTTATTTTCTGGTCTGAATTATGGTGGGATGAGAGCTGACTTCAAATTGGTAGAATCTGAAAATGTTTTTCTCCTACGTGAAGATTTTTTTCTATCTTGTAGTTATTTCTAACTTACTGCATCAGCCTGAGGTTTTACTATTGTAAAAACTTCACGTCCAGTACTTAAAGGGTTATACTGGCACAATGCTAATTTTATCATTTTGCAATTACCATTGTCAAAAGCCGAAACTTCTTGCTCTGAATAATTTCTAGAAGTCAATTAATTGTTAAAGGATTCTTTGTACAACTAATTGGTGATAGTGATTAAGTTTAAGTATTGCTTGGATATTTACTAAGTACTGATTATATGCTTAAAAAGTCCTAAATACTGGGACCCCTGGGTGGCTCAGCAGTTTAGCACCTGCCTTTGGCCCAGGGCGTGATCCTGGAGACTCAGGATGGAGACCCACGTTGGGCTCCCTGCATGGAGCCTGCTTCTCCCTCTGCCTGTGTCTCTGCCTCTCTTTCTCTGTGTCTTTCATGAATAAATAAATACAAATCTTAAAAAAAAAAAAGTCCTAAATACTCAGTCAGACATCTCAGAATCTTGACATACTATTGCCAGCAAATGTATCCAGGCTTCTTCTTTTTCCCCTTTACTCCTTAAAAAATATTCTTCTTAAATTGTCAGCGATATTAACACTTACGTTATAATAAATGTATACTTTTGTCAGACACTAGGTTAAATGCTTAATCTTACTCCAGTCACCCTTTGAAGTAGGAACTACCATTCCAATTTTACATAGAAGGCAGCAGAGGTCCATATGAATAAAGTAATTTACTCAAGATCACAAAAACACTCTGACCTACTTGAATGAAGACTCTATGATGTGGACACCTGGAAGGCTCAGCAGTTAAGCTCTGCTTTTGGCTCAGGGCATAATCCTGGAGTTCAGGGATCGAGTCCTATATCAGGCTCCCCCACAGCCCCTCTGCCTGTGTCTCTGCCTCTCTCTCTCTGTGCCTCTCATGAATAAATAAGTAGAATCTTTAAACAAACCAAGAAAACCTCTATGACAGTAGGATTTTTGTGCGTTTGTTGATGGATCTCAAAAATATATCACAGTACTGAAACACATGTAGGATACAACAGTTTTTTAATGTGATGGATATTCTCCATTTGTTCCTCCAGATACATTGTCCATCACTTTTTTCACTTCTCCCTGTGCCCTGAGTAGGGATAGAGGTGACTTTATGACCTGTATTAATTGATCTCCTTTGCTTTTTAGCTTCCTGTTGGGCTCCACTAATGGTACATCTATGAGAGATCTAGGCCACCATGAAGTTGTTCTCCCACTTGGTCCATGTGGCATAGCAGATTCAACAATGTTTCACGTACCTATTACAGATAGCATTGCTGTATAGAGCTGTTGGCAGCACTCTGTAAGGGAAATACAGGGCACATCTTCAGCGCATTGAAGCAAAGGTGTACCATCCTCTGCAAATAGCTATTCTTTTTTTTTTTTTTTTTTTTTTTTTTTTTTACAAAACATGCAATAGAGACTACTAGAAACTGAAAACTTAACTTTGAGCCAGCAAGTTAGTATGGACCTGAGATTTTAAGCATAAACTTCATTTTGTTTAATGCAATGAGCTGTATGATTGGGCAACATATGCAGTATAATTCTATCATCCAATGGAAGTCGTGTTTATGTTATTGGGCTTAGAGAGATCCTGAAGGTATAAGTAAATTACATGGTCAAGTAGTATAGATGCTCATGACCCTTACTCTGGCTACATTGCCTCCACCCTCTGAACCTACACCTATGGACTCATAAGGCATATTTTATAAATTGTTAATAGAGGAAGAAAAATTATTTTGTACATATTTTGGTACTACTATAAAGGAGATGAAGATAGCATCATACATCTCTTCATGGTCACCTCAAAGAAGAATAGACAAAGAGTTTTGCACCTATTGTTAATTTGCTTAGAAAAAGATAACCAGCAAATAGATTTATACCAAGTGTTGTCAGTGGCTAATGGTTTGGTTGGATGATCAGATGTATAAAAAGAATGAAATCGGAAAGTTGTGAGAAGGAGGTCTAGAGAAAAGGTATATGTTACACCTCTCTGAATGGGGAGAGAGTGTGAAGATATTTGGGTTCCATGTGAATGCTCATGGAAAATTAAAATCTTAATAATCAGGTGGATAAGACAAAATGTCCTGTGGACATCAATTGATCTTGTCTGTGTCCTATGGACTCACAAACAAGATAGGTATGGCATCAGGGGTGGAAATTTTGCATGGACTTATCAACAAGAGCATCCATGTGGTAAGCTCTTCTCATGTTAATGGCAGAGACAAACACTATACTCTTCCTATGGATCATTCCCCTGAAAATGGAGAGAAGGTCAGCCAGCCACTTCTATCTTATAATCAGCAGTGCTTTGATTTCACCAGAATACAGATCTGCCCTACCTAGCAGCTGTGGTCCTGCAAACATCAGCCTCTGTGATCTTGTTAATAACTTTACTCACCATTATATCATTGCATGTAGAATTGTGTCTGACTATGAGTTTCCTAGTAAATGCAAATGATGTATGACAGTAGACTCATGATCATGGAAGTCAGTGGTTTTACTACATTTTCCAGCTTTGGCCTAAGAGAAGAATGGACTGGGCATTTGAAGGCTTGAACTTGGCTTTTGAAGGTTAGTGCCAGCTAGGTGACAATACTTTTTGTGGCTGGAGTAATGGCCTCTGGGGCAAGGCATTTGTTCTAAATTGATGAAAAATGTGTGGTACAATTTCTTCCATAGCAGGATTAACAGGTATAGGAATTAATATGTGGCTCCTGGGACACCTGGTTGTCTCAGCGGTGGAGTGTCTGCCTTTGGCTCAGGGTGTGATCCCAGTCCCAGGATCCAGCCCCACATCGGGCTCCCTATGGGGAGCCTGCTTCTCTCTCTGCCTATGTCTCTTCCTCTCTTTCTGTGTGTGTCTGTCATGAATAAATAAATAAAATCTTATAAAAATATAAAGTGTGGCTCCTTTCAAAATTGTCCTTGGTAAATATTTTCTACAATTTTGCCCTTTGCTAGTCTAAACATTTATTTCCCAAGAGAGGATGCTTCAATGAGGGGACCAACCTTGAGGCATGTGACTACGTGGTATATTGGTGGGAAAGGAAAATCAACAGCAGAATAAACTGATGGTAACCACTAAGGTAATGGGAAAGCAAAATCATAATAAACAGACAAACAAATAAATAAAAAGACTGGTTAAAGAAGTGGTGGTCAAGTACAGTGTTTTTTGTTTTTTTTCTAATGTGCGTTGTTCCACCTTCTTTGAAAGACAGCATCCTGAGTTTCATTTGAAGATCATCTTTCATTTAAATCTTTTAATTAATTAATTGATTGATTGATTGTGTGGGGGTGGAGAATGAGTAAGGGGAGGGGCAGAGGGAGAAGTAGGTTCACCATAGATCTGGGAGTCAAGCCCAGGACTCGATCCCAGGACACTTGGTATCATGACTTGAGTCAAAGGCAGGCCCTTAACCAATTGAGCCACCCAGGTCCCCCAATTTAGCATTTTAAATAACCAGTCTTAGAAGCAGGCACTCAAGGTGCTTACCATGCCCCACTCTAGACAAAGCATGGCTTTCACAATCCAAACTAGATCCATTTAACTTTATCCTAAAACTTTAAACTTGACTAAAGAAACATGTGTATTAGAATTCTTAGTAGCAGCATCATTGATCTTGCAAAAACTTTAACTTGTTTCCTAAGTATTGAGATGAGTTTAGTCTTGAGGAGATGGAGACTTTGAATGCAAACTTTTTTTGTGTGAAAACCTTTTATAAGGGAAGCAGAGAAGTTGGATGGGAGTTGAAGAATTTAAATGGTATCAAGAATTGTTTTGTTTTGTTTTTTCCCTTTCAAACAGAAACACCATATTATGTTTATATATTGATGGTAAAATACTTAGTTTTTCCTTAATTAATATAAGGAAGTTACAAATTTAAAACTTTAAATTCTTGGGACGCCTGTGTGATTCAGCAGTTGAATGTCTGCCTTCGGTTCAGGGTGTGATCCTGGAGTTTCAGGATCAAGCCCCACATCAAACTACCTGCATGGAGGCTGCTTCCCCCTCTGCCTGTGTCTCTGACTCTTTCTGTGTCTCTAATGAATAAATAAATAAAACCTTAAAAAAAAATTATTTCATTCAACATACAAATCTTAAGTTTCTATTTGTAAATGTAGTGAATATTACCATTCACTATTTAGGAGTCTTTGAGTAAGGCTACTTCCCATTTACTAACTTTAAATCTTAATGTAAGTATATTCAATTCCTTTTGTACTATATATATATGTAATTTATATGTATTCACATAATTCCTTTTGTATTATATATATAACTTTTAACTTTTAATATTCAAAACTTTTAATATTTAAAAGGTATTTTTTTGAAAAGATTATTTATTCATGAGAGACAGAGAGAGAGAGAGAGAGAGGCAGAAACACAGGCAGAGGGAGAAGCGGGCTCCATGCAGGGAGCCTGATATGGGACTCCATCCTGGGACTACAGAACCAGGCCCTAGGCTGAAGATGGCGCTAAACCGCTGAGCCACCCGGGCTGCCCTTTAAAAGGTATTTAATTAAAAAAAAATAAATAAATAAATTAAAAAATAAAATAAAATAAAATAAAATAAAAGGTATTTAATTCATTACATAATAGACTTAATATTTGATAGGTATTTATTACATAATGGAATTTTAATATTCAAAAGGTATTTAATTTAAAAAATCTCATTATCTGCCACTCTGGAAAACAATATAAAGTTCCTCAAGAAGTTAAAAGTAGAGCTACCCAATGACCCAGTAATTGCACTACTATCTACCCCGAAGATACAGATGTATTCCAAAGGAGCATCTACACCCTAATGGTTATAGCAAGATTGTCCACAACAGCCAAACTCTGGAAAGAGCAGAGATGTCCATCAACAGGTGAATAGATAGAGAAGTAATATATATACAATGGAATATTACTCCATTATGTAACGGGATATTACAGAAAGGATGAATATTTACTGTTTACATCAATGTGGATGGAACTAGAGGGTATTATGCTGAGTGAAATAAGTCAATCAGAGAAAGACATTTATAATATGGTTTCACACATTTGTGGAATATAAGGATCATAGGGGAAGGGAAGAAAAATTGAATGGGAAGTCATCAGAGAGAGAGACAAACCATGAAAGACTCTTAACTACAGGGAACAAAGTGAAGGTTGAGGGTTGCTGGAGGAGGAGGTGGGTGAGGAGGATGGAGTAACTGGGTGATGCACATTAAGGAGAGCATATGATGTGATAAGTGCTGGGTGTTATATGCAACTGATGAATTATTGAACTCTACGTATGAAACTAATGATGTACTATAAGTTGGCTAATTGAATTTACATAAAATTTTTTTAAAAATAAAAAAATAAAAATATCTTTATGTGGAATAAAAAGCTCTTAGAAAAACAAAATGCATGAATATATGTGTGTTTAATGTGTATAATATACTAAAAGAGTAGAATCATTGCCTAATCTTGATCTCCTGAGCTTTGTGAACCCTGTTTCCAAATCAATAAGCTCACATTTTTATGGATTGCAGGACCCCAAGTTCTAACTCAATTTTGAGGGAGGCTATCTTTAATCTGTAAAATAAAGATTGCCTCACATATGTTTAGAACAGACTTACAAATATTTACAGCTATTTAAATTTCTGTGCTATTCAGTTTCTCTTGTTTGAGCAGGATGATTAATTTCAAATGCCAACAATTTCTCTTCCCTCTGGCTTTTGCAATCAATGTTTAATCTGAAGAGAACATTACTCCATTTTGATAAATTTTTAATCATTTAAATATATTGTTTTTGATAGACAAGCTAAATTTTAGCATTTCTAGACAGAATTCTACATACAAAGTCACATTTTAGATCCTTGGGACATTCCCCCCCGCTTTTTTTTTTTGTACTGGAGATAGACTTTTTTATGCAAACATATTATTAAAGTATAATTACTAATTATTGATACTCAATTTAACACAGTAATATATTCCAAACTTAGGGCTTCTTTAAATTTCGTTCAACCTATGAATCTTATTCTATTTTTGAGCCTAACAAATTTTGATGGTATTTTTTATTAGCCTGTGATTCACGTTTAGTTCCATTTGCAGTTTCTGTAAGCATTTATTAAATAATTTTAAGTGCACTATATTAAAGGGAAATATGGCAATTCTTCAATTTGCTTGACTGTTTCAAAAGAGTAAATAAGCTGTTTCAACTTGAGTCACAAATACAAAGCAGTTACTCAAATGGTTGCATTTTTTAAATCACAAGACTGATTCAGATACTCTCTAATAGCCCTGTCTACTGGATTTTTGGATCAGCTCAGATGTGTATGCTTGCTTTGCTCTCTGGCCAATGGGAATATATTTTGGGTAATGGGGAACAGGACCCTGAGGTTAAGTTCATTTCCCTCTCTATCCCTAGATAGGCTGGTTGGACACACAGTAGTTCCATACAATTTCATGTGACAAGTCTGAGCAATCAGCATTTCCTTGTATCTTCTCTTCCCCTGTCTCACTCCTCCTTTCCCTTATTTCTGTTCTAAAATTGTAATCCACTGCCCAGTGCAATTTTCTGACTTTGTCTCAGTCTTTGTTTCCTAGAAATCCCAATTTAAGATAGCCAGAGTATCATAAATATTACATGCCTATAAAATGCCATAGTGGCACAAATTTCTTAATCAAAAAACATTAATGCTTTTGTCATATATGTACTATTTTTTCTCCTACTAGCCCTGGGCTATATTATTTAATTGAATTTGCATTTCCTTGGACCTTTAGCTAGTTCAAATCTTCTCTCCTAGCTCAAAAACTTTTTACCCTTGATGAAAAAAACCTTTATCCCTCTTTTCTCACCTGTTAAAGCCATAAAATCTTATGACACTCTGAGATTTTCACTTGGCTTTGCCTGATTTCATGGTTGTAGGATTCTAATAAAATCCTTCTCAAACTTTAGCATGCTTTAAAATCACTTTAAACTGTTGTTAAAATATAAGTTTTGCAGCCTTTTTTCCAGGGTTTCTGATTCAGTCTGTGGACAAAGGCATGAGAATTTGAATTTCTTACAAGTTTCAAGGCAATGCTGATGTTGTTGTGTTGGAAACCTCATTTTGGAAATCACTGTTCTAAGATAACACCAATGACATGTACCAGATAGAAAGTCTCCATCAAAAGTGTGTGATGTTGATATGGGGTAGCCAAGTAGAGAAACAGAAAAGCTTATGGAAAAATATGTGAAAACCTATTTGATAATATAAAATTATAATTTGTTTCTTAAATAAGATACAATAATCACAAATATTACTTTATAGCAATATTCTGTTTCCATAAATAAGTTGAAATGACATTTTCAAAAAAAAAAAAAAGAAAGAAATGACATTTTCCAGATCAAGAGTATCTCCACAACATATATAACTAACAGAAAAATAATTTTAAAAATATGTAAGCAATTATATGAGTCATAAAAAAATCTCAATACTCTAATAGATAAATGGACATAAACATGAGATTTATAGAAGTGGATATCACATGTTTCCATTAACCTAAAAAATCAGATTAATAATAAGGAGAATATAAATTAAAACAAGATACTGCCCTACATTCATGAAATTCATGACATTTAACAAATCACTTTACATCACGTCTTGGTGAGAATGTAAAGAAGTTCTTTAACATTTCTGATCGGGTTGTTATTTGAATAATTACTTTGGAATGCAGCCAATCTTTTTAAATTTCATTCATTGTAGTAGGTAGGTGGGGACATTTCATTGTGGTTTTATTGTTAAGTATTGATACCTATGTATTGACTTTGAAATATTTTTTAACCTGTGTCAGTGTACTAAATTTACACAATCAACATAGATACATATTCGGTGAAGAAATTCAACCTTAATGCCTGGTCCTGTAGTAAAGGTTGGAACTCAAACATTAAATTACTAAATAAAACATGGTACGTAAGAGTGAGAGGCTCTATTCATTATCACTCACATATCTTTTGGAATAATTTGTGTGTGTCTTGGAAATACAAGTCTGTAGGGAGGTTTAAATGATAATTATTGTTCTAGACGGTATCGAGTATTCTTGGATCGACTGACTACTATTTCTAGGACATCTTTCTGACTTATCATGATTTTATTAATGTAGATATTGAGAAAAAAGAACAAAGCTGGCAACAACACATTTCTTGATTTCAAAATATGTTCCAAATCTATAGGAATCAATAGAGTGTGGCACTGGCATAAACACAGACATATAAACCATGATTAAAATAGAAAAAAGATTCAGAAATAAACCAATTAACTAAAGTGTTACAAGGCCTCCAAGAACACACAGCGGGGGTGGTGGGGGGATGAATTTAAGTTCTCATCTCACATCACATACAAAACTCAACTCAAGGGTAGCCTGAGTGGCTCAGCGGCTTAGGGTCACCTTCAGCCCAGGGTGCAATCCTGGAGACCTGGGATCCTGGAGACCTGGACACTTGGGAAGCAGGCTCCCTGCATGGAGCCTGCTTCTCCCTCTGCCAGTGTCTCTGTCTCTCTCTCTCTCTCTCTCTCTGTGTCTCTTGAATAAATAAATAAAATCTTAAAAAAAAAAAAAACCTCAAGTCAAAGTGGATTGAAGATTTACATTTAAGAACCAAAATTATAAAGCTACTAGAAGAAAATATAGGCAAGAAACTTCTTGACACTGGTCTGGGCAGTGATTTGGGGGGGTACGACACCAAAAGTATAGGATATAAAAGCAAAAATAGACAAGTAGGATTGCATCAAACTAAGAAGCTTCTGAGCAAAAAAAAAAAAAAAAAAAAAGAAAGAAAGAAAAAACAAACCCACAATCATCACAAAATCACAAAGTGAAAGGCAACCTATGGAATGGGAAAAAAGACTCACAAACTATGTATTTCATAAGAGATTAATTTCCAAGGTATTTGAGGAACTTCCAAGACTCATTGCAAGGAAACAAATAATTTAAAAAATGACAAGGAAAACATACAAATGGCCAACAGGTATATACAAAGGTGTTTAATGTCAGTAATTATCAGAAAAATACAAATCAAAACTTCAAGGATATATCCTGCCACACCAATTGGAATGACTATTTTCAAAAAGAAAAAAGATAATTACAGAATATACTACCTCAAAATATGCTACTTGGATTATTTTGAGTTAAAGGCACTTGGGAAACAGTGAAAAACAAACAAAAAACACTGACCTTTCTTTTTTTTTTTTTTTTTATTAAAACCATAAGAAACTATTAACTTTAGGGGAAAAAACTGAGGGTCACTGGAGGGGTGGTGGATGGGGGTTTGGGGTAACTGGGTGATGGGCATTCAGGAGGGTATATGATATAACTGAGTGTTACATGCAACTGATGAATCTCTAAACTCCTAACTGGTCAGTGTCACTCCTGAGTCTGGGCCCCCTGTACAATGGTTCTTGTGGTTTTTCATATTACTAGAAAGTTTTTTTTTAATGTTTATTTATTTTTGTAAGTAATCTCTACAGGCAACATGGGGCTCAAACTCAAGATCCCAAGAGATCAAGAGTCTGAGGCTCTTCTAGCTGAGCCAGCCAGATGCTCCAATAATAGCTAGTTTTCATCATCTATTAGATATATTCCAGTCACTGCAGTCAGCATTTTCCACGAACTTGCTCATTTAATCCTTAAAAAGTGATGTA